>NW_028259161.1:3750000-5000000 GCF_977971745.1 Zootermopsis nevadensis
ATTTTGAATTGTAATTGTCGGTTATTCTAAGAATCAAACTTAGATTCTTAATTTGTTAGTTATTTAAAAAAGAAACTAACTGTGTTTGTCTACGGAAGTGATTTCTCTCGCAGGTTCTCGATACTGCCTAATGTGGCATGAATGATGTGAATGTTTCAGATAACTTCATAATGACGCAGCAAGTATTTGTCAAATGTTTCTTTGATATTGATCAGAATATTAATGGGTTACTATTCGCTTCTTGTATTCTCACTGTGAAGTTATCTCTGTTAGAAAATTGAAGTGCATCTCGCTATCAGCAACTTCTCAGAACAGTCGCTTCATGTATTTCGCCTGTAGCGGGCCTTTTAGGTATTTTCGGTATGAGTAAGTTAAGCTACAGCGAAGGCCCGAAGCAGTGAACGTAATTGCACCTACCTCGCACACAGACGTCGTCTCTGTCCTGTGTCGTTTATTGAGTTCTGTACGCTAAAAGCGATCGGCAGGATATTACCTTGAAACAGGTTTTAACAGCTTGCTGCCCATCTTTCGAACTTCATTGAACCTTTATGCTGTTATATCATTCAACCTCTGAAGTTGATGCATCTTCGTTAAATAGTCACAATCTATCTATGGAATGAAAACGTCCAGAAATAAAGTTTACCGTTTACCTCCATCTAGAACTAATATCTGTAACTCTACGTTTTTCATTTCTCTTACTGTCTGGCCACGTTGTACCTCGGGTTCAACTTCTCATTGGCTTATAATTTGGATGATTAAACTGTCTTTTGCATTATTTATCATCAAAATCGCTCATCAACCCTCTTTCTATTTGCAACCCCTGACCTGAAGTAAGTAATTAGGTGGTCAAAAACTGTTGATCCAGAGTTACTGACGTCTGTGGTACAAAGATTAATGGCGTCTAAGTCGCTGAGGTTATAGGCCCCTTAATTTAGATCCACGCTGTCACTTTATCTTGTTCTAGGAGCGGTCTTAACGGCAGCAGTGCATGCTTCATAAATGCGAGAAATAATCTTTGCCTCTTCCGTCCTTCTTCTATATTGCAGATCATTAAGGCAGGACGCATTCGATTGTGGGCGAGGAGATGGTATCTGTACTTATTATCCCTTGTTAGAGATCTGTGTAGATCTGTTTCGGCGATACCGGTGGTCCTTACCCACAATGCCGCCTCATATTATTGGACCCTGCAGTGCAGAAGAATTAGACGCAGCAGCTGCCCCTAGGGACAGGCCACCCGCACTTCATTCAGCTGTGTGTTGCGATCACAAAAGGGAAAAATCCAAATTTATGTTCCATCTCGTGTAAAATTGCCTCCAAGTGAAAATTATTTGTATCTTTTGTAGAACGTTTTGTTGTTAAGATGAGTCGAATGATAGCATTGTTCATGGATTATGGATCATCTGCATTCCAACGCACGGGAAGCAAATGTTTCATTTTCGTTGTTATACTTCAGTAGAACTCGAAAGGCATGCATTATCTCTGGCGTTCGTTTCTATACCACAGCCTACATTCAACTTTACTTGTTCCTTATTCTGTGTTTTATACTTACTAGAATTCTTGAAGTTCTAGTCTGTTTGAAGCAGCGTTAACGAGTCTCGGTCATATTCGGGAAGTTCTCTTTTGGAATCGTAGCAAGAGACCGGTCTTAACGTCTTAAGATTCTTATATGGTTTGTCTGTAACAGATTGACTTTTAACGGAGAATTGAAATGGACTGTGGAAGAAATCGTGTGTGTGTAACTTCACGGATTGATAGAAAGCACAAAAATCGACCAAAATCCGTATCGATTGTCTCCTGAACACCAAGTAGGAGAACCGGGCCGTGTCCCCACACATTTTAATTTACTATGCAATTGATGTAATGCCGTTAAATGATCTAGAAGGACTTAGGAAAAGATCAGAATTACTTAATCGCATTACGCTACGTTTTCTATGACAATACCTTGCTTCGCACTTTGCTGCATACGTACGATAAACCAGAGGAGCAGTTCTTCGGCCGGCCGCCATGAGAAGGCAGTTCTGCTGTCACGAGGCCTATATTCTGGTACAACAAGAACGATTATGATTCCTGTTTGAGGAGATTAAACGATTTTTATAGTAACTTGTCGATAAATCAGGCGCACTGTTTCTGATCGAGGAAGGGGCTCCCGCGACTTTGTTACCGACATACGTATTCATGAGATGAGTCAGCATTCTTTGTACAGCGTATAAATACAGAACTGTGCCCCATGGACAAGCGTTTGTATAGGGTTGGCCCTTTCAAGCACTGACAAGTCTTCTCAATCAAAATATTAATATTAAAATTCTGTCGTCATTATTCAAGGTGTTTCCTGATGGTCCATCTTACGCTGGTCCTTTGTCACATTGGCGCGGCGCGATCTGGAGTTGTGGACGGAAGAGAGGGTCTCCAGATATTCAGGGCATCTATAAGTATATCGAATAAGGAGTTGAGGAAAGCCGACAAGGGGTGGTACTCCAGCGGGTTGCATGGGGGGCTTACAGGTCCTCACCGTAAAGATGAAAATGTTATCCTCAGTGATAACTTCCGTTTCAAGTGTCTGAAACAGACTGTTTTGTGGTTTTGTAGAGGTTTATGACAACTATTAATTTACCAGAATTAATAATAATATTACACTGTACAATTTTCGTTTTATGTGATACATTTTATATACATGACGTTTCGGGATTATATTCTATTCCAGTCTTCACCTGATTGGTTGCCATTAATACTGACAGATTTGTTAATACTTTTTTATTGATTTGTACGTATAATTTCTGCCGCTCCCGTTCGAATTTATGTTTGTCGTTTTGTATTGTTCTCCCTTGTACTATCGCGAGATCTAACTCATTAGAATAATCCGTACTCCACTTATGGCCTCGTCATTTGACCGAGAGTCCCACCCGTTAAATTGCAATCATTTAACTCCATTATATGTTCCTTTTATTGTTTTGTCACGTCCATTGAACTGCATATCCCTTCATCTTTCCTTCGTAATCTTGTCATCCAAGCAATACTACTCTCCCGGTACACTAGCTCTTATTTCAATTTCAGCCAAAGACCAATCCAACTCGCAAAATGGATGTCCTTGTAGATGTTAACTCATGTAATAGAATGCCACATACAACGTTGATAATTGTGGGAAACAGAACGTTTGGGAGCTGAAGGACTTAGTTCATTCCTCAATGTGAGTGACCGTAGTTTTTGACTAGGTCTTCAGAGCCTCGTTGTACGGATGGAATAAGTGATTGAAGGCGGCATTATAATTTAATTCATAGAGTGCGCAGTGTTTACAGGAGCTTCGTTTAATCCTATATTTCGGGAAGTGAGGGATTACGTCCATCCACGGAATAGGTGATTGATAATTTCTTCCTCATCCAATCAACTGGGCTTGGCTGTAGTAACAGAGTGAAGGAAGATAAATATCTCAATGGCACACAGTTTACGATAATATGCTATTCGCTCAGCTGGTCAAATTCCCCCTCCCTTTTTTCAGTCCGACGTTGCATCGTTACCCCATCATTGGATATTGTCCTGAGCCAGTTGAATCCAGTCCACATTCTATTTATTTAATAACCATTTTAATATTGCCCCTAAACCTCTCCACGTGGTATACTTCCTTTAGTTGTTCCGACTAAAATTTTGTATGCATTTTGCGTCTCCCATGTGTGTGTTAACTGGCCGGCTCTTTTTTTAGACAGGCCCTACTCTTCAAAATGTACGCTTTGCAACATATCCTACCAAAGGTCATGTAACAGTAGAATTGATAAATCCGGCTCTTGTTATGGAGGTCACGTGACTTGTGGAGTATTATAGGGCGGGGGGATTGAGATGTCATATCTATGTTGTTCCAGCGCACTGCATTGTATTGTCTGTTACGTTGACCAATCTGATCAGCGAGGAACATAAAACATCATATGGAAATTGAGCTGTTCATATGTACACGTTCAGTCAAAACAGCTTGGACAGTTGACGTCTGGTGCCAGTGTTTGTAGTATGACGTGGTCTGTCCATCTCCGATGGAAGATGGGGAAAATTTGTCGGCAGACGCAAAATTTTTCGTGCAATACCTTGTGATAATGTAACATTTAAGGGACACTTAGGAGATACTTAGGGGTAAATGGAGACATTATTAAAATGTATCTTGTATAATGTGAAGCTTTCTGCGACGAATGTCGTCAATAAAATCTAAATCTTAGTCGTGTTAGATGATTAAAACTTGCCGTGAGGATGAGGATAGAGATGGTCCTCGAAACGTCGGCAAGAAGATTTTATTAAAATGTATCTTACAAAAGCGTTTTTGAGGAGGCTTTTTCGTTCAGGGTAAGGTACAGAGGATTAATAAAGAGTGTTGCTCCTGCTGTTGCATATATTTCTATATATTCTGTAATAAATGCAATGGTTTAACTAGTTTGAATGTTTAATTTATCCTTATTTTCAGCAGTTGCACCAATATATATATATTTCTCCATGTTACTCTCTTTGGAATTATTTACGTCAGATGCATATGTCATTACATCTTACGATATTGAGATATCTGTCCTTATTCTGAACTGCGTGTCATATTTGGTGCGGAATTTGCTTCTCTGTTGCGCATGATCGATGTACAGCCGAGGCTGCCACATCACCTTCCCATTCATAAGTTCTCCTCTGGACAGACAGAGTTCCTTTATTTAAAACCACATAATTTTGTATGCATTCGCATGCGCGTTACATGCCTATCCTATTGTCCTATTTTAATCACTCTGTTCATGGTAACGAAGAATATAAACCATGAAAGACAATGCCAAGTGATTTCTTCTGTCCTTCTGAGAGTTCAAGACCTTTCATTTCAAATATTCTTCTCAACCTTTTTGTTTCTATAACATTCGGTTTTTGTAACTAACTTCATGAAAAAGAATCTCTGAGTAGCTAATAGTTTCTCAGATAGCCAATAAATTTCCCGTCATTTATGGAACTTTAATGTTCATTACGTGCTCACAACAGCCAATTGCTGAATCTTACCTGAGACAGAATGAACCAGTCCACACACACACCCTCGTGCCCTTTTTGTTTAGTGTCAGTTTTAATAACATTATTTATTATATGAATGTCTATACATGTCGTCTTTCCCATTCCTTCTGCATGTCTGCCCCATGCCATTCTTCTTAACTTGATCATCTTAGCTGTATTTGGTGAAGAGCGCAAACTTTGAATCTCCATATTACACAGTTACATCCAGATTCACATTACTTCCGCCGTGGCTGACATTCTGTTCTCAAACTTACTCACTCTGTGTTCTACCCTGGCGGTGAGAGATGAGATTCAACGCCCAGGTTATATTCTTACTGAAAAAAGAAAATCTAGGCTTCGTAATATACCTTACACGGGAAACTCCTGATATACGTTCATAAATTGTGGTTTCAATTAACTAAATACAATATCCACATCGCTTTCAAATCTAAACCCGTTCATAATTACGCAAATTAGAAAGAAGTTTGTGATTGTTATAGAAATAACAAGAGCCTGAAATCACTGAACTAGCATTACATATAAATTAGTATCGTAGCGACACAATATTAAGGACAGTATTTTGCTTTACATAGGATTTCCTGCAGAAATGTTGATGTTGACTGTACATGCTTTTTTTTTTTACTCTGTATTCATGCTTCCCATCTGATCAGCTTGCGTGTAAAGGTTTTCGGTATTAGGTCCCTTGCAAATAAATTCTAATCCTCTTTAGACCTCTCGTACCTAATTTGCATTGTGAATGTAACGATCCACTTGATATTGACGCTTTGAACCACTAGGAGGTTATCTGTTGCTTGCTCAATCCGATCCGAATTATAGTTTCATTGTTCTGCTTAAACCTGCTAATTATATCTCCTTTGGACGAAGTCCAACAGTTTTTATCTTCATCTGTGTGAAGTAAAATGTATTTGGTTACTCATTTTGTAATGAAAATATGATAATGGTTATACTGTAACAGCTTGTCTTTACATTGTATTGTGCAACAGAAACATGTTCTGTTTAACTGATTGAAGATTAACTTAATATAGATTTGTCAGAGTCGGCCGTATGAAATTTCATGGCCCGTGCTCATAATGATTATTTTGTCGTGTTAACAAAACGTAAGGCACTATATTGATTTCGTGACCATATATTTCACAGCTGTATGAATTTATTGGACGAGATCTCACTAGACCTGTAGGCTTATGTTATTCTGATACATATAACTTAGAACGTGTTCATTAATCAATTATCTACTGAATAGACCTACAGTTGTGAGATTTAAGGTTCTCCGCAGGCCTACGTTGAGACAGATCAAAGTCACCTTCGTATATAGATACCGTTTCACTGTCCAACTTTACTTTAATTAAATACGTATTATATTGGCCACATTTTATGAAAACTCAAAACAACTGGTAAACTGATAAAACCGCTGTTAAATACCGATGAAAGCGAGGACCTGCTGGGTTTCCATACATTATAGAGACCTTTGCATGACAGAGCACGTCTGGGAGATGTTCTACCACTAATACATGAACATGGGCAGAAAAAACAATGGCTGCAGAACAAGCGAGTGTACACATTTACAAGAGGTGTTTCTATCCATCAGCTGAATCGAGAGGGTTCATGTTTCATGTGTGCATTGTTCCTGTCTTTCGAAAGCTCGCCTTTTTGTGTCGACTTATTTATCTTGCTGGCTGGAATAACAGGAGCATGCTTTCTAGTTAGCACCTCAAGGGCAGCTTCTGGCCTCCTGATACTACGGATGGAAGTCCATCTACAATTGCTAAGCCTTGACCGACAACTCTTTTCGTCTTGTCCTAAGAGCCTTCTTTCTCAGCTCAGCTGAAAGGAAAAAGTGATGTCAAGTCTGCCGCCGTGAAGCGAAGTGTGAATATTTTACAGGCACTCAGTTTTTTAACTAACTCTTTGGGAGTAGGGCAAAAACGACTAATGCCAAAACGTTCCAGCAGACACGATCCTCAGCCAGCGCTCTCCGTCTCCCGTCTTCATAATAGTCCCCTGCCACCTTCTTGAGCTCCCAAGGAGTTTCCCCACCAAAATTTTCCTACCGATATGTATTTCTTTTCCCCTCTCCGAGCTGTTACTTCATTCCACGTCCACTTCCTGAATGCCTCTGTCTTAACTATAGTAGACGCAGTATTCTGAATTTTTGGCATAATTATTTTATTTTAGGCCCAAGTATTTATTTCCCTGAGCACCTTGTTTTCAAAACTTGTAGGTAATTTTTATTCTTCCCTAACAGCAAGAGGCTGAGTTTTACAGCCACACAAAAACAATTACATATCTAATTTCGATCTGTAGTGTGTTGCAAAGGAAACGAATAACCGAATTGATTGTTCTTATTTTTTATTATGAATCTCATTTCTTTGTTAATGTTGTTCCCAGATAAATTTCGAAACGAGAAAAACATGTAGGCTACTCGTATAATTAATTACACTGTTGTTTCCTTTTCGACGGGTTTACACCCACGAAGTTAATGAAATTGTAGTTTATCGTCACATGAAGTCGTTGTTATTTCTAACTGCTCTACATCTCGCAGACATCTTTTGGAGGAGAGCCGGTCTCTTTATTTGCCGTGTCCACAGCACGCAGAACTTCGGAATACTAATCGCGACACCATGACATCGCTTCTTGGAATAAATGATCCAGAGAATGAGCACCAACGCACTAGGCAAAAATGGTGACACCATTATTTTCCCAGGGAAAATTATTTTCAGTTTAACTGGTTGTGACTCTTAACGTGTCGCTTACCTTGGTCTCTATTTTTTGTTTCAGGGACGAGAAACAGATAGATTTTGCCGAGCAAGTGGAGAGTGTTGCCTACGTGCTGTGTGGTGACGGCGCCATTACGCTTGAAAAGTTCTACCAGATTTTTCAGGCAAAAGGAGTAAGTTACAAATCTACGAAAATATTTGTTTGTTAGGTGAGACTTCAGGTTCTTACGGTGACTAGTATGAAGATGGCTGTCTTCTGGGGTGTTCGCCATGTTGTGTGCTACATATTGACCGACGTTTCAGAAGTGCTTACCGCCTCCATCATCAGGGCGATAACTCATCTGTAGAATATAATTAAAACTTAAAAACCTGAATGTCTTTTATATTCAAGGGAAGAAGTGAAAAGAGGTCCATAACTTGTCAGTATTCTGGATACAAACATATCCTTCTCCAGGACGAAAGTGTTTGTCGCCCTGAGAACCTCAGATGTTATAGGTTAATTATTTGTTCTCAGAAATTCGACATAATTTTAGTGACGAGAATTGTACGGCTTTAGATTTTTGAATCTGAACTATTCGCTTGTACAAATTGTCGAGACCATGAATTTTCTTCCGTTCGTCAGCATTATTAACGCTACAGATAAGATAAGTCAATCTGAATTATTTTTCTGAGGATACACGTGCTCACAGAGGTACATTCAGCTTCAGGAACGTAATCGCCAAGTAATTCAGCCTTCGGTGCTCTTCTACAGGTTGTCGTCATTTGTCTAGATCGAGTAACCCTATACTCCGTTTTGGATATCCTCCATCACTGCCAAGTTCCGGCGGTCCTCCATACAAATGATTTCCCACCACAGTGTAGGCGTTGTGACCATCACGAGCTTTGATTATCATGCGAGGGTGATATTCCGTTCTAATGGCCAGATGGCAAGTTACAAAAACAAAACACTACACCAGCTTCATGGAACATGGAGCCAAGGATAATTTCTTAGAGTTGTCTGTGATGAGAATATTTAGAGCTAAGAGGGATTTATTGAGCCGGGATAGCTCAGTCAGTATAGTGACTGGCTACGGGCTGGACGACCGGGGTTCAATCCCCGACGGGGGCAGAGGATTTTTCCTCTAGCCTCTGCGTCCAGACCGGCTCTGGGGCCCACCCAGCCTCCTCTACAATGGGTACCGGGGGTCCTTTCCCGGGGGTAAAGCCGGCCGGGGCGTGATGCTGACCACTCACCCCCATCTAGTGCTGAGGTCAAGGAAGAGAGGAGCTATACCTCCACTCACCCCAAACGCCTACATGGCGTATAGTGGGACAAACTTTACTTTACTTTACAAGAGGGATTTATTGACAGGAGACTGGATAAAATTCATGAGGATCTTGACAAATTCTACTCGTCTCCAAATATTATTAAGGTTGTTAAATAAGGATAATGGGATGGACAGAGAACTAGCTGTAGTGTGACGCGGAGAACCGTCAAAGTCTCATTACATAGCGGAGATATTAAAGCAAAATGTAAATTACAAAAGAACAAATGTTTTTAATGGCATACAACATGTTATCTTACAATAGAGACAACGTGTGGACGGCATCCAATACAGAATCGCATAAATTAGCCTAATTATTCATACACTGCAAGAAGATAATAATGAGATGTAGGCAACCTAGAAGTAGATGGAGAGACCAATGCCTGTCTTGTCGTCGTGGGAATAGACATAGCTCCATGTTCCCCACAGGTCAAGATATGTTGGTTGAATAATAATCACTTTGAACGTGTGAAAGGTTATAACTGTGGAATGCAGGTGTAAGATTGGGCTTTCGGCACGTTGAGGAGTTGGCTGGTTCGCTAACGTAGTTTTCAAAACAGTCTACATAACAAGTTACTCATCAAGAACCGAGCAATAAATAAAATCTCCCCCCCCCTTCTGCACTTTCTAGAATCGACTCAGCCAAATGCTCATTAATGCAAACCCCATAGGTAATTTTATTATGAAATATAATAAATCCGTGTACAAACTGAGAAGTCGTGATGTTGGGATAAAGAGAGGGAGGAATATTACATGGTACTAATTATTTAAAAGACATGACAAATTGCTCTTAATTAAGCACAAAGTGTTTATAAAATGTTGCGTTAATGAAAATAAGGTAGCGAAAAATTAGTCTGCAATTAAGCTTACGAATTAATTATAGAGTTTGAGTTCAAATTTATTTGGGCAAATAAAACAATCATACTCAGGGCTTCCTGTAACGTAGATGAAGTTAAGTATTGAATTTCTTTGGAATGAGAAAACTGAGCAAATGTAGTGTTTTGTAAATACTCCCTGCTAAATTTCGTACAAAATATGAACTGATTTTCATCTTTTTCCAGTGGTACATGTAAAGGACACATCAACATTTAATGTTTTCCACCACGTCATTGAGCTTTCTCTGGTTGCTGATGGAGGAAAAGTTCTTCATATGTGGAGAATAGCTGCAAATATATTGAACAAACAGCCGTGTGGTGCCGACAAGGAGTGGTCCTCCAGTTTGTGGGTTGGGCGAAAGGCTGACAACTCCCCATCGTTAAAAACCAGCAAGTTACGAAATATAATTCAGGGAAATCGGGCTTAAGGGTATGGATTGGATTTATCTAGCTTTTGACAGGGAATTTTTTGGTCAGCTGAGTGTACTATTAGCTTCTCCATGGAGTTCGTTATAACAAGATGTTAACTTTGGCTGTGTCATGTGTATAGTTATAGTCGCCCAGGAGCATAAAACTACGTCATTATTCTTTCGCGTCTTATTTTCAGACCTCATTGACAGAACTGGAAAAGTCCATGGTTCTTCATCCTGCATATTTGTTACCAGACGTTTAGTTTTGTTTAGCGTTGAATACGTTACCCAGATAAAGAGTTGAAGAACATGATTCTTTCAGGAAAGGAACAAGAATTGAACCAGTTGTGCATCCTTGCCTAAAATTATGCTGGAGCCCTGCACCATTTGCGTGACGGAGAGAACGTCTCCTTGTGAGCCAAGAGCCCGCGGCACAGGTGGCATTAACTGGTTTAGAGCTGCACGCACAAAACAGTAAACACTTGGAAGGCCTCAAATGCCACTTTCAATTAAAGCTTATTCATGCGTGGCTTCAATAGAAACCGCTGTCTGCCTGCTTATCGGTTAATTTTCTTGCTTCAAAGAATGTGAACAGGCCACGAAAAGCCAAAGTTTTACTGGAAAAACTAGGTGTTCCTTGAAAATCCAACCCTTTAAAAAAAATTACCTGTGCTTGTGATTGAAAAGGCGACAAGAGTTTAGCCGTTTTATTTTCAAATAATTTTGATGATATGTAACAAAGCAGCATCGGATTGCGTTCAGAGTTAAGAGACAAACAGATCTGGTGTCGCTTGGTTTGAATTAAATGGCAGAAGTTGCATTTCTTGGTTAGCTTTATGATGCTTTGTTACGTCACAACGAAAATGTCTTGTTTCAAAGCTGTTGAAGGTATCTCTGTGGCATGGAATGATAAATGGACAGTTACTTATTTTTGCCGTGAGAAGTGGCGGCGTATTGGTGCCAAAACGGTAGGATCTCTGACAGAATGTGTTACGAGGCATTGTTTTCTTTGTTGCTTGGTATAATTTAGGTTCCTTAATACAGGCCACTAATTCACGTGATTCTCATTGATTCATGTGGGCCGAATGAATTCTTTCTGCAAGAACAAGTGATTCATCACTGATTTTTTTTTTGTTTTCTTGCAGCAGGTTCTTGTAAAATGCCGTAGGAACAACGGGAGATTTTATAAGTTTGACTCCAGTGAAATTGATTCAATGCAGCCACTTGGGCAGTACGACAATGAATATATTTTAGTTTTAGTATTTTATGCTGCAAAGGTAATAAAAACTCATCGTAAAAAGAATTCATAAATAAAACAGACCTATTTATCCTTTTAAAATCTACAACTTTTGTTTTAAACCTTTTTAGATTATATGTGTACCTCTATTAAGTAAATACACGAAAATATAGTCTCCGGCTATTCATTGTGGTGTGTTGCATAATTAGCTCAGCAACAGTAGATTTGTGTCTGCGGTAAATGAACATGAAAACTAATTAGGTGTGTAGAATCGCAAGACATTGCTTTTGAGCATGCCGGGCATATTAAACACCTTTACGCCACAGGTCTGATACTCACACAAGAGGATTAAATAATCACAAATAAGTACTATAATTAATTTTGCTGCGTGTTTATGACAATAAAATGTTGTTTCGTCCAGGTCTACCAAACAGCAATGCTTGAGCAAGTTGTTTACGAACCGGTCTGTAAATCAGACAGCCGAATGTTTGACGTTCGTGGAGAGAATATCCACTTCCTTTCTCGAGAAGTTTCTTCTAGTGTGTTGTATTTTGTTTAACAAACTTTACAAAACACGCATTTCTCTTATCTCTCAGAATTGTTTAACCAAGAAAAACCTTTGTCTTCGCACAATGCGAGCCATCGGTAAATTCTAACCTTACCATAAAGATTAGTATTTATCTCTTTTCGTCACTTTCGTACAGGTCACACTATGTGGACCAGGTTATAGGCTATAGATTATAGACTATGGCGTCCTTTAATCGTTATTGTTCTGGATAGTGGACGAGTGGGCCTTTGCAAAACCGCCAATGACAATAAAATAAAATTCGAGGTTTTATGATCTCACGGCGGCGAATATGAAATTTTCGTATGATATTTTGCGCCGTTTAGTCTGGTAAAAGTTTACCGACGTTTCAAAAGTGCTTACTGCCTCCATTATCAGAGCAGTAAACGCCTATCAAGATGAACCTTTGCCAAAATCGTCGGTTCTCGTCCTGAATTTGTCGCAGGGATCAGAATCAAATTGTGTGAGTTCCCGTTCAACTGATTCTCATCTATGGCTGTATGTGTGTTTCAGATCGTTGATAAATTATTTCGATTGGTGGATCAAGACTTGGATGGAATGGTTTCCCCTGATCAAGCCATGGAGTTCCTAGCTAACCTCAGCAATGCTCGGTACGTAATTAACTAGAGGGTAAGTACATCATCATGCCTGCAGATGTCACCATCTCCCGTAGCATTCTCGTCATGGCTGTAGATGTCACCACCTTCCGTAGCATAATCTTAAGGCACGAAACAAGTAGACTTCACACGCTATTGCACGCATGTGTATAGTGTTCTGTTCTTCGTGTCTTTATTTTTTTTTTACATATTTTCATGTCAATCATTTCTCTCCTTTTTCCTTTTCTTAATCCAAATGTCTGTCCGTCGAAGGGAAAGTGGGTAGTTTCGGCATATCCCTAGAAATGTTTTTGAATCTCACATAAATGGCCAGTAAACTATAAGAACAATAATTCACTGTCTTTTAAAATTAACGTATTGGTAGAATGGCCCATGTAACGCGGTAAGATTTTGTTCCACATTCTTAGCATTATCCATAAATCAGTGCATTAGTTCACATTTCATTTCTGGTTACATTCGAATAAAGACTTGTTTGTGTGTCCACAGACCGCGTAGCGGGATCGACAAGAGCAATCTGGAATGGCTGGAGCAGCTGTTCCGGCAGACGGTCGGCAACGAACGGGAGATAAGACGCGACGACTTTAAGAAGATCGTCATCTCCAAGAACGTAAGTGGCCAGTCTCCACTGAAACAAACCCTCAGTTCCCGCTCAGAGTTTCATACTTTCACCTTCACGTATATGGTATGTACTGCAGGGTCCTTTCACAAGGGATGAAGTCTGCTTGAAATTGACCCTTTGCCTCATCCTATGCCCTTGTACACGATGTGCGGCCGCTTTACGAGTACATGGAGGGACATAGTTAATTTTACCTTTATCATTTAACAGTATTATAAACGATTCACGTGTTGTTCCATTAGCAAGTTTGATTCTGCTCCTTTCCAGCCATTCTTCACGGAACGGGTGTTTCAGATCTTTGATAAGGACAATTCAGGATCCATTTCTCTTCAGGAATTCATTGATTCGATGCACCAGTTTGCTGGACAGTCACCAGATGATAAGATCCGATTTCTGTTTAAGGTGTATGATTTGGATGGTACGTTGTACGGCATTTTACCTTTTGTTTTGTGTGATTGTTTATTTTAGTTGTAGTGGCGTGTCGCATTTGAACCACCCTCATACAATACAAGGCCACATAACCTAAGTTTTTATGCAGTGTCATTAGCTTTATGACTCGGTGCAGTGCGTCTGCACTGTCTGTAACGTCTGCATCAAACGAACATGAAGGCCATCCTTTTTAGTAACGTAGCGTAAGGAAAGCAAACTGTGTGACAGGTGCAAGTTTGTGTTGAAACTGGTTATCGATATGACTTTGCATCATCTTCTGGTTCAGGGGATGGTCTTATCCAGCATCGAGAACTGCAGCACGTGATGCGTGCGTGCATGGAAGAGAATGGTATGAAATTTAGTGAAGAACAAATCGATGATCTCACAATGGCACTGTTTGAAGATGCTGATGCAGACAATAGAGGTACCATTACATACGAGGCTCTCAAAAACCAGCTTGAGAAACATGGAGGTTTATTAGAAAACTTATCTATCAGGTGAGAAATCATATTAAAATTATGCGGCGACGTTGTTCGAGAGGTAGACGTCGGCCGTTCGTTATACAGACCTGAATTCAATCCCACGGAAATAGCTAAGTGATATACTCCTAGAATAACTGAATAATCTTAAAAATGCTAGAAAGCGGTGTTTCAGTCGCCGAAATATACCTGAATAGTGAATTAGTTATCATTGGTTAGTTCTCTGACCTGCCACTTTGCCAACAATAACGCTTGGTATTTGGTATTAGAAACAATGGATGAATCCATAAACAGACAAAAACTGAGCCCTTTTTTGTATTCTTGGATGGCAGCCAGGATTTCCAAAAATATAGGAGTGTTTTTATCAGTATCAGAATTGACTAGACATTTTTAAGCTTTAAAATATCTATTTTTTATTCTTATTTTCGATCTCTTTAAATGTTTCTTAATAATCTTCTATGTTATAATACAGATAACGCTATTCGTGGAATTAACAGAGCGTTATAGAAACGCTGAGGCCTGCTTTTCATTGCGGTGAAACATTTTCCGAGAGAGATTTATCAATATATACTCATTCATGATATGAATTCAGGCATGAAGCTCCATGAAATTTAATTAAAAGTCTTCCTGTGAAACTGATATCATATGATATGTAATTTATTTTCAAGCAACCAAGGAATATGATAATCAGGTAAGCAGACTTTAAAGTGGTCTAGACAGCAGTCATTCTTAATCTGTAGCTATGAACAGCTGATGTCGAATATATTACATTTTTATATGAAGTTTAACTACTATAAACTATAATGAGATCTTTTCTGTTACAGTATAGACAGGTGGCTGGTGCCACCCAAACCAAAGCCACCACCACGCTCCCTCCTTGGAAAACTCTCGGCACTGTGCCCATACCAGTTGTCAAGACCATACATGAAGAACAATTATGTGTATCTCATCTTTCTGGCATTCTTTGTGCTCGTCAATATTGGTCTCTTTGTGTCACGGTCTATTGAGTATCGTGAATCTAATGGATTTGTCATCGTTGCCAGAGCTTGTGGTAAGTTGCGATGGAAGAGTGCGACTTACTCCTATTAAGCCTTTGGTTAGCCAAAGCACTCTACTGTCAGGCTTGTGTCCTTTTATTACAGGACAGTGCTTGAACTTCAATTGCATGTTCATACTGGTACTGATGTTGCGCCAGTGCATCACATTCCTGCGAACACATGGATTTAGCATGATTCTGCCCCTTGACCAGCACATCTACTTCCACAAATTAACAGGAGTTGTCATCTTCGTACAAAGTATTGTCCACACTGTAATGCACCTCCTCAACTTCAGTGAGTATCACTGGATGTTTGTGAAGTCTTTTGAGATATTAATTTAATATGAACTTTCATCTCTGTGGAACTCCATCTAATTCTTCCATAGTATTCTATGTGAATGCGAGTTTAAAACAAAGATTATGTGTCACCTGGTGGTACCTATGCTGTCTTAAAACAAGAACTGTTCCAGCAACCCAATTAGGTGTTTCTAACTCTGCACTAAAAGAAATATAATGTAATATTCTTAACAGTTATATCTTACTAAGAATAATATAATTATCCTAATAACTGGCTTTTAAATTTAGTTAAGTGTGAATTAATTGATAATGTATTTTAAGTTAATTCACCTGCAGAAATTGTTTCTGTATTAGAAAGTAACTCATTCTTAGGAAACTAAAGTTGAAAATAACCTAACCTAACCTAACCTAAACTGTGCCTTTTGTTCAATGTCAGATTTAATTGTTGCATCTCATGGTGTAGGGACTGACATATGTAGGAGTGGCTTTATTGAATGCATCTTGTTTTTTGATGGAGGTAATTGCACTTTTACTTAAATATTTGTTTGTTTGAATTCATGAATTAGTCACACAAATTTAGTAATTATTTTGTCACTTTTGTTGTTTGATTTTAGGTGTGGTTGTGGTTAATCACCCAGTCGTTAATAAAGACAACTACACTGTGACTGAATGGCTCTTGACAAGCAAGCCTGGTTTATTTGGCTTAGTTGGAGGTGTTGCTAACCCAACTGGAATATCACTGATCATCATCCTTGTTGTTATGTTTATTTGTTCACAGTCATTTGTCCGGCGTGGTGGATCTTTTGAGGTATATGTTTGTTGAAGTGTACATGATACAAATTTGTTTCTTATTTATGTAGAATTTTACTTGAGTTTATTCATACTTATGAATCTGTTGTAAGTTTTCTGGAAAAATAATTACAATTCATGTGAAGACTAAATTTTCAAGAATTTTCTGCAAAAGCATTTGTTTTTCACATGTGCTTCTGCCTTGCACCTATTTACAACACTTTCTAACCCTTATGTAATTGCAGTTTCAACTGCTAAATTCCTGAGCTTATACTAGTGAAATTTTCAAAAAAAGTTATTGCATTCAAATCAGTGGCAATGATTTTTCAGGCAGGGAGACTTTGACGTATGCTATGTATGCTACAAATTTTGCAATGAAATTTGAAATGTAAAAGGTTAAGTAAAGAGATGGATGTTTATAGTTATTATACGAAAACACATGTGATGTACCAAAATATTTGTTAAGATGACAACATATCGTGTATAAAGTGCCTAACTGTCATCCTAAATGATAGTTGGCATTGAATGTTGCTTATTTACACTGACACTCATTTTTGTACCATATATTGCATATTGTTAACAAATGTTCTCTCCTAACCTAAAATGTCTTAGTTATTCACTGATTTATTTAAAATGGTGCTACAAAAAGAAATAGTTATAGATATATGATGCAAATACAGTGCTCTTTTTCAATATCAGAAGATGAATAACTATTAAATTAATTAAATTTACAGCACTTCTGCTGTTATTAACAGAACAGTTCTACTGCACAAAACATTACTTTCTGTGTCGTATTTTGTATTTCATTATGTTTTGTTTTTTTGCAGGTATTCTATTGGAGTCATCTACTATACATTCCTTTTTGGGTATTGGTCATCTTCCATGGCCCTAACTTTTGGAAGTGGTTCATTGCTCCAGGTATCCTATATTTGTTTGAGCGCGCTCTTCGCTTTGCCTCGATGAGCTCAGAGCATGGTAAAACATATATAAGCTCTGGATTGCTGCTTCCTTCACGAGTGACACACCTGGTCATTAAGCGCCCTCACCACTTTGATTTCCACCCTGGCGACTATATTTTTGTCAATGTTCCTGCTATTGCTAAGTACGAGTGGCATCCTTTCACCATCAGCAGTGCACCTGAGCAGGAAGGTGAGTTATAGGCAAGGGTAACTTTAAAAACCTAAATCAACAAAGCTTAATGCACTAATATATGCATTATATTGTTTCAAGAGCACAGTTTGATGTCATGCTAAAAATTGGACATTTGGAATTTCGAATATATTTTGCTATTCATTCATTTGTTTTTTAATTGATGTATAGATTTAAAATTTACTGAGGTCTATTTTTAATATGCAGCCTAAAAATTTTGATTCGGGATAGTTTGAAAATGGGTAATGCAGATGAAGATAAATGCTAAAAGAAATCTTGAAGTGAGAATATAAAAATATAATAAGTGTTAATAGGAACGATATGTAACCAAAGTACAGCAAATCATTACTGTGCATAATATGTTAAGCTACATTTAGAATTCTGAAGTTAACGTAAATTGGCTAAGTTTATCTTTACCATTGCTTGACAAAAGGAAGGTTTTTGTTGTTGGTGTTGATGATGTTGACAATGATGAAGAACAAAATAATCATATTCAACAACTACAACAACAACAATACTTGTGGCCTGTCACAGTCTCATGCCAATGTAATTCTAAGTAAATAATGAATTAATCAATAAATCAATCTTGTTATATTGACTGCACCATTTAGTCCTTTTTCTGTTATTATTTTTGTAGTCTGATATGAATGCAAAATGTTCCTCCTGTTTCTTTAGATTACATGTGGCTTCATATCCGAGGCGTTGGGGAGTGGACAAACCGCATGTACAACTACTTTGAGCGTGAACAGGAGAAACTGCATAATGCTGAAGAACAAGTTGCTGGGAACAGACAAATAGTCTTCAATGGGACCCCAGAACCTAAAGGCATCAAAAGACTGCAGGTGTAAGCCAAATGATGAGAAATTTATTGCATAGTTTCACCTACAGTATTTTATAGTTTACAAGGTTCTCATTATCTCCATCAGAGAAATAAAATGGGAAGTTCAAGTGCCTGAATAACATGTTTTCATTTTCCTTGCTTAATTACCTTCTTCAATATCAACTTCAACTTAGATATAATGGCTTCTTTATTTGAATATTGCCGTTTGCCTTCACAATGAATTGATCCTACATTGATGACTCCTGAATTATTTATTTCTACTTAAATAATATTTAGAGATATGAAACTATGTTATAAATCTAAGAATCTCAATGAAGTAGAGATATCAGCATTGGTCTTCTGTGTGGAGTTACAGGTAGATACCAAATTGTGGAGGAACATCTTCAGCCCCAAAGATGGAGGTAGTATATTCCTCTGAGACTTTCTATCTTGTATCTACCTACAAGTCCACTTGACGTTATAAATGAGAAGTCCAACACTGATGTTTTTATCACTATGAGAACATTGTACCTTATATCACCGTTTCATGACTTTTCGGATTATAATCCAAGTTAAAATACTTCAGACGTATCAAACTCTTTTAACACTTTGCACACTAAAAATTAGTTGCATCACTTTGGCATGGTCATTCTTCCATTCATATATCTGTTTGTGAAATTATCTATGAAAGGAAATTTGTTCTGTCTCTACTTACTACTTTGCAGCATCTTGCAAATTCAAATTACAACTTACCATGAATATATAAGACAAAAGAAAGTGAAGATTTCTGTCTTCTTGGTTGTTGCGCTGTGTAGTCTGGTCGATGTTTACCAACGTTTCATCGCCCTGATGATGGAGGCAGTATGACCTCTGAAACGTTGATTAACATCGACCAGACTACACAGCGCAACAACCCAGAAGACAGAAATCTTCATACTCACCGCTGTGAAAACCTCAAATCTTACACAAAAGAAAGTCTCTCTTTGGAAAATTGGCATATAATGGGTTAACCTTCAAGAGGAATGCAGCACATGATTCTTATTTGCAGCTCAATCCAGAGGAAGTTCACAGATCGTGACAGCTCCACTAGTGGCAGAAGTAAAGTTGTGGACTTAATGAAAGAGGGCAATTCCCCTCGAACTGGCTACCTCAATGAGAGTTCATCTAGTGACAGTGACTTCAATCTCAACTCATCAATGCCACATCACTCTGACACTGACATCGCTGGGCGACACACAGGGAGCAACGGTAAGTTCATCTGATGTGGACTTGTGACTGTCCCTTAACCTTTTGACTTTCTAGACGGTAAATTGCCAGCCTTGATTCTCTCTTCTAATGCGGTAAACTGATGAAAGATGTTTCTGTCAGTCGCATTTTGTTATAAATAAGAAAGAAATGTAAATTGTCTGAAAGTGAAACAGATCATGTCATTACCACCACTGCTCTGACCCTGACAAATGTGGGTTTTGATGTCCAACCCATAGCAATGTTATTATCGCATCTATTCCGAATGATATTTAGTAAAACAATTACGTTCAGTTTTTAGTTTTAAATTTTTACATTTTGGCTTTATTTCTTTATTTATATTGACAGTTATAAATGTGCATTGGAAATGAATCTACATTAAGCCCAGGAACCAATTTACTCTCATGTTGAGTTTTCTGCGGCAAGTATCTCAGGAGAATTTATCACTTTTCACTTTTAATTATCTATAATATTGTGTTTATTTGTAATCTTACTGAATATGTTAATTTTTCAACTGTGGAAGTTGCTCCGAAAAAAGAAGGGAAGGAATATGATTCATGTCATTTCTGAAATTAATTCCAGACTGCACAAGTCTGACTGGTCCACCCAGAAAACTGACTCCAGAAAAGAAGTTGCATATGCTCCTGATGACCAGGAAGTCTCCATTGTCAAAGTCACTCTCCATGCCTGATATACAGACACGTGTGAAGAAAAGGGAGCGACTAATGGCGTAAGATCTCTGTTCTGAAGTCTACTACATTTCAGTCTTTGGAAAAATGAATTTCATTAGTATATCCTTACCGATTTAGTATATTCAGTGAGAGCCCTATCACATAAATTTTGTTCATCTGTTTATCCACATATTTTATCTCCAAATTATTAAAAAAGAATTGAGAACATTTGGTATTGTTAACAAGTTTACTCTGAAAATTGTTAGATGCATATAATTGTAGTTGATTCTGGTAAACAATAAGAACATAAAATTCTAATTAAATTTTAGCAAGTGCCTCAATTACTACTAATCACAAAAACATTAATGATTTACATAAAATACAAATGTAATTATGACCGAAGCATTTATTTAAAACTTATTGTGACCTAGTGTATATTAAATACAAGAAAAATTATTTATATTTTTATCCAGTGTAATATCTTTAACCATGACAGGAAAAGATATATATTTACAGTAAATAATATGTGAGATCATTCCGCGCCGTAGCCGCACGGTCTGAGGCATCATGCTTCTTACCAGCGATACAGAATGTGCGCTAGTTCGGGTCTCGGGGGAGAAGAAATTTTCTCATGAGCTTTCGACTGTGTATGGGACTGGTGCCAACCCAGCATCGTGAGGAAATTGGGGAGCTACAATGAGTAGCGTAATCCGGTCAGGAAAACTAACAATGGCTGGGGGTTCATCGTGCTGACCACATGTCACCCTATATCTGGTTGGATGATCGTTCACCTCTGCTTAGGCATGTGAACGTGAGGCCAGCAGTCAAGCTAGTCGGCTTTGGCTCTCTGGAGCTGTTATGCCACGGATTTAATTTTAAAATAATTTAACTCAGAGTGTCAACTATGTTAAAAGAAGTAACTTATATTTGTCTTTCAGGCTTCGTGAATACATGCGCTCGGAGTCAGAGAAGAGTTTTGATGAGTGTCAGATTCGCCGGGCTCGATTACAGTCGCTAGGTCTAGCATACCTGAGTCCACAGAACAAGTCATTAGCACAGAGTTTTCGGTATATGCGGAACAAACCTACAATCATCGCATTTAAGACACCAAGTCTTGAACACTGTGAGGCTACAGCAGCCCTCCTTCCCAGTGGTAGTTCTCAGAACACCGAGGGAGCAGCCGAAGAAGGTAGATCACCGGCAGTAACAAAGTTAGGCACTCACAGTGAAGATATTGGCCTGGAGGCTGTGTCTGTGAGGCCTCCCTTTACGCCAATGAACTTTCCAGTTGGAAAACCTCTGGAAGTGAGTATAACCTTCTGTTTACGTTCCTTGTATTCTGCACCTAACACTGTATTGCATGATTCAACATACTAGCGATTGAAATGTAAAACAATTACTGTTTGAATAATGATATATAATCTTGGTTAAAGAACTAGAAAGGAAAAGATCAATTTGGAGACTGACGAATAAATTAAGTGACATTATTAAAATGGATGTTACAAAAAGAGGGTATGAAGATCTGAACTTGATTCAGCTGTTCATGGTATGGTTGAACAGTGGGCTATTTTAGACATTCCTTTCATAAAAGCAGAAAATTTATTTATCAACTTTCTTAAGAACAGGCTCTAGTAATAAGTGTAAACAGTTCGTTAGAATGAATACCAATAAATTATTTTATGATTTCATCGATCATGCACTTTGTTTCGTTTTGAACAAGATTGGGGACTGTTTGAAGATTATATATATATTATAACCTGCGTAAATGTTGAAGTACAACCAGCTGGCATGGAATCGCATATGATGTGAAATTAAGAAATGGTAGCCAAAATTAAAGAAAAGTATGAGTTCATAACAAACAATTTCTCTGTCCTGACTTCATTATCAAAATAAGAAATATATAAAATTAATATTATATTGACTCCTTCCATTCCCTGTCGTGAAATGTGTTATATCTTTCAAAACTTTATAGATCTTGATAATGTAACGTTTGTAATTGACTAATTTGTTCATAGCAAGGTCAGGGTTAAATATTTACCTCCTGTTTTACCTATTTGAAGTTTTGATATTACAAACATGAATACATAATTTATCCACAGAATTATAAAAGAGTTGGTGAAAGACTGACCCTGTTATATGCTGTACTTTTTACCTGCAAATTAGTGTACGTATTGTAAGACTGTACAGTTTATGTAATGGAGATAATGTGTTCTGTTCAGCCAATCAATGAAGAATGTCTTACTGAATCCACAGCAGAAGGTTTAGGTTTGGAGGTGAGTGAGTGAATGATTTTGTGATATCAGCTGTCGTTTCTGTTTGCTTTGCTGATCTTACCTGTGCACACTTCAGTCCTATTCTGCATGTATCATAATACAGGTTACATATTGTCAGTGCAGTGCACGTTAGATGAAACATGCTCCTATGTGCCATAATTGTACCGATAAATTTGTGTTTCGCCATACATATCTGCAAACGGATGAAGATCCAACCAATTCTGCTGCCTGTAATTTAAAAAATGTTCTCTTATTGAAAGAATGTTGGGATTCTGTTTATATATTTAAAAGAAAATAACTCAGTTTGAAGAAATGAACAGAGGTGATAATCTTATGTATTAAGAAACCATCTGTTGCAAATTTTGGCAGTAATAAAAACATCAAACACCCAATTTTTTTAAAGACACTTTTATAACGATATTTCCCAGTAATTTACCTTGGTGACCTAAGTAGTGGTAGCTAGAAGTTCAATTCTTGGTCCAAATTAAAGAAAGAAATAAAATTTTGCTTCCTAAAGTGTTGCCAAATTTTAAATAACATATCTGCGGCTGTTGTTAGTTACAGGAGTGAGACCTGAGAATAAAAGTCTTATATCAAAGAAACTACGCATCTTCACACATTTTAAAATATCAGTAAATTAAACATTTGCCACCAAAAGTAGATTATGACAGTACTAAATGCCTGGTTTGTGTAGCATGTCCGAATATGTATTTCATTTTCAGGAATATCTTTCTGACTTTTAATGTTCTGTTTGCTTGTGTAATTGTATGTCTTCTTTTAAGGTTGGTTGTTCATTATATAATGTGTACTCACATGTTCATATAATGGAATGCAACATGACACTTCTGCACATTATAGCCTTAGCCTGGCACTGTCCTCTTTCATCAGGAGAACACTCATGTTACAGTATCTCTAGCAACTTAACTGTGCTATTTAACAGAACTTTCAAATCATGTTTTTTTAATAAATTTTCTCTGTTCCATGTACCAGTATCTTCCTGCTTTATATTCTGTTATGTTCACAAATGTTCCTTCCGGATATTATTTTCTTTATTTGTTATATATTGCATGAAATTAATATATTTGGTAAGAAACATTACTATCAGACATGATTTTGTTATAAGATAACTTTAATCTGTAAGTTGTGGAAACCTGAACTTCGTCTCCCTTGTGTGATATTGACACGGATCTTAGAGGGGCTTTTGTAAGCACCGTGTTAATTTTTGGCTAATTATCTAAGTCCCTTATTATTGGCCCAAAAAATATCAAGTTATGTGAGCGATAAACCCATATCAAATACTGATACACATATATCCATGCATGTATTAATACATTTTGCCTGCCCCTACTTCCAGCTTCCAAAATGACAACTCAGAAGAAAATACAACTTGCTGGTGTAAGTCCCTTGTTAGAAACTTGGTAGCACATACCTGTATTGACATTGAGACTCCATACTGAATTATTAATTAATGGTTATGTTTTGTTTTGAGCAGTGTTGCTGTTTGTGATGGAAGAACCAGCACTGAATTTATTTCATGTATTTTCTCTTTAAATTCAAGGTGTGCAGGACTTAGATAAGAATTACTTTGAGGGTTCAGGATTAACATAGTTTAATCCAAGTGGGAAGTAGCCTGATAAGCTTGATACATATTTATTTTCTAACAGAATATTTGTAGAATTCTAATTTATTAAACCATGCAATGATTGACAAAAGCAAGTTCATATACTTTATTGTGGTGCATCGATAAGAGATGTTTCATTTTCTTGTTTATAGTTTCCTTGCGCTAGATTAGTTATTCTTGTAGTTTTCTGCTCTGGTATTAAATAATTTCATCATAAAATTTATCCAGATTTTTATTTTTGTCTTTGTCTTTGACAGCGTTTTAAAATTAGACCATGTCTTGGTCAATGTAGAAAAGCAATAAAAGAAAAGAAGATGGCCTTACATCTCAAAAGACTACATTCATACAAGGCTTATTCAGTGAGTCATAAAATGTTTAAACATTCACATTACATTTACAGATCTACCTAGATGGCCCATATGGCGCTCCTTCAAGCCACATATTCCGTGCTCAACATGCTGTGCTGATAGCAACAGGCATTGGTGTTACTCCATTTGCCTCCATTTTGCAGTCCATCATGCACCGGTACTGGAAAGCCCGTCACTGTTGTCCCAAGTGCAAGTTTGCGTGGGCGAGTGATATCCCTGCCACAGTCATGAACTTGCGCAAGGTGAACGTAGTGTTATATAATGCTAAAGACGAAATCACTGCACATTAATATGAATGACTCGGCTTTATGAGCAAATGTAAACATCTTCAAACAGAATAGTTCATGTTCTCTTAAGACACTAGATTCTCATTCTTAATAGTACAAGATTCATTTCATGGTCAGTTAAGTTGCAGATTTTTCAGTGCACAGATTAAGCCTTCACTTAACTTTATAGAGCAGTGCCCTTTTTAAGAAGCTAATAGTTGCTCATTTAGTCACGAAATCTCCTGTCTTTTATGTAATCAAGACATTCGTTACTATGTTCATAAGAGCCGATCATTGAACCTCATCCTGACTAAGATCCATAGAATCGCACTCTGTTTCTTTAAGATCAATGTTATCGTTGTGGTACAATTTAGTAAATCCTCAGATCTTGTAACCTGCAGGCAACAATTTATAGTGAGCGTTATCCACTTCTCATCATATTAGTTCAGATCAGTTAATAATGCTTTCATTCATTCACGTACTTAAAATGCCCTTCATAATCTACATTTTAGTACCCTAAATGTGGCAGGGAGAATTTAATTTTGTTTATTTTAAATGTTCTGTGTCCAGGTGGACTTCTTCTGGATCAATCGAGACCAGCGTTCGTTTGAGTGGTTTGTAAATCTGCTGTCGCAACTCGAGATTGAGCAGGCAGAACTTGGTGGGGCAATGGAGAGATTCCTGGAGATGCACATGTACATCACCAGTGCTCTGCAGAAGACGGACATGAAGGCTGTGGGACTGCAGCTTGCACTGGACCTTCTGCATGAGAAGGTGAGTTGTTCTGCGCATTCAAAAACAAATATACCTTTTAAAAATCGATGTATTAAAAAAATGTATAATTTTTAGAATATTTTGTGGAGTATTTTTGTGTTCTATAGAAGTAGGAACCAGTATTACATATTTCATTCCACCATTAAAAACTCCGTTTATAACTAGCATGCCTATGCAAAGCGTTTCTCAGCAACCACAAGGTGTGATTTCATTAACTTTGTTCTCTGCACTGTATATTTTAATAAGATAATAATTTTTAACTATTTTGGACTCCAATAGTTCCAGATCACCTCAGAAGTTTTAAATAATTTTTGTTCCAGTTGTAACAGATTTAAGAGGTTCTTGCAAACCAACGCATTTTGTTCCTAAGTATATACCTGTATTATACAGAATTTATGAGATACTCACAGGCCCTCTCATTTTAGTATACAGTTATACAGTGTTTCCACAAAGTCCCTTCGGGGTTCTGAAAAATTGTGGCGCACAAACAAATTAAGGTAGCCACATGCAGTTTGTGGCAGATTACAGTGAAACTCTGGAAGATGGTGCTCCACCTCATTGGGGTCTGCAGGTACGCGCGTACCTAGACAGGACATTTCCAGGAAGATGGATCGGCAGAGACGGTCCAATGCCTTGGCCTCCACGTTCACCAGACATAACACCAATGCATTTTTTCCTGTGGGGTTATGTCAAGAGCAATGTGTTCCGAACACCAGTTAACGGACTTAATGACCTGAAGACCCGTATCAGGAATGCGATCTCGGCTATTCCGCGGACATGCTCCACAGAACATGGCAAGAGCTTGAATATCGTCTGGATGTTCTCCGTGCTACCAAGGGAGCCCACATCAAGGTCTACTGAGGTCAGTAAAAGCTTCCAGAGTTTCACTGTAATCTGCCACAAACCGCATGTGGCTAGCTCAATTTGTTTGCGCACCACAATTTTTCAAAACCCCGAAGGGACTTTGTGGACACACTGTACTTACAATACTTTCCTTGTCCTGCTTTTGCCACAAATTATATTTTTTGTGTACACTTTCAGAACATGGGAATCAAGATTAGATCCTTACCCCTTATGAGTTCCACATTACTGTCTGTGGACTATTTATGCCATACAGGACAAAGATGGACTAAACAAGCAGAATAATTAAGATCCTGTTTATAATTTGATGACTGTGAAGATTTTATGAAAATGTGCCATAAAGTGGCTATGATACTTGGCCGAAGTCAAACAAGCATCCATTGCTGTAAAGTGCAACATTTGGCTTCAGTCCGCATCAAGAAATGAACTTTTCCTTTTGCAGTGGCTATGAAAATGCAATTTTGTTGGTCTGCATAGTGCTTCCACCTACTTTGAAGCATTTAAAATTGTATGCAAATGTTGTTACATTGCTTGAAAAAATATTGAAAATACATTATAGTTTTACCTTACAATTGCATTATTTTAGTAAAGTGGTGAGAAAATAATTCATAGCAAAAGGGTTAATGAAAAAAGAGTCATAATTCCACTAAAAATAGTATATTCAGGGTAATAGCCTACTACTGCCATCACATAAGGATTTGTAATCGCTATTTTACTTGTTGATATTTAGGAGAAACGTGATTTAATTACTGGTTTGAAGACACGAACCAATGCAGGCCGTCCCAATTGGGACAAAGTGTTCAAGCAGCTCCTGGACCAGGAGAAGGGAAAGGTGACAGTTTTTTATTGTGGACCGCCACAGCTTGGCAGGATACTGCGGGTCAAGTGTGACCAATTTGGCTTCAGCTTCCGCAAGGAGGTCTTTTAAAGACAGATGTTTTTGACACTGCTGGCAGCTGTGTGCAGTGGTTATTCAGTTAAGATGAAGAAGAAAATCCAACAGAGGTACTTAACAGTAAGCAGTAACTGCAGAAAGAAAAGAAGGAGTGGTAATAATTATTTATTTAAAAGTACTGAGTGATTTTTGGTATTCAAGAATGGTTTTGTCAGCCGTAATGAGCCCTGAATCTTAACCCTCTATGTACTGAAAATTCCTGTTTATGCGAGGAAAAAATTAATTATATTTGTCAGGAAACCATATAAAGGAAGAAATGATGTGTAGTAGAGTAAAGAATGTTGTCATATTACTGCAAATTTTGTCTAAATTTTTTATGACATGTGAACATTCGAACTGCAAGAATGACCTGCATATCTATTTACCACTTTTTTTTTTATGTACATATGAACTATATTTCAGGGCATCAGTAAATAAAAATGTTGCTTTTTTTTTTGCAGGTTTTGCAGTTACACATCCTCACATGTGCAGTGAATAATTCAGATTATTTTCAGTAAAGATTAAGTATGTTAAAGTTCTATTTCTGCTCAGTGAATTATTTATTTTAATTTAAATACTTTTTATGTAGATTAATATAAGTGAAAGGGCCTTCACTTTCAGAAGAATGAACTTCAATACTGAAATAGGCTGTATGTGGGAAGATACAAGAATATGATCTTACCTGATAGAAGCAATCTCCTCATCTACTACAAAATCACATAATTTACTCCCTTGTTTTCAATCATTGAAATTTTAAAATTGAGGTTATGAAATATATGAATATGTCTTACAGTCAACACACGATGATATTGATACCAGACCTGACAAGAAGATGCTGTTGCTGTGGGGTGTTATTTGTTTTTAAAGGAGCTATTACAGTTTTTGGGTACTAATTGTGATTTAGAGCTGTGGAGCAGGAAACTGATAATATATATTACCAGTAGTAAGTTAGAGTCAACATGAATAAGCTGACTGGCTATAAAGAGAGATAAAATAAAGTTACACTGAAGAAATAATTCATGTTAAGTGGTTTTATTATCTTTGCTGTCACTTAAGTTTATGGTTGGTGTTAGAAGGAATAACTAGGATTGCTTTAACTCTTCAGAAGTTTAAATTAATCTTCCAGGAGATTTGATTCAGTTGAGTAAAAAATGGTAAAAGTCAATTATTAATGATTTTAAGTGTGTTTGTGATTTATTACGAAAATTGCACTTGGTATTTTGGTTCCAAGAATAACACAGTGCACAAAGACTGTCTAAACTCAATGCTAAAACATGACCAAGACCAGCTTATATATCTTGAGGGTATGACCCCGGTCGTGGGAAATAGTGGATGTACGAATAAAAATTTTACCTTGGAAGCAGTTATGAAACATTAGTCATTAAATTGTTTCTGCAAAATATATGTGTAAAAATCTGTAGAAAATAATACTTACAATGCTCTGTACATTCCAGGCACTTCATGTATTGTACAATGTGATGATGTCACTAATGTATATAAAAGTGTGAATAATGTTATGTATATTTATCTGTACTGTGTGATCAAATGTAATATTTATTATGTAATCTATAGTGAAATGTATCATTATGTAGTGTATGTGTTTTTTAATTGATATAGCATAAATGTATTATAAGGGTAATGTAAAATTTAGAAACTGATTAATTTTAACAATATGTGCTTCAAAAATTAACTAAAAGACTTTCAACTCTTGGAAATAATTCCATCTAGTGGAGGTTCTGTATGGCTATCCTCAGTGTTTAACCCTTTTAGTCCTAAAGCCTATTTCCACTGTTCTGGTCTAAAGAGTCAGGCCAATTTTCATATATTTACAGCTTAAAATGTAAACATTTACCAAAAAAGAATTTTACACACATACACATGAAAAAATCACACTTATACACTAAATAGAGTAGATTAGAATAAAAAATATCTTAAATTCTAATGCTATTCTTAACTTACAACAAATTTTAAAATATTGAAAAAACAAAATTTTATTGTCAGGATGTAAAAACATAAATTGTTTTTTATCTCCCTTCATCACTCATCCTACAAGAAAGAATATTTATTTCTGCATAATTCTATATAAGTTTGGTGTCTGTACTGTTATCTGGTCCTGAACTACAAAACTTTTTGTAAAACAATGTACACCAATATAAAATATATTAGACTGTTTTATTCGAATAATTTTTATATAAGAAATCGTATGAAGTCTTGTACTGCCATCTGGGAGCGTTATATGTAATTGAAACATAAGATTTAGTCAGGCCAGATGGATTGGATCGGCTATTTGAGTGTTTTTGTTAAAAAAAATATATTTGTTTTCCTACAGGAGTGAACTGTTGAGGAAAACGTTAAGTTAAGTCTAAGATATCTGATGCAGACTTCTATTGCCATCTGGGAGCCTTGTATGTAATTAATACATCATGAGCCAGGCACAACGTATCGGCTGCCTCGGCGGCTTATCAACCATTGCTCCAGATGGCCGGGGCATAAGGGTTATGAGAAATGTTCGTAACCACCTACAATACTCCCTTGCATCACAACTCAGAAAACCACAACTGATATTTACATTAAAATATTTAAATTTAATTTTTATTTATCGAGGCTGATATTGTAACGAGGCAACCAATAATAATCAGGGCGAGACTCTATTTGACCTTGATCTATCCTCTACCAGTGATCCAAGTTTCAACTTGATCGCTTCACTCAGTAGTAGTGCACGTGATTTTCTGTGCGGTTGCGTTTTTACGTTAGGTCGGAAGTGTTGGATTGTAAATTGGAACAACTCGTTAAACTTCAGAAATCTACGACGGAAACTTTGAAGTTATTGACAGGCTTTCAGTGAAGATTGTGTGTCTCGTGCACGTGTGTTAGAATGGAACAAACAGTTTTTGGAAGGTGGGAAAGCTTGGAAGTTGATGAGCGCCCAGGTCGTCCACGCACTTCACTTGCCGATATGTATGTATTCATGTTACTTTCTAGTATTGATTGTATAGTATTATCTAGTCGTGAGAAATTGTTACATTTCTAACCCTTTACGGTCCTGTGTCGGACTGAGTGAGCCATTTAAAAATCCGAGTTCCGGTCCGATGTTGGACTGAGTCCGCCACGTGTACGAATTTTGTACATGATCTGGAGTCAAGCTGATGCTGGCAGATAGTGTCATCATATCACTGAGGTCTTCATCTGTGCATTAGTGTTATCCAAGTTTTCCTGGTAAAACTTCGTGATCGGTATAATATTGAATATTATCTGGTGGGTTGCGGAGCAGTTGCTTGGGAAACTGATTTACAAATAATTAATTCCAATGTGTAGTTAAGTCATATTTTCTGTCGCCGAAAATATTTTATTTCACAGTTTAATTTTATCAAAGAAACTTTGCATGGCAGTGTTTGAGGGTGTATTTGACACCTACCTTCCCTAGAAGATGGATTCACATGCAGTAAGCAACTAGTGACATCTGGAAGCAAGCACTTTCCTTTTTTTTTAGTCATCTCTCAGTACAGACGTACCCAACCGGGTAAGCTCCCACGATTTTTGACAGGCATACATTTTCAACCGTAACTCACCAGTGATCATTATCCTACATTGGTGAACCATGTGACATTCCAGTGACTCAACAAACCTCATGTTCTCTGTCCCGGCCGTGGTGTTGGAAATATTATTTCATTCTGTGAAGGCTGTCTCTCCAATGAACGACGCAGTTCTGTGACCCACTGGTAGCTCTCGCGGCTGAAGTCTGTTTTCAGGTGTCTCTCATGGGATCTAGCGCGTTAATAAATTAACAGGTCGTAATCTACAGTATCTGAAAAATGAAAAAATTTAATTGGCCAACGTATGTATCAGTCAGTCTGAAAGAAGCCTTTCTTCGTATCATGCGCGATTTATTCAAGATGTGTTTTCATGCGTGGCTTCAAACACAGTCGTGTTTATTCTATACAATTTCCCGTACGATGTAGCTCCTCTTTGTGAATAAAGAACCGGGTCTTAAAAGGAGATGTAAACAGACTGAACTACATCTGAAGGTGAATTATTTTCGTTTTGATGTTTTTTTATGAATGTGGTGAGCGTTTGTGAGCTCTGGTGCGTTATTTTCTCCTCTCATACATACGTTCTTACGTCCCGCTGATCCAGATTTCACTATGTTATTGCCAACGGTAGGCGCAACTGGATGTTCAAAAATAATGTTCTCTTGCCGTCGTACAAGCGCTTCTGTCTATTAAAGTTGGAGGCGTACGTATCTATATGGAGGTAGTTAAGAGAAAGTCATAATTTTGCCAGTTTTTTTATATGAGTGAATATATTTGTTTAATATTATCTTACCATCTACAGCTCAGATTTTTAAAAATGTTCCTTCACTGCCGTTTTATCAGAATTGCGTGCATTTATTTTATTCACAACACTCGTTTCATACCCTGTAATTTGTTACAACCTTAATTTACTTTTCCGTGGGTTTTAATACATAATATGAATTATCAAACATCAAAATCGCTCACACTGTTATGTTTTATGTTAAAATAATCTTCTCAGCTCATCAGACACCATGAATTTCTTCATCGTTCTTATACTTTAAGATCAAATGTTTGGGTTCTAATATTTTCTTCAGCACTTTGTTTTTGAAGACTTTAATTTGTGTTGTGCTTTCAAAGTAAAGACTGTGTTTCACACGAGACAAAATGTGCAATCGATCTGAGCTGACTGCTTCAGGGTAGGTCTAAGTGAAGGAACTTTTTTAGGCCCTATAAAACCAAGTAGTTTCTTATTCCTATTCTATTTAGATGGATATACGTCTACTTGCCAACTCAAATACTACGTCAGAGAAGAGTTTTGTAATGGTCACGTGTGTATAGGCCTGTATGTATTTTTATGTCGTTAACTTGTTCAACTTGAACGTCTGAAATATATTTAAGATGCTTTATTCCAAAAAAGTTACCTCAAAGAGATGTATTCTGAAACTACTTCTGTAGAAAGATTTTATATTTGAGAGGAGGGGCATGTGAGCGTATGACATCTTTAGGGAAGTTTGAAAGACGTGGTTTCCTGTTACACGGAGACAGGCTTTCCAAACGTATTCAATAAAGCCAAAGGAAATAGACCCTGATCCCCATAAAACTTGCTCGTTATTTCTTACACCAGAATAAAAATAATATGAAGTAAAGCGACAAAGCTGCGTCGTAAAACATGTTTGTTTGAAATTTAGTTAAAAAGCAGAGGAAAAAGTAATGGAGAATATGTTCTTAATTAAACCACGCAATAAAGAATCGGGCTTGGGATGAGACTGGGCACTATATTAGGTGTGCGGTCAAATCCACGCTCCGGCTGATTTACCCATCCGGAAAATGCCCTAAAATATGCAGCGGCCATGAATAATCGGGTTCCATGAAAGACGGAAAAATTTGCGTCCATCCGAGCGACCATCAGCTTCTCAAAGAGGACTTTGCTGAGTGGAGATAGGTCTTTTCCTGTGTCTACTACGGATTTCTGAAAGGCGTAAAAATTTTACCAACGTGTAAAAGGGCGTAGCCTACGACAGAACTCCACAGTGGAGGGCCTGTGATCACTAGAATGATTGGTGCTGACATACGTCCATGATCTAGACAAGAGGTTCCGCGATCTTCAGTCAGGTGAATTTAAAAATTACGTAATAAAATTAATATGAACCAAAAACAAGTAGTATAGAAGAGCGAAGGTAGTTTCGAAATAAATGCAGTATAAACCCTTTGTTATCATATTCATTACCGACAATCCTGCATAGTTTTCCGGAGGTCCCGAGTTCATCTCTGGACCCGAAGATTGGCTATCCTGCTATTTTCGTCAGTCCCTCTAGGCAAGTGTCGAGATAATTCCTTCAGTTATGCCACGACCGCTTTCTTTCACATCCTTTCCAATTCAACATCCGTTAATCATGCTACTTTCGACTGGCAGCGTCGTTAAATAAACCAAGAATAAATATTCATCTTTAGCATCTGTAGCATAACGCACTGCAATTGTAAATCAACAGGCAGATAAATAAGTAAATGGTCCGCGAAGACTCTCAGCATTTATGGAAACATTGCCCAAGGTGGAATTGTTAAATCTAAAATCGTGGCTACTTTGCGGCCGACGTGCATGTGCTTTCGACACATTCCAGTGCTTCTTCCTGACTGGCGTACCAAATTCGGTTGCTGCGTTCCTTTAATATTATCATCTTTTATTTTAGACATCGAGGATAGACGGCAGATTCCAGTTTGGAATAATAGCAAGTTCAACTTCGATATCCACTAACAAGACAACGACTTTCTTAAAGCCTGCAGAAAACTCATTTAAATTATGTCACCAATACGATAATTCGATTAATATTCCTGAAAGAAAGAGGCACAATTTTAAGTAAATTGATTAACAGAAAGCGTGCGGTTGTTTTCATTTGTAATGTAAACAGTGGGTTAAATGTTTACTATTTTTTTGCTTCCCTTGATTGATTTTATTTCTGATGTTCATTTTGCACTAAACTGATAATTATATCAAAAATAATGTCTCATTAAGTGATTTTAATGTTATGATGCTTTTGCATGTTTTCATTTCGTAGTCAGCACAATTCTCAAATTAAAACGCAGCCATAGCAACCACACAGCACTTCAATCAGATGCGATATAAATTGCAGTCTATTTTAGGCATTTAAATTATATTACAGTGTTCATTCAACGACATCTTTCCATCGGTAACTACATCTACATACTCCACTCTACTAAAATAGGTAAGTAAGCTGCCTAAGACACAGTCCATTACGTGGCGAAGTCAACAATATTAGTGTCGAACACTAATAGAGAGCAAATTGAAGACGACCAATTAAGGTCGAAGTATCCTTAATACATCGAAAAATATAATGACAATTTTTACGTAGACGGACTGTCAACCTAACGTTCATTCGTTTATTTTACTATGCTTTATCAGCTTACGATGTTATGTTGCATCGAATGAAATACTATGAAGACGATGATTGTGAATTACAAGTAAAGTGGGAGAACGCGTTCACAAAGATAATGCAGTAATATTTGATTGCAGCTAATAATGAAAGCCACGAAGTTTTTTGTATATAATAAATCATTAATTAAAGAAGATAAAAGAGTAAAATCATACTCATAGAAGTAAACACAACACATATAATCGTGTTTAAACGCTTTGCAGACACATTTTCGAAGTTATCCACTTGAAAACGGCAAAAGTTTTGTATGAGTCAATCTATAAAATGGTTATTAGACGAAGCAGAACGTATTTATTACACCTGAGAGAGACTTCGCTTCGTTGGATGTAAATGTGGCTATAAAAACTTATACAACGTTCGTAAATTCAACTCCATTAATTTAATAATGTCGTCTGATTCAGGGAGATAATTGGACTGTATATCAGTCGGTTGAAACTTCACGATATGCGCGTATTTTCTGCCATGGAAAAGTTGGGGTAACGATACCGACCCTATACAGTAGGTGTAAGGTCGGTGGAATAAGTAGGAAGATCATCTACATTTCTTATACAGCGTGTATCGTAAATACCCACTAATTTTTATTTATTTGTTTGCGATTTATTTAACGTTCCTATCAGCAGCTCAGATAAAAAAACATCGAATGATAAAATTGTTTATGCTAATAAACTGGAAATTATGTGGAAGGAACCGATCATTAACTAATTTAAGGCACTACCACGGAATTTTCCTGAAGAGACGGAGGGAAACAATAGAAAAATCTCAGTTGTGAGAGCCAATCTCCTTTCCGAAATTTGTACCCGGAACAATCCACCGTTTTGTCTACATTTAAGATGCCTCTTTGTATTTACCTGTGAAACAAATCTAGTTGAAGCCACAAGATATTAATGAAATTTGGTATTTATAAGCCTTAATAAATTTGATTAAAATATAGAATATTAATCGTAATTTAATGATGTGCTTTACATTAGGTATATATATATATATATATAGAGAGAGAGAGAGAGAGAGAGAGAGAGAACAAAACTTGTCAACAATGAATTAAATGTCATGTTATATCCGTAGCAACCATACTTTGACAAAATCCTGTTTTAGGCAGAATAATAATAGACTACTGAAAGAGAGGCACCACTTATGCTAGAATACTTCATGCATTTATGCAGATATATTTGAAGATACATATATTGAGTTTAGGATATCATCCTCCTTTGCACTGAGGGGTTGGAGGGAAGTTTACCCTGGTGTCAACATTACGTAATGCACTGCGAGATGCAGCATTCAACATAACACGTTTAGTTACATTGTGCTTGTCCCTGGAGCAGGTCAAGAGGAGGGATTTCCAGAAACTCATTAGGTCCCAGTAATGGAGCGGAGGGGGGGTGGATTGGGAAGGAGGTGAACCGTAATTAGATTATCTTCTCGATCGAGACGCTCTCTGTATCACGAATCTGTCCGTATCGACCGTTCCACAGTCATTTTCATGAAAGTCTAATTCCATTGTCAGGGTACTCATTTATTCAACCCGTTTCTTTTAGAGATTGCCAGTCACTTCCCTACACATCCTCTCTGGTTAACTTCAGACACACAAAGCCGACCATCGAGGCGCAGCGGTTATCGCTCCTATGATTTATTTAATATTTACTGACAGTTAAGCGAGTGTCGTCTTCTCGATATGGACTCAGTTCCGTGGAAATTATTAGTTAGCATCTGTTCCCTGGTTGTTCACCGGTTTATCTACTATAAGTTTCTCTAGAAGGACTCTGTTTGATGAAATCAATTACTTGCTTACTTCATATCCCTTTACCAGTTGAGAGATTGGCAGCTTATCTAGAAGGATCTAGTGCATGAAGGTGGTTACTGTTACTACCTGTTCCGTATTACGCCTTTTCAAATTTCCTCTAGGCTCGTGTTTCATCTGAAAAGATGCCAGTTAGTGGAGAAACAGCCAATTCTGACAATAATAGAATGACTGTCTGTGAAACAGTAAATTTTCTTGTCCAGTACTGATTCCAACCTGCGAATCTGGTAGTCGCTCGGCATGAGAATGTTTGCGTTTTCATCTGAATAATTACGTCAGAGTAAATGCGTCCGTCTCCATTACGAATATCAACTGGTTAACTGTGTTTAGAGATGCTTCCCCATAAACACACTGTGTGGAAGATGAAAAGTTAAAAAAAGAATTTAAATGAGGTGATACCTATATTTAGTTACTACTGTGCTTTAGGAAGTTAAAACTTGTAAGTTCTTGTCAGCATCGTTTTATAAGTCTGTGATATTGCGTCGGCATGGTTAGTTGAATGCTGTTCAAACAGTTACTCGGCTCTGCCATCTTAGTGAAGTACAGGGGAACAGAAACATAATTACCTCGAGGGAGACTCGATCTCGCGATACTAGTGCTTTTGTGGTACTAGTCACCAGGATCGGGAAAAATCATCTGTTTAAATTCTGATAGTTCTGTAGCTTTTGAGATTTGTCGGTGAAATATGAAGTTCTTCTCTTGAAGGTAAAAAGAAATTCGTGTGAATTGTTTAGAGGTGGACGTGTAATTTTCTTTAAATTTATATGGGAGAGACAATCAGAGCTAAATAAATCAGTGTATGTAATTGAGATGTTTTGTTCAAAACACGGAAGGCTTCATTATTCGGGTAGCGTGAAGTGACTGAATGCGCTGAAAGCCTCCAGGACAGAATATGGCGTATCACTCAGATGCTTCTGAGGTTAATTATGATTGTGTAGCTGAGAAGCGTTATATTCAGTGAAGCGGAAATGTACGAAATGGAGGTTCGCTTTCATGTAGCAGTGGAGTCATCAGCTGAAGACGTTTTTTTAAAAAAAACCATCTGACAAAAGCGACACAAGCGATTATCACGGTGCAAAGAGTGAAAATGCTAGAGTGGTAAATAGCATATACAGAGTCTTGTAGCAAATTCTTTTGAGGATAATATATTCAGCTCTTCGTCTATTAATATCACTTTATTTACAGTTTCACTATTCGTAGGACATTTAATGATACTGTATCAACTGTAAGGTGAATACAAAGTGGTGGTAAGTTGCTAGTCGTGTGTGTTTCAAGGCATGCCATAAATCCGTCTTGCTCGGTTATGCAGTTTCGGGGAAAATTGGTCATTGCTTACTTCAAGATACTGTTGTTGTACTGTCTGAATGGAATAACATAAAAAGACGAGGAAAATCGTTTGGGACAATCTTATTTGTGCAAAGAATATTAATATTACAAATGACAAATGAAGATGCACGGCCCGTATGTACATCAGCTTATCGATTAGAATAGGTGGAATGTGTTACGAAATAATCGTTGCTTGTCTCCTTTAAAAGTCTTACGTTATTACCTTCTACAATATTTCCCCATATAATTCGATGTTATATAAAATTACTACGAATAAACTTATACCATTGAGAGAAACAAAAGCTGTACCTCTAATAGCCGCGTGTGTCTTAAATGTGTTCTGTTCTGTATCTGATTAAATCAGATACACACAGAGCATTCTACACCAGTAATAAAAGAGTTGATATTGGCATGAAACCTCGAATGAAAATTAGTTGGTACAGATTTATAAGAGCAGGATGTAGGCGTAATATTTTCTGTTGAATTATGGTGCGCAACGTTCCTGCACTGACAGCATTTCCTTCTTGTTTAATGACGCAATTCTTCATTTCGCGTAGCTACCAGATACTCGGCCGAATGAAGCCCATTAGTCAGAGCGATGTTTCCATTGTAATTAAGTATTAGATTTCATCACACAACAAAGAATAGGCCCATACTGACAACGTACCTATCCCGTGGAATAAAGCCTCAGCCTGAAGCAAGCAAGCTGCCACGTGTCGTGTCGCTCTTTCGCTTTCTACTGCCCAATATTATGTTTCAATGTGGAGATAATGAAGATTTCGTGGTGAGTTATTCCAAAGATAAACGTGGTCTCATAATGAAGAAAATATCAGTACTGTCGTATCAGTAGGTTCAGCTTAAGGTGGCGACTGACTTGTAACATTTACTCGTAATGTAACATTCGCGGCGAGCATGTTACATTACACCACAACTGGTGAGGCGCATCGAATGCTCGTTTTGAACGCTCGGCTCGACTGTGCTCATGTGTGCTCCATTCATTTCATTCAATATGTCGGACGTGGAGGTTGTGTTATCTTTGTTTCATTTAATACGCTACTCTTATCTAAAGAACTCGTGAATGCTCGTTACGACGCCGCTCGACTGACTGACTGACTTGTAATGTAACACTCAAAGGGATTCGCGAAAAAACCGACAACACGATGGAGCGCCCGCGAGCGTGAGCAGCTCGCATCGAGCGGCTCCGTTCGCTGTCTTCACTTGTGTAATGCTCGATTTGTAACACGTTACATTACAGGCAAATGTTACAAGTCAGTCGCCACCTTTATGCTTTGACATAAACTCTCTCATCGGCAGCTTTTCTCCTTCGTATCCACACCCAACACTGCTCTGGGGCCCCAATACTTGTACGATCTGATGGATGGATACTGAAGTTGCGTTTGGGGTAACGTCGGCGGAAGCGGTATCCTCTATCTTTGCTTCCGTGTAAGCAGATAAATACACAAGAATCGTTTCTGAGGGAGCATGCCCCTGGTTAAGTAATACTATTACATTTAGCGAAGCTTCGTTACCAGTGTGGTTGTGACATGCGTAAGGACAAATGGTCAGGGCGAAGGTAGAAGTGGGTCTTCACTTAGCTGTGAAACACGCTTAATGACCTTCATTAGTTCAGCCTCACGTTACCTCGTTTCTGAAGTTCGGATCAATCAAAACGAGATCGTAGTGTTGTCATGCAAACGGACGGTCAGCCACAGCGACTCGTCATAGAAGCCTGCAGTTGATGCTCGTTGAGGCAGTGCAGACAAGGTTAGGAACAAAAACCCCGACCAGTATCAAAACGTGTGAGGTAGTCGTTGAAGATGACAACCTTCTGGGATATCGCCCTAGTGATGGAGGCAGTAGGCGGTCAACTACGAGACTCTTCGGCGCAATATTCCAGAAGTGCCATTTTCATAGTCGCCACCGTGAGAACCTGAAATCTCACGAGAAATCGTCGTTTCTTGAGTTATAAACTGTAAACTTATACAACACATGCATCTGAAATGATGTGAAAATAGTCGTGACCTATTTTAAGTTGTTGTGATATAATGTTTAGGACTGTGACTCGAACCTGGGACCTCTAGAAAAAGAATTAGGAGTGCTAACCACATGACGTGGTTAAAACTATTTTACTGTGGCATGTCGCTGTTTCGCTCATTATGAACACACTAGTGTTGTAGGTTTTTGTTAGCGGTTTCCGTGTTGTATATTATTTTTCGCGGAACTCTTTGATGCTAATGACTCATATAGTGAATGCAGTTCGTTGTTTCATGCTTAGCAACATATTGTAGTTTGTTTTGTTTTATTTTTTTAAGTACGTTAGAATTGTTATTGCAATAATTAGTTTTCCTTTCTGCCAAAGAGATTATACACGTTACACGGTAGAATATACTTATGTTTCTCTTTTTGCTCGAGGTTTTTGTATTTTTAAGCGTAATATGTCTGGTACAGACAGACAACTTTGTGCCAAATATGATGGTATTAACATTAAATCCTTCATATCACGTCAGACATGTTTATGTTTGTAAAAAAGAGAGGCGGGTGACGTAGATCTTCCCGTATCAGAGTTATTTTGTTTAATGATATTACTCTGTTGATAGAGGGCGATTCTCAATATGTGACTTCACGAGGTAGGCCAAATCACGTCGGAAGACAAAACTGCCTGAAATGCCAACTTAAAGGCGTTTCTGATAAATATGGAGCAGCGAATAGGAGAAAATATTTGTAGGAACGGAACAGTTGGGAAGTTAAGCGTTGATAGAATGATAATATTAAAATGTACCTTAGTGAAATGGATTTACTTGATTTGAGACTACACCGCGCAATATTTCAGAATGCTGCCATCTCATATTTCCTTCCGTGAGAACCTGAAATCTCACTGGGATACTTATTTTCGAGTTGATATCTTTCCCAGTCCCTCTCGACACACTACTCATTCTTCTGCCATCTCACACTGCACTCCAGTTATTCCCAATTTATAGCATAGTATTATCCTGCTGTTTCTCGTTCGATGCTATATAACCTATTTGTTCGATATGTCGTTCTCAAAACAGACACTGAGGAGACGCATAGATGCTCTGCGCGTTGAAAGTGATCGGACTACACGTGGGACCTAATTTTGCGGACGTGGCTGTACTTGTAGTTAATGACAGTGTCTTCCTCATCGCCGCTTAAATGTACCCCATCCCCTCTCTCGTTTAATTTCATTACATTATTCACGTGGGGTTGAGGTAGCGACTCTCAACTGTGCAGAGTAGTACTTCTCTAGGGTTGCACAGCTTCGTAATGTTTGAATTTATAAAGCTCTACAGTGCGGTTTCAATTCGAGAAATTGTCTCAAACAGTTTGTTGCTCAAATGACTCTCGGAACAGAAAGTTACGTGTATCTGACGCACCCACAAAATAGGACGTGATCTTCCTCCTGTTGTAAAAATTACCCAGTGTTTGATTTCAGAACTGTACTAAGGATTTCACGTTCAGACAGGAGATTTAATAAATCAATTAAGAATAACAAAATTATATTTCTAACTGTGGCCTGTAAAATGAGAGGCAAGGAACTTGATTGTCGGGGTTAAATTCCCGACACTAGAAATGGAATTTGTACTTTCATCTTTTTGGTACAGTACAAGGGTCTCTTTCTGTGGACTAAAACTGGCAGGAAATTGAGGGTAATTACATCTATACATTTCAACTTAGTGCCTACTGTAAAAACCCTGAGCTATGAGGCAGAAGTTTCTATCCTTAACCTCAGATGGTTCCTAATTATAAGTGGCTTATACACGTCTAGAGCACAGATAATCTTACCTAATCTCCTAGTTATATTTATCCTTTAACTCCATGCAACATGTATTTAGTTGAGATCTGAAGTTCTCACGAAGGTGAAGATTTCGATGTTTGTCTTCTGGGTTGCAACGCCTTGTGTACTTGCAGGGAGATACCACCACATTTGTGGTACGCTCTGACTCTATCGACAGAATGTTTCTTGAGCGGTTGATAGTTGTTAGCCGAGACAAGAATTTTCCCAGCTGTGTGAAAGTCCAATGTTTATTTCCGTTTAAAAAGAGGGTACTATTGCACTCGGTTTGAGCTGCTTACTTGGTGTAATTAAGGAAAGTAAATATCAGTACATCCTGAGGTGGTTTCGTTATTAGTTCCAATAATGATGCTTCTCGCTTCCGTGTATTATATTCTCGGTGCACATAATTTGTCGTGGTTTCAGTACGTTCATACAGGCTGGCATAAACGGTTTCTTAATGCAATGACTAATTTTAATATCTACATCAAATGGTTTGATGAAATCTTGTTTAAATATTGATTAGGTATTGAGAATAATATTTTATAGACTGCAGTAATCAAGAAGCAAGGAATTTGAAAAGAACTGAGATAGTATTCTGAGATTTTTTCAAAACTTTAAATGTAAAAATGTTAGGAAGAACTGCAAAATACATTTCTTATTTTTAAACCTGAGTTTATGGAGTTTAAAACTTCACTCGTTAAAAAGTGGAGTTTTGAAACGTTCCCGAGTTTATAAAAGTTATATATTGGACGGAGAAGATTGCTACCCATTGAAATGATGACTATATATATTCCTTCTTTCGTTTCAAAAATCTGTCTGAATAAGCCAGTTCCGAGTTGCAATAAGAACTCTGAAACGTTATTAATGATGGATAAGATAATTTCAGCTTGTCCTGATCTAGAGCCACCAGCTCTCTCGCCTCGCATTAAGCAATTCGTGTCCATTTTTCCACCCGATTGTGTTATTGTCCACCCCTAGTTTAATGTTTCCCCTCGCCCACCTGTCATTGACCATTTGGAAGACTGCAGTAGCACATTGTAGGAGGTTGCTCTACAACTGGGTTTGTTGAAAATACTCACAAGGTAGAATTCCTTTTGTGATGAAAACGGTATTGGAACACAGGAAAGAGCAGTGACAATGGCGCGACTGAATCACTGTTTTTTTTTCTTTTAGGACAAAAGACGTGAGTCCTTTCTTTGCTGTTACTGGAATCTATTGTAGTACGTTTAGAAAGAAAAGTGGAAGCTCAGATAAACTTGGTACACCTACACATCGAACAAATCTCCTAAATTAGTTATTAACATAGATTGCGGTCTTCTGGTTTGTTGCACCGTGAAGATGGAGGCAGTATTTTCCTCCGAAACTCTCAGCTGGTCACTATATTCTCACTGTGGAATCCGAACGTTCATTACCTTACTATTTAACAAAGGACTATATGCATTCTGGTCTGGTATAAAAACTAAACCACCAAACTGATTCTTTCTCCTTCCAAACCTGGAAGGATTTTGGTTTTTTCTACGTAATTCGCTTGTTAAATAGTACTGGAAATTCAAGGTTAAGCTGCTAGGTTGAACAACATTTCTGTTTGGTTTACACAGTTACTAACTGAAGATGACTGTATTCTGTGTTGTTGCGTCGTGCAGTCTGGAGGAAGGTTTCCGACATTTCAGAGGTGCTTGCTATCTACATCATCGTCACCCTGGTGGTGAAGGCAGCAAACACCTCTGAAACGTCGGTAAACGACAACCGGACTACAAAGCCCTACATTCCGGAAGACGTTCATTTTCATATTTGCAGTCGTGAGAACCTGAAATTTCACGCGTATTCACTAATAGGCTGATTGACCTGTAGTATAAGAAATATTGTAAATTTTTATTTACAGTAAAGTAGGCCAAATATAAATATTTCAGACATGTTCAGAATACTTGTTTTTCGCACTTGTTATGGTCAGTTTGAAATATGAGCGTTATTATGTAATAAATAGAAAAACGAAGGGGAAGGCACAAATTTTTAACCGATATAATGCACTGTAATCTAAACTGCGTCATGAGCTTTGCGCGGAGGCATGATTGAAATACTGCACATAACAACGAGGTATGGTATCTGAACTTCCCATATAGGCCGGCCTGTATCCGCTGTGGTGTGGGATAGCTGCGTGGTACGGAAAGCCATAAGCTCTAGTAAGGGAAGGGGTGAAATTCTTCCCAAACCAAACTATCACATCAGTTTACACTACAAGCTACAATGAGAAGGGGAACAAGGAAATGTATTGTGGTCTACGCACGCACATCGTACAGATTTGATACATATTTCTGACTTATCGACTAAATGAAGAGCGAAATATTTTTGTCCGACATAATACACGTATTTTAGAAACGCGATCTTTATTAATTTGAATTTTTTATGGTACTGATGTTTTATTAATACAGATACAAGTACATTTCTTCACTTTTTCGTATTCCCCATCTTGAGCTGACGCATAATCACTAAAAGTGCTGTCAATATATAGTAGAGTGTACCAAAAAGGATTAGGGGAACATATTACTTGGATTTTAATTAGTTAAACATGCGGTCTATAGAATAATACTTCATACCATTTATGGCTGGTCAATTTTGAAGTAATTTATCAGGATCGATTTTAGCTTAACGTAAAATATGAGTTACTATGTACCGACCAACTCGATTAACCAGAGTCCTCCTTGAGAAGCACAGTTGCGCTGTTCAAGAATCCATTCAGTTTTATAGGACCCAAAAGCATTTGACATCTTAACAGAATAACTCCACTGGAACCCATCTTGATCGGAATGGCTACAACCCACAGCTAATGTACATAATTTTTAATATTATTATACTTTACACGCTAAGGTCTCCAAAGTGTCCCCAGACTAAATTTTTATATGCATTTCTCATTTTTTCGCCTGCATGTTCTAACTGTCTCATCCGCTTTCATTTGTTCACTGTAGTTATATTTAGTGAAGAGTACAAATTCTTACCTGAATGGTGACAAGCATTCGCTAAATGTAAACTGCTATCTGGTACGGTCATCCTCTGTTTCGGGTGTCGGTTTTGTATCATAATTTGTTTAATTAACTGATATGTGTATGTTTTATGCAATGAATTGTCATTTTGAAAGTTTAATATAACACATTCTTTTAAATATCTAATGTTGAAATTTCAACTAGTACAGCCTGTTGTTGTTGTTAAAGAATTGAATTATTGTTGTTTAAAACCGTCTGTGTTGACCAATTTGTGTTTTTATTGCAGGTCTGCGAATTGTAACAACATTAGTTTACTTTAAAACATTCAAAACGCAGCGCTGAGTGCGTCAGAACAAATTTGAAACGGGAAGGGAGGGCACAGGCGCGTGACAGCAAGTAGATGTGACAGATTCAGTGGCAGAAAAGACGGCGAGTCTATGAAAGCAAAACAGTAAAAGCAGCCTAACACTCAAACAATAAAACCAAGCATGGAACTAAATTTTGTGAAACTTGGTTAGATTGATTTCGTTCTCGTTTGAATACGTTTTGAAATAAAACATTTTTCAGTAAATTATAGCACACGTAATGAAGAATCTGATGGGTGTACTACAACAAACGTTATTCTATTATTTTGTTGTTTGTCTGTCTGATTTCCCGTCTTCCTTTACTACGTTATTGCCGTAAGTCTAAAATTAACCTTATCTTGATTAACAGACTACAAGGAAACAGCCAGTCCTTAAAACGGTTGCAAGTATAAATTCGTTGTTCCAACTGCAAAGCCAAACCTGGTAGCCAAACCACTTTACTAACTTGATTATTCCGGCAAAAAATGTTTATTATGATCTGCGACCTACTTTAAATACATACGGTTCACAAAGACCATTTTGAATTGCTAACTGTTTTGATGAACAATCACAGCGACTGTACCACCACGTCACAACCAAATTTGCGGTTCATAGAAATGGTCATGGCCTGCAGTCATTACACAGTAATTGATGAAGCAACTGTTTAGCTGAAATAATTTTAAGACTTGCATCAATTACGAGTTTTACAATTTATTCAGTTCTCTTTTGCGTTGGACACAGTCATAGAATTGCGTGTGGGGAGGAGATCAGCAAGTAGTTCGTTTCATTGAAACTCGAAGTGGGTACAGTTTGGGTGTTATTAACTTGACGGAAAGTCCTTCAATATTTACACAGTGGGTTTTGTAACAATCTGGAAAATGTCCGCTGGGAGAAAAGGTATACACAGTGGAACAAGAATATGTAAAGTGTCGTAATTATTTCATAACAGAATTGAAAAGATAAACGCTTGCATTGCTCAACAGACTCTGGAACAAAATTCTAGGTTCCCTTGTCATGTAAACGAACTTAAAGTGCTGAGAATAAACACGAAATACATTACGATCACTGCTTATTATATGCAAAATTATTTCAATAAAATTACATTCAGTTTAGTTTACTTTAAATTCGTTTTATTGGAATAACCAGCCTTAACAAGTGACTTTTTCGGAGTAATCTGTTCAATTAGAATTTTATGAGACTGTAAATAATAACGATATTTACTGATATTTTGTCATCTTGTTCTTTAATTTTTGTAACCTCTCCAAATAAACCGTTTTTCAGCAGAAAGTATAGACAAATATTCTGCGTGTACTTTTACATGATATGTGATTTTTTCGAAAAAAGATGAGAAAACACACCTTTTTAAAGTTTGTATACTAAAACAGTTAAATCTGGTGTGTTGCCACGACAAAAGCGGAACACAAGAAAGTATTAATGGTACTTCAGACTGAAATTATTATTATTACTTAAAATATATAATATAATTCAGGTCTATACACAAACTTTATTTACAGATGTTAAAATTTAAAATTTGCGCTATTCATCGTTACAACGATGTTACAATACTGCGCCTTGTATTGCGCAGTATTGTAACATCGTAGTAACGGTGAATAGCGCAAATTTTAACATCTGTAAATAAAGTTTGTGTATAGACCTGAATTATATTATATATTTTAATTATAAAACACAAACATAACGCATTTAAACTTTAAAATTATTATTACTGTTAGAAACCTAATAAACCTCACAAAACGTTAATATTTTCGCAGTAATTTAAAAATTTCAGAGGTGTGTTTAGTTGAATATATTAGTAAATTTATCAGTGGAGCCATTTTAAGGTTTTCACACTATTCTTTATCCCATAAAAACTTTATATCCTCAATTTGATTAGTTTAATTTAACAACGTTATATTAACTACAGAAGCTGTTAAATTCCTACGATACGAGTAATCTTGAATTTAGCGATTATAAGTTATTTAGTGTTTATCATGTATTTAATGATGCTGGACTAACTTCATAGGTCATACAGCGTCGAATAAAATGGCATGATGGTTGCCGGTACTCAGTTGAAAATTTTATTGTTATATTATATCTGAACCCACGACTGATTTATGAGTTAAATGCATCGTGAAGTTAACTGATCACGGAGTATGGGACTCGCTGTATCCACTCTTGCATGAAACCGGAGATAATTTGCCGCTGGTTTTGTCGCTAGAAAGCATCGCAAAACACAAACGTCAGCAGTGACAATATCGAAATTCACTTTTCTCTTTTCGTACACTCCCTCCCATGTTGTTTTTATCGTCACTTAAAACACTAATGAGGCGCTAATGAATTATGAAAATAATTACAGTGATACACTGAGTCATGAAACAACAAAATTACCTCAGTATACTTCCACTGTACAAATGAAAATTATACAGACGCAGTACAGACTGTGACAAAACGCCCATCGATCGCACTTTCTAATCTATCATTTGGCCTTAATTTACCTTTCACATATGCGAGTACTGAAACAGCATTTAACATATACGCGTAATGTACTGGCCAATGTTCGTCACGCTTAACTGGACGAGTACGCTATTCGTGCAATGCCGAAAAGATTGATATTAAATATCTGACGGTGGTGACTGTGGTAGAAAGAAATACAAGAACACATAAACCTCATACACCGCGGGTCTAAGTCAGATCTTTTCTCAAAAATGGATCTGTTGGCCGGGAGATTGGTGATCTGCTGTTATTTGAAACACTGCTCTTTCACTCAGAATGCCTAGATGCTACGTAGCACACACAGATTGTTTAGACCCATTATTTTTGCCAGTTTTATTTCCACCATCATCTTATATATTTTTATTTTTATTTCTCTCTCCTTTTATCTACAATATTACTTATTATTTTTTCAGTCCTTAATTTATTTTCGTATACCATACGTTTTACTCTTCAGAACATTAATGCATGTCGACGCAAGTCAGATATGTAGGCCTAACTGTAGGATAGTTCACTATTCCACACACTCAAACTCAATTCCTGCCCTTTTACTTTCAACTTTGCCCTTTGCTTGTCGTTCTTCGCTTGCTTTGTTTTCTTCGCCAGTCCTTCATCTTCCCCAGTGTTTTTGCACGCTTTACTTTGTGCCATGTGTATTCTTTACATATTACTCTTTTGTTTCTTTGCTGAAAGTTTTCATTATCTGATCCCATAGTGTGGAGTCCTGGTTCTGAATCTAGTCAAGAAATTTCCATTCTTTTATAGGACACTGTTCATCATCCTGAGCCACATGTCCTACATCTCACTTAAAAGAAACATTTGTGAGATTTCGTAAAATTTTCTTTGGTATAATTCTTTCATTGTAGCTTTCCCTTTGCTGCTTGTCTTCAATTCTTTACTTTTACTTCCTGTGCTTATTTGATGTCTCTTTGGCTCCCTTTCTTTATACAACTTTCTCGTAGCCCTCTTTCTGTCTTTTATATTTCTTTCTTCCTTCCTTCCTTCCTAAGCTTCTTCACTTATTTCAGAAACATCTCAACACGAACGTGGTCCCTGGCACGTGCTTCTAATTTAACGTGATTTATTGCCTTTCATTGATCTGTTTTATGTAAATTATTTGAGACCCCGATGTTCCTGTTATTGCCTACGAATCATTCCCACAGAGCTACAGTTCGTAAGATTGATTGATGACTGCTTATTTCAAGTCACTTAAATGATGTGCTCAGAAAACGTTCCTATGTTCTATGCATCAATGGATCAAGCGAACTCAGCTTGTTGTTCATAGTCAAATCCTGTGTCCGATGACTGCGATACCAGCGGGTCTGCCGGAGTTTATTTAACAGTTTTGCTCCAAATACTAAAGTTACGCAGAGTCGAGTGAGATTATTATCTATATAGATGTTCCGAGAGACAAGGAAGAGGAAATGTCAACGGCGTGTAGTTAAGACACTTTTACATTAGCCTCGAGGGGGTAGGAGGCAGAAAAGCGGAGAAACTCCTAACTGGCAGGTCGTCCTTTTATAATATTCTCATAAGATTAACTCATTTTGCAGCTGAAGTGATACCAAAGAACTATGGCGTCGGCTGCCGATCTGAAAATAAAATAGGAGAAACGTTCGTCGTAACATGAAAGCGCAATTTCCAAGAGAGAAAGTGAAATTAAATATTATGTGCCCCTAAATTATATCGAGAAATAATTATCAAGAAAATAATGTACTGTTCCCATGTAATAACTCTGAAACATTGAAACTTATCAGATCGTGTGAGCTCAGTTCGAATCAGAAACTTTTTCGAGGCGAATTGTATGCATAGCCGAGATTGTAACCTGCTTTGTAAATCAGTCTCAATGCGTGTTTGGTTATGGCTCTGTGACACTTACGGACACTCTAATCCTTGTAATGTTTAGTGAAAAGTGTTATGTTACAAATAATGAATACGGGTGAATATGGGAGAAAGTGGTGGTAGTATTTTTAAGGCAGACAAGAATTTTTCTTGGAGAATGAAGAAAACCATAGAATAGTCAGCCAGGAACGTTGGTCCCTTGTAGAATTTCAGAGCGGGTGCTTCCGAACAAGATGCAGTCAGGGTATATAAACACCAAGTTAGGTTGCACATAGTGTATATAACGTGCCCTATCACGTATTTATGAAAGGAACTTGGAGTCGTCAAAGTCTAAAACTCGACTCTAGCGAAAATATCGATAAAATGAATATCGTTTAGAGTGTGTATAGGCTTTGGTTTTTGTGTCAAACTCTGATATCTCCCCACAAAGTTTGTGTACCCATTCGATTAAAACTCGCTGGCGTTAGGTTCTTTGCTCACCGTCCCCCGTCCTTCGGCTCAGACGCTTTGTATACAAGGAAGATGTGCTCAAAGATTGTGAAGTTAATTTAGCTGGTTTGTGCAGCGAAGGTTGCTTCAAAGACTTCTATCACAATAAGAAAATTTTACTTTGAACCTCAGGAAGGTGTCACACAGCTGTACACTGCAGTTTCCGCTCAGTCTTAACCCAAATAGGTTGTACTCGGTATATACCCGACAACAAACGAGGGACGTTGAGAATTTGAAACCTTTTAGTTGTAGGACGTGACGGGACGAAATGGAGGCGTAAATTGAAGGTTTATATAAAAATGGGTCTTAAAGAGATAGGATGTGCCATGGATTCAACTGGCTTTGTAACGGGCATGGAAAACTGTACAGTAGATAATTCAGTCAAACTAGGGAATTCACCTTTCTTCCACAATTGAATCCATTCTGAGTCGTTCTGAATCCCATTAACAACAGGCTCTATTTGCTCCGTCAATAACCAAGGTGACTTGAAAGAAAATTGCTTCGTTGAAACGCTAATGGATACGTCAGATCTTTAATCAAAATTTTTCAGGAATCGATAGGGATGGGGAAATGAAAGGGGTTAGTTCTCTAGGGACTCGTTAAAATCAATCTGTAGCTCTGGGTAAATTTCTGCTCGGCTCATTTCGATATCAGTGCAGGGCCACGTTGTAAATCAGCGATCTTTTTCTTGCATAAAAAATCTTCTGGTAATATGAATATTAACGTGAAGGATCCTTAATCTTAATTTTAGCTATGGGTTTTGTGCCTGACAGGAACTGGGGTATCATAGACAAATGAGAACTGGAAAAGTCTGCAGTATTATAAATCTGAAGCAGGTGCTATTTTTTAGGGGAGAGGGTTTAAAAAGTTCCATGCAACATCGTAGAAAGTTATGCTCTTTGAAATACAATTTCATTGTTTTCTATGTAGGATTTATTATTATTATTATTTATTATTATTAACTGCAAATGGGCTTTTACCCGGTGGCAGTGGTACTACAATAAGACACAACAAAAACAGCTCTAATTTTTATCTCATAACTTATGTGTAACGTAAGCAATGACTAATATTGACCTCATGTTTATGATAGATTCTCCTCTGAAAACGAGAAGCTCCTTCATCACACAAATCCTTAACTCCTCTCAAGCCTTCTGTTAATGTTAGCGTAACATCAATCAAAAGTCATAGCAGCTGGACTTTATTCTGTGCAGAAATACAAATAGTAACTTACAGTAGTGAATGTTATTTCCAATGCTAGGTCAGTGCGATGTTCACTGCCATGAAGACAAATAAAATAACGAAATATAGAGAAATACAACCTTACATTTTTCTAATTTTTTTCGGGAAAAATTATTTCCATATTGTCACGTTTATTGAAGTAAGTTTTGATTTTTTGCGGTATTTATCCTAGAATTACAAACTCTTAGTTGAAGATTAAATCATTTAGTAGCGTGCTTAAAATTCTCTTTATGTCACGATTGAGTGAAAGAGGGCGCTTTAGAGCACAAAAAATGTCAACTTCCTTTACCCTTTTAAGTAAGTACTCATTGCATCCATTCGATATCGAGGTCTATTGTCCACGAAACTCTACACGCACCGTTCTGTTTCCTGTCACCAGAGAATGCTTCTCATTTGAATTTCGCTGAATATTGAGTTCTGTTCTTGCTACTAGAGCTTGAGTAGGCTTGATGGGAGCGGAGTGCAACATTTTGAACAGCTTATGAAAGGGGAAAATTGCCCGCTCGCTCACTCGCTGTAAGGGACTCTCAGTCGTGATAGCTGCCTACCCAATATTATTGAGTCGAGTGTTTGCTTGTAATCGATTGTAACGGGTTATGGTATCGAGTTATCTGTTAGAGGTGTTCATTGAGAACTGTGCTGCTAACACTAAGCAACTGTTTCCGCACGACTGCTTTTGAGTCACAACGCATATTTCAATTAATGGAACAATGAAAGTCATAAATAATTCTAAAAACACGTAATTGCCACTTTTTATCATTAGGGTATATAGAAATTTTGGTTTAATTGTGAAAACTGAATAAGTATTAATAAAGAAATGGAAGCGGTTATGGCTTATTTCGAGTAAACTGTATTGACTTTTAGGATGTCTGATGACAACGTATGTTAAAAGTACTATTTTAAATTTCGTCCGGTCTGAATATACTATGTCATCCCTTGATGTTGAATATACTTTGAAATAGTGCTAATACGTTACGTTTGATCCCAGAAATAAAATAGACTCATAGACAGTTCGGAAAACGTTTAGTATCTTGATCTCGAGATGTAAATTAACAGCCAGCAAATGAGTTTCATATCACAAGAAATTTGTTGAGAAATATTTCCCTTTCGCAGAACGAAGGAAATCTAATTAATATTTAAAAGGATTGCATTTCATTACGAGTATCACTTGGTTAATGTTGTTTATGGAAATAATCGCTGTTTATTCTGAGAACTTTACGAAACCCATAAATACAGTCTGTTAACAAAATTAAGTTATTGAATATTAAAACCAATGGTACATATGTTATCAATGTACGTTAAAGGGTTGGCTCAAAATCGTCAAACAAACATTTTAATTTCTTAGTTGAGATGCTTGAGTTCTTCCTTACACGCGTTATAAGTATTTTGATAAACTGGAAAGTTGAGCTGACGAGATTTGAACCCTTTGTGGTAGTTTTATTAGGAGCTGTTTGTTGTGAGGTTGACACATTGTAAGAAGCTTACAGCGACAAACTGCAAAGAAGGTTCTTACTAGCGATCTTAAGAACTTAGGCTCGTTGATGTAACGCAGGATTCTGTAAACGAGACAGAAAAGACACTCGTTGCTAGGTTACTGATTGTTTCTGGAAATGTTTGAAATACAGAAAGCAAGAAACGAACCACCCAACACAATGCCATGACCTCGGATCTTGAATATGGCACTTGGCCTGGTTCAGGGTTGGGAAGTTTATCTAATTTCATAGTGGTATTGGCAGGTGTCAGTAAAACCATGAAAACCTTAATTGTGTTGACATTAGTAGATTCGTAGCTGTATGCGATTGCTGTTTCAGTAAACAGGCTGATTGTTTGTATCACTCATAACCATGTATGATTGATTGTACACGTGTTGTTCCCAAGTCTTAACAGTATCGTTGTACCAAGAAAAACGTTACTACTCCTACAAATAAATGCTCAATCACAGCAGTAGAGAATTCAGTCCGCGTTTTATCACCGAAAAATTTAATTATGATTCCTTCCCGAACCTGGATCATCGTACCCAGAAAATGTTCTCTCTAAATGTCCGTATTTAATACACAATTTCAAGAGTTTTCTTCTTTCTTGCAGCAATGGATAAATGTATGTTGAACTGCCTGTATCTGCACTTTGCTATCTCAGTCACAGGTCAATGAGTGGAAAAGTGGTCTACAATACGTAGCAGACTTCTTTTGTGTAATGTTCCAGGAAGTTTTCGAAGTGTTTTCTGTCTGGAAAGAAGTAATCCCCTCCTCTTTTCCCACACCTTCCTACACTTTTCTTACACTTCTCTTAGGCTGGGATAAAAGTATCCCCCTCTCTCATATTTTGAGTAGTCGCCATATTTTTTCATCCATGCTTAAATTCAGACGTACTTTGGATCTTGGATAAACAGCGCTTTCCACTTTGCGTGTCCAAAAGCGTTGACAGTATAAACTGTGTACAGGAATGGAGGACGAAGGCATTGTAGTGGTCGGGCAAATAATATCGTATGATGGTCCATGTGATATAAAAAAAAATACAGAAATGTTTCCTCTCGTCTCTTTTGGGTATCTTTGCATTTTTTTTACCGACCAAGTTACTGGATTACTTCTTTGTCTTTTCTTTCTTGCAAGTTTGCAGTTTCAACCAATTCACACTTGGCTTATCACAGTGTTTCTCTATAAGGATTAGTAGCCTGTAGCCAGATCGGTTCATACAGGCTGTTTATAAATTCTCTCCCCGTTTCAAAGAAAACAGGTCATACGGTTTATTTTATAGTTTCCTACAAATCTTTCTTAATTTAAACTTGTATTGGCATGATGTGATTTTATGTTCCCACGGCGATGAGTATGAAAATTGTGGCCTACCGGTTTATTGCGCCATGTAATCTTGTAGAAGTTGATCGAAGTTTTAGAGGGACATACTACCCCGCCTTATTAATGGAGACAATACGCACCTCTAAAACGTCGACTAACTTTTACTAGACTGCACGGCGCTGTTTCCCAGAAGGATGTTAACTTCAGACGTTGACTTATTCATAAAAAACTGTACAATTCGACGTGAATTTCACACAGTAGCATAGGCTTGCAGGTAAGGGACTAAGTGATTGATTGTGTAGTGATAGTACAAATCGTTACAAAGTGTTCGAATTTGGCAGAAGTGAGATCATTTATTTACATTTGTTTCGAACTCATATAGGAACTTGTTTTTCATTCATCTAACCTGTTGACCCTTATCCTAACAACGGTTTTAATATAGTACTCCCACATTCTTTGTGGTCTGTCAGTACGCTTCTTATACTGAAGTTTTTTTCCTACCAACTTCCTTCTTGTTCATGCAAGTGTGCTACGCACCTAATATAACTGAAGAAGACCCAGGCTCTCTGCGTTAGTAGAGTTACATGCTATTTGCTAGGCGACTGGAATTTGATTCCTTTTGATTATATAGTCACAGTATGTGAGATGGTTCGCTTTTGACCTAAGTGTGAAAGCACCCAGTAATGATATTGTACAGTGGCGCAGTTTACAAGCCCTGAAAGCCAACGTACCTCTATTCCAGAGTGCGCTACATACACACGGTGTCTGCAAGACGTCGATAAGACCGTCTTCATCTTCGGCAGGGCTGTTAGGGAGAATTAAAAATAAGAGGGCGGCCTGTTAGCGGATAGACGAGGCAGGAGGGGAAATTCGATTATGGCGAGAATTCATGTCTTCTTGTTAAAAAAGGAAATAGGATAGATGGTTTATTTAATGTCCATATTTGAAGTAATGTGCCTCGGGAGAGAGCCTACATTTTGTAGAACAGGTTATGTTAAAATCTTACAACAGATTACGTACCCTGCTTGTCTTCATAAAAGTTCTTGCCGTAATTCGAATTTTGTTATAACTATCGATGGTATGGAACCTAAAAATATATAGGCCTGTGTTAACGAGATTGAGAGCTCTCGACGTGATGGAATTTTACTTATCGCTCTGGCGATGGAGGCGGTACGCACCTCTGAAACGCCTGTCAGCTTCCACGAGAATACACGGTAAAGTATCTCAGAAGGCTGAAGTTTTCATACTCGCTGCCTTGGGGACCTGAAATCTCACTCAGAATATGCCTCTCTATGCTATGATGTGCTATCGGTAACTGTATCAATGCAACTACAGGTACCTAGTGTAAACGGTGTAGAAGAATTGAATGTTATTGCTTAGAACTCGGGAAGGAAATTACGAATAACTTATAATATGATGACTGTATATTTGGGTGTTGTAGAAATCAACCCAGCAGACAATCACTTTCATATTCGCAGATGTGAGAAACTGAAATCCAACTTGAAGCTGCTGGCTAGTAGTGTGAGTCGGTGGTCACTAAAACTAGAGGAATACAAGAGAAGTGTTTGCTACTAAGAAACACTACAGTGGAGTACCAATAAACTAATTCAGTTTCTTACGTTAACGTGCTAATTCAGCAGCTACAAGAGCTAATTGCAGAGTCAGCAAAAGAAAATTAAATAAATACAAATGCTTTAGGATTCTGGTGCAATTGTTTACGACCTGACTCTTAGATCAGAATTTGCCAGGAATAGAATCTGTCATTAGGGTCTACTTCAGTTAAGACACTAGATTTATTCTTAGTTTTAAAATAATTAACGTTAACGTAATTGCGTCCAGTTATTTAATGCATGTATACATGTCAGAAATTGCACGAACAGATGTGACACAAGCTTTTGATATGTTTTTGTATTAGTATTGGTGTTAAAATCTAAGGCTCTCAGAACTTTTAATATATCGATTGTGGTCTTCTTGATTGGACTAGTTGGTAGGTACGCCATCGCTACCCAGAAGACACTATCGACAAAACTAGGCGGAGAATATAAATATGTAACTTTCTCAGTTCACCTGCCTTAGACACCCTAAATACACTCCAACATAGCACTCTTCACGATACTTCCATATTGTATTTGTTTTCATATAACATGTTACGCTGTGTGATTAATATGGTAACAGTAAACGTACACGCAGCAGTATTAATAATGATAATAATAAATCAAATATAAATATATTTGCAGTGTAACACGTCAAACGGATATGCATTGTCACATACAAAGCCACAAAGCTTGTGTTTTGCGAACCAGAACACGCATAGTTTAATACTTATCAATGAATTACGCCCAATCATATTATGGCGTTTGATTGCTACAGCGTGTGGGATCAAAAGATGTGTTGATTGATAATCATAGCAGACAAGGCGTTTTATAATGATGGCAGCGACAGGAGGCAGGGTTTTAATTTTGTGCTGACATTTTGGGACGTGTGTGTGTTTTGTGTGAGTATGAATTTGGGCCCTGGAACTTTATTGACATGGGCATAATAGGCGTGAGAGCGAAATTACCAACAACCCTCTCCTCTAAATTTCTCCGCTACTCTAATTAATGGCAATTTGCTTCAAGCGCTTCTGTTTTAGTGGATTTGGCTCCCAGCCCGAGAAATAGAGTGTGATATATTACCTGTCTCAAAAACATGAACTTTATAATTTAGGTTCTACCACGAGATTGATGTGAATATATTTTTACCACTATATGTAGCACGTATTTAAATTGACATTAATAGATGCACGCACTTTAAACCATTTCATGAAAATTGAATCGGCGCTAGGTAAAATGTGCTGGAAATCTGATTCGACAATTGGATTTGTTCTTCTATCACACTGTTCGAAATGGCTGTGACTCACTGAAAATTGGATTTAGTTTATATAACGGCACCTGAATTATTAATCGAACACAATCCCCTTTAAAATTTCAAGGTTTTTAGCGGGCGATTTTTCTTCTATTTCAACTTTTGATTTGTTGCTTTCTGAATATCATATGCGTAGAGAGAGATTTTTCAGGATTTTTATTTACGGGCGGTATTAAATGCAATTTCTAAGAAATAATAATAAGTTAGACTGTTAAAAGTCTGTAACTTTGTGTGTATGGTGGGCAGCGAATAAATGAGAGTGTTTTTGGTTGACTAACGAAAGTAATAAGCAATCGAATTGTGCTTTATTTATTTAAGACCTTTAATTTTACAGAATAAATCACATTGTATATTGAAAAACAATGTTTTATGATAATAGTTCATTTAGAAATTAATTTAATACGTGAAAGAAATGCTTTGTACTGCATTAAACTAGATCATCAGCTTATACAGAGTTATGTTTGTACTCTTATATAATTCAAGGTTAAGTGAAGATGATTTAAGATGTGACCTGACTGTACTGGATACAGCCTGCATTAATTTCCATTTTGGAAAATTTTTGCTTCATCTGTGAATGCAGTTGGTCAAGTATGCCCAGTATATGGGCTGTGTAGATCCCTAGTGTGCACAAGCAGTGAATAACAGTTCGAGGAAATATGAGGGTCAATAACGTACAGAACTAACTTAAGTAAACTAACTAACTAACTGACTAACTTACTGACCAAATTTCACGCGCTTAGGTCCATGATTTTCGCAGTTCTTTTTTCGGTTCAGTTTGACCGTCTTTTACATTCGTAAATAAAATAGGGTAATTTTTGTCGAAATGAAATATGAATGGGATTTTAGTAAAATCTGATAGAACTAGTATAATTATTTAAACACAAGTTTTAAAATAAACTTTTAGATTTGAGATACAAGTTTTTAACCCCAGTTTTAAATTTTGACCTTCAGGATTGCTCTTCTGCTGATTATGGAATAATAAAAATACAAAAATTAAGAATGTCAATTTTTAAAAATGCCAAAATATTGACAAGTTCGTGGCAAACAAGCCGAGTTTTTCCATCCATAAAATCAGAGGTATATGTCTTTGGCTTATTCATTATTATAGGTTGTCCTTCAGTAACTTCCAACCAACATATCACGGTCTTAAGTTTTGTAGCCTCGCAGGCCTACTCGAATCCGATGGCTGACCGCACGGTGCGAATAACTGCTCCAATTCGTGATGGAATTAACATCGCCTTGTGTAACTTCATTATATAACGTTACCTATTTATAATTTAAATTCCATGCTGCAATCAAAGGGTGGACTGATAGCGCGAGAAATGGGTTTGTGGCTCCATATACCACGCTTCCATTACACACGCCGCCATGTATTATTCAGCATTGCTATTAATTTACGATTAATATGAACTCCCCTCGTTGCTTTTATTATCAGCGCGGATGATGTAATCGCTTCAAAATAGCACTAGCCGGCAGGCATTGTGAACGTTGCCATGGTTGTTCGGAATTAATTCCGTTAAATCGTATATCGCATTATATCTGTCACTGTGAGTTGTTGCTAGGAGACGAGGAAGGGACAGATTCATTTGTTAGCTGTGTACCTGCCCTTGGTTTCAAATTTAAACCTAAAATGTGACTGTCACAAATTATTGATTTTCATAAATCTCAGTATAAACACCATACCGTTAGAAGGCAAATTTTAACTCTTATGTCATCAAAATTGGAAGCATCTCTATATCTTAAAAATTTCTGAGGTGGAAATAAAATGAGCAACATTCAGAATATGTACTTGAAGTTTCACAACTTGTGTTACACAAGGTGTCCCAAAAAGATATATACAAATTGCTGACGTATGTAATGGTTGTGTACAAGTATCTTTTTGGAACAGCCTTTTTTATTGTAGGCTGTAATACGGGATGATTGATTTAAGAGAATTTAGTTATTGTCTCATTTTGGGACGCCTAACTTATTTCTAAAGGACGTCACTGCAAATAATAAAATATAATTAATTTCAAATACTTTGGATAATTCGGTGAACGACTGATTTATCTATTTGAAAATGAGAATTTAGTTTTAATCGGTGTGACATGGCTCTGTTTTTTCTCGCCCTTACGAACACTTTTTTGATTTATAAAATCAGGGCTTTGAATATAAAAGTTAATTTAGGGCTTGGAATGTACACTTTTTACATGCTGTTTTGTCAAATCCTAGTTCATGTTTGTATTATTGTCCCGTGTTATGAATTTCAGTACGGGCGTCATAATTCGTAATCATAGTTTTGATTAGCGTGTAGACCGATTCACTAATGGCATTAATCACGAAGCAGTCAGAATGGACCAAGTGTTTTTACACGGCTGACCGGCTGAATAGATTTTCCCATCTCACTTCCACAAGCTCTAACAGCTTAACTGGATGTTTATCAAAGGTTAATTGCTTTCAAAATGAAGAGGTCTGTACATCATTACTCATATAAATTTATCAGAGCAATTTGTGATCCGCGGGTCATATTCAGTAGGGGGGAAAAGAGAGAGAGAGAGAGTGAGAGAGTGAGTGAGTGAGTGAGTGAGTGAGTTTAGAGCCCTCTAAAAGACAGCAAAATGGTTTCTATGTGCAGTATGTACGTATTAAGACGACCACGGCAGGGAACGGCCGACGAATACACACGCCTATGTATACACGATTATAGGCATCTATAGGCCTATATAGGGTAATATGGGAAAGGAGAGGGAGAGACAATCGGGCATTACCTGCTCTTGCATTACAAAATAAAATATATTGAGCCAACACGTAGCTAGCTTTATTTTTGCTGTTAATACCAACGGGAATCAAAATAAATAAAATGTGTATTATATTCTTCTGAAACCGATCTATGCACTGCATAACAGACTCGTAATGGTCGTCTGTGAAGTCTCTGTCTTAAGCCTAGAAGGTTAAGACAACGGATGCAATAAAACGTTGCGAAAGTCCGACTTTAAAGTTCAGGGAACTGGAAGTAGGGACACAACACGAAGAGATGTAGTATCAGAGATAAGTCTTCTTTCGAAATTTTAATTAAGCTTTGTAAGGTTTAGTACATGGCTTCAAGAAGATGAGTCTTATAGTTTGTCCCTTAGAAATCAAGGTTGCCTTGAATAATGGATTTCTTGTTTTGGTAATAGGAAGAAGCTATGTTTTCAATTTGTATCAGTCGAGACGCCATTCAGATGATTCATTATCATGTATTGATAGTTTGATTGATTTAAAACTAAAACAGACATTCTGTTGATAAATGTGCTATTTTATAACAAGAGAAAACTGTTAAAAGGGCATCAGTTTTCTAGCACGGAAGAGAATCTTTCTCTTAGCATTTCGTTAATGGTAAATCATTTCACATCGGCGCGCTTGTAGTGTGCTTGGGTTTTGCTGTTTTGTGAGCAGATAAATGAATAATTAGCCAGCATTATCGATGGATATTTTGAATTTCTGAATAATTTTCAGCTCGATACTTTTTTACGAAAATATGTATGTGCTTGTATTGTGTATTTGTTGAATTGGCATGCAATAGAATGTAATCCACTTGAAAAGTATAATTAAACAGAGACGTTTATAAGCCCATTTTCCGTGCAGTAAACATGACGCGGTCAAACTGTTGTTACGAACGTTGGTGTAATTACATTTTAAACTAAATTAAAAGGGTTGTCACTTTGTTTAAATGTTTACAATCATGATAATGAGCCGTTAGCGGCGAATGATTTCACTCGACCGTAGAATTTATTTCATTTATGTTGTGATGCATTCAAATTTGCTTTATCTGCAGAGCTAATTCACAGAAGGTCCGTTTCGAGAAGATCATAAGCGTTCTCCGTTTAACCAAAAACATTAACATATCAGCAGGAATGTAGGTAAAATCAGCACGACAGTTAGAATTTGTCTTGGTGTGTTCTAAATGTATGTAAAGAAAAGGTGTCAGAGACTTGAGACACCTTGATCGTCAGTGTTTTCGAAAGTAACTGGGATGATACATTCTGAACTTGAAATAAATGAGCGTCCAGTAGCTTTGTTCTGATCTTTTCTTCATAGCATAACTCATTGTATTTTTATTGATGGTGCTACAGCCCGCCATTAGACAAGATCCGGAACCAGTTCCATCTAATACGTATCCTCAAAATCTCTCTCCTCCAGTCTCCTATTGGGTCTCCCAAGTAGCTGCTTTCTAATGTAAATCTACTTAGGTTATGATATGTGTTTATAACGTATCGCCATGTTTTTTTTTAATTATACGGACATACTCCATGGAGCAGAGTCTTTCTTGAAAAGCTGTTTCCGCCTTTCATAGCGTCTAAACGTTCGAGTAACAGTTTTGAAAAACAGTTTAAGATTTGTTACAAACATATTGGTTACGACAACAAATTAATTTTTCTTAAGAGCTTCTATAATTAGAGCCATATTTCCATTGATTTTCTCGTCATATTTAGCCAGCGGTAACTAGACTACTTCCCACGTTACAGAAATGTCCCAGAGTTTAGCTAATTAATAATGGAGATGTTACATTCCGTAATTAAAATAATAGCCCTTTCTCTGTTCATTTTATGAGAATACATTTTTACGTAAAACTGCAAGCTGCGTTATGTGGCGTTGTGAAACCATCAAGTTAATTACATGTTACTAAATGTACGCAGTGTCGGATTTTCAGAGTTTTAATCTCATACCTGAATCATAAAGTTCTCTGGTCTTCATTGATGCCATTGCTTACCATATACCCACGCGTCACAGACGCGGAATAGCTTTATTCATTTGTCCCACGTTTGTGATATGTACGCGTTTGTGTGTCAGATTTATCTCCCCCTGACCTTATAAGGAGGATGAGTTGCAATTAAAATAGGTTCATCCCTCCAACATCCTGGCCAACTCACATGTTTTTGAAACTGCGCTACAAAGATCATTCCTGGCTCGTGATGTAGACCCACCCTCGCTTTGCTTATGTGGAATATCCTGTTGAACATTATCCTATATCTGATATGGGGTTGCATGTGCGTAAGATGTGGAGATATTTGCGAAAAGGGAACTTTGGTGCAGCATCCTGAAGTTGTTTGCACTCACACTTGTTTCAAAAATTCTTCACATTTTGAGATAAAGCTATGTATTGAGATGAGGTGGTAGATGGAGAACAGCAAAATATATCTTAGTGAAATCGTTTGTAAAAATGTAACTGGCTCTCAAGATGGGTCCAAGCCGAACTGTATTACGGCTGACTTACAAACGCGGGTCCGGACTTTTGTATTCTTTATAGGATTGCTTTCATGATCATCCTCCTTGCAACGACATATTTACTAGAACGCCCTGTGAATGTAAATCATTACCGTACCAACGCACCTCGACGTGGTGCATAATCTCTGAAAGCTTCATTTAGAAAGGGTGGCGTGTGACAGAAACAGGGTCAAGCCTCCTTTGTGATGTCATACACATGTTAATAATGGAACACGCCGTCAGCTATCGTCATGTTCATCTTTTACGTTTTGTTTTTGAGACTGTGGCAGAGTGTCACGCAGGATATTACGACGTGGATGTAGTCTACTTTGATGTCAGCCCCATGTAGTTCTCGCGGACTGAAGAGAATCGATAATGTAGGGCCTGTTGGCGTACGGTTGGCTGAACACCCTAGATAATCTGGATGCTGCCCTCAGGTCTCGAAATTCTCTGTAATTTCTGTGATCATGATAACTATATATTGTGATTTTTGTATGGACCCAATTCCCAAATATAAACCACAAGTATGCAGCATAAGAAGAGTTTTTATTTCCTTTATTCTTCCTGTATGTTGCCTTTCTGTTGAAACGCTCATTTTCCTCACTGTTTTAGTGTTTTACTTTCTTATACATTCTACAATATTTAATACCTTCAGATCGTCAAAATTTAATGTAAGACGTTTCGGTATCTTTTGTTTCTTAAACATTAGAAAATGGGCGATGGCATGATAAAACACGTGAATCTTAAAAACTGTCGAGGGCAGCGCGATGCAAGTACCTTTGCATGCATTTATAATTCTTATAAATAACTTATTCGTCGACATTTAAAGGCTTTAAACTTTAAAATTATAACTTAAAGTGTCGTATTTTGTTATATTACGGAATATTAACGCATAGTTAGATGTTTTCTCACGCTGGCATCGCAGGTTATATTATCCATGCTGAGGTTTGTAGTAGTCCTCTCAGGATGACTGCAGTATAATTCCTTACAAAAAGATGTCTTTTCGTTACATTTCTCAAAGGCATTGAATCAGTTCATCATAATTGTACGTGAAAGCTAATAAGTGGACTTAAGAGGTGGCGTTTATTTTCTACTAAGTTATATATACATATCCAGATTAGTGCAGACTCCATTTGCACTCTGCGTCTGTCGATAATGTTAAGTCTTGCTGCTACGGCAGGAACTACATAAGAAGTGGTCTAGCGGTTAGAACGCTGGCCTTGTAATCCTGGGGTCTCGGGTTCGATTCCCGGCGGTGCCCGAATTTATAACTTGTGTTGGGCAAGGCCGTGCTCTAGGCATCACGGAGTTTACCTCCGGGGGCTTCCCCGGTTTCTCCGTGGCATCCCAACAATTACTCCATTCACACACAGAAGAAGGCAATGGCAAACCACTTCTGGATCATCTGCCAAGAACGTGTATGAACAGGTCCCAGTCCGAGAAAAGGATGGAAGGATCCTGTTCATATGGACCTGTCGTCAGACAGAACACTAAAAAAAAAAAAAATAAAGTAGACGAAAAGAAAGAGAACAGGAAAAAGGAAATATATGAATAAATTTAGGGACGAAGGAGAATGAAAGTAAAAAGGGCTGGAGCGTGGAAGGAATGAAATGAGGAAGAGTAATGGGAAATAAGTAAAGAAAAGGAAGAAAACTAAATAATTTGGAAATAAATAACAAAAACTACGCGAAAATTAGAAAAGGAAACGAAGAAAAGGGAAGTTTAGAAAGAAAACAGAATTGCCTAATTTTTCCCATGTCTCGGTGTCGCTGCAGAGTTAATGAAACAGTCTAACAGAGGATGGTTGTCCCTCCCAGCCGTCTCTTGCAGCTGCTACTGAAGCCGTACGAATGCCAGGAGGAAACCGGCGTCTTCTCATTTCAAGGATAATTTAGCCCAAACTTCACGGTCCGTCACTCCGGTATAAGGTAGGCGAATCATTTAGAAGCAGCCCGATACGATTCAGACGGAAAGAAAACACCTTTCGCCCCGGCCTGTTCAGTGAAGTAAGCATTCGATAGTTGAGACGGTAAGGCACGGGGCAAGAGACATGACACGAAGATCGATTTCGGATCATTTGGTTGCGTGTTCAGATCTCTGTTGGTTCGGTTTGTTGCCGATGACGGTTTCCCTGATCCTGTTCCAAAGACTTTAGACTGATATTCTTGGAAAATTATTCAACAAAGTTGTACTTGATAATGTAGATGATATATAGATATGTGTACCGGTTATCATGCGGAATTGGCAGTGAATGTTTTGTGAGATCTGGAGTCGAATTCCAATGAAGACAGGATATATTTTTTGACAGTGTTTCATTATTACCAGGAAAAATACACCGATACTCGGTTATGAGATTTGAGGTTCTCACAGCAGTAGGTTATGATTAGTTGTAGACTCATAGATAGATATCAGTGTTTTGGACAAACATAATGTCTCCATCTGTATCCCCGAGGTAGCTTACCAGAATCTCAGCAAGTCTCACTTGAGATTCCTCATAGTTTTCTCTACTGCTCCGGGTAAGTTCTGTGATAGTGTCTGAGGACTATAGAAGACTGCGGTCTCCTCATTTTGTAATCTTTCAGATGTATCGCCTTCGATTCTTCTAGTGTATTGCAGAATTTTATGTAGCCTGTATAACTTACAGCGTAAAATACGCGAAAAGAAACATTAGATTGATGGGTGGTTATAAATGTATGTATTTATGTGGTTGCATTTATACAAGAGCTCTAATGGCCGTCGAACTTTAAAAGCCAGGACATTGTAAACTGCTGATTTTGTATTATTTCCGGAAATAATATAGGGAACCCAATGATGCTAAATTATTATACTGGTTAAAGTTATTAAGGTATTAAATAGTCGTATTAAGTATAATCGGTTTACTTACATCCGATACGAATTTGATTATGACGGCTTTGCCTGGATGTCATATAGCTCAAATGCAAATGCAGTGATTATTTTGATTATGGTGGTTGTAAAGTTTGCCGTAGTGAGAGTGTGGGAATGAACGCGACAGTGAAGACGATGATGATGGCGGCTTTCGATTATGATGGTGTTAGGAAACGTGATCCGATTGGCCGAAATTTTATTTAACCAGAAGCACTGCGTTGAGGGGGAGATAACCCTGTCGGATATGTTCCGAGTCCTGTATCCTACTTCTGCTTTGCTGCTGTGCTCCCACGTTGACGTCAGCAACGGGTAAGCCATGCCTCCTCAAGAAACAATTGCGGGGTTAATTTAGCGGTGAGCTATCGCAAATCCTTTGGCAGTTTCAGCGTTACACTACTACGAGAGTTGTAGGTCAAGGATTCTGTCGTTGCAGTGTGCGTACATCTGCAGAACAAATGATGAGGGCCTTAATACTCAGGCTGGGTTATGGGCCTTATATTTTACTCCTTTGAAGCTGTTCTTACACATAGTGTTCGCGACACGCATTTTGTTGATTCCAAGGTGCAACCGGACACTTTCTTATTGCCTTTATCACGGGTTAGGCAAATTAGTGCCGATTAAATTAGAAACCTATTTTACACAGATGTTCAATTGTATTTTACGTTCTCTTCACTATGTACATTTCTCATTCTATTCTACCTTCTCCCACTCTTCCTACGCTGTCTTCCAAATTTGGTGCCTTGAATTAGGGAATCAAAGCATTAGATTAGGGCACATATGTTTGGCCATTATTATTCACGTTTCGGTTATATGTTCTTAATTGTGCTGTATCAATTGCAGGGTGACAGTGAAGAAATCTGGAAGCTTGCAGTTATAGCTGATTTACGTTACTTTTCAGTGCAGCGAATTGGAGTGACTAATTACACCAAGAAAAGATCCAAAGTCAGGGCAGCCAGTGTGTGGTGGAGTAGTTTCAAATCTGGCTTCTGTCAAGTTCTAATTTGCGCCAAACTGTTTCCACATGTTTATAGGCGGAGAGAGGAAGGGAGAAAGCAAGAAAGAGACAAATGCCGTATTGGAAACAAACATACGAGCCTTCCATATTGGTGTAAACTAGGCTGACGCTATGTACTATTCGTGAATGGTCCATTTATTAATAGTAGGAAAATACAGTCATATATCAGAACAGAGAATTTAATCAAAGCCATAACAAATGTTGACAGTATTTGTGGAAGAGAGGTAATTGAAAGTAATAAATTCCACATCAATAAAACGTAATTAATACAAACATAAAATGGTTTTCAATTACAGAGCCGTGTTTGTGCGATTCTTATTAAGTCAAAGAGCACTGAAGCAACCTGGTTCATGCAGAAAATATCAGTCGAGCCAGAGACTCCATTAGTGGCCGATACGGACCAAAACAAAATTGTCAAGATTTCGTAGTTTGAACTCAAATGCCAAATTTAATCACAATCCTTTTAGTATTATCAGGTTTGATGAATTGAGACGGACGGTCATGTTTGTCTCCTCAACTATTTATTACTGATTGTTTGTTCAGGGAATGTGTTTGACTGAATCTGATATCGTGATACTCCTCTGTCGTTGATGGAAAAGGCCTACTTCCTAGAGACGCCTTCTTACCGCACGTCATAATATATAATTCTAAGTATTCATTTGCACATTAAACTCTATTTAGCCGCTTGAAATTTAGGCAGCAGAATGTATGACTATACTTTTGATCGTTTATTCCTCCATAATATTGAAATCTCTCTAGGCAGACATCGAATTTCAATGTTCACGCAGAGATATACGTCAGCCCTGTCAGTATATATGACTCTTGTTGAAGAAATCAACTTCGTAATCTGTGTAGTCCTGTTTTATTGTATCGTGTAAATAAGTAACTAAACCCCTTTACACGAATAAGAACTCGAAACAGCTTTCCTCACTGGGATTTCGACGCCACTTACAGGCGTCTATTCATTACAAGACGTTTGTTCAGACTGAACTGCTCTTTGATCTTCATGTTCCAATTGTATTTATTTCCTAGAGGATCAGAAAGGCTGAAATGCTCTCTCAAAGCGTCGAGGTCTCTATTCTTGGATAGGAATCCTGCTCTCCAACTATCAACTACCCCACATACTCAACGTACTTCAAATACGTAGTTTGGCTTCCACTACACGTGACTGCCATACTTTCGAAAATTAATACATTTGTAATGAAGTGTGTATCAAGTGATGACTAAGCTCTAAGAATAACTACATATGCTCTGTAAGCGTAGGTATGTGGCGGATTCCAGAATTTGTAGTCATAACATAAAGTGAATAAACTGACATGAGAATGAGAAACGAAATGTGAATGTGAGAGGGATATATTAAGTGATTCGTCAGACTGTAAGGCCCAATTGATTAGTTTGTACATATATGTTTTTTGAGTCTGAATCACTCTGTTTAGCACAATTTCATAAATCGTTTAGTAATTTTTCATGACAAAAGTGTCAATAATTAGTATGGATGATTCATACGTCATGTCCTTTGCGTGTACACCGAATTCAACCCTATGACAGGGCTGTATTAGGTAACAGGGAATGTGATAATTTATCGACATCTTCACCCCACGAAACTTAAAACTAATTGGATATAAAGACCAAGCTGTTTGAAAGGCTTTAGGGCCAACATGTGTCAGCCTACGTTGCATTAGTAGAGTAAATACGTTGCCCCCCAAGAAAGGTTTGCCATTATCCACATTACCGGGGGAGAAGGCAGACAGTGGGGCTGAGTAAAGTACTACTGGGTTTGACGAGTGTTTGTTAACGTGTCAGCCCTTCGAATATAGCAGTTAACATCCATATTACTACAGTGTTAAGTTTGTGCCTAATTTCAGGCTGGTTTCAAGAACAGAAAGCATTTTGATTTATGGAAGCAGTTTTAATCTAAAGTATCAAAGTTAATCACCATTCAGCTGACAATCAAGGAAAATCACATCTTATTCCAACACTTATTTTGATTCTGAATTAAGCATTTTAATGGAACTGATTTTTATTTAATTCCATTTTTCCTTCCTTTTTTCTTTCTTTGATTAGTAATTTTTATTTTGTAACTGCGGCTGAACTAGCTCAGGATAGAGTCCGCTGGCGGCCTTTTGTGAACACGGTGATGAACTTTCGGGTTACATAAAGAAAGTGGCCTATTCTTCTTAAAATCCGGGTACACAATCGACTTTTCAAAGAATTTCCTGAGCCGTAGAGTGATTGAGTGAACTGTAACACCTACTTTAGCGTTTAGTAGTTGCGTCTTGTCTACAGAGTCCGCATAAGGTTTCGCATGATTTTCAGGATCAACCACAATTCTTCTTCTAAACAGTATTACCTAATTGATTTCTTTATTGGAGACGTATTATGTTTTCTTTGAGATATGAACTGAACTTTTAAGTTTTATCCACACAAACTTCGTGCAGTAGGTAATTTAACGAAATTATTCAACTTTCTCTTTGTATACCTCGTTAATATACGTCGTGACCACTTGCTTCAGCATCCCCAATTACTCAGATTCCATTCTCAAGCTTTATTCGATAATATATAACTTCTGTAACTTGTATCATCGTTATAATACGGACAAACAATTTTATTGATTGCGTTTTTGTTGTCATAAGCTATTCATTCAGAGGAACCAAATGGAAATTTGTCTGGATACTTTAAGGAAGCGATTTAGCAATTTGTGCACGTGTTAACAAAATCTGTAAAAGCAAACACAGTGGCAGTAACTTCAGCAGAAATCTGTCGAGACCCTTTCCACAGTTGGTGATGCAGTTTAGGAAATAAGGATGTCGGCGTCTCTGACTAGTCTATTTTCGACTCTAGTTCCGTGCAGAACCTGTGTCATACCGTCTGAATTTCCGCTCAAGGAAATTAATGCCGAGTGTCACGCTCTTTGTTCTTGAGGACGTGGTACGGGGTGAGGGCGCCTGGAAGCGATGTGGTTGAGATGCACAGCGAAGAGGGCGCAGCGTTCTGTGGTGACGTGCACAAGAACCTCTCCACTCACGTCGGACGGTTCTCACCGGGTGGACGAAATTGTAGTTTATTATGTGTGATTTTTAAGAGAACCTACAGAAAGTATAAAACGACTCTTTGTATTTATAGTTTTATCTTCTGCTTTGAAAGAAACTGGTGCAGAAGTATAAATATATTCACATTTCCGTGCGTATGCATAAGGCACAGTTTTAAAGTAGTGTTGTACCTAATGCGGCTGACAAGCATTACGGATTCTGCAAAATGGTAGGCTTGGCTAACGTGCTTAGATATTTTAATGCTGTTGTTGATAGTCCTGCCAAGTTTGGTGCACAGACTTATTATGAGCATGACGCGCAGGCTAATTCGTTGTGTTTTCATATAGACTAGTAGAACGAATTGTTAAGAAATCGCTCGAGATGTACTTGTTTGTTTAGACTGAGAAAACTGCAGGCCTATTTGTGAATCACCATTTTTAAATTTTTATGAATTTCATTGTGTTAAATTAATAAGTGTGAAAGTTTAACACTGATAAAAATTGCTGTAATAGTTTAAATTATGTGTTAAGTTAGTAAGAGTGGCCAGAAAGTAAGTTAGAACGAAATATCTTAAAGTGATTTAGCAAATCTTCATTGTACAGGGAAGAAACATCATGTTAGACCAGCGTGTAGATGGGAGGGTTATATTAAAATACGTATGTGAGAGTGTGGACTTCATTCAGTTGATTGAGAATAGGGCCAAGTGTTGAGTTCTTGCCTAGGTAAGCTATTATTTGCTTCTCAAGTATGACTTTGCTCCATGCCTGTTATTAGTTTACCGTTGATAGTAATCATTGTATGACTGTTTGAATATTAATCAAAATGTCAGTGTGACTCTTCGAAACAGGTCTTAATCGCAACATTTCATTCGGTAGTAACGAAGACCTGCTGTTTGCACAGGGGCGTTTAATTACTTAAGAGGAAAGAGACACTAAGTGGTGTCGCGCTGAATATGAGGCAGATGGTAGAGTGGCTTTTTACGAGACCAAAATTTGTAGTTGCCATCGCGGCACGTATGTGTGAGTAAAATTCATGGCTGCGGAAGAGAAATGGCTGATACAATAAACGTGTGGGCTAGAACGTGGAGGAGTATGGACAAACACCGTGATGGCCGCTAGATTGCGCTCTCCATGGATAGTCGAATCCCAAGAGGAAATTGGTTTCTGCCTTGATGGGATTGCCAAAGACGGAAGCTGGAAAAAACGGAATCTAAGAACAGCTGTAGAAGAGCTTTTCTCTGAAGTGGTCTTACTCAGACGGAAGCCAGGAAATGAAGCAGGGATTTTGTTTTAACACTCTGAAACCAGGAGTTTTTCTAAATAATATTTAAGAAAATCTTTTAAATAGTGTTTGATAATTCAGTCCCTACCACAAAAAACACATCACTGTTTGAAAGATCAGTTAGTTAATGCTGCTTAAGAAAATAATAGCTGCTTAATCTGAGAACCCCATAAATATTCTTGATGGGCAAAATGAAAGGTTTTTTTGTTATTAACTCAGGTAGTAAATGTAGCTAGCTGAGATTTAAAAAGTTAATCAACGTCAGAAGCTCTGTATATGAATACACACACCAGATAATAAGACTCTTCCTTAAACTTCTAAAGCCCTAAGATTTTTTCACTCTTTAAAAAAATTCGGTTTGTACCTCGTAGGAAACTAAACGTGTCTCCAACAAAGATCATTTGGCCGATGCTGCTTAGGGAAATAATTGCTATTTATTCTGTGGAAAAATGAGGAGTTGATGAATGTTATAGCAGGTGGTACATATAGTTACAGCCGTGCTTTAAACTGTTAACGGCTGTGTTACTTAGGTGTCTGTGACTGACAGCAACACAGGCATAATGTATACCCACGAATAAATTCAGTGCACGTTTGTAGGTGAGTAAGTAATCTCCAGCGGACTGGCCCTTCGAGATCGATGTTCCTGAACGTGATATATATCGACAGATGCAGTGGTAATGGTAGAGAAAGAGCCTACCACATACAGAAGCTCTCCTTCTGTTGATTGCTGCAGCTGAGATGCTTATGTTTGTACCCTGGTATTATGTAACCACTGCTCTTAATTTGTACGCTTTGCCTGATATTACTGTTATGATGAAACCAGGGGAAATTTGATGTATAGAACGAATAGGTCGAATGGGTAAATCGGATATCCAAAGAGAACTTTGGTCGGAAAAACAAAGGTAATAGGCCGCTTGTGATATCTGCACGTGGATTGAAGGATTACAGTGACATGGATCTTGGAGAAATAGATTATGAGGATGTCAGATGCCACTACTGAAGGGTGCGTTCTGGCGACAGACTTCCGTGAACACTGTAATAAACCTTCGACCTACTTGAAAGAATGGAATTTATTGATCAGTTGAAAAACTGTGTATATGCTAAGACAATGCACCATGTAATCAGTTTTAAAGTCGATAGCATAACGTTGGTTCCCGTGATCTTTACATAGATCAAAATCGTATGCATTTTATAGCATGTTTAAGTTCCAGGCTTATATTTAGTTTCAGTAATTTATATCTTTCCCTTCGAACAATCTCCTCTTCCTGGTCTGAATAATATATTTATGCCTTCTCCCGACAAGAACACATGACCGCAGCATTGATTGGCTAGCCACAGCGTTGTTGCCATAGGGAAATATCTGTTGTGTAACCCCCCCCCCCCCCGGACTTATTACCATGCATGTCCTCTTGCGGTGACTCCTTGTGGATGGTAATGGACTAATCTTGTGGTTCTCGTAGTGAATGCTGGGTTTAGCTGTGCAGCCCTGCGTCCAAGCCATACTCAGCATTTTACTGTATTCCAATAAAATGCAATCACTTCAGTCAAATAAATGCGCACTGGCAAATTAACACTAATGTTTCACACCACTAACATAAAAGCCCACAGTAGCCATTCCCGTCCAATTAATATTGCCATAGCCTTCTTTCTCAAGATCCATCTTAATGTTATCTTTCGTGAAGATGGCGAGGGTTATGATGGAGGCAATAAGCACCCATGAAACGTCGGCCATTTTCTACGAGGCTGCACGGCGTAACGTCCCAAGAAACAGCCTTTCCATCCGTCGTGAAAACCAGACCATGGGGTTCGTCATCGAGATTAAGAACTGGGGAAGCTTTATCGTACCTCCGTTCATACTCCTTGGTAGCGTGGTCCTTGGGTTGAGGGACAGTTATTCAGTTCAAGCAAATTACTCCAAACGGTTGCGATTATAAAACAAGTTAAAGGTTTCAGCGACACGGGTCGTAGGTACAGAGTGCATTCAGGTCGGTTTGGACCAATCAGTAGGTCAGAGTAGCCGGGGGAGGTAATTCCCAGAGATACCAAATTCACAACATGCTCACAGCACTAATTCACAAAGTACACGCATGCACACACACGTACAGTCAGAGTTTGTCACTGTTCAGCTCAACAACTTTGAACGCACTTTCTGTGTTTAATAATTTCATTTTCTAATTGTTCAGGATTAGTCGTTTATGCTATCAGACTAAGTAACTTGACTATCCAGTGTCATCCTTCTCTCCAATAATAGAACTTTACGTTTAATAACAATGCTCGCGACGGGGCAATACCCTGAACCATTTCCAGTAATCATAAATTATCTCCGTTTCTGGTTTTCCAAATGGTATTATGGAATGTAGGCTTATTTTTGTTTGTAATTTACGTTGTAAATAATTCAAATTACATGGTGTTGAATGATAGGATAATTTCTGAATAATGAACTGATATGGTTGGAAGCGTTTTTGGCGTAACTGAAGTTACTATCCCGACATTTGATTGCAGGGACTGAGGAAAACCAAGAAAACCTTTCGTTACGATAGCCGTTTTCCGGGTGGAAACGTAAAAAACGTGTCCTTGGGCATACGAAACAGGAGAGCCAACACTCGACTTTCATTTCCGACGTTTCGTAATAATATATCGTACCTATTCCAGACGACCTCAATCTGAACTCTTACCAACGAGAAAACCTCAAAGCTTATACGCTTTCCAATAGGTTTCTGAACGAAGTTTTCCTTTGGCAATTAGCTTTTGCTTATTCCCACATTAACTGTATTTCCTGGCCATCAAATAGTCTTCATTTAGATTTGGAGCATGCGCAGAATTGAAGCGTGACAAAGAGACCATTATGTTCGCTGTCGTCTCTGTCAGTAGAATAAATATTTAATTTCATGCACAAAATACAAAGCTAAATGTGGTTTGTTTGCTTTTACACCCTTGTTTTAATGTTATTCTTCCATTTAAGCAAGGTCTTTCAAGTGATATTTTCCCTTCAGCCTTTGCGACCAATACTTTTTATGCATTTATTTTCCCATTCGTGCTGCGTACCTCGCCAATCTCATTTTATTGATATTTATCTAATATTTGCCGAAGATTACAAATTATGAAAGTCTTCATAATGCATTTTTCCAGCCTCCTGTTAATTCCTCTGTCTTTAGTTCAACTATTATTCTACCTATTTTTCAATACTAATATTCTGTATTCATCCCTTTCAGTAAGACACGAATTTTCACACAATACATACCAACAAATGAAGGTATTATGTATCTTAATATTCGCGCTTTAGATAACAGACTGGAACGCAAAAGAACAAAGCTGTATAAATAAAATGCTTTAAGCTGATTTCACACGATGGACAGAGTTGTGCAGTTAATTAAGCCTGTTGTCACATATGCGCCTCTTTCTGTGCAATTTTTTTTTCGGGATTGCGGGCCAAAGAAATGGAAAATATGAATATGAATGAGGCTGTAGTGTCAGCGAATTGTCTGGTCGCCACAATCAAAACGTTCAGCCACGTTATGTGGGATCTGCTCTCACTACCGGGAGAGGAATGTGAGCTGGTGATGAAAAAACTGAGGACTGTTTGCACTGCTACTAACAGGGAACCGCTCTGTGTCTGACCGGGAGAATCAGAGTAAGTCGCTCGATTTGTATAGCTCAATTTTGTTTTCGTTGGGAAGGCTGTAGATTGTTCAACAGCGCTGTAACAACTGCACAAGTTATTCAGATGTGATGATTACGAAGCGTCTGAGTTGACTTGTTGGCACTAGAAAACTAATGCTTCGCAATCCAGACGTCCGGGCTTCGAATCGGGGTACCCAGACAGGTTCTGATTGGAGTGTTAAGTCCCATGGAGCAGAGTGCGTCTCCAGAGTCTGATAGTCACTCAGCTAGTAAAGAAATTCCCAGTATTTTATATAACACAAAGTTTAATTAAGGGCCTGAAAACTAGGTCTTCTAAGTGATTTCTTCCCTTCAGGCTTCCCAATAAAAATGTACTCATTTCTCATCTCCCACATGTCTCAATATATCCCATCGTCCTTCATTTGTTCGACCTAATAATATTTGTAAAATAATAAAAATTATAGATATAAGCATTATGTAGTTTTCTACAGCCTCCTTTCACTTCATCCTCTTCAGGTATAAATAGTTTCCTCAGTACTCTGTTTTCAAACACCCTCAGTCCCTACAGGATCGAATTTTGGGGCAGTATTTCTGATACGGGCCACAACCTGCTCATTATACATCATTGTCTCCCTGTCAGAGAATATATACAACACATGCAGTCATGGTAAAATAAGAAACGAGGTGCTTGGTCAGAAATACATTTTCCCTCACCCGGTAGGAACTAATTCCACTCTAGAAGTCCTTAGGGGAGTGAGATGAGGAGAGAGGCAGTTTGCCTGCTGCTAATACGGTATGGTTTGTTCCTGTGTCTAGCAATAACCGGGTGTCTCTTGCGTGTTCACAGGACAGATGGACTGTCCGTGTCCTGTTTATGTCTGCGACCTCCATCCCTTAACACCCTCCTCGACATCCTGACAATTCTCGACGCTGGTTGGGCGGTTTCACATTGCTAGGTTAGCGGACATTAACGTTTCACAAACATTAGCTAGATGAACGATAATATGGCAGGATATAACAGCCTACGTGCAGCCAATTGTGTGGTCATGTGGAGTATCAGCAGCGCCCAGAATCTGGGTCAAGCTATTTTTTTAGTGTAGGAGAGTCGCAATTATAGCAGGCCTATCCCAGTTACTTCAGGTAGCGAGCAATGCCTGCGAATTAAGAGACAGTGGTGTGGGTCCACACGTCCAGATTTAATGTTGGCGTTACATTGCGATTTACTAAACTAAAAAAAATTAGTGTGGTGTGGTTGTCTTACGATTTAGTCGCTATCCATAGGACAGACACTAACTGAGCTAAATTAGTGACACTCATTGTGTGGAACGAACTATTGAAGGTCATCTTTGTATTTCGAACTTCTGTTAACAAAAATTATCTTGCTGGCCACATTAAATTTTGAAGTGTTGCATTCTGATTATATTTACATTTGTTATGTTTATTATTATGTTCATGTTTATATTTAAAGTATCCGTAAATTTCATTAAGGAAAATGTTAAAATGACATGATAACCCCAAGAATAATCTTGGTTTGGTGGCGTTAAGTGGTATATCATTTCCAAGCTGAAGTGTCGTCGTGTGATATAGGCCTATTACAAACGTGTATATACAGGCTTTATATTAATCAATTTTTTGGCTTCGTTTGTGATGCAGGAGGGTGAAATGAGCAGAGAATTATCACGCATGAGGGAGATTACGCAAGCGTGTAAATTTTCTTCGAAAGCCTGACAGGAAAAGATCGCTTGGAAAGTCTTGGCCTGGATATGAAGGTGACGATAAAATGGATTTTAATAAAATAGGGTCGTGGTCGTCAACGGGCCAATAAAGCGAAAGCGGAGGCAACAGACGTCTCGAAATTTTATAAGTATCTTAGAAACATTTTTACAGAAAAATCTTTGAACTTCCCAGGTACAAAAATGCGTAATTTATTTTGAGAACGAAAGTGAAACTGATATATATTTCCAAGTTAACTACAAACAGAATATACTTTTCTATAGTTTTCGCCTCGACTGTCACATTCTGCACCGGAAATGGAGGCGGAAAAGCGTCGTGCTTGTGACGCTACAGGAAGCTGAAAGACGTCCGACTGTCCTCACTAGATGGCGCCACAACGCCGACTACGGTTTTTGGTGTAAAAGACAAGATATAATAGCGCCAGAGACAGGAAGGCAAGACGCTCTGTTGCAGTCCGATATATGCACCGAGCGTCGCTCCAATGACCAACACAGGCATCAGGCATTATGTTCCCAGTATCTCTCTAAGCCACAAAGAGGCAAAATCCATTGTGTTTTTATCTTGGTGTCAGAAACGTTACAACTTTCATGTTGAATTAGTAGATGCGTCTTCCGACTTTTGGTGGTCGTGTATGGTTCTTTGTTGTTGGTGATATTTAGCCGAGTTCCTTGCTGTTGGAAAGGAAAGAAGTTTTTTTGGAAAATAAAACATACTTGTTGGTTGACAGCGCACTTTGTTCCAGTATTGCAACATCTGAGCAACTGCTTTGCTTGAAAGATGTATTCGTAGCAAATTTAACGACGCTGTTTGAATTGCATTCTTTAGATGCTGTCGATTGAGGTAGGAGTGAGACAACGAATAATGGGTTGGTAAGAATTTAGCATAAAGCTGTCGTAACGTAATTCAGAGTGCTGTTTTAGCATTCGAATAATGATACTGGCAAGGCACGAAAGAAAGGTCGGACTTCGGTTATTCAACCGAGATTCGAACTACATACGTCCGTGATACAAGTTTAAATCGTTATTGCTTCGCCAGTGTAGTCAGTGGTAGGATTATTTAGTGCAAGTGAAGAAGACTGCACGATCTGTGAGGTTATTTAATATTTTAATTTTAAAATTACAGTGTTTCTAAACAGATCCACCTTTTAAACCTGCTTCAGTACGTGTCTATGAGATTTCCGTCAGACATTTTTTTAATGAATTTTGGAAGTTTTTAAACATAAGGAAGTTATTAGTCATGCTTTTGAAGGTCATCTAGACGCAATATATTTCAAAATAAAAATTGCCTCTTATCGTTATTTCTAAAAAACATGCACACCTAATTCTTGTTTGGTTAAACGTCTATCAAATCAAACGCATTGTATGAAAAAATTGATATCATTTTGACATAATTTACATGTTTTGTAAAGACGAGTCCTTTGGTAGAAATTTTGTGTTATTTGACTGTGTAGAAAATTAATATATGGGCACTTAGAAAGTCTGTCATTTTTGTATTTACAAAAATCTGAGATTAAATTAATATTCTCGTGTCGGATAAATTGTGTTGAGTTCCGCTTTATTTGAGGCTCTTGTACTGATGCAGAAGTGTAAATGAATCTTAATTCCTTCAGATATTCGTTATATAAAAATAATATTTGTTTCGTAGTGCTAATATGTTTAATTGATGTAATAAACTATCGGGGAGATGTGTCTGCTACCCTAAACATTACAGAGAAGTTTTTGAACACCGTTAGCACTGAGCTTTAGTTGTGAGTGCTTCATTGTGTAAAGCCATCCTTATACTGATGCCCTAATTTTGCATCCCTGAGATGAACTTGAATACCATAATTTAGTGAAAGAAGCTATTGTTCGTAGAGAGCTGATGTTTGAATGTTTATAAATATTTAATTAACACTGTACACTTGTTTTGATGAATGTCTTCGTATTTTCGTTGTTCCTGTTTTACTAAACTACATGTATTTACATTTTTATTCAGTGCATTTTTTGTTACTGTAATGAATTTGCATATTTCAGAGATTTAATATTACCTTTGTATTTTATAAAATCCGGATTCACACTGATTACTTTACAGCTGTGTTGTAGCACATTGCGCACTCTAAATCATTATCATTTAATAAGCAAATTCTTACATATTCAAACATTATGACGCTTTAAAAAAGGAACAGAAGTTTAAAATGATAAAAATTCGAATCAATACTCAAAATTATTTATTGTTATTACTATTGTTAGTATTATTACTATTGTTATAGTTACTATTAAATAATTTAAGAGCAGTTTGGAGCAGCAACGTGGCACCACGTAATTACGTTCGCTTCATGATTCATATCGGAGTTCTTTCCTAGTATTCCGTTCATGCAGTGACGATAGCGTTTATACACTTTGTCGACAGTGAGTAAATAGTAATCCTGCAGGGACGTCAAGTAGAAGAAGACTCAATACAAGTAAAGACGACAATTAATGATAATGCGCTCTCCGGCATTGTAATGAAATTACGGAAGCGTGATTATATAATGACGCTCAAAACTGATATCAGAGCATCGTCGAATGACATCGTACATCGTAAACAACAGTTAAAATGTCTCGGTTTTAAGTATGGGTTAGTTTTATTCGTAAAACTCTCTTGAAATTTCTGTTTCCTATAAAAATGAAGCCATAAATCGACTCATATTGGTTACATTAACTGATATTTCTGACGATGCAGTTCGAAGTCAGATACTCTCATAGAATTACACTCACCTTTCTACTAACCGTTGTATTATGTTTAATTGCAGTGGGTAGAATTTCTGCTTTGTAATTCGAAAGTTCGTGATTCGAATTTTGGTCCTGAGACCAGCTGTCTCTTGTGACCGCTTACTTCCAGGTCCATGCCAGTTCCTTATTGACAGACTATTAATTTGAAGATGGCTGCGCCGCGTGGTCTGTTAGAAGATTACCGAAGTTTTTGAAGTGCTTGCTGCCTCCATTATCAGGGCGAAATCACTCATCATCTACTAGTCTACACGGTGTTGTAGCGTATAAGACCAACATCGAAATTTTTATCCCCTTAAAAAGCCAAAATCTTTGTAATATTTGATATCGGGAGAGAAGTAACAAAACAGGCAGCTCGACCTGTCGATGTAGGGGACGTTCGTTTTGAACATGTGGCCTGCTTCTCTGGAATTATGATATTGTTTTTGTTATCAAAACAGTGACTGATGTGTGTGAACTGCACATTTGCCACCACAGAACGACGCACGTCATGTTGCGTCGGCTTTGTTTGTTCATCTGCTTGTCTCGTTTTTCAGCCTCAATTTCCACGGAACTGTTTTGCAACAGGCATGCTTGTTTAACGTTAAAATCTCTTCTCTTTTTAGCAGAGCCTATGTGACGGACAGATGCCAATTACAGAGTGTCTTGTTACGCTAGTAATCATGGTCGCTGCAGTATTACGTACTGTGATCAGTCATACAAACTTCACGCTCGGGTGTATTACTAGCTAGCTGTCAAACGCCTCAATTTAGTGGTTAGTACTCCTGCTCATGAGATTTAGAGCTCGAATCTAGGCTCGGTAAGAGGTTACCGTAGCTGTTATTACTCGGTTATACCCAGACACTCCATCAAGACACAAAGGTAGTGCCTGCTTTCTTCACTTTTGTTTCCAGTTCATGATCATTACCCCGTAATTCGACTCTAACCACTTAGTAAAATGTCATTAAATAAAGAAACTTTAATTTATTTAAAGATGAGATAATTTTTATAGAACATACTAATTAAGTAAATAGGTGAGAAAGATCATATATTACTTATACTTGTGTGAGAGGAATGCTGTTTGTTGTGAGTGGGTGAAATAAATGTGGCATATTGAGGTGACTGGTTTTTTGGCAAAGTGACGCGACCTGTGAACTAGGAGAGGAATACAGAAGCAAGGAAGAGAGACGAAAACTGATTGGTCTGATGTGTAGGAGGGGTATATTTATGCGGAAGGGATAAAGAGAATGAAGGAAGAGGGTAAGGGATTAATATACGAAATAAATAATTTTAGTTTGAATTTCAAACTGATTGTTAGACTAGACGTATAATTAAAGGACTCATTTATAGACTGAATATCTTAAATTGCGCAATCCGGGACACAGACATATTATTTCCTGTAACGTTAATTTTAAAGCAGACTTTTTTCTGAGGGGGCCAAGATGTAACAAAATAATTCCATTCAGATAACAGGAAGTTTCTGGATTCTTTTCATCCGATTGTGCTGGAACGATTTTGGGTCGATCGATGCTCAGCTTTGGAGACAACACGACATTTCCGCCAGCTGATCAACTTCCAGACCTACAGGAAAGCCAATTTCCTGCCAAAAAACAGAGCGGTAAACAAGGAAGTTTATTCACCTTGTCGTGTGTCGTCGTAGGACCGGAACAGAAAACTCGTCTTCAGTCACTGGGATTACTTTTAAACTTTCGTTTTGTGTAATGCGATCAGAGATTTCATTCGTTCTAAAGTGTTCTTGTAGGCCTCAGAAAATACGTTGTGCACGCTTTGTTTAATGCCACTATATATCAACCGCAGAAGTTATTTAGCGTGGAATTAAATAAATGGGTAATTCAGGCGTGGCTCAGCGTACGATCAAGATTTACGTGTGACTGAGCTGGGGAGCAAATAACATTCACGAGGATATTAAGAGCAGCTTTAAGTCAGGGCATTCTTGTTAACACGCAGTTCAGAATCTGTCGTCTTCCTGTCTGCTTTCTAAAACTCAAAGATAAAAGTGTAGAAGCTATACTTCTACCTGTTAGTCTCAGCTTAAGGGAAGAACTCATGTTGATGGCGTTCAAGCACCGAGTGCCTAGGAGAATGTTCAAGCGACAGCAAGATGGAGAAGTATGCAGAGTAATTAACTCTGCACTGTGAGCTCTTCGCCGTATATTAATAGGAATATGAAATAAAGGACGTTGAGATGGGCGAGGCCTGTAACACGCATGGGGATGTGAGAAATGTGTACAGAATTTTGGTTGGGTAGCCTGAAGGGAAGAGCGCTCGTAATACTAGGCGTAGATTCGAGAATGATAAACGGTTCTTGAGGAAACAGTTGGAGAAGTGAACTATATCCACTCCTTTAAGATGCCATCAACACAAGTGGATCGAAGATTGAAACCTAAAAATTAGACTTGTCGTCCTTCGGAGACGTATTATTCACCGCATGGATCTGTCTTCGCCCCTGGAATGAAAACAAATTGAAACACAGAATTTTGTTAGTAATGGAGGATGGTAGGGGGAGGGTTGGATTAAAGCCCAGGAATTATGCATGATGTATTGAGCCCCGTGGGATGTTGCAAGTGTTCACCGCAGTGGACAGGGTTAAGCCGCTCGTCCTTGTTTTATAGACAAATTGGTGATAATCTCGGAGATTACTGAGCAAGCACACCCACTTTGTCGGTTTGCAGCTACCGGCAAATGGAACTATTAAACAGTGGTCATTGTTTGTGTAACAGATAAGCGCCTTAGCTGGAATTCACTTCCTTTATCCCAGACGTTAGAAGTGTATACATTTGTAGTGCTAATTCTTCTCCCTCTTATTTTATCATATTACCACGCTTATTTAATTCAGTATTTTATCCTATACGAACTTACCCCCTTAGAAGACGGATGTCTTCTGTAATGTTGCGCCGTGTAGTCTAATAGATATTGACCGACATTTGAGAAGTGCTTACTGCCTCTATTATCAGGGTTCTCAGTTATCCCCTTGTGATGGAGATGGAAAACATTTCTGTAACGACTGTCAGTATCTACTAGGCTACACGGCTCAACATCCCAGAAGACATCCATCTTCATGGTTTTCGCCGTGAGGACCTGAAATCTAACCTCTTCCGAGTCTGATTGTATAAATTAAAATAAAAGCAAGTTACTGCTTTATTTCTGTAATAAAACTTGGAATATGTTGAATAAGAAACCACGGACGGCTGACAGGCGGTGGTCCTCAATGTCTCGCATAGTCCGGTAGGCTTGGACAAATGATGTAAGAACTGTTCCATGCATGTCAAGACATTTTATTGTTACAAGGTGTTATAAACACGGAAAAAGACTCGTGGTACCATAAAAGCGGCAAATTTAAGAATACCTGAGCGACTGTCAGCTTCTCACAGAGATCTCTCTTCACTAACGTTAGTTAAGGCGGCACCGGACTTGTCACAGTCGACTTTGTTTATTTTGAAAGTGTGACGTCAAGAGTTTTCATCGTCAGCTATTCGACACATAAGTGATTGACATGATCGCGAAGTTGGCGCTGTTAATTCCATTTGTGAAGCAGTAATGGTTCACGTTACATTGTATGTTAATGTAAAATATTTTGCGGAACTACTTTATTGCTATTGTATAATTTGTGCCTATATTATTTTGAAAAAAATGAGTATTAAGGAACTTTTCTTTTTGTCGGCCAAATATTAATTTGTATTAATGAGACAAACTTTATCCGAGCTGTGACGTTTTAACCCGAAAACCGTCGCATTAGGGTAGCATGTCCCTATATAGTTATCTTAGATGTCGATCAGTTTATTAAAATTTATAACTGACATAAACACAGACTGCATTATCCTGAGTTGCATGTTTTCAGTAGGAAACCAGCCACCGACGTTAGATTGAACCACCTAACATCTCAGTTGAATAAATTACACTTCTGATTCGTGTTCGGTAGGTTTAGAATTTCGGTCCGGAAACCGCCCAGTCTCACCAAGGTTTTCGTCCGTCTCTCCAGGCAAAATGTAGAATGTTACTTTAAAATAGGTCGCGATCGTTTCGTTACATTTCTTCACAGTTCATCATTTACTTTGTCACACCAATCGAAGTTATAAAATCTGTGGAATTAAGAAGTGCCGTTAAATAACCGAAAAGTTAATCCGAAGTCCACCAAATGGAGCCATCGTGTAAATATGTGAGAAATTGTTTCAAATATGCCAGTTTAAGGGATGTCTCAGAAATTCTAAGTCTCAATGAGCGGCATTTATGTAAACTTCGTTATCTTCCTGGTTACGTCTGCACCTTGCAAATAGGTGGTGCAGTGTCGCTTTTCTGGGAATGAGACAGAGGAAAGTTTATTGGATTCAGATGAGATTCTCTGAATGAGTTGAATATATACCCCTCGTCGACAAAACGAAATTCATTGCTTAGTAGAAATGTTACAAGCAATGTGTTTTATTCACAAGAGTGGATGTCAGACACTCGGCAGTCCTCATATCAGCTGCTTGGAATTCACCACTTGTACGCGTTTCTCACACTGCTGTCGAGTTACATCCATTCTTGGTTCTCGTATTGAAAAGTTCAGTTCGGATGTTCGCGGATTTTGCTTTATGTTGTGATGCGTTGGACTGCAAAACGTAAGAAAGATTGAAGGCCAATGTTGAAATTGTTTATAAAGCTGTAACAAAGCTTTCTACTTTTTTCCACTTTGATCTTTCGTTCTGTATTTCATCTCTCCTTCCACTGCTTCCCCTTTTATCATTTTTTGTTATACTGTTTATCTTTTTCTGCTCGTTTCTCTCTTAAGAGTCTTTCTTCATACACATCTTCAATGTTCTCTCTTTCCTTTCCTGTTTCTCTTTATTCTTTATTCCTCTTATTCCCTAAGAACGGAGTTCCTACTTTGGAACAGAGTTACGAGTCGCGTATATCTGTCCGCCATTATTTCTGTCTTTCACTGGATTTAGTTACAAATTTAATTTTTTTAGATATTATAAGATATGAAGCTTTCACGGCGACTGAGTGCAATGAAGCCTTTTCGATCAGTCCTATGAGCATGTTGCTCACATCTAACGTTTCGGATACAATACCTGCATCCATCATCAAGGTTAACGTTGTTGACGAAGGCTCAATCTACGAAAAATTAAATATAAAATGCATACTCATACGGCCTATCGCCCCAGAAGACTTCATTTTATTTTTATGACACTTTGTAAACGTAATTTTGTTTGACATTTCCCAATGTTGGTAAACTAACATTTCATCTCGTTGATGAGAAAAAGCACGGAAGCCGTGTGAACTTGTAAAGTGAGAAAAACAAGGGTGGAAATCTGTGTAAGATTCTTAAGTTTGTATGATAATAAATATTTGAACATTATGAAACACTAAGGAATTACTTAGGAAAATATCGTAGTCACTGAGCGAAATATATTAATTCGATGATAGTAACTGATTTATCATTGTTACTTGACAAATGACATTTGTATGTTTCATAAAATATTATTAGCGACAGAAGTAGAACGTTATTAAAAACTATACTGCCTGCTTCTTCGGGACCTTAATAACAGGTTACACTTAGCGAAATGGCAGGGAATTAAGGCTGTCGTAAAACTTCATTATTGTTGTTGTTGTTTACTAACTCTTCGTTCCCAGTATTTCGTTTAGTGGCTGGCCTTTGTAACATAAATCAGGATTATAAATGGACTGTTTCCTAATTCGTTGTTTTGTCTGTTAATTGTCACTTAATTTTTCTTATATCAGTAAACAAATATGAATATCACTTACTTATAGTCATTGACGATAGTTTGCAGTGGTTGTGTATTTGCTGACATTATTTTACACCAACTTTCATTAACTTTGTTACACAAGTGACGTAATGTGTCGCTTTGAGGTATAAAAAAATAAATTAGTAGCGATGTTTTCAATCCCGGATTAAAAGTCGTATGCCTTCCAGGCGTTGAATGTACATCATAGTTTACTTTCCGCCCATTTATTTAATTAATTTTTATATTTTTTGCTGTTTTAGTGCATGTATGGAGCATACTTATGTGTTATTTCTTGTTTTATATTACTTTTGTTTCGTGGTATATTTTTCCTTTATTTCAGATGATACGTGTGATTGTTTAAAAAATTTCTGTCAGAGTAATTAACTTATTTTATTTTTATTTTAGCTTAGGGCATATTTTGCAGAGATTATACATTGTTTTTCTATGTTTCTACTTTTAAAAACATTTGAATAAAGGAGTGTTGGTGTGTTAGATATTGTGTAGACATAAGCCTTCAGCTACGAGTTTACATTCTTCTAGAGGAAAGGAGACTTCAAAAATCTAGCAGTGGATACAAATCAGCCAGTCTCTGTGGAGAAAGAAGACCAAGATAAACGACGACTTTTTAACACACTTTTGCTTCGTGATACTTCATTCTAAATTAATAGCAAATAAACTTCTTTCCGCATTACAGACAATAAGGAAAGGGAATTCGTGAAAGTAACATCACAATGATCAACAAAATCTTTATCTCATACGTAACTTTATATACTCTTTGAAGCAGGCAGTTTCAATGCATTTACTTTCATTTTATTTATGCACACTCATAGTATCCTGAAATTTGTGGGCCTATAACCGATAATTGGTAACATACGCAAGTTCCCTTTTTCTCATGCTCGATTAGACGATTCCGAATATAAACAAGTTGTAAAAATGTATCAACAATAACAGTTTGTCACTTTATCTTTCCAATATTGTTTTGCAATAAATTATATCTCTGTAATGTTTTTCCGAAAGTACTCGCCGTAAAACAAATATATGGCAATTTTCTACTATAATAAGTAAATATAAATTCGGTTATGAGATCTGGTAAGGGGAAAAGGCAGTGAGAGAGAAATCGAATGCCACACATTACATCTCTGCTCTAAACTGATCTATCATCTGTCAATGTTTTTGTGGTATTTCTGGGTTTTGTTTTTCTCCAAGCCCGATGATGTTGACATGCTGTTTACAGCTCATCACACCCCGCCCCTGAAAGTCACACCCCTTACCACCGGTTAAGAATAACTGTCCAAGTCTTTTGGGCAAAGTTTGACATTCACAACACTTCGTTCAAGTACGCATGCCTCTGGGAGATAGTCTGAATGATTGTCAAATGAAACGCACTAGGAGCTGGGGTGGAATACTGTCGCTCTTTGTTTTCCAAGTCACTGGTATTCTCATACACAACATTAATTTAACTTTGTTGGAGCTTCAAAGTCTCTGTATTGCTTTGGGCATTTGTTTCTTGGCTAGATAGCTTCTGCCACCGTGTGATAATACTTGAGAATGTCATTAACTGTACTGTGGCTGATGTATGTATGGGAATCTGCGAAATTCCCTCGTTGGAATATAGAACGTCGTGCTTTATTCGTATCGAGCATGCTTTGGACATGTCCGATGTTCACGGCTGAGACCAGTAGTGGGACACACGTCTCATTGAAGGGGAATAACAATAACGAGTTTTTAGAAAATATGTACCCGTTCTGACACTTTGGTCAATGATAATGACTGACTTCAGGGATGTTGGGCCGTGTTGTCTGGTAGTAGTTCGTTAACGTTTTAGATTGGATGTAGCAAGCGCTTCTGAAACGGAGATAAACTTCTATCAGAATACACGGTGAAATATTCCAGAAGTCATCATACCAGCTGCTGCGATAACCTGAAATTTCACTACGGGATGTTCCTTTCATATTTGAGCCACTAAAGCAATATTACATTAACTGTTTAGTTGTATATAACAGATTTTCAAATGACTGGAAGATTATGGATTGCAATTTCGCAAGGAAGTGGAGAAAGACTACACACTTATTTGAATCACATACTGCTTTATATTTGTCATTTGTTGCAAACCTGCGAACATCACTTGTGCCATAAAACTCCATTTACATGTTTTCTTTCCCTCCCAATAACTTGTTGGACCCACCACCTAAAATGGATTCCAGTCCTTGGATTTTCCTGTTACGTCCCTCGCCCCACGAGCCGCATCGGATACATCTGTAAATCAGAAAGCAAGCACCTCTCAATCCTGTCCGGTCTGAAATGTCCCCTTAGGAGTTGGCAGTAACTCTAAAAACCGCTCCTCGTAAAACATTTATGTTCGGAAAGATAGGTCTTTTACACAGACGACATCCTACACACAAAACACGGTAATATGGAGCCAGCGATGAAACGTAGTGCGGGAAGACAGATATGATCTCGGTAGAATTTGAGGTTTCCACGGCGGTGAGTCTGAAGACGGCTGCCTTCCGGGCAGTTGCGCCGTGCAGTCTGGTAGAGTTTCCTTACTCATCCCCCTGATGATGGAGGCAGGAAGGACCTCTGAGACATTTGTAAACTTCTACCAGACTACACGGCACAATAACCCAGGAGACAACCATCGTCAGCTGTGCTTTTGTATTACATAACAAGGCGCTTCGTGATTAATGCAGGTCGTCTGGTAATTTGCAGTAGTGAGTGAAATCAGGTCGGTCGTTGTGGGCTGGAGATGTGAAACTGGATTGGAGAACACAAGATATGCACACATAATTTTTCAAGAAAATTTTTATTTTTTAATGCAGCTGACTAGAAATTACTGGATTTTTGTGCACACTGTCTCAACGGATCCGCATCTCCGACTGGCTTTCTACTCAGTCGTCAAGAGTCTCATTACTGCAGAGAGATTGAAGCCGCGTCGGGGATGAGAGAGAACGCGCTGGCTTCCCGTTTCGGTTGAGTGCTTATTATGATGTCTGTCTGTCGGTCTGTGACGCTGTGATCCACTCAGTAGTACACAGGATTACGTTGTATCTATGTCGGTGTATTTTCATCATCTGTTCTGAAGACTGGAGAGATGCATTTTTACAGTGTCCTTTGCACTGTGCGATAGCCAAAGCATTGTCCACACCTGCGCGTTCTGCCGTAACGTACGAGGTTCAGGTGTGGACGAGATGGCGCACAGTTTGGGCGAACGGGCTTCGCGCTTGTGATTTCCCAGCTTTTCGCTATTCCTGCGCGTCCACACCTGATCCACAACTTAATATAATATTTCATATAGACGGTTTACCATCTGAAAGATATATATGAAACAACATATAGCATGCTTACTTAATGGCGCTTTATCAGCAGCATAGGTTACTTAGGATGAATGGGTCGATAATTTTGAGCGTGAAATTTGGAAAGGAAATGAAAGCAGGCGGTAGTGGCCTATTTTAAAGCATTCAAGCCAGATTATAGCGTCGAATGATAGGGTGATCAGTGAAGAATGAATTGGGAAGGCAGTGGAATTATTCTGATTTAAAGTCTTATCCCTGAATTTTCCAGAAGAAATTGAGGAAAACGGTATAAAAAAACAGTCTAAATATTAGGTCGTTGGAAAGTGATTTCAAACCTCCCTAACACAAAGCCGCGACATTCGGATTTCAGCGATAAGGACAGATATTTGATTATAAACAGGGAAATATCTGCGGTTGAACAGAGTTCTGACGAACTGACAGGAATCTTTAAACTTCACTAGTTGAATGTTTAGAAGCCACACTGATAAAAATGTTATATATATATATATATATATATATATATATATATATATATATATATATATTGGAAGGAATACCAAAAAATAAAGTGAAGTCCCTATTTTCAGCTTGCCAATCTCACCATCATAAATAAAAAGTAGTTGTTGAAATATTGCATGTTCTAACACTTCACATAAATATAATTCTCAATATCGCTTTTATTAGGATTTGAAAACTTTCTCTCAGATTTATGAAAAGAGAAAGTCAAATAAAAATCTGTTCTATCGAGAGGCGTAGGACAAGTTTGTTACCCCGGAAGTCAGATAAATGAAGTCTATAGTTGACTGGAGTAGTCTGAACATGGCGGCAGATTGTCATCTCCGATTGACGTCGTGTGAGATTCTGCTTCCTTGCAGCGAGCGGCACTCCTCCTTCTGCGACGGAAATTGAGTCCATCCATTGCAGTGTACTGAGGAACATAATTCCAAGCCAGAATATGGGCTGATCGTGCTCCCGTTGGGCTTACAGGGTGATTGGGATTCTTCCTCACTTGTATTAATATTTCTAATTTGTGTCCTAGGTTTGAAATTCTTTGAAATGCGGGAGTCAAAGAATGTCCTTTCATTTTTGTAAAGGTTTGAAAAGAAAGTTGAAGCCGAATGTTTTTTTTTCAGTTTCTTAAAGTTACGGTTGCAGGTGTTATAAAGGATTTAATTCCATTATTTTTTACCAAAACGTGTGTTATCTAATTTTTTAATGGTAACAAATCGTTGGCAAGTTATTGGAGATATTACCTTTTTGCACCAAATTCGTCACAAATTAATTCAGATGCTTCAAATAAGTGAAAAGTTGATAGTGTCATTTAAAATAAGGTATCTTTAATGATTCTTCTTTCAAGCACACTGATAGCTTTCTATACACCATTTTATAACATAATAATTCTTCATGTGGCTTCCATTGTATGTTATCGTGTTTCGCTTAACTTTTAGAAAACAGAGTTTTCTTTGTAACTAGATTTCGGCGTTATTTTTGTAGGTAGGAATCAAACATTAAAATTTACTTACTTCGACTAGCTTCGCCCTTTCAAGTGTCGAGGGATTGTTTTATTTAAATAAATTGCGAATTTCGTTTCTGTGGTCACTCCTTTTAATACACGAGCGTGTTTTAATATAAAAATTATAAAACTATAGTCATAAGCCACGATAACTTATTCATGTACCCTTCCTGTCTATTCTTCTTTGATCATTTTCTCTCCACTCATTTGACGAATGCAAGTTGATGCATCTTCAAATAACACATTTGCCTTCCTAGCTGTAGAATCAAGTTTACATGTTCTCTCAGCTAGGATAGCAGACAACGCGGTCGAGATTCAAACCGGGTACCTTCCGAATAGAAGTCTACATCATTATATCTAGACTAACTTTCTCGGTACATGATATTATAGAAACCCCCCATTACTAACCATGCATAGGATAACATTTTATCAGTGTATTTTTGCTGCCAGGAACTGTCATCACGAAAGAATTTCATGTCCCCACAATGAACACGAATGAATTTCTTGTCTTGCTCGAATTTCATGATTTTGGTCGCAGAGCTTACGTGAATCCTCCAGAGATTTCTACCAGTAAGTCTTCAAACAAGCTATTATTAACTTTTCTGTATACACTTTCGTGTTCTTCTGTGTCGTTTCCATGATACCCGTCTCTGAGAACGTCAAACTGCTGTCATTTACATAAGCATAAAGATTAAAAGCTAGTATGAAATGAGAAACAAACAAACAAACAGTGATGTTTGTTTTTAAAATTAAATAGCTATGAGGCAGAAGAGAAGTTGCTTGTACTCTCGTACAACCTAACGCTCAAGTCAACACAATATTCGACAATTATCTCTGTTTTTTTAATAACTTATATGGTTGCTAGGTGCTTGTGCCGAGTGGAAATTTACAAAAAACGTTTTCCGAGACACTGCCCCCACCATTTCCTCGGAGTCACGTAGGAAAGTTTTAAAACTTCTCAATACGGTTAGTGCATTATCATGATTCTTACAAAATAATTGTTAGATATATCTGAGGCGTATTTGGTAATTAAATTATTTAAAGTATTTGGAGGTACGAAATTGAGAATCACGGTAATCTAAATTCAACGAGTTTATACTTTATTCTTTGTTGCTTAGTAAGTCAGTTGTAGTTAAATCGATACGTATAAACTGACCTGGTCATTGGACAAAATGGTGGGACGGGGATTCTGAATTTCAATAAGGAAATATATTTGTCATTTCGTCAGTTATGAGAATTTACTTGAGTGACTGCGGAAAACTGCAAAAATTCTCTGTCGGTATTTTCTCTCGAAATTATGTAAATATGAAGAATGCTTAAGTTCGGCACTGTTCTTTAATTAAAATATTCGCCCTCGTTACAGCATAGTGTTAATTTCCTTCCGACCTTCTTCTCGAAATCCATTACATTTAAAAGCTATTCACAAGCAATTTAAATTAGTTCTGAATCGGCGTGCTTCATGTGACTGTATTCCGCAGTCTCTTTATAACTCCGTATCTGTCTGTAAGACTATCTCTGTGTTCGTTCTTCAAATCCCAATCTCCCTCGTCCCTCACTCCTACTCCGTAGGGCACGGATCTCGTGTTGAGTCAGGGAGACAGGATGTCTTTCAGTGTTAACACTCAGGGCCTTTCTGTGTCTCTTTGAGAAGTTAACTTTGCCAAACGCATTCCGTATCTAGAGGTCGTGTATCAACAAGACCGAGCGAAATCCAACAGGCGGTGCAAAAGCCGAATGTCCGAACAACTGTAAACACAATACAAGGACAAATACTATCTCTGTGGTGGACTAATTTTCTTTGGTTTTCATATGACTTTCAGGATTGCGCTTAGACTTAATGCAACCAGTATTGAAATGAACGCCTTGCTCATGCGGCAACTTCTCCGGCTCACGAATACAACGGCTAAGCTAAACATTTCCTACAAGGGGATCCGTAATTCAGTTTCTCACAAATAAAATATGGCTGAATTAAAATATCACTTTACTGACCACGAATTTTTTGGACAGAAAGTTTTATTATATGGAATGTTTTGCAACAATAGAATGATGCGGGGAGCTAAAAATTGATTCGCTAAGGGTTCTCTGATCCAGTAACTGGTAGAAAGTAGCTAATAAAATGCCACTTAATCTACCATCCAATCTCGTGTGCTTCTGCTACATTTCTTCTTAAGTATAATAAAGTGTTGAGCTTAAATAGTTGTTTCCAGGGGTCCCAATTCTGTATCTCAGATAAATAAAAGCTGTGCTGCTTTATCATAAAGAAACACTGTGTTTAATATGATTGTTATCAATGACTATGTCAATCTATAAGAAAACGTTTCCGCGAAAAACAGGCTTGTTTATGACTTTCTTTTGTGCGCTGAAATAGCACGATTGAGCTATGCACTTTCGGCAGTAAACATCAAGTTTTTAATTTCGTAGATAGTAAAACAAATTTAAAGGCATTCAGGAGTTTATAATACGACTGAAATGTCGAAACAGGGATTGTACTGTGTTTCCCGCTTGTGTGTGAAATGACGCTGCATTTCGCTGTGCTATTATGATTTTCCTTTCTTGCTTCTCCGACACCCTCCTTCGCCGTAGTAGCAAACGACGTGATCCTGGACGCGTTGATTTGCGTACGAATGATTTATAATCCAGGTCACGTGACATTTACGCTGTGTAACTTTTAATTTCAGATTTAGGTACTCTCTCTTCTGTTCCATTGTCATGCCAAAGCAATATTTCGTCTGTCTTTGTAAATACCACATCACCTGATACCAGTTCTTACTTTTCCATTGTGTTTTGGGTCTGCGGTTTTAAACTAGAAACTTATTTCCAGTTGGCTGGCTTTCCAAGACGCAATCAGCTCCTTGAATGTAAGGAATAAAGGAAGGGACAACAAAGGCAGTGAAAGTAAACTGAAGAAATGGACTGTCGAATTGATGCGGTCTCCATCGCTACGTTTAGTAGTGCTAAGAGACGAATGACTGTAGTCGGAAACAGAAGTCGTATAGGGACAGTTTACAGATCTGCAGATTACTTTCCTCTTGCTTGATAAATATGGTTCTTTCTGTCAGAAATGAAAATGTTAAACTGATATACGAATACATTTCTTTAAACACTTTTAACTAATTCTATAATGGCCTGACATTATGGATTCCGATATGTTGGCATCACAAGAATAAAATAACGCAAATTTGCGGTATTAGAGAATATGGAGACTATTCAGACACTTTTCGTGTTCTTCACGTAAAAACTCTATTTAAAATGGATTAATGCGCACTTTTATGTATTTCTATCAGGTGTTTTGGATTATTTCCTCCGGGCTATTGAGATTTAGTAAATGTATACGTGCGGAGCATTGGGGATAATATTTATCTTCCTAACACATAAACTACAGAATGTTACTTGATGTGAAGCGGAGTGTGTCTTATCAGTGACGTAGGCAAATGGAGTAATTTAGAAATTTTCACGTACTGTTTGTGTGCTGTCGTGGGCTGTTAGGGAAGTTCAGTCAGAATTGATTTTGTCGTAGAGGTGTGCTGCGTTCCGGAGAAATCGTCGATATTAACTTTCGTTCGAAATTATAGGACGTCATAACTTACATTGGTGCTTAGTAAACTTTCAATTGAATTGATTTAACAGTATAGAATCTTTTGGATATTCGGTAGGAATCCATCGACTTGGTTGGGCTCGTGAAAATGGAATCTGTGCGGGTAAATATCCCCTATTCCGGGATTCGAACACAGGATGTCAGTGTTTGAAGAGCCAAAACAGTCTAAGCACAGGAATTGTCCTTGTGTGATATTTTTATTGGAACTTCCACATTACACCAGAAATATATTTCCTGTAAACAACATTAATATGAAACGTGTCTTGTAGTTATATCCTTTATTTAAGTTAAAAGTAAGTACTTGCATTATTATTTAGAAATTCGTTTTGAATCCCATTGTTTTTCTAGTGAGGAATAGACGTCTCATTATTCTGGTCAACCTATTCTGAATATATTGAAGATGTATACTGCCCTTGCGACAGTTTCTTGTTACACACTGCATTACGCACAAAATAGTTGTTCGGAACACCGTGCTGTTCCTCGAGACGCGATCAAGTGGCCGGTAATTACCGGGGCGCGGCCCCACAATAGCGTGCCTCATGGCTTTTTCGCTTTCTTCTCTTGTAGACATTGTGTTCTGCAAGCGGCAGGGTTGCAGTTTGTTCACAGTTTAAGACATCGTAACGTTACGTAAATGAATCCGTTAGCAGTATTTACATGCTGACTGAAATTCTTATGCACATCTCATTCCAGCAGCTTACAAAGTTGATTTAAGTTGACAGATCCGGATAGAGAACACAGTTGTTTGTTTCTGCGAGTAGACCACAACAATTAGGAGCAGACCCCGAATAACTGCCCTGGGTTCGAGTACCAGTGAAGGGTTCTGTAGCTCTGTAACTAAGTATGACATAAGAACGAAACCAAGAATAAAATTGTTTCTTTTGCAGAAAGATTGCAGGAAATAAGATCCCAAACCCGAAAACTGCCGTTAGCCCGAATCCTGGTGAATGATGGGTTTTGAATGATAATGTGTCACTGTGCTATTCAACAACACGTGACAAACGATTAGACCGATGACGATTAATAATAAATGAAATTATTTGTCGAATTTCGGGGACTCTGCTAGCCTGTCAGTAAACCTTACAGTATCCAGCATCGAATGAATGTGTTACGATTATATGAGGCTTGAGAGATGCATGTGGTTGTCCTCTGGGTTATTTCACTGTGCTATGTTATAGGTGCATTCCTTTCCGGAGAAACATACTACCGCCATCTTCGGGGCTGAAGGTGGAAGCAGTATGTGTCTTCGTAAAGTTTATACTTTAAGTCCATACGGTTTAAAAACATGGGTGACCGCCGTGAACTTTTTAACACAGGTCTATTATTTTCCGTTTATTATCTTTACTGAGTTCTTAAGCCACTTGAACTGTGCAAGAAAACTTTGTGGTCATCCCTAGAATGAGATGAGCGTCCGGATACTTTCCTTACAGGGAGAATTAGTCTGAACAGAGCCATGAAGGAGTGTAATAAATTCACGTTTCCTATTAGCCTGAGAGGATGCGTAAATTTTCAGTGCCAGCTTCATGAGAATTGTCGGCATAATGAAGAGCAGTGTTCCTGGAAGAACATTCCTTAACACTGTAATTCTTCTGAGTTCCTTTGAGTCTGTATTATTTGAACCTGACCTCAAACCAGCTCCTTCAAGATTTGTACAATTATCATTTTAGTAAATTCTACAAGTGCCCTTTTTATTACCAAAAACCAGCTATGGATGGATATAAGAGTGCATCAGCCACACCTGGAGTATTGGTGTTTTACGCTCTGTCATGTATTGAGCCGGTCTTCACTCTAGCAGGTAGTGTTTTACCTCCATATGTTTCACCATTTCTTACTTACGTGCTTCCACGTGGCTTGCAGTCAGTTTGTGTGCTTTCTGTCTTGATGACCCTTGAACTTGAAATGAAGATGACCTCTCGTGCCTGCTTTTTCACTTCTAGAAGACAGACCATGCAGTGGACTATTTCTCATCCTGCGGACGTCTTGTAATTTAATCTTAACTTCAGTACATACATATCAGTTTCGTACAATGAGAAGATGGCTTTGAGCGCCTAACCAGCACTCTTGAAGTCTCGTGCTTAATATCTTGTTACAGAAACTGAAACCCGGAAGATATAGGCAGTGTGCTTATTAGACACGGTGGTGTCTACCTACAAATCCACTCAGCGTTGTTACAAAAATACCAGTAGGTATATTTAAATATGTTGTCACGATTTTAATACTAAAAAAAATTATAAAATTTGCTGTTTAACTTTAATTTATTTACTGATTTCGAAGTTTCATGTGTGGATTTAATGTGGTGGAATTTAATAGACTTTTTAGGTAGCTTTATTAACATTATTGCGTTTTAAACATAATAACATGGTGGCTGTGCAAGATCATGAAATTCCTATCGCTCGTCTTTTTGAACTAAAAGAAAGTCTAAAACCATCGTGTACGAATGAAAGATTTCGCTGGAGTTTGGCTGTGCACATTTGTTTCACTTATGAAACCATGCAGTAGCAATGTCCATATTTTCTAGTGTTTCTTGTTATGATACGACATTTTGTGTCATTCTGTAAATATCCCTCAGCTACTTCCTGTGTGCACTACCGAACGGGCGGTACTGGAGTTTGTTGTGGGATGTAAGTCTTGGTGGAGTCTCAAAGCTGAACTAATTATAACGTATGGCTTCCAAAGCCCCGTACTTCAGACCCTGTGTTTGTGACAACACCGTCGAAGCTTGTAAGGCGAAGTGAGGGCTTCATTTTATACCCAATTAACGCTTCTCAAGCTCAGTATTGGTTTGGCGGATTTATGTATTATCTTCATTTCTGCCACGATGAGATCCACTGCCTTACACATTGTCTTGAGACAGTGAAGAAGAATCTTCTTTGTAAAATTGTTGATGAGGTTTTACTTTAGAAACTTTATTATGCTTTGTTAGCAATATTTTACGTTACCTTACAGTTTACTTTAAATGTTGAATTTGCAAGATTCTCCAGCCTTATTCTTTGGAAAGTTTGTAGTTACTATCCTCATATTTTATAAGTTTGGTCACAAACGTCCAAGGGAAAAGAAAATTAAATATGCGTGCAAGAGCCGTGACCAAGCAGCTCATTGTCATTGCCTGGGTACAAAGTTAGGGGCTTCACTTCTGATCCAGCACTAGGCTGGATTCTGAGTTAATGTAGGCTGCTGGGGTTAACTTCATGAAGCATGGTCGGTATGTAGTGTTTATAATACACAATCGTGTTTACAGTTGTATATAATTCTACTGTATTACGTACCTACAACAATAGCGGTCCTTCAAAGTAATAAATAATTAGTATGCCCTAGTCTTTCAAGGTGTATCTTTCGAAAAAGTTTTTGAAAGACATTCATTTTTCAAGTCGGGGGGTGTGTATTTTGTTTGAAACAGTTCCGGTTTACACAGAGCTATAACATCTTAACAGCACCTGAGCCGTCACTTAGCTAAATTTTTTGCTGTATCTCCATTACAAGCAGATTGTGCTGGAATATATATAGGACAGGCGCATTTAAATGAAACATTATCGTTATCTAATTCACACATACCTTTATCTCCTTATTAACCAAACCAATAACCTTGATTTATAACAAAAAACGCTTAGGAGATATTTCTGCACCTTGACAATCGTGTCACAGTAGCGTAGGAAAGCAGCAATTGTGTGCTTCAAGGGAAAATACCACTGGGGAGCTAGTGGCGAATATGGGAGGGATACATTGAAGAGATTTCAAGATATGGTGCAATTAATTATATTAATAGTAAAACATTTTACTTGATGTAATTACACAGATGTATTCACGAAACATTTTGTTATCTACATTATAAGTGACAAAGGCTTTTGGTAGACGGGTTTCAGGCAAGACAGTCATACAGTCTGGCGCCAGGGCAAACCGATTATAAGCCATTTTTCCAATTGCTTAAGGGGAAAGTGGTCGCAAAAGATAGTTCAGTGTAATGCCAGAAAAGATAACGTTGCATTGTTTAACTGTAGCCATTTAATCTTTCATGAGAAAATTAATTATTTCATTGAATGGTGCTTTGTGTTTCCAGTCTATGCACATGGTTACTGAAGTAACTAAGTCCGCCCACAGTAACAAAGTAGCAAATTATATCTTCTGTAAATTACGTAAATAATACTATGACTGTAAAAAATTTGTTAACAATGCTCTGTGATTAATGGACACTTCGTCTCTTCGACCCAGCATAAAATGTTAACTCTGCGTGATATAAAACAATTACCTATTGAAATTTGCTGTGTAAAAATTCCCTAATTAGCCTATACAGTTGTTACAATTAATTTGCCTGCCAAATTTATAGGACCCCGCAGCCCCTTGTTGGTACTGACGAGATGTTTTTAAAAATTAAAAGGTTAGAAGCGTATGTCCAGAAATTACTGATATCTGTCACATTTTATGATTCTTAAATTGCAAGTTTATTACCGAACATTGGATTGTTCGTCGTTCTTGTTTCCAAAAATCCCATAATTCCCGTTCCACGTCTTTAAATCCTTTATCTCTGAACTTCATTTCAGTAATATTCTCCTATCTTCGCCCATATGACTACATAGCCGTCCTTCCTTTCATGTTTTCACGTTGACTGGAGTTAATTACATGGCTATGTGTTCCTTTATACTTTTAAGGCCGCGGGATATTTTCTCGTTATGTTGAAGCAAAGTGCGTACTTGTCGAAACGGAGCAAACAATAAATTAGAAGTGTTGATCATGTTTTAGATTTTGTGGCAATGAGCACACTTTCGGCAGAAAAGAGAAATAGGAAGACTACAAATAGATGGATACTGACCTAACATTAGAGGTTGTGAATGCTTCGGGCTTCAACTTGTCGTAGATGTTCAACATTTTTCCTTCAGCACTTTAAAGCCGAAGCTCGCCTAAACAACCTTGAAGTTGAAATTGTCTGATCTCCTCCTTCCACCTTAATCTTTCTTTTCTCTACTTCTCACCATTATTCTTATATATGCTCCCTTCAAGATTCTCCTCGAATCGAGTATAATACAGGTTGATCTCAGTGGCAATGGTAATTAATACATCAGTGTAAAGACAAGTAATATTTTAAGATTTTTTAAAAGTATCTGTTAGTACCGTGTCCTGTAAGAAGCTCTGGGATTTGTAGTGAAATTTTTGTCTCTTACTCTGATGATGGAAGCAGTGATTTCTTCCGAAACAGCTTCAATGATAATATTAACGGTTTACACTTGTCATGATGAAAATGTACAAAAAGCATAGTCCACCTAGTTGCTTTTTGTTTTGACATTTTATTTTTTAACCAGAGGTGGTGATTCATATCATATAACTTTCTGCTAAACTGAACGGTGCTGGTTTGTTACTGGGTTGTGGTTGCAACACTTTGGTACATAGCCGAGTTGTGTTCAGAGTTTGAGAGAAAAGACACAGAGGATTGGTTGTTAGCCTTGCAGTGGGATGAGAACACACGTACGCCAGCAAGAGGTGGGAAGGGAAGGACTAAGCCAGCTGTGTACTCCGGAGATAATGCAGCAGCACCTATGGTTTAGCCACAAGCATTGTGGACCTACGATACAGTCTGTGCAGAACATCTGTAGACTGTAGCTCTTGCTGTGCTAACATCCTGCAAGCAGAAGTTTGGTTGAGACACTTCGTGTATATCTTCAAAACTTCGATGTTTCCAGTTGTCATTACCTCTTTAAGGCAAAGACTCTGATACTTAATAAAGTATGACGTCATACAGACGTATGGAGAAGAAGAGGTATAGCTCCACGCATTAACGTCAGCACTAGATGCAGATGAGTTTTTGGTTTCGCGATCCGGCCGTTCAGAGGAAAGAACCCCATTGGTTAGAAGACTGGGTGGGCCCCAGAACCGGTATCGACGAGGTGCCAAAGAGAAAAAATCTGCCTCTGCCGTGAATCGAAATGTGGTCTTCGAACCCGGACCTTTGTCTCTACACCGACTGAGGTTTCCCGCGTCTTTCTTTTCTCGTTTCTAGGGAAAATAAAAATCTACCATTTGTAGTAAATGTTAACAGACAAATTGAAATGTATCATACACAAATTTTTACTTAAAAATAACGAAACCATTACAGCTGGTGTAGAAGTCATTCATTGATCAACACTTAACTTAAGCTGAAGTTTATTTTTTGGTGGTCTGGTTTGTTTAACTGATCTGTTCACAAATTTGTTTTCCTCTTATAGATGTTATCTCTCTGGTATAGAACCCGATTAATGTTACAGCCTCTTTGCTCAAAGGATGTTGATCGAGTTAAAGAAAGAGAGGAGAAGCTGTACAGCATCTGCTCGCTGATGGCACAATTCATCAGTTTGTACATTTCAAAGTGGAAAGGCAGCTACGTATTCTTCCAGACGCGCTACATATAAACCTGGTGTTCGAAACATAAGTTTGGATGTTAAGAAAGATCAAATTCAGGATATTCTAATTATTATTAAGTTCTGAAAGTGTTAATATGCGATGCGCTTTTATAAACACAAATATTTAAATGCACAAATCAGTAAGTTTAGTAGTTTTTGTGTAAGTTTATAAAATAGTCTCTTAGTTCGAGGGAAGAAAATAGATTAGTGTGTTTGAATTTAAAGGAATGCATCATAATCGGACTGTAGGACATTAAAATCTGTAAAGTCACGAAGTATGTAGATCCGGCTAATTTGTAGGCCTAAGTAACTGAAGCAGCTGCCGATTTATCACATGAGGCCGAATTTTGTGTTGAAGTTTCCAGAGGTGATGCATGTTTTTAGGGCTGGGAGTGTACAACGCGGCTTGTAAACTCTGCAGTTTTGTTTCTGTGCCCAAAGGCTCCCCGCTGAAGTGCTTTGTCCTCCATTGAAGTTAAGTTACCCACCGCGTAACAACGCGGGAGGCGTAGTTGGCCCACACAAGTTCACGCACTGTTATACGTGCAAACAACGCACCATTCACGCGGTAACAAGCACACAGACCACTGTATTAGGTACATGGATTCTTTTGAACCTTGCCATGTTTGATGTCACAATGATTTAGGCCCCAGGCACCTTTAATCGTGGGATGTGTTGTAGCTGTTCCTGGATGATGTGATGCCATTCGTCTAACTCTGCTCGTCCTTAGTAACTCTCAGGTCAATTTCATATTAAAGTTAGAGCCAAACGGGCAAATTCCGTTAGTATTACTCTCTCATATTCGGGAGTTTCGGGATTCGAATCTCGTAATCGCCACCCGATCTCCTGACTGAGTGATTCATGTTTGTCCTTGGTTCCGCGTAGAAAAGTTAGGGATATTTCATAAAATAGCCTCACATACCTTTCTTCTATGTCCTTCATAATTCATTATATGTATACTTTTCCCCAGTCGACATTTATAATTTACAGTTTTGAAAAAGAGACGCTACATAAGATAAGGAATAATGCCCAATACTGAATGAACGTGGCGGCTGACAGAATGTACTGCAATTAAATTAACACCGTTAATTAAACTTGTTAAGGGTGCTGCAGTAGTATTTTTAGAGTTACACTTCTGTAACCAGAGGGTTTTTTATTTTAGTATTTTGCGTCAGCCAACCCGTCCGGAAGACTGTTGTGTGCGGTACCAGGTTACGATCGCATCTTACGACCCCGTTCGAGACCTGGATTATTACCCACATTTCCTTTTCTTTTGTTCGTGTGGTGTGTAATGTAAAGACAAGGGACTGAGTACTCATGTAGAAAATCCTATTGCATGTTGTCTGTTTTCTCCACAGTATGGCGTATTTTCAGGTTGCAGATGGAGAAAATATACGTAATGAAGTCCCTGGGTAGAAAGTTGTATGCATGTAAATATTGCAAATGCTTCATTAAACTCAAAATGCTTATTAGCTTACCGATTATACAGTGAGAAATCTACTTTTACACATCACATTTCGCCAATAATATCGTGAAAATAAATAATTAAAATCAGAACCTGACAGCAGGAAATATATAGTGGTCGTTTTGCGATGTGCATTGAATCCATTGAAACACAGAATGGCAACTTTGGAGCTGAATTATTCCGTTGGGTTTTCTGTATTTTCCCTCTGGGAGGCTGAAAAATCTTGTTGCACGGAGTGCTTAGAACCAAGTAACAAAAGAAGAGCAGAAAATATGATATCATCGTGCAATATTTAGTACCACGCCACACTCTTATCCATAGAGTTTGAAGAATAAATTATACGCACGCACCGTCTGCTGCTGTTGGGCTGCGAAATTCTTTAAAAAGAAAAAAAATCGGTGTTGTTTTCTCTGTTGGTTTTCGACCTACTTTATGTTCAAACAAAAGACAGTAATATACAAAGATAACACTTGCTTCTTTGTTACATACATTATGTTCTTAAAGTGTAGCCTCTATTACAAAGTGCAGCATGAACGTTTGAAGCTTTTCTGTGTATGTTCAATAATATACAGCCTTTATTCATGTGTGATAACCACATAAGGCTGTTAAGGATTTAATGAAAAGACGAGTCTCAGGTAAAAAAATTCTTGTTCTGTTATGGAATCCATATAATTAAGGATGATAGATATAACATGTAATTCCGTGTAGTCTTACTAACGTTTCACATGAACAACGCAGTTGACTACCAACGACAATTCGTTGGCTGTATTTTAATGTTATAAGACTTGTTCTACGGTATATAAAACGAGCTCGTGAAAGAATAGATAAAACAACAGAAAATTTCTGCAAAATTTAGACACTGATTGAAACCCTGAATAAAGATTTATAATTCTGATATATACGAGGGTCGCTCATTAAGTAATGCCCCACATTTTTTTTCTCAGCCAATAATGAAGATAGAAAAGTGTACTTTTACATGCTTGAGATTTGATGTTTCCCGCGTTCGTGTACGGAGTTTCAAATGATTCCAACCAATAGCGGAGCTGTAGTGAACTGTTAAAATGGCGTCTGTGAACGACTCTCGTTACAAGCAACGAGCTGTAATTGAATTCCTTGTTGCTGAAAAAGAAACGGTGGTGAACATTCATAAACGTTTGTGTGCTGTGTATGGAAGCTGTGCAGTCGATAGGAGCACCGTTGGTCGCTGGGCTAAGAGAGTTAAAGCTTCAGGAAGTGAAGAAACCGAGCTCCGTGATCTGCCGCGCTCTGGGCGTCCTGCCACAGCCACCACTCCAGACATGTTGAACCGCGCGGATGCCATTATTCGTGAGGATCGGCGCATCACAACTCGACAATTGGCCCAACAGCTTTCAGTCAGCAATGGAAGTGTGATTGCAATTATCCAGGCTCTCGCATATTCGAAGGTGTGCGCAAGATGGGTTCCACGAAGTCTCACAGCAGACCACAGGATTCAAAGGAAAACGATTTCTTCTGAATTGTTGGAGCGTTTTGATGCTGAGGGAGAGGTCTTTCTGTCCCGGATCATTACAGGTGACGAAACCTGGATACACCACTTTGAGCCAGAGACAAAAAGGCAGTCAATGGAGTGGCATCATCCTCAATCACCGAGAAAGAAGAAATTCAAGACAACTCCCTCCGCCGGAAAAGTCATGATGACTGTCTTTTGGGACAGTGATGGGGTCATTCTTGTGGATGTGATGCCAAGAGGTGCGACCATCAATTCAGACGCGTACATCAGGACCCTGAAAACCCTCAAGAAGCGTTTTCGACGAGTTCGGCCTCACAAGCATCCAGCAGAAATTTTGCTCCTGCACGACAATGCACGCCCTCACACAAGTCTGAGAACCCGGGAAGAAATCACCAAATTGGGTTGGACGGTGCTACCCCATCCACCCTACAGTCCAGATCTGGCACCCTCCGACTTCCATCTCTTTGGGCCACTTAAAGATGCTATCCGCGGAACAAGATTTGAAGATGACGAGAGCGTGATTCAAGCAGTGAGGACATGGCTACGTGCACAGGACAAGAGCTGGTACCGGCAAGGCATGCATGCACTTGTTCCACGCTGGCGTAAAACCGTACAAGTTGATGGGGACTATGTGGAAAAATAGTATGTGTAAAGGAAACATTGATTTATATTGTCACTAAATTTGAGCCATCTTGAATAAATATGTTCTGAGGAAAAAAATGTGGGGCATTACTTAATGAGCGACCCTCGTATTTACAGGAATGAAAAAAGTTTCTCACACACGTATGTAGTGGTCACAGTCATTGCAAGGGCAAGACCAAGATACGTTTTTATTTCTGTTAAATGAAAGATAGGCCAACCTTTCAACTTTTAAACAGTAGGATTTCAGGTTTTAATCAGTTAGCAGATTTTTATGAAATGCTGTTTAAGCGTTGTGCGTCTGAGGCAACTTCAGAGTTGTAATTTTCAATTTCGTACGCTTGGTACTAATAACGCGACAATCATAAAATTGTTAGGTTGGACACTGTGTTCTCACTTAAAGTAGGGCCCTTAAATTATGCGTGGCAGTATATCATAGGCTCATAAGTTTTCGGCCCTGAAGAATGTTTTACATGTAGACACGTAGAATGAAGGTTGAATTTAACTGAGCGTCTATCTTTACGTTCCCTACGCAGTCATCTCTCTAAGAAAAGTTTGTCACATAGGAGGATGGTTGGTAAAGAAAGATCCCGAGCACCCTATCTATGAATCCTGTTCATTTTGTTATTTTATAGATAAATGTAGTAAAATAGTATCGAACTCGTGAATGAAATACTGGGAGACCGTACAGGTTAAAGTTTAATTCTTAGTGCTGGGCGAAATGAATAGTCTTTGTTCATTTACTTGCCGGGAAGCTATGAGAATTCCATAATACGTGGGAACAGAAACCCCGGAGAATGGATTGACGTGTTATGGCGCCACAGCAGATCCTCTGTGAGTTGTCTGGCTTCAGGATTGTGAATAGATGAACCACGAGCTTGGAATAAATCCCATGTTCACGAATTAAGCCACGACACAGATCCTGCTTTTCAAAAGACGTGTTGCCCGAATCCCATAGAACGAAGCTGATTTTCATCATTTCTTTCTTCGTTACTTCGCCTGACTTGACTTCCTTCTGCTACGATAACCTAAAAGCTCTGTAGTTAAGGTCTGATGTTATTGTAGTATCTGTGAACTGCTCTCGTTTATTCAGTACAGTGATTAGCTACGGAGTGGATGTCAGGTGTCTGACTCCTGAAAATATGTTGACAATCTTTATCACTAACGCAGGGCTCACCTAGTCTTTTAACGTTGAATAACGTTTATAGAATTTTTACACTCGACGGAAACTGTAAGATGTAAGGTAATGCTGGTGTGTAACTTCTTCAAACGCCAATAACTCGAGACCTATATAAGATGGGGAAACCTGTTTGGGAAATTCCTATTCGAAGCCCGGGAGTGATATGACAAAATATTAATATTATGGAGCTTACGTAGGCGAATTTTGGGGGCAGACGGAACCGGCTCAGGGTCTTGTCCGATGACGGACATTTTATTTTAAACTCAACTTGTCGTCCTTTTCGCTCATTCTCTGTGATGTATGCAAATGAATGCAATTTGCATAAATACAAATTTCTTTTGTGGACAGCATGTCCAGAGGATTTTCATATTACATGAAATAATGCAATGACCGAGGACACTGAATCACGTTACTGGTATGCATAAACAACTAGAGAAAGGCTTGGTGTTTCGTTGCTAAAAGCAGCCTTTGTAGTGTCACTTAACATAGTTCGCTTTTCAGCATCCACATTTCTGCACCCCTAAAATTGATATCTGATTTACAAGTGGGCGGCTTCATAACCATTTTTTTCCATCAGTCACATGTTGAAACAAAACTGAAAATGATAAATTCCAGTGTAAATTATACATTGTTACAGCGTGCGCAGTGAATTTCAATGGTGCATGAACCATCTCCTAAGAATGGATTGTTCTTTGTTACTCTGATTTGTAGGGGGCTGTTTCGACTTCGTACCACCCTTACTGCATCAGTATCCATTATTCCAGTCCTTCTCATCGTGAGTTTCGCGTCTACATTCCGCCTTCTCCTTTTTGGGTCCATTCGGTTTGCTAGTTTAGCCATTTTCTGTTTTCGTACCATCTGTTATCCAATTCATTTGCATATCAATACCTCTGAGATATATTGTTCTCCTGAACATGTTCCTCAAAGATTATTTTTTGTTATTTTTGTTAATTTTAATTGATTTCTTTCGCACTCAGTATTTTGCCTGTGAACTATAGAACTTCATTTGTTACAAAATACTTGTGCCGTTGAACAGTACTGTCGTATACTTCTTCATGTGTTTTCAATTATATTTGCTGCAGTGGCTATTTTAAGACAAACGGAAATTTAATCCCTAAGTACTCCTTCGTGGCAATTATATTTAGCTGCCTATTCATAATTATGTCGTAATTTTGTTTAGAATGCGCGACAGATTAATTCATAGAAGCGAAAATGCTAACAGGTACATTTTCGTAATTTTCATTCCAGTTTATGGATATCTTTCTACTCTAATAATTCGATTTTTTGCTCTTATATGCCTCATCATATTTTCAGGTGTATAACCGTCTCATACATGTTACAAATACAGTTGTGCGAAACGTATGACGTTAAATTACTGGAAGATATAGGACGATTAATATACGGCCTTAATTACGATAACATCCAGGGTAGAAAATGTTTTCTTCTTTTGTTAAAAATGTCCCCACGTAGTTTGAGAAGACTTCGTTTTTTTTAGCTCCAATGTGAAGGATTTTTACAATGTCAGAGCAGCTTTGCTCACATCTTGACACACAGCAGAGAAGGATTCTTTGTCTCTCGTTTCCCGAGCCCTCTGGCGGGCCACCAGAGCGTTGCTATCATGCCATTTTTCGCATCAGCTGCCACAGGGCACGGTAATGACGACATCAAAGCAGCCTTTGTGTCAACTTAATTTTTCACAGTTTTGACAAAGTTAATAACATGGTGAAATGTCGAATTTTTACTACACGGAATAATACTTTCATCCGCTGTTCTAAGAGTGGTTAAATCAATAAGAATGCAAATTTTAATCATGTAACACTTATAGGGAAAACAAGAATAGTTAACGATATTAGAAAAATGTAGCGGAAGAGTTGTTATAAATTCTGCTTCGTTCTGGATGTTTGTAGTTCATTCAGCCGGGGAAACCAACATCAGTGATTGTTTTCATGGTTTTTCTTAGTCTTTCCAGACAAATTCTTCGATGAAAACACTTTTTACATATTTAAAAATAACTATATGCAGCAATAATATTTGTTTTTCTTCATTACACTATAGAAACTTCGCCGTTGATACACCGTATTTAGGTATACAAGCAAACATTCAAAGTTTTAGTTGCAAAGAAACAATTTTGGGTGATCTAGACTTTTGAGTATAATATTAAAATGAATCTTAAATAAGTAGATAAATTGAAAAATAATTGTCTACATACAACAATAATAATGAGTTTTGTCTGAATAGATTCTATGTAAATCACATTTTCAAAACCTACTGGATTTTTCGCTTAATGATCTCCGTGGACTAAGCTTAATCTTGTTCGTTTTCATAAGCGTCTTTCGAACAGTCTTTGTACGTCTCGGTATCCTCTTTCTTCGTACTGAAGACGAATTTTAGATCATTTATTGTTATCTATTTGGACGAGGTTGACTTGGTTCTGCTCGTAATTTATGTGAGTTATGAGCACAAATTGCATATAACGAAAAAATACTTGCTTGCAGTCTGGTAGCTCCGATTCGATTGCCTTCTTAACAATGAATTTGTATGAGATTTGTGGATTTTACGTCGGCGAAGATGTCGCTGTTGGCTTGTGGGTAGACACATGCCTATCAAAGGAACATACCTCATCCATCTTCATGGCTGAAGTGGGGAATTTATAGATATGATTAGAAAAACTGCCAGTGTTGAAAACGTGCACATACAGTAACCCAGGAGAAATTTCAGCTCGTGTTCGATACAGAGTAGATCGGAAAGACCACGTATAACGGTTGTGATCATCCCAGTCGGCTGTACTTAACTTTGTGTTTGAATTTATTTTCACCGTGGCTATATTTAGCTGAGGTCATTTTTCATTACTTCTGAGCACATCCAACATGGAGAGCGAGCGCACGAGACATTCTTCTTCTCGTTCAATTGCGTGAGTTGTGGGCCTCAGAGGACCAATACACTGCTCTTGTAACTACAGGAAATGCCGGCATAAATCCTGACAACAGTAGAAAGAAGAAACTGTGCATAAGTAGCCCGAATATATTTAACTGTAAGTAAGAACAAGCATTCGTTACCGTTTGATCGTGTGAAATGCCTCTGATGTATTCCATGCATACAACAACAAACCATTTTAATACATTCTACAGTTCTAATTTCTGAAAATGACAATAAATAAATTATTGTTGGATACACTTTGAGATTTGAGTTATCGAAATTCTGTCTTTTATTGCCTTTTTCATGAAGAGGGTAAACGTTACAGAAAGAAAATCTAATAATTTCGTCCTTAAGAATGTGTATGTTTCAGATTAATTTGAAACTAAAGCAATATTATTGAAATCAACTTGAGTATTTCAGATTGTGTAGAAAGATTTCCATGTTGAATCTCCTCCTGAAACCGGTTCTCGTGATTGATGATTTTCGATCTTATTCTGTATATTAGTGGATATTTTTGCAGTCCGTACCAACTGTCAAGCGTTAAATGTGCCCAGATTGTGTACGTCATTTAGAAACGGTTGCGGATTAAATGTGTTTTTCCTACCAAGGAAATGTTGTCAACACATAAGCTGAACCTCACTTGGAGGAGTCTATAAGCCTTTATTTCTGCTCAAGTGTTCTGAAAATTGATATCAAGAATTAAAGAAGTTACGAGAAAACGCTCGGAGACTGATAATATATTAAAAGGTAAATACTACATTTTCTGTGTAGTGTTTTTGTTGTATTGATACACTTTGACGCTGTGAAGATTGCATAGATTCTGTAATCTTCTAGCGAATGGTTTTAAATTATTAAAATCATTTGTGAAACCTTGATATCAAATCACGAAACACTATAATGTTTTTTCTTTCACGGAGACGTACAGAATCTGCAGTTATTCTCTTCGGCGTTACTTCCACTCACATGTCACATCCGATTATACGTTTCTGTCCTATTCTCTTTTATATTTTGAAGTCGATTCACCGATGGCACCTGCTGGAATCAACATAACTCGATATCCAAGAGAGAAAAGAGGCTCGGGTTACGGCACCCGGGGTTTGGGATTCTTATTTTTATTCTTCCTCGTAGATCTGTGTTTACGGTTCGAGGGTTAGAAGAGTCTCCGTGAATACGCCATAACGGTAAAGAGAGAAATACAGAGAGCCCGGTGAAGCGGTTGCATTCTGTCGTTGCAGCTTCATTTCTATTCCATGGAAGTATCCAGATTAAAAGAAAACACAAGACCACAATGTAAGGCACAGAATTTTTAAAGCTTTTATTTACATCCGTGTAAGACTTAAGACGTAACCAGTATTAATCCCTATCTTAACGTAAAGGGGAAGTTTTATAGTAAAGTTGCCACTGATGCTTAACTAAGTACCACGGTGAGTAAACGTATTCGAAAGTGGGCTTATATCTCCAATAATTTTTAAACTTGGCACTAGAAGGAGATGCGTGGTTAAGTTCACGTCCCGGCCGCTTTAACCTTGAGGACAGAACCTTGTACCCACTGGATAGGAGACTAGGTGGACCACTTTGCCGGTCTGGAGGTTGTAACGAAGAGAATAATACTGCCTTATCGGGAATCGAACCCTGGTACTTACCCGTAGCACAGTCTCTTCACTATCCGAGCTTACAGCTACAAAGGGGCCCTTCTGTTATGCTGTTACGTAGTTAATTTAATCGCATCAGACCAATTGAAATTTTCTGCAAGACTGATATGCAACATCAGTTTTTGACGTTTTCCAATTTATTGAAAAATAATTTGTATTGCATGCACAGCTTGGTCTGTCAATAAATCTGCCTGTATGTCCACGGTGAATTTTATCTAATTACGTAACTGTTATATTTTACTTATGCAACAGCAGCCATGATCAGTTTTATAGGCATCCGTTACTTAATCGCTTGTTTTTATAACTTCGGCGTTTCACGCAAGTAATGCGTCTCTGGTGATCAAAATAAGATCTGCGAATTGGTTAATGGTGGCCATATGCGTAATTAAAGATGTTCATAGATTCTTATAATTCCGCCTGGGTTATGGTCGTGTAGGCAGGCGATTGCATCACATTCACTCTTTTAGTCGCATTTTTCTTTAGGCCGTGGTTATAAATGTATTCGCTTTTCGTCACAATTATAATCTTGTATATTCATCATTACAGATGCTATAGGTCTAATTCTTTATTTACCCTTGTAAGTTTTATAAGTGCCACAGTACACTTAAAAGCGTGAAATTTTTATCAGGCTTCTGAACTAGAACAAAATAAATTGCACGGGGAAGCGCCTGTGACTAATGTCAGTCTTTCTTGTACTCTACTTCCGAAACATGCCAGAAATAACATTTTGAAATAGCGTCCCAGAGATTTAGCTCTCACATCTGCGGTCTGTACATCCGGGTTACGTCACATCTACTCAGCCTTAGACGTCACCTCGCGGGGTCACACCCCTCCAGTCCTGCCAACCGACGCCCGGTAAGCTACGTGTTCAGTCTTCATGCCCTTATTTTACGAGGCACAAGCATTGGAGCGTTCGATCTAAACTTGTTAGATAGACAGAATAGCATAAATACACATATATCGATAAACGTGCACATCACATGAAACCGTTTTCGAAGAAGGAAACACTTTTCTTACTCTGAGGCAAGACAGTAAAGTACAAGTTTATATTATTAAATGTTTTTCACGCTTTAGATTGAATGGAGAACAACTTACGGGAACGAATGTATTTCTCTGTCACGTTTTCCCTAGAAATTAGGCAACCCGAATGATTGGTGGAGCACGTTCTTAAACTATGGGAACAGAGGATATTGTTGGAATACAGTTACAACAATGGGTACCAGGGTCACTAAAGGGGCAACGATGACGTTGAATACCAAGTAGAGTGAGAATGAACTAAGTCCACAGTGCTTTTGAGCCGTGGTTATCAGCTGACGTCGCCCGTGTTGTGGCGTGAACACCTTTGCGATTTCGGTATATTCCAAAGAGTACACCTTTCGAAACTTATCTTAGTCCTAAAAATTGTTTCTTCGTCTGTATTTAGTCATTATCGGTGCAAGCAACCAACAAAATAAATTCATTTTGCTGAGTTCTTCTCGAGTAGCTGGTAGTCGTTCAGCTAGTCACAAATTTCCCGCGTTGTATGAAATCCAGAACTTTATCATCATGTTTACAAGAGACCAATCTACAGCTTATAGTAGGGTTTGAGGTTTGCACGGCGGTGCCTCTGAAGATGGCTAACTTCCGGGTTGTAGCGCTGTATAGTGTGGTAGAAGTTTGCCAACGTTTCAAAGCTCCTTTCCGCCTCCATCATCAGGCGCTACAACACAGAAGATAGACACCTTCAATGTACAGACCACCCCTCACCCGATTAAGTCCGAGGTATTGTTACATTTCATAGCATTCTAGTTTTTAATGGGAAGAGATTGTTAACTCTCGCCAACCCCAAAGCTGGAGGACCAATCCCTGTAGATTTTCAGCAACTGCTTGTTCAGTTTATTCGCTGCTACCCTCGATATCTGGAGGCCGTCTCCTCCATCCTCAAGTCGAGAACGCGCCATGTCGTAGTAACACGTAATTAAAGCGCCTACTTACTACATTGTAGTTATTAAGTCTTGCTCATAAAGCGCAACAATGAAGTGGCAGTGTCGTCAGACATGTGATCGCTATATGACGCTGCTGCAACCTGCTGTTGATCCGACTGCGTCGTGTCGAAGGGGCGTTGTCATACCACACAAGTACTGGGAGGCAGCGGTTTGATTCCCACTGCGGTCGAGCTTTGACATTTGGTTGCACGATCTAATTACTGCAGGCAGTTGCAGAATATCGTAATATTACCCTGGAAACAGGCAGGTGTCAACTTTTGAATGAATTCCTTGTCGATCTACGTCACGGAGCTTATTTGTTAAGCAGAATAGGTTTAGTAGTTTTTTGGTTAAAGTAAATTAAACATTGTTTTCAGATACCTAATATAACATAATCTATAAATATAAAACGCATAAGAACTTGCACTGTTAGAACATATTCTTGATCAGTGGATTAATTTCGAAGGTAATTCAGTACGGGTCGTAGTATAGTCTCATCCGAAAAGACTGGCTTTTCTCAGAACGACTGCCCTCTCCTTCTAAACTTTCGCTCATGATTTTCCGCTAGCGAGCAAGTGATCTGACAGGCGAAGTGATGGATAGGGTTTCGAGTGGTGGCTGAGAAAGCATTGTGGAAAGTTTTTCTACTTCCAGTTTAGCTCAGTAATTTCTGATGATATGTCATCTCTTACTAACAAGATGGATTAAAATTCTGACTGGCTTTGCGAACAAGTATTCCTGGACGGCATCTAATGTATCGGTATCTAACTTACGCAATTTCAGACTAAGTTTAAAGACAAATTGAGGTGTTAGCTAGTGCTCAGAGAGCAATATGATCCTTATAACTGTACCCAATATTTTAATGGGCGTGAAGCTTTGTCTCTCACTGGTGAAATTACGTCGATTAAAGGTAAAAATGACTGTATTTTGGGATGTTGTGCCATGTAGTCTGGCAGAAGTTTACTGACGTTTCAAAGATGCTTGCTGCCTCCGTCATCACAGCGATTATCGGCCCAATAGCTGAATTTAATGTATATGGGAATTTAGCGTATTTATGTTTTGTTGGAAGAGAATAAACTTTTGTCAACGCCTTTTCTGCTTACAGTGACAAACCACATGGAAACAGTTGAAAACGTATGTTTACATTTCTCGTGGGAAATACTTAAGACCCGCGTTGGTGGCATTTGGTTTGGAGACAGATTGCAAACGTAATGAAACCGCAGGGCTCCAGTTATATCATCTATTTGTTTAACAAATTGCACTTGCTGACCCTTAGAACAAATACTATACTCGCCATCAGATTTTTTTGTCTCTCTGCTGGCGGTAAAGTGTGAATACATTTACCGGTCTTTTATTAAGTGCGGTCTATGAATCTTTTGTTTGCTGAAAACACAGAAACTGTCAAGAAAAGGCTCGATTCTTGTGCAACTGCTGTTTTGACTAATGTGTTCATGGACCTTTTCAGGCTTTATGGGCTCCTATTTTGAAGCACTCGATTGTAACTTTTTTAAATTGTTCTTACGGCACATAATCATCATTTCATCCGATTGTACACACAATAATGTCTGCTGTATGTACAGCATCATTAAATAACCTGCGGCTTCATTGCATACACACAGGAAATTTTACTTACATAAAAAATTAACCCGAAAAGTCCCAGTATCCTGTTGTCCCGAGGAATCCAAACCGGGAAACACCTCAAAATAAATTATTCAATCTCTTTATAAGGCATGCGTCTTATGTAATAAACTCAGCAGCCGTCTGAAAGAGACATTACGTCAATTTATCCAACTATCACTTAGTCGAGTAATATTTTCCTTTCTAGTGTGCCACCGAGTAACTTGCTGTCAGATTTCATTAAGCCGAACTGTATGATGATGTGTTTTATGTAGGCAGCCATAACTCCAGCTCCTGCTGTTTGCTCTTATAGGTGCTTGACTGCTCACGACATCTTCTAACCTCCAAGAAATTATAGACTTTAGGAAGCGGACACGATACCAAATCCACTTTGAAGCCTTTGCACTCCACTCCGCTACCATAATTTCAAACGTCGCTGCCCATTACCAGTGCTGTCAGCGTAGCTGAAGACAACTCCCAGACCATGCCACGTTTCTCTCACCATAAACTCCACATACTTGCAATTTCGGGTTTTTATGAGATGTTTCCTCCTGGCCAATATCTCATGGCCGAAGGAAAATTCCAACGGCCTCTCAACGTTATTTTCTCGACCGTACGATTTGCTAAACTTTCCTCCCCATGTCAGGATTTCCGTGGAACTGAAATCTATTTTCTCTTCCCAGTATGACGCAGCGGTAATTGTGTGCTCTGCACGGCTGATATGATCTGTGTTTTAGCAGTAATTCGTCATATAATTATTGTCACAAGAATTTGATTATTAAGCCAAATAAAATAAATACAAACAATTCACGATGTTTGCGCCAACAAATTTTGCAGTACATTCAGACTAATTAAGTTTAATATGTTTACCCAGACAAATGAAATTAAAGACTACAGTTTGTAACTAATGTGAAATTAGATTCAATGGCTGTTCATTGCTGTACAGTATTTGGCTTCTCGGCTGCGTCTTACTGATCATTAATTTAACGGTTTAATTGCGTTCAGGATTTGGGTTGTCTTTTGTAATCACATTCTGCAAAATGGTAGTTTAGCATTTGTGTGAATGAGGCTTGGGCTTGTGGTTTTGTCGTATGTATCCCATTCGTGTTCTGAATCGGTTTGCTGATTTCCGTAAAATTATACGTAAATATGATGGTATTTAAAATTACCCGACGATTGGTTATAAGAGTGTGAATAGTTGGCTATATATACATCGCAGAAATAAATTCATACATAAAATATTAATAAAATTTATGTGCATAGCTGTAGAATAGACGGTGTAGAATGTGCATTTATTATTTAATTTATGATTAATTCGACTGCCTGTGAGCAGAAGGTAAGGAGTTGGTGCGGGTTTACTGTGCCCTTACTTAGGTTTGATTAGTATTGCTGTTAGGACCACTTTCTGTATGAACGATAGACTGTGGAAAAGAAAGGGACACATTTTGTTCATCGTTAGAAAGACTGAGAACAGTGGCATCTGGCTGAGGGGGGATGGAATGGCTACCGAATTTCATCGCACGCTGCGGCCAACAAACCACCTGTGGCTCGCGTGCCAATAGGGCATATTCATCTCCCTGATGACGGAGGCAGTATGACCTCTGAAACGTTGGTTAACATCGACCAGACTACACAGCGCAACAACCCACAAGACAGAAATCTTCATACTTATCGCCCTGATGACGGAGGCAGTATGACATCTGAAACGTTGGTTAACATCGACCAGACTACACAGCGCAACAACCCAGAAGACGGAAATCTTCATACTCACCGCTGTGAAAACCTCAAATCTTACAAGCTGGTAGTTATTTAGCTATTTGAGAACTTCCGCTCCTTTTCTGGAACACGAAATTTCATTACCGTCTTGAGCCATTTTAATCCAATTAATTTCGCCCCACCGTATTTCCTTAAGATAGGTTTTAATGTTATTTTCTACGCCTAGGTCTTGTGAAACCGCAAATGAGTGAAAAAATTGAAGCATCTGAAATACTCTTTAATCGTAATATTTAGGATAATCAAAAATAGAGTTTTCTCCTTGGCAGAATAACCACAGCATCGTTCCTCCGGTTAAACAGCGGTCCGGGCCAATCGCCATATCTTTATTTCTTAAGAAGTTTTTTGCTTTCTCTCTGACGAGAACTATCGAAAAGGCTCTCGCAGCTCGAAATCCTACTCACAATAGCCCGTCGATCATACCTCATGTCCACAAACTAGATAGCCTCGGGAGTAATAAATAATCGACCCCACGCCATTTTTTGTTATTCTGCTGCGAATCTTTCTGCCGCTTTCGGAGCCGACAGCTTTAAAATCGATCGGATGTCAAGCAAAGCGAGGAGTGAGGAAACAATAAGAAGCTGAATGGGAAAGAGAGAAGAGGACATTGCAAGGAACGTGCATAGAATTCACTGATGCTGCTGGTACAGCATTTCGCCCCCACCTACCTCATAGGGGCTCCTAACCATTCAGTGGTGGATCCAGATGAGAGATTAATCAAATCTCCTTCATATATTAATCCTCAAACCATTCTATATACCCGAACAAACATAACTCCTCTCGGAACTACAAGTGTGTTTTCTTGTGAACATTCAGTGATTCCTCTTTCATAGTCAAGAACAGTTCGTTTTCGTTTTTGCACCAAGGTGAGCATAAAATTTAAAAGACAAAAGGTCCATAGCTTCACTGTTTTGAACCGAAGAAAAGTGTTTTTCTGTCAGAGCTTAGAATATTCTTGCACCTCCTATTTCTGTTAATTTCGTGCATTTCAGGCGCAGTTCATCTTCTTCGCTTGTCTCACTTTGTTTCACTTTTTGTCGTAAATTTAGGAAAATCAGTTTTAATGCAACGTTGGCATAGGAATGCTGTTGAAGTATCTGTGACAGAACATGTTGATTCCTTTTTCAACGAAATGGCTTATTCATTCTTTCAGTGCTCAGATAAGTGGTTCGCTGTACGCTGCCGCAGGAGACCAGTTATCCAGGCTGAGGATTTTCTTTGTTTCCTCAGTCCCCCCCCCCCCCCCGGCCGGGACAGTTTCTTCAAATAATTCCAGACCGCTTCCACACATGTGCCTCCTGGTTGAATAGTCCATCATCATTCAGCGTCACATTTACCGTAGTCATAAACGAACACAATACTCAATTAGCGAATGACCCCCGAGTGGCTAACACTCCTGCTTCGTCTGCTTGGAATGCCCCGGTTTCAAATCTCGGTCCTGAGGCCAACTTCGTGTTTCTGTGGTTTTCCTCAGTCTCTCCAAGAAAATGCAGGTTAATACCTTAAATTAAGCCACGGACCCTGCCTTACATACCCTTTACAATTAATTATTCATTAGTCATCCATCATCCGACGCTGCAGACAATATTCTCAAATACTGACAATGTCGTTAAAGAGATATTAAATAAATACAAAATAAGCGAATGAAGTGTGAGAGCAAGTTGCTTAGATCCGCCACCGATCCTTGTACGTATTTTAGGCTGTGTTGGTGCATTTGGTGTGGGCAGAGCCATGACTGTCGTGTTGTTGGAATGGGACGGACCCGTGAATGTAGCGAACGATAGCTCTCGTGGTGACGGGCCAATTTTCACTACTACGAAATTGGAAGGGACGGTCGGGACTGGCAGTGGCGGATTACTGTGATATTTTATCGAATATCAACGTGTGAGCCTTGCGAATTTGGCGACAGAAAGTGACATCTCAGGATATTACTTTAAAGATAGCTACTATTCCGTGTCTAAGGTACAGTAGATGAGCTGGACCGTAAAGTGTTTTTATTCATCTAAACAGACACTCTTGTCGATTCCTGGCTGGAAACCAACCGTGTAATTAAGCGTTAAATTGTTACGTAATTTTCAGCAAATGTTTATGAAGAGACAAGCCACGGCTTTTTTCTTCGCAATCCCAGTCACGCGTGAGTACATCTCACATATCGTCCTATACAGCTGATATCACATATGTTTGATACGTGATCGATAAATAGTTTAATAATCAGAATCTTATATGTTAACATATTCACACCACTCTTCCAACGAGGTACTACTGAGACAGAGAATCCGATGCAAGTTATGAGCTTCTCGTCTGTGAACAAAAATCGAGTAATATAGTAAAGGTTCCTGAGTTTGAAAATAATATAATATTTCTCGGATAATATTTTATTGCTTGACACTGCACATACACAATATCTCTCAAATTTAGGTCAACAGTATAAATTCCGAAAAGATAGAATCTATTTATGAAATTCTCATGCAAGTCTCGAAATAAAACAACATAATATTTCAGAACGAATTTTGTTCTTCGTTTGAATGGAGAAGAACGAATATTTCAAAAAGCGTACAGTGTACATATACATTATATTTTTACAGGACATGGAATGACGAATAACATAATTTCAACCAAATAAAGCATTTTGACAACATTTCAGGGTATCGTTTGTTTTGTTCTTTGCTTTCATGTTCTGGGTTATTTACAAACGATCCACTCTGCGCATACGATACCCATTTCATCACATCGGGTTTAATTAAACTTCTCAAAACCAACATACATAATTCAACATATCTGTAAACAACATTGATCATTTATACCGTTTCAGTGTATGGCTTTTATCAGAAGTTCTTCAGCTGATGGCACTCTTAACGAGTTGCAAATGCAGTAAAGGAAAAATGTTATCTTTTAATTTAATTGTTATATAATCTACCATTTTTATAATTTATATGTGCTTACGTGGACTCTGAACTCTTGAAACGAGTGGGCCAAAAATCCCAACACTTCTAACCGAAATTTGTGAGAGTGTTTTGCACGTCGAAAGAAACTATAATATTCCCTTCAGAAATATGGAACATAACATTACATCACGTGTATGAAATGTTGAATAAACTGAGAAGGTGGATTCTCCCTTTCAGTTCTGAATGCTTTATGTCCTCATCCAAATATCAGAATTTTGAAATTTGTAAAACTGTAGCGTAACTTTCAACAAAGACATGATGGAACAGCGAGACAATTTTGTTCGGACTTATCAGTTTGTGCATTCTTTAAATAATTTTCGTGAAAATAAGAGAGCGATTAAAATTAAAATTTCACACAATAATAACATAAAATCAAACCCAGTTTATAGCTGGAAGATGGGCTGAATTGATTTTAGGACATACATATTTAATGGCTTTTCCGATGTGGCTTTAAAAGCAATTTACGCAAAACAGTTGAAAGCCCGTTGATACTGTAAATTTCATGGAATTGTTGTAAGGTTATTTGCTGTTACGTTTCTGGGAATGTTAGTAAATTAAATGATGTAATTTTGTAATTGAGTTTGAAATTTGGTGCTATAAATTATTCTGAACTAACAAGATGAATCATCCCAAATCATTGTTGTGCAACAATGCCTTCCAACACTGGCATTTGATCGTTTTCCTCTGTGATCTGAGGTCCCATTTTTGCACAATACGTTCCAACAATAGTAGTTGCTCAATCCAATTGGTACCCAGTAATGGTTTCAACCTTCGAACCCATTATTGCACAAAAATTAGTAGTCTCCAATGGCATGAAATCCATACAAAATCCATCCAGTGTTAGTCGAGTTGAATTGTGCAGACACACATACGGACATGCAGGCAGAAAAAGACAGCCAACAATGTGTTAGCCGCAAACGCTGGGGCATGAGGAACGCCTAATAATAGATTGTGATGCAGTTTACGGGCTTGAATTCGAGCTGGAATTATGTAAACCCGGCTGTAGGTCTAGTATTTTTAATACTCTGCTGGAAGAGTCCGCCACTGTGCACGAACGAATTGGAGGGAGAAACACAAGGCTACGACAATTTGTGCAGATTCTGCAATTTGAAATTCGCACGTTCGCTCTTCGTCTACTGCTGTACAATGCAAGGCTTCCAGGCTTACTCAGTTTTCACACTCGGCCTCATGTAGCCCACGCTCTCACGTACCGTATTTGGCACTCTTGGTGAAGATGGAGTTATGGATAAATCCACTTCACATGACTATTGTACTTGTGGTCGGTTGAAAATCATCTTTTGTTCACGCGATATGGAACGACTGAAGGTTCAGTACTTGTGAAAGGGCATGCGCGAGAGACGTGTAGAACTATCAGCGTTTGGAACTTCTTACGCAGAACGAGTTTTATTGGAATCGTACTAATGAAAATTAAATCTTTAGCGCAAGATCTTAATATAATATTTTATCGAAATTCGTTCAACAGTTTCAAAGATTAAACGTACTGACAGACAGACAAACTCTACATCTCCTATATGTCGTTAACTTTATGCACTTGATTTTGTAAAATCTGGTCTTTCGGGATCGTAAGATTCGTCAGTTTATTTGGTTATCCACTCGGTGTTTAAGGTGGGAAAATGAAACAAGGACGCAGCTGAATTAGATTATGAATGATGACAAAAACACATTAACATTTATTGTAAATGGCGGACTTCTGTTTCTTGCTGTATACCAATATCACGAAGGAATATAATGCCTCCATTTTCAGGGCTTACGTGAGGAGGATTTGGAAGTTTATAAGGCTAGGAGGAAGATCAAGCCATGGGATGAGAAGGGCAAATTCGTCTTCCCTTCAGAACATCGCTAATTGTACTCACATCTCCGTGGAAACCTAAAATCTTACACTGTCATCCAGCTTACATAGAATCTGCTTCCTTTAGGCTTTATCTAATTTTTACAGACTATGCTTCCTTTAGGTTTGTCAGTTCATTATAAGAAATGTTCTGATATTAACCGGTTTCATTAATACGTGTTCGGTTTATTAGTATTATAATTTTCGTTATCATCCATTAGTCGTTAAAACTCAACCAATAAATATGAAGGAGCATCAGGTGTTTAGTACATCGTGAAACTAGCCATTAACACAAAACATTTCACAGTAGACCATTACAGCGTAATTACACCTGCTCTGATAAATTATTTACCTTTCCTAGACGTGCAAACGTCAGCTGGAAAGTAAAAACGCGCTCCGTCGCGGTTTCGTCGCCAATTGGAGATTTCAGTCCCGTCCTAAATTTCGAGTCAAAACACGTGCATCGCCATTGATTACGGTGATTTGTTTTCTGCTCGCATTGTTAAATTGTGTTTTCTACGGCTCGAGTGTTTTCAAAGAGGAGAAAAACTGGTGATGATCACCGCATGTTTCAAAAGTAAAGGAATGGTCTTTACAGGTGTTGCGTGGTTAATGATTATATCGTAATTAGAATTATATTAGTTTAGTAGTTAAGATATGGAATGGAATTTTATCCGGTTAGCTTCCTCTGTAAGTTTGTTACTCACCGAAGTTCTTCCTGTTATTCTGGTCAAGCGACGACATACGATATTATAAAACGATAAATGATTTGTGTTTGGACTTCCAGCATCTCTCCTTAAAATGTTTTGTACTGTTTATGAATGATCACTTAGAAGACTTTTAATTTTGCAATGTGCATATAATTTATTTAAGTCCTGGCAAAATAATATAGGACCCTATACTGTTCATTTATTTTATATGCAAATAGGGCATTTGACAAACGCGGAAATTTATGAACAGTTACGTTCCTGGAGGGAGTCCGTAAATCAATACAATGAATAAAATTATAAATCATCGATTTTATTGCCCGAAACGAAGCATTCAAGCAATGGCAACAGATTGTTACATGTTCTATAAAGACACAGGAAATCTTTCACGAGATGCACACCAGTGTAGAGCGTAAGGCAAAATGACTCATGTACGTCTCTGGTCTCATTGAGTGAATGGGCGAAGCTGCGTCATTTTTTGCTTTCTCGTGTTCGTAAGATTTCGGATGGACCAGTTCGCCTTCTGACGGTTAGTCAAGACGAGGGTATGCGCTTCATTACAAAAGTTCTTATGGGCCAAGTTTCGTAATGCGATAAATGGCTCAACACACATTTGCCAGACGAGTTCCTTACATTCTCAAATGGCTTGAGATTTTGCACACCAGAATCTGTCTCTTCACTTACACGGCTACTCTCACTTAGTCATTGTTACACGGAAGCAAACTGAATTGTATGGCGAATAATATAATTAGAACTTGCAGGATATATAAACGAAATTTCTGATTAAACGGAGTTTTGACAATGACCAGCATGCATAACCAAGTCTTTGTAAGTTATTGTACTTAAAATCAGAAGTAATATTTCCTTCTGGTGTATTAAATATTCACCACGTCAAAAATTATTTTAAATGGATGATTTAGGTACATTTTAATTAAATTTAATTTTTTTGTGATATTTTTATTATGAATCGTTTTCGGGCAGATTTATTAAGTTTAATTTGTTCTATATCTGTATGAACAAAATGATGAACACCCTCGACAGTTTGTACTGCACATCTCTAAATGAAATTTGTTTAAAATCTGTTCAGTACTTTAGAAGTTAAGAGCTGAAGGGTAAAATGATCTCCCCACTATGGGTTCACTTTTTACACTTTATACAAAGAACGCATCACAGTGAAATAACGTTTTTCAAATACCTGGCTTTCACTACTTGGTTAATGGTACAATAAATTAGTCATTGTCTGGATGAATATTTTAGTAGAGTCAGCAGTTCAGTAACTGAATAAATATACAATTATCCCGTAAATATTTAAATAAACATAAGCTTCACTAATAAATAAAATATATAATCAATTACGTGTAGGGAAATTAATATTTAATTAACCAAAACTCTTGTTTTAAAATAACAGAATCATGGTGGGAAAAGTAGGGCGTTGGCATGTGGAGGACGAAAAGTTAACTACGCATGACGCCATCTTTGAGCTTAATGATCAGTTGTATTTTATTAATACTGCGATGTATATATATCGAAGTAAGTTGAGATATTTTTATGCAGTTTTATTTACTTATTCAAGTAAGCTAAATGTCAATGAATGTAACTTTTTTTCGAAAGTATTTATATGAGCTAAATAAATGATGTTCATACGTGCCAGAATTCTAACGATTCGAATCTCAGTAAATATAAATGTTTTTTGTGTTGTATCATGTATTGCATTCAGAAGTTAGCTGTCGTCTAAACTTGTCTTTGCGTCGTTTGCAACTGTGCTTTCTTTGCGGTTGCACGGGAGAATGGAGAGATTTAAAAAAAAAAATTGTACTTTTAATTTCTGAGACTGTCGTGATGTAACACTTAAAGTAATTGGATTTAAGTGATTAAAGCCTACTAGCTCTCGAGGCAGGCGAGTGCACAGACGGACAGACGGACGTAATTTCAAACAACGACTGTTTAGAGTTAGTAAAATTACGTAATTTAAATTCAGTGAACAACTTTTGCCACATCTCTCTATGTTATGTTATATTTAAGACACAGCATTAAAATTTTGGGTGTGATATCCCCCTGAGAGTTTATGAAATAGGTCCAGACAAAAATAAAACTAATTTAAATATATCGACCAGTAAATAACGGGACATTGAACGTCATAAAACCCAATTTACTTCAAAGCAAATTAGTATGCACTTTTCATTTCCTTAAAAGAGTACGTAAAACAAAATGAGGAGAGTACAGATAACAGGGACATGTTATTTTTTATCAGAGTGATTAACCAACAACACTGGCGTCTGTATGTCTGCCACGCGATGTGATGTTAATTTGTTTGATTAGAATGTAAAACTTGCTGTGTACACACTGTGTCCGCCGTTCTGTATATAGAGTCGGTAATAATTTCCAAATGCGTGAATTTAGATGAGTCTCTGAACTTAGTCCCATCATGACCGAAACAGACACTGTTTTCATACTCAGACAGCGGTTTGGAAACTGTGGCTCGATATCTGCAGGACATTTTGATCGTCTACCGGACCGAGGGAATTACCTTTTCTGATGACCATGAAATTCTTGTGTTCCTCTCCTGAATCTTGCCATGTCGAGAGAAACGTAAAGTGATACAATATCTTGTACTTTTGACTATGACTATCTTCTGGGTTGTAGCTCCGTGCAACCTGGTGGACGTTTACTAACGTTTCAGAGGTTCTTGATGCCTCTATCATCGAGGCGGTGATCCGCTGATGATGGAGGCAGCCCTCTGAAGCATTGGTAAATTTCTATCAGACTACACGGCTCTCGTACAACCCAGAAGACAGCCATCTTCACAGAAACCTCATTTCAGCTGAGTGCTATAAGACTGATATTACAGATCTTGCATTACTCAGAAACTCTGGATAGCAAGACTTATGCCAGATTCTGTACTGTTTTAACAGTGTTGTACTGTCACTATAAGACCAACGGCGTCTCCAAAATTAGCTTGAAATTCTCGAATTTAGGTGTTTGAGTGTTACGTACGAAATCGGTTTACTTGCAATATCTGTTCTTGCGGACCCATGAGTGTCGACACAAATACTCCCAGGGACCACACTCGTGCTGTGTGAAGGGATTTTACTCCCATGGGAACCGGACCAAACTGTGGGGGTGGGGGGGGGGGGGGGCATGAAATCGATCGCTGTTATCTTGCGGCTAGCTGGTCGAGACTGGGGGTTTCATTTGACAATCGTGTGGCTCACTTGCTACACCCTACGGTTGACACCAGAACAATCGGCCCTTCTTATTTTACCAGCCATTTTTCTTCATCGCGGAAGGTGCTGGATGGACTGCGGCTATTGTCCGCGATTCAATGCGTCTTTCGTGAAAGTATTTGTACTTTTAACTCCCCACACTTCCTCTCATATGTCATGTCAGTGTAAATATTCCCTTTCTTCTCTCCGATTGTCGTCAATAAAAGTCTGATGTTACTGAGGCTCTACTTTTAGTAGAACCTTCTAGAATTTCGACGCACCGTTTTAAGAAAACTCGTATTTTCATAAAAAATGTTCCTTCACTATTGAAACTCAACTTTTCTGGTGAAATGCATTTCAGTCATTAGACCCGCATAACGTAGCAAATAAGTACAAATGTCCTTACACTTGACACACACTTCGGATCGTGCGGAGATCAAACACAGTGGCTAACAAGTTTCATAGCTTTCAGAACGTTGCCAAGCTTTTTATATTTTAATGGCATATTGAAGAACCAATTAACTGATTTCAAGCATGTGCCAAAGACCGGATGAGTTGCATCTTACTTCAACCGCATTGGCTCCAGTTAAAGGTAGGATTGATTTGATCGGCTTTAAAGAACGCTATAAGTACATATACGAGTTCTGAGGGCGCATGTTGACCGATTGAACCGGGAGGCGCTGTAATCCTAGCCTAGCCCGACTTCTTTCTCCTCTACAAAAGAACTTCTCTACAGGACCTCTCTGGCTTCCTGCTCTTTCGATCTCTCGTTCACGTTTCCAGCAGGATGGAAACTAATATGACGAAAAATAACTTCTCCGCACTTCTCCATTCAAATATCCAATAAAGTGAAACCTCTTAAAAACTAAATTTGAATTTACTTCAGCATTACTTTCTGAAGTAGAATTCTGTGCTGTGGAGTCTAGCTGTAATAAAAGAACCAGACGTGGCCTCGTCCAGAGTATTTAATAACGGAAATAAATATTTCTAATTGTCAACCGCTCTACGTTACGTAAGTCTAAATTGTGTGATTACATCTGAAGTGTAGATTTCTTCTTTGCTGAAACTGGACCTAGCATGCGCAGAAACTACAGTTTTGGTGGACACCAGCTTCTAATATCTGATATAGATGTATAAACACAATACATACAGCGACAAATAGCCTTTCGCTAAACACACATTTGCCAGGCCCTTGACCCATAAATGCTCATAACGAGAGTCTGCCATTTTATTCAAAAGCTGCCAGTTGGAACAAACTCATGAAGCGAAGAGGCGTATTTCATTTCCACCACAGACATGAGATAACAGCTACTAAAAAAGACCAAGTCCATTGTCCAAGATTCAAATTTTGACAATGAATTCCTTGTCTTTCATGAAACCGAACGTTTATTATCATATTTGCAAAATCCCGTCACCCAGTCAGTTGAATTCATTTCATGCCCTCATATCTTGTTTAAAAATCCATTTTAATGTTCCTGTACGCCCGTCCATTTACGCCTAGATCATCCATGCAGAATATTTCCTTCACGTTTTCCGATGAAAAAACTGCACTCATTCTTGATCTCCCTGATTCGTGATATTTCCCACCGGCTTCTTCCTTCACCAGAATACGGGGATTTAATACAGAATCCAGCGTGGAAACGGTTAACTAGCTTAGGAACCGCACTTGTATACACGATGTCCTCTACCCCATCCCCAATGCGTCTTACCCACCAGCGTTGAATATGCTCGCCGAAACTCACAGTTCCATATCCCACACCAGCTCTGTCTTGTATCATAGGCTGTATGATATTTTCACAGCTCACGACCTCCATCACCTCTGACCCTCCCCCCTCCCAACTCGAGCTGGTGTCAACCCTGACCCCTTCACCCCTCTTCCTGGTCGATTTGACCCGCCAGGTCGACCGACTGTAAGCGGCAGAAAAGAGATTTCGTGGTTTCCTGCTCGGGCCATTTTGCCGGCGCTGACCTGGAACCGATCAGACCCAGAGTATTAAAAACGCAACTGCGTCTTCGGTTTCCAGTCCCTCTAACGTATAAAAATGTGACTTTATGTGACGTCCACCTGGGTTCGTAAACCGCTTAAGAATAATCTTTAGCGGCCGCCACAGCCGTGTACTTGAAACACTGTTCGTTTCTAACAAGAAACTTAGCGTGCGCTATGCAAGGGGATCATTACAGGTTCGTTTCAGGGATCATGCAATTGTCGTCGGATGCTGGCATTTGTATCCTACAATGTAAATGTAAAATAATAATGAAAGTAGGATTTGAGGTTGGGCTGGGATGTGGCGTCGTGGATTCAGATTTCTTTGCTGAAGCAAGGACCTCTGAAACCACAACTCAGAAGATAACCATCTAAGTAATAAAAGTGGGAAGAAACGCTATCTGACGGATGTCTTGGAGAAATGAATGAGTGGTTTTAAATTCCTAAAGATTTCTTGGGAATATGTAATTGCGAAAACCAGCGTTTAGCCAAGAACCAGTGTAAAATTAAACGCATTCTTTTCTGAATTGAATATTCTATTAGAATAAATTTATTGTTCCACACACATACGTACATTGTGTATATGTGTTTGTGTAACTTCTACGAGCATTGCTGTCAAGTTCCTCGGCAGAAAAAACAGGAGAAAAGGAGAAATGTGAATAATTTATTTAAACAGTTTCCTTAAACCTATGCAGTGGCACAGTGACTATTGGAAGAACGCCAGTCCGAGACACAGTTATTTATTTGTTCTCTATGAAACACAAGCCAAAGAATTTTTATCCTCTTGTTATCACGATTATTTCTCTTAAAAATTTGTTATTACTTTTTTGTGTCTAAACCAGCTTCTTACGCAAGGTTGTACAAAAAACCTAACGTTTGTGCTTTCCATTTATTGAATGCAATTGGTTCGGATCGAAAAGTGAACAACGTCAATCGGTGTTAATATTTTGTACTATTTTATGCCAATAAGAATGAGTTATTAAGCAACCTCTTGTGCTTATTTTCGATTGTGATTTCATATTGATGAATTAATAAAACCTCTCGTTTTACCTGTAACAGGTTAGGGTTTATTCCGTAATAAGTTTATTGCCTTATATGTATTGGCTTCTGTACCCTCAATCTATCAGATCAGCTAACGAAGTAATTCCGTGATTCGAATTCGTCGTTGCTGGCATTTTAGTGTTGTTCAGGTTGTTAAGAAATTTCCTGTTTTGAACCCAAAATATTGTAGCTGTGTTTATAATATCCGCCTATGGATCATATGCTAAGAATCGTGTTCACATCAGCACTTTCACAAGTGACAGAATAATTCATCTTCTGGCGATGACATTTCATAAATTAAATTCATATAATTCTTCCTTTAGTGACATGCCTCATGCAAATAGGAGTGAAGGGACAATTTTAATAAAAATTCCCTCTTACTCCACGTTTTCAGAGAAAATAACTGTACGGTATTTTTAGCTTTAAAATTCGATAGTGAGCGATCAATCCTGAACACTACGCGTGTGTGAGACGGTAAAACCTTAATTATACAAAAATTAATTAAGTCGCCTCTTTGAATTCCCACACTTTTTAGCCCGTTACACTGTAAAGCATAGCACACGAAGTACACTAAATTCTTGTAAGAGAAAAGAAACTGTTTCTCGAATAAGCACGACAGAAGTTACTTTAAGTCTGCAATCTTTAAAGGTTAAAACGGACATTTATTCTGAAAGTTTAAATTCTTCCGGCCTCGGCTTGGGTTCTCGGTAGTCGAATTCCGGTCAGCCGACAATCATTCATTGTTATAGCTCCAGTCATTTCTGGAAAATTACAGTAAAATGTGAACACTAAACAGGTTAGTTAACCTAGTAGCCCATCAAAGTGTACCTAGTTTGAATCCCAGTTATGTCATTGGCTATCGTGACAAACGCTTACGTGTTTTTCTTCAATCCCAAAAGATTCATACCGGTAAAATATGTCTCGTCGTTTTCACCCTGAGACTTTGTTAGTTCCCCGATTTTTGCCTTTATTCGATACCAAATAACATCTTCAATTTGTTTAGCATTGTTAAATAATCACGAGCAAAGCCATTAAATGTTGTTGTAATTTAACATCTCTTTTCTACTCAAACTGCACGCCAATTATGTCAGTTCTACGCATTAATTTCCTTGTCTTTCGAAGTAATGGTCGGCTGCTTCATTCTCGCGTTGAACTTACGCCCATTTAGTATTGAGAGACAAATGTGAGAGGTACTTTTCCTCAGAAATTGCCCGCAATGTACTGCGATATAGTGCATGACGAGTTTTATATGTTCCCGAGGGATGTGCTGCTTCAGTTGTGTCATCGTAAAATGCCAAGTGCGGTGTGGGGACTCCTGTGACAGCATCTTTTAACATCGCTTGAAACAATTTTGTTATATATTCACTTACATGCTTCTTACTCCTTTTTTTAGTTCGTTTATATCCAGAGTTTAAATATCTCCCCCACTCCATACTCTGTTGATACGAAATTGACAGCAGGTAGGTTATTAATTGGTAAGTTCTTAAATTATTTTTTCTGATAACAGCATTCACTGTAGATGACCGTCTTCTGGGATACTGCGCGTGTGAAGATAAGAAAAACGATTAATATACAATAATCTGGAGCAGTATTTACATCACATGAAGATTTCCAAATTATGATTTTTTGTAAATTAGAAGGTTTATTATTATTATTATATGCATTATAAATAAGGTTACAAATATATATAATTCACATGGAGGATACATATGGCGAGATTTGGCTTAATGTTAATGATTGGAGTTAAATTCATATTTTCTAATTTGGAAAATAATACGTGCAGTGTTTTTACCAGTCCTTCAATTATTCAGTCTAACTAACAACGAAGTTACTGTAGAGTATCAGATAAAGGTAACATTCTTTAATATTTTCCCATTTTCGTCTCGGTTTTCTGAGAGGTTTCTCACTAAGAGAATCTTCAGAATTGCAGGTTACGCGTTTCTTGCCTACTACATCCAGATAACGTGTCGAGACCATCTTTACGTCTTTGATTTATATACAGGAACGATTTATTTGAATATTTTTTTATAAATCTATGAATCGTTGGTAAACTTCCACCAGACTGCACGGCGCAACAACCCATGAGACAGCCATCTTCGGATTCACCGCCGTGAAAACCTCAAATCCTTCTATAGTTCTATTTGCTTTTCTGTTTGTATTTTCATTGCTCGCAAAACGATTTTAATCCAGTTTGTATGTTTTTACGTAAGGACTTTAAGCCGAAAGGTTCGATGTTGCCAGTGCCTCAAAAGTGTCACGGTTGCTATGTTACTATGCATGACGGGGACGTAGGAACATTTTGCAGATTACCTCGGCTTATACGAATTCACCAGTTTCTTGAAAGTTGGCCAGTTCACCCAAACGTTACACAGAGGGCATGAGGCATCTAGCAAGGTTGTTTCTCATTTTGGAAACCACCGGTCGGGATTTCATTACCCTGTCCCTAAAGTAAATATACGTGAATTACAAGGACATGAAAGGAGGCGGTCATGGAGAACTGTCGATGCTATGCGGTGGAGACGCACAGCTGTGACTGCGCCCACGAACGGGCACTATTGCTGTGCTAGTACCAGCTGATCGCGAGATTACTGCACTGAACACGCTGCACCTGTAATGAAATGGCGAATAGGGAAGACGCCAGGTGGTCCTCAGCTCGGGTTCATCTGATCAACTTGCGTGTCCGTCCCTTCTTTTCCAGATGTTATTCTAATAATACCTCAAACAACAGTCGAATTCGCCCATCATGCCATAGAAATTGTGTACACCACCAACCAACATGGCATTTCCTACTGTATAGGGAATTGCTTGCATGCGTAAGATAAATTAATTTCATAAGTCTTGTTCCCTTCCTTAGTTAAGTTTACGTCTTCATAACTTATATTACTCAAAGGCCCGTTTCGATATTATCCTTCCATATTTCTCAAGTTGTCTCATCCAGAACCTATTCTCTATTTTAAAAAGTGCACGGAGTTCTAATTCTCCAATCCGTTATATATTTTCCGATCAGTTCGTCTGTATTGATTTATGAAGAAGAAGGCCTTCTGGATTGTTGCGCTGGGGAAAATGTGCATATTGTCTCCATCTTCAGGGCCCTGATGATGGAGGCAGAAAGCACCTCTGAAACATCCCAGACGCCATAAGAACCTGAAATGTCACTGTGTTCCTTTAGTCCTCTTTAAAATAACAACGTTGTGGTAGTAACTTACAACAGTCCATGGCCCCATTTTTCCACTTCGCTCCCGTCTCGGTATTTTGTTGGACGAAGCATAGCCTCAGCAGGCATCCCTAAAATAACTGTATTATGTATTATTAATGTGCTTATTATATGATAATCATAGAATTTTAAACAAGCGAGTTATCTATTTTCGTTCACTGTTACTTATTCTACTCAGGTATTATCCTTAATGCTCTGTTTTCGAAGAGGGTGTACCTCCAATTTTTTTTCTTTTTCAGCTAGGAGCCTAATTTGATACCCTGATAACTCAAATACCTGTTTAACACAGTCGTATAGAAACTAATATTCCCTAAACTGCTCAATAAATTCCTTGTCTTTTTTTTTAATGAATCCTGATCTTAACTAAAGTTTACCGGTGGTCACACCCTGAGACGGTCGAATATTGTTTAACCAGGCATGACACACTCATAGCCCTCTTCTACATTTTGTACGGTTCCAGTCAGTCCTACAGTTATACGTGATGTACCAATTTCAATAAATTTCGAGTTTTAAATTCTGGATGAATAGCTGCTTGTGTACCGCTGTTATTAATTTTAATTAAATAGCTTAAAATAAAGCGAAAATTTGTTTAAATGAATTTCAGATTTGTGTACGCTTGTGAGAAATACAGGAAGGAAAATATATCTCAATCTTAAGCTCGGAATTAATAAAATTGGGCAAAATTCATTTTCTCACCCATGTGACAGGCCTCGGAACAGTCACGTCCTTTTTAAGGTCTTCAAGCAGACACCGAATTTGACGTGCTTGGTCTACACTCTCAAACTTTATTCAGTTAACAACCACTTATATATGGGAGGATAGCCCATCTACATCTAGGTCTACAAAATTGTTTATATGTACTAAAATATCGCCTGAATTTTCCATCGCCCAGCACGCTGTCGCCTCCAACTTCATCCGTCTTGAATTTATCACAATAACAATTAGTTAAATTATTTGTTAGTTTTTGAAGAGGGCGAGAAAGTGAAATATTTCTCATTGCATTTATTGAGTTCATTTCGTTCTTAATTTCATCCTAAGTATCAGTTTTAGTAGTTACTGCTGCCCTAAATTACACAAACCTTACAAATTGTAAGTATTAATCAGAAATTGCTGTCACAATTTTGATTTTACTGTTGCACGTACCAAGACATGGGTCCTATTCAACGGAATTTGTTCGCAGACAGTTGGACACCGGAGGCTGAAGCCACGACTTGTGTGCGCAAAGTCGCTTAGTCATCATCTCGCAACTCGCAGATTGGACGCGGCGTCGCAACGCCCGTGCAGTTTAGTCGGCTCGCGGCCTCCGACCGTAGCGGATGTCTTCACTTCGACGTCGGTAATAAGCCGACGGAAGATTACGTTAATTTAGCGACAAGTGTTTGTTTTGGCGGGCGGAGGATCGTCTGTATCAAAGATATTGAAAGGTAAGATTAATTCGAATTTTCACTTTATGCATTTATGTAATCATGTCTTCAGATTTCGTACTTGCTTAAGACGGTTAATATAAATAACCCATTTCATTTATTTCAATGTTATAGCAATAACGAAGACAATGTGTTCAGTAAATATCTTGCGGTTTGGTCGTAATTTTACAAATACCACTATAGAAACTTCATTTTATCGTACGCATCCCTTCCTCAATTACAGAATATACACGCAAGACTATTCTGTCCTGTTCAGTATTAACTTACGCACATTTTGTGAGCAGTTTAACTTATGTCTTTTAAAATGCAAATACTCGTAAACACACAGTTGCACGATTTGCAGTCATGTGTGAAATATCTTTGCAGAATTTCAGGTTAAAATGTCGTTTTCTATTTAAGGTAAGTGAGCCGGTTTAGTAACAATTGAGTGGGCGTTCTCTCCCATTCTAGATTTTAATTAAAATTTAGAGCAAGACACCTGCCAGTCAAAATGTGACAAAATTAGATACGATGATAACGAATTTAGACCATTTGCTTTACTTAGTGGTAGTTCAGGACCACATCAGTGGAGTCAGAATATTTTAATTAGTGTTTCCTTTATTGCGGTCCATGGTTTAGAAAGCTCATTGCTTCAGGACATCTTGAATAATTCAAATCACGTGTTACTTCCTGACACCTGAGGGCGAAAAGTGATCCACTCTTCGAAAAGTTGTGTGTTTTTTGCAGGTCCAAAAATTCAGCAGTCCAAATTATGTGTTGCTTGTCCGATTACATGTTGATGAAAATTATAATTGTGTACAATTATCCTAATTACTACTGTCAATTGCACTAATTGCCTCCGATGTAAGCAAGAGGCTTATTATTTCTGGATTAGTGAACTTTTGCTATCCTCTGGTATTATGAAAAGAACACGGACGGAAACGGATATGGTTTCTGAAACTGTATTATGTAAGAATATCGGACAGTGGACAGAGTCCAAAAATACGGCATTAATTGTAATATACCTTGGTGAGAAGCCTTTAGAATTGAGAAACGAGTGTCTCTTATTAAAGAGCTGCTGTTCAGTTTCGCACTTTTAAATTTCCGTTCAAAATTAAAATTCGGGCAGTTTGGAAGAACATAATGCGTTTGTTGAGGACACAGTTTTCTGTACTGAGGATACATCTTAGTAAACGACTAATTGAAAATGTGTCGGGTGCACACACTGTCCTAATTGCAGCAAGAGTTAACAAAGAATTAATTTGATACGTAGAAAATATTTTGATAAATATTTTAATGTGGGACCTTGCCCCGAAATTGTATCAATTCTTTGAACTTTTAATTACATTTTAATCGCTTTCTTTATATAAATAGTGTAAAATAAATTATTTAATAAGTAACATTCTGAAAACTGTGTGTCAAACTGAATTGACATCTGTGCGATGTATTATGAAACATAACCACTACAAAATGACGCCTAGGCATATAATATTTTTTTACTTCGCAAATTTTTACAGACTAAGCACTGTTTATATGAACTTAGCCCAGACACATTTATCAGGCCGATCTAGAGTGCGGTTACCGTGAAATTAAACTCCTCGCCCCGGTATTGTTGAAAACTTGACAAACCCGATTAATTAAATGCGTGGATTAAGTTGCAAAAGGAGGGCATGAGTTGGTACTTCATTACGAAATCAGCAAAATAAAATCTGAAACAGTAACTGCTTGAATTCCAATTCAGTACCGAGCATGTATCAGAGTTGTTTCCTTTTGTTAGTGAGTCAATGTATTTAGTGTCATTTTAAATTGTAACCATTTGTCAGATTTTAATATGACAAAGTTTAATTCCACTTAATAACTATTCAGCGGAAACCTGCTTATCTCTCGAGATTCTCTTCCTTATTGCAAGTTTAGAAACACCTGCTACCTCGACAGTCCTAAGATAAGAAGCTCACGGACACGATTATATCGAGTGGATCATGCCAAAATGGCGAATCAACAAAATTACTGATTTACAGGGGACTCAATTCTTTCGCTCATTTTGTTTTAGAAATGTGCATTACTACGCCCAGACGTAACTGCCTGTATCTCAGTGCGGAGAAACCCTTCTGGCCGTACACACAGTCCACAATTTTATGTTTCAGACACAATAAGAGTGACTCCAATTATGTACATATGTTGATACGCCCTCATGGCATGATGCCCCAAACATATTCTGGGTTAAAATGGGTTGTAACTGGAAAAGTGGGTCTCGTAGAGAAGACGGCCTTCATATAAGGAAGACAGACGCGAATATTTTGAAAAATGTGATACAGACGGGCGACAAGGGGTGTTTCTGTAGCTTTGAGTTTGCTTAGGTGCTTAAAACCTGTCATCGTGAGTAGAAACTAACATGTTACGAAATCTCGGTGTTGGGCGGACGCAGTCTTTTGTGAAAGAGAACCCGACTTAAAAATATTATGCAGGGCTTCGGTTGTTGAATTAACTGAGTCACAATACTATCGCAGTTCAGTAACCGTTCAGTTATCAGTGACAGTGATTTGCCTCTGCGAAGTTCACAATTTTAATCATATTTTGTACAGCGTGTCACTCGTCAGTTACCGCATTTCACCCTCCACACAAGCCCGCGTTCTACAGTCATCATAATAGGCATGTGGGCCTAATGCTTTCGTTTGAAAGAGAGTTCTTTGTGTAATTTTGAACTTTTTATAATCTTTGCGGTTTTGAGGTCCAAGGTTATGTCACTCTTCCTTAAATTGTGAGTTCAGAGCAGAATAGGTAAATCTTGTTTTAAGGAAAATACGTAATGATAAACATGACTGGAAAGTTGTAGGACTATTCTTTGGAGTGCACTAAAATTCGGCTTTTCTTCACGCTACTTCACGTAGGTCACTTTTGTACTATGGACCGAGGATATTGTCGTTCGTTAGGCCATTGGTTCACTGATACGACCATCGGCCATGTAGGTTGTCTGTTCGGATTTGTCACACATTACAGACATGTTCAGGCCCATAAGGTGTTTTTCGCTCACGCTAGAACGAGAAGAACGCCTGATTCATCTCTTATACTGCAGAGTCCTGTGCCTTGTCTGAGTAGGATTTAGGAAAATTTCCTGATTCCAAGAAGCAAATGCTCGGCAAGGTAATGGAGAAACATGAGCTTTCCTGGCATGGCATGAAGAAATCGAAATGTTATACCGTTATTTAGAAAATTTAGGCTGTTCTGAATTATAACTCACGTGCAATGTGGTAATGTGAACAGGACTGTGTTTTGTTACTTTTAATATGTTTTTGTACATTAAATTACGTAGTTATAAACGCAGGCCTTGGTGGGGTTATTTACGTTTAGTAATTTCTTGGTGACACACTCATAAAAAAATTTCTAACTCTTTCATTTCAGATTTATAATGTAAGGTTCTGTGTACTTCCATATTATTTAACACAAAATGACATTTTAGGAGAAATTTGCGGTCAGATTATTCGCTGATTACGAATCCCAAATTTTAAATATTAGTAGCCGCTACTGTGCAGTGATACAGGAGTGCTGCCTTAAAAATGGTGCGTGGTAATGGTTCCTTGCAGTTGATCGCGAACCCCTTTGCCTAACAGCAGGACATAATGAGGGTCTGACACTTGCATTAGAGGAGCATAATCGCCCTGGAGAGCTTTGCGCTTTGGAAGTTCTAATGGCTGTGAATATGGCATTTGGGAAGCTAATACAAATACACTCGTATGCATGTTTACAGTAGTCAAGTTACACAGGAGTGCACTCTGATATCTAATTAATTTTCCTATTATCCCATAAACAACGATGAAAGAAAATAGTTCTGTGTAACATCCTCCCATGCAATTGTTTACAAAGCGAATACAGTACTCGTCATAAGGGACGGTGGAAGACAGGGTGTATAACAACTTGATACCCTTTCCACTGGTGTTACTCTTCACAGTAAAGTGAATTCTTCTGTTAACTTCGGCATCTCGCTGGCCTGTATCAGGTGTGTAAAACATTTAACCTGCGGCCTGCGTTGGAAACGCCGCTAATCTTTATGCACAACCCTAAGAAAAACTGTTTTGTTGGTGTGCGAGTGAGGCTTGACTTCCTAGTCAGCCACCTTTGTACGCCGCATGGAATTGGTGGTCCCCAAATTTGAATTGCTCTTGGGCATGAACGAGATGAAAGCCCAATCGGTGCCTGGCGGTAGCCTGTAAAATATCTCCAGGAACATTTTTAACACAGTATTTGGCGTTTACGTATTTAAGTCCTTTATTAATACCATTGAGTTCGTAGTTTAGTTTTAGGGAATTGACGCCTTTTTTGGAATAAAATAATTAATACTTAAATTATGTTCAATTTTCGAAAACCCCATTTCAAGGATTTTTCAATTAACGAACTTAATTTAATTTGCCTATAATGTTCAAGGCGGAAGAGCTGTAATAATTAACGTGTTAAATCATACGTATTCGAATTTAAATAGACAAATTTAATAGGCACAGCCGACTGTATAAACGGGTAATTTCTGTTTGCTTAAAAATACTTTGTCAACTTGTAATTGAATGTTTTATGATTTGATATTCCTAGATAATTAGTAAATAATATTTTATGAATTGATGTTATGATGCTACAAGCTGTGATCGGTTTCCGGGGTAAGAAGAGGAAATTTGCTGTCCATTTGCTGATGTTCAGTAGATTACAGATCGGATTAAAAGCAAATAAGTACATAGAGCACAGTTTTTATTGAGAAGCTGTTCTCAGCTAGTCAAGAAATTCTCCGACTTTTATGGGATCCGAAAGTTTATTACTCTTGATAAAAAGTTCACCACTGGACCCCACCAATAGCTTGAAAGTAAAAGTAAATGTATTTCTTGTAATTTTGTTATGTATTAGGAAACAAGAGGATTGAGTGTGTAAGAACTCGGAAGGAAACTTCTGTTACCTGTTTTGAGATACTGGTCTTATCTCTCATGATGCTTAATGATGCACATTGTACCACTTAAAATTCTGTGACCTCTTTAAAAATACAGGCTAAAATGAAGTTAAAGAAATTTAAATATTTGCATCAATGTGTAAACTTTTGAGCTACTTGTTGCAGCCTTCCTTATAAAATAAAGATGCTACTCATTCGTTCATATATTTGTTGGCAAATAAAAGTGAAGACTAGATGTCTTGCTTCAGTTACGTACGTGCATATCGTGACTGGAGATTTTATTTGATTTTATTAAATATAATTGCCAATTCATTTTACGACCAATTTGAACATGGTACCTACACACCTTCATTTTTCAACAAACTTGACAAGCTAACATATTGTTTTGGACAAACTTCCGTACCACTTACATTTGGAGACGACCATCTTATATTATACATTTCTTAATACGTCGGTGTCGAACAGGTTCCTGCATGGTTAACACTATATTTTGTGTCTGGAAGGTATTCAGTTGAAATCTTAAGAGCATTACCTGCTTCTCTGACTGATGTTTCTAGCGGTTTTACTCAGTCTGTACAGGGATAATATTATTGAATATTAACTTGAAATATGTCACCCCCACTTTCAAGTCCTTACGTGTTCATCATTTATAATCATCTTCAATACTCATTCGATTTCCGCCGATTGAGGTACATATTTGACTGATATGCTATAACTACTATTGATAGTACTCAGGATAGTTTCCATCGTACCAGGATTTGAACATGGTATCTCCAGAACATGATTCAGATACATTACTGTTAACGCTAAACTAGTTATTGAATGGAAAATTTATCAACGATGTTTAACACACATTTTTCATCCTACTTTTCATTCGAATCTGTTAAGATTCAGAATATAGCAACGTATCTAGGCGCAGATGATTCTAAGATAAATACGGACTTATTTCACATGCCTTGTAGTGCATTTGTTTGCGTCACATACCACATAGTTACATATCCAATCGCCTTTTTAATACTTTTTTGCATTACACATCTACGTAAAAATAATGCTGGTAAGTCTATCTGCACGGATTTATTCTTCATTTATGAGCTAGCCATTAATTTTTACACCGATTTTCAAGTTTCTTTCATAGCTACTTTAAATTTGTATGTGTTGTTTAATACTTATCTTTTGTAATGTAAACAGTTATATCATGAATGTCATCTTACCTTTTCATGTGACTTTATCTTCATAATACATGTCATCTCTCCCCAGTCAGCTTAGCACAACCGCAGTATTTCTTCACATCGGCATCTCTTTGAACTGTATTCCTCTATTTTACCGACAGTGCTATATACACATCACTGACGAGTCTCAGAGAAGCACTTGACTTCTTCAGTTTCTTCAAAGAAATCAGATCAACGGAAGAGAAGCTAACGTCGAAAGCATGTCGTTCAGTGCCGGTTGGAAGTTAAGAGGGGTTTTAACGTAAACTACATTAGGGAATCTCTTGTGATGGAGACAGACAGACTTCTGTTAGTTTCGTGCAGCCTCTAAAACTTTCTTAATATCCTGGTAATCGTATCGAAAGACAAAAATAGTTTTACGTTCAGGTATTCTTGATTGAATCGGTTGCCATAGAAACAGGTGTTTGATAATGTAGAGCTGTACGATCTGGAATGCACTCTATTAAGTCAGCTTCCACTGTTCACTTACTGCCTTGTCGGGGTGTGCACCTACCGTATCAGTTATAATTGAATTTAAACCAGCAAAATTTCTTTGCAGGTAACTCTGTTCTATTAACAAAGAAGGTTCGATATTACGTCTAAAATTAACTTACTGATCTTATCTGGGACCCGGGGTAACTCAGGCGAAATAGCGACTAGAGCTATAAGCCCGATTTCCAAAACGAAAACATGTTTTACTATTCACCACAGCGTCTGTGTCTGTTTTGGGTTCTATTGAGTCTCCTGTGCAGTGGGTACTGGGTCTTTTCACCCTGGGTTAAAGCGGTCGTGGCCTGAAGCTGGCCACTTACCTGCATCTAGTGCCCAAGTTAAGAATGCTGGTAGATATATCTGTATGGTATAGTGCTTAAGTGAGCACAGAGATACGTCTTCGTGGCGTGATGTTTAATTAAGAAAGGGGACAACGTAACTGGTCTCATACCCCATTAGTTAATTTTAATTCTCATCAACATGAAAACATATGCAGAGCGATATATATTGTGTGAAAATCTTTTGTGTCTCCAGTTTCCTCGTCTCTGCCCTGATTCTGTGTAACCCTGATTCTGGTTCGTCGCTTGGCAATCGTTCATTAAATAAAGCGATTGCGATGCGTCGTCACGACGATAAATAGGAAAGACGTGTGATGTCGCATCTTATCGCATTGTTCGTACCTCTTTTATGTCAGTGGGATTATATATATATATATAAAATTATTGTAATAAATAATCTTGTTATTTCACTACGGTTTATTTTAAGTAAAATTCGGCCAAGAAGCAAACAGTTTTGCTGATTTATATATTCCTAAGAATACTTTCGCTTGTGTAATAAATTCGTCTTGAATATTTTAACATATTATTTCGCTATTTTTATTTTGAGCATTGTTCGTTGAATACGGCGATTAAAAAGAGTTTTTGGCGAAGACCGTTACTCCTCTTTTATCACTGTTGGAATTTCCAGCAGAAATATCACTTGTGTGTACCCCATCATGTTTCTTCGTGATGTTCCTTTTTGGAACCGAATGAGAATAGACAGGTAAAAAAGTAAAATAAACTTTTTCTAAATATTGGAGAAAACTGTATGCAGACAAAACAAACCCGTGAAAGTCCGTGCTATGACATCGCATGATTAAACCCTCAGGGGGTGCAAAACTCAAAGCGAAGATGCATGGATGGAGTGGACCAGTTTGTATAAGCTGTTACGGCTTATTACATTTCCGTTCTTTGTCAGGACGCGGGCCGGCCAGTGGCTGTCACAGGACCGTACCTGCAGGCTCTATTTGTGTGTCATATGACATTGTTTATGATGCACTCTCCTTCACAAACCGTCCTCCCCCCTTCCCATACTCTCTCCGTATCATACACTGCGTATTTTACATGACATGGAGTTACGTCATCGCTGTTACATAATAATTGTGCATCATGGAATACACTAAAACGTGGCCGTCGATTGGGCGTGGTGTGAAATTAGCCAGAAAGCCTAATATCTTTTTTTTCAGAAATGTTTGCTACAACTCTCCATAACTTATTATTTTACGTTTTCGGAAATATATTAAAGTGTTGAAAAAGTTTTGAAAACTGACGTTAACTTAATCACAGGTGTTTCAAAAGCGGGCAGTGGGCAAGAAAGTATTTACAGTGAAATGTTAGTGTCTGTTGGAAGATATTACGTAGCGAAGAGGCTTCACAGTGGTTTTACTGTAACCGGGGCGAATATGTGCCTCTTATGACCGCCACTAGTTAGCGAGTTACCAACTACCGCCGGTTGGAAATAATGTTTGCAGTACTGTCAGTATCTGCTACCCGTTCAACCCCTCTGATCCCCTTCCCTGTTACATCTAACGGATCTCGAACGCACTGACTCGCCCCGACTACACTACGCGATTCAGATGAAAGTAACAAGAAATAAATACATAACCATGGTGGAGAACCCTTTTGATAAACGTCACAAGAGAGACTGAGAAAAGAGCATAGTTTAAAAATGGATCTTTGATAAACATGTTCGTGGAACTGTATTGAACTGGCACAGTATCGTATCCATTGGCTGTCTTTGTTATTATTGGTCCTGAAACTTGAGATTCCTTTCAGAAAGTTACTTAGACGTCAATTTTGTTGTTCTGGGTTGAGACGCCTGTGAACTCGTAGGTAAATACGGCTGTTTAATGATATAATTACTTAGGTAATTAGTTAATTGGTAAATATCGTAGAATTATTATATGTTTGTCAACTTCGATTTTTGTTTCTGTAGCTCGTATTTTGCTTCTCCGTAAATTGAAAAGCATACGACGATCACTGCAATAAGCGATATATCACCTTGTTGATCCATCGTACAGAAATATTAATACACAATAAAATACTGTAAAGAAAGCAGCATCAATGTCGTGTCTGGTTGCGACTCCTTAAACTACTGCATTCAATGGCAAGAACGCTGCGATGAGAAGTACGTTTATAATGAGGCAAAACCTGCAGGAATTTTGATTGCAAAACCGGTCCCAAAAATGAGGTTATCGCGGCCTTAATTCTGTATTATGGTATTAATACCTTGCCAGTTTGCGTGTCAATACTGAAAGCTTTTGTTTACATGTATGCACACTCGCGTAGATTTCAGTTAAATGCGGATGACGGATTATTTACAGGATATGCGTAGGCAGCGCTTAGAGCAATTTTGTCTAGGTCCGAAAGAACCGACATTGTTTTCAGATATAACCATGGTAATACCCTGTATCTGCCTGTTCGTTTATTTAATAGGTAAACAAGTATGTCACTAACATAACCATGTATTTCCGATGGGGAATGTACGTTATTTTGTTATTACCGTTAAAACGAAGTGGGTTGTGTAATAACATGCACATATTTTATCAGTTAATATCTACAAACGAATTTATATTCAGAAAATAGATCTTTGGCTAAATTCTTATTTTATTTTGTGACGAGTTGGATGAGAAGGATTTGATATAAACTTAAGATACTAAGTTAAGAAAGTAGAGGCGACCGTGACAGATTTTAAGGCACTATCTCCGAATTTGTCAAGGTGACTGTGAACTATTTACACTGATTGTAGACATTCTTTACGTTATATATATTACAGAAAGGACTGTGGAGTTTTTTCAATTGCACTGCTACTTATTCTTCTTTCACTTAACGATGCTACTTCACATACATTGGTCACATTATAATTCGGAGACAATTGAATCCTTTTAAATTACAACAAGTAAGTAATTTGTCCTTCAAATTACAAATTAGAATATGTTGGTGTGACCGGTTTGTGATGGGGACAACCATTTCGAATATCCGGCAGAGAACTCGCTATAATGTTTGAGATTTTTATGACTTTCGTCAGTACTTTCAGGAGCATTCAGGGTTATAACGTCAGATTATACTAAAACTGTAACTTCTGTCTGCGTTCTCTTTTAAGCTAATCATCATAATCTCAACTCCTTCGATGCTGAGTAATCTTTTAAGTTGATATAGCGTAGATAGTAATCCATAAGCCATCCTACCCGTCTGTCAGAACAAAAATGACAAGTGAGACAACTTTATAAATCCCTGCTTATCATCTTTGACTTGTTACGATCATGAAAACAGAGCTAAACAAAACCTATTTTTCCTCATTATTTGTTGAATCGACTGCTCTCGTAGAAGTAGTGTGCCATTAGACTAGAACCAATGGAGTGATAATTGCACGCGTCAACAGTGCCTGTCGGCCGATAATATGATAGGAAAACACTGAGTTTGGTAATAGCAACAGTGAAAAATGTTTCCTAGTAACCGAGCGTTGAATAAATGATACTAGCGGATAGCGATGTCCTAGCCGAAAGCGAAATTGATTTAACTGAGGTAAAAAAAAAAAAATGACGTGTGTTTGGGGGGGGGGGGGGAGAGTTGCAAGAACTGAAATGTTCACATGGTTGAATTTGCATAGTTGCAATGGCAAATTAACTCCACCCTCCGTTGTATCATCATTCATATTTGTACAATATCCAGAATATTTGTGTTACTGATAAATGAATAGCTTATTGTGGTCACGTACACGTATGGTCTGAATTTGACATTTCTAAATAATTTCCAGTTGTAGCAGAAATATACATCGTTTATATTTTGTTTTGATACAATTGTAGTACATGACACAACAGGAAAAGTGCTTTACTAACAAAAGTACTACTAGGGCACATTGCAGCTCTTACAAGTTTTTATGAAACAGCCGTACAGTTTTCTGTATAGGCTGTGGCACTAGGCATAATATTAACGAAACCATTCAGGTTTTCCACTTTCCATGTACCTCTTAACAATTTTAGTATTTCTAGCAAATCCTGAAGTTCATCCTACGAAGGCCAGTGGAGTTAATTCGTCACTTCCGTTCACACACCATTCGCAACTTGAGGGTTGTCTTCGTCTTGAGATATTTTCGAAAGACTGCAAGATTTTGGAAAACAGAAGCCTAGCATCTTCGACATAAGGTTGTTTCTTGTTGTTGCCGCCATTTAAACACTTGCGTTCCTGTTCTGCAAAGTAGCAGCCTAGTTGACGTGTCTTCGTATTTGACATCGGACTGCCCATAGTCCTGCATCTCCGAAGGATTAATCAAGAAACACGAAAATTTATGTGGTGGTAATATTTCGAGATAGGAAAGGTTACGAAGTTGGTTATTTTTATTTGGACTGGATTGATGTAGCTCAGGACAGATCCGAATGGCAACCGCTGGGTTAGTAGTAATGAAACTCGAAGATTTGTTACATGTTTGGTTTGTTCATTAGGTAGGGAGACGGGTAATTTGAAGGGACTGTAACTGAATTATATACAACAAATTATTTTGTTTGCTGCTGGTGTTACTTAACAGCGCCAGAAGAAGTATTATTATCGCAATCACAAATGCTCTTGTTCATTGAGTGGGCCTATAAGTATTGTATTCGTAAGGCGTTGTGGAGAATCATTTACCAAATAGCTTCACCACTTTCTTCGTCTTTCTGATGATATTGCGTATGTGCTCTAAGAGTGTACGATCTCCGGCTTTGGAGTTCTGCTGTAATTAATTGTTGCGTAATTGTGTTCACCCCGTCGAGTTGCATATCCTGAGCTATATATTACACATGATACAGTTACAGCAGGCACTGCTTCCTGCTCGGTATTCATGCTGTGCTGAACATGATGCTGTACCACAATTTAACCCGACGTCACTTGTCCTGAGTTATTATTCCGGTACAGTATGGAGGCCCGCGGGTCATATGGGAAACGCGTATGATGTCTCAGGTTAGATTCCAGCGCAGTGTATTTGTGGTGAACAAAGTTGAACGTGCTTTAGTACCATGAATAACGGTGCTTAAATTTCCCGTCGTAGGCTCAGTTCCTTCACACGTGTATATCCTGTTGCCTCCAGTCGAGCGGCTTCTCACAAACTTTACTACGATAACTGTTAATTAAACTTGAAGAGCTTAAGTCTCAAAGTAAATATACAATCTTTGGGCCTGCCGTGGAAAACATCAGATGTACTTTTAAGTACTAGATCCTCTTAATTAGTCATCGCACTGGGAAACGTTACAAACGAAACTTGCAGAGCTTAATGACATCGAAAATGCGATGCTGTAATACGATTTACCCTACACGAGTCTGTGTTCTCATAACTGGTCCTCTATTAATAGAACATCTACTTCCATTTAAAATTTAGAATATAAAACGGATGTTTTAATCCAGTTAATTTGTTTATGATTTTTACAACAGCTGAAAAATACCTATTACAATCAACAGTAATAATAATAATACGTAAACTTATTTATATAAATCAGAAGAATTTGATCTTCTGCTAGAGTTAAGTAGCAGCGTAGAATATTGGTAAGGTGCTTCACGTTCTAGAAAACTTCACTTCAGACCTTGGACGGAAAAGTTCGCAACTGTGTGTCTGTTTATTTTAAGACTATGAAACTTTTTTTCCTTTTTTAGCTAAACGAAGCAGTTAAGGTGGAATTTGTGCTTCATGAGAAGCAACTTTAAACCCTCAGCAAATTTGCTTACGTTGGGATTATTTTAGTTTCTCAAGAAACGAGAACCCAGGGGCATAATTGCGGCTGAACGCCTGCTACGGCAAGCACTGTCAGCTGTTTAGTTTGTTGTGATCTTCAACTACTGTTCAACTTTGGGTTCTATCCGAGACAGTGCCGCAGGGGACGTTTTAACGGTACCGCTACAATCGATTCATTTACCGTTCTAAATTAAATGGTCTTTTGCATCAGAATGCATCAATTATGATAACAAAATTTGTTACTTACTAAGCAGATTACCTAACTTGATATATTAGACCGTGATTCTCGATTTTGAAAAGACTTAATTTTCACCTCCTTCTATTTCTGAGGTTAAGAATGCATGGAGTTGTTCGTCTACTTTTCCACACGTCTTCATGGCTTGGTGCTTCATTAAACACCAGGGACAACTTTGGCTTACCTTTGGGTTTGAGATTACGCTGAAGCTTTTTCTTGCTTTCTAAAATTCATAGTATTGGGTATTTTATTAAAGAAAATTCTGAAGTATAATGTACCTGAGAACGGTTTTGCGAAACTTTAACAACCTTTTATGTGTAGAATATTCTGTGCCAGAAACGATATATTTATTCTGTATGTGTGCATGGTAAATTAGAATAGTTTTAGTGATAAAACTATTCAAGTGGAGTTGCAGCATATATGGATCTTCAGATCAAGTGTCTAATACATCTTTCAGTATTAGACTATAATATTTCAACATCACTAATATCAAAGACTTGTCCAAATTTGAAACACTGAATCGAGTCGTCATGGCTATAACGTATTCACCAAAAACCCTTTGCAATATTATCATAAAAATTCGGCTTCGGTCTTCCAAATACACATTTTTCAAGATTTTTATCCTCCAAAATGCAAACGTTTTTTCTTTCCTCCATTATACAGCACTGTTATACGTGATTCTCTGCAAATGTTCACAGAAGTTTTAATTCCTCTGCTGTAATTAAATTGCATATACTGACTTCTTTATCACATACAATTTATTAGGCCCCTTGGCCTTTTTAGATAGATAATCAAATTTTTGAAACAATGAATCTTTTCAGACGTTTGATGGACCAATATTATGGACTCTATTTACACAGGACAATAAAAGACAGTTCGGATAAATGCTGACACATCCACGCCCGAACCAAATTCGAACCGTGATCTCAGTATTCGAGCACCCTCAGACCGAATACACGTCAACCCAGCTGCGATTGACAGCGAGCACAGACTGTTCACCATTGCAGACAAACGCAGAATAATAACTCCATTTGATCAACTTTTACGGTAACAGTTGATCCGTTCGTCACCGAAGTATAAGATGCATTTCGCCGAAATTTTATCATATTACTTATTGGAAAGAATAAACAAATCGAACTTCAGTGTCCTATTGGAGACTATATCGTGGGTTATATATCAGTCATGCCAACACATGATAACAATCTCCCCCCGAGTGACTTCATCTGCTTACTTACTGGGGACCGGGTGCTGTAATAACTTTGGCGTTAAACCCCTCTCTCTCTCGCCGTTGTGCGAATTCGTGGATAAACGAAGTGGTTCCTCTTGTCTTTTGTGAAGGATAGCGCTTTCGTCGCTTTTTTGTTTCCTTCCAGACAAGTCTTCTCGGCACTTTGTCAGTTCGAAGCGAACAGTTCGGTTTTGCTGTATTTCCCAGAGGGTTATAAACTCTGATATTTATTCTTGAAATACTACGTTAATTCATAGTAAGAGGATACAGAACCGTAGAAGTACGGAGAAACAAGTCGAAAAAGTCGCTGCTGGTCCGTGTTTGTATTTGTTCATGTTTAATACATTTAGAGGAATATAGATGTAATTACTCTGTTTTCGAGAACGCTGAGAAGTAGAATATATTAAACAGTGAGTTTTCCAGTACATTGTGTGGTTCTGTAACGAAGGCACTTATTTTATCTGAAGAACAGTAAGTGTAATATTTTGATCTAAGAGGGATGATAGATAATATTTTCGGGGATACAGTGAGGATGTTTGGCTTCTGTGCCAACGGTACTATATGGACTTTCTACTGTCAGCGATCACTGCGTCGATTGCAGCGTTTTCTAATACTAACGGCACAGCTGCCAAATTTCTCCACTGTTTTACACATTGAAAAACTTCTTTATTTAAACAGGTCATCTGATATTTTTCAGATAGTGAATTCACAGAGATTAAGATAGCTTGAGAAGTACCTCGGATGGGGAAAAATGGCAAGCATACAAAATGTGGATGGGAACGCCTGTTTGAAAGTTACTGTTTACAAGACCGAAAAGAACCCTGGGGAAATAAGAAGGTTATTCTTAGAAAAATAAATTGTGATTGCGGGGTGTGAAATGAACTGATTTAGGATTTAGTTTAATGGTCGGACTTTGTGTTCAACTGATCTATTGTTTCTAAAAATCGCCTGAAACGTAACGATATCATTTTTGTACATAAAGCTCTTTTGCTTTAACGAAAAACGTACCTTCACGCACTGAAATCTGGTTTTTATGTGTATACAAACGGGCTTTGTCGACCGGGTCATGCATAAGCAGCCCCTGCATTTATGTATAGTGAACGGCACTTTGTAAACCAGATAGAATCGAGTTATCATGTCTTAACCGTTACGTTGTCGCGGATAAATTTTATGTTATATGACTTTAAGTAGGCCCCTATAAATTCTGAGTTATAGTTTCGTTCATTTGTTCTGTCTACACTGGCGAGCAACCAGTGTAGTCGATTTTAAAGCCATTAACGAAGGAACTAAAAACCGATAAATTGTGGGATTACACAGTCTGCCAATACTTTCGCTGGAAACTTTCTTCGTCGTCGACTGCAGCATTAGCTGCATCAACACGCCTGTAGTCCCTCTCTCGGGTGAGTCTCTTCCCGTGTCACTCTACCACAAAGCGCCATCTGCTATCCTGCCCCAAAATTTAATCAATTATATCAGAACCACGTACATGAGGTCGAACGGTTAACACTTCTGCTTCGTATTCGGAAGGTCACGGGTTCAGGTCAAAATCCGGAGATCGGTTATGCTGACTGAAGTTTCTCGTGTTCTTACGCGGTCCTCCCATGACATCTTCGTGATAGTATCTCTGATTAGGTTACAAGGCCACGTCCCCAATCATTGTTCGTCCTGACATTGAGCGCTATAATTATAATCTGGGCAGTTGAAAGCATCGTTAACAAGCTACTTCGGCTTTCGGGATAAGTCATGCCGATTGTTTTAAGGTTACCACATTCACCCTGATGATGGAAAATGTAGTGTATACCGAAACGGTAGATAATCTTAACATTCTATGCTGCTCCCCCTCGAAAACCGAAGTCGCTTATTGAACTCCAACCGCAAAAACATGAGAACTAGAAATTAAGAAAAACTGAACGAGAGAACGGCGTTCAGATCGGCTCTGCGGTCCACCCAGTCTCTTGTCCACTGGTTGCAGGGTTAATGCGGCCGGAGCGCGAAGCTCGTTAGTTATATTTAGTTTGGCGTTAAGAATAGCATTCACCTTCGTGGTGCGATGGCATTACACTCGAATACGTGTCATTATTTTGATTATTATATACCGGTAAGCAGCGTCTATGTTCTGCACTGTTTTTCTTTAGCAGTTGCATGTAGAGCGAAACCCACTTTGTTATCGTCATCATAATCTGCATATTTAGGATTTCAGCATTATCCTGGCAGCGATGCACCTGGCGCTATGCGTCATCTTGAGCGCCTTTCATCTGTCGTCATGCGTTTTTGGAAAGAATTTTTTACCGGATTTGCAGTTGAACCAGCAGGAGGTATTCCCCTAAAAATAATTCGAAACTGTATTTAAATATTACTATATCTTGATGAAGTGAACTTGTAACTGTAGATTCACAAACTCCAAAATCAAACCTTATATTTAAATACCTCTGTTTGTATTCCACTGAAGGAAGTACAGTGTAACGGTTGTAAAATTGGTATAGTGAAAAACGCAGTTTCATACACTCGAGCCCATTCCTTTAATGGACAGAGAATCGCTAATGGTATTTCACTCGATATTTTCTCATCCTTAAACATTAAACACGAAAATTCCATTTTTTGTTACTACAATTCACCTGACAGTTTGCATTAAAGCAACAGCGTGCTAGCGAAAGGTTACGGTCAGCCCAAAAATAGACTGTCCAGCTCCTGCTGACAGCTGTAATGAACATATAAAATGTACGACTGACAGTGGATACGAAAATCGTTATGGGAATTAAAAAGGTTACGCATGCGACACGGAGGAACTTTTTCGGGCTGTGTCAGTATGATTTTGCTTTTGAAGGCGAACTTTCTACTCAAAGCAAGAAGTAAAAGGAGTTGGAAAGTTGTACTCTTTGGGGTACATTAAAAGTCGAAAGGTGCCCCAAGTTAATTATTGCAACAATATGATTAAAGACAAGATATTTACGGGCCCAAACGGTGTTCTTCGCTTGCACTACATCGTAAAGAACGCCTAACAATCTAGCCAGAAGAAGGCCTTCGTCCTTCAGGATATTTCATACCAGAAACTACTGAATTTGGATAAAAATGCAAATTGCAAATAACAAACTCAGGCACCAGATCATGAGGTCCTACATAGTTCACTCAACTAAATGAGCTTTGATAGTTTTATTTAATCTACTACTCAAAACCGTCCTTGATTGTATAGGATATCAAGTCAACAAAGGACCCCGTCATCGAACCCTGCTTTTCGACTATTCAGTGCATATCCTCAGGTCTTATTTGTCTTAAGAGTCCTTTTAATGCCTCCAATCGACGCCTCAGCCTCGCTTGTGATCTGTCTTTGAATGTTTCACCCGCTCTTCATTCTGTTATCTTAGGACCAGTATTATCTTCAACACTGTTTTGAATAATTTCCTTCCTCTGAGCAGGAGACCAAATATCTGATTCATGAAATGTAACAGGTAGAGTTACAGTTTCCTACGTTCTAACCTTTACTATTTGTATTTCTGGAAAGAAGGAAAGGCGATAACTTCTTTCTTCTTCTGCATACATACTGTAAGACCTATTAATCGCTGTGGCGTGTTCCGACAGCATTAATAAGTACTGGGCTTTGGGCACGCAATAAAGCTCCATGAATTCTTGGTAGACCAGTCGCTTGGGCTGTACCATCAAAAGACATCACAAAATGACAAAAAGTACTAACATTCATTTCTCTGACTGGATTCAAACCCGCGATCCAGTGCATACTTTAAACCGCACGACGGCTGTTATCAGGAACATTACATATTCTGAACTCAATCATGACATTTGTTTAATGAATGATGATGAACTGAAACCGATCCTATTCTGGGTGAAGTAAATACTTGTTTCATCTCAGTTTCTAAGTGCTCTTTGCAGAAGCGGCGTTTGAGTCTCCCTAGTTTCTCGTTATAAATCCTTCTTGTGTAATCCGCCAGACGAATCCGGATGCTTGGGAGGAGGATGGAAAATGGGCGAGAAACGGAGAATATCTTGGTTTCATAGGCCCAAGCGATTCATAATGTAAGGCCAGAGAAGTGAATAGGCTTGTCAGGATCCACGAGGTAATTATGAACTTACTTTACAAAAGCCGTTTATGTGGGTCTTTCAGCGCCTGTGTTTTGCTGACTGCTTCCGGAAACATTTTAAAGTACCGAAGTTCTCATACAATCATTCATCTTTCATATGTTTGAAATGTTCCGTTTGTGTGTGGTAGGTAATACAACTTTAAAATTAAAAGAGATTGTATTTTCTCATGATTAGAGTGCATTATGGTTAAACTCTGAAGTATTATTAATCTATCATATTAGTTAACATTTATACAACTTATGATTTATTGACCCATAACACTACCTTTTCATTTGATTAATGCACTGGCTGGCATGCCGAGAATATTGTTAAATTGGTTCACGTTATTAGCAGCCACTACGGTGGAAAGAGATGATACAGGTTTTGTTTAGTTGGCTCTCGAACCCTAAGCTGTCTGCGTCAGAATATGAATATTAGAGTCCCTGGTAACTTCTCAACCATTCGGTCTACTTTAATTAAATTAGATACCATTTTCATGCCGTTGGAGGCAACCCGATGTCATATTTTAGAAATTCTGTTATACTCGCACGCACGCACATATAATATGCTGAGCAGTTGGTCTCGTACGTATATCATGCATGTTATTCACAGGAGAGACACAAGATACTTATACATTTTTGCTGGAAATATTTCGTGAACAGTTCTTTCAGATCGTGTAAACTTAAATTGTTTTGTTAATCGTCGAATATGATTATACCAGTCAGTGAGACATATGAAACAATTATTATTTCTTATTTTGTCAGTCATTTTCTCTTGCATAGGTTTTGTAAGTTTCCATGTGATTTTAAAGTCAGGACGAAGGAGAGATATCGAAATATTTTGAATAAATTTTAGGGGCTTATATATCTACCTTTCACGTTCACTTAGAAGAAGATACTATGAAAGTTAAGAAGCTTTCTTACACTTTTAAAGACAGTCGAAAGCAAAAGGTCTCAAGTATAATTGTTTTAATGTCATTTTATGTACATGATGACATGCTTAATTTAGACGGTTAGATGATCAGACGTTCGTACCTTGCTATTTGCTCCAGCGAACTGTTTCAAGTCGTAAACTTGTAACGATTCCTTTCCGTATAATGGTTTTATTAAGGGAGTAATGAAGCTGAAAGCGCTAAACTTGCAGTACTAAATATTCAGGTTCATAAATCCAACACGTTTAAGTGATCCATATTTAGTACTGAGTTCAAAAGAAAGGAAGCAAAGTGTGCGAAAAGAAAGAGAGAATTTTATGAACACCTCCCTGCTCCATGGCTCCGTAGATGGGTGCGTGAAACGGGAGGCTCCTGATGGTTGGTTATCATCCCTTTGTCTGCTTCAGGAAGTAACAGTCCTGATATTTCCCACGTCAAGAATTCTGCATGTGTAATAGCACTCGTCAAAACGCAAGGCAGTAAGAAAAATATTGCATTTCTTTCATTCTGCTTTAGTAATTCCCTTCTTCTTTTAGTTTGGTACATCTGATCTTTGTTGCTTTCTTTATATCGACTCCTTCTGTCAGTCCATTGCCTTTTTATTTACTGCTGCGCTTTCTTTTTGTAGCACTTTCTGATTTACTTTCACCTCATTCGTTTATGGAAGGTATTGAGGTTACATGCCGCACACGTGGAGGAAACAACAGCGCATTTAAGGTCGTGGCCTTTTTAAAGAGATAGCCCCTGTATTTATTTGCAGGAAGTGAGTAAAATCCCGACAGTTATTTTTCACTTAACGCAACTGAAGCTAGGAACCTCCCGAATACAAGCAAGACAGGGAAGAGATTGTATGAAGAAAGTTACCAATAATTGTCATACGTTTTGATAAATATGTACCTGGTGTACCAATACAGCAGTAACGCTTAATTCTTTCCTTATGTTGAACCTACATTTTTCACTTTAACATGCATTGAGGTAGGTGGGGGAAAGAATTTGTCACTCCATCAGTACTTATAACGCTGTGGTAACAAGTCAGCTTCGTATTCCAGAAGTCCCGTCTTCCAGTCTGAGCACTGCCAGCACCTAACTAGGCACGTTTTAGTGTTTTTCCTCCTTCCGGACAGGAAAATTATAGGTCAGTAAAACGCAAGCTTCCTTCAGTGTCCTTTTCCATTTATTCATTTGACGTGATAAAATAAATAAATAAATAAAATGAAACAATGATCCAGAGTAGAGTTAACATTTGGAACGCGCGTGCAGAATTAAGTGTGCAGTGAATGTCATGGCACAGCCGTGAGCTGGTGCAAACAGCCGTGTGACATGAATAGCAAGTTATTCGGGTGCCTTTACACAACAGTGGAGCATGTGATAACAGTACAGACATAGTCCTTCAAGTGTCCAAATAATTTCTTATTTATATTAAATTAAACCTCGATTAATGTGGAAGTTAATATTTAGTACCTTTATCCTACTGCTCATATTTCTCGTATTTATTCAGACGTTATTAAATTTGTATTTGTTTCCACTATCCTCTTTATTATACTACTTGTATTCTCTTGTCTTCATGTCCTTCTTTCTATGTGTCTTTCTGTGCTTTAACTCATTTCCTTTCCGCTGTTTGTTTCCCTTTAATTTTTATTAATTTATTATCGGCATTTCTTCCTTCGAGTTCTAAACAGTGTATTCCTTCTTCCGAACTTTATTTATTCATTGTTATTTCGTGCTTACATTTTACTCGTTTACTTAATGTTTTATTCATTTTCTCTAAATATTCGTGAGTTCTGTACTTTTCCAGTTCATTCTTAATTGTACGTATTTTTGTTCGTTTCCTTTATCCGTTTTTTCTTGTAATATATTTTGCTCTTGCAGTCCTCTCTTACCTCTGTGTATTCTTTAGTTTCTTAAATTTATTTAACTCTGTAGCTCGATTTATCATATATTATTTGTGTTTGACCCCTCTGGTACATACACGTATTCGTTAATGTTTATATTCTGACCGAGAGTGTTATAAATTTGTTATTAACATTATTTATATTTTCTCATTCTTTGGGTCAAGCATTATCGGTCTGAGTGAATCAGGGGGATGAAATCTGACAAATCGCTGCTGATCCGCCATTTCCACATGACTGGTAGGAGTTAGTTTCTGAGGTAAGGGCGATACGTTAGGAAGTGAGGGAGAAAATACGTTCGTGCACTAGACTGCATTAGGAAATAAGTGATAATGAACAGTAAGAGAGAGGAGTAAAGAGCCAGGTGAAAACAGTCCACCTTCTCTGAGATTCATTTTATCATGAACCTCGAATCTACATTTAGGCCTCCAAAATTCTCTTTCATTCACATTTTTTTTATCAATACGTGAATGCGCTTTTCATTCCCATAAAGCCACGCCCCTTCCATCGCAGCCAAAGTTGTATATCTGTTTGAGATTTTAACCTGCAAACAAATGAAAATATCAGAACGCATCTCTGCATGGTATTCAAATGTCGGAGGACCATGCAATCCCTGAAAGCCTGCCCCCTGTATTCCGGATGCCGCTTTGTGGTCGTCCGTGTGTGCTGAATACCGGCCCGTGGACAAGCAGGAAGCCTGGTTCCTGGGTTCTTTAAAATATTGAGTCACTCTCTCTCTCTCCGGAGATTATGAATATTGGTGGAGGATTTTCCGGCAGTTTGCAGATGGCAGCTCCATGTGCGGCCTATCTAGGTTCACGTTATTCGTATTTACTAGGGTTTCACTTGACTTCGTGGTTCCACATAAACAAAAAAGTAGAAATCTTTTTGATATTACTGTCCTTCTGCTCTGAAGTCCACTACACTGCAGTAATCCGTTTTCTTTTTCGGAAATAAGGCTGTACACAGAAACAAACGGAAATGTAAAAGTCATAAACGTACTGAAATGGAAGTAGTACAAAATGTCGAACAGTTTGGATATGTGAAATGCGTGTGAATGGTTCTTTAACACTCTGATACCCACGTATTTGCTAAGAAACTGAAATTTTCGTGCACCATTGGGCACAGTTTAGAGCTAAGTATCTCACAGTTGAATGCATTAAAGTCCCTTTGTGTTTAGGCCGTGGCGCTATAAACAGAGAAGTGCGAAACGATCCCTTGTGAGTACGTTACATTGAAACGGCTTGCTATTAAAAGTCGTTTCAAACTCTTTAAAAATTCCACGCCATGCTCAGCTTATCGGATGGAAATTGCAGTTTCATTGGGTTGGGTGAAACAGGTCTTGGGCTTTATGGAGATCGGGAAGCAGAGAGCAAAAACGAAGCGCAGAAGAAGGAACGCGTCTGAACTTAATCCAACCTTTGGTCTTGATTGCGTCGAAGAAAGGCGAGAAGTCAGCAATTTTAGATCCGAGGACTTGGAATGGTTTAAACTGGGCGATAAAAAAATTAGTTTCCTCCTGGGCTGACTGACCTTGCCCTCTCGAAGTTTAGGTCAACGAGGGAAGTAATATCATGTCTTCTTTCAAGCTGAATTTACTTAGTTACACATCCGATAGTTTCTATTTCAGAACTATTTTCACAAATAATATACGAGCAAGGAATTGATATTGTCATATTATCCGGAAGAAAACGAAGTTTTGCCTCAATATGAGGCATCCAGTATTATATAAATAAACTGCTCTGGATATTGTCTCCCCTTGGTAATATACTAGAATGTTGTCTTTTGTTTCACTGTACTGTGCTATTGGGCATAATGCAGATTTCAATGCGTTATTTTCCAGTTATATTTATGTTCCTTCCTTCCTTCCTCCCTTCCTCCGTGAAACAAACAAACGGGATTGAAACAGATTACACTAAGAAGTGCAAAAGAACCTAATAAAACTTTTTGTCACGGTTTAGTTAAGGCGTGCTTTCCTTTATTTAAATAGAAATAACACGATGATGAAACAACAGATGTACAAGAGATCTATGGGTTCCTGGCTGCAGTTCGAATCAAACTCGAGATCTTTCAAATACTACGTTAGGACTCTAACCGCTAGGTCACCACCAATATGAAATTTGCGCATAACGTAACAATTCTGGCGCGGTTATTCTCCAATGAATATAATTTTGACTTGACTTGTAAAGTTCGTACACACATTAACACAGTATACAAAAGTAAGACATTCTAATATTGAAGTTCAAGCCAACATTATCCAACGATGCCAAGTTTCCGTTGAATGTAATGGAGCGGGATGGGTTTCATAGTTTGGCAATAACATGATACGGCCATTTACCAGATGCCATTGTTTTACGTTCCCTAGAATTTCTTTATTTTTTTCTACAAAGCAGAGAAGAATCTGGCTCACAATATTATACATGACGTCCATAGATGTTAGACGCTAATGGCAGCGTGACGCCGTTCATTGTTTTATTAATCCCATCGTGCCAACGATGCAGCTACCAAAAACACTACCCGCTCTGTTTTAAATAGGCTGGTATGCCAGATTTCTTGAGTGGTGAGCAGGTTTCCTTATGTTATCATGTTACGATTGTACGCTGGAGACGTTGATGGACAGACAATATCCACTGAATTGTTTCCTTCGGTATACTGTACTTAAAGCTGCTACGTGTGTTCCAAACCTAGGGACGAATAAGTAGCCATTTTCAAGCTCTGGTCGTCGTGTCCTGACGAAAGAACCCCCGGTACCATTTGAACAGGAGGTTGGGCGGCTTCCAGAGACTTCCTGGACGTGGTGACAAAGACATAAGCCCAAAATCCTGCCAGGAATCGAAAAACGGGTGTCCGTTCGGTAGCCTGAAGCGTTACCAACAGACCTCCAGACTTACCACGTGTTAGATGAAGTACCAAACTTTAGCTTTGTATTACAGACTTCACTTATTAGCTGTATTATATTCCAGCGATGGTGTGTGTGTGAACTTGATGATGTATCTTCAGGGATGTAGTCGATATGTTCCTCCAAAACACAGGAAATTAGTTACAAGCCTACAGTCAATATGTGAGATCTGAGGTTCTCACGGCGGAGAAGATGGTGTTGTTCTGATAATCACCTACGAGTCCACACAACATCGTCACAGTCAATATATTCACAGCTGTGAGAATCTAAAATCTCAGATGTTCAGAAGATTTTTTGATGTGTGATAGATGCAGGATTAGTTGGACGGATGTAGTGATGAGAAATACGTACAAAATTTTAATTTGTGAAACGTCAAGGGAAGATAGTTATTTGGGATAGACAACATAGATAGAAGGATAATATAAGAATGGGTGTTGTGTTAAGACGTGAAATCGACTAAAGATCTGATGGCGGGCTTCTGTGTGCTCGATAATTCGCTGTTGGGGTCCATTTTGAATTAATGCCCGGCACATTGCAGTTGACTGGTATGAATGACGAGTCAGGAAAAATGTGGGAAAACAATATTATGACAGCAGTAGAACTCCCATTTGCCTAATGGAGCCGCACAAACCATATATTATGCTCCACGCAAGTACGAGCTAAACTTTTCATCATTGAGTTAACCTGCTCAATGAATTAGGGTGAGGAGTACTTTTGCTCTATCAGAGCGATTTGTTTGGTAGCTTGCTGTTAAGGCAGGATCGCAGTGTAGGAGACCAGGATTTAATTCCAGGCCTAGTTGACGTATCCCGTTGTTTACAACTAATCAGAAAGTTTCAAGTTGTTTGTTATGAAAACATGACATACATTTTAAGTGGTAATCATCGTCCAAGGTGAGAGATAATCTCATTGATGAGACTGTGATCATTACGGCCACTCCTCTACGGTTTAGCGACGCATTTCAGTTTGGATTCCGTAGTTGGGTGTTTGTGGGAGGGGGGCGGATGTTTTGTTCCATGGAAAGTGATAAATGAAGTGTTGAAGTAATCCCACTACAAGCAACATCAATTTCCATTAATTTAACCAAATTTTGGACTTCCCAAAAGTTTATCGTCTCATTGTTCATACTGTCCTGGAATGAGTTATGGATTGAAACCGTGTGCAATAATTGGTACTCGCATCATGCTGTACAATTCTCATCGTACACTTGTACGTACGAACTTATTCGACGTTGCCATAGACCAATCTGCAAAGTAACACTGTTCGAAGTGACAGAGTTTGCAAGCACAATTACATCGTAATTCCAATTGATGTAATGGAACTTACGGTTATAACAGATGCGGTAGGAAGGAGATTTGTGTCTAGGGAGAAGACCACATGTAATTTGTAATTAATCTAAACTGACGTTTTGTTTGTTGAAAACTTTACTCGGAGATTTTTATGCCTTTGACTTTATATTAGCTATTTCCTGCCCTCTGAAGCTTCTTCAGACAAGATTAATATAAACTGTATCAGATGAGCAAATAGTAACTGCATATTATGTTGACAGTTACGGGCACTGTTTGTTTTTGTCGGAGAACTACTGGGGAATTATTATGGTCTTAGCGAGTTTGTGAATCTGCGTACTTTAATGAGTGGAAATAACTCGTGAGAGTTATAATAGACTGGAGAGCGAAGTAATAGGTAAAATGAATTACTTAGTGAGTTAAAGAATAGATATGTGAGATACTGTGAACTGGTTTATATTAATATATTCCTATGTATTCATGTTCACGCTGTTCATTGAATTGTTGAATGAATCATGGATGTTTGTGCATGTGAGAAATGAGAAGAAAGCTTTGTTTTAAAAGTGTAATAGGAACTGATCGCTCGGAAAATGGAGGATAATATTAAAACACATCTTACTGAAGTGTTCGTTGCCGCGGTTCTAGTGATGACGGTGATGAGCCTTCGGATTTAATAAACTGGAGAAGGGGGAATTTCTTGACTAGCTGGGCGACTGTCAAGTTATCAATAAGGACTTTGCTAAATGTAGTTAGACTGAAGGCTATTTATTATTCGGTAATTTTACACATTTGATTCGCTTATTTTTTATAACAAAATACGTAGGCCTAGAGAACACTAGGTAAGTTATACATGCGACATGATTGTATTCTTGGTCATATAACGCCACTGGTGCGTGGTGTCATCACATACTGAGTAATGATACGAGACTGCGCTATGTGCAGTGCGTGGTATGCGGTCTCCTGCGAACACTTTTACACTGCAAGTAATGGCTGTCCTGCCAGCACTAAAAATGTGAATCATAAAAAGCTTATCTGTGCTCCCCCCACTTCATGCACTATGTGGTCACTGCCTACCTTGCTAATGGTATGGAAATCGTTTATTTTAATGTTTCATTGTGTTCCAACCCGTCAGTGATAGTTACTCTTAAGGGAGCCACTTTCTTCAATGGGGGCAAATGTCAGAACTTCCGAAGTCCCTCAACTTTATCAAACTAAATATTTTTCTGCAGCAGTAAAACAAAGACAATTATTTACTATCAGCTACTTTAAAAGACTTTATAAAATAACCTGCTACAGTTGTTTGTATTCGATTTTTTAAAGAATCAAAAGAAATACACGTACTTAGAAATTTAAGCTTAATTGTAAATTACACAAAGTATGGGATCAACTGTTGTGCCGTCATGACTCGATCTTCAGAGCTTCGTTTGGGAAACGGCGTGTCTCATAAAGGTTAGATTGACATTAAGGCAAGAGGAGTTTTACATTTTACGCCCTACTTCATGACACCGCGCTTATTTTATTACGCGAGGCAAAGGACTAATAGCATTACCCTGTCCGTCTGTCTCACTCTCTCCTCCTAATAACTTATTAATTACTTATCCGGTATTCGTGCGACTTAATATCGAAGGTCACACGGTTCTTGTGCTCATTACACTGGAACTAACGCTATTGCTTTCTGTATTGCTTGGCCTTAAATATCCACATAAGCTCACAACCTAAAGTTCCACATACTTCCATAACATTGTTCAATGGCCAAGGTTATCTTATACTGAAGAGCTTTTCCAACAATATTACATCCTTATAATTTTATTTCATAATTTCTGCTACGTTACTTCATCTGGAACATTTTCGTTTGGTATATGTGAAGACAATTCTAATGGATATCGAAATTTTTAACAGCGCGTACGGAATATTACTAGTTTTGTAAAGATTTATTGCTTTCTTTTTTGTCATATGGTAAAATTTCTCGTGTTAAACTATGTTTTACTTTACCAGAATGTAGAGATCTAATATTCAGAAGGATCATATACAAGTTAACACCACAGAAATTACAGCAGTTGAAATAAATTACTTTGAGACTTTCTCATAGAGCAGAGATTCTTCCTTGTAATACACTTTTCAGATACTCACTTATCATTTACAGTAATTCTTTTGCCTGGCTAGACTATATAACCACTGCAGTTAAAACATAAGATTCAATCCGCTTTCTCTCATATGACGAGATAAGTTAGCTACGTATAACCAAATCCATGGAGTAGAGTCCTTCTTGAAAACCTGATAGTCGCTCAACTAATCACCAAATTCCCTGTTTTTTATCTAACTTATCGTCTTGATAAACTTTCAGGTTTATTTTGAAGACAGTCGCGGGCTATAAAATTTTCTTAATTTGTCACGTTGTATTTATCTCAAAGATGATGTTCTTATGAGTTGTGATGCTGTGTAGACCCCGATCTCACGCACATTTGTCATGTTGTGCCTTGCTAATACGTAAGTCCGACTTTGTTCTAGGTGACACGTTATGAAAAAAATAATTAGCTTACAGACTGCGAATGTCTGCGTTAATTTTGAAACCTTTGAAATCAAAGTTTGTCGAATATACAAAATTATGCAAAAATAATGACACACTGAACATTACACGCTCCAAATTTGTACCAGCGTGGAAGGCTGCCATTTTAAATACATAAAGGAAAAGAGTACTTATATACTTAAGCCTTATTGTTAAGATATTTGTGAAGGAATGAGAGGCAATTATAATAAAAGCAATATCACAAGGAAAATGATACTCATATACGTTTTAATTTCAAGTGTCTCCTGACTTTTGTACCATTCTGTATAATACATTAAATTGGCCTATGCATTGATTAAGCAATTTAAATCCCTTCATGAATATACGAAATCGTGAAATAAATGTAAAATAACTTCGTAATTTGAATTTCTCTGTGGAACTATGTTTTCCAGTACAGTGAGTGCAGAAATTTTTGCCTACGAATGTTGATTTCCTCCGAAAGAGTCATTTCTCTGGTAGGGCTGAAATTGTGTGCACCACAGGGTGATTACAGATTTCACAGTGCAACAGTGTTATGAAAATGCGGACTAGTATTGATTTTTGGTGTTGGTAGGCCTGTTAGGTAGGAGACTACATCGCTGGAGGGAGAACGTCTAGCCTATGATTTCACAGCAGTGAAGAGTAAATATAACTTTCAAATATTTGTTAGCATGTCCACAGATAAGAAGCTTTCGTTGTACGTAATACAGAGTCATGAGGTGACAAAAGGTATGGAGAATTTTTTTGCCACAAAACGAGGTAAATAAGAATTTGAAAAATCTTACCTCATTACACAGCGAACAAGAGAGTTGAAAAATGCAATGGAAAGAGTAAATTTAAAAAAAAAATATATAAAAAGTGTGTGGCAGATTTGGCAATTACTGGCAGAAATACTTTTGTTACTGAAAACAAGTGGAATTTATTTTATCTATTTTGCATGGAGGAGTGGTAGAAAATATTTAGCAGGTTTTCATTAAATCTGGTGTCTGGAAGGACGTTACACTTAACGTTATTCGAAAAAAATAAATTCTGCGTTGTATCGGTTCACTGTTTATACGATATTTAAGTTTAGAAAATAGCAGTTTTTTAAAAAAAGATTATCGTAAAATATTTGAATTTGCACAGAATATGTCTCTATTTTCAATATCCGAAAGCTTTATTTGGAGCATTCTTTCCAGTATAAATGTTAATGAAGTACAAAGAAATACTTTCGATCATATCCAGGGGTTGATATATGTAGTGCCGAGAAATGTGCAGTAATGAATCTGTGATAATATATTTTACAACACTGTAAATGAAGTTCAATGCCAATAAAAGTTACAGAACATCAAGGAAAGCTTTAGACAAATGTAAGTATTTCAAGTTTTCCACTCTTGTATAGGAGAAACCATCTTGGCATTTAGGCCTTGCGTAAACACATGTTACTGTTTGAGGTTCTGAAAGCACCCTACTTTGGTAACTTCGATTGACAACTCCCTCGGCTTCTGTAGTTAATGAATTGACACTTGTATATTTCTGTAGCCCTCCACTCGACATTGTGCGCATGTAATATTCTGGTATTGAAAAGATGAGATGGTGAAAGATATCAGATCTCTTTGTAAATGAAGCACGATCACTCGATGTGATAACATGGAATGACTCGCTTGCAGTATGCATGAAGTGTTGTTTCAACACTGTCATGCGTTACAGGAGTTTCATTCTGGGACCATTCTATTCAGCTGCAAATTACATGGAGCTTCGAGGGCTGATTGTTACTGTATTTTGTGAATGTTATGGGAAAGAAAGAGAAAACACCTGTAAATAAATGAGAATTCTTGTTTACTTAAGTGATGATATTATTATTTACATCTACGGCTACATTGTTATACTAGTATTTGTCTTGTGGTAGACCATGAATTTCAACAACCAAACTACATGATCTGTATAGATTATGTACCTAACTTCACATGAAAGCGATGATGACTGATGAATTAAAAAGGACGGAGAAGAAAGCGGTAGTGTTCTGTGTGAGGGGATACGTCAACAATTCCCTCTTGTGGCTAAAGAAAGCCACGATAACCCCAGTAAGGACAGCCTATCATCGGTTTCCGAGTTTAGAGAACGGGACCTCCTGAGTATGAAGCAGAATTGACAGTTATCGTCCCTGGTGTGGTCACATCATCTTGTATCTACACACACCCTTTCATCCACTCCCACATGTGTTCATCATTGAACTCATCGGACTATGGCGAATGGCGAATTATAATTACGCGTGTGATAGAACGCCATAATGAAGAGTGCCGACAATGGGGGACTGCCCTTGCAACCATGTGCAATCGTTTGATAGAGTTCTGATGTTATGGGTGGAGTATTTAGTTACACAAAACTGATCTGTTGAAAACCTTTATGGTCGGTGGTTTTCTGCATTGTTACTCCCCCTTCTTCCTGTTTCTGCTTGAAATATCGGTGCAAAAACGAGGTAACTGGCCGTTTGTATAAACATCTAATGAATTTCAACATTGGGTTCTTTCAGCTATGATAGTTTACTGTTCCTTTCGATAGTTTAAGACAATTTTGTTCATGTACACAGATTCACTGTTTGCTACATTGAATGGTAATCAGTCACTGTAGTGAGAGACTGTACTATCACCATCAATTCTTCTGCTATAATGACTTGAACTCGAGTGAAATGTGTATCATCCGAACATTTGACATGCAGAGTTTCTTCATAATAGAGGATATTTGTATTTCGAAATCTAGAAATGACACAGAACGATAATATATTTATATAAGAGAATCTTTAATAAAAGAACATATATTGCCATAGTGCGGTTTATGGTATTTTTCTGAGAATCATAATCCCAAATTTCTTTCAATTTTGAAACAATTTTGCGGTCGTAACTCGCATAAGGATTCAGATTTAAAGTAATTGCATTGACGTATATTCTTACAAGTCTAGTTATTACGAAATTTAACTCTATTGAGCTGAGTCTTTCTTGGAAAGCTGATACTATGCTCAGCTAGTCAAAAAATTCCCCTCTTCTTATGGAACACGACTCTTCATTACCGTGTCCATGCCCAGCCTATTTCATATTCCTGATTGTAATATCCTCATAATATTTGGTGAAGAGTCCAAATTATGGAGTCCCTCATCTTGAAAATTTCTTCAGTCTCCTTTCACGTCAAAGAATGAGGACAACAAGGTTTATCGTAGCAAACATTTTTAATCAACTATTAATTTCTTCGTGAATACAATTTTTATTTATTCCCGTATTTACAAAATATTTTAACTTTGCCACAGGATTTGTTAGCTACTGCTATACAGTGATTTTTTCTTGTCTTCTGACGACGAGACATAAACTGTAAATTAGTTTTCTCTGCGTTTACTTCTAGACGAACGTGATTGGACATATTGGTTTGTGTTCCCATTATCGTTACTTTGCAGAAATCATATTTGTACAATGAGTGAAAGTAATGACCGAATATATTCGGAACCCTGTAGTGTGGAGTTTTGTTATGCTTACATCCAGGACTTTAAACTCTGAGCAGATATCTTTGCTCAGGGCTTTTTCACCCTGATCCCTGTATTCTCGACACTGGAATTCGTGCGACTTTTTTGTGGGAGGATTTGTAGTATGAGATCGATATGTGAGTTTGGCCAGTGTTCAGGAACTGCAGTATTTCTACCAGCACCTTATGTCATGCAAGTTCTACTGAAGCGTAGGTCTGGCTCGGGGCTAGAATCAACACGACCCGCGGGAGCCTTTGTTCCACGACGCTGGTGATACATCACAAAGCTCTGTGAAACATACTCGTTTGTGATAGAAAATGCGAAAATGAAAATCGTGAGAATTTTTTTACGACAGATATTACTTCAGTGCGGTATTTATAATCTGCTGTTAATTCTTGAGTCATTTTAATGTCTAGTCTTAGTGCAGCCTGTAATCAAACCGAATATGTACAAACAGGAAAATTAATTTAACATCTTTACAATTATAATTTTATTGGCCATTTTTAAAAACTATTTTTTTTAAAAAATGTTTTTATTTACTACGTAGGCATATTATTGATAAAAGCTTGTATATAGAGATTGCTTGGCAAAACAAATTTGAACTTTATAATTTATACTTTAGTGCTATGAATTAAAAATTAATCATGGTTATATAAAAGCAAAAAAATAATTTATGAAATGGATATGACAGACGGGCGAACGTTGGATGCCTGTTAAGGTGTTCTTCCAGTTACAATCATCTCTTAACTTGTTGATTAATGGATTTAAATTCAACTCAGCTACATGGGTTATTCGTGACTTTTAGCAGATTAAATCAAAATAAAGCTTACATAATGTACATTAACCTAAATTCTGATGCGGGCATTTTCTCTACACCAGACGTGCCTAATGGCTATAGTGCCATGATTCCAGTTACTGAGACTCGTTAGTGAGAACCGAAACCAGCAAGCAAACTTGAGTGTGACGCTAACTTAGGTGATGCTTTATATTGGCTCCCTAACCCGTGTATGCTCGTCTTACAGGTGCGAGGTGAACTGAAACTTAATACGCTTGATCTCTCCTTTGCTTGGTCCATGCTTGAATCTGTCTCCAGATTTTGTGTGTGCAAAACTGCACAAGGACTGTGACGCTATATACTATGAAATTCTTCGGAAATGGCAGGAACAAATAAAAATTTAATTTACGAATAAATCAATAGTGCATTCAAATCAACGAATTCTTTCTACCATGTAGAATATTTTGTTCTCCCATCTGCGATCTAAAACGAAAAGATTAAAATTTACAAAACAAATTTTACACTTTTTACTGGTGTAAAACGTAATTCTCGTAAATTAAGGGAAAAAACTGTTTGAGGGTGTTTGAGGACATAACAATAGGATGATGAAATTAAGGACGATGAGATGGACGGGGCATGTAGCATATGTGGGAGAATTGTTAAGTTCCTATAAAGTTTAGTCGAAATACTTCAAGGGAAGACCCCTAGATGGCCTAATCTCAGATAGAAGGAAAATATTAAAATGGATGTCAAATACATAGGATGGAAGATTTCGGTTTGGATTTATCTGGCTAAGGACAAAAGACGGCAGCGGACTCTGGCGAAGATGAAAATAAACCTTCACTAACTAAACAACTATTAATGTCTCAAGAAGAACTCTGCTTCATGGAATTGGGTATGTACGTTTTGTGATGGAGATCCAATCAACCCACTATGATTTGTGTTCATATAAGGACTACTGTGTTTGATCGATGCTACTGTCTACTGTGATTTATGTCTGCCTGTACGCTGTTTGATCGGACTTATCGTGTACCGCAATACATGTTCAGGCCGGACGTGTTGGGTTCAGATACTGGAGGGATTACATCGGACCAACTTTACATAATACTGAGCCACGAGGTTTGTGTACAGAGGTCTACAGCGTCTGATGCATGCCGAAGATTTAAGCAGCTGTATTATTATCCTGTGTAACTTGGCCTCTTGGGCAACATGCTAACGCCGGTCTTTGCTTAGTTAGAACTGGGAGAGAAGTTAGAGGACTCGTCCTGGCGCTTCCAGTCTTGTTTCAAAACTGAGTTTTCTCCCAAACATTTTGCATAATAATGAATAGGATATTATTGTCAGAGATACATGAAATGATGAAGTTTTTATGAGTTCCGGTTATGTTATTCCTCAGCACGCTTGCGAGGTGTGTGAGTACATTAAAATTCGTTGTGATAGTGTAAGTCTAAAAACAAAATTTATTCTAGCATAGCAACGGTAGAATATAGGTGGGTTAAACATGGTAATTTCAAAACGTTTCTTATAATAGTATTTAAATATGAAGCTACTATTTATTTGAGCCGCTGTCTGTGCTCACATTAAAAGCGGGCGCTTTTATTGTAAGGTCAAATGTTTGTTTAATCAAATAACTAAAATAAGGTTTCAGCACAAGCTGCAGGAGATGGTTTTAAAGTCGCTTTTAATACGTCACCTTAAGTGATTTTAACATGTCTGTAGAGCTTCTTTAAAGCAGTGGTATTCAACCTTTCTTGTTCACGTACCCCCAGATATAATTTCTCTTCAACTTTATACCCCCAAAGTTGTTGGTGTATAATTCAAGTTATACATAGTTTATAATCTACATATAAAATAAATTAAATAAATTACATTACTGATCATTCAGTGTTTATCATAAAATAATATATACATTTTTTAAATTTCACGTACCCCCTAAAATGTCTTCGCGTACCCCCGGTTGAATACCACTGCTTAAAGGATCAGCAGCCTACCTTATTAAAAAAAAACTTGATTTCTTCGGATTTTCATAAGTCATACTGACATATGTTAGCAGCAGTAAGCTACTGGCATAACTGCCGGCAACACTTATCGCATTGCGAATATTTGAACACGAATTACTTCACATTTACATTATGTATCTAGAGTGCTCACTTGTTCGGTGTTGTGTTCTTGTAAGCTGTGATGCTGTGGCAACCAGTGTTTCCGAGAAAATGTACTTTGTCCATATTCAGGACTGAAGACTTTTACGAAACGTTGGTGCCTACCTACAGTTCCACAGGCGTCACAGTATGTATGTATATATATATATATATATATATATATATATATATATATATAAATCGACATCTTCACAATCGTGAGAGCTTCAAATTTCACCAAATTTCTAATTTCCCTGCTCTGTTCTGCAATACTCTATTAAATGTTAGGCCTACTAACTTTTGTGTTGAGAGGAAATGACATGTCATATGCACTTGCGTGAATCTTTTACATGAAATAATATAATTGCCTTTCGTTTGAACCCTCATTTTTTTACTTCCCAATGATGTATATTGCACTGTATGTTAACGCTGTGTTAGGGCACGGTGTTTGAAAAGGTTGCTACCCCGTTAATCCTGTGTTCGTCTCAGTACTTTGTTACGAGTTTGAAGTTATTACGCAAATGGAGGGAGGGGCTCCACAATAAATTTCTGCTTTAGCGTGCATTTTTCATAATCTGTTGAAGGATCGGCTTATACTCTACAGAGAATTGCCATTAGAGGTCGGGAAAGAAAAACGCGAAATCAATGTTATCTGTGAAATACATCAAAATGTTTCACATGCATTAATCTAGATAACCTCAAAACCAATGGATTGCGAGCTTTCAGCCGCAGCTGGGACCAGAGGTCACCAGACAGAACCACATATCATATGACCTGGCCATTTCATTCTGAAAGCCTGTGGTTCTAGAGCGGCCATTACGATTACTGGTTAACGAGTGTTATTTATTTGTTACCATAGACACGCTAGTCAAACTACTGTCTTGTATTCATGAGGTCACCGGATTCAATACAAACACAGTCTGCTCTTAATAAGATGTTAGTGGTCTCTGAAGTAACTACGTATGAATATTATCTTGCTTTCACACATTTTATCCGCCTTAGTGGTTTGGTAATAAGGCAGGAGGAAAAATTTGAACTAACCTGTTTACTGTTTCCATAGAGAAACTGTCTCTTTCTGTGGTATACTGAAGATAATCCAGTGAAAACATCCGGAAATAAGTCCAAAACTGCTTTCATTATTAAAGAAAACTTCCTCCCCCAGAAACAACCATTATTTATATCGGTAATACACTTTCATCTGCCATCTGTCTGTCTGATGGTCTTCCATTTACCAGGACTCCATTTTCTTTATACCAGCAAACTTCCTTTCCTGCGTCACGTTGAAACGTAGTAACATCTTTCAACGCGCTTTAAGTCCGTATTACAAGCAAATGAAGATTAATCTGACATTCTGTGCTGATAATATCCGGACAATGTGAACTGTTCCTGAGCGGAAATGGGCTGGGCGTGTCTCCCTTTGTTCCTTTCGTTCTGAAGGCGACTCATTCTTCAGTATTTATGGTCTCAACCTCCAAGCCTTGTTTCGTAGGGTCAACAGATGACATATAGAAAATGAGACCTCTAATTGTTTGTGTTGATATTTTAGCGTTCTCATTGCACAATCATGAAATTAAGTTACCTTTATGGAAACGTGTCTTTGTTATGTCTATGAGGTTCTTGACTCACTGTCGATTTTTGTGAAACATTTTTGAACATTCTACGAATATTAAATTTGTAAATATTGTGGACTTCTATGATATTAGCATCAGAGATAATTCCTTATGTACATGCACATATAAAGACTCTTTGTTTCCATTTTTAAATTTGTGGCCTTTCTCGTGTGACATCTTCTGTAGTGCGGGTAGCCTATACACAACCCCAAAGGCAGTTTTCTGATAATCAGTGAACCACGCACTGACCTGCCAATCACAGCTGATAAGCAGCCTCAAGCTAACAGAGACTTCACTGCACACAATTAGATGTTTGTTGACTTGGTCCGTGCAGGTAGAGCCCAGCAATAGCATAAGCGCCAGCCAGTGTATTCATGTCTGTAGTGCCGGGAGTATAGCAGTACCCATGAAGAATGGCTGTATATGTATAGTCCTTGTTCTCATAATCCCCCATAAATGATCTACTCAGATGCGTACAAATAATCTTGATGGGGTTATGTCTTTAAACGCTGTTACTTTTAATACAAAATATTATGGAAGGGTAATAGTGCGTTGTATTTTTGGTTTTTAATTGTTTGTGAGGCAGGGAACTGGCCCTTACTGTCTTAGGACCATGTGCCACACAAGGCTTCGGTATTAACAGTTTTGAACATTTCAGGTTGTGTTAATTTCATCAAAATCACATTCTTCTTAGTTAACCTATTCCATGACCGTGTACTTGTTTGAATTTGAGCTGAAAAGATCTGAATCTGATTTCCGTTTTGTTCCGTCGCTCCATTTCCTGCGCTTCTGTGGCGACTGAACCTAATTCGAGACTGCTTTGTATTCTGGATGCAAATGAACTTACATCCTTAAGCACTATAGTCACTCTCAATTATTCAGCATCGAGGACCGACTGACACGTGACATGACACGGTAACAATGGCGCTCGACCCGAATTATTTATCGGCGCACAGTGACATTCCATGACGTCACTAGCGTTTTGTGCAAAACCGAAATACTAGCTTTTCGATCTTTCAGTTGAATTTTCGTTATTTTAATTTTTCACTCTTCACTGAAACTGTGATATTTATTACGTATCTTATTCCTCGATGCTTTATATCGAGTCATGTATTCAACCGCCCCTTACTAAATATGTCCACGTTTACTGGTGACGTTTTTGAATGTATGTCAGGAGCGCATTCGCCGCGTCTGTGAAGTTCACATCCATTGTCACGTCCACAATCAGTGCACGGAATACATCACACGTTGTGGGCTGTTTCACGTTCCGTAACAAGCAGAACTGTTCAGGGCTGAAACTGGGGTTTTGGAAAGTGGAGAATTCATTATATAGCGTGAGAAGAAAGGCTAGACTAGAGGGGGACTATTAAAATAAAGTGAAGAAATGTGGGTTTTCATTTACATTTAATGAAAAAAAGGGAAGAATTTCTGACTTGCAGTGCAGGTAATTTGCAATAGCAGGCTTAAATTTACAGTAAGGAGCACCTTAAATAAAGACATAAATACGAGAGAAGAATTTGCAAAATATGATTTATCAAATCTAAAACTTCTTGACGAAGGTAAAGAGTCAATTGAATAAAAATTTACTTGGATATTATCCATCGTCTAGTAAATGTAAAACGTGAAACGACGTTTCGGAGATGGGACTCTATCTCCGTCTTCATGTTCCTACACAATCTAATCCCTATCTCCGGAGATAGGGATTAGCTCTATCTAGTGGGCCCAACTGTGTAGGAACCTGAAGACGGAGATAGAGTCCCATCTCCGAAACGTCGTTTTACGTTTTATATTTACTAGACAATGGATAATATCCAAGTAAATTTTTATTCAAAATATGATTTCTTCAAACAATCATCTGCACCACGCAAATCCTAAATCTCCGGAACCTAACCTAACCTATCCCGCAGCAGATGTGACCACATCTTGCACAGTTAGCTCTTTTATTAATCTTGCACACGTTTTTGACTCACAGTTCATGTTTCGGGGTCGCTAACTGAAGCAGTTTGAGTTAGAGAACTCAACTGCGGTGAATAATGTGAGGCTCTGTGGAAGGTAAAATTTGCAATTAAATGTGAGTGTGTGGTCACTCGGTCACCCAAGCCTGTCAACCCGTTTAATAGTGCGAGTACAACTTTTGAGTCCGCCTTCCGGAATTGAAGCTGTGGTCGCTGATTGCCATAGTAACTCAAACGTATTGTGGTTCTGCAGTCTAGTAAATTCCTCGGCTTATACAACACAGAAATTGTCATTCGAATTGTTTCGTTCCTATCACAATTTTTGCCACTGTGAACAAGGTTAATTTATCAGCATGAAGGTAATGTTTTATTAAAGCATACTACCTATAATTTTAAGTATTATTTCCGAATGCCCTAGCTATTTCTCTTGGTATATTTTATTGCTGTATTGGTTAAGAGTAGAAATTGTTAGGCTCCTCTGTGCTGAAACAAGTTTGAATTATTACGTGCTCACATGTTCGACCTCCGCTCTAATAAATATTAAGCAGTGTATGTAGTTGCGATGAAGAAATAGAAATTATACGGGAACGAATGAAGTATTATGAAATTAGGCGGCGGCGTGTGGCATCGACTACTGGAACGTGCGTAAATTAAACATGCATGGCAGCATCGTAATGCGGATGTAACTGATAAATGAGCCTTCAGGTTTGGATGTGGCGGGTATCTCTGCTTCATTATTAACAGGATTTAGTTTGGTTAGGCACATCGGTTTAAGCTCCCACACAGATTGAAATATAATTTTTGTACTTATTATTAACCATGATTGAGCTAAATTTCTATAGAACTTTCGTTGTAATCCTGATATTTCCGTAGATCCTTTTGTTCAATTTAGCCAAAATAATTAAATGTAATCTAACATTTCCTGATAACATTTTATAACAGGAAAAATAATTGTCAGGCTATACGTATTAGGCCGATTGATTGTGTCAAGACGATCTGAAATCGCCTGATTGCATATATATAGGGCACATGGCGTCGGGCAGATGGGAAACGCACACAAAATTTTGTTCGAAAAACCTGAAGGGAAGAGCCCACGTTCGTTACGTAAACTTGATTGGAAGAAGATATGAAGGCAGGTCTTTATGAAATAGATTTAATGATGTGGACTGAATTAATCTCATTTACCTGATGTATGATGGGGTTAGTCGGACTCCGAATACAATACAGTGGCGGACTCATGCGAACACAGTAGTGTGATTTCGGTCTCCATTAAGGGTGGGTAACTTTACCAGCTGAAAGAATATTAGTTTATCAGTAAATCCTTTGCTGCTTTAATTACGTTCTTAACAAATAATCGTGATTATTTTTCTACTTCCGTATAAACAATTGTTGGGTCACATTTACTTCATTCTGCACTTTTAAGGAGTTTTTTTTTGGGGGGGGGGATCTTTTGGTATCCATTCGTACTTCTTGCGTTTTTCCTTCGAACATGTATTTCTCAATGTCTTTCTCCCACTATATTGGTAATCCATAATTGATCTGTAATTCGTTTATTGTGTGAGTGAACTGATAATGGAAAGACGGAAGACGTGAGTATTTATTTAACAGTAAATTATCTTTGAAATGAATTCAGCGTCGTTATGTAATCTGCGAACCAACCTTGAGAACACAGCGGAAAGTGAGTCGTGGTACCCTGAAGTTCGTATGGAATAAGCAACGGAGTAGACACCAAATTGCCACAGTGCATGTTTATTTTTTGTGGACTTCTGCTGTGAATTAACACAAACTTCGTCTACACTAAAGAAACCAAGGAACCCGACCATCATCCGCTCGACAGAGATACGTAGCCAGTGCAGGCAGTAAGCAAGCTTTACTCTGCAATAAAGTATATGAAGACAGTCTGTAAATGGGCTTCTGAGGAGTGCCTTGGGTCCTCTCGACACTGCCGTGGGACAGACACACCCGAGTAGACCGTCAGTCTCAGCGTCTGATAATTGTAGTGTGTACCTTCTAAACCTGGTTTTACTATGTGTTCTTTGCAGTGAATGAATTAAATGAACGTGTAATGGAGCCGCAATTTTCACGGTCCAGGTCACTAAAAGGGTTTCGATAGAATTTAGAATGGTGGGGGTGTTGTGTACGTAAAATGTTACTTCACGAATTTTGTGTTTATTTTATCAAAACTTACAGCTTCTTTTAAAAAAGCGCGATATCATAACGTTCATTACTCAACGAGTTGGTTTTTAGATTTTGTTAGGAAGAACTTACAGAGCAGCTTTGCGATAGGTGTTGAAGATGCCCGCCACCTTCTCGGAGACAAGCAACCGCTATTTTTGGTGTTTTATGAGACTTTGCGACGTCTGGGTTGTAGCGCCGTGCAGTCTGGTGGAAGCTTACCAACGTTTCAGAGGTTCTTTCTTCCTCAGTCACCAGGTCGATGATCCCCTGATGATGGAGGCAGCATGGACCTCTGAAACTTTGGTAAATTTCCACCAGACTGCACGGCGCTACAACCCAGAAGACATCCATCTACTTATAATTTGATTTTTGCAAAGTAGTACGTCGTTGTTTTTGTGTCTTATTTTAAATGGTACACCATGTATGTGTTTGTGTGCGTGCGTGCTCGCGTTCGTGCGCGTGTGTGTTTATATGCACACATCAATAGAGTGCAAGTTTATGTTGAACGAATATCAAGAAAACAGTTCAGTGTAGTATAATAAAGGTTAATGTTTTTTGTAAACAGTGCATTTCTACTGATCATAAATGAATTAAAGTTTTGCGTTGTAGTAATGCACAGTTAAATCTTTTATTTTCATCCTTTCTTTCGCTTTTACGTATTTCAATTTACGATTAGCTCTCTCATGATTTCCAGAGCTGTACTCAGAGTCGTTCCAATAACTCCGCGTTAATTCTGAAAGTTTATTTATCTTAGTTCGGTTTAGAAACTTTATCAGTGCATTAACGGAGGTGGAAATCTATTCCCATAATTTTCAGGTGCTACGTAGCAACAAATTGAGCGGAAACGGAACTATCGGTTAAGTTTGTGGGTCGTGTTTCTGGAGTAAACTTGTAAGATTGTTTAAAACTTGTTTCGAAATCCTTTTGTTGTGCACGAGTTTCCGTCTTCATGCCTCCGGGATTTGTCGAAGTGCAGGACTGGAGATCGGCGTGCGACCCCCGCCCGCCCCGGGCTTAAAATTCGACCTGACTTCAGTCTGGTTTGTTTGAGGGAAAGTTGCAAAGTTATAAAATAACATATATCTCGCCTAAAACCAAATTATTCATCGATTATCGATGAAGGTTTACCAGTGTAACTATGCTTCAGGGTTCGGTTTCAATAATCCATTCGAGAAGCACATCGGCCTTCAGATGTGCCATTTTTATTCACGACTTGCATCGTCCCTGCCTCCAATGTGGTTTCTCTTTCACTTCCAAATGCGATAAAATGATACGAAGTGGATTCGCTCCTCGCAGTCACAAATCATGCGATCAGACGTCTTAATATCAAGTTAAATTAAAACGTGTAGGGGATCCGGTATCAGACCTTGATGTTATAAGCAGAGATAGTATGCGAAACGTCGGATATAACGGCTGATCAAGAAAACTCCGTCGCATTCAGTCGTCATTATAGCTTAAAATCGTACAAACTCTTAACGACCAATCATATTCACTATCTGTAATTCCGAAATTGCATTTTGTGTAGTATATAGGTGTAATTACTCGCGCTGCCAGTTTTAATCTTGGATAGTGCATTTGTGTATCCATATCTACTGTGATTAATTTGGCTTTTCATGGCACGGAACCGAGAGGATATTTTACCTGCATGAAAAAAGCTTAATTTTGTTTTCCTCTTTCTTGACAAATGATGTCCATCTCGCTCTTTTTTGTTTTAACATCGCTAGTAAAATATGGTGGAAATTGAAAATAATATAGCTTGTCATTGTATAAATTTTTCCAGCCTCATGATATACAATTCCTCTTAAGTATAAATATTCTCGCAGCGTAATGTTCTCAGACACCTTTGCCCGTGTTCTTTCAATCACGTGGAAAACAGGTTCAGAAAATAAAACTATAAATCTATTCGTTTCTGCATTGGTTATATGATGTTAAATGAGAAATGTTATAATGCTGTTGGTGTAATGCTTTTAGAGCATTTTGCGACAGAGCAGAACCTGCATTCCTTTGTATCCGACACTTAAGTACACGCGTCTGTGAGTAAAGTTATCTGGATATCACATAATAAAATCAGACTGAGACTGAATTTCTTTCATTTCGGTTTTAAACAGAAAGCAGCTTAAATCCAGTACTCAAATTCCAAACACAGGAAACTCAGTTTATCGCGTCTTTTAGTCGGCACGACTCAACTGCTCCAGCAGATTCATAAAGCAGTTAAGCCGTAAAGCTTTCGTCACAAACGCCATTCTAAGAAAGTATTTGTTTTGTTAGTCCCTAAAATAATCTAAAGGCAGTTTATTTTAGAGACATTTGAAGTTTCTCTGCGATTTCAGTTCCTGTTATGTGCAAATTGTAGCCACTCTTTGTGAATCCGTTGGCAATTACTTCAAGTATAAGAGCTTTCCTTCCCTCCGTCGGAGCTACGTATTTTTCGTTTGAGGTGCACATATTCTGATAGGCAGAGGAGACGTTGCTTTTCTCACACCATTCCTGTCTGTAAGTGAAGTAGATAATGAGCTCAAGGAATAGACAATTAAGACGCCATGTAAAATGGTGCCGTGTGCTACTGACTGACTACAAGCAGAACATGGAACACTACCAGACTTTCTGTCATTCAGCGAAAAAGTTTTGCAGCAGATGTCATTTCTTAGTCGGAGAGAACCAAACAAGCAAGCAGTCTGCCCTAGAAAAACTCTAGGCCTTATCTTAGCTATACTGCCGCGTTTTGGAAATTCCCCCAGATCCAAGGACTGTTTCATTGTAAGATCTTTGGAAAGCGCGGGACTCCATGGGCCGGAGCTCCTTGGGTGTTTCGACACTTTTCAGTGACGGTCATTGGTTCCTCTTGTCTTCATTTTCCTCTCCGAATCCTGTTTCCTTCCATTTCTCTCGTCGTCTCATTCAGCTTTGACGTCTTTATTTTGTCATTGTTTTCTACTTTTGTTAACTTCTTTCTTCCACTTCCCTTTCTTACATTTCTACCTTCTCTTCGTCGAATTTAGGATTTATTAATGAATAATGAGATGAAAAAAGATATAGCAAGTAATCGCCCATTCCTAACATAAGGCATTTGTTTGGATGTACTGCGGGAAATTTTGAACAACTCCAGTCAGAATATAATACAAGATTTAATCCTGGAATCTCCCAAATACGAATTTTACCTTTTCATCGTGCGTATGATTTTCTTTCTTCTCCTGCTTCTACAATTAGATGAATTTTTTTTTCTTATTTCTCCCGGGATTCATCTTCACCAATAATTGCTTCTATTTCTTTTCCTTTTCGTTTCTTCTCCTACTTGACTCATCCTTTTCTGCTGTTCATTTCCATCTTCCTCCTGTAATCAAATTCGCGGCCTCAATGAGTAGTGGCTGGCGGGATCAGTACTCTAACTGGCACTCTGTCCAAAGATGTTCAAATCCTGTCGCATTCTGACGCACTGTTACGAAGTAACGACTATTACTAAGTCTTCAGCGAATAGTGGTTTTAAACACAGTTGTTGTTGTTTTTTGTTCTGCGTGTCTAACGACTCGGTAGCGTTGGAAAGCGCTACAACGCTACATTTTCACCTCGTTCATTCTTCCGAGTCGAGATCTTGTATTTGATTACAGCCACTTGAACATTTTATCTTCATGATTCTGTTTGAACACTGTGACATTGGCACCAGAGTAAACATCTTAGTTTTCGAATCGAGAACTTTATAAAAAGTGGAGCAGGAGGCTCGTAACTTTAGTGGTTGGCGTTTCTTTACTCTGGTCACGAGCTGGGGTCGTGACTTGCGTGTCTCTTCAGAAGGTCGCTGAACATCTGACATCGCGTTGTCTCTAATGGCGGCCTGGGGCCTGGAAAACAGGCAGTTAATTACTGCACACCGGTATAAACAGCAATTAACCTGCGACTGCTCTGCTATCCCGACAACAAGTTCTTAAGTAACTTCTTCCAGTTCAGATGACACTCGCGTTCTTCGATGTAACATGTGGGCCGAAGTGACGGTTACTTGGGTATTTATGACGTGTGAGTCATGTGGATTGAGAGTCAATTGTCTGTCAACAGATCCATACAATGTAATTTCTGTTTGCTGTTTATTCTTAAAAACAATACAAATAAAACTAGTCGATTGTAAGAATGTAAAGTGGGTCTCTAAATTTGAGGTAACTGGCTTTGAAATTATTTTTAATTTAAAAATAATACCATATCTGATGTGAAGTCATATATTGAAAAAGAGAATGTTTTTTGAAGACAGCTACAAACTTTGGCTTGTGTAGTTGATCGAACAGACATTGCAATTTTCTGTCGCCCTTGATGAGTTACAAAGTCACAAAGGAAGATATAAATATTCCATGCTGTATCTGACATACGTGAATATTATTCTTGCGATATAGCGTTCGTATATCCAGTGAAAGTTTTGTTCTGTCGTTGAACTAAATAAACACCCAACGTTTGTTTGTCTCCTGGCGTCATGTAGCACTGAATGAATGTAAGCAAGAAAAACAAATGGACACATACGCTAGTGTGAATCGGGTTCATTTACACCAGGAAAAACAACAGAAAAGTGATTTGTTTTCGTTACAATAAACAGGCCAAGAACCAAACTACCAGGATATTTATTTGTCGGTCGTTTCATTAATAAATCAGCAACATATTCGTTCCTTCTGCCTACGTCTGCGTCGTATTATTGACGTTTGTATCCGTCCACAGCTTTTACAGTTTACCCTGATAGAGCTAACACGATTTCGCTGTTCCTAAATCGGCTCTTGTACAGACACGTTCTCACAAAAGTGTGGCAACTGATCCCATCAGAGGAGCAATTTGAGGCGATCTCAGCATTAGGTTGAGCGAATGAGGAGGTCGTGGGTTTGAATCCTTTGCGGGATTTAGATGCCAATAGCGTCACCGTGTTTCATCCCGCTTACTGTCACCAAATCCCCGTCCAATATGGGTTTCCTAGCACGAGATATCCTTCCATTTGAGAAGAGATTCCCAGAACGAAAGAACTTGGTTAATCCGAAAAATCGCTCTGAGAGAAACTGCAGCTGGCTGCCACGTAGATACATTTCCCAGTACGACGACGGCTTTAATCCGCGGAGAGCCGCGGCAAGGTATTCGGAATTTTACTTCTTGACAGCTTATGGATGTAGGAGTAAAACTTCCATAAAACAATTCTAAAAGCGCTAACTTCATCATCATAAGGGTCTTCTTTATGTTTCTATCTCATTCCCATAACGTAATCGTTTCATTCATCATTATTATAATCTCTGTGATTTTCAATTATAATATAACATTAAAATTTAATGACATGGACACGTATTGTCTTCATAACAAGTAATTTAGAAGTGTAATAACATTTTAATATGATGTATAATAGTGAAGTGTAATGAGACTTCAGTGAAGAAATATAAGCTTATACTTGACGTATTCAGGGGAAGGAGGCAGTTAAAATAAATACTACAGTTAAAGAGCCTAATCGGTATATCAGATTCAGACGGGCTATCTCATTTAAACTAATTAATGCAGCCTGATTAGTCAGTTCATTCTAATTTGGATTTTCTCTAAAATAATATACGAAATACCTTTTTAAACTCACCCAGACATTTTAAAACTAGCTGCATATCAGATTAACCTATTAAATTGCTGTTTGTTACTTGACTCGATATACTTATATTATTAAAATATAATTAAATATTATGCAATGTTAGCCAGTGTGCCAATACCAGATGTTCTGCATTCGAAAGCACAACACCAACCATGCCAATCAAGGAGGGGAAGTTTTTCATTGTCGCTTTGGGGGTTGGGTTGATGGAATGGGGTGGCATGCAACGGTTAAGCGGTAATTGAAATCGGTTCTAACGTTCCGTCAGACAGTGAGCATGTTTGCAGTCTGAATCACGAAACAAAACCTCATTGTTCCAATCCGCTGGGCGTTGATGCTGTTCCTGCGTTACAGGGTTGTGTGTGTTGCAGAAATGTGGTCGACATTTTGATTCGCATTGTAATGTAACTTAGGTCAGCCTACAGATAAACACAGAGCATGCCTACGTAACAAACAGAATATGACAAAACTTGATTGCAGTAATATCTGTTGATTCCCAGCAAATCATTTAATATAACAGTATTTAATTTATAGTTTTATCTTTTATTTTCTTTGTCTTAGGGACGATTTTTAAACGTCATGTCATCGAATTACATATTAAGTTGTGATATTTGAGGTTCTTATAGCGTAATAAATGACGAAGTCCTGGGTTTTGGCGCCATGTCGACTGGTCGACAGAGGCAATCGTTTCAGAGAAACATGATCATCTTAATTTATGGCTGAAGAAAATCATCGACATTATTAAGTTATGTTTGAGTTGGATCGAACGTGGAAGAATGTGGCCATGTCCTATTTTAAGACAATCTTTCAACATTTCCTGGATGTAGGTACTAATAAAAAAACTCTCAATCAAGATGGTTAATATCCGAGCTGTGATTATTACTCATGACTTCTCAGATAAGAAATACGAGTGGTATCCATTGCATGGCAACGGGAAGTGTTTTCTCCCTTGTACTTGCTTTAATGGTAGCAGGTAACACATTGAATAAGACATCTTGGACTTTACTTTACTTCTCGAACTGTTTTTCCCGTTTGCTCTGCTCATTCCTTCTAACTGTATTCCATGTCTGCCTTTTTTCACCAGCTGTCTTACCCTCTGGAAGGAAATTTAAAATTCTGTTTGACCACCGTTTGTCATCTGTTCTTATAGACCCATGTTGCTACACAGTTCGGTTCTTTCTGTTGTAACTGTTACTCACATCAACTATTTTCGTAATTCCTGCATTATTGATGTGAAGCTCGTTTCCGCTACTTATACTGAGCCTTCAGCATTAGTCCTTTGTATTCTATAAGCGTGCGGTTTAAATCTCGGCGTCAGAAGTGCGCTGTACAGATTGAGATTTTCTTGGTTACGTCATTTATTAGTCAGGTAAATATCAGACCAATAATAGAAACATGACCGAACGTATCAGCCGAGTGCTTAGTACCCCGTTTTTCTATGCTACAGGTCACGGATTCAAATCTCGACCTGCTATCCTGACTGATATGTTTCGTAGTTTTCTTCAGTCCCTCCGGGCAAGTATTTCTGCCACATTGTTTTGTTGTAATTCTGAGTTACTTGACTACTGATACATGCCACCTTCAGTGTGTACATGTACTTTAATTCTTCATTTTTCGTTGAGTGGAACTGTTACGTCGATTAACTAAAACATCCCGACTATATAAAACAATAAGATCTGTGATCTATTGTTCTTGGCTGTTCTATCTGTTCTTAGTGATTATTCTAGTACGCCTTGAACTGATGAACGTCGTAAACATTAAAAGTCCGTGTTTACAGAATTGTTGCATGTCTTTGAAAACATAATAAATTCTTATCAGTATTGTATTTAAGCCAATAATTTTGTCAATAGTTTAGTGGTTCTATTACGCTTTTATTTAGCATGGTTTTCTTAAATAAACTTTCGGATAAACCAAAGAAATTATACAAATTTTATGTGTGACAGATGAGACGTAATATTTTGGTGTTACATAATGATTGATACTTCGGCACGAGATACCTAGCTTAGAATAAAGGGCCTTTTTAGAATTGCTGTACAGAATGTTTAATATCAGCCAATTAAAAAAATTAAAGTTTTTAAGTGTGTTCGCTGCTTTTTAAGAATATAAATTATTCAGGGCTATAAAAATGGAGTAAGGTTACTGAAAAGGGAAGGTTTATTTGAATAAAAGTGACATAGAACGAGTTAGATAAATAAACAAATAGTAAACGAAATGGTTTGCGTTGTGTTGGACAATCCTGAAGGCAGAAAGGCTAAAAATTGGCTAGCAGGCAGAGTTTCTACATTGTTTGGGCATATATCACGCAGCCCGCAAGCCGTGACACATTGGTAATTAATTCATTGGCGACTATTCCACGATGCGGACGCCAGCTTTTCCGTTCCGTAGCTTTCTGCGAAACGTGCCTCTTTGAAATGAGGATGGGGAGATCCAGACTGCAAACGGTTTTAAAAAATCAGTGACTGCTGTGATGCTGGAGTTAGACTTTCTGATATTGTTCCACGCGTTACGGCCTATTTCACTTTTCTGCAGTAGATTGTTGCTTCAGCTCCTGTGTGTGTTACAGGAGGATTTAAAGTGCATTGTAACATAGAAAATTATAAACAATGGAAATTTCAAGTCACAAACCAGAGGATCACAATCGACAAAGTGACGTTATGTTTAGCTTCATAATTTATATTGTCCATCTACTTCGGATGGGCAGGAAGTGTAGCACGAAGAGGCATGAAACTGAGAGAAAATTAAAGTACTTTTTGGGTAATCAAATGAAGGTAAGTGAAATGGCCGGGATATGTATCATATACATGGAGAGATGAGAAATGCACACTAAATTTTAGTGGGAAAACTTGAAGGGTAAACAAAAGGTTAATATTTAAGTGAATCTAATAAATATGTGAGCTTAGGGTGTGATCCAGTGGCGACTGTTGTGAATGTAGTAATAAACTTGTAGGTTCCATGAAAGCAGGGAATTTCCTCAGCTGAATGATTTATCTGCTCCCAAAAAGGAGTAGGAAAATAATTTGTGGGATACGTGAGCTGCTTTGTACTGGCTGAGGACACTGTCGGTGTGTCTAAATCGAGACGGCAGTGAAAATTTGAATTTTGATTACCTATTGAGTGCTGGAAGTATTCGTTAATTTAAATCAGTTTAATTTTTTGTATGTTTTACAAGTTATGGAATAACGACTTTGATGTGGTGCTAAACATAAAGTAATGTCAAATACTAAGAAATTCTCACGGCCTTAAATACCGGTAATACAGTTCTAATTCATGTTCTGTTGTATTTAAGTCTACCTTTGTTAAAGCTAATTATTTACAAAATTTGTAATGTACAGTGGGAAAAATATCGCACAAAATAATCCTCACTAATACAGTTACCAAAAACAATTGGCAATTAAATAGTATCCCGGATGCGAAAACTGAATGCGATCCTCATAAATAACTTCATTAAACAAATTAAATGAGAGTCGCAGAACCAATTAAGTTATTAATGATAGGGTTGGTTTTGTCTGTTGAGTTACACACAACTTCGTGGTTGGTTAGTGAAGAGCTTGCCTATTTGAAAAATAAATATCACATTCATGTTCCATTGCATTTAATGTATACGCTTGAAAGAATAAAAAAACATAACAACAGAAGTAATTTCCGTCACGACAAAGTGCATGTGCGGAACTGTGAACACAAATTGCATAACTGGACGTAAAAAGAGACCAATATGATGCTCATTGATACAAAACATCAAACCTCATCGTTCTTTCAATTTCGTGCATTACGTAGGCAATACGAGGGGTTCGCTTTGGATATTATCAAAGGGTGAAAATCCAGTTACATTTTAATTAAATCGGTTTTGTTTAAAACCATATAATTTAACAAAATCCACTTTTGAGAAGACAAAAAAAGAAAGCTAGTAAAACCTTTATATTTTACGTTAGACATTTTTCCCACAGTAATAATTTTCAAGTTCCTAATTTTTTGATACAGTCATAGTTCACCGTCATCTTTAGTATGCTGAAGTTATCAAGATTCGTCTGAGTCCCAGATGTGACGTAGAAGTTACCATTGCTTACTGAGCCTGTTCATTATGGCTCACAACAGCACGAGTCTTTTTAATAGTATGTATCCTCAGTGAACTGTCACATCACTTTGCCATAAACTCGTATGTAAGGAATGCAGTTGAAAACACAACAGTTTTCGTCTTTTAGGTGGAAGTTTGTCCTTTTACGCCTTACATTTACTCGTATGTTCCACTTTGTCCGTGAAACGGAAAACTGTGCCTGGAAACCGTACGAAAGAAAGGGGTGCAAGGGAGAGGGTTACTTTTTAACTTGACGTGGCAACCCCCCGATAATGGAGTGGGGAAGTGATATTGGCGATGCTGGGTTCCGAGGGCTTTTGAGTGTAGGATGTGGGGGCTGGGAGGAGCTAGAGTTTTAGGTGCTGTTGGATTTGGTTTTGGTTCTCCGTAGTTCGCGGTAGCTCCCCGTCTAAGTCTAAAGCATTCCGCCTCCGTTGCTCTGAGTATATATAAAGTTTTAACGTAGCTCTGCTGGCTGCCATCCGCCCCCTTAATGCTGCATCCATTCAATCCTCAGCACGTGCGATACTACACTCACTGGTCGATTCAGTCTGACGATACTCTCTGCTCGGAGCTTCTTCCACTTTTATTTCAACCCCAAGAAGATAAAAAATGAAAGAAGCTGTGGAAGTATTTTGTCACGAAAATGCTCATGGAAAGGTACTGACATTTTCTCACATATCGCTTTAAAACTTTGCTTTGTTTGGTTTATTTTGATGTAGCTGTGATTGCAGTGCCAGAAAGAAGTATTTGTGGCAAATACACAAACTCAGGTTGGATGTGGAAAGAGGACCTGGATACTCGAACTGTGGTGGGTTCTCATTTAAAAGTCGTTTCCGAAAGGTCGAGAAGTATTTAGGAGGACAATATTAAATCGGATTACAATGAAAAATTATGAAGCTATAAACTGGATTTCGCTGGTTCAGAATAACTTCCCGTGGTGAACTTTGGCATTAGCGATGTTTAGCCGCGTGCTTCTGCTGACACATAATTCTTGTTTTGCAACACAGGATTAATTCTGAAATGCTGAATCATTTTGAAATTTTATAAGAATTTGTGGATTCGTCCATTAAATTCCCATAGCGTAAATTAGCATGCATACGATATTTAACTAGTAGGAGGAACAGAATTTTTCTACATCCTGTTGACACCGCGCAGTGTCTGTTTGCCGACTACACACAGAGTTGTGCCTGTAGCCTGTTGTTCCATTGTTCCGCACAGTGTCGGAAGGCGGAGTCTTATGGAATATGGATGAATCTTTTGAATAGAGCTGGGTATGGTATCATTTTTATTAAGCATGTTGATAGCCGCCGAAGGGTTGGACTGGAGGGATGGGAGGATATTCGCTGTTTCCACTAAAAGCCAGGAATATTTAAGAGCAGTAAAGAGTCAAATGGATCCCTTGTGTATGCTCCTTTACTTACCACACCTCTTAACTCACGACACGAGACGGTTTAATTGGCTGTGCGGAGAAAATATCTTACCGTGCTTTCGCTCATAAATCAGGACCTTCAAGAGGTCTTTCGTGTTTCTGTTGCACGCGTCTATTATAGAAGGAAGAAATCTTGGCTTTACGTTGGTCAGCTACATTAGTTTAATAGCTTGTACTATTATTTTATATTGCTAAATTTCTGGATATCCGAAAAATCTCAGGCAATATAGTGACTAGTCGAACGTTTGAAGGTCTTTGACGACAGTGCGTTAATTTGTGTTATATTGTTGTAATATCTTATTCTACATGACCACATCAGTTGATACATCATCGCGGAATATCAGTGTTATGAACCAGTAAAGCACGTCTACGGCCAGATTAATGTCTGCGCTCTAAGTGCGAGCAGGAGAGGATGAAACACGATGGCACTGTCACTGTGCTGGTAGATCCTGTAGGCCAGTTTGCTGTGTAATTTTGTGTACCGTTGATTCTAATGGATGTTAAACAGGCAATAAATCACGAACCCCAATATATACCCGGCCGCCATGTTCCCGTTGCATGCATTGCGGTCATTAACGACCCTATGAGGGTGAGATGTTAATTATCAGGCCGTCATCAACAGAACAACCCTCTCACGATAATCAGATCCTTCTGTCGCTTGCTAAAGCAAAAATACGTCTGTTAAAGTTGATTGATTGCTTTTAACATACAGAGCATACTCAGACCTTGTGTAGCTGCTAAGATAATCTTGTTCACAGTGAAAGAAACCCTGCAGAACTTGCTGCTGGACTTGGGTCTTTACGGTTCCTTTAGAACAGTGGTATTCAACCTGGAGTACGCGTACCCCCGGGGGTACGCGAAGACATCTTAGGGGGTACGTGAAATTTAAATATATATATAATTTTATGATTAACACTGAATAATCAATAATGTAATGTATTAATTTATTTTAAATGTATATTATATACTATGTATAACTTGAATTATACGCCAACAACTTTTGGGGTACAAAGTTGAAGAGAAATTATATCTGGGGGATACGCGAACAAAAACGTTTGAAAACCACTGCTTTAGAAGATAGAGAAACCAACGTTTTATAGAGCTTATAAGTGATACGTTAAATCTGCATAAACAGGTTCCTATTTTGGTGTCTTTCATTTTTGTCTGTTATTCAGCAATATGCTAGTTATTTTTTATATATTTTATTTTAGAAATTCCTTCACATTCCCTCTTTCACTTTATATTTTTATCTCTATTTCATCTGTGTAGGATTTGAGGTTTTCACGGCGGTGAGTCTGATGATGGCTGTCTTCTGGGTTTTGCACCGTGTAGTCTGGTAGAATTTTGCCGGCGTTTCAGGGGTCTTTGCTGCCTCCATCATCAGGCCCTGTGATCTATTTCATCTGTCAGTCTTTTTTTCTACGTTGTACTTAGTACCAATAATTGTCTCAAACATTAAAATATACAGGAAGCAAAATTTAAGCTTTTGGCACACGATACGAACTGAGGCGTAGTGCCCGCCCGGCTCGTGATACAGAATCGGTGTATGATTGACAGTACTTTTGTACTTCACTGCTTTGCTTAATTAACACAATATAAAGACTTTCTATCTGGCTACGTGTTTTGGAAATGTAATCATGCTGTTATTCATCTGTTCCGAAAACAGAGTTTAAGAGAGCAGTTGAATAAAATGAGAAAAAATTATATGCCTCATTTCTGGGTAAAGAACGACATTCTAGTTTTCGAAACTGTCGCTAACAGCACTGTTTTGCTGTAGGGTTAGTAATTACTTGCCTCGTGAAAGTTTCTGTATTTAGATAAAACTCTTAATACTGCGTCGCTGGAGGCCTCTGGATACAGCCACATCGAAATGTCTCCTACGCGATCGCCGCGGGGTGGTTTGTCAGCTGGAAATGTCATTAGACATGTCACATCGCCAATAATAGTTGCTGAAGTCCAAATGGGAGAAGAAAATAGATAATATATATTATTCTGTGCTTCCAGATCAGAGCAGCAAGGAATGTTAGATAATGTGAATGCAAGATTGCTGTAACAGCCTTTACGCAAACTTCGTTCGGATAAATATTAACGTAATATGAAATACCAAAACGTTTGTCACATAATAAGGAGTATAGCATCTTACGACATGAGGTAATTTTACAGTAACATTCAGGCTACCCTAGACTCTTATGAAAGACAAGAAAAGTAGAGAGGGATATGGCTTGCAGGCAGTTGAGGATGTGGATTAATTCCCCCATATAACGACAAGAGGACAGACTTTACGAAAATAAATTTTCTCTTCCTTCTTTCTTGTAACTGTTAGAAGCAGCGAGCCTCTAAGCCGAAACGTAAAATATTTCCGTCACATAGTAATTGTAATTTAAGAAATAGTGAATCAGAAAAGTTCTGGTTCCAGTATAATTTATCTTCAGAGTGTCTGTTACACTTGTAGACCCAACTATATATAGACTAACTGATTTAGTTTTCCATATTCTTTTGTGGAAGAAATATCAGACATGTACCATATACAAAGATGATTATTGAATCAAAAACTAATTGGTTATTGGATGCTGGAGAAAACAGATAGAAACATGATCACTTCTATTGATTGGCATTTTGTTTGGTAATGTACCCCAGATTTAAGATTCCTCTTCCGTTAGCTTCAGTAGTTCTCTCGGGGTGTCAGTTTCTCAACAGACAGTTGAGAGATTCATTACAACGTTAAAGCCGGGACGCATCTAAATATTTGAAGATTTGGTTTCTCTCGCAGAGCAAACATTTTTCATTACAAATATAAATTGTTTAATTTTTACTTAATCGAGCTGTATTTTCTGGGAGTCATGCAAGTCCTGTATGCAGAAAGCGGGAAAAATTCAGAGTTAAATATTGTTGAATAATATTGTACACACGGTTGCCACTGAACTTTAAATTAAAAATATGAGGCACTTAATAAAAAGTCTGCCATTTGTAAGGGAATTGCTACGTTCCTAGTCATTTCTGATTCTTGAAAGGTTTCTGACAGCCATCGATTCAATTACACCTTTGTCATATTGCACATTGTCCATTGCCTTAAGTATTTTTACTATTCACAACGTTTTGCCTTCGATGAATAGCTGTGATTGTCCTGACAAATGATGGCAGTCACTTACCAGAACACGGGAAAAGAACCACGAAAGTAAACATATTTTTGTAAAATGTTATGGAAATATCTGGTATAAATTGATTAATCCTTTTGAATAACTTGACACAGCTGACAGACCTTACCGAATATTTCACACTGACTTGTTGCCCTCTAAAATAAATTTGTCCTTTTACTATTTTGCCAAATATGGACCTAACTCCCTATCTGGATATCTATATAATTACAGCTGATACATGTCAGAGTGATAGCTGCTTTCGTCCGGTAGACGTTCATCGACACCCAGAAGTGGTCTTAGAAAGTATGGCAAACTTATTTGCATTGGCTTCCATTTCTATTCGTAGTGGTATTCTAAAGGTAATATCAGTGCATAACTTCCACGCGAATTGTTTACTTGATCTGTGTACTTTTTTAAAACTCTTTGTGCGTAATAGGAGACACGTTTCGTCTTTAGCTTGATGGTTTGGATCCTGTGGGTTCGCTTTTATGTTAAACGGAAGGGAAATGCCAGAATTATTGAAGGAAATGTTTAGTTAGTTGCCCGTTCTTTGTGAATGTTGTGTTCAGTTTTCTTAAAGCACTTGTTTAAATTCATTGTATTTTGTCACGTAAAATATCCATACTACCTTGATGGTCTCTGGGCGTGTGCTGAATCCCTCCTCGAATAAATTTCATTTTCGCCACTTGGTTCGCCCATATTTTGATCTCGTGGAGAACAATTTTAAATCGCTGCAAACTAAAACCCGTACGTCGCGTAAACTCACACGCCGGTGAACACATCCTTCCCATGCTGTGTGACGCTGTAGACCGGAAGTGACACATGAGTGACGTGACAGTCCGTAGTGGCCTGGCTCCTGCGAGAAAGCTTTCCATGCGATGAATCATGGAGCCAGCGTACCGCAATGACTGGGCTGCAGCAGCCAGCTTGTACGCCGGCTCTTCCATTGATCAATTTCTAAATTTATATTTCCTCACGAATGACAAAACAGTCTTCTTTTACAGGTTTTCTCAGTTACTGATTTAAAACCATCTGTACGAGTTAAAGTTTATTTTAACGTAATTTTTTGTTTTGTTTTATACTGAATGTTAGGCTTATGGTATCAGCTTCCAATAGACTTTTGGCATACATCTGTACAGAATGAAACCTTGTTCAGGTACATCAGTGAGAACTGTCCCTTCAATCTGATATGACTTCTCGTTCTATTAGGCCTGAATGAGAAGAAGGAACGAGGCACCGAACTGCCACCTGTTTCTGGTTTGCTGCTTTTGGGGCGGAAGGTACGTGCATTACGCATATTACCGAGTTTGGGTGCAGAGACGACCGCCATAATTAGAGCTGTTAGTATATGACGACGACGTTAATATGGCCGGTGCTTAGCAACAAAATGGATTACCAAGTCAGAACAAAACTTCGTGTCATAGCAACCTTGCTACGCAGCTTCCATAATTGTATTACAGTACGTCGTGTTCCATTCACTGATACTATATTAATGACTGTTTCTAAATTAAATGATTTTGCGAACTATGTTTCACAAGAAAGGGCATACACAATATAAACTGAGATTATTTTTAGGATGTGATGTAGTGTTTATTTAATCTGCATTAAGTAAGCAACAGAATTCGAGGAAAACATCAGCAGATGAGTGGATGGTCGGTCAGTTAATGAATTTCAAGTCGACCTGACTGTTGTGGGTATTCACGATAGTGAACACACTGACCACAGTTCAAATTTAAAAACTATAAACATAGGACAATATAATATGGTGTGAAATCTCCGCGGTAGATGTAATTGTTATACGCCCAACTCGCTCATCGCAGCCTCGTTTGTGACAAGCAGATACATCACGTGAAGTTGAGGTTAACGATAAGGTAGCCGAGGAATTATCCTTCTTAAAAATCTCGAGGACAAATAAAAAGGGGCTGAATAGGTAAATGAATCGAGATGGATGGACGAAGGAATGAATGATTTACGGAATAATGAATAGGCGGACTGGCTTTCGAATGAATGGATGATGGATGAATTGACTGTCGGGAACATGGATGGGTGGACGGACGGTAGAATTACAAGCAACAGCCCACACTCCACATCGCCGGCCGATAACTCCGTGTCTGTTCTATGCAGACAATGCTCTAACGTACCCAGCTGTCGCACTCAGTATTGCAGGTTCCTGGAATTCTGAATTTCAAGTTGTTATAGAAAAGGGCTCTGGCTTACGATGGCGAAGTATATTTCAACTTATTATTTTTTCACTGTTATTCTGATTTGGCCATGACTTTCGTGGGTGGATGTTTCAGTGTTAAAGAGAGCTTATTTATCTCTCAAGCCAAAATGCGAAGAAGTGAATATTTCAGCGATTATAAATATTCTGTTCTATGGAGTTCGGTGATATGTTACTGTGTCTTTATAACAGATAACCACCACTGCCAGATTTTTTTATTGACATTGGTTTACTGACATTATTACGTACAACAGCCCATCAAAATACTTAACCACTGTTACAGGTGTACGTTATGATAATTATTTAATCTTCACTTTGCTCTGTATGAAATCTAAAATTGTTTTCTTTCTCGCGCTCGACAGTAATTAACCTAAACCCATTTTCCGTTTGTGTAAACCAGACGGGCAGAATGTGGAGTACCTGTGGAAATTGACTAATAACTGAGAATGTTGATCATACCTACTGTGTGTGTGTGTGTGTGTGAAAGAATGCAGATTGTGCTATGATTATACTTTGGGACTTCGGGAAACTGCCTGTTACTGAATACAAATGCTCAATTTTAATAAAAGAATTGTGTTTCAGGGACGGCGTATCGATGACGTCATTTCAGCTTTGGTTGGCAGTACTGGGCAGCTTACTTGTTCTCGGTGAGTGAAATTACCTGTCTCAGGGAATAAACAATTTCTTGTAAGTTTGTTTTAGTTAGATATTTAAGGTCGTGACAATATTGTTATCCACTTACGAAGCACATTGATAGTGATCTTCTACAGATCGAATCACCGCTGTCGGTACAAGTTATATGTTGATAAGATAGGTGTCTTAAGAGGTAGTTGATTAACTTTTGACAGTCAACTGCAGCTACACGGTTTAGAAATTATAATATTGTTTGTTTTTGTATACGTTCCCTTATAATACCACAATTACTGGTCACAGCGCGATATTTATGTAAGATATTGCTCCGAAAAACTTGTAACTTTGATGGAACTTTGTATATATCATGGGAAATGCGAGCCATTTTTATTAAAAAGAACCCCATAGTATTTATGATTCACTGAGCTAGAAGATAATAGGGAATAAGAAATTGCAAAATTGTGTTTGAACAGTTATAGGCGACTTGTACATGCTAGGTTAATATTTTATTGTAGTATGAATTAGGAGGGAGCTTTTGTGGGATGCAAATTTAGAGTGATCCTGCCGATAGATACCCCAAACTGTCACTGTGTGTTCGCTTATGTTGGTTAAATGTTTTTGGTCCCGAAACGTCATATAAGCTGCTGAATGAAAGTGGTCGCCCTCGAAATACTCGCGCAACTGGACGCGATGTCCAAATTTTCTTTTTGAGATCGGGCTATCTCAAAAGACAGGGACCCCGTATTTAATGGCGCTAGATTTTTTCCCGTAGTGCCTTCTGAAGGACGTACGCGAACAAGTCTTGCACCATCAACGATCTCAGACAAAACATTTGTCAGGAAAGACAGCCGGAAGACATATTACAAGGTGAATTCGATAAATTGGAGAATCGTCGATCAGAATATTTTGGTCAATATATAATCAGCAAGAACATTTGGTTAAATCTTCACAACACCGAAATAAAATAGAAATCTAAACTGTATAGGACAAATTGATGGATCAATCGCTTCAAAATGTATGTGATAAAAATTAAGTAGAACACTTTCCTGTGAAATTTATTTAACCCGTGTAATTCATAAGTTATCAGATGTTGTATATGATGTGAGAGAGCTTTTAAATTCAACCCTTTATTTCCGAAACTTGGCTCCAAAGCCCTTTCTTCAACAGCGTTCGCTATGCAGGAATGTTGACGTGAATCATTAATCATACTGAGGCGTCCAAATTTGGTGGAGTATATCTTCCGAAAGCCAGTTTAAGTGATCACATAGGCAGGATATATTGTTCAAAATGATTTATTTTCATTTAAGCTGAACAGATGGTCTACTTAAGAGCGTTCACTGAAGCGAGTATGCTACTCTTTCCACGCTAATAAAAATTCTATTCTTATCTGTACTACGGTGTTCATACTATCGGAGCTTCTATAAACAATAGTCTGTTCAAATTCGTAGGTCTGTAATTTACTGAAAAGAGGACACTTCCCTCTGCGAGGAAACGTGGACTTACTCTGCCGAGACATGAATTGAATAAGTACACTTATAGTCTACCATTAAGTCATAAACTTGGCATTTATTTCACTGCTGTACCTCTGCGTTAAACCTAATAATTACAGACTTTCTGCAAGGCTGCTTACCGTATTTTGCTAAACCTCATAATTATGTATGACAATCCATTTCTTAGTAGAAGTCGAAAAGAAAATTTCATGGCGCAGGAATCTAAATATTAATCGCCAAAGTACCTAGAAGGAAATTTTGTTCCGTAGGAATTAGAAATAATACAGTTGCCGCTAATGGAGTTACAATGCTCTATCGCCAGCAGCAGAACGTGGCATTTATTGATATTCTAGAAAGAACAGGCACTGGAATTCATACGGATCAGTTCATTGACAAAACATTCCTAGACTTCTTGGCGTACTTGCCAACCACGGCGTTGCATTTTGGCTATGACTTCTTTTCATTAAAGTAAGATTGTCTCCCTTGCAGTTGCTGACCTATACTGTTGATGCAGTGAGGTAAAATATTAGTAAACTAGTATCAATGTTCTGTTTACTTATTTTATGACGCTTTATCTATTACGCAGAATAACGTTATTATGAACTTTGCGTTAGGAATGACGTTGGACGAAGCTGTATTGGTCTGTTTTAAGATTGTTTATTGTTTTCGCTGGAATTCGAACAGGACAGGACCAAACCACAACAAAGTATCCGTACAGATTGCTGGTTTTATGAATGGTTTAAGTATGCTGTTTCATCATGTAAGGTTCTTTCATATCGGATGTATTATTATTTATTATTAACTGCAAATGGGTTTTTACCCGGTGGCAGTGGTCCTACAATAAGACACAAAACAATGATACACAACAAAACAATGAGACAGAACAAACAATAAGACACAACAAAAACATAAGACACAACAAAAACAATAAGACACAACAAAAACAATAAGACACAACAAACAACAACATATTTATAAATTATGCGGAATAAATTATGGAAGTCGGTGGTTAATTGATTGAGGAAATAGTCAGTAATTTTCTGAATGTTTTATGGAAAACCTAAATTAATACAGCCAATTTTTTGTTCACATTTTAAAACTTCTTCCTCCCGAACACAAAACAAGTATGGGAACAATAGTACAGGCATTGCTGATAGGATTTGTAAGAGTATGAGGTGTACACGGCAGTCTATCGCCGTTGATTTACCTGTTTCTTCATTTGGAGACGCTGTCAGTAGCCGATGTTAAATTAATTCCATTAAGATAAGTTGTGAGTAACAATAATGTGGAACATGTTTGTAAATAAGCGACCTTACCGAATTTAAAATGCAGTGGTGGCATTTGCCTTGAGGCACTGAAGACACTTAGTAAAGTATCACTGAAGATAGCCGATCTCTGAGATGATATTCGAACTCGGGATCTCCGGATTACGAAACGAGTGCTATTCATTTGGCCACGACGTGCGGCGCTGTTGTCAGCTGTGTTAGATCTTGACTTTTGTAAAATGTTGGAATTAATTCTTCAAAGCTAGCACTGGCTATGAAGGATTATCATAATACTGAAAAGGATGCATCTAGCAAATTGAAATGGAATCTACAAAGCAATAAAACAACTGCCAATCAAGCTAATGGGCACTGTTTGCGTTCGCTTCGACCATTCATGAATTCTCCTCTTTTGCTGTCAATTGTAATGCTTTTAAAATAGCGTTTAAATTAGGTCCCTTTGACCATATTATCTGTAAATTGTTTGTTCTTTTGTTTTCGATATTGGCTGCTTCGTTGAAGATTTGATGGAATCAATAAATTTCTATGGATATTATGCGTGTTGTGTGAAATTCTCGGATGACTGAAATTACTGAAATTACATGTTTAGCTTTCTTTAACCTCTGAGAGAATTATATAATTTAAACTAATTTTAGCGATTTTCATTTTAGGAACGAAAAATATGGCTGACGATCTCCAGCTACCCTGCTGCTAATTCTTATGTCCTGTAGCAATGTCAGTGAACAAATAAATACTTCGTCTGTATTTTTGTTAAAACGTTTGTGACGTTTCAGTAATGTAAGGATATGTACGACTAATTTATCATGGATAACATACAATAACACAAGAACGCATTAAAAGTAGCTCATGCTTTTAAGGGTTGAGGTAAGTCGAAAGGAATATGTTTGGAAAATTCACATTGTTGGCAAGTAAATAATGACACACGTACATGTGTTTGTTTTCTGAGAGCATTAAATTAAAACGATTCTTAGAAGAATTCATTGTGAATATGTGTCTTAAAAACAAGCGACACATCTCATAGCAACCTTTCTTGAATTTAAACTTCTTGAACAGCTGAATAATTATTAAATATTTAAGGAAGATCGTACCCTATGTAGTTACTTTTATCTTGTCCTTAGACGTCTCTTGCTGATTCACTCTGTGACAGTCGGTCAGAAACAGTAAAATTCCCTCTTTGGCGCCTGTCCGTTGAAAACCTTCCATTGACCACATCTCACTTTCAAAAAGTCGAAGGCTTTGTCGACCGCGCAACTCATTAAACCAATCTAATTACCCCGATTACGCCTGATGCCCGGTTGCCTAAGCGGACCAACAAAGGGTTTGCCCGATACTGTGAACGGAGTTCACTTCTTATGACGACGATCCCATTTCACCTAAGCACCTGCTCAAAGCGGCGACAGCATATGCCAGCGTTCTTCTTTACAGTTTATACTGTGTAGCAGACATGTCAAACTCGCTGCTGTACTCGGTTCTGCAATTATGCGCGATGTGCGGCCGGAAATGTCCCAGTTTTAATATACGTAGGTAACGTAAAGCCGCCCCGCTACACGCCATGTAGGTCGTTTGGGAGGAGTGGAAGTATAGCTCCTATTCTTTATTATATTTAGTTTGAAATGCATTGCAAATAGCTATTAGTCTACAGCTGTCCTATATTTCAATTACATGAAGTGATAATTTGCTTAAATGAAATTCATATTTGCGACTGCTTGTGGGAAAAGAGGTTAAGAAAAATGTATGCCCTAAGCTTAAGTATGGGACTAGTAAAATCATGCGGTTATGTTTTTCCCAACCATGTGATGGATTTCGGAACATTCGCATGTTTTTTTCAAATGGCCCTTAATAGCCATTAAGGTTGACATAGCTGCTTTATAGTAAAGACACGCCCTTCTCAGCTGGTCCCTATGCAGTATAGAGAGTTTCAGTTCTTTTCAGTTCCTTATTATTGCATATTACAGGTATTTAGAATGTTGTTTATTTGAATTTCTTTCGTGATTATACTTTTATAACATAACATTCATCACAGTTCAAAAAGCGATTGGAGTTTACATTTTTTAAGTCGTTGTACAGCTATTGAACTGATTTACGTGGACTTCTTCAGTGACCCTAGAGAGAATTTTCTTGATAAAAAAATTTAATAAAAGAGCCAAATCTCATCATCTTCTCCTTCAAAAGTTCCACTAAACGTATATCTGAAATGTTTTATGTTTCTAAAAGGGTGTTTAGATAGAAAACCTGCATTGGTTGAGACTTGACTCTTCAACGTCTCCAGTTTTCACTGAAACATGTTTCGCTTTCTCTATAAGACATTTCATAGTGTTCTTCAAGTTAAGATTCCTCTTCTGCGATGTAACACAAAAGTCTGGGAACTTCATAAAGAGATTTAGGTACATGTTTGACATAAGTTTCACTCTGCCTCAGCAGACATAAACACGGACGGATAGATATGTCAGAATTTGTTCAAGTAAAATGCGTTATTACAACAAAGGACTGACTTTTTGTTTCCGTGGACAACCGTTTCCGTTGACCTCGCAGCAAATCCGTATATCCTCTATCTTCACATGAGTCGCTGTTTGAAGACGTGCGCTCTTTTGTTACGCTTGTCATCAGCATGACAACGGCCGGCGACATGAATAGCGAGCCCGTTTGAGCGCGTCTCTTTATACCTGGGCAGTGTTTTGATCAGCAGCCGTGATGGCATCAGTCTTTGTTCGCACTAAACCCGTGCCTCAGTGCTTCCAAAAAGGAAATCAAATTTTGCCCCACTAATAACATCCTCAGAATTAGCAATTAGTGACAGCGAATTACAGTCATTGACTCACTGGCTTCAGTTTCTGCCCAATAAATACTTGTTTCCTGAACTTCTGTCCACTGGCCGTGTAACAGCATAAAGGCTTTCTTCTTATGCTTTCGCCAAAGTCAGAGAATGGACTTCCATTGGGGCTCGATTTCGTGCAAGAGCTGTGAATCTTATCTTCGCCACTGCGTCAGAACCGTCTTTGGGGTCGTCCACTTGACTGTGCTAAGGGCACCTGGAGCTCTTCGTCTTGTGTTAATGTGGCTGGATTGTGCATGAATCGGACCACTCTTCTCCATCTATACAGGAGTTTAAGAACGTACTGAGCTACTCTTCCACTTGCCAGTACGATTTCATATCATAGTGATCAATCGCACAATCCAGTCTTGTTTTGGCTTAAGGTATTTACGTTCTGGAGCCATTTTTGGTTTGGTAGCGATGATTTTATACGTGAACCTCGGAGTAGTTTTATTCCTCTCAGGACTGAAGGCAGAATGCTTATCCTAAAAAACGTTCCGCGAATTCCCGAAGGAAATTTATAACACGTACAATGATCCCGACTAATTTCGTAATTTGCTTGTCTCTTTTGCATTCGTATGGTTATATCCGGTTCCCCAATTTTCTAAGGGGTGTGAATAAGCCTAACAATCGCCTATCAGAAATTTTACTCGCCCTTTTCTAATAAAACTAAATACACAATTTTTCCCTCTAAGGCTCTTTATATTCCCTTGTATGCCCATTATTAACTATAAAGCCTTTTGTTTTAGATTTACACTGGAGCCTTTTAAAAAACCATACTCTACGCAAAGTTTCATAATTACTCATAGAACGGAATTTTCATTATCCTCTTTTCTCGTCGTTTGCAAGTTTTCGCCTGTGGAGTTTTAGTTGACGGGTAACCAATATGTTTTTTTTTCTTACACAGGCGCAAGAAGGGACAAACGGATTCAAACTTGCGTCTTAAACCACGAACGAATTCCACTGACGCTCAGAACAAATCTTAATGAGAATTCTTACTATACCCTGTGTTTGTTGTTTTGCATTTGTGCAGTAGCTTAAGTAGTTTCGTCGCTTGTAGTCAGACTCTTCACGTTTTACTGAGATCCTGCGATTAAATAACAGAATTTGCCAAACTGGATTTATTAGCCTTATGTATTTACTGTTTTTAATGGAAAAATTTCCAGTCGAATCATTATTTCTTCACCGACCATGCCATATCTATCGTAGCAACAAATCGTTTTTAAATAAGTTATGTTCTTACTCAATATAAACATATATCTGCATTACAGTTACTTCTTTAGGCAGTAGTGTCCTGTGAATAACAGGAAACGCATCCATCCGAAAGTCTTCGGACATTCGCTATGGAATGTCTCGAGTCTTTCATCCGTACTATGCAGAATACAGCATCTAATGAACGTTTATATGCGATAGCACCTGAGTGCTTTTACTTCTAAACTCTACGTGAATTTTAGAGAATTATTGCATGGCTTTAAACTGGTCCAGAATAGCATTTTGAGACGGGTTTTGTGGTAATGGTGATGATATCATCGCCAGAGCAGTTAGAGGTGGACATGTTTAATCTCCCATCCTCCTTTTCGTAGGAACGGAAATCCTAGAAAGATTATGACGTCGTCCTAAGTACTATAGCAGCTGGTGAAGAACGTAATCATCCAGCACTGGCCAACGCCTGGTTGTTTGTGTTTCGACTACAAGCATAGGAGTGCAGTCGGAGAAGTTGCCGCTTGAGAAAGGAGAACTCTGAATCAAGGTTCTTGTCGATTGAATGGAAGGAAACAAATGAAAGCGAAATTGACAGATCGCGATATCTTTAACTTATACGTGTAGCTAAAATCGAATTTCATGTACCTTAAGTAGTACAGCCCACATTAATATCAACTTTTATTTGAACATTTTTCGATATGACTATTTAGTGGCGTAAAAGGAAAACGAATTTGACATGTTGTGTAGTTTGGTGTGTGTAGCACGATAAGCTTCGGAATAATTGATTTGTATCTGCAACACATAAACATCAAGGACAATGAACTTTGCAAAATAGTATTAAAAAATCTGTAACTGCGACGGAACATTCCATCGTTAAGAATTAGTCTAACAGGATTCTTTAATTTAACGATTGCACAAGAGGAGCAAGTTCGGGAAGCAGCTTTAATCCTCGGAAATGGAACCACAAACAAAACAGGCTTATCTGCCGAGGCTGGAGGGTTGCCAATAGCAACATGCTTTTGTCTCTTACGGCTACGTATGCAGTGCGTCATCAGCATTGTAGATCGCAGTATAAATCAAACTGTTTGAATTGCCCGTCCATTTTTCCCCTTTATGTAAATTCATGACATGTCACAGTGGGTTGTCAGAAAACCCACAATATTTCCTGTGCGGAATGCACTCAGTGGAGAAGCTAATGGCAAGTTCGGTGTTTGCCTGATGAGGCACTGATAAATGCTTGGCGTCATCTTGGTGGCATTATTGTCTTATTTGCTTCGTTCTTTTAGATATTTTGCTCTGTCTTTCCCCTATTTCTTTCTTTTCTTTGTTCTCTTCTGTTTCCTTTTTGTCTTCCCAGTTCCTCTGTCATTCTCCCCTCATAGTGTTTCGTCGTTTCCTTATTTATAGCTTCTTTCGATTTGCGTAATTTCCTTATATTGAGGATTACGTACTGTCAGATTTAAGGTTCTAACTGTGAGTATGAAAATGGCTGTCTTCTGGGATTTTGAATGGTGTCGTCTGATAAATATTTACAGATGTTTCAGATAAGCTTACTACTTGCAACATCACCACCCTCAGAGTGATAATCTCTTCTTAAACGTCGGCCATTGTCTACCAGGCGTCTCTGTACAACATTCTAGAATACAGTAATCTTCGCTGTGTATTTTACTTCATTGTCAAGTTTAAAGTCTTTTACTGAACTGGAAGACTTAGGAAAACGTGAAATAGACAGTGAAGTGTGATATTAGACGTCCGGTCTCTTAGGTGATGGAATCTCTTACTTTATCGTAACTTGTGTAATTTCTACGGAAAATTCTGGTATCATATAAAAATTTTGAAAACCAAATTTATTTACGTAGAGGCACCTTTGTAATGTTCTAAACTCTTCACATGTTTTTAATTTTTGTTTGTGTCTGATATCTTTTCATGTGACGGGAGAGAATTTTATCATCGACAGTTAATTTAGTGCGGGCTTTGATTTTGAACCAATAAGTTCCATTTGCATGGACTATCACGCTAATTCTTGTAGGTGGATTGTTTTCTGGTGGTACGTTTGCTAAAAAAATTGTTGGCATTTATTTTGAATATTTACAGCTAATGGAATTGTACTTGATTAGGCTTCATATTTCTTTTCTCTTGTCATAAATTTTCAAAGTGAAATAATCGGACCCAGTACTACCACTGTATTGATTGAAACGTCACATTACGTATCAGACATCTCGGTATTGTTACTTCGTTCATTGTTGGATGACTCGAAGTTAGCTCTTCTCTTCAGATAATGAATATCCGCAACGCATTCCCTATGTTCAATAGACTTTCTATCGAAATATTTTTCCTTTTTTCACTAGAACTGAGACTTTTCTGTGACGGAAACGAGAGTTCATTATGAGCAGAACTTTAATCATTAAGCGGATACGTCTGAAGTTTGTTCGAACTTTTGATTCTTTACCGTCAATTGTTTTGTAGCCATTCGGTTTTTCAGAATAAGTTTAGGAGCTTATACAAACTTTCAAATTGACTTTATTCATCCGTTACAGACTACTTCATTTTTTCCTCGTTAACAACTCATTAGCCTGTTCTGTACGTTAGAAAAACAAGCATTACTTCAGATAAAAGCTGAATTCGCACAACAATTCATAAAAATTTGATTATTCACTTCTGTAATGAATTTTCTACATTGTTGGTATAAATAAACAAACTTGGTATCATCGTATTCAATCTATGTGAACTTTATATTCTAAAGGCAGAGAAGTGTGTTACTTGGATGGAAATCTGAATAAAAGATTATAGAACACTTTTAGGTGTTTTTCACAACGAATAATAGTACCTTTTGTCTTACAGGAACACTATGATGGACATTATCCATAGTCTGAAATATATGTAGGCAAACGACGTTTTGGGTGATTACTTTTCACTAAACTGACACTTTTTCAGCAATGCTTGTGAGAAAGGTCGGTGTCGAAACCGGGACCATTGGAAAAGTAGACAAGTACGCTACGTTGCTGCAAATATGTTTAATGTTTGTTCTTAGTACTGGGATAAATTTCCACCGTAAACAGACTGGCCTTTACGTTTCAGACAGCCTTACATGTTTATATACCATTATGTTCTCCATACGATTGGCATCAAACCGCGATATCTAAGTTTTTCACTAGTAGCATGATTCTGTGGTAATGTAGTCAGTACTGTAACAGAGAAATTCATAGCAGAAACTGAAAAAAATGAACTTAAAGGATTTAATCCTGGCTATGAATCCGTTTTAACTCTCAAGTGGGTTGGGGAAGGGGGGACACGTGAAAACTGCACCGTAACTTTGGCTCGGGTCCAGGAAACCCTCCTCGTTCTACCGGAAATACACTCTGGATTCGAAGTGCAGCACCGTTGGTGAAGTTAGCTGCGTGCATGAGTTTTTTGGTTATTGGAAGCACCGGTGATAAATCGATTTGCGATGGTGGTAACTATATTGGCGGGCAAGGGGTGGGATTATGACGCAATAAGATCCGTTCTCTGTGTTGTGGCAAAGTGCCCCGTCATCTGAAAATTGTGTACATATCGCTTTGTTGAGTAAATTTCGAATACTCACAGGTTGAAAATTAACTTTTTTTAATTTGTTACCTGTCACTGAGCTTCATACGCATTTATAAAAGTTTTATATGTATAGTAGATAGGTGGAGGTAGCTCAGTTAGTAACTAAATGACTGGAATTTGATTATCGGCAGTCTCAGGCTCTTTTTTCGTTTCCTTTGTCACGAATAAGGACCCTCTTATGTTTGTGTCCAGTGGATACTGTCGTTTTATTTTCCCATGGAAACACAGGAAGCCGGGACATTAAACTCGCCATTCACTTCCCCCTAGCACCGAAGTTGGGAATGTACAGATTTTTAACCTCACTCCTTAGATTCCTCCATGGAGATGTACAGTTGTCAGGCGCTAAGGACACTTCATTTCAGATCTGTATCTGAAGTTGAAGAATGTGATCAAATCGAGGAGGGTGATTCAGTGCGTACGAGCAAGAAAAAATGGAGATCGAAAGTCTGACTGGAGAATTTAATTAAAGGAGATAATTCGGAGCCGAGATGTACACAGGAGGTTTACATTACAAATAGAGTTTATGAAAGGATTTTGAATAACATAATGTAGGCTCCAGTGATAGGATTTTGTGGTGACGGTGATGAACTTTCGTTTTATCATATTCTAAGAGAACAGGACAGCTCGAATTTTGGATTATTGTAGAATGTTACCGATTAAATTTCAGGCGATTAGTTGTTTACTTTACTTTAGTATTACCTTCAATATGTGTTTTGAGATATTTCATAAACTGCAGAAGAAGATTTATTTTGTTATTCAGTTACGAGACCCAATTCAAACATTACAGCTTGTCACTGTTTATGTGGCATTTGCATAATGACAAAATTACGTTCACTACCTAAAATATGCCCGCACCTGACGTATTTTGTATGGCCTGAACTAGGTTGAAATTTTCCCAAGTGGCATTAAATCACATTCAGAACGAACATAAATTTTGAATCACTGTGTAATAAATTTTCCATAGTACGGATAATATAAAAGCATAGTAGAAAAGAATACGTAGGTACATATTTTGCAGGAGTATCCCATCGAAGACCCAGTTAGAGACTGGAGGATAAAATGAAAATTTATAGGCCAATTAGAGAAAGAGATTTGTATAATGTTAATAGAATTAAACTAGACAAGGAAAGAGTTCGATCACTTACTTTGGTGGTTTGTCTATGCGTTACTTTATAAGTAGTTGTTTTTAACATCTAATCAATTCATCCATTCACTGCGTGGTTGATGTATATTCATATAGACGGACCCACACAACTTACAGTTTTACGAAACTCTGAAGGTACCTTCGGTAACTCTGTTACTGCGTCTCTATCTTGGCAGTGACGCTAGAATGACACCGATTGCCTTGTACATTACCCGAGTAATAGCCGCCCTCAGGGAGGTCAGTAATTGAGCGCTTTGAAATTCAAATGAACCCAAATCTTGATGTATCTGCAGTCAACAGTGGAATAACTTCTGATATATCTTGTAAATGATCGTGGGTTAATTAATAAAGTACTCTTGAGTATTAAAAATGCTACTGTCCACTTGGTGGACTTAAGAAAGAGTACGGAAATCCGCAGCTGCTGTAGACTGAGCTGCTTCTGAAATTCGAAGTAGGTGCCTCTGGAACACACGCCTTGCCGCTTGAGCTAGCCTGCTTGGTAATCCCTTATGAAGTTCAGTGCACAGTTTAGGAGTTTTCAAAGAGCCACGGCAGTACGTACACATCCAGTATCAGCTAAGTGAGTCGAAAGTGAAGGAAGTTGGACTCGGTGGATGGCGTCGTATGCAGGGGCAGTCACGAGTGTTGAGAAATTATGTCGCATCCCATTTGCTTCCTGCACTCCAGAAGTTACTGGAAGTTTCGGTTTGAATCAGATTGGAGGTTGCGTCCCTATTACGACTTCCTGGATTGTTCAAGCCGCTGCCTTGATACTGCCTATCATTAATAATCTGGAAATGCGCAAATAACCGGATCTATTTATTTTAGCAAGCGATTGCATCCTGAGCTGAAAGATTGCTGGTTTTGTAGTCACTCAGTCCAAGAAATATTATACAATTTTAGTAATAATGGTTTTAATATCTTAATTTATTTTTATAAAAAATTGCTAAAACTTGCTTTATAAATGTCAGTGTATATGCGGAATTATACAGTACACATTGAAGAATAAACCCCCCGCCAGTATGTTTTGAAACGATGACGTTATCAACATCGACACGTGTCAGTTTTACTTCAGAAAGAGAGGGGAAGGCGAACGATAGTTTAGTGAACATATCTGTTTAAGATCAGTACTTTTGAAATGAAAAATGAAATCAAACCATGCGAAAACAAAACTTTAAGTATGCAGTATTGTTGCTCGTCTGGTTGTAATCGCTCCATCGTCGTTTTATTGTTAAGTGAAATTCCTTGTACTCACCACATGGTGAACCCAGCGTAGAGAAGCTTGGTTCACAAGTGGAGCAACACGAGGTAGTCAGCAAACGGAACTCGGATTAAAGGACGCTTTTTTTTGTTCTATTTTAAACGGCCATTGCAGTGGAGCATCCTCTAATGATTATTCCGCTACGCGCGGGAACGGACGGAGGGAGACGCGCGGAATTGGTCACTCTTGTTTATTCCACCAATTAAAACGCTCAGTGTAACTCGTTATTGTATCTCCACCGCGCAAGATTCTATTGGGACTGCGGAAATCCAATTAAATTCCGGGCAACATTTCTTAGTTTCCAATTAAAGTAGACAGATGGTGTTGACGTCTAGTACAAAAAAAAATCTGGGTTGTTGATTGCTTCCTAACAAAAACGAAATATACATATGAAATGCATTTGTTTATGAAATAATACGTACGCAATAAAATAAATGTTATCTAGACAACCATACTTTAAAAAAAGGTACAGCTGCAGCTAAAGTAACTATATATTTTTTAGATATTTTATTAAAATTTTTCATAACGATGAAGAAGAGGGAACAATTTTTTGACAATGTTTCGTCTTAATACTCTAACATCTATTGCTTCGTTTGTTTTTTCTTTCTTTTTTATAGCTTCTACTTTCAGTGATCTGTGCTCAGGTGTGTCCTGTAACAATTTTGATGTGCGTATTCTTAATTCACGGAAAATGCAATTTAAACTGTGGACACGGAACAGAAACGTATAATCGCATAGGACAAACAAGGTTCGTTACATAACCGTGGGATGTAGCTGCATGGTTTTACATAATTTGTTTTCATAATAATCCCCAGGAAATGTATACAGTGCAAGATATTATTCAAAGAGTAAAAGCGGATGTATTAGGCCACTGAAATGTGTACCCTAACTTTCAGTCTGTGTGCGTGTGTGTTTAACATTAAAACCAACATCCAGCACGAAGGCCCGACCGTAATTCTAGCTCTCGGCTACCAGGTAATGTCAGGTTCATGAGGATTTAGCTGAATGCATGTGCAGTGACCACATCCATACTGTTTAATACCATGCACCCATTACATAGCAGTGCTGCCAGCATGTCGGAATAAAACTGGCTGTCACACTGCGTGTTTATATATTCAGGTTATTTGAACTTCTATCATTTCATTCACAGCTTCAGCCTTATCTGGTCAGTTCGAAATCTATTTATCTGTTTAACATTGCTATGTCAGGAATAGACAAAAATACAGCGTCATGGAAGTTTATCCATGCAATAAAGACGCGCTTATTGCACTATTTCTCGTTAAAAAGTTAGTGTTTTTCGTTATCTCATCTCTGAACTTATGGGTCGGTTTTATTCTTCTCCACTTTTTACGGATTAGGATTTGTGAGGCGTTCCAGATCAGAATTAATGTATAAAATTTTGAATTATTTTAGATATTTTTGGTAGGACTCCTTGGTCGGCGATTGGTCCGTTACAAAGCCTCTACCTGCAACGGAAAGAACAACGCGAAAAAAAGAAATTCTAAATCCATGCGTCGAGTGGGATTCGAAACCAGGGCCCCGGTCCCACTAATTAACAGATACAAGACCGTACACGCTTTACAGCACGCGGTATATGTTGTCGAATGGGTCACTTTTCATCACATTAAATTATATTCCATTGAAATACCAATATGGAATATCCGAAGTGAATTAAAGAAAAGTACTCTGCAAGAACTGTACATGAAAACAACGAAAAACACATGTCTGGTATTATGTTACAGTACATTATTTTTTCTTTCCGGATATGTATTTATTTATTGTAAATAATAACACAGGGACACGCATCGCAACCGGAAAGTCTCCGGACCGTTCCGAAGGACGAGGAAGCAGTATTGCACCGCTTGAACGCCTGCCATCCTGACTTTTTCAGATACCACACAGGGCACGATAACTAATGAAACTTTTGGGGGACTACATGGGAAATTCCGCATTTTAGAGATTGCCAATAATCCTCTCTGAGATCCAAATTGCTGTTGTAGAAAGAACAGAATTTCTGATTAAGATATGCCAGCCTTTCACTCCTCCACAGAGGAGTAGTTTTTTTTAAATACCTTGTGCATGCCATGCAGGAGCATTCGGAATATGTCGATCTATTGTCGAGAATTCCGCTCGCGTGTTGGCGTGGAATGGCATGAGCTTCTCAGTGTGGTTTGTCCCGGCCCTAAATTCCTGTTGCTCAATGCTTGTTGTCTGTTCGCCTGTGATTTCCTCCGTCCACATGCCCAGTCAGAAAATATCACAGAAGCAGCATTGGTCTTTGCCAGGCATTCAGAACATTGTTTGTTTGAGTTTCTTATTTTAAATGTTGTCCTTTGTTAGGTAAATTACCATGTTTATTGGTTGATCAGAACAGTTATTTTAAAACTTTCGACCCCGAAATACCTTGAATTTACGGAACCCCTAAACAAAAATATAGTAATTTCTAAGTGGCGTAACACAACAGAGTTTTTGTTGTGTACAAAAGGTGGCATAGCTATGTAATGTTTTTCTCTGAATAACCTTGCAACTGCATCAACAAATAAAAATTACATTTATTTACTATTTAACTAGTCTTTAAATCTACATCGAACTAGTTTAGTCATTCATTCACTCGCTAATTCAACCATTCGCTCATTAGCTGGCCCATTTATTTCCCCATTGGCTTATCTACCAACCCATTCACTTGCCCACATATTCACTGGTTCACCCTTTCACTTCTCCACTTACTCAGTTACATAACCCATCCGCCATATTAGCCATTCACGCACGCACTGATTCGGCACACTTACCCACTCACGCGTGTTATTACCCGCGCAGAAAAATTATATTAATTGCTTCGTGTGTTCACCTGCCCGGAAAGAGACTCAGTAACCTAACAGACTAGTCACTAATTGGCCCACCCACTAGCTTACTTACTAATTTACATGTATCGTCCTCGGAATCGGCCGTACAATATCTACGACAAAAAATCCAATGTTTGTCAAATTCGATTCTCATATTAGATTGTGTTTTTAAGAACTTTAGTACTTTCAGTGCGATTTGTAAAATTAAAACTCCAATAAATTCTATTATTGGTTATGTTCTTTTGGATTCTGGCAGTCTACCAAAATGAATATCACCAACATCGTCACCACCGTGTAAAACTCATATTTCGCACTTGTGTTGTTGTTCAACGCAAAAAAAGAAGTTTCATTCATCTACGCTAGTTCATATACGAGTAGTCCATTATAAAAATATGTTTTAAATCGAACATTGCGGCCGAATGGTTCGAGGGGTCCCCGTCAGCACAGAGATGCAATAATCTGAGTAAGGTTCTTCGTGGCATGCCTGGAGTGTGTTTTAAATTAGGCCACGACCGCTTTTATGCAGATATTGTCCATTTTATTACTAATAAAGGATTTTGTAATTCAACGTCTTAGCTACTGATAGTGTAGTGAAACCAACCGTTAATTTGTAAAGTTGCCAGGTCTGGCACGAACAGGTTTGGTGTCCCTTAGAATGTGCTACCACCAGTTAGAGTCAGTCGTACATTTTTTTTTCCGGGCGAGAAGTTTATAACTCTTCATCGAAATCGAGTGCGTATAAAACCCCTCGAATGGTAGTGGGCGGTGGATGACAATCAGCCTGATCCAGATCCCCCCGCCCCATCGCTCATCCTCGCTCGCGACTGAAAACTAGCAGCGCTCTCTGGCTTGAAGGGCAGGACGTACAATCGATCACGTCGTTTTACGGGTGGTCTCAAGAACTGCCGCATCTAAACATTGAAAGACGTGCCTAAAACCTTCAGAGTGCAGTAGCTTCTGTGTGTAGGCCTTTCACCCGCGGACTTCTAACAAGAACCGTATTTTCGTTTTCGTTTGAATGACATTACAAATAGCTATTAATTTTGCGGCTAATTTTTTCAGAGTGATATCTGTTTTGAACTGAAACGGTGATTTTCAGGCCCTAAAGATGGTAACTCCTGAATGTGTTCTTCGTGTGGAAATAGTTGTGTAACTTTCGAGTTTCCCCTTAGACTCGATTGTTTAGCGACCGTAATGAAAGCCTCTGTCAACTTTATACTATAGCGCAATGGTTATTATTTCCATCCATCTAATTGCAGTGCAGCCCAAGTTAGGGCTTTGGCCTCCTCCCACGTGGGAGGCTTCCTAGTGTTTGAAGTGTGCATCTGTGAGCGGTGAGTGACAAGCCCACTGCCTCTGCACAATTTCTACTCAATCATGATTTGTCTGCCACCTAGTAGAGAATCAGGAGAGACTTGGGTGAGAAATGGCCACTGAATTTTGCGATGGTTATTATTTACTCAACCTTCAAAGTTTGGTTAATCGGATTTGTTCATTAACTGTATTAGTGTGTTCAGAATAAGGAGTAGTATCATATTATTAACTGGCTGAGCTCTGCTTAATCAGTACATCACAATATTTAATTAAATATGTTGGAATTATCACAAATACCCTTAATTCTCTCGAGCTGACTCGGTTAGTTGAAAGCAATATACCAAAACTCCGGAACAGACAGTGCCCATTGGCAGCAATCTTTTTAAATGACTGTCTTTCCATGTCAAACCAAAGGAAAACGTTAGTCAGATTTCCTAAATGACAATAATATGACTCAATTACACGTATTAATGACTAATATGACATTCCTTCATAAAAGTTTTAACAGCTTATAGGTAAAAATAATATTGTTAAAACCATGCCGTTAGACGATAACAATAATAAATATAACAGACTTGCTACGTAAGCTCATTGTTTTCAAAGAGATTTGCGCCAATTTAAACGTGTCTTCTATTAGCTCAAGCGAGGAATAAAGCACATCTCATAAAACTGTTGTGACGCCATCTTTGCTCACGCAGATGTGCCTTACTGCTCATACAACCTCCAGTAAGAAACCAAAATCAGTAGACTGAGCCACTGCGATGTATATGTAGAAATTACCTGGTCAAGTGACTTGTACAAAGCCTAGGGACTGAAAAAGCACGAGATTGGATTAGGCAGTGTGTCAGTCCCATGGTTATTTTACTAATGGTGGCTGTTGCCACCACCACAGCAGCAAGTGAGTGAGTGAGTGAGTGAGTGACTCAGGGCCATTCCCTCGCACGATGCAGGATGATAGCTCCAACTTGCATACTGTACGCCGAGTCCTGTTCTCACAGACCGGCGTCATATTGAAAAACAGGAGCTGCAGGACTTCTGACATCTTTTTCTTCAGCCACCACATCTAGAAGGATTAAATGAATCGTCCAACAGCTAATGGGACGTTTTCCTCGTTCGTAAAGCCTAGAAGTCTTTCTGCAGTGCATCGAGTATTTGTACACGGAGGAAATTGTCAAAGCGGCACAGAGTATGAGCTCGGAGGCAACATGTTAGAATACCAGGCACGGTGCTACTGTCCTTACTAAGGCTCTTTACAGTCCACACAAGTTCTGAGACAGTCAGCAAACCTCAGAATCGACAGCAGTAACCACCGCCACCGACGACACGTCCTTTCCGAATCCCCTAATGTAATTGCGCTGTCAGATTTCGTATTTCAGGTTCTCAGGGTTTTGAAGAGTCGATGTTGGGATGTTGGTCTTGTGCCATGTGGACTTGGGAGTACATACCAATATTTTAGGAAATGAAACTCTCTCCATTTTAGCCCTAAAGGTGGAAGCAGTATGTTCACTCCGAAACGTCAGTATCTACGACAGGCTCATACGTCGTTATTAACTAGAATGCCAATATTGACTGTCATATTTCATTCTCCATAAAATAAACTAATCATCTGTTGCGGCGCCATGAAATATGATTGCATCGTAGGATGTCATATTCGGAATGCCCCGGGTTCAAATGTCGTCGTCGCCCCCCCCCCCCCCCCCCCCACAGACCAGCTATTATAACTGCAGTTTTTCGTGTTTTTACTTAAAATATCCAGCAAAATTTCAAGGTGGTGCCTTAAATTCGGCGAATACCGCTTTCCACCCTTCCAACTCATTGTTTATCCTAACATTCGAACCTGTATACTTTTCCACTTTTGCTTCTGTTATTGTTAGTACAGAAACCACATTCTTCGTCACCGCGCCCTAAAAGTTGAATTAGACTCCGGTAACTCAACTGTATCAGATAGAGCGTCAACATTGGAATGTTTTAATGAATTCATTGGACACCCTCTCTCCAGAGGATGTATCTGTGTTGATGGCGTGCTACCTTGCCAGGAACACGCCATAAGCTTCTCTGCGCCACAGATGTCAATCCATCAATTACATTACTGAATTAGCATGTTTTCGACCGTTTTGCGTCCAAGATAAATATAATCCTATGTCGCCCATGTGTATAATGTGTCCATTCTATTATGGCTTCATAAATTATATTACTAAACGCTATCACATTGATTAATGAGCTTAAAATAACAGTGAAGTTTGTCCTTTCACTTTTTTGTGTTATAACACTTTTGGTAGTTTAGACTGTACTGAAAATAAATATCAAATACAATCTATAGAATGCCACTCACACATTATTATTTATTATTTAGTGTTCTGTCTGACGACAGGTCCATATGAACAGGATCCTTCCAGCCTTTTCTCGGACTGGGACCTGTTCATATACGTTCTTGGCAGATGATCCAGAAGTGGTTTGCCATTGCCTTCTTCTGTGTGTGAATGGAGTAATTGTTGGGATGCCACGGTGAAACCGGGGAAGCCCCCGGAGGAAAACTCCGTGTTGCCTAGACCACGGCCTTGCACAACACAAGTTATAAATTCGGGCACCGCCAGGAATCGAACCCGAGACCCCAGGATTACAAGGCCAGCGTTCTAACCGCTACATATTTAAGGCTGGATTGCTCAGTATGGCTGGTAATGGGCTGGGCGACTGTGGTTGATTTTAGACAGAAATACGAAGTCTTCTCTTCATTGTCTCTTCCGGAATAGTACTGGGGTCCACCCAGCATCCTTTCTAATTGTACAAGGAGTTCTTTCCTTCGCGGGTAAACCGGCTGAAGCTTGAAGCTGACCACTTTCCACCATCTTCTGTCGTGGAGTTACGTCCGCTCCCCATTCGCCTTCATACCATAAATCGTAATCAAGCTCAGTCACAATTTTCCATGTATCGTGTTGCAGCAGTCGATGGTTTTCCTGTCGTTTCCGTTAATATAAATTCGAACACTCTTATCCATGTATCTGAAGTGCTCTATCTAGCTGAGCTCTGAAAGGCGAAAATGATAAATTCCTGTGTGGAAATACAATCCTCCTTGTTACAGATTTGGCCTTGTGCGTTCCTTGTTCCTGTCTCTGATGACGTTCTTGCGAGGCGTTCTAATGCGACCAAGCGTCTCACGCTTCCCTCGGCTTCGGTTAAGATCACTTCGGAATCGTTATCAGAATTGTTACAAGAAAAGAGTTATTTTTTCCTCCCTTTTTACGGGAAGTGTAGATTCTCAGATCACCGTTCTACTGCTGTGTTGAGAACTTCGCCGCCAAGATTACCAGTCGAATTCCCCGGGATGTTTTGCGGCAAGATATCGTATTACAAACCCAAGGATTTCAGTTCTGTCTCTTTCATTCTCCTCACTCTGTCTCTTCTATGTCGTAACTGCGGGAGAAAATTTTAGATTCCTAATATTTTGTAAACTCTTTGAATCAGGCAGCTGTCAAGTTTTTAACAGCACTTCACGGAGTTGTCTTTGTCTTTTAAGATAAGAGATTACAAGGAACTACGGCAGCAATAATAAATTTCGGTCTTTAAAGAGACAGATGCTTATGAAGTAGAATTTTCTTCCTTTACGCTTTATTTTTATTGCTGTTCAAACACAAGAAGCTTATGTAAATGTTCCAAGCCTCTTTTTATTAACACACGAATTGTGAACACGTTACATCTGCGCCCGTCTCTGTTATTTCTCTGTTACAGTTTTAAAACCTTTTACTTTCCTGTTTGCAGGAAGTTAACAGTCTGCAGCCTATGAATGTACTCCTTTGGGTTGTGATGTCACGTAGCACTGTAGGTTTTTGAAATATTTTTCTGTGGTAGCGGACTATTTAACTTTATAATGATATCAGCATTTACGCAGTGTCATAATAAACCACACTATGATCTGCAACCCTTATTGTAAAATTTATATATGTTGAATGTAAAGCAAAATGTGAGAGAAAATAACTTGTACATTCCTTTATACGTTTCCCACGAAAATTTAGCAAGTAAATTGCAGTTGTGTATGTGTTTACCGCCATCTCTGACTCATTCGGATTGTTAAGAACGTTGAATAAATCAGCTACAAACCGAACTTGAGAATAATTAACAGAAAATACGCGTCTCATCGAGAATAAAAATGAGAAATGATAAGGGATGGTTAGACATTTAAAAGAGAAACAAGCCATCTTGTGTGGTCCAATGTCGGTACATCATAAAATGAATAAGGATTACACGTGAGCCATGAAGGAATACACTGGACTAGAACAATCATGATTTCTAAGCCGGAATTCGGTTTGTTTCCATTTACTTGAAATCTTCTGAAATTCAATAACGAGTTGAAACATTATTAAAGGACCACATGGACGAGCATGGTCTTCTTTGTGAAACGATTCACGTAAACATCTTAAAAACTTCTTTCAGTTTGGATAACTTTCATGACAGTTACCATGCCAACGCAGAGACGAATCGACATAGAAAATTCTCAAAAAGCCGATAGAAAGCTCCGGGTTCTCTTGAGATGCCATGACTCACACCATAGCAGCAGCATCACCTTCAAAGACGCAAGTCCGTCACGACCGGGTGAATATGAATTCCTCTTCTTATCAAAGTAGCAGGGACAAACTTTCACTTAATCTTGTGTGGAATAATTTACGTTGAGATTTTGGAGCATTCAGTTATAACTGGAGTACGATTTTGCATAATAAATTATACTTTTGGGGTGTCCTGTGTTTACATTTTTATTATTCTTAAAATTGTTATTTTTTTATAATAACCGTATTTCTCGTTGTATTTAACTTGATATATACGTAAATGTTGGCTTTTAAAAGCAGATCCAGAATTTGATAGTCTACTTTCAATTCTTAATACTGTGTTAATTTCTCGACAAGAAAGTGAACAGTCCCATTCACTAATTTACAATTCAGCTACACTTTAATCTTCCCTATTATGTTATTTTTCCCTAACGGGAACCAATAACAGGTGCTGGACGTAACGTACTTTTGACAACTTCCTGTGTAGAATAGGCGTATAGAATACTAAGAATCTTACTTCAAAATGAAAATGACAAACGGTTTGTTAATATACCAATGCTAATCCAAAGCCTGACAGATACATTCAAGTTCAACGTCTACAACCTAACATTTTTGGAGTCAATTTAATATTACCCTTGTATTTTCTGTGTCTGCTCACGTTGTTGAAGTATCGTATGTTAACGAATCTGTCCACTATCGAGGTTTCCTTTTTTGGAAAGTTTGGGAACCCCAGTCTTTAACAAACTCCTTTCCATGTCTATTCGCTGTCTTCTTAACCTGCAACCCGAAAGCGCCCGGTCGTGAAATAGTTTCTTGTATTTATGAACATACGGTGGGGCCCGGACCGGATCGTTCAGAAAGTGTACAGAACGTATCAGTGAAAGAAGAGAATCCTTGATAGGACACGAGTCGAAGGACCTGCAGCTTTGCAACTCGTTCACAGCGGGTCGTGGCTTGGCGAAAATAAGAATTTAAAGAATGGTTTGATAGCGACCTCTTCATCACTTTCCGTCCCTCTTGACCTAATACAACTATTAATATAATGTCACCTGACTGTTAGGAAGCAAGGTGGTAATAACAACCATAAGCTAGGTACATACAGTAAAATATTAAAAATCCTTGAACATTGGAAGCTAGAAAAAGTGTGGATAAATGTGATCTGGTTTAGAAACCCATAAGCTGAACTGTTAGGCTGACGAAACGGTAATGTCTTCTTGAACTTGGTACAAGCATTTCATTGTTTCATCTTTAATTATTTCTTAATTGTTCAAATTAAATGTTAAAAGCAATTGTTCGAACTTTATTTGCCGAGATTTTACCAAACCTTTACTAGAGATAAGGGTGCAATACTAAGTTTCAGAAAATCTCTCTCGAACACTTGTATCTACCTCGTGTATTAATCAGTGTGGGCAAGCAGAGATAATTCTCCAGATTACAGATTACTAAGAATGATTGTCCGTTTTCATGTGTGTGTGCCGCCGCCCCACCTCACGTGTGCAGATGAATATGTTGCATGCAACTAACAGCATTTTCCGTAATTAAAACTTTAAAGTCCATCGATTTGTGGAGGAAGTGTAACTCTCTATAAAACGTCACTTGCCGATGAATATCTACATGTACAAATAACATATCATCTAATATCCCCGTAGTACATTCCGTGGCAAACTGCGCTTCTTATAAAATACATTTCTGTTATTGATTTAGAAGAGGGGTTCTGCGGAAATTATTTTCCTCTAAATTGCATTTACACGTCGACATATATCGAAATGTAAGGATGTTACTTCCTTGCTTCCTGCCACTTCATTTCGCACCCATAAACGTAAGTTACTTCCAAAGTTTTAGTTATCTGAGAGAAAACTTTAGTTGCTGGCATACTTATTACTATCAACCCTACTTTGCCACTTACGAATAGTTTCACATGCTTAAACTGCATACTTAAAACTAAATTTCCTTGTACATCTGTGTATTCTTCTGTCACGGTTTTACCAAAAATTTGCTTTATCCGCGAATCCCTTGCGGTCCAACAACATTTGTTCCAATTCCTAAACTTGACATAAAACTACGAAGGACAGGATAGTTATTAGTTATAGTTCTCTTATTTTCTTGGTACATGTTTTCTGAGTGTATATCCTATGAATCTAATATCCTTAGGATAGACTCTGTAACATTATTCGGTATCTCTTGAAACCCGTCTCTGACATTCTAAATCTCTAAAACCGTTTAGCGATTTTAACCTCCACTTCTGGCCATCGCCCAGCTTAAATCTTTAAAATTCCGTGATGATGTGTGTATACCACCTACTTCAGCATACACTAACTCTGAATTTTGTCTACACAGTTTATTTACCGGTTGTCGGAATAAACAGCCATCAGCCAGCCAAGCGTTGTTGCGCTTGTAGGACCACGGCGATGAGTCTGGAAATGGCTGTCTTCTGGGTTGTTGAGCCGTGTAGTCTGGTAGAAGTTTACCGACGTTTCAGAGGTACTTGCTACCTCCATCATCAGGGCGATGAATGACTTATCAACAACCAATAAGACAGCCGTCTTCGTTATTAACCTTTCCCGAACCTTGACCTCATCTAGCTGGCTTACAACGTCTGGTTGGCTAGAGCTGGCTAATGATGCAATTTATCAGATCGGTTTTGCATTGTTCCAGTGTATAGAGTACAACTGAACAACAGAAATAAGACAGAAGCTTATTTTTCGCTTTTCAAAATGTTGGCCGGGGAAGATGAACGCCCCTCCCCTGACCTGTCTTCAGAATAGACAGAATGTTAGGATACCATAACTTGTTCGCTGGACATTATCTCTCAGGGCAGTGCAGTTGTTTACGGGCTGCTAAATGAGGTTGCTATGACGTCGTAAACTTTTTGCCTTCTGAAGTGTTGTTGGTTATAGCTCGGATAAGTGGGAGGGAGGGGACGGACACGTTTATGTGGGCGTAGAATGTTCCTCTCTCTTTGACCGCCTGGTGTTATAGGTGGCATCTGCCACGGAAAAACAGATTCCAACAAAATCGTAACACAAAAAGACAAGATTGGGAAGGAGTTGGTGGTTCTCACGGAATTTGAGTGTGGCCCGATCGTATGGACTTCGGTTTGAATGTGCTTCATCTTATCAAAGTATGTCTACTGATGGATGCTAACCCAAGTTAGTAAGCCTTGTTTTGCTCTGCCTCATCCGAGAAGAGAAATGTAGCAGAATGAAACACGATATAATTTTTAGGTTTTTCTAAGGATGTGAAATTTGATTTCTTTTACGTTTGCCATCGCCATGCGTGTTTTCCTGAAAGTCGTGACGCCACAATAACTTAGCTTTCCTTTATTCTATCCCCATTTATTTCCATTCGTACTTTATTTTCTTATAGCAGATTCTTTATTTGTTTTATCCAATTTTTCTTTCAATATACCCTCTTTCTTTACATCTATATTTCTTTATTTTCCTTTCTTTTATTTTCTATTTACTGTTAGCTTGTTCTGTACCTTTTCCGTTTTTTGTTCCTTCTTTTTCCCCTTTCTTGTGTGCGTTTTACTTTTCTCCCTCCACCTTAATTAATTCTGCTTTTTATCGCTTCATCATTCATCCTCTTTGTTTCCTTCCCTTGTCCCGCAACTCGCTGTAGGCGCATTGTCTTGTCTTGGGCTGTGAGAGTGTAGTGAACGCTGAACTAGTTTTATCATGTAGCAACTTCTTACCCAGAAAGTTTTCTCATGAAGCCGGTTTAGTATTTACTTTTATTTGCTGGTAAACGTCTTGTTGACGAGGTGTGCAAATTGTTAGTTGAGCTGGCAGCACCGAGTGATGAAATATTCACCAAGTTTCTCAATAGCACCTTAATTCGACTGCTAGTGCGCATGAACGCTGCTCCCCCACTTCTTAATAGAAAATAGTCCCATTCAGCTATTTGAAAAGGCTTCCGACTGGAGGCGAACAGTGCCAAAGAGACGTGGCTGTCGAGAACAGAGTCCCACTGCAGAATGTCTCTGCACTGTACCTGCACACTATGGTGAAATTGTTGCCAGTTCAGCATTATTCATACGGAGTGCATAATATGAACGCATAGTGCCAACTGTATCTCTACAGATTTACCTTACACTTAATTTTACCTCAGGACAGTAAAATAAATTTACTCTAAATTAGATGTGTTGCAGATTTCATGTGACAGAATCTTTGTCTCATTAGGATTCTATGTCAAGTTTGCCTTATAAGAAGTCTGAATCCCTACGAATTGTTCTCGTTATAACCTTTAAGTCACAAGAACAAAATATTGAATCGCTACTGAAATCCATACAAGGCCGTAGTTGTGTCACTCATGCATCCACTGCTGGTCTTACAGTAGATTTATTTGCGAACCTTTCGTGATTGGTTGTGCAACAAATCCTCCTGCATACCATTCATCTCAGATTATTATTACGCACTACCCTGAAAGACGAATTGATGCAAAGAAAGATGGATGGTCGAAGGAAAGGAGAATTGGATAGAAGTGCTGTAGTTTCACGGTCTGAAGGGATAGGAGTTGCATGATTGTTCCTAAAACTTTGCTGGAAAACCTGTTGCTAATGCAGTACTTGGTTTGTTGCAAGATTCGTTAATTGCCCTTTGAATAGTTGGAGTCCCTCTGTATTCAATCAGAAGTATTGACCTTTAAAGAGAAGGTTTTGAAACTTAACACCCAGTTATTTCATTTATACGTTGTTAAAACATTCTGAGAAGGATATCCACTTTCCTTTGTCCCTTTCTCTGCTGTGTATTTTTTATGAAAATATTATTTAATGCCAGCTCAGGGTATCTATTAAGACCTGTAAATGGAAGGCTCCAAACGTATTGAGATGGTAAGAGGGATTTCCGTTTACTGACTTTTGTCACACACTGTAAAAAGTCGTGACCAAAATATTAGATGTCTCGAATATTTATCTCATTTAAAACATGGAAAACATTAACGCTACTTTGCACACAATTAGCCTCGCCTCAGAAATAAAAAAATTGCTTAATTCAGTAAATTATTATTCCACGAAATTTCTAATGTGAACTTTCATATACCATTTTTGCCCGCAACGAAGGATTGTGTCAAAAATGCATTGTGCCTACTCCTTGCCCCAGAAGGCGAAAAGAAGCGATGAAAAGTTACACGCATTCTTAACTTCAGCATTTTGTTAAATCAATATCCGGCCGCTTTGTCCCCGGGGAAACAACCACACTGTACCCATTCTGTGATCCGCACCCCCCCCCCCCCCCCCCCAAATATCGGCGACGACGCTGTGAATGAGAGACATGCAGTCCCTGTCAAGAATTGTATCCCGTTCGTTCTGACCATATTCACTCCCCTAACTGAATGCGCTGTCCCCAGGTCGCATCTTTTGCAAGGAAAAGCAGAGTTTATTTTTCAGGCGTGATCTCTCCAGACGAATGTATCCAACAAACGACAAAGTATTTAAAAACAACTTGAAACTCTCGTGCTGTCGCCGTGTTCCTCGCGCTCTGGCTTTAGCGAATAATGCGTTCTGTGCTCGGCCATACTTGTCTGTCTGTCGATGGCTATTTCCTGGGACATAGACAAACCGCACGACCAAGATGATCTTTGGAACGCGTTGTTCGCTGATTATCTCAGATGGCGTTAGTGCAACAATGAGCTGCGTGACATGGAGGACACTTTTGGTATGACAATGTACCCTACTCGAGAGATTACACCTTTCAACCTCGTTTGTAATTACGCAGATAAATTTACTAGCCTACCAAACAAAAGGTCCATTGGATTTATAGCACAGTCCTTCAGAAGTACTTCTCAGATATTTAATCCCTTCCAGTGTGTGTAAAACAAATATTATAGAATACTGTAAACAGTTCGCAGAGCGATGTTCTGCAGTAAGCAGCATCCTTACTGTAGCGACTGAACTTTACGTAACCTGGCAAAATTCTATTCAGTGCAACAGCGCATCGTTAAACGGGTTATGGCTTCAATGCCCCCGTTCTGAATGGCTAGTAATTTCAATTCTGCATCTCGTATAAGCCATTATGAAGCAGTGAAGAAGGCGTGGAGGAAAGGTGTTTGGGAGGGGTTGACAGCGAGTATAAGCCACTTCAGTAATTGTAAGGGCCCAATAACTTAAAGAAAAATGAGAAATTAAATCAGAGAATAAGAGCAATTCGTAGCTTAAGAACTTCTTATTGTATCCAGAGCAGGTAGCAAAATTTGCGACTGAGGATTTAAAGTACATGCAGCTTCAGAGCAAGACTCCAACAAATCACAGCTTTCGTGTCATATCTTAATAAACGCACCGGCAAGTGATTATACTCTAAAGAACCAGTGTTCGATTCTCGGATCGGAGGATGCCTATACTGACTGCAAATTGTTTCTTGCTTTTTTTTTTAATGCATTCAGGAAAGTTCTTGATAATGTGTTTAAATAAGCATACCATATCTAAGTTTATCATTTAGTCATCCTCACATTTGACATAACTTATGTAGTTGAAAGAACATTTTAACCATTTTAATCCAGTAATATCTATTTATACCACTTTAATATTCAGTAACTGCATTTTACACACAATAAATTTTCGTATGATTCTCAGTTTTAACAATAATTGTGTAACGAGAATTATTTTTTCCTGATAGAAAACCCAAATTATGGAACATTGAACATGGCGGTTAGCAGTGATGAAAATCTAATAGAAACTTCTGTACTGTAGCCAGGACTCAAACCTGCAATCCTCAGCGAAGTCAGAGAGGCCAGATGTGAAACGTTCTCCCTTCCCCTCTGTTCCGTTTTACAGTTCTTATTGACAGTGTAGAGGCGTGCATTTTATTTGAACTAATGATGTAGGCGAGACGCGTACCACGCTTGACAGAAGTAAGAAATGCTTTGGTCGTAAGATTTTAATGTAGTAGGCCCCTTGGGAAACAAAGGCGTTGATGGGATGATAATTATGTTAAGATGAATATTAGAGAACTAGCGTAAGAGGTCATGTACATGCCATGACTCAGGTTAGGGTCAGGTAGTGTACTTTTGTGAACACGATACTAAACATGTGTTCCGTAAAAGACTGGAAATATCATGACTAGCTGAGAAACTGTTCGTTTCTCAAGAACAACTTCGCTCTTGGAATTAGTTTTTACTTGTTCTTCACGCTGTAGTGTGTGCTCGTCCACGTCTGTCTGTCTAGCGTTTTACGGCCGGGGGCCGTTGTTCCTACGGGGTACACAACGCCCCACGGCCATGTTCGCGTTAGGTAATACAGTACACATAAACCTCCTAAGCTCCAGTCTAGGAGTTGTACTGCTTTTATATTCAGAAGTAAGTATTAAGGTACGTGGATGGAGTAGTGTGGAGTGCACCTTTCACTTTGCTGCCATGACTGGTGCCGTGAACTCTCTGAGGCCCTCTGCTTGAAAATTTGTATTCCAAAGCTGCTTACAGGCAGAGAGTGGACACAACACGCTGTGGTGTTGTGATCTCTCTTTACTTTACCACAGTCTGCCCGTTTTAAACTAATATTGATGTTTTGCTATGCCTCGAAGCCTTTTTATTGTACGGTAATATTCATGTGTTCATTTTGATAATCCGTACCAATAAAAAGCCAGAATTTCACACATTACACTGCAATTTTTTTGTACATTTTTTTAATTCTTTATCTCGCACAAATAAATAGTTCACGCATCTCCTAAGTTTCCTCGGACTTCCGAACGAATTCTGTTTTATTGATCAGAAAATCGTCAAGTCAGTAATTTGAATGCGATATAGAGATTAAAGCTGGAAAAAATAGTTTAATAATTGTAACGATCAGGAATTTATTCCTCGTTGATACCTTCACTGCTGATACAACTGTTTCAGTGTCCATAATTATATTAGTATGATATGTTTATACATATAAAGGAATTGAACTAAAATATCTCTCAAAGACATTTAAAAAAAATAATTTTATAACCGGAGAGGTGCTTCGACATGAAAGACTTTATAAACCTGTTTATATACTTAAAAATATAGTATTCAGTGAATTAAATATTATCAGTCAGACTTCAGTTCTCATATCCGGTTCGGAAAGATGGAAAATAGAATTGAGAGACTCAATTGCAAACCAAATCAACAGAAAGAAAGAAGAAAGAAAAGAGTAAAACAAGAATAAGAGAAGGAATGGGGCAAATAAAATATGACGGTGATTATGATTTCATCATCATTGTCATTATGATCAAAAGTTATTACTAAAGACAGAGAACATGAGTGCAAGTGAAACATGCGAGAGAAGAGAGGAAGATGGCTTAAGAGCAAGGGTAATGTAATAATAAGAATCATAGCGATACGAAAACTTGACGAGAAAGAAACCTTCCTTGATTATATTAGAATTACGGCGTTAAATTTTTTTTATTTCATATCACCAAAGTATTTTCAGTATTTCAAATGTGGACGTCACGGAAGTTGGTAGCAGTGACAAGAAAAGCTGCCATTCTTAAAAAAGCTAGAGATCCATAGATTCTTGACCTGGTCGTTAGGACAATAATTCCCTTGGTTGCTTGCTTCATCAGTTCTCTCCTACGTTAATTGACATAGTTTTCTTGGAGAGAAGAAAATATGAAGTTTCACGTTGTGTCTGAAGACGATATTCTGTCCTCGTGAAACTCTAAAAACACTATAACTTTACGACGGGAATGTTGTGCAAGTAGTAATTATCAATCGATAGGTACTTTTATCTGTTAGAATGGCCTGTTTGTATTTGTCTTTAAAGAGAGTCTTAGATTACAGAGGAATCCTTTCCAGGCTGTTCCAACTTTGAAGAGAAAGTTAAATTTAAGGAAATGCGTCTGTAGGCCTATTTGTTTATATAAAAACGCTTTCAGTAGTCAGAGCGTCGAATGATGAAACGATTATTGAGTAATGAATTGGGTATGATGTGGAAGGAAACTGTCGCGGCCTAATTTGAAATCCTATCTCGATATTTTCTTGAAGTTCAGAGGAAAATCTCAGATAGTTGATATCCAGGACGGGATTTGAACTCGGCATCTCCCTAATAACGAAGGGAATCTACGCTATGCATTTTTCTATCCGTTGGCCGACAGATTTTTTATTCGACCTACAAAATATATTTTGAAAGGAACAATACTGATCTTTTGTTGCATGGTCTTTCCACATGTGCAAGGACGAAATTATTTATTGACCATAAAATAAATAATTAAACCCACTGAACGCTCTGAATGAGAGTTGTTTCCAGACTGAAGTAAAAAGGTAACTGAGATCCGTCAGAAGAAGACTCTGTCAGTGAGTGTCGTCGGTTATAAACCGGGGATGAAAACAGGAAACCCTGGAGTGCTTATTATACCCATTCGTTCCAAATCCTTGTCCTGCTTAAATGACGCATTTTAATGCAAAACGAAACAAAAGAAATATATTGATACAGACGTGTTACAGGCTAACCTCTACTTACGAACTTTAAAGAAACGAACAATTCGTATTTACGAACACTGCTCTGACTAATAAATTGCGACTCCCAATTCTTACGAGCATTCTATGATGCGCGAAGTTCAAATTTAACAATATATCTTCTGGAAAAAGTAAATTCGAACATTCAACTTAGAAACACTTTTCAAAGAACACGTTATGTTCTTATGTTGGGGTTCCCTGTATTTGCTTGTACATCTGGATTAACTATGGATACGGTCAATGAGCGATTCATCACTTCTAATCTATGTTCATCTGCTTTATCTACCGTCCGCCTTTTCGTTGTTTCTCCGCTATCAAATTCTAATTCACGATCGGTAGAATCAAAACGAACTCTGATAAACAGAGCTGTTGTCCTTTAGTAATTGCCACTGCTCACATGTTATATAAATGCAATGATTTTTAACGACTTTCGACAATTAATGGAACCTTCGGTCTGTAATATAGTGTGCTACAGATAGAGACAGTGAATTTTAAACAATTACATGTTGATGCTGGCACAGGCGAGAAGTTTTTTATTCGTTAAAAACATCATCACTCATTTCGAATTTGCTGGTGTGTTCTCATATCCCAGAGGAAGGGACCGGGCCTCAGTAAGGAAGGGAAGGGAAGGGAAGACTAATAGCTTATGGTAACTCTTCTGCGCTTTTCTTTCAATCAATCTTCCTCTCTTCTGTGCTTTGCCTTCCCAGCTTCCCTCGCCAGAAGATGCGCGTCTATGGCACAGATCCTGTTTAATAGCAATATATAGGCTGAAGATTTCTGTCTTCTGGGTTGTTGCGCTGTGTAGTCTGTACGATGTTAACCAACAAATATTCATCGCCCTGATGACGGAGGCAGTATGACCTCTGAAACGTTGGTTAACATCGACCAGACTACACAGCGCAACAACCCAGAAGACAGACTCACCGCTGTGATAACCTCGAATCTTACAATATATAGGCTGTATGCCAGTTAGAGCCGTTTTTATATGAAACCAGACAAATGCCTAGAAGCTAAATTAATTAAACTGTATAAATTATTAAATAAATAATATTATAAATAAATAGAGAGTTAATAACTACTTCGTTACTAAGTGAGCTCTAAACTTGTATTTTGTGGACTGGGTCCAGCTGACGAAGGCTGAGGTTCGCTATTTGTTGACCAGATGAGTGAACGTCGACTCCTAAAAATGCCTCTGCACCAAATAGTTCAGTACTCAGTTTCTGTGCACTGTGAAAATTATTCTGGGTATCTTCACTCACAGTTGCCACTACAAAGGATTTTCGGTTCCGGGAATTTTTCGTGCTATGATTTATGCAGTAGGAAATCTCATTTGTTTGTGTTTATATAACCAGGACATAAGTTTACATTGTCACTAAAGTGATCATAACAAACATAAACACAAGAGTAAGTGTCACTATTATAAAGTTTTTGAGTAGTGTGGTCACAGCACTATAAACTGAGAAACCCAGAGAATAGAACTAGAAAGCGAAAATCTTGCGTGAGAGTTATGGATCTTTCGGTCTGTTATTTCCTCTATATTTACAGTTTACGATTGGTTCCTTTAGATGCCCTCTTACAATTAGTGCAAAAAACAGCATCGGACGAGAAAGTGCCTCCAAATTGATCCAATTTGATCAAAATAGTCGAACGGTTCTCGAATTATGAGATGACACATGTAAAAATCACGTTGCTTAATTATCTAGAAAACCGTAAGACTTTCGGGAAACAGTCTCTTTGACAAAAATGTTTTATTTTCTTTTTACATCGTTTGTTCAAAGTATTTTTCGTTGTGACAAAGTTTAGCGAGAAACTGCTTTGTTCACCAGGCGTAGTTCGACTCCGACCTGCCTATCTGTTGTCTTCTTTCATTTTTTGTATTCGTTTTAGAAATTCGCTATCTTCTTAGTTGCAAGTTGTTTTTTTTTTTGTGTGTGGAGCACGCGAGGTGGTTTACACAACTTCTGAGTAGGCACGTGTCATTCAGTCGGATTTTCGTAGAAAAGTTTCATTGAACAAATTTTAGTGTTTTTCTGTACCAGATAAGCTTCTATTCACAGTACGAATTTCTGTCAAGTTACTAAATAACATTATCTCTTCTTATCTTTACTGAGTTGGAGAAATTCTAGTTGTATTAATTTATTGAAATACGCATGAAATGTGCATACAACATTGGTAAAAGGAAACTGTTCATATTTATTTGTATGCGGTTCGGATGACAATACAAAAGCTTTTGTTCCATTGATTTATTCTCTTGCTTTTCTGTGAAAGGACAAAGTGGCCGACGATAAGACTTATCTCCTGTTCATACACTTAACAGTAGGACCACTATACGACATTGTTTGTCGACCACACGAAATAAAGAGCGTCCATCATGCGTCACAATATGGTCACTGCCCATCGCTAAAAGTTCGCCGTCTCTTCGTACTATGATTTTAGCCACTGATATGTTGACGGTCGCTCGAATGGCTTGGCAACTAGACAACCAATGTTGCCCCTGTTTCCTGAGAGGAGCAAATGTTTCATATACTCTGTTTTGTCTGTTATCTCGGTTCCATATTCGTCTTCAGAGGTGGGCTGTTGTGATACGATAATAACACACCTTCACGATTACTATTTCGAACAATGCGCCGTGTGTGAATGTATAGTTGGTTCCCCCGTCTTTTATGTAATTCGTTATTTAAGTCTCGATGAATGTATCAAAAATATTTTCTTCTCATTGTCCGTTTTACTTACTGAGGCCTGTGTATGTAATGTACCTAAGATTTCTATTCAGAACACTATTTCATGCTTTACATCTTATTTTGTATTCATTTGCTTCGTATGATTCTCGAAATAAGCCGATTATTTTCTTAAACAACATTAACCAGTTTATCTTTATAATAGTGAAGTATTTTCTTTGCGGTACGGAATGATTTATTAAATATTATTTAGACGAACTTTGGTTTTAAAGAGTTCATTCAATATTTTGCTGTCATCGAATTGAAAGTATTATGCTTTATGTAACTAGGTTTTCACTTGAAGAGAGGTTAAAGAAGAAAAATTTTCAATGCCTTTGTCTCATTTTGCCAAGTTCTGACTTGACTCTCGTTTCTGTTTTACCACTGCCCCGAAGGACCGAGAGGCCGCGGATGTCTGTTGGACGCGCTATCCATTTCATACTCTGAGGGATTCTTCTTATGATACGACCTGTTGCTTTGTGTAGCTGGAACAATGACTGCACGCGTTCTTTCTCCCAAAACAATTTATAACATCTTTTCGGTTTTCTGCTTGACTTTTTAAACCACGACGCTACAACACGGAAGACAGCCATCTTCATACTCAACGCCGTGAGAATCTGAGATCCTACTTAAACAAGAAATGCATTTATAAAATTGGCTGGAAACCCTTAAGAGAGGAGACCACATTCGAAACTTAAACAGACAGAGAATTCAATATTCAAATGTATCTTGGGCGGTGTAGACTGACTTATTTGGCATAGAATAGGTCTGATGTCAGCCTGTAACTTCTGTAAAAGTAGGGGGTGTCTCGATGACCTGAGTAGCTGTTTAATTTTTCAATAAATATTATGGAGGATGGAGTTAGTTTCAGTTTTAAAATACCACAGAAACACGATTCACACAAAGAATAATTTAATGGTATCTTCATATATAAGATTACACATTATTTATTTAGGTTTGTTTATACGAGCCAGTAACGAAGGGTAAATTACAGACGATTGTAGACTACATATTTGGAAACACAGACATAAATTGTTTCCCTCTTGTTTAAATCCACCATTGCTCATCCAATCTTTTACTTTAATAATAGAGTGTTTTAGCTTGAGAAGTGGTCAAGATTGTGTTCTGTTAATTCTGGGAAACACACATTCTGCTTCATTCTGTATTAAACGTTTGGTGTATCCTAGAGCTGTTTTCAAACCGGCAATGCATTCTGATGTTTAGGAGAGACAGTTGTTTATACACAGCTCTTATAGCAGAATCCTCCATTTGCAAAATCCCCTCAGGATTTCCTCTCAGTCCATGTTGGTTTCCTTGTGGACAAATCTCTGGTTAGAAAATACAGGGGCTGGATTAGGTCGCGTCTTTCACAGACATGCACGACGCAGTTTCTGGCCAACATCCGGCAAAATGGATTCCAACATCCGGTGTACCGGTTACCACATGGCTAAGTCAATTGGCTGCCCACAGGTAATTTACTTTAGACCTAGACTAGACTTGAATCACTGCGTTTGTGCCACTAAATTCTCTGCCCTTTAATTGCATTTCCTATTAGAAAGCCGACGATTGGGCAGAATGAAAGGCAGCGGGACTCAAAGCCGGCCCGACTAAATCCAGAAATTTACTCGAGTACAAAACAGTGCATTCCGTGTTAATGTTAGTAAGGTGATGTAGGGAATTCATTTCAAACTGGTTTTCTAAAAGAGATAAACAGCTTACAGGACAGTCCGTGGTATCTGAGCGTGTGTGTCCCTGGTAATTCATAATCAACTTCAGAAATTTGGCCAGCTATATTTGCCCGCCACGTGGAAATAAAAATCGTTACACCTGGTGTGTGGTGTAAGTGGCACTAATGAATTTTAAGTTAGTCGAGATACGTACAAGAGAGTTTCCGTAGAACACGGTCCACCTGGTGGCCTGTAACGAAACACGATGTCACACCAGTAAAATATAGTCAAAGCAGTCAGTGCAAATATTCCCTCTCTAATAAAGAAAGGCCCAAACGTCTGCCGGAATGGTTTTGTTTCTCTTGCTAGCACCATCTCCTACTTATCTCAGTTCCTGTTCTACTGTCTAGTGCAGTATGCCGTGTGCGACTGGCTTTAACTGTAGACTACGAGTGCCACGAGAAAATAGTCCTGAGCGATCTAGCTTGGTAGGCTACATGTCTGCATTGGAGAGACTGAGCCTGATCGAAGTCAAGTAATCATCATCGGGAGGATTGTTATTGAACACACTGTGTGTGTGTGTGTGTGTGTGTGTGTGTCCTTTGTGAGCAGACAGCAATGTGCTTGAAACAAAACACACGTGTGTGTGTGTGTGTGTATCAGAGTTTGATTAGGTTTCCCTTAAAAAAAACATGCCAGTTGGTAAATGAGGCATATTTACGTTTTGCTTTAGAATTAACCGAGCATCCGACGTTTCGGGGGAGTTTGCCTTCTCTTTCTTTAAGACGTCAGTGTAATTAGGAAGGCAACTCATCTTTCCGCTGCACAACAGTAAGCTGATCAGAAGGAAACTGTTTAACGAGAAGTGGATTGGATTCATCACGCTGTTTTCATTGTTCGTTCTTGACCTTCTGTTGTCAGAAAATTATTCTATTCCCACAGTTTTAGGCATTTAGTAGCGATGTGAAGACCTTTAATATCACTTCGTAGAAACGAAACAATAGCGAACAAAAGCAGCACAGACCAAGGGAAGCGAAACATCCCTTGGTCCTTTTCGAAAGTAGCAAGTCAAAATGCGATTTTAATATTCATAAAATACTGTCGTGGAAGCTTCTTATTATATTGAAAGCATATTCAGCGGCGTTTGTGCGTTTTCTTTCGCCATTGCGACTCAGAAGTGAGAGGCTTGTCGCTGAAATCCACACAATGCATTCACGAGACGCTCCGTACGATATTTTATTTTTCTCGTTTTTCTCTGTACCTTTTTGTTGTATTTTCCTTCTGAAGAACTTGCGACTGATGTATTGATACGAGAGTCCCATTGTTCTACAAGCCACACGTCAGACCCAACTCCCAACCCTCCACTCCTCTATTTAACAAACACCCAGACAGCTTACCATCTACTTTTTGTTTGAGAAAATGGCAACTCAGAACAGAGAGACCTGACGACCTCAACAGTGATCTCCTGTTATGTAAAGTAACCAGCACAATGATTCACATCCATAATAAATTAATAGTTAAACTGCTGGTCAAAATGACATGCTTTTATGGCAAGATGTGTTTTAATATCATCCTCCCATCGAAGTCCAGGTCTACGAACTTGGTACAAAGTAAAGTGTTGTAGTGTATTCTCAGGATCAATTAGTTTATCAAATTTCTAAAAAAAAAACTCCTTTGTTAAAAATATTAGGGTGCAGGAATATTTGGTCTTACAAGATATCTTCTCCCTACAACACATGAGGAGAAAGTAATTCGTTCCTTTTTTCACTGGGTTGATTCTGTGGCACAATTCTGCGAACTCTTCTCACAAATCTCCTTTCAAATTTAATAAATCCTTTTGAGCTACCAGCCGTGTAAGGTGGCTTAATGTAGAAAACACCAACGTTTCGAGATCCACCTTCGTCCTCGTCCTCAGGGTACACACAGTACGCTTTAACGCAGCCACTGTGTAAATATTGGCGCTGTGTTCTTGCAGACAATGCCTTACATGTTCGTCTATCGTTTAATGTGATCCCATATGTTGCCTTCATAGATCGGATCGCTGGCACGTCTAGCAGGAAATGAGGGCATTCATTCACCTCCTCGTGGGTCGTAAATTCGTTGGTTGAGGCTGTTAGATGGCCGCTTGCACCATTAGTTAACGTTGTCCTACAGACACTGAAGTCTTATTAACGTAAAGTTCAGTTTATTAAGCCTACACGTTGTTCGTGACAAGCCATAGGCTTTTTCATTAATTTTGTTGCGACGGAAAGGAAAATAGACCCAGATAACAATAAATACTTCTCTTTGTTTTTAAGGTGTAGCTAACGAATTCCAATCTAGATTCCGTCTTAAGAAGCCATTAGTCACTCAGGTAGTCAAGAAACTCCGCTTCTTTTATGGATCCCAGAAGATTAGTTACCATGACGGAAAGAGCCCGGCTCGTACTTTGTCCAGAGCTAGATGAATCTTCAAAAATATTGCGGGAGGCATGACTTATGAGATATAAGGTTCTCATAGTGGCGAATATGAAGGTGACTGTCGTCTCGGATGTTGCACTGTGTAGTGTAGTAGAAATCAGCCTACATTTCAGAGGTAGTTATTGCCTGTATCATCAGGGTAATGATCATAGACCTGTTCATTAGTGTACTAGACACCTATGAAACGTCGATCAGTTTCTGCCACACTAAATTGTGTTTCATCCCAGACGACAGCCATCATCTAGGTATGACCCTATCGCTGTTTTGAAAGTATTCCTCGAAACAAATCCTGACTTACTAAATGGTACAAACTGGAAATGGAATTTTGATTTCGGGTTTAAACTGTGTGACTTGCGACATAAACAGACAGATGAAAAGAAAAGAATTATTGGCAGTGAATCTTGTCTCTTTGCGGATGAAGGGATATAAGCTAAAGTAAACTCTGGAACTGTGTGAAATGTCTTTCCATTCTCTATTAACATCCAGCGAGACTTACCGTGAATCCCCTGTGGAGATCTGAAAACTACTTGCCTCCGAAAGCAACTTTTTCCTGTTTCCTGAGGGGTAATATACGAGGCCCATTCCTATTATAAGAATGATTTAAGCAGCTAATCTAAAATAACGTTTATTAACGATAAAATTATATTCTCTGCTAACAGTTCAGATTGAAACATAACACAAAAGTAAGATCAGTGTATATTCCTGTGAAATTGCGTCTCCCTTTATGATCTCTGCTGTAAGATATGCCAACATAGTAAAATGACTGAAACATGTTTTGTGTTTTTCATAATTCAATAAAACATGTAATGCTTGTTTTATTAACATGCTGATCTTTTGCGCGTGTTGGTTAGAACCATTATGAAGTTTGATAGAGATTGTTTCCAGTGTTGCCATCTCAGGCTTTGTCTCTATGAAAAACTTTATTGGTCAATAAACGAGAAGCGAGCCTAGCTGTTTAGAATAACTGGTTGTTTTATGACCATAAGAAAGACCTCGGGCTTTCTGGGTGTGGAAATTGCCACCATTCTAGAAGCAGAGACCTAGGAAGGCTGATATTTTCAAGGGAGATGCCTTCTTGTTGTAAATCCCCAAAGATCTTTCATTCCTCTTTTCCCTTTTACAAGCAGACATAAACATCTCGGCAACCCGAAGGACCCAAAACTGAATGTGTGTTTTATGAGATTGTGTGTGTAATGTGTCTTGTATGAAAGGGAATCCGGGACAAATCATGTAATTGTTAAGAGCTTACTAAATAGTCGGAGCTGCGGAACTTAAAACCTTTTAATAAAACTAAACCAATCACTTGCCATTAAGGAATGCTATTTAACACAAGCCAGGATGAGGGAAGAAGGAATGTTAAGAAACTCATAGAAAGTATGTCGATGTTGGTCTTCTGCGTTGTAACGTGTGTGACAGCGTTTCGGAGTAAATCAGGATTTGAGATTCTCATGGCGGTGTGTAGGAAGATGGCTGTATTCTGGGTTGTAACTCCATGTAATCTGGTAGAAGTCTACCGACGTTTCAGAGGTCCTTGCTGCCCCCATCACCAGGGCGATGAATCATCGCAGGCATAGAAACAGTATTATTCATCGTCCTGGTGACATTTATCTTCCACCTTAGGCGTCACCGTAGTCTCGTCTTCATTTCTTGCTACTTAAGTCGCCGCCATCAGAACTTTGTTAGTATTTTTCAGGTTAGCACGAACGACGCACTCGTTCAGTCAAGAATGAAGAACATTGGCTGTTGGGAGTAGATGCTCACACCAACGACTAGACACCCCAAATGACCTCTGCCCTTCGGGTTCTCGACTAAAATGTTTCGCCCTGTGAGTAACACACGATACCCCAGAACCACACAAAATCACGCATAATTGGTTTTGAGGAGAAAACGGGATGGTATTAGTCTAAATAAATTTCTGTCATCTTGGATACTGCTAAAAAAAATAGGCCAAAGAACGCTGTAGCACGTGTATTAATTCAGTTCGGTAAAATTCTTCTTATATCACTGATTTCGTCAGCATTTGTTGTGATTGCCTCTTAGATGGTTTTTGCTTGCATGTTTCTGTTTGTAGCCGGTGACCGTACGATGCAGAAGGGGTCAGTCATGGTGCTTGACCTCACGTCGTTCTAATGCACTTCACTGAGCCATGACCTGGTCACTGGGCTCAATTCATCCTACTGGAATCTTCATTCTAATTGCACATTGCATGTTTACGGACAAGCCCCAATGACCCTACACCCTGTTCCCGTAAATGTTTTCCTTCCATTGTCTATTTATCTTTCTTTCCCTTCTACCTGTCATTATTTGTCTTTCGGTTTGTCTCTTCATCTAGACCCCTTCTTTTCTCTTTATCTCTGTTGATCGAACGTCGCTTCTGTTCTTTAGCCAATTTATTTCTTTCTCTCGTTTCATTCTTTTTCTTGCTTCTCTTTCTGTTTTCTCCGTCTTCTTTCTTTGTTTCCTTATGTACTTATTCCTACAGCTTAATGTTTCAATGCCCCCTTTCCAAACACGTTTTAAAATGTTCATTTACAGTCTAATAATTAAGACATGGACTCCATAAACAACAAAGCCGAATATTCTCAATTAAAATTGTGCACGATGGCATATGAAGTAAATTGTTGAAAGTCTCTCGTCCTTTCAGGTCTGTGTATAAAGGAAATGAAAATATTCGTAATCTACTTACCTAGTGAAACCTCTGTAAAGAAAAAATAATATTCAGCACATACTAATTATTCTCTGAAAGGAAGTTAAAACAAGAATAAAGACGAAGATGACTGTCTTCTGGGCTGTTGCGCCGTGTAATCTGGTAGAAGTTTACACGGCATAACAACCCAGAAGACAGCCATCTTCAGACTCACTGCCGTGAAAACCTCAAATGCTACAAGAACAAAGCCGATACTTTTAAATTAGGGACTTTTCTAGCTCTAGTGAAACACGTTTAAGAAATATATTATATTTGGCATGATGCAGTCATCTGTGACTGAGCCTAGATTCTATCATATTTTCTAAAACCTGCTGAGAAACAATCCCTTATGCTTAGTTCAGACTAGTTGAGATTATCTCAGGCACCACGCCTCATAGCTAAGCTACCAAAATTTATAGGTAAATCCCTATCGGACACGTCTTTTTAGGTGTTTGTTTACGCGCTAGCTTGATCGGAAAACTGTTTATCGGTCTGCCTGTCGTGTTTTTCAAAAATGGGACTGGAGGCCAACTGTTAGAACCCATTGTTGCGATCACTGGGATAGAAGGGTTGCAATTGTTCAACAATGGGACCTTTGACCACAGTGCAAGAACGACGTACTGTCATTGTCGGAAGGTATTGTCGAGTAAAAATTACCTCGGGTCGCACTATTGAATTAAGGATCTGCGTTATTTGGCGTTGAACAGTGTACTCGAAAGAGTACACTGTTTCAATCTTATATCATCCAAGAGCTCACCAGAAATATTGCCCTTGCATCAAATGTGTTTAAATATTTGTAAGTGCATGTTCTCCACTCGTTGCTCTATCATTTAGTTAGTGTAACTGTGCGTCATTCCGTGGTTCAGCTGTTCGCAGTAAATTATCAAGCACTGCGTAACACCCCACTCATTCCCAATCGTTCTATGAATACTGATTTTTTGCTGCCTGGTAAATGGGTGAACAGTATGTGGAGAGTTTTCCAATTAATTTAAAAGCAATTGTGCCAAGCTCATCAGAACCACTGTCCCCCTCTGTCCTCTCTTTCCTGCATCAATTCAGAGAGGGATGGGGGTCTTCAGAGTGGGGAGAATGAGGACATATAAAGACACGCTTTTATTTCCTTTTACAATAATTGTAAAAGCGAATATCAAATGCTGGAGTGTTTTCAAATGAGGTAGCTGTAACTGATGACAGCTTAAGGGTGAATTCAATTCAATTAACAAGACTAAAGAATATTAGTCACAATTTTTCGTTAAACTGTTATAACATTTTGTCCGAGAATAAAGTAATCGGGGAGGGTGCAGAAGACGCCGTTCTCCTTATTTTGATATCCATCCCTGTATAGGACTACATGAAAGAAAATTACGAAGTGTGTTAGAGCACGCGGTCTCCCGATCAACACCGAAACCACGAACCTCCATATTGGTCGAATGAACCATTTATAGAGAGGAGACATAGACTTGCAAACGTGCTAAGTATTATTCCCAGTGTAAACAGCGATAATTCTCTGAAAGCATTAAGCAATTGATCTTTATACTAAAAGCCCGCTGTGTTTTCTTTGAGGGAGGACTTGAATTTTATGTATTATTTAGATGAGCTTAGTGCTTTAAACGGTTAAGACGTTCCGTAGGACCATTCTATACCTTGGAAACCCTGAAAATATGTCCCTAAAGTCAGAATAGTTGAAGGAAAGAGAGAATGAGATTGTGATAATAGGCTTTAATTCGATGTTATCTTACGAGGAATTAGTGTAGAAGATTTACGTACTTAGCTTAGCTTAGCTTTCTTGAATGCAAGTGTAGGAAGCTATGGTATGGGCATTCCTGTACTCTTCGGCTTACGAAAATAAAGGTTTGGACCTAATGTTATTTGAAGAACGACATTCTCAAGCAGAAAATCCTGACCAGGATTCTGCTTAAGACCCCTTCCTCCTAGTTTATGCCGGAATCATTGTCCTGGAAGAATTCAGTGAGTTTTCCCAAAACGACATCTACTCGGCATTCTCGGGGATTAGAGTAAAGAGAAGAAAAACAATAGAACGTCTAGAACAGCACCGTGATCGGATATTAATGGCTGGGTAACGTTCTCGGCCTTTCTGATTCGACATGGAAACACCGTATGTCGTGGTAAGTTTGTTAGTTTCAGTATCATGAATCATGTCCCTCGCGTTTTATTATCATTGATATAGTAAAAATATTATACCACCCCTCTTTTGTTACTTGGTGAAGGTGTATTTTAAAAGAACTGATCAAAATTGTGGGAAATACTGCTATGCATAGCTTTCCAACACCTGTCTAGGATTTCTCAAACTCTTCTCAAGGACTTCTACAGAACATCTACATGACTCTTGAAACACTTCACTAAGACTTCTCCAGAATTTTTCCAGGATATATACACGTCCGCCAGATAAGACAGGAATTATGGATGATTCTTAATTGATTTGTACTTGGTAAATTCAACAAAAAATGTGACAAGATCAAGATAAAATTTTTACAGGGTGTATCTATGTTTAACGTTATCACAGGCCCATTTCTGTAATGATCCCAAGAATTACACTGTCATATAATTACATATTTGTTTGATGAAGTAAACAGAGTCATCGCTTTGGATTTGAGTTACTCTAATGTCTGCCTCATTCGCCTTTGTCGCTTCAAAGCAGAAGCAAGGTTCTGCTTAACACCATTTCGAAGTCAGGGCTTTGCCCACCCATGCACACATCACAGGACCAACAAACAGCAGACCAACTCAGTTTGCCAAGAGTTCGAGGAGAGCGAGGGAGGCTTTACTGCACACAGAACATTAAAACTTCAACCAGAAGATATCCCAAATCCTGGAATATTTGTCGGGGATGAATAAAATCAGGGCCCACTGTCAGACTTTCTTTGCTTATTTTTATACAGATCACACCAAAGTCTGCACCAAAAATGTTCCTGTTGTAAAAATTTACATTCGTACCTTTGTTTCTATTTGTAAAGATCACTTCAAAGCCTGCGTTGATACAGTCGGCATATCGTCTGGCGAAGCTCTTTGTAGGCGAAATAAAGAAAGGAAAAAGGAAGAAAGAGGAGAAAATTAGAAGGAAAGAAACTTCTGAAGTTCGTGCGACTACCATGTTGATATTGTTGTAAAGACCAAACAACACGCGGAGTTCTGCAGTGGATTGATGGATGGGTGGATGGATGATTGGGTAGATAAATAGATAGACAGGTACAGCAGTTAGTCAGCTAACAGACCAGTTAGTTTCTTTCGCACTGCCAGGTAGTCATCTGAAAGCACACGCGTAAAGTGAGGATGTTGTATCCGCGAGCCGTGCATGGTATATCGGGTTCATTAATCAGACTCTTAGCCTGCTGTGACACACTGTCGAAGTGAAAAGTTCCGCCTAAAAATTATCTCTCGAGGCAGCTAATTAATCGGTTAGCAACGTAACAGTTATAGAGGGAATTTAATCCGTTGGCTTTCTGCCTGTTTAGTTAGCACATTGATAATCTAACCGTCGCACTGAACACACGTTGTGCTGTGTCGTATGTTCAGCACAGTGGAATCCTGTTCAAAATGCGTGGTCCTGTTGCCCTGTAGTGGTTTCGTAAATGAACAAATTGAATACGAGGGAAGTTCGAGCGGTGGTCGGCATCTCCTTATCTCGTTCAATGGGTGTCCGAACCTCAAGACACACACGTAGTCGGCTCCCATGTCTCTCATCATGCACAAGTACGAAATATAAACTTCAATCTCTGTGTGCTGTTTCTGTGATTAAAGGCAAAAATTAAACCCTCCTCTTTTTTCAGGCCAAAGCTTAATCTTTATCACCGTTTTTCAGTGATTTAGCATTTCTCACAATCCATACATTTGATGCAATTAAATACTTTTAGAATCTTCATCGTTATTCACGGTTAATGAACAGTCACTGATGAATCTTCTCTGAATCTGACAGATAAGCTCGGGAATGTAAATTGTGTTATTGCACGTAAATATAAATGTGTGCATATACAAAGTCCTAGTTATTTAAAAGTATATTGCTCTGAAGGTTGGACGTAAACAATGAACGCAGAAGTTTTAGACAGATAAATACCGAATACGTGAAAACAGAATGGGGTTCTTTTCGTTTTTTCTCTTTCTCCCAATATTTACATTTCAATCTCGAACCGGATCCAGTTTTCCTCTCAGTTCATGTTATTATTTCCTGGCAGGTGGCGCTTTTGATATCGTGTTTCCAGACCAAAAATCACGAATTAACAAAGTCCACAAATATAGACTTCTGAGCCAATACCAATCGTTTGTGGTTGAGGTTCAAGATACAGAACTGTGTGTGTTTGTTAAACTCGAAAGATACAAAGTGCGATCCAGTGACCCGGTTACATACACTTTCAGATTACAATATAGCTGTACCCTTTACGTCGTTCTTCTCAGGAAATTGAGATGGCTGTCTTATAGGTTGCTGTGCCATGTAGCCCGGTAAAAGTTTACCGACCCTTCAGAGGTGTTTGCTGCCTCCATCATCAGGACGTTGAATAAGCGTTGAGCTATTCCTCGCCATCTTCATACTAGGCGCCGTGAGAACCTGAAACATTAACCAGATTTATCCAGTACAGATCCTCACAAATTATTTCTGTACGGTCCACTTAATACCACTCTTCATTCAACGCCCAAGTCTTCTAAGTGATTCTTTTTATTTCAGGCGTTTCGATTGAAACTTTGTATGTCCCTCTCATTTTTCCGATGCATGCTGCATGCCTACGCCTTGTAACTCATTTGATTTTATTATCCTATAAGAATTATAGCGCCTCCTCTTCGTAATACTTCTGTGTCCAGAAGCTAAAGGAAATTTGTAGTTGAATTTTTCCTCACTCTTTACGGATTAGGCCCTCTACTTTTCAACTTAAGACATTTTTGTACTCAAGCTCTTGCTGTGTATATTTCAATGGTTCCAATCTTACAATGTTGCTACGGCTGTAAAAACACTACATAATATTTCAGTACGCATCCAACTTTTAAGAAGCTTTAGCATCACTCATGCTTCAGACGTTGTAGAATATTATGTTATAGATTTAAAACGCGAATAGGTTCTCAACTAATGACACGACGTTCATACCAAGTTGTATGAAATCAAATCAAATCAAATCAAGTCAAATAGTATCAAGGATACACACAAACGGACACATCAGCACATTTATTGCACGGTCAAGGACACGCGAACTGATAACTGCACACAGACACGAAATAACCCAAGAACTTAAGACATAAGGATACACTTATGTCCTGTAAATGGCATAAGTACATGAACGTGTATACATTAATATACACACGTGGGTTTTCATGGAAAGATGAAACAGTCCTTACAAAAGTAAAGTAAAATATTTGCTGGCTGAAAAAGCCTTCTAGCCCTACGGGAGGTACTTAAAAGAACACTCTTTGCTCAGTGATCGAAGAACGTTGGCTTGCAAACCTATTACCCCACTCTTGAGGAGCAACGGAGAAACGGATATGGAAATTCCTGTCTCTGCCTCGAGTCTACAAATGGCACGCAGAATGTCTACATACGGTACTAAAATAGCTTAAGGAAAAGTTGCAGTCAAAAGATGAAAGGAAAAAGACGTTACAGAACGCCGTGAAGCGTGACGTTTGTTAAAAAAGAGGAATCTTTGAGCTCTTACGGTCATTTTTGAAGCCACGTTATAGAATGTTGTTATAGTTCGGTTCCTGTTTTGTTAAACTCTTCTCGTGCTACAGTGAACGAATTTTCGGAACTTGAAGTTTGAATATGTAAGTTACTGTACCGTACTGAAACCTATTAGTCTGTTAAAATATCATCTCTTATTTGGAATCTCAATATGTTTGTTTTTCGATAACAACTGTCTTTGAAGCACCAATAGGATCCCAAAATTAATTAATAAATGGCTTTACTAAAATTCGCCATAACTTAAAACCACGTTTCCACCCAGGAATAGAAGAGCCGTTGACAGAACTTATAAAAAAAGATGTTCACAATTCTTTTTAACGTAGTATTTTATTTCCAGTGCGATTTTGCACGAAGAACATACCTCTACACATCGTATGAAATTGAAAATAAATTTAGATAACTATTTTGTATTGCATACATGCTTCAACACAGTCAGCATTATTGGAAACAAATAGTAGACCTAAATTAAATTTCAATCACGCTGTATCTTTAAAGTTCACATAAACTTTTGTCGCTGTTTCACTAAGGTTATACAGTTCATGAGAACGTTTTTATGAGCCGTCGCGCGGCGTACAAAATTCCTATCTGCACGAAAAATACGCTGTTGAAGAGAAAAGAAACACAAAATAAAAATATAAGAAAAAATATTCATTATTTGTTAATACCGTTCAGAAGTATACATCTAAACACAACTTTCTGTTCTCATGTTATTATGCTCTCGTTTAGTATGCTGCAAACACGGGTGCGTGGGCATTAATTTGTTTCATTGAGGCAATCCTCTCATTAGTACTCTGTAAATTCCAGGAATTCAGAAATTGGCGTGTAAATTACAGTACATTCCTACTTAAAGAGCATACAATACTTTTATTTCCCGTCGTTTACACAAGCTTATTGTTAAAATCATATAAAATTTCACATAAAATTGTTACATTTTAAAATTGACGACATGTTTCGATATACAATCTTATCATCGTCAGGTCTATCAAAATTAAAATTAAAATCTGGTGTATTTGTTGCTCTGCTTATATTGCTTTTGTTTTTACTCGTTTTTATTACATCTCCAGGCTTCTTCGATTTTATTTTTGGAGACGCGCCTGGGTGCCTATATCGGGTTGTGTATGAGGTGCGTGTCCGTTGTTATTGAATGGCAGACAGTGAGTTAAACCTTATTTGATGAGTGAACTGCTAACAAATAAAGATGTAAAAGACGTTAATACTGGCGCCTGTAACTGTGCGGGCCTATGTAAAAAGAGACGTGTTATACGAGGCTGGTCTACAAAGTAAGTTTCCCTGGGGCCGTTTATAGAAACAAAACACAATTTCATGGAAATATTTATTGCAACAGATACAGCAAGTGTCCAGCTATTTTTCAACATATTCGCCACCGGAATTGAGACATTTGTCATACCGTGGGACCAACTTTTGAATACCTGTGTCGTAGAAGTCTGCCGCCTGGGATTGGAACCACTGTGTGACAACCATCTCCGCCTCTCTGTCATTCTCAAAACGCTGACGCTGACCGGACAGGAATTTCTTGAGGTGTAGGAAAAGATGGAAATCACTGGGAGCGAGGTCCGGGCTGTAGGGTGAATGATTAAACACCTCCCAGCTGAACTCCTGCAGGAGACTTGCTGTCCGTCGAGCCGTGTGCGGCCTAGCGTTATCACTGACCGCACTTCACAGTCGGCGGGAGCTGGAATAAGAACCTCCATCTTCAACAGCTGCAACGATTCTACTGTGATAACGCGGGAAGTGCCGTTAGTGCATGCGCCATGCTACGTCATTGCTCTATCACGTACGCACAGTCGCTTCGCGCAATATAAGGTTTGCTAGCTGTGGGACGAGTGGGAAACTTACTTTTGGGACGCGCCTCGTAACATCGAGTTAACTCAGTGTAAATAATATTTAACAGTTGAAGTTGAAAGGGCTTGCTTTCGAAACAGCCTGGAACTTACGAAACTACATAAATCTGCACACATCAATTGAACCCATTCTAAGAGACCACTACCGTGGTTGAGCTTAGAACCGAAACGGTTATTAGGCGAGACTTCAAGTGTGGAGCAATAAGGAGCCGAGGGCTTCAGTGGACTAAGGGTTAAGTTGGTGCCTGGTCCGCATAATTACTGGATTTCATCGCCTCGTCCCGCTTGCTTCCTCCCCGATTGAATTCATGTGAGGCGACGGTGTAAGAGGAAACTGAGTGTGTTGCAGGGAGACCGTGTTAGGTTTATTATCACAGGACGTCTTACACGTATCCCATCTGCTCAATTAACAACTACAGATTTTGCAGAGTCGAATGAGATATGAGTACGATCATAATTGAGAAGTCTTAGAAATGTCCGAAAGAAAAATATGGGATATTCATCATCCATTCTACGTTATCTTGTTCTCTTGATACCTTTTAAGGAATCGGTTACTATGATGGGGATTCATCGCATTTCTTATGAATTTAAACTGTCTCGAAAAACAAAATTTAGAAATGTGTGTACCCCTAACCGAAATGCGCCTTCCCACTGCAGTTTAGGGGAACGTACATCGTCCATCGTTCATATGTGGTCTCACACGTTGGTCAGTTTCTAATGAGAACTAAGGAATCGGTTCCTTTGAATGAGACTTCGCTGTTTTATTAATCCCTTCAGACTAATGCCGACATCTCAAAGAAGGAGGATATCGCTTTGCTCAAAACTCTTCTTGGATCGTCTCTCTCTCTCTTATGGTAATTTCCATCTTTTCGACGCTGTAAGAAGTCTGTACTTGATAAACATCCTTAGCTATCTGGCTATCTGATATCAAAGATAATTCTGACTTGCTTGATGTTATTGTCTTTTGGTGGGAAGAATCGTACTATGAAATCTCAGGTTCTCAAGGCGGCGAGTTTGAAGATTGCTGTCGTATGAGATGTTGTGCTGTGTAGTCTGATGTATCGACAATTCATTGCACTGATGATACAGTCAGTAAGAACCTGTGAAACGTCGATAAAACCTTTACTAGGCTACACGGCCCAACATCCCAGAGGACAGTTACTTTCATAGTAAATTTTACTAGAATTATTCATTTTCTATATTAAGTTAAAACAAAATTGTTTTAAAATGCTAATGTGGGCTGGCTGGGAGGTAAGGGGAGTTTATTTGAAAAGTAATTTCAAATAGTTAAGAGGTGATGCATCCGAAGAACTTCTTGTTATGAGTACGAAACTAAATAATCGGTTTCTTTGATAATGAAACAGCGTTTTTTACTTTGGATCTGGGCTCCAATCCTCTGAGCACTGTTGTGAGATAGAAGTCGGCTTTTCTTATGGCCTAAAACATGGAACGAGGGAGGATTCTGACACACAAAAAGCGTCTCTAATATTCGGCAACACCTGAGCTTGCTAATGGCGGCTGCTACAAAGAGATCTGATGTATCTCAAGCGTGGTAGAGTGCTTAGCGTTCTCTGATGCATAATATTTATGCGACTGAACCGATCAGGACTGAACATAATTTAGCGGATGGGGAAATCTGATTACAGAAGCCACAAGCTGCCAGCTGAAAGGGTGAAGTGTTTACTTGTATGCATGCCTAGTACAACAGTGCATTACGCTATTTAATATCTGGCTACAAGTTGCTGCACTTCAGACATGTAGTGCTCTCCGCATTTCACTAATTAATCTGTCAGAACTTCAACCCCACGAGAATGAAATTAAGATGTTCGCGTTAATCTGTAGACAAATCCGAGACTTTAGAGCCTTCTAGGCTTCGCCCACTTACTTTGTGACAAGAACATTAATTACTAGTGTTTTAAAACAAATTGCTTTCTTTGGAAAGTATTTGACTAATGCAGGATAATATATAACGAGAAACTTCATTATTCATCTAGGTTACGTGTTATTGTTGCCGTTGTGAAATGCAGGGAGTTACAGCAGACCATGTATTTACCTGAATAATGACAGATTAACACGCTGAAGGTAGAGGTCGCTGTGAAGATCCTAGATGAGCGAGTTAGTCTACAAGAAACCACTCCCTTAGAAGCTACAAAATGTTTGGTTACCTTCTCGCATTTCTACGAACAATACGAATCTTATACACGATGCAGTTTTATCTGTGCTCACTTTGTGAAAGCTTTAATCATATTCTCGCACGGACGGATAGACATGACGAGGTTTCACTTCATTTTCAAGCCTCCCCTGAAAGGTAGGCATGCTCTTCAGCTCTTGTGTCACGTGGTACGAAGCAAAACTCGTTAAAAAGAAACAACGACAAAACACGATGAATGATGTGTACATGTCCCGTTAACAAGAACTGCGACTGTTAAAAAAAATGTAATTAAAATGCATTATTGTCCAGCTTTTTTTAATTTGTCATAAAATGCTATTATTGCGATTTGTGTTCCCTTCCCCCCTTCTAATCCTTCTTACTCGTATAATAGCGTTGTCCGCCATTATGACGTGGGTTTAGACAGCAACTGTTGTGGACGGATGTTCTCAGCATTATTAATCTGTGTAGTTGTGGGACTGATGCTGGATAGGGTTGGGTTAGGTTGCATTACATACCACAAAACAGATGGATATACACACGGCTCCCTGCTCTCTTATTGCGTTGAAATCTACAAGCATTTACTGTCAGCATCATGTGTCTATTGTTCTATCACGTCATGGAGAGAGAGAAAATAGTTCCTGCTCTGGGGATGGTATCACAATGAATAGGGCAGGCATGAAGTTAACTAGTAGAATACATTATCCCTCTCTTATTATTCCACAAACGAAGGAAACGGACGTGGGAAAATACGTTGATATATTTTGTATAAAGTTTCCAAATACTAAGTTTCTTATCGGGATATTTATTAGGTACTTAACTTGTTTCAAGATTGGAACTTCAGTGGCAGTAGACTAAAGTCTTTTTGTAAAATATTTGTAATGAAAATATGATCTGCACGTAAGCTAGACGCTTACTCAACTACATAGGTAACACGTCGTCGATTAAGAGAATGATTATGAATGACGTTGAAATTGCCGAGGCCTATTTTAAGATATTATTCCTGATGTTGCCTGGAGGTACCAAGTAAACCACATAAAATAACACTCGGATAGTTGATCTTCGGGGCCGAGGATCGAACCTTAGACAATAAAAAATTTAACATATGTGCTAGCCACTCAATTTATGCGCTGGTGTAAACCATAATCATTACATCATCAATTTATTCTTCATGAAGTCGGTATTTGAGCGAAATTGGTACGAAGCTGAACTAAGAAGAGCGCTGAATAGGTATAGCCTTATCACATGGGTGTTCATGTAGGATATTTTATGTTCTGTTTGTGGTTTTAATTCCGAAAGTGCATCCACTCTTTAGAATACCTACTACGTATTTTCCAAGCTCGTACATTAATTGGTGGCTTTTCTATTTTTTCTATGTTTCGCAATTTGTTGAGTGCAGCTGTGGGTATCTACTGCAGCCTTTTAACGTGTTCTGCACAATTTAAATAATAAGTAACGTGTAAAAAGTTTAATCCCAGCACATCTCTGAAAACAGTGATTTTTGTCTCTAGAGACATGAAGCATTCGTTTCCTGAAATTGGGTGTTGACCCTCGGGACGTGTTTCATTCTATTGTTGATGTAATTGTGTCTTAACCGGTGACTGAGCGGGCAGCTGCCTGAACTCAAATGCGAGTTAGTGACATTTTACCACAATGGGAATAATAATATTTTACAACCAGCCACTGTTTTCCTTGTTACTTTCCTTTTGGCGAAAGTAACAGCAATTGTTAAACATTAACACAGCTTTTGCACGGTGACTTACTGGATTTATAATATATTTTTTTTTTGTTATATGCCGACAGAATCTATCGACAAATGAAGTGACATGGTAATTGTAAGGTAGCTTGGTTATTACAGTAAACTGGCCCAAAATTAAAAGAAAACAGAGAGTTATTAAATACTCTTGTTATTACTGTAGTTAGAGCACAAAATTTCCTTAACAAAACAAATTGTTGTTTATGAGGTCCTGTGTTAAGTGGCCTTTGTATTGGGCCCTATTCTGAGTTTCGCTAGTATTAGGCCCTGTGTTGACTGACCCTGGAATCCACCCTGGTGTTGAGTGGTTCTTTTTGTTAGTTATACCTTCATGTCCCCTGTGTTTGGATGATTGAGGGCGAAAATTTAAAGAATTGGTAGCGTGCAGTAATCAAGTGTCATGGCATTCATCCCGCGTTTAGTTGATATTATTTAAAAGTTATTTTGATGAAATGGTTTAAAAGTTTCTCGCATGTTAACTTCAAGTGATCGGTGTTTAATAAGAGTGAATCAGTTTTTACATCGTAAAGCTAGCAGGTCACACTTGAACAGTGTTTAAAATGATAGCACTGGATCTCTGAAAGAAATGCTAACTGAACTACCATTCGCATTTGTTTTTAAGCGAAGAATTTGTCTTCCGCTATGCATTTGTTCAGTCCAGTTAAACAAATACGCCATGAATTGTTTGTGAAATTAGTTCAAATAACCATCCTGCTGTTACCATCGCAGCGTACCAACGACGCTAAATTGTTGCCATTTTGTTAAATAATTCAGTGATTGGAAGGTACACAACTCAATGTCTGTCGGATTTACTGCTGCGTGTTTCCATCACGTTTGTTCTATTCTATTTTTGTTTCCTATCCACGAATTGGAATGACGTGATTGGCTGGATTCCATGTCTCAGAGTCAACCGATACACAAATAAAATGTTTTGGAATTACATTTGGATGCAAATTGCGGCCACGCGCAATTCGAACTCATTGGACGTATTCCGTGACGTCATTTGCATTAACGTTGGAAAGAATTGCAACTCGTTTAGCTTTTCTAGTTCGAGCTAAATGAATTTTTGTAAAAATATTTTCTGTATAGGGAAATTGTTTTGCTCGTAACCTATATTGAAATATGCTAGCTTAGGACACCCATTCGTTCAACAGAAACAAGACTTTACATACAAGCACGCTGACAAATGCAGATAAGGAGAACAAACGATGAAGATCCATATAAAGTTTTGTTCGTTTTATTTTTCTTATTTAATTAATTTATAATAAATAATTTAGAGCAGGATAACCACAAATTCATTTTCGGAAGGAAATACGCTCAAACTCCGTCGAATTCTGTCTTCATAGCATAATTTTATGATTTTTTTATAAGTCATTTAAGTAATATGAAAGAGAATTCCTTTAAATATGTCATCACCCCACGTGCCTCCCTCCTCATTAATCCTAATATCTTTCAGTGTTTCACTGTACCCTACGCTACTTTTAGCAGGTGATAGAACGCTGTAAACCCAACAGCTACGAATAGGCCCCGTGCCTGCGCGTGTTCTCTGCTTGAGTCTAGATGAAATTCTTTTCTGGCTCGTTGTTGTATGTCGTAACTCTTCATTTGGAATATCCTGGGGCTCTATTAATAAGAACCCTGGAAAAGCAAGCAAGAGTCCCTCAACTGTACATAAATTTATTAAGACTTGACAGCTTAATACGACCACGCTCGGACACAAAACTTGGCCAAGGTGTTAAAAAGAAAACATAAAGTTTTGCCTTTCAGAACCTAAACTTTGATATGAGTTTTAACTTTGAAATCTTTGTTACTAAAAACGACACAGACCACCTACATGGAAGAAAAATATTAAAATGGATCATAGAGATAGGGTATAAGGATGTGGACTGGATTTAAGTGGCCCAGAATAAGTCCAGTTGCAGTCTGTTATGTTCGTGGTAATGAGTCCTGTTGGTAGGAAAGGGAATCCATTATGGGCGAAAACGTTCTTAAAACCCCTTTTATCAAAAACGTAAGAAAGAAGAGCCAATTTAGTGGATTGCTAGGCCAATTATATTTTGCTGTAATTGTTGTAGTTGAACGGACAAGGTTCTATTGTAAAAACTTTCAGGAATTTATTGAAATTTAATTTTTTGAATAATAATATATTATTTCACGAAATAACAACCAAAATTCTGTGTTGATTTCTTGTCAAGCCCATCCGCTCGCAATACGTCACATTCTTTCATAACTAGACAAAACGAGTGGCATAATTGTTATACTGGAGAAAAGGAGGCTAATAACAGTTTTAAGGAAATCCAAAAATGAAGCCCTAAATACACTACTGGTTCCGTGTCACCGACAGTTCGATGAACTGCGCCTTCCAGCCGAGAGCGTCTGCATGAGGAACGGTCTCTAGTTACAGGATCAATTTCCGCACCGATCTTTCTTTCAAAGGACTTAGAAACTTGCAGCAAGTTGTTCCATGCCTGCCACACGTCACTTTTAGATTGATGGAGTAGCTGAGGGAATTCAGTAATGCGGAAAATTGTACAGCTCCAGCAAAGTCGGTACCTCTTTACACAGCTGTCCACTTGCAGTCCAGAGTGAAGTATCTAGATCTAACGTGCAACAAATTTTTATTTTTATAGAAGAGAAGATTTATTATAGTTGTTTTAACAAGGCTGTAGAATATTATAGAAGGTTTTTTTCGTATTTGTATGAATATACGTGGATTTAATTTTATTTGTCAGTGATTTCTCCTAAAACAACGCGTTGTTATAAAAGACGTCACCTGAAATTTCTTCGACATCAAAGCAAACGCAGATGTCCCTAATCGATACTATACAGGTAGGCGTACGTTAAACGCAAATATGCGTGACCATTAATTTACATGTTATACTATGAAAGCAACTCTGACGGATCGATAAGTTTCAAAGTCTCTCTCAAATGTGAAAGTCCACTAAACCAAATTGTAATTAAAGTTTTGTACACAGTTCCTAATTACTACCTCTAACTTTCAATTGGCATCACGACCACTACCATCATTATTAATTATTCATTTCCGTCTGTTACGATTTCAGATTGTGATTCATTTGGCTATAAACTAACTAATCCTATGGAGTGAAGTCCTTCTTGGGAAGCTGATAGTACGCTCAGCAAGTAAAGAAACCCTCAAACTTTATGGAATTTATAGTTCATTGCCATGTTCACAACAGCTCAAAACCGGTAGCTATCCCACATCCTTCAACCCTCTTTTTCTAAGATCCATTTTAATATTATCGTACCATCCACGCTTGTTTACCGAATGGTCTCTTACCTTCAGGCTTCCCAACCGAAATCTTGCTGGTGTTTAGTTCCATTATGCACACTACATACCCTGCCCATCTCATCCTCCTTGGTTTGGTCATCTTAAAAATATTTTGGCGACTTCTTTGTAGCTGCTTATCACACAGTTTTCTCCCTCTCTCCGTCACTTCATTCCTCATCCTGTTTCGAAACACCGCCAGCCTGCGACAATTTCTTAGCGTGAGAGACCAGGTTTCACACTCATACAAACCGAGGTAACATTGTTTTCCATATTTGAATTTTTGCGTTGACCGACGGGAAAACAAAATACTTCTGAATTATAAGGTAGCAAGTATTTCCCATTTGTCGTTTGTTCTTAATTTACTTTTGACAGGAATTGTGATTTTATAACTCCATTCCCAAATATCTGAAGTCTGCAACATTTTTAAAAATGGCGTATTCGCTAATTGTATACATGATTTGTCTTGTAGTGCGGAGACGAGACAAGAGACGTACTTTTCTGGGTTTTCTTGTAGACTAATGTCCATACTAGCATCTAATAGAGCTTCGGTGCTTTTCTTTGTGATATATTTTCGCCCAACAAATCAATATCACCATCATAAAACAGAAGCTGGTGTGTGCCTTTCAATTCCAGCTCCTCTTTGTTTGCATGGACCTTCCACGTTGCGTGTTGTAGCAATGTTGAAAGAACATATCCTTGTTCAGATCATTCTGAATAGGAAATTCATCCGACATATATTTATTTATGCGAACTTAGGTTAGAGTTTATTTAAGCACATTTTAATTATCCTAATTCTTTTTTTGTGAACCGAATTGATGAGAACGTTGCATAATACTTACCCCCTAACTAAATCACAGAATGCACGATATTTGTGTTAATGACCGCCACGTATACAGAATTCGAGACACTTCGCGGAATCTTTATTTCTTGGCATTGTGTTTGTTTCTTATCGTTTCTACACAGTACGAAAATACGGCCATGTGTCGCTGCTGGCATAACCATTGTTTAACGCTTATTATTACAATATGGCCATGCTAGTTACTGAAACTTCCAACTCTAGACGTCTTTGTTCTTTCCAGGAAGCTTGTCTTTACGTTGAGACATTTTAACACCTCACTGACTTTCTTGAAAGAAAATCACAGCCGTACGCTTTCATTGCCTCAAGTGTTTTGAGACATCGTCTTTCTAATGTGTTTTCTTTGGCGCGTTCTCTTGTTGCGGAAGAGGTTAAATTTGCGATATGTGGAGTGCGTGTCGTGTGATACCACTTTTTGCTGAGTGCCTGAGTGCTTCTAAATGAAACCGTGATACAAACATATTCAATAGTGGAACACAGTGTTTCTCAACGAGTGATTTCGCAGCTGTGAAAATTGAAGTGCATCCTTGTGACATTTCAAAATAAAATTTCCTCCAAAGAATTGTGACAGTAATTTATTTTCCGTGGAAAAACTAGTTCGGTGTGCATTGACTGTTACCTGAAGAGGTCTAGGCCTATACTCCATTCTGCGACTTCTGGCTATTTTGGTTTATATTTATATAATTTTTTTAATATCCTACTTTCAATGTTGAAAGTTTGTGACCCCCATTACAGGGTTTTCTTGCGAAGGTACCACTGTGGTTTCGCCTTGCCTTCCGTGGCCAGTCTTTATCCATCAGACTGGAAGATAAAGGACGCAAATTCTCGGACTGGTATTGTCGTGACCATGACATGAAGCTGACTGTTCAGTGACCTAAAACTTACGTAATTTCACTTAGATTTCCGCAGATCGGCAGAAATATGCTTTTAAAAAATGACCTAATGACCTTGAAAGTTTAAAAAGCCCCCCATACCGAAAACTCACGGACTGATATTATTGTAACTGTGGCATGGCTTTGACTTGTCTGCAACATCAACCGTAGAATGGCGAAAATGCTAGGAGAGAGATTAACCTTGATGGGTAATATATTACGCACCGTACTCAATTTGTTCAAAATAATAATAAAAAAATCACAAAATCCGAAATAAATTTAGGTTGGCCCTAAATCTTATTATTTCTGTTTTATTAGTGTTATTCATTAAATACCTGTTGTCCGCACTCGAGAATCGTTGTACTACGTACATGAATTGCTGTAGCATTACGTTTCTGGAGGAAATTCGCCCGTCCCGTGATCCCCAAGCCTGAAGAGAACTGATACCTGCTCATTAGAAAATTGTGCTTCAATTTTTTTTTTTACCCTGAAAGGCGCGACTGCATTGTATAATAACACTCCCTCCCACCGTTTCACTTGTTTTTTTCTCTCTCTTTAATATTAAATATGGCTACACTCTCCTCGCGTAACGCGCCACTGACTTTTCATGCTTCTACTCTCGTTAAAAAGGGTAAATTAATCCATGGAGCTTTCATCAACTAAGCTTTTACCGACTTCTCTGCCTTATTAAATTCACGCGCAAAACATTCTCTTTATGGTTTAGGACGAAGGGAACGAATGTGTTATAAGGGAAGGTTAGGTTTGGTTATGGGGGAGGGGCGGACGCCCAACTTCTTTATAACAAAACTTTCTCTTTGCCGCGTTCACCCTGATCATAGGGAGCCAACTAACAGTGAAGTCGTTACGCGCTTACTGCCCACTATCAGGTTCACTTTCATACATGATTAATTAGGAAAAGTAACTCAACCACCAGTAGCTTGAATGTTACAGACCTGCGAGACGTCACAGGTTACCTCAGTTCTTTCAAGTATCGATCTCGTTAGGTGATTAATGAATTCGTTTTTAACTATGCTGTTCCAACTTCATCATGGTATTAGTACAAAACATGACGCTACTGTGTAAGGTTGGAGCTGGAATACTAGCCACTAGGCTGTGATGTTTGTTGTATTTCTTCAAGGAGAACGGATTATGTTCAGCGAGGCATTTCATAGTGTCCCTGCGTTCCTCCAGGCAGTTACCAGGAAAAGTATTTTCATACACGTCGGATGTTAAAATTTATCCAACGTTTTGGCAAATGTTGCTGTTGCCACCTACCGCTTGCCCTATGTACGTAAGGCTTCTAAGATGCCCAACCATTACATATTCACCCTGAATACTGCAAAGTTCAATGTTTGCCGAAAAGCTAAATAATTTCTAACATTCGAAGCGCCTCATTCTCCAAAGCCGGTGTAGTACGAGTATAAGAACTGGTTTTTGTGACATACGAGCCTTGGCTTAGTTATGATTGTGCTGTGATGAGTATTCCATGTTACTACGAAATTAATTGGTTGACTGATTAATTTGGCTTGAAATAATTGGTCGGTTATTTACAGTGTTTATGGTAAATGATATATGTCACTTTCCATTTAGACGTGCTTTCATCATCAGAGATAATTTTAATTTGATGTATTGAGAATTGCTTTTCTACCAATCAAATAAAACAAACCAGTTATTTTTCTCCGTAATCTCCTCACTTCAGCTGACAAATCACGTGTGTGCGAAAACATTACACTGTCGCCATATGTGTGGAAATGAATGTAATATTCTGGGCACAGCTCCGGGCAGATATAACGTTGTGTGAAATTTTAGTTAAGCTGCAGGATTTGCAGCTCGGTGTCTGTACAGCGACTGGAACTATTTTATAATACATCTGGGCACACCTCCAAACAGATTAATGTAAGAATAGGAATTTAATTACAGATTTTACTCACAGCTTAATAGTATCGAAAGTATAGTGCCTATTTAATTGTCCAGATTTTGAATAAACTTGAAATATTTATTCTGAGTTAATTTCATTTACCGTTTTTTTGTAAATCGAATGTATAATAAGAAAAGTGCGGCTATTATAAACTACACAGCCGTCAGTTTTAGTAATAGTAACATCTTTGTAGACAGAAACGTTCAGTATTTTGTATTGCAATCACAGCTACTTTACGTTCTTTTATGTACTGCAAATAAAACTTCACAAAGAAAACCAGTCTTCGGTAGGTCGGGCCCAACCAACATTTCGAACTATGCAACTGATGTAATACTTTTCTTGATTTGTTTTTGCAGCATGCCCCAGTGACGGAAATTCATTACATATTTACCTACATTATTCACAGAAATAAAGTTTAACTTCAAATGTAATAACCAGTTTCCAAATATTTTTGCAAAATTTCGATTAAATTCGGGAGCACGTGAAACCAGAACATTTTACACAAATAACAGCAGTGTGCAGATACTGATAAACTGCACCAGACATACAAATTTCTGTAGCTTAATTTAAAGAGAAACGTATGTCACACTAAAATGAAATTTGCCAGCATGTTACCATAGTGGTAATACACATTACTCGCGTTCCGGAAGATGGTTTATTGAAGCGTACGCCTTCCGGCTTATCTCTGTGTATGTAGGTAGGTTTACTCAGTCCCTGAGCAAATTCATCGATCAGGTTAGTGTAGACGTGCTCTAACGTTATGGACTTGTATTCCGAATGCTCTCGCCATGAATCTCTTGCTGATTTTCGTAGTTTCCTTAACTTGCACCTGCGAATTCAAGGATAGTATTTTCTTACACGAACTCCTCCTTCTAAATCCTTGCCTACTCACCGTTAAACTTACTTGCATGCGGTAAACTGTACCACAACAATACGGAAGCGATCAATCATAATGTATGAGCCTATATTGTAACAGTGCATTCTTGTTTAAAGTTTGGACTCTGACCAGTCGGCACTCGATGTATTTCAGCTGACATGTTTTCCATTAATCGCGACATCAAAGCTGCAATGTATCCACAGCTGACGTCCGCTGAGTATTACATGAGTTTCAAACCTGAAGTACAGTTCTGTTCAAAATGTTAAACACTCGACTTGATACAGATCATGCCTAGTTAAGACTATTTTTGGAACAAAGCTATTAAATGTGTCAAAACCGTTGCCTTCAACATTATTTTCAAGTCATCATAACCAACTAACAAAATTCATGAAGATTGCTGTCTTCTGGGTTATTGCTGTTTAGTCTGGTAAACTACCAGACTAAACAGCAATAACCCAGAAGACAGCAATCAATCTTCAGACTCACATCTGTGAAAACCTCAAATCCTACAAAATTCATGAAGCAGAATTCTTCTAGACTACTGCTTATCTAGGCAAGTATGCGTCGCCTGTTTTAAAACACGAAGGTCTGTTACCGTGTTAACAAAAGCTCGACGCTGGTCCGTATCCTGATCTAGATCAATTCAGTGACCATCCCTCCCACACTATCATTAAGATTATTTTAAAATTATCATCTTCTCAACGTATGAGTTTCAATACGTATTTCCTTCAGGTCCTGTAATAAAAAATGTGTATACATTTCTCATCTCTCGCCCCTGTCACCCTCTTTGATTTGATCATTCTGAGAATATTTTCTCAGTTATCAAGCTTCTATTTACAATTGCTTCCAGCGTTTTATCACTCACGTCCTAATATTGTATCAGAATCTTGTTCTCAAAGACCCACAATCTGCGTTTTTTCTTAATTAAGAGTATCTTTCCCCCTTTTAGACAACAGCCGACAAGAGAAATTTTGTATGCTGAACAGTAGAAAACATTTTCCGAACTTGGTCTGCCTTTAATTTCTTCGTGATCGGTTTCTATTTCTTTTGAAAGTTGTTACATTTTCTAATAATTTATCAGCTACTATTTCTCATTTCACCATTCACAATAAAACTAATTTGGCACTCTAAATAACTAGGTAGCGTCGTTAAATAAACTAGGAAACAGCAACGCGAGATCCACCGCGATACAGAGCCTTCGTTGCTCAAATGATATTCACCCGTTGAACAAATTTCCTGTTTCACTGTGAACGCTCAAGATAGCATCTACCCACGTCCATATCATAAATACCACAAACGTATACACATTTCTTAAGAGGCTCGTGAAACTTGAACTGGCGGGTAAGTGTAGCTCGAAAAAGCCTGGCTTGCTGTTTGCTGGAAGCACGGCTGAGCGCTCCTATCGACTCTTAAGATTGAGTGGTTCCTGGGGCTACGAAAAGGAGGAGATGGGGGGGAAGGGCATTCATCAGTCTTCACCCGGAAGAAACGTTCGTCTACCCTTGATCGCTTTCGTATCACCTACTTTAAACAGCTCTTCTTGTGCTGTGCGGATTAATGAACAACTACGGCGATATCTGACTTCAAACAAATAATTTGATTATGCCAGTTGCTTACTTACATGTCTTGAGTCCCAGACTTGGAGTTGGTTAGAAGGGCGATTTGATAGTTACTTATTTTAATGTCGCCTTCATATTAATTGCAGTTTTTTCTAGTCTCTGTATTTCGTCTACTGCTTTATTTATCTTTCTTCATCATTCTTACTTCTTTTTGATCTCTTCTAGTGATAGGTCGTCTTTTCTCTGAATTGTCCTCTTAGCCTTTCATCTGTCTTTCCGAAATGTTATTCCTTGTTCTTCCTCTTACCTTCATCATTCGGGACTCACTCAGTACAGAGTGTAATGGTTGGATGTTTGATGGCCTATAGGGTAAGAGAAAGCATCTTTTGTATCAGTTGTATAACTGTTTATGAAGTGATGAGGAGATGCTGCTCCAGTAGTTGTGTTTTCTTCTCATAATTATTGTGTTCCTCGGTCTTCTATTTTTCACATTTACTTTATCCTCCCGAGTCTTGTCGCATTCTCCTTTTTAATGCCTCATTCTTAACATTTACTTTTTTCCTCTGCTTAAGCTATCAACCTTCTGTTCCCTCCTCTTTCTATTATTCTTTCCTCTTTATCCATATTTTCGTACTCTTGCTGCCTCATTCCCCTTCTCCGACTCCATCTTTCCTTGCACCTACTAATTTTACCCACTTTCTTATTTTATGTGTTACCCTGCTGAGTGTCCTTAAGGTGCGTCCACACTACTCCTGTTCCTACTCCGTCTCGTGTGCGTCCGTAAATGTGGACGGTTTCACGAGCCCCATCCCGATCAGCGCGATCAGTTGAAACCATGGGCCCGAGAGTTCGCTCGAGTGATGGTAGATTCGTGGACACACATGCACAGGGCAACGGTCACCCCGGGTCTCTGTACCACGAGTACGAATGTCTGGACGCACCTTAACAAATCTCCGGTCGGGACATTTAATCCGCGGACAGGCAGTCCTTCCGTAGTAGCTGAATAACTAATGAAGTCTGAATGCAAGGACCATGAGACAACAAGCTAGCAACTTCGTCTTGTGAGCTGTCGTGGGATTTTTACAGGTGTCTCACCAATGCCACCTCACGTCCAAGGTCCCGTTTTTCTCCAAGAACCGCCATCGTGGCTGGAGTTCTCCAACTCAACGGGTGCGATGCTCAGCTGTTCAGCTCATGGCACTCCGCCACCCGAGATTCGCTGGCAGGATTCCTCGGACAAGGAACTAGCCCACATTCCCCGCCTCAGGTCAGTACATCTGTCATTGTCTTGTGAACATCTTCAGTGAAAAATAACTATATTAAACGTGTTATTATGGTATTATATTAATATTTCCTCTTCACACACTTTATTTTAGTATGGTTTGTTTTAAAAGAAGCCCCGGTTAATAATTGGCGTCTTTGTTGACAAATGTGGGACTTCTAACAACTTTTCTTCTATCTCTGTTTCGTCACTAAGTAAATCTTAGACCCGTTTTAAGGCTGTCCCTCGTTGTGTTCTTCTTTCTTCTATAGATAGTTGTGAATAAAAGCATAAAAACTATATTTATAACGCAAAAAGTTTTTGATCAGTTTTCCGTCTATTGTTTCACACAACCGACCTGCAATTATTTCTGTTGTCTGACATATCGAGTATTTCATTAACCTTGAGAATGTTTGCCACACAATTTTTCGAGAAAATCTTTACCATTACTGGTAACTTCAATTATGAATTCACAGTTAAGTGTCAAGGAATTATTTAATTTTAATTTGAGTTTTATAGTTCTAGCAAAGTTAGTATATTTACGTAAATGAGTTTATTTGTCTAGTTGACTGTTTCCTGGGATGTTGCACTGTGTAGTCTGGTAAAAGTTTTCGACGTTTCGGAGGTGCTTACCCTAAATCTTACCTAGGTTATTTCTAGTATACTCAGTAAGAAAGGTAAAGAGATCAGATAAACTAGCGGCACGACGTATTAAATGAAATGCAATGTAAGAAAATTCAATTTCAACTTTTTTCCTTACAGTGTCTTTTCCCCGTTGTGTCTTTTCCTTAAAGGACCAATCAGCGTCTCGAAGAATGTTTCCTTCGCCGTATCTTCCGACTCCAGGCTCTATTCCTATGCCAACATCCATAAATAACTTGGTATAATAATATTATATATGATTTATATCTACACTTTGTGCTTTTATATGACTGGGAGGCCCAGTTCACTCCGCTTGTTGGATGGGATGGAAAGGGGAGACTTCGGGTAGACATACCGAGAGTCACAAGTTTTGCTGTAGCCCGCCTGATTCTGCTTTTCAGGGATGCACAAATTGACTCCTGCTATAATAATAATAATAATAATAATAATAATCCCAATAGTTATAGGAGCAACAGGAACTGTCTCCAGGTCCGTCAGAAAATATTTGGCCAACATCCCGGGTGAACACGACATCAGGGAACTTCATACATCATCCGAAAGACGCTTTCATAAAATAAAATTATATAATACATGTTGCACTTGCTAAAAACAATATGTATCCCGGAATAGCTGCTGCCCTATGTACCTTAGGGACAAGGTCTGTCTCGGGTACATGAAAGTACATACCCCATAAAGTGGTGAATAGATGGGATAATAATACGGTAATTCTAAAATATAATATTTCATTAATTTTAAGAGTGTAGGATCTGAGTTTTTCACAGCGGTGAGTCTAAAGATTGCTTTCTTCTGAGTTGTTGCACCGTGTAGTGTGAATATATACCAGACTACACGGCGCAATAACCCAGAAGACAGCAATCTTCAATTTTAAGTGTATTTTACAGAATCTGTTAAATCAGACCAGACCAGAATAATACGATGATTAGCCACAGGGACAATGTTTGGCCCCGTGTCATGACCATATATTCTGTAAAACGGTATGGAAAATGAAATACGAGAAACTGTACCACGTTTGAAAGTAGGACTTATTGAAAACTAAGAGCAGCCGGTATAGCTTAATACGGGGCAGGCTATGGACTTGACCAACGGGGTTCCAGTTTGGGCAGGGTCTGGGATTTTTCTGATAGTCTCCACTTCCAGACCGGCCTCGGGCCCACTCAAAGAGGGTACTGGGAGTCTGGGGTGGTATTTCTTTCCGCAGGTTAAGTGGCTGGACAGTGAAGTTGTTCACTTCCTTGCCGAAGTTAGGAACACTTGAAGATTAATCCTGAATATCATTATCTTGTGGTGCTTAAGCTATCTACGGCTCTGTCCTATGTGACTAAAGAGTGCGCATGATATCAAATTAGCCATCGTCTCTATTCATTAGAGCCGGGATAGCTCAGTCAGTATAGTGACTAGCTACGGGCTGGACGACCGGGGTTCGATCCCCGATGGGGGCAGGATTTTTCCTCTAGCCTCTGCGTCCAGACCGGCTCTGGGGCCCACCCAGCCTCCTCTACAATGGGTACCGGGGTTCTTTCCCGGGGGTAAAGCCGGCCGGGGCGTGATGCTGACCACTCACCCCCAATCTAGTGCCGAGGTCAAGGAAGAGAGGAGCTATACCTCCTCTCACCCCAAACGCCTACATGGCGTATAGTGGGACAAACTTTACTTTACTTTACTCTATTCATTAGCCAACAACCAAGATGCAACGTCGTGATTGGTGTAGGTGTATGTGAAGAGCTTTTTCCCCAGCGTCGCTTTGCATCCGGGAGATTGTGTTGTTGTCCTGGTACAGGAGTTGTGTCGTGTTCTGGGCTATCACACTCGGTTACCATAGCAACGCACTGGTACTCTCCCTAATTGATAGCTAATGTTATTGTGCAGCAGATTTTAGTAGGAGACTAACAAGCAGACCACGACATGCTACAAGCTCACAAAGGTTGTTTGTTATTCTGTCCACCTCCGTTACTGAGAACGGGTTTCATACGTACCTAAATATGTTCATCATCGGACCCACTATCATGTTGAAGTTCGTGATTTGCAGGCGTATTTACAGAAAATAAAATCTGTATTATATGACGCTTTACAGTATACGAGTATCTGTGCAACTTTTGAAAGAATTGGCCAGATTTTAATAAAGGTGAGTGGGAAGGTCATGTCGCTACTGACAAACTTTTGTCGTGTTTGAAAGACAAAACTATTATACCGAACGTTAAAATGTGTTGGTTGGCAATCCTGCTTCGTAACTGTGACCGAGTAGTTTAGTGTCTATGTAGACTTGTTTTCGGATTTTTTTTTCCATTCGGAGCTCGGCCTGGATACGGAATACCACAAATCAATTGTTCACCTTCTGTTGTCATACTCACGTTATCCAACAAATAATGGCCTAATCTTTGGTCGCAAACTACGGACCTTAAATAGCTTAAGAATATTTAATCAATCATAATTATGACGTTTTGAATTAGAATCTTAGCATAGAAACCAGTAAATCCTTTTTTACTTTACTTCCTGCAGTTAATAATATCAGTAATAATTTCATTGAAGATCTAAACAAAGAAAACTCGAAATTCTGGACTAAATTTTGCTACATAATTTGTTTTTATTCATAGTTCAAATACGTTATGGACATTTTCTACCTAATCCGAGAAGATAACACTGAATTAGTTCTTTTGGCAGTTGTGACTTTTGCATCGCGCAGAGTAAGACAGAAATTTTCGTGATGATGCTAGTTATTTTTCTTCAACGAGCTTAAACGTTTTTGTAATTTGCCTTGTAAGCTTATTCTCTCTCAAACGCTGGAGCAGAAGATACAAAAGAGCACGACTCTGTGATGAGTTGGCTGGAGGGAGGATGATCCGACGCATATATAAAAGGGCACTCGAAATTGTGATGAAAATCCCTTGGGTACACATCATTCGGGGTGGGGGGAGGGACCGGACGGGGAGGGAGGAGTCACGTATAAGTCGACCTAAACGGAAAAGAAAAGGGGATAAAAATATAGAGAAGAGAGGTTTTAAAAGAGCTAGAAAATAAGTAATTAAAGCGACTCGTTAGACTTCGCTTCTCTGTTACTCTCATTTTTCCTTTTACTCTGTTTCCTCTCACCAGGATCATGCGTTACGTAAACAGCGCATGAAACTGCAGCTAATGACATTCCATTGTGACGTTTACCCTTTTGACGACTGCTGTGCTATCAGAAAGTCGTCTAATGAATCTCGTGTTTTGTGTATCTACTTATTTTTTTGGAACACGGAGTGACATTTCCAAAGTTAACGGCACTTGCACTCGAGTGATCCCTGTATTCATTTCGAAAATCGGCGTCGAAGTGGCTGGCATCTTCAGTGCAGTGTTTAAGGTAAAGTACAACCGGTACTTCGTACTTCGCCATTTAATATCCACAATGTTATATTATCACAGTGGTTGCCAAAGTGTCGTCCTACAGTTAGGACCTGCTCTTCTGTGCCTTCCTTGTTTGCAACCAAGGGTAGACTCGGGTATGTTTTGTGCTCATTTGCCACTGATGGAATGCTTACTACCACGCAGTTCAAAATATTTCGTATTCCCGATTGCAGTCTATATATTTAAGATTAAAATGTATATAACTGTAATTCTAACTGTTCTTTATTCTGAGTGTGAAATTTGTCTCTCACGTTAAGGGAGGACCACTGAACAGAGTGTCACAGGCCTAATATTTCAGTGTCAAATTTTAAAAGTCGATTTTTTTGGAAAGACACTATATTTGCACGGAAATCTGATTTGCCTAATGTCGAGGCAGATGTTTCGAAATAGTTTTAAATAGCTATTTTGTGTGTATAGAATCAAAGAATATGCTGCTAGGTTAATAGCAGTAATAACGTGGCTTCTATGTGAAACGTTTTGGCGAAGTTGCCTACCTAATGGTGGACTTGAAAAATAACATCCTTATGTAGACATTCCCGTTTTAGCATTTATTTTCATGGATCTGTTTTATTTGGTGCACGTATACAATTAAAATGCGTTTCTTTACGAAACATTCTGCTTTTTTGTCGACCTATTTGAGTGATACCACGGAAATCTTCCTGAGGTCAAAGGGAAATCACACGCAACCTCACTGAAAAACCGGCCGCAATCATTATGCAAAACATAATGAGTCGGAAACTCATTTGCACTTGACTGCAGACATGAAAGAACGCAGAATGTAATTTACTTTCCGTGTAACACGAATTATACGTGTTTTGTGGCATTGATTGTAGATTAATCCAGAACGATACTAATAGCCAGTACGGCATGTTAGTCAGGATGTAGCTGTTTTGAATCTTTGTCAAGTGCCTGAATGTGTGTGTTCAGTGAGTTATGGTGCAATGATTATGAAATATTATTTGTAGACATACTGAAGGAAACCTGGTCGGGGATACTATCGTAGCATTCCCCTGCAGAAAAGGCGAAAGGCATCTAAGCTACATCGTCGATATCATGCATATATGTAATTAGTGTCTCATTTCCATTCGTAGTAAAACAACGTGATGGATGCATGGTGTTTCGTCTGTGGCACAAGTACAGTTTCATTTTGATGCTTTTTACGTTTCCATGGAGGAATAACGGGGTAATATTAACAAGTTCTTATGCTTACGCCGTGATCTCTTACATATATATTTTTCCCAAATCACTATTCATAATAATACTAATTCTACCATTTATTGTTTGATAATAATATATAATTCGTCATCTTAATTAAATGAAGTACATCGTGGTTTTTCTTTCGCACAGTCGCTTTAAGGACGACAACTTTTATATTATTCTTCCGTTCTACTTTAGTTTTGTAATTAGTTCACTGATCATAATTTGGTTCTGGTTGTAGTGTATATTATGTAAATTGCGCAGGTCTTAGATTCCAATAGTTGGAGGGGGTGATATTCCTTGTTGTCAGATGTTAAGAGACATCTTTAAAATAAATTAGTGTTTGTTTCATACTACCGCCATATATTGATTTTTTAATGAAATCGATAGTTCCTCTACAAAACAAAGCTAAAACGATATTAGTAGCAATTTATTGATTTCATATTCGTGCTGTGTGGCTATTCTACTTAACTTTCTTGATTTAACCACTCTAAGATACCTAGATTTGAAGTGTTCATGACAGTTAAAATTCTAATTGTGGTTTTCTTGGTTGTGACACTACACGACATCACAACCCAAAAGAACACAGTAAACACTCAGATTAATATTTGTTTCTTATATTCAAACATTATTCTAAGAACTTTGTTGCCAAATGTCTTCAACGTTTGCCTAACCCCCAGACAGAGTAGGAGGGAAGGCAAATGAATCAATTTTCAAGATAATGCACAATAGTACACAGACCCCAAAGTTAAAAACGTTTATTATCAGCATCAAGGAAATGATTTGAAATAAATTCACAGTGCCTGCCTAACATATATTTCATTTTGATTTACCAATATCTTACGAGAGAAATTGTGTTATGCTGGCGACACTCGTCAGAATGATTGGCCCTTTGACGTGCCTATAAAAAGCACGTATTATTACTTCTGTTTTTGCTTCAGATTTACGATTCAGGCTAAGTACCCTGCCAGATTTGCACTGGGTTGGCGTTTATTACTGAAAGCGAAAGCTTTAGTCGCTAGGCGTTACATATAATTATTGCCCGACCCTTTGAGGACGAGAGCTACGGCTGCTGTAATATTTCTGATACAGAGAAATCCAGATTTAATGCTCGATACTTAGTTTATTCTTAGTTCTCTTTCTTATAGCTGCTACTTAAATTATTTGCTTATATATCTCCTTTCTTCCTTATATAGTTCTCATATTCTTCGTTAACTGAGAGACAAAATTACGTTTTCATGAAAACAACTTCCACTCATTTAATCTCTCTCTTTACATAAGTTTTTTTTTTTCAAGTAATACTCTGTCGGCCAAATTTGTCGCAAACTAATTAAACTCATTTCAGAATGTTTTTCCAACGTTTTACTCTGTCTGTTATTTAATATCACACATATTACAGATACGTAGCATTAAATTTAGTGGCAATGTTTCTGGGCATGGATTAGCTTTCAGTTCCGATCAAGCACAGTAGTTGACGTCATCTTCTCCTAATACTTGTTCTTTGAATTTTATCAACGTGCAAACAGCTTCACATACATTGTAGGATACATTTAGATGTCTCGTCCACATCAAATAAGGAACTCTGCCCTGAAGTCGCTTACACATTTAACTGGTCTTTGCATTGCGGCTCGTATTATGACGTATGTAAGTGACGGTAGTTTTTTTACAAATTCCTTTAACTGTTACTGTCGCTCTGAACATCAGCAAACAGTTTTACATCTGTTGTGGTATATATGCCGCCTAACTGATATGGGATCCTGTAGAAAATACTTTATTTCTTATTCGTCAACGCCAATGCAGGAATACAGACGTAGCCCTGTATTAACTTCGACTCAGAAGACATTGCGGTATAATTAAAAATGAACGAATTTAGAAAACAGCCTACACAAACGCGACGTTCAGTCCTTACTGACTTCAATTTCTGTGTCTTAGCGGAATAAATCACTATTTGGAGCCTGTCAGGTTGAAGAAGAACCCGTAGTTTTGTTCGTGCTCGATTATGTGAGCTGGTTGATTAGGGTTTGGGGCTGGAGTGAGGAATTTCCATCACAGTTTTTTTTTTCGAGATCCAGCGAGCTACTCTAATTTATCTAGCTATGAGACCTTTCAGTGCAAATCAAACTCAAATTCTGTATACATAAGAGATGTAAATAAGTCCTGTAGGAACATTTAAATTTGAGTCCTATCATTTATATTAAGAACAGTAGCTTAAAGGAGTAAAACCGTGGAATGTAGTGCATTCTACGTGTTCTATACATTAATTAAGACAAAGAGAAATAAGTTAAATTACAAAATCGATTATAGGGAGTAAAGTTAACTTAATACCGCGTATCATTATTCCCTATTTCAGCTTGACAAATTAGTTTCTTTGCTTGTGACTCCGTACATAATCGCATGCAGATAAACCATTAGCGTACGTTTCCGGGACGCCTGTCTCATTTTCATGATAATTAATGTCGCTGCAGTATTATGTTTCTACCAGTTAGTACCAACTTCATTTACACAACTCAAAACTTTTTCCCAGTAAATAAAATCCTTTGTTACAGAAATGAGATTAATAACTGAATGTAACTGTAATTTATAAATTAATTGTGCTAATTCTCAAACATTTCAGGCCTATCTTTACTTCGATGTCAAATATATGGTGTATAGTCTCCAACATAAAACAATGATTCTTTTATCCATTGTATTGCTCAACTTCCCATTTCTTACCTTGTTTCCAACGAAGTCAATTTTAAAGATACGCCTAAAAACTTCGTTTACAAATGCATATTCTGGACAAAGTATCGAGTTACTGGTCCCTTAAGCAAGTGTTACTTATACGTAAGAACTTTCAACTTCGTTACACACTAAATAGTAATACAATTTTAGTGTTACTTTTACTTTGTCTTTTAGTGCTAGCATAATAAACCTGCAAAAGTAGTTTTTTTAAACAAGACTTTCTTATTCTGTTATTTTCGGTGTGGAATTTGTGAAATAAAAGATAATTCGGGTTTTGGATCTATTAAAGTTGATTGTTCTGTAGGTCTAAAGGCTGTGAAATTAGTCTGAAATCATGATGTAAGGATGTTCACTGACAGTATTCGCTATTTTGATTATGAGTTAGCATGAGTCTACGTGATCTAGAGGTTGGTAATGTCTCCGTTTTCAGGCATAAATCTCATATATATATATATATATATATATATATGAAAACCCACTCATTTGAACCACTTAAATAAAACTAGTCTTTGTTACTGGGACCAGAAACATAAATCTCTCAAATTTAATAGAGCACAGTCGAGATTTTCTGACAAAAATAAACACTTATACTGTACAACACGTTTTCTCTTAATATATTCAGAGTTGCATTAAATGTAGAATTAGTGTAGAGATAATACCTCAAAATACTGAGATCTTTATAATTCATTTGGATAAACTCTGCTGCATTGCTGTGACGTAACATTGGCATGTAAATTTACTGACATGTGTGATTTATAGCTGTCTTTCTTTCTCAAGTACAGAACATCAAAATAGGTAGCATTCATATTTTATGTTTATCATTTAATTAAGCGAAATGAATAAGAAATGAGAATGCAGATGTTTTTCAAAAGAATATACGTGCTTCGTGCCCATTTATTACGCGGTTACATTTATAATTCAACTCATGTAATCCCGTGGAAATGCCATTGCTTCTCCCTTACATGTGAGATAATTTACGACCACACAATGTAAAAATTACTTAAATAAGAAAAAAAATTGTTCCTACAATTTCCTGTGTGGCGCTTAAATGCTTTCTTGTATCACGACTGTAAAAAAACAAGAATAACAGAGCACAGAATCGTAGAAAGTTTATCAGAAGATACAGGCATAAATTGAATAATATTATTAAAGTGAATCTTAGAGAAAAGTAAAATGCCAACTATTCCATTGTAATAACTTGTAAAAAAGCTTCCTGCTATAGTTTATGCGAAGAAAAATCTTAACTCTTGTCCGTCAACAAACTAAAATTCCAGACATCATACCATCATTAACAATATTCATTAAAATTACTGCTGAATTAGACAGGCATAAGGTTGGACTGAAGGAGTCTACAGCAACAAGGTATATCTTGACCATTGGAATAATATGAACTGCTCGAAGATGATTTTGTACCATGAAGTAAATTAGTTAGCTAACTGATTAGTTAGTCGGTCAGGCTTTTCGTTGCTATCTTGATCATTAACGTGATGAGCCCCACATCACAACACACGCAACCACCGAACACTATGCCATGGCGGTCCTTAATCGCCCTAATTGGACCGTTTGCCTTGTCTGCTTGAAATTTCACGCCCTACCTTTGACTCACAAGTTACGTAGAAGCCAATGAAGTTGATTCTCAACCAACACAGCAGTATTACGCGGTGTATTTGACACTGTCCCACATAGATTTTCGATATCTCGATGACTGCTCTCAGAACATAATTCCACGTAATTGAATTAAATTGTTAGTATAGCTGTGTTTCCTGAAATCAGACACCATTTCTTCATTTGATTAATTAAGATGCATTAATTTCAAACATGCAGAGTTATAGACTTATGGGTAGACACTATATTGAGGTAAGTGGCCAGTTTCATGTTTCGGCTGCTTTACTCCAGGGGAAAACTACACGGTACATGGACGCAGTAGAGAAGGGAATTGACCGACACTGACAGATAACCCCACATAACTAAGTCTTATCATAATTCATTCGGTACTTCCTGAGATGCAATATTCTGACAGTCGATCACGGGTTACAATTATGTACTCAGGTCATTTATTTTAAGCAAAGAATATAATTAAGGCTCAGTTAAAATGCGCAAAGGGTAGCAAAGAAATATATTACCATATTTTATTTTACGTCAGCATTGCTAAGGATGTCTGAGATTTGTATCGCTCTCCGAAAATTGGGTTAAGGTTATAGTTGAGGTGTTTTGTGGTTATTTAAATATTGTATTTAACTGAAGTCCCATGAATCGTTTTAGGAACTGCGTGTGACTATGGATACGGGCACAGAATACATGAACTATCAGAATTTGGACAAATAGATAAACCGCACAAGCGGCAGACGGACAAAAATTGATCTTGGACAGTTTTCAAAAGTTTTAATTGGGCGTAACCTAAATTTTCCAGCAAAGTTTGAAAGCGCGCCGCGTTAACACAAGGACCTAGGTGCTGAGAATCGTAAGGGATTAGAATCTCCGAACATAAGGGTGTTTACAGACGATGTGGAAAGATATGCAACAGTATTGATTACACAGCTTCCAGTTACGTTTTTGCTATGCTCAGGTGTAGTAGATATTAGGATAATATTAAAATGGAATTGCATAAAAATTAAGTGTAAAATGTTTGATTGGATTTACCTGTCTCAGGATAGGGCCAAATGGAATTTGCTTACAGAGTGATTTACTGTTAGTACTGTTTATACGTAAAGAACGCGAATTATATTGTCACACTCCTAAGTTGTAGAATGCGGTAAGTTTCGAATTTCGTTTTCGCTGTTCTACAAATTACGACTTCTGGGCTAGCCTAAACATTCATCACAGTTAATTACAAAAAAGGCGTAAACCAAGTTATCAGATCAAGGGTCAAAATTCTAAATTTGAAGTTTGCTTATGTTCTATGAAACAATGTAGGCCTGGTCGGAATTATTTGAATTGAGTTTTAGGGAAAAAACGTGTGATGTCAACGGACAGAATTTAATTACAAAACTAAAAAATGCAGAAACGTGTGTCAGATTGTTCGGTCAGCCTGGTTTCAGTCCCAGTTGCTGTTTCGTGAGATGTGAGGGCGGGCGACAGTCAAACGACCATTGTACTAAGGATAACCGGGGGTGTGCTTTGAAACGGGTTCTAGGCGACACGCATGTGGCAGTCCCTTCTCTGATGAACGCTTCGAAACTATTTCAGATATTCGAAATTAGATCGTGCGGCTTTGCGCCCCGAACTGGCGTATAGACTTGCTTTTCCACAAAAAATTTGGAAGTATCGTAGCAGGCTAATTGCGTTTTGTGTAAAGCTATTCGTACGTAATACGTTTTTGGTTGAATCACACACGTAGTAGTTGATGAAAAAATTTTGTTGACTCTCCAGCCGGCCCGTAATAATATTTATTTATCATCTTCGTGAATTTAGTGGTATTAGACAGTCCCGACTACAGGATTTGAATTCAGAATCCCTTTTTTGACTTTTAGTGATTAAATTTTCTGCTTTTTTCTTTCTTCAATTCTCTCAATTAAATTAACTAGTTCGTTTGGTTACAGTAAACTATTAGTATAATTATATCTTTAATTTCTCCTTGATATTGATTCGTAACATGGTAAATCTGGGGTGCGGGACACATGGGAGAAATGAGAAATGCACTCAAAAGTTTCGTAGGAAAACCTAAAGGGAAAAGAGAAATTTGCAAAGTTGGAAATTATGGACGGTATTCACTTAGCTCAAGATGGTGGTAGGCTCTTTGAACACGGTGATGAACATCCTGGTACCATACAAGGCAGGTGAATTTATTGATTAACTGAGCGTCTGTCAGCTTCTCAATCATGGCTCCGCTATGGCTATGGAGATATTAGTTCTCCGCGATAATAGCCATAAATCTTATTTCGGCGACATTTCTTTCATCTTTCGCTCAGACAGAACGCATCATTCCGAAACATATAAAAATGTAGATACAGCCATGACTTTACACAACTTTAATATATTTTATCTTTTTAATTATTCGTGTTTTTTTTCGTCTAATCACAAATGTATATAAATAAAATTATACATAAGATATTAAAATATCATTTACATATTTGGTATATGTAAATGATATTTTAATATCTTATGTATAATTTTATTTATATACATTTGTGATTAGACGGAAAAAACCACGAATAATTAAATTTTAATTCACAATATGACGCAATTATATCAACTTATATTTTATCTTCTTTCCTTTCCTTAGAGTGTCCGATTAATTCTACCGTGTGTTCTAAGTTTCTTAACATCGTATTTAATTTGTTAAAGTCGTTATGATGCAGGCGTGTTTGATATCGGTATTTATCGGTGTGAAGGTTTCTTGAATATTTTGGAGGTTTATGATAAGTAGTTCTCGTCTGTGAGTACGTTTCGTCAGTTTTCCAATAATATATTTAAATTACTCATTAAAATGCACCAAGACTCCCTGTTTTTACACTCCTCCCACATCAGTTAATATAAATATTATCGTATTGCCTTGTCTCTACTGTATGGTGGTACGTGCAAATATTAAGTGTCTTGCGACTTAATGAATCATGTTGGAGTCTGCGGCAGCGAAAACTCCTGTTTTCTTCGTATTCCTCTGCCACATGAAATAAACACTGGTACAGGTTCATAAAATCTGTCTCGACCTGTTCCTTAGCGTCCCCGCAATTTCACCGTTGACAATCGTCATCTCGTGTCATTCGATTCTACAAATCATGTCAAATAGCCAGCCTACCACTTAGCAATTCATCATTCGTAATCTCAGAAACTAATGAAACATGTCTGGAAAGACCGCTAATGGGAGTACAACTTAAGCTCAGTGGGTTGTTTCATAATCTGGCAGCCTTGACCACAGTGAAAGGGCCCCTGACTCTGAGAAGAATTCTGGGTGGAACCCATTTCCGGTGTGGATATAAAAATAAATGTATATATACAATTGCATTTATGTTATATGCCTATCCATCATCTAGTTGTTTCAACATTAATTAGCAATTTGACAGTTTAATGTTTAAACAAGACATCCATTCCCTTGCCGTTGGTCTGAAGCAGTTAACCAGTCCATGTGATATTAAATCTTAGTAATCTGCGAAGAGTTGTTCAGTGGCTCACCTTAAATTTGTGAGTGGCAGATGCTTCACGCAACATCGAGAATTTTTGGGTTAACCCTTTGGAACCGGAGTTCTATAATTAATATTTAAGAACTTAGTCTGCACCTTAAAAAAATACAAAACTTCGCCGTTAAAAAGGTCAAATTGGTTAATGTTATTTTGGAAAATAATCGCTGTTTACAGTGAGAATCATGTGAAACCCATAAATACAAAGTAGAGATTTGCCTATTGTTAAAGAAGGTGGTACATTGGCTTTAAAAGGTTCAATTTCCAGACAAATAATTGTGACAGGGGACAAATTTATTAATCACCTTTCAGACCGTCATTTGTGCTCAAGTACATGAATACATATCAAAGCGTAGTTTACAAATATTACGCCCAGGAGACATTTCAATCCAAAATGAACACGTAGAGGTAAAATGAAGTTCATGCATTCCGAAGCTTAGAAGTTACGCTTTGTAGACAACTCCAGTTTCCTTATGAAATGGAATTAGTGCAGCTTTAGAACTAAATCCCTGTAAATGAGCATTGAACTGGTGTGCCTACAGTACCAGTAACTGTACACTCAACAGAACTGAAACTAAACAGCAGTTTCTGCAGCGAATACGAAAGAGGTATCTAAAAATGCAGGATGAATTTATAATATGTTATTTATTAAAATAAAAATTGCCAGCACCACTGCCTCCAACATCATGGCGCCCTGGTGATGGCGGTAAACGCACCTCTAAAACATCGATTACCTTCGATACTACGCGGTGCAGCAGTATCCCAGAAGTCTGACATATTCTCTTGTTACATAATTTGGTCCTTTCTCGTCCGCGCCGCCTGTTTATGGGGGGGGGGGGGGGGGGGGGGCATGAACTGAAACGCAAGAGACAATGACAGAGCGAACGCGTCAGAATTGTTACCCTCTGCGTACAATTAGTAACGTGTTTGTGCGAAACAGTTTTGTGGCCAAATAAAAAGTTAGCGAAGCGAACTGGAGATTTAATTTAGGCATTTAGAAAATTCATAACTCTGACAATCCAAATTAATCGGTGGACGCTAGTCGGGACTGAATGACTTATGATCTGAACGTGAGATATACACATTACAGTATCATCAGCTCATACGTAAAGAATCAATTTGTTTGCTCTAATTTTTTTTTTTAGTGATGGACGAAGGTGGGAGATAGATTAGAGTTTGTGAATGGGTGGGTTACTGTCGCTCTATCCGTATTGAATAGGACAAGTCCGTTGAAATCCCCATATTCCGTAATAGAACTGGAGCTTACAGGACTGCATTTGTGATGGCGGCGTACCAGTTTGTCCGATTACATGGCGTTATTGTATTAGCTGACAGGAATCGCAGTGTTAATTCGATCAGCAGCAACTCAACTCTAATCCGATTGTCAGCCCCTAGGGCGAGAAAACGACGGGGAAAGGATAATTAGATAACGTCATAGACCGTGTAAGAATAGAAGAAACCCCAATGCATAAGGAAGATCTGGGGTTTCCACACCAAAACCTTCCTATTAATAGCTGTTTATTGGTTCAAGCCACGCAGAGAAAAACCTTAAAGGAGACTTCCGAATAAATTAAAATGCATTGCTTATTTAATGGACTAAATCGATTTTACTGCAGTGATTATTCGTATCTGATAAGAAGTGAATACAAACGCTAGTCGTTTTGTGTTGTTGTGAAACTCTCCGTCTCATTTTGTTTGCGAGGGGTGGGGGGGGAGAAAACTTACATTACTAGTGTTAAAAAAATAAAGTGCCCAGGGAAATATTTGGAATTAAGAAAAAATGAAGTATGGAAGGCGTGGAGGACATTACGTAATTGAAGTGTCGTATTTATAGGCTGCAGGCTTTGTGTTGTCAGACAGTGAATGATTCTGAATTGGCTAGACATGTATTATACGAGCAGAGAGAGTACTTTTAATTGTCAAGAAGGCTGCTGTTAAGCTGTTTATTAGACAAACGCATTGTGATGATAGGAGGAAAATTATTTGGTTCATGCCACGTGTCATTGTGGGATTTTGTTTTATCGTTGTTGAACATCTGGGGTTTACTCCCACTGTAACTTAATTGTTCACTGTGTCTGATTTGTATTTTTGGAAGCACCCGGTGTCCTTGTAACTTCAAGAAGAATTCCGTGGCTCACTTTGAAATACTTCAAGTTCTTCTCATTCTCCTTTCTTGAAAATTCAACGCCCATATAATCACTCCCTATTTCTTCTCACAATTAATGCCTACGCCACTGAATATCTTGTGTAATGTGTACCATATATATATATTTCTAGCACCCATATTATGTGTATAAGAAACGCAAAAATGAATTTGTGTTTAATAGCGTAGAGACGAGAGAAACTGGACACTATTGTTCCCCACTTTTTAGATGCACGATGCTGAAGGTTACTCAAAATTAACTTCCAAGGAAGCGCCTTATCATTTACACTCGAATTCCTTCTTACTTCTCTGACATTCTGGAAGCGTCGAACAAGGCGCGGCGTGTTCTTTAAACAGAGCGCGCAGCATCTTGTCTAATGGAACAGACATCCAAGACGTCTTCACAACAGAGACACAAGCTGCATTTATAGGGAAAAGGTAAATTGAATCCGGCGTAATGTAACTCAGTTTGCTTCTTGGAAAGTGGTTTTTATCATCACACGGCTATGCTACATTAAATTAGTATTTCCATAAGAAAATTCTTTAAGATGACGTTTCGTAATGAAATTGCGTCTTCGAATTTGTTTCTGCTTTCTTCTAATAACAAAATAATTACGTACATTCCCATTAAAAATAAATGAATAAATTCTCCATATAAAATTGAAATTATTGTATGTTTATAAGGTGCAGTGATAGGAGTTAAGTGATTTTCCGGAAAATGTTACAATTAACTCTTGATAACTAACTCCATGGAACATGGTTTTCCTTAAAAGCTAATAATACACCCAGAAACTCAACAAATCCCCACCTTTTACTCAGTCCGGATGCATATCATTACGTGTTGTCAAAAGCCCGCTGTTGGGCCCTGTTCTGAGCCAGCTTTGTCCATTCCTCACACTTACATAATTTTTCTTTTAGGATCAGTTTAATGTTATCTCATCTACGCCTTGGTTTCACAAGCGGGATGTTATTAGCGCTGTAATTATACAAAACCATGTAACTATATTGATTGGCCTACTACTTATATAGTTGTAACACAATAAGTGATATATATATATTCACAACAATCCGCGTGTTCCGGTGTTAATTTGAAGCAGCACATGTACCGCACTGGTTTTGTCATCAGTCGTTTCGTTAAAACACTACGACGTTCTGTTTCAAAAGCTGCACCATAGCATTTCTCAGTTTTATTTTCTGATACTAATTAAACCAGATTTTCAACCAAATTTATACTTATTCGTGTTGAATGTCTTGCTTTATATCTAATAAAATTTAACTCTAGGTATATAAAATGTCTTTAATGTCAGCGTTCATTAACTCTTTTTCTTTCTGCTTGTGAGCTATACTTTCCGTTCCAAAAATTCAAGACTGAATTACACAACGGGAACCATAGCTTAATAATTATTCTCACAAGAACAAAAATGAACTTAAGTGGTTATTATTTTTGTGTCTGCAGAGAAAGATAAATTTAGCTTTACTGACGCCGTCATTATGCAAAATAATTATTCGGAATATAATTTCTAACAGTATATCCTCTGACCCGAACTCTGGAGGTAAACTCATATGTTCCAATGCTGAATGTGGCAACAGTTGTTTTTATTTCCTTGAATATACATTTTCCTATAACTTGACGCCTTCCTCTATCATGTATTGTCATTAATCGTCAGTCTCAATGTAGAGGCTAGATTCGCGAGTAATCATTTTGGTAGCCAGTGTTGTTAAACTTGCCATTTCCCATTCGCGTGCTTAAAGAATTCGCTGACGTTGCTTGTTTTTCTCCACAAGGAAAATAAGTGCCATTAAACCTTGGGGCCCATCTACAAACAGGCCCATCAGTACGCTTGTATAAGGAAATCGTAGTCCACAGGGAATCACGTGTATAAAAGGAGGTGTCCTTGCACCACGAACCGCAGCGCGTCTTATTTCCTTTAAATAGCGAAGCTGTTTCCGCGCAAAATAGCTGCAAAGGAACAGCAGAAGCAGAAACGAGCGAGATAATTAACTGCACTCCTTAAATTTTAAAGTTTGTATTTACAGTTGTCCGCAAGGAGGGCTTAAACTACTGCAAACTACGTTTGTGACGACCACCAAAAAAAATAATGTCGAAAGAAAAATGCCTTGTATGATTGTGAATGTCAAATTATGATGAATCCGGAAGAAACAACTTCACACCTTGGTCAGGGTAGCTGAACGAAGATATGAACCCGGGACCTTCCGAATAAGAAACGAGTTTATTAACCATCTAGGTGCGGTACATTGAGCTAGATGTACAGCTAACTTACGAAATTATAGAATTTTAGTTCTGGTATTTATTAAATTTAACATTTAATAATCGCCTGCAGTTTAACCACCGCTGTTGCTCCCGTGGTCATGATCTTTCTTGCTGCAATTGGCAGTTGTTTAGTCGGTAAAATAATTTACTGCATTTATGGAACTCGGAAATTCATCACAGTGGTTAAAATAAATTAAATCCATCAGTGGGACCCTATTTTGAGTCAGTATTGATCGTCTGCATGTGTACAGAAATTTTAGACTGTCAATGTTTGGGCAATTCTTTGCAATAAGCCAGGTCCGGTTCGTGCCATTTCTTCCTACTTTATTATTTACTATTATTTTATCATTCAACTATACGAGATGGTCTAAGCAGTTGGGAGAGCTTTCTTAAATACACCAAGAAACGACGTAGGTGAGACTGGAGTATTGGAGAAATTATGAATGGCAGGGGAGAGAATCCGTTCTCAGTGCCACATTATCCACAAGGCCCGCAAAGACTTTCCCGTATTTAACCCAGGCCTTTGCGATGCAAATCCGGTGTCCAGTGTCTGACCTCCTGAACTTGGCACGGTCGTAACGAGTAGTATGCAATCGAAAGAACCCTAGGTGGTAGATAAGTCGCTGTTACACTCGGTATACGGGTTGCCTAGCCACAGGGGGCTGAAAGTGATTGCCGCCATTGCTTCTCGGCCTCTGCAGCTCCAGGAAATAAATTACCACCGATGCCCTTAGCCCGTGGGGGTCAAATTCCCAACCAGCGGGTTGAAGCTTTAGCATACTTCTTGTCAGATGCGGTGCTGACTCCTAACCTGAAAGAACTGATGTCATGGTTAAACATTCATGACCCTATTTAGAGTGTTCCAGCACTTCGGACACAATCTCTTCTGTCGCTTTCGACTTACGGATCACCAGACGATATCACCGATGACAATGCAGTGAAATAAATCTGTAGAAGTGTTGAAATCACAAAATAGAGTGTAGTAAATCCTATGTTCTCACGGCGACGGGTATGAAAACGGATACCTTCTGGAATGTTGCAACATGTAATCTGGTAAATGTTGGACCGACGTATAGGAGAAGTTTAATGCTACCATCATCAGTGCGACTAGCTTTAGTGTTTCTGAAACTAAACAGGGGCTCACAGACCATCGGAACTTCAATTTCATACAAAAATATAGGAAGGAAATCTGCCAAAAAAAATAGTACGTGCTCACACTGAGGAACGGCATTGAACAGAGTCCTTATAAATAAACTAATAGTCTCTTAGATGGTCAAGGAATTAACGGCTCTTTGTGTATAGAATTGTATGTGTTAATATATCGCATTGTTCACAACGGGCCGCCATTGGAACCTACCTCGAGCCACAGCGTGTATTTCCGCATCTTTTTCTGTAAAATCCATTCAGTATTATCCATCTACGAAATCAAATGGCTAGTTTTCATCCCCCAAATTTTAGAAATCCTGGTCTTGAATCTCGATAACGAGACTGACAATCGTTCTTGCTTTTCCTCAGTTCTATTCAGGCGAATTAGGCTGGAACTTTATAACAAGACATGGCCGCTTCCTTCTATTACACATCCAGCTCCAGTTGCAATTACCGCATTGCATTCGACACCGTATAACCTTTGCTGTTGAACATCGTCGTTAAACAAATGGAGAACTAATGAAGTTCTCTATCGCGTTATGCTATATTTTTCGAACCGTGCATTTGATATGGAAACTACAAACGCCATGAATATCAAATACAGTTCATCTAATGGAGAAAGTTCAGCACATTAACATCCGTTTTAGCATCATGTCCTATTTCGCTCGCATGTCGCACTAGGCTCAGAAGAGACGCCACGTACAGTTATAAAACATGTGGCTCCATAACTGCGCAAATACTTCCGATTTCTGTATCCATAACGCACAAGATACTGAATGTTGTTATCAGTCTATCATTAATATTTTAATACAGCGTCTGCCTGTCACACTTTAACAGGCTGCGGATCAACGTATGACATCTTTATTGGTCCAGATTATGTTTGTATGAGATGTGTCATTCCTAGACAGGTGACAGATATAATCCTGGTATAACCATGTTATTAAAATTAAAACAATTCTGACAATCAATTGCAGCTTACTGTCAGCTGAAAAAGACTCGTGAGTTATATAACATATCATTCTCACACATGACAATCTACCAGCTTAACGTACTCTACCCTAACCTAACTTAACCCAATCTAACTTTACGTAACCTACAATACCGACTGTTATTTGTACAGTATCCTAAAATATCTAAAACGGGTGGCCTGGGATAGTTGTTTTTAGGGCAGAATTATTTGTAAGATATTGTGATTCTGAGATTTCCCTCGCCTGAAACGATGGTGTGTGTGTAACTATATATATATATATATATATGTATATATATAAATATATATAAAACTGTAGCTTACCTCGTTTGTGTGTGATGAAAATTCATGAGGCTGTTGTCTGTCTGTCGCAAGGAACAGCTTCTGTTCCATGATATCTACCGCGGCAGGAGTTTCCGTCCATTACGCACAATGAATACTGATTTGTGCTTGTATAAAATCACTCGGCATCTGCGTGTTGCAGTGGCGCCATCTTTAAACGGCTCGAAATTTCAGTAGTTTGACAGATGGATCTCAGTGACCCTCATTGTGTCCGTAGAATGTGAATAAACACTGCATGCTTCTTGTTTCTAAGAATAACTGCCTGAAGACGGAAACATTGAGCAAAGATTTGTAGTCCTCAAAGAAGATATCCGTATATCCACAAGAATACAGAGTAACCCAAAAAGATGTGTACACACACTCAGTGGATTAAATAAAGACATTGTTGTCAAAAGACAATCAGAGTGATCTGATTTTTAGACGCACAAGTGTTAACACCAGAAATATTCAACGTCCCTCTGAATTACTTTAGTGGCAAACCTTAAGAAAAGAAAGGAGCTCGATATATCGACCGTCACGGAGAAATGTGTCTTTACAGCGTGCATAATGGTACCCTCAAGGGAAATTTCTCAAAGTTTTCGTGCAGTATAGTTAGAGTTACTTTTTGTAGGTTAATGAAAGTGTCTGGCTAAAAAGTATGTCTCATACTTAAAATTATAAAGGTAGCACAGCCTTCAAAATTATCGATGCAGGTGTCGGTTACACTCACCTTGGTTTCAGTGTCACCGAACTTTGAGCATAGAAGTGCTTTTCAAGCCTCCGCTAATTATGAAAGGATTTTTGCTTCCAGCAGTTAAGAGACTGTCACAGAAGTCTGCGACTCACTGTCTGTTCCCTCATGATAAAGTCGCTGTAGCACCGTGATGCCAGACATGATAAGCAAGTTTTATACAGAAGGGTCACATATACTTAGGGACACAGTTGTCAGTGTGTCTCTACAAATATGACATATAAATTACTTCTCATAAACATTTTAACAAAAGTTAATTTTCTCAGATACTTAGGTCTTATAAATAAAACAATACAGCAATTAATTTACACAACATAAAATCCACGTTTCACCAGGAAACTACGTGGATCAGAGTTTTCCTTTAGGAGCTAAATAGCATTCTCAGCTAGTCAAGAAATTTCCTTCCTTGTATGGAAACCACATGTTCTTTTACTCTTTCGCTAGAGCTCGCCACCAGTACCTATCCCGAGCCAAATTAATCCAATCCACGTCTTCCCATCCCATTTTTCTAACCTTAAAAATTATATTTGAAACATTTCTGTTTCTCAAGACAGCTCATTTTTAGTGTTCTGAATTTTGTTATTCTACTCTACATAATTTATTCCATTCATACACTGGTGTTAAAATAGCATGTGCAACAAATAATAATGTCATAAGTATTTAGCTGGTATTGTTAGTCGTAATTATACCGTGGAACATCACATTAATGGTTATAATTCTATTACTTCCACTCTATAATGGCTCGGAATAGGACTACATCGCCAACACAAATTATTTCGTGAAAAGCTCCTACAGAACGTAACAGCTGCAGGAGAAACACAATTAAAATTATTGTATGTTAAGCCTGTTTATGTCCAACATGAAAATAGCAGTTGATTAAGTGGTCACACGATAAATATGCAATTAATAAAGTTCCCATTAATTCATTCATTCATTCATCATTATCAGGCGTCCAGTGTGTAAGTTCATAATTCTGTTCCATTCAAAATGCATTGTATTACATTCAGAAATGTTTACAAATTGATTTATGTGACTGAAAGTACCAGCTTGTAAAATATGTGATATTAATGTAGAATACCCGTTAAAATTTAACGGGGCAGTTTTATTTATTCCTTCCTTGTTTCCCTGTATCTCATTTAGATGTACTTGTAAAGGTGCATTATTATAGCGGCACGTATAAAATAGAAGATCCTGCTATCTGTCATTAATACTGAGTACTTCGGTTGTGCGTAACACAGATACACACACGTACGCACAGTCATAAACGGTATGCTATTATATATGTATACGTATAGTGTCATTATGTTACATACGAACCAACTAGGAATGCGTTACACATTAAACCACATTTGTATCCAAGATATTATAAACCTCAGAATTTTACATTCACAGTGTAGCAGTATCACCTAGTAGGAACTGTAGTGGAAGCTAGCATTCCAAGTGTTTTTCGAACTAATTATCCGACTAGGGAATTTCGTTACAGCAGCTCCGCGAAGTACGCTGAGTCTCACGCAAAGAACTTATCGCTAGTGGATACCTGAGTAACGTAGGACTTGCCCCCTCCCGTCACCATAAATCCTGCGATAAAGTTTTCTGCCCTCCCCTATACTATACTGGCGGTGTAACTAAAACAAACATCTGATAAAATTTTGTAACATAGAATAATTCAAAATCCTGCGATAGACGAAGATATTTTTTTTCTTCTAAGTATTACTGAATACCTAATAGATACGACATGTTCATATGTGTGTGAATTTCAAACTCTAGTCGTAAAGAAAGAATATAAATGAAATAAACCTGATTATTCAATACTATAGAGTATATTGGACCTGAGAGAGACTCAAGAGAAAACTGCATAACGAGGACTTTTATAATTTAATTCGTCGCCAAGTATTACTAGGGTTATTAATTGTCAAGGAGGGCAGAACTAAATTTTGTATGACTATGTTATTCTGGGTTGTGACGCCGTCAGGGCTCACAGGTATGCAGTATTTTAGTTTAAAGACCTGAAAGGAAGAGACCATTATGGAAATCTAGTCGTAGGTTTAAGGATAACACTAAAAATATATCGAAACAGTAGGTTTAGGATGTGGGCTGGATTAATTTGGTTTCAAGAAATACGTACGGTACACAGTTAAGACTCGAATCTGGTGTCTTCCGAATATGAAGTATAAGTGCTAATCTTACCACACTAACGTTTGATAATGCTTGTTTAAACTGTGCGTGTACTTACTAATTTATTTAGATATTTTTCAAACGGCATAGATCGTATATCGTCGGATGTGAACGTACTCGTGACTGATAAATTGGAGCGACATGGAAGGAAGCGGTGATGACTATTTTATGGTGGTATCCCAGTATTTGCATGGGAGAGGGGATCAGTGAGGACGCTCTGTGTATGTGCCTAACCTTTGGAGTACTAACCAGGAGGGCTGACCTAGTAAGTCTCAATATTCCCCAGAATCATATCCGTATCTCCCGAGGCTTTAATTTAAAATAAAATGCATGCATATGAACCGCTGTGTACGACAGCACGTCACAGGGATTAATTCACAGCCCCAGGGCCCAAATTTCAAACTGCCGACGCAGAATGACGGGCTCGCGTGTTTTTTAATGTGTATTACAAACAAAATCGCCCCTTACCATTTATGGATCACATGTTATAGGAATGGATATTATGTATGCCGGTCTGTCCGGATAACGATCATGTCATATTATTCTGTTTAATTATACGTTAATACCGTTATTTTAGAGCCTACAGGATTATCGTGACTTCAGAATGTTTTTTTCAAGCATTAGCTTTATTCTTTCTGTCGTACCAATCAACAGACGTAAGATTGACATAACCTTGAGACGTTCGGGCACTAGTATCGTTGGTTTGAATCTCGCTGAGGGAATGTATGTACATTCCACCATTACATACGAATTTTACATTTAATTGAAATGCTTAAGTGATTTCGGATATAAGACATGCGAAAGGACAGACAGATATATTCAGTATTTTGCCTTCAATAATGAGATTACTGCAAACAACTTATATTTAAGCTAGAATAGGATAGAATTGATAGTATTGTGGTGAAGATCAAGACCTCAACCCAAGATTATTTCGTGTGTCTCCTCTTCTCTTCAGCGTTAACCCTTTTCTAATTTTCGTGGTTTCTTTCACTTATTTCTTATTTTCAAGAAATTTTCTGTGTTAAGTTTATCATTAAATGTTTATTTCATTGTTTATGGCCTTTTATCCCTCGTTCGTCTTTCCTTAGTTTCTCATTCGCATTTTATTTTCTTCTTTGCCTTTTTGTTTTGATTTTTAAAGTATTTCTTTCGTGTTTGTCTCCGCTTACTTTTATTTCTGTGCTTATTTTTATTCTCTCTCTCTCTCTCTAGGCACTTTTCCTCTCTCCTTACCTGTCTATTTCCGTAGTTCTTTTCAGGGACTGTTGATGAGTGCCGATCTAGTGATCTAGTGTTTTCCAGCGGGGCCCCGTAATAACAGGAAATCAAGCCGGCTTCTGTTGCACAAGTGCTTTTCGTGCTGTTCCTGCAGGTAGATAAATGGGCACTAGACGCTTACTGTAGCCATTTGTACGCGTCGTCCCTAGGGAATCACTTCATTGATGGGGAGGTGCCAGGTCAGGAATCACTCGTCGGAACAAATCGCCCGCTGTAAAGACGTCCCAGTCTGCTATTGAGACTTCAGCAGTTGCATAAATGCACCGTACTGGCAAGATCATTTTATAATGTTCTATACAACTTTTGTAACAACTTTGATTTGACTCCCAAGACCAACTACAAAACGAAAACAGCTTTCAGCAAGCTCAGTCTAAAAGTCTAGACGCGTCCTTTAATCTCTCTTTAAGCTGAAATGAAACTTTGCTATTTTTTTTTCTAAAACGACGTATTGTCACTTACTTGTCTTATTAACGGCACTGCACGGATTATATAAAACTGGATAAAGAACAGGAAGATGATAATATGTGCTTGGAAACAATATGATATGAAGCAGTCGTGGTACAATTTTAAGTTACATTGCCTGGAGTTGCTTAGAAAGTTTAGAAGTCGAGACTCAAACCAAGTACCACCAGATTATTTACCGCTTTATCGCTACTTTAACCGGCTTAACCTCATTATTTAAAATGGACCACCTCTTTGTAGATCCTATTATGTCATTAAATAACTAAGAGGCCTTTCCTGACTTCGTAATGAAACATGGCTGGCAGCTAATAAAGGAGGGGAAACAGTGGTTGGCTGTTGAAAGCTTGGAACACGTATCACTATAGGCACACTTCACCCCTTGTCACGCCACCCTGTCAAGTGCCCCAGAGGACCCTAGTGTCGTGTTACCTTGTCACATGATCGTTCATCACGAGACAGCAGGACAGCTAACGTTAAACTCATTGTTACAACCCTTGTAATTATGATACTTACGTCACAGTTCTGCGACATCAGAAACACAGTGCGGGTCTCTAGTGGATTTCGTGGACTTCTGATTTCTCAGAAAATATTATTATACCAACACAGTGTATGTGGCACACAACCCGTCGATCGGTGAATAGATTTTCTAAGTATCCACTGATTTATTTGTCCCAAAATTACACTAGCCAAACGCCGAAACGACGTACTCCTGTTTTATAAGACTGAAGTCCCTGAGTTGAATTTCGATAGGTGCATTCTGTTATTTGCCGTATACTTTATGGCATGCGATATAAAACATCTCTCGAAACACAATTTAATGTGGCTCTCATTACTGTAGAAACGTGCCTTCAGCTAACACGTGATTTCTGTCACGGAATTTGGTTTACATTCAATTCGTGTTTTACGTTGGGTTCAAAGCGTATGAATTTCGTGTACCTGACTTCGTGTTTCGTGCAGTTACAAATTGTATTTTACAGCTACTGAGGCAGAGTGCCACGTATTTTAATTAAATACTACTGGACACCGAGAATATTGCACATACGTAGCATTCCACGTCCAAACTGAGGGATTGTTGCAGCGAAACGAGCATAATTCCGCGGATTCGAAACTTGAACGACATCACTTGTAGACAGATCGAATAGCATCCGTACTGTTCGTACTTTTCGTTTTTAACCCATTTAGCAACAAACTTAGTAGGACTACGTAACTACCTTCTCAGCTAACTAACTTGCCAACCAGCAAATTAAGTTACCAATAAACCAACTTATTATCAGACCAAGTAAAATATAGTATAGAATAATATGTAGTATGACATATAACTAACTAACTAGATGGCTTACCGAACCCGAAGGTTCATCACCGAATTAACCAAAGCCCTCCACCGGACCCTGTCCTGGGCCAACAAAATCCAGTCTCCTTCAACTCCTATCTCCCACAGATCCTGCCTGACATTATCCTCCCATCTACGTCTAGGTCTCCCCAGCGGTCTCTTCCCTTCAGGCTTCTCAACCAATACCCGGTGCACACCTCTTGTCCAATCCATGCGCGCTACATGCCCAGCCCATCTCATTCTTCTCGGCTTAATCACCCTGACAATACTGGGGGAGGAGTACAGATTTTTAATCTCATTAGTAGTATGACATATAACTAATATAAATAACGAAAGCCTATTTGTATATTCTAATATTTGAATGTATTAATTAATGTACTTGTAAGTTATAAGATATTACTGAATTATGAGTGGGCCATATAAATGTCATTATTTGGTGTAAATGTACAGTCATGTTATTTAAAGCTCATTTTTCATTCTGAATTAAGTTCAGGGTCAAAGGCGATATCCCAAGATTGTAATAATATAGAGGCTGATAATGCCTGTTGAATTCCAGGTACGATGTTAGATTACTGATAGATATCGATGAAGATATTATAAAACCAATACAAATTTGCATATCACGAGTTGCACTGCGTTGCACAGGTATTAACCCGGGCTTCGTGGTGAGGAGCCGGTATTATTATGAAGGCAATCAAATTAAAAATTGTTGTTCTAGACCTTTTACCATGACCTGCTGCTCCAGTATAAGATCATTAGGGAAGTAACTGAGTTAAGGCTAAAACGTGGTAGCACGTCTGCTGCTTGCTGGGAACATTTTGCTACAGTACCATTAAGTATTTACACATGTAACCAATGAAACGGCCATACCGGAAGAGAATCTGAAAGTTCAGGGACGCTTGTGTGAGGCTACAAGGAGAAAATAGAATATTCGAAAACGTCTGATTCTAGTCTGTCAGCATCCAGGAACTTTGAAGGAAGCATATGAAGTTGCAGAATCAACTTATAGAAATGTTGCCATGGCGCGATTTTGAACAAAATAGCTTGCAGCTCTCTCTCTCTCTCGCTCTCTTTTATATTAATTATCAAAATTTACAAAGTATGGGAAAATTATAAGATTCTGAGGAAACTTTGACAACTTGATCCTGGGTTTTTTCTAAATATTTCTGAAAATGTCTGGTAGCATCATTGATAATCGCTGCCGTATGATATTCCTTGTTGTTTCTTGGGTTATTAGCGCAGAAATACATTGGTCCTGTGTTTCAACGGAACTCAAATAGTACTTAATCATCTTCCTCAAAGTCTGTTACAATGGCACAAGATATTGTTACAGAATATCCAACGCGTGTTTCTTGAGTAAGCTTTAACTCATTAAGTTTGAAACACACTGTAGAAGAAACGTACTTCGATTGGGTTTTAAACCCTTAGCTTCATCGTTTTAATTTATTTATCAGAATGGTTGCTTCTGATGCGGCAGGTTTGCTGATGGTAGTTCAGACGGGTCCATCGACTGGAAAACGGCGTAGGTCAGTTGAGGTCAAAGGTAATCCCAGCGTCCAGTCTTGTCTGCATGGTCTTTGGGTACTCACTCCACACATACACGTTAAAGCGACCCCTGGCACCGAAGGTTGCAGCTGAGATATTAGCATTTATGCTTCATATTTGGGAGGTTCTGGGTTCATATTTCGACTGTTGTACTCTTCAGGCGTCATATGCCTTGTGTTCGCTTAGTTGATTGTTGTTTGGGTTATTTTATGCTCTTGTATCAATTGCCGAAGTTATGTTTAGTAAGATTTCTGACTTGATGTAGCACACTAATAAAAGATTAAACTGAATTTCGGTTATTGTCATTCACATAGAACCTCTAATGTTTCATGACCGAAATAAAAATGATTTATCGATGAATGTTTGGAGAACTCTGGACTAATTACTTCGCATCCAGTCAGCGTTTCACGCCAATGATATCGACAGTTGTGCTAGTTGAATTTGGAGGCGGTTGTTTCGAATAGAGTTACACTAATATCGCAGTTATCCAGAAACCGTTGCTCGTGTTCAGTGGAGATGAAGATTTCGTGGAACTGATTCTTCAGTTTCGGGGAAAACTGACGCACGTTACGGTCAAAGACGTGAAATGATTCGCCGTGAGCTCACGATGCCCTTAAAGCATCGACCCCCAACAAAGTAGCCGAGCTGTTTCGGAGCTCCCAAGTCCGGAAAGATGATTTCCGGTTGTTTTTGTTATGTTCGTTCGTTCTACACCTGTCTTTTGTTCAGTCTTTGCACTTATCTCCCATGATATTTCTGCTACGAAAACGAAATTCTTTCCAGGAACTGTATGTTCAATCCAGTTAATTCCTTTTAAGACGGAATATTCCTGTCACACTAGTATACATTATCAATTTGCAAACCCATAGTAGAAAAACATTTCGATTTGTGTTACAGATCTGTGACAGTGTAAGTAAAAGCCAATACAGGCTTAGTGATACAGTGACAGCGTCCTTAATTTCCAGAGTAATCGGCATGATGCCGTTGTAGCACATTAAAATGCATTCATGGACCCAACGTCGCCATTCCTGCCGGTCCAGCTTAGAGTACTTCGTATTAAACAACATTTAGTTGATGCACAGAATTTTATTTATCTGTTTATAGCCTTTTTTGGCTCAACAGTATGGCCGGGTCTATGATTTACTTGTTTCAGCCGAGAAACTATTCTGTGCCACAGATATCAGTACAGTCCGTTTACGTTTCGTTGATTAGTGACTGTATCGTGTAAAAGTAAGCTATTTTAATTTTTAATGCATCGATAAGTTCTGATGTGCTTCTTTATGTGTATTCTAATGAACTGTAAATAACACCAAGTCTTATGGAAAGCAGTTCTCCGTAAAGTTATTTAAACTGTATTTTTGTAAACACTCATTTCTATGATTGATGTCAGATTGTTGGAAACAGAATTGTCAGTCTGTTGTTTGTCCGTGTATCCGTTTGGCATGAAACTTTATTCTCCGTCTGAAACTCGCTTTGCGAGAGAAGCCGTTTCTCCCTACAAAACAGCTGATCTCTCAGTTGTTCTGTTTGTCAAATACTACCGCGCTCCTTCGACACTGCCGAAGGAGAACTATTTCATTACCGTAATTTAATTTCATTAAGTACTCAATTTAATGCAATTTAAACTTGTAGTGAATTTCGTTACTTCATTTTACCTATATTTTGAGACTATTTTTGTCATTATTCCTTCATGTCTCGTCATTTATTCGTGAGAACAAAATATTGTACCTACTTAATATTCCATTGGTTATGGTAGAACATACGTAAGAATATGAATCACCTGCGATGTAGTATTCATCCAGCCCATAAAACGTATCCTGCGAGCATTCTACGACCTGTAAACTTTCAGCTGTATTTACGAAACTTAACAAGGTTAAGATACAGCGTCACTTATGGATCTGTACAGGTCTATCCATGACATCTGCGTTGCCCAGTGCGGTACGTGGACATTTTTATCTGGGTTTCCTTACGACCGCCCTGGGAGACAGTTGCCGTTTTAAAAATGTTTCCATCTTTCGGATATGTAGCATGTAGCATGTGGCATGTAGAATAGAAATTGACTTGCTGGCAACAACTTTGTCCTTCTACTTATAACGCAGCACTTTACGGAAAGTTTCATAGCAGTCGTTCTTCACAAAGATCATTGTTATAGTGAAAAGGATTAGGAAAACGTCAGAGATTGAACAGAGAAGTTTACAACGATTGTACAGAACATCAAGAAAGGAATGAAATAACAGTGAAGAAAGGAAATGTAAGACAGAAGCGATTCTGTGTACGGGCACAATATTGCAGACTCGTGGGCAGAAAAGAGAGTTGAAAAGAAAAGGCTGATAATTGAAGAGCGGTAATTTCAACGTAACAAAGGGGCAAAAAGTCCAGTGGAGCAACATGAGAGAACGAGGGTAGTATTGCTAACAACGCAAGAGAATCCATTTGTTCGAAAATTAGTGAGCACTCACAAATTGACAACAGACAGAAAGAAATGAATGGTTCTTAAGTGAAATAACGCACCGATATGTGCCGTATCAGAGGAGATTAAAAAGACAAAGACTGGCAGAGATGAAACTAGTCTCTTTTAGCATGTCGCCTAGAAGACGATTTTGTGGCAGTAGAGTTGTATTTTTAGTGGCGTGTCATTTGTGAGGTCGGCAGACTCACGTATGATAATTTTCTGAACACAATACAGACAGCAGGAATGCTTGTTACTACGATACGGATTTCTTCCAGCGATGATTTCTAAATTCTCATTTCAGGTGCGTCCTGTAAAATTATGTCAACTCTGACTCACTTTCTTTATCTCCTATTACGTGGTTTTTGAACGCGAAAGAACACTTTTACTGTAAGTTATGTTGTGTAATATGTAATTTAATATTAAGGCCAACAAGACTCACACTTTTTAATAGAATTGCGGTTATTTAACCTTTCGAGAAATTCTCCAGTGATTTCCCTTAAAATGTTGTATTATATCTTAAACATAGTTTATAAATTAATATTTCTAATAAGTTAGTAGCTAGAAAATGAAAATTTCTTGACGGTAGTTCAACATTTGGATCTTTTTCTTTATTTTGTGACATTAAGGTATGAACTGCAGTATTTAAATGAATGAACTTTATCACTGAGATACTGCAACCATGTCTGCTATTTTTTATTTTACCTGAAGGAGTGAATTATCTGTCAGTTGTAGCCTTACAAAGTGATCCTGTGAACATTCTGTGCTCCGCAGAAGCCATGTTGGGAACCACATCGCAAAATAAGTATTGCTACTCGCTTTGATGGATGCAACCCTAATGTACAGATGTGACCGTCAGGGGTGTTTAGTACCTGGACGATATAGAGATTGAAACCCGCACTTTCCAACAGGGTGTGGTTTTTAGCTGCGCGCTCGCAGTTGTCAGATCGCGAAATATGTGGCAGTAAATCTGTTGTCTTGTCAGAACATTCTGAGTTACGGCTCTGGGCTAGGTAATGGTCGCAGTCTGAGCGGGTGCTGATAAACCAATTGCATTCACTCAGTAGCCCTTGACAGCCGCAGATAATACACACGGAAACTTGTTCAAAATTCTGCGCGACATGAGTGAGCACGCTAGGACTAGAAACTATACTCCTAGCGCGTTTACGCACCTAGACACCAATTTCTCCGTATGTTACAATCTTCAGACCTAAGAGGGATTAAGTGACGGGAGGGTGGGAAAATTTCGTAATGAGACACTACTAAGGTAATAAAATCAAGGAGGACGAGATGGACTGTGCATGTAGCCCGTATGAGAGATGGTAAATGCTTAAAAAATTTTGGTTGAAAAGATTGTATTTATCTGGGTCAGTACAGGAACCGATGGTGGGATTTTTTGAACACGGTAATGATCCTTGTGCTCAATAAAATTAGTGGATATTGTTAATTAACTGAGCGTGTCATTGGCTTCTCAAAAAGGTCTCTACTTCGTCTAGTAATTTGGGTAGTAATTTATCGTTTACTATATCCCACCAGTGAGCTCTTCCTTGATCCAGTTGAATGCAGTCCAAACCTTAAGACATATTTTAATAATATCCTCCCACTGCGTAAATTAGGTCATGATGAAAAGTTTAAGTTTAAAATACTCTAGGGATATTGAATATTCCTAGCTATGAAACATGCCTTCCTTCCATAAGTACGTCATACCACAACACCGCTAAGTTGTTAGTTGAAAATTTGAACACAGGCAACACGAGTATGGCAAGTATCCTTTGTTCTCGTGCTCCCGTAATGGTATGTGTGTCATTTACAATTTACACAACACAAAAAATGTGCATTCCATTCTCGATGTACTGAATGCATTTAGCTAACACATTCACAGGCCGGTCCGCATAATATTGACGCCATAAAAATTAAAGCGAAGCATGCTGTCAGAATAGAAGCATTTAAAGGATATTTTTTTAAAAAAAACATTACTGGCATACCCCAATTTACACGTTGCTTTACAAGCTTTTTGGTGGTGCTGTAAGTAGGGAAATCAAAGAACGTATACAAGATTTTGTCTTGGAATCTTTGAAAAAAGGAACGATTTTAATGGAAGAGATGTGTGCGTTTTGGAACAGGACCATGCTTGACCTCATGAAAAAAGACGGTTCTGCTGCTAAATTCCCGCGGATAATGGCAGTCAACAATTTAATGGTTCATTAACCTTACGTTTTACAACAGGTGTTAAAATACTCGCCGCTCGTTTGGTCCGGAGTATTCTGAATTAATGCCCCTTTAACGTTGCTAGGTAAGCAGAAGGGTAAAGTTGGCACAGTGCTTAATCAAGCATTGTTCCATGAGGAAGTACAACTCAGCGTGTTCTTCAGGGACTGTGTGAGAGTGAGTGGTCGGTTTCACGCTTCGGTTGTTTTATCCCCGTTACTTACGAATAGCAAACTGTGAGCCTCATTGCCGGTTCGAACATGACGGCGAAGGAAACCCCCTACCTGGAAGCAAAACCGGGTATCCATCCCGCAGTCGGTCATGATGTTAAGTTGTCCGGGACCAATCTTTGAAATGTAATAGATGTTAAAATTCTTCACTCACCTAGTATTAATTCTCTTCGTGTTTATAAAGTTTAAAGATACTGGTGTCTTACACAGAACTTGTTGAGTTTTGAGCTTCCTGCCACACGCTATGAACCTTTGGCTAGAAGCTTTGTGAAATGTGTCTTTGCATTTTTCAGTAGGATGTAGCTGGTAATCCTGTTTGCAAAGGTGGGATAAGCAATGAAAATAAGCACAAAAGATCACACTAAAGTGCTCCTCTTTACGGACCACGCAACATCGTATTTCTACCGACCACAAATTCTCGTCCTAATTCTTTCTACCTTCCTCTACTTCTAGCCATGTAGGATTATAATCGTGTTTTGTCTTCGGCCGTTTATCGTCACGTGTTATCGCTACATAGTCTTCAGTCCCTCAAACTCTGTTATAAGTTTAAATTGTCGCCTATTTCAGTATTTGTATTTTTACCATTATCCAGCTAACAATTTTTCAAGTCTCCACTTCTGCTGTTTGTATTTTTCTCTTGTCTTTGCCATCATTTATGCTTCGTTACCGTATTTTACCACGAGCTTAACCAACAAAATTACGTGCAAACTATGCTTAACAAGTAACTTTTAAATAAATATACATTTACGCAATTTGTGAATTGTATATTATATTATTTTGCAGTACAATCTTGTAAAAACATATTGTCTTAAGGCCAGGCACGAATTTCGTTATTCGTTTCGAATAGAGGTTTCTAACGACTTGATTAAAATTTACTTTGAGAGAATACTAAGACTTTAGGATGATTTATGTTTGTTTCGTCTCAGGAACCATTCTAATCGAATCTCCATGGAAAACTGCGTAAAAGTTATACAACTTCACTTTAGGATAAGTTTAATTATATGTATACATAGGTCGTATCTATGAGCGCGTGAAGTTCTATATCTTTTAAAATGATTTGGCTTTGATAGGCGAGGGGCTGTTTCTAGCGTGAAATGAAAATACGTTGGTTTGCAGAAATTCGTGGAATGAAAAAGTGTCACTTGGCATAGCGGGGAAAGAAAGAGTTGCGACTGACATAGCGAGAGGAAAATTTGAAGATGTAGTTGATACAGCGATGATCTACCACTGCGATCCACACCGCCATAGCACGAGTCCGGACTGCCGCCCCCAGAACTCTGCCTGAGGATAAGCGCGTGTTGTCACCGTACTTGGGGACGGACTGGAATAATGATATGGAAACTTTTCAACTCCAAGCAGTTTATAAACTTCATACTTTGTGCCACGAACATGTACAAAGCGGCAGTATTTATTAGCTCAGCCAATTTTGTCAGCATGTACTCGTAAAATTAATTGTTTTACCCGCTGCTCAGATAGGAGTTCTGAGCTACTGAAATGAAGAATCCTTCCCTTACTATGAGGTCTATCGGATATTTCATTATTTTTCTTATAATGCAGAACCTTTACGATGTATATAGGTGTTTTAGAAGGACGTGCTGAAAGGAATTTCTGAAGCAAAGGAGGAGAAGGTATCACTTTTCCAAGAAATTATTTTCACATGATGCTTCTGTCTCCGTGTTTGTGATTTATTTATTTTCTTATAATCCTCTCAAAAAGTATTTTTGGCTTATTTATATCTCTTTCTGAATTTTCATCGTTATATCTGTTCTTGTTTTATACTTTCTCTGACCGTCTACTTTAGTGTAGTTAAAAATAATTTTCTTGCCTTTTCGTATGACGTACTTTGCTGTAAATACCGGGAAATAGAATGGCTTGATTAAACACCCGAGAAATGTCTGGATTCAGCCCGTTACGGTGCAGTAGAAGAGCTTAGAGTTGATACGGAATGTAAGCCGCACTATTACATAATTGTATTCTATAGCCTAATCCTTTGAAATCCGGCACATAATGTGCAACCTGCCTCAGAAGACAGACTTAATTCTCCCGTCATGGAAGGTGGCCGGCTTAATCTGAACGCTGTCTCGGCGGAACCAGGCAAAGCACGACGTAGCCTATGAATCACCTCTAACGCGCTCCTAATTCTCACCTCTGTCTTTTCACATAGTCGTAGCCAGTGTGATGCTCTTTGAAGGTTCAGGAAGGTCCCATTGCTTGGCACGATTCCCTCTGGGCATATTCTGGGCTAATACTGACGTCTAGGGGGGTTGGCGGTACTGACGAACGTTTACAAAATCTTATGTGCTTTAAAGTTGGCGGGGAATTTTATTTGTTCTCCTAACGGACAAGTATTATTTGTATTTTGCTTGAAATGTATAATTTTTCTTAAAATAACTTGTGCAGTAATTGGTGCGTGATATAAATTATTTACATTTTAACAAGATGCAAAACTTTTTTAGGTACTAAAAAGTTTTTAATGTGTAATATGTAATTTGAGTTTCTGTAGTACCTATAGTTACAGAGTGACTAGCTTTGCGAAATAGCATCTGCACCTGCAGAAAATTAACTTCAAGAACTCATTCCCGTTCTAATTTCAACAGAAAATGCTGTGGAAAATGTTCGGACCTAGAAAAGAGTTGATTGAAGAACGAAAATATTCCAGAGCGAGAAGTTTTATGACTCCAAATCTACTGTTGTTGCAGTAATACAATGAAGGCTATTGACACTGACTGGGATTGTAGCACGCACGAAAGAAATACCTTCGTCAGAGCAGAAGATTCCTGGTCGTTACTGAACGTTCGGTTCGCTTGCAAACGTCTCTAGAGGCTAGACTTGGAAGAAATTTTTCGCATGAAAGACGACGATGGAAAGAAAGAGATAAAAGTTGTAGAGGATCGCGTTCAAGCATTAAAGAAACTGTTTGTTGGTGCCTGTTTCTCCGGCCGATGATGGCCGGACTTCGCTTTATAGGTTTGGAGAGCTATAAAGAAAACTGCACCCATGCAGCAGGGTATTTAGTTGCTGAAGATTGATGTTCGCGTTCTTTTCTGTCTGAGGAGAGGACGTCTTGTACGTACCGACTGTTTCAGAATTCTCAGCTGCAGCAACTAACCTTGATTCCAATTTTGCTCGCTTCTATAAAACACGGAAATTAGGTAGCTGGTATTTATCTTTAAGAGTCCTTCCCCGTCTTGGAAACACTATTAACGTGTTTCTATCCGTTTGGTCCCTATTTCAATTTCGGACACTAATGTTACACCCCATATGTACTACATACACACGTCACTTTTTGTCGAAACACTTAAAAGACCTAGACGCAAATGGAATGATAATATTAGAAATGATGTTGAAGAAATAGCATGGGAAAGTGTGGACTGGTTTCATGACTTCGTTTATTGACTAATTGCCTGATTTCGTGAAAATCGGTTTAGAATATTTTTTCGCTTGAGTCCTACTCACTTTTTAGTTTTTAACATTCTATAGCCGTAATTATATGGCTGTCGGACTAATGTAACAGTCCTGTGTGTCACATGGTGATAGTGACTTTGTAAGTACGGAATTTTTCAAAATGTTTAAGGAAACGGAAAATAACATGCTGTTGGCAAGGAATATTTCATTGTCCTGCCAATAGCTGACGCGCCTTCATAATTTTACCTATGGATTGTGTGTCACAAACACTTCTTGTAACACAACGAGAACCATCTTGATTCTCTGAATCCCACCCTTGGTAGACGGATGGATATGTGAAGGGGCAGACGGATAAATAGACAAAGAGGCAGCAAGTAGTCATTTCATCCTAACAACGCATGTCCAAAATGTTCTCGAAGACGCGTGATTATTTTTAAAATTAAAGAAATATACATGCATGAAATGCAAAGAAATTAATTATTGTAGGTATCCGTTTGGTAGAAGAAATAAATGTCGTCCTAGAGAAATATTTTTAAAAAGTTTTTGAATGAAAGTTCACAGAACTAGCTTTCATGGCTAAAGTCTAACTAATTCAAGAATAAGAAAAATGTTACTGAACAAGTTATTTGTATTTTTACACGGTCGGTCCAACCGGTTCTGGATTTCTGCCGTAGTAATTGAAGCGCCTAGGAATCAAGAAGCTCAATTATTTTTTTTTACGTGGCACTGCTGCCAACTTCAGCGGGGGTCATTGCAACCAACAGAAGGTGGAAAATGCCACGCTGTCTGTGCCGGCAATGTGCAACGTTGAAATCTGTTCTTTCTTCTCTCTTCTGTCTCATATTGTAAATTGTGTCTTTACTCGGAACAGGACCAATTAACCTGAACCTTGTAAGGCAGAAGAACACGAAGAAACGTCTTTACTGGAGAGTAAAGCGGCTTTCTGTTCTTTGTTCACTGAGTGTCAGCGAATTCTTAGAAGCGGGAACGCTGTTATCGATACTCGTCTCCGTACAACTAATATCCTTCATGGCTGTATCGCTTATATCTTCTATAAACTTCTGGACCCAGACACGTCACTACCTCTAATTTCATCATTCACAACCATCACACAAACTCGACAGTTGATACACCGTCATTAAATAACAGACCAACACAAACCATTTTGTGTTTAGGTTGTGACCCTTCACATACCATACCAAGAGTTTAAATAAATCGTCTCAAAGCGGTTCATGTGGGCGCATAGGTATCTAACTCCGAGGGAAGATCAAAATTTGAAGGTGTGCAGTACCAAGCGTTGAGGAGAATACTCTGACCTAAGGGGATAGTCAACGCCGTTGAATAATTTCATGACCTTCTTTCTTAGTATTCAACATCCTGCAATTATTATCCGAAGTGTGACGCAGTAGATAAGGAAGTGCGGTAGTATAGATATTTCATCAACGCATTTCCAACCGTAGAGATTGTGGAGTCTTGAATAAGACACAAGAATGGCAATGAATAGGGAGTTGGGAGGGATTGGGAAGGAAGCAATCGTATGTTATTTTCCTTAAAATTCGTATGGGGGGCCGGAGATGATGGAATCTACTGCAGCTTTAATATAGGGCCTAGCGTATGTTAAGATGCGAAGATAATAACGAATGGCTGATATTTAATTATTTGTAAATATATGGTCTATTCTGCCTCAAGATATTTACCAGGATTTTCGTGGACAAATTGATTATAACTGCCAAGAACCTCGGTGATAATAAATTTGCGATTCGTGTGAGATTTAAGCAGGAACTTTTCAGTGCGAGTCTAGAGCATTGTATATGTGTCAGCCTATTAGGTGTAAATATCGAAGAAAAATACCCAACATCCGCCTATGACAGGTAGTTCCACAACACGGATACGAAGCGGGAACTATTGGACTGTTATTTTAACTTCTTACAAACGAACTGATGCTGCCTCACTTAGGGAACCGTGTTTTTGAATATTGATATAAACTAATGTCCATTTTACATGGAATCGTCCTCGTAAGGCTTTCAGTTCTACAATCGCATCTTTCTCGCTTCTCCATTGCCGGTGAAAATAATTCTAAAATCACCGTTTACACCGAATATTTGCCTTTGTAGATTGTACCACTAGAATCATTCTTTGCATTTCTGACAATTGTGCCGGAATAAATGCGTTATCGAACACAGACGTCTGAGACTCTCCTGTAAGGAAGTACAAGGCACTACTAAACAATGCGCAAGCACTCAGTCTGTGTGCACACAGCCAATTGACTTCTCTCTGCTCAGAACCTTCATATTAAGATCCATTAAGAATTCCTTCCAACTGACGTCACATTTGGCACCACCATTTAATCAAATAAATGAAATATCTTCTCACACCAGAGACAGCACGAATGTAATCTATTACACCTCCACGCTATTTGAATTAGCAACCATGTCAAATGCCATTGGTTGTAGCAGTAAATCAGAGATGTTATTCAGTATGAATATGGCGGCCGGAGTGCTGTGTCACATTCTACTGTGATTAGCGATTGGGGTGGACAGGGGGGAGACTCCACAGTCCATAATTATTACTGTCCTCTTAATGGCGTTATTAGGGTCGTATATTGGAGATAATTGATGGTCTGTATTCGTGTCAGTGTGGGTCTGACATGTATAACAAACTGCCTGGCGTCTGATGTGCAGGATACAATTTGTATATGGGAACAAGGGTTGTCTAACAGAGAAGCCGTGGTAGATTTAAAGGGTTGTAACTAGTCTGTGAACTGTATTGGAAATCAATCGTTATTGCCGTAGATCGGGGATGTAAAATTAAAAAGAAGTGTATGTTCGGGGAACCGTCACATGGGTAGGGGAAATTATAACCACCTCCTTTAACTGTCGAAGCTTAAGCTAAAAATAAAGCTTGTTCTTCTGTGTGCCCACAATCGCACACAAATTTAACACTTTTTCACTTTAAAAGTATAAAACAGCGGTACACATATGCATTTGAAACTTAAAATTTGTTGAAAATGGGATTAATGGAACCGCACATCATGTACAATTCGAGAAATGAGTCGAGCCGAATAAAACATCGACACCTTCGAGGCGTCGGTAAACTTCTACCAGACTACACTGCGCAACATCCCCGAGGACCTTCCTCTTTATCCTCGCCGCCGTGGGAACCTGAAATATCACTTATCACCCAAATGATGGACCTCTGAAATGTCGGTTAATTTCTAGCAACGTCTCAGAAAGACAGTCATCTTCACGATTGTGACCTAATTTAAAATATACTTGCAACATTTCATCCTGAGATACAGAAAAATAAGATATTTCCGTCAGATAACCGATTTTCAAACCTAGAATTTGCCCATGATTTTCCGGATACAAAGCTGAAGTGCTACTCTCTGCACCACGGTGTAGCCTACAGGCGTTAGCCTCTGCGGACGTAGGCAGGCACTGTAACTTAGAATGGGCCACGATGTCTTCTTCCCTCAGATCCCTTCGAACTTGGCATTCATGGTCATCATAATTATGCATATTCAGTCTTGTTGTGAAAAGACCGCCTGAAAGATTGAGAAGGAGATGATAGAAAACATTTAGATGGATCGTGATAAAACATGTGAGTGTGAGGCGGATGAAAGTTGCTGAGGATGGTATTCATTGGCTGGCTTTGGTCTTAATGGTGTTAAAGAGCATTCGGATGTTACTATTAGCGAGTGAGTGGAATATTTATTGTCGTTTCTCAGTCGATAATCTAGGCCTCACCATTCGATAAATCTTCATTAAACAAACTTATGAGGAAGACAGACAATTGTAAACCAGAGGATTTGTGCAGAAAAACTAACGTGACCTTAAAATACTCTGCATTCGTTAACGGAGAGATGCAATACGAAGCCGAAGAAGTGAAATTATCGGAAAACAAATTACATACAATAAAATTTGAGTTGTGTTCCATCGGAGAGTTTACAGCAAATGACTTCGAAGGTCTCGTTGTTACATACAAAATTACTCCCAGATTTATTTTATTTTACTGTCTCTTATTTTCTTTTCTTTCCTACCATTCGTTCTTTATTCGCCCCTTTTTAATTTCCCTTTCTATCAGTTATGTTTGTGTCTTCTGACACTTCACTCCTTCTATCCCGTATTCACTATACATCAAGGGATGTTCAACCCAGTATTTGGCCTATAAATCCACAGTGTGAATCGAGCTCGTTACGACTTGTGGTTCCAGCTCTGCTGAAAACATGGATTGGAACGCAAACATCTTATTTTTTGTAATTTTGAATTTTCGTCCACTGAAGTTAAAAGACGTCTTTCAATTTTCTTCTAATTTATGTACATAAAGACCGTTACTGTGGGGTATAGAGCTGATAAGGCCCTTTGGATGCGAATATTTTTTCAAAAAACAGGTAACTTTTACCTTGATCCGTGTTCTTGCTTCTCTTCTCCATTAATCTCTTACGTATCATACGCATATTCTGCAGACGGTCACAGTTAATATTTTTCCCATTTGTAACAGAAAATTTCTTCTAAGGTTTTATAACGTTGGTACATTACAAATAGTATTAATAGACCTGTGGGCGTATGCTCTTTCTGGAATACTAGACGATTGACCAAGTTCATAAACAGGGATGCTAGTAGGAGTTTTCGTTACCAGTTAAATTCTAGGAAAAACATTTGGAACAAATTTATGTGGACGGAAGACAGACATCAAAGCGAGCGAATTTTCATTAAATTCTTTTATGTTTATTTTGTGTTGTTTTCGTGTGTGCTCTGGGTGCCACACTGATTTTCGTTTTATCTGTGCTTCGTTTGGCAAATTTTGCTATAGTTTTGGAACAAATAATAGGATATAATGGGCAGACGTATAAAGTGAATGGCGTGTACGAAGACCATTTTAATAAATAAATCTCTACATCCAGACCTCATCATTTGTTTGTTTGTTTGTTTACTTGCAGCTTCTTTTATTCAACGAAGTTGTTTTTTTTTTACTTGGTAGGTAATAAGCCATATTATAGGGTGGAACTGGCGGATGTAGATTATTTTGAGACACTAAGCTTGCATTTCACTGGAGGTAACTTAGCAGTCCAACCCTATAATTGTAAGGCATGTTGGTCGTAATATAGATTTTAACAGTTGCAAGTGTGAATTCAAAATGGAGTTTCGCTTTGATCTCGTACTGTACTGTCTTTGGTACTACTTTAATCCAATCATAGACGAGCTGGCGATCTGGTCACCCCTTGCAGAGTCCCCTGCACAGTGTCCACCCCTCGATGCCAGTGATGCCGCTTTTATTTCTCTCATGTTGGTATTTAGACAGTCATTTTGCTGAACCCTGAATTGCTCCCCTCGGGGCAAAAAGAGACAGACAGCAACTTCCACTGGATTCCCGTAATGACTTGTGGCTTTCAACAGGCGCTCTTGGGAATGTCTTGAACCGCATCGTCTGCGATTACCTGGAAATATCTCCTTCGCCGTAAAGTGCTATTTTACTTTTCTGCAATTACAGCTCTCATTCTGTCATACACGTCTTGTTGATCGTATGAAAAGTTGTTCACGTTTCACAGTGTAAATAATGAAAATGTTCAAGCAGTCTCGTGCACTTTTATGATTAAATGTATTTTTGTTTTACTCTGCTTTCCTCTTCACGCGTTCTGTGCAGAGTCGACGAAGAGAAAACAAGTAGGTTACCTCACCTTCGTCAGTCTGACCGAAATAATGATCTCGAACCTTGAGATACTCACTGAAACTTGTATTGGAATTTAGCATTTGTTGGTATCGGTCCAGTGCAATCCTCAGTTTACAGAAAGTCCAACTCGAAATTCGTAGCCTGTCTCAAAAATGATTTATCAGTGAAAAGATAACAGACATTATCTGGTACACTTTATTTTGATTAATATGAAACGAAATGCAATGGAAAAATATCTGAATATGCAGTGTGATATCTGCAGTAAAATTTACTTTGTAATAAGTTATTTTTTCACCAATAAACATACATAGCAAAGACCTTTAATATGAAATATCCAGCACCTTTAAAGATAATGAGGTAATGAAATACTTAATAAGATTATTAAACAAATAGCACTATGTACTTGGGATGCAAGGTGTCGTACAAATATCCAAGAATATAGATAATAAACTGCGTAAATTTTAATACGTATGTGGCACAGTAAATATGTCATTAAGAAACAAAAGTAGGAAAGAAAATCAGTTTAAACTGTGTTAAGTTATCGCTGTGAAGACTGGACCCTCAGTAGCGCGGGAATAAGTAAAGTGAAACAGCAGAAATTGAGTTTCTGGACATGCCCTCTGCGACCGTGCACGATTTTTAACGACTTGCTGTAGTCCTCGATGCGTGCGCGAGAGCTCTAAACGTGTACTGTCCACTCTTGTTCTGAAGTGATGAAAATATGTACTACTTTTATACACACAGGCCGATGACATATGACAGTTCATTGCAAGCAAAACAGCAATAGTACACCGTATCCATTTTTTTTTCAGAGCATCCTGGTATGTATTCCCTTCGCAAGTTGCGATGTATGTGTTGTAAAGTAGTTAGAATCTGATCAAGCGGCCGTGCCAAGATACGATCTCTAGTCCAGCTACATAAGTCTCAGCCAAGACTAGGCACTTCAGTGTTTTATACACATAAACACTTGGCTATGACCTGAATTCCACGGTTGATATGGAAACTTCCAAGATTTCTCATTTAACGAAGTACTGCAAATGCTAAGTACTTCAAGGGCAAGAAATATGAAACACTGAACAGCATTTCCAATCTTATCGCGCATCTTTTAGAATTTATATGTTACATAAATTGCTAGAAACAGGTCAGTTTCTACTTTATGTAGTCGATGCATATCTCTCGCGGTTTCCCGCCCTTTCTTAATAATCCTCTCGTACTTACAAAATTACATGAAATTTAAAACGGGAATCAGAATTCGAAGGACACGACAGACAGGCTTTCTCCATACCTACCCCTGCTATGTTCGCCTCACGCCTGGCTCTCTGGCATTGGATTTGAAAGGAAGTATGAAATCTGCGCTTCTCATTAAAACCGCATTTTTATCGCTTCACTTGCGCTTCAATATAATGAGAAGTGAAGGAAATCGCCAGACTTCTCAAAGGTTTCTTCTGTGACTGAAACATGGAAGACTCAGATTCTTCAATTAAGGACGAAATAAACTCTGAGGGTCTAATATGGGTTGGTAGCTTAAGATTCCTTTAATTAACACTCCCGTGCCTCGTTTTCAGTAGTCCCTGCTTCGGCGCAGTGACGCTCCCATAAGCATTAATTGGAGTAGCGATGTCTTCTGGCTCAAGAACGCAAGATGTGGCTTTACTTGAAGACATTTATAGATCGTAAAAAATATTTGCCTTACGTTAGAATTCTGACTTGCACTGTTCATTTTATTGTTTTTAAAACTATGTTTAAGGTAAACCCCATTTTGAAATAGGTTCGTGTTGTGGTTTCAATTTCGACTCTCCTCTGGGGCTTGAGTTTGTTTGTTTTTCATTGACGCTGCTTCTTGTCACAAACCCCAAAATGTGAGGGTTCCGGTCAGGAGATTAAACTTCACGCAAATACAAAACGGCTGAGAAATTTAAGAAAGCAATTCGAAGTATTGATAAAGTGGATTGAAATTAGTGATAATGCTCTAACAAGGAGACATGAAGAAATTTTTCACGTCCACACTGTTCGTTTCAATTGTAACTATTTTAGGGTGCCGGCGTATTTTGTATTTGAAAATCATTGTAACAATTTTGTATGAAAATGGTCAGAGTTATATTTTAAATTGAGCTATAAATTATCTCTGAACCACTTGAAGTAGATTTGCTTGTCATTATTCAAGATTGTCAGATGGGCAAAACTTGTAGCATGTAATGGTGATATAATAAATGTATGCATAATTTTAGTTAAGAATCTCAAAAGATGATATATAGCCACTTGAGAGACAGAGATCTTCTAGAATTGGTGTTGTAGTGAATTGTACTTGTTCAAAATGTGGCTCGGTGGCAGGCCTTTGTTAGCACTGCAATGAACCCCAGTACATCAGAAGAGCTAATAATTCTGCAACCACCTTTATAACCATAAACTTTTGAAGATCGAGATCGTTTTGAAAGCAACGCTGTGATTTCAGTGACGCGGATTCAAGTCAAATCATTTATCAGCTGCTCAGTTGGCAGCACAAAAGAATGAAACCCGTCTTAATGTGGGAACAAGCGAATTAATAAAATCTTTTTCATGTGTTAACTAGTAACAAACTTTTGACTGCCGTCACGAATCGTATATGGCGTGTTTCAAGATTTTTGTTTTATGATCCCGCAAATATTTTAAATTTGAGCGCTGGCAATTGTTCTGACATGAAGCATGCGAGTATCTCGGCCTGTCTATTCTTTTTATGTCTGCCTTTCTCCTTCGTGTTATATGTTTATACTTCATTTTCTTGTTTCCTTCCGTTTGGTCTGCATTCTCTCTGTGTATGTATGCATTTATATATGTAATTATGTACGTATGCGTGTCTTTATTTACTTCTCGCCCGTATTTCTGTATCTTTCTTTCTTCTCCCTTCCTTTGTTTGTGTATTTATTCCCGTCTCTCTCTGTCGTTTTCGCTTTACGTTCCCATTTTCTTTTCTTCCTGCTACACGTCTACGTGTTGCTCTACGACCGATGGATAACACGTGGTCGATCCGAATGATGTAATCATTGAAGTAAAATATTGAAACTAATGCAATGAATTTCCGCCATTAATTAACAAAAGGCCACAAGCTATTCAATTTGCGGTTTAATATAATTGAATGCCACGATCATTTGAAACAAAAACGTGTGCAGTGAAACGGAAACAGTTCTTGGTCAACATTGCGGAAAATTGGTTCATGTTTAAGTCATGTTCGTGTCCCGTGGACTGGCCGCCCCTCACAGTATGTTCGCGAAGAACTGGGACAGTTTCATTGTGTGCTGCGATCGGAGAGAGAGTAAACGACGCCAGATAAGAACCCTACAATACATCCAACCCGTGAGACCGACCACGGCTGTTGTTGAGAATACTAGAAACAGTGGTTAAAAAGACGGTGCATGTCTCCTGTTCAAATTATAAGGAAAGGCTGCAAATAATGTTTATTGATATTATTATTATTATTAATATTAATATATTACAAGGAACTGAATTATTATTATTGTTATTCCATCTATTCACCACTTTATAGGGTATTTACTTCTATGTACCCGAGACAAACCTTGCCACTGATGTACATAGTCCAACAGCTATTACTAAAATAAATTTTGGTTTTAATATTTTACATGTATTATATAATTTTATTGTGAGGGATGACTATATATAATATTTTACAGCGGCGTCTTTCGAATGATGTATGATGATCCTAGAATGGCGGTTTTCTGAAGTTACCTGATGTCGGGTTTGCCCGGGATGTTGGCCAAATATTTTTTGCTTGACTTGGAGACAATTCCAGTTTCTCCTATTATCATGGAATTACATTTGCTTATTATTATTGAAGCCCATTCCGAGATTTATAATTTCAGTTGGCGGAGATTAACATTGCGGGATCTATGGGAGATAGGAGTTGAAGGAGACTGGATTTTGTTGGCCCAGTACAGGGTCCGGTGGAGGGCTTTGGTTAATTCGGTGATGAACCTTCGGGTTCGGTAAGCCATCTAGTTAGTTAGTTAGTTAGCTTATAAAGAGTTAGTTGCTTTACAATAAATATTGGTTAGATTAAATTTATAATCAGGAAATTAGTTTACGATGTTAAAATAAATTACAACCATTTAAGTTTGTGTAAAATGTGTTAAGGGATAAAGCAAAGTATACCGCTGAGGGGAGATTATCGCAATTTGTCGGAATTAACTTGCTTTATGATCACGTTCCCGTCTGTTCTCAAAAGAAACAGCTACGCAACCTACCCATACGCAGTTAACTCTTTAAGGTATTATAAAATTTAGCAATTCGTTTTCGTGATTGCTTTGCAGATTACGTTGCTGAACTGTGTACGAAGCAGTGCATTATATTCCGTTACACAGAGGATTATTTAGAAACTTTCTAATAATACGAAATGACCCGCAAACATTTGGTGTTCCGTGCATTTGCTTACCCTTCTCAGTTCTATTATTATACTTCTACTTTATCATCATGATTGTTCTTGGCCTGTTTCGACTACAAGGATTAAGACTCCATCTTGTTGTGCAGCTCTCTTGCTATCAGCTAGTGCAATTTTGTAATTCGGTTTGAAACATTATTTTCAAACGGTCTAGCCATTTCCTTTGATAGTCGTCTATAGGCCTATATTGATATATGTCGTTACCAGTTTTCCTTTAATACGTTCATTAGGCTTGTGATCCGCCATTCTGTATTGTGCGACCGCACTCAGGACAAATAGTTCTGCAGTCTCTATTCCTTACAGCTGTTCTTTCGTTAACGTTGAACATTTGGATTTATAAGCACTTTTTCAAATATATTTCTCTTGCTACATGTGTTCTCCAATAATTTACGTAAGTGCGTCGTCTATAGGTCGATTAGAAGGGAAATCTTCATTTTTTTCGGATAACCAAATTCCATTAAAGCGTAAGAGAACAGTGTGGCATGCACTTTGTACGATGGTTGTACAGAGCCGTAAAATAATGCTGCTAGTTGTGCTCACTAACCAATAAGATACAAGCAGTTGGTAATCACGTCCCAGTGTTCGTAGAGAAACATAATAAATGTTCCACCCCCAACTCCAGTCCCATTACTAGCTCTGTTTAACCGGCATTGTAATGCAGACAAGATTCTGTTTTAATGTCCCTTCAAATAGAAGTACTTTAACTCTCCTTTGTCAGTTCCTAGAACGAATCTATATAAACGTGTGTTATACTGTTCATTCTTTCATTTTAAAAATGAACTCTATCATATACTTTATGACAGGAAGATAATCTTTCTCCACAATTGTGCTTTGAAAGGTCGAACCCAGTATATTATAATTGTGATTTAACATAAATGACTGCATATGATCGTTTGGAAGAATGGGAGGTAATCGAGGTCTATTTTAAAGCAATATCCCAGCAGTTGCCTGAAGGGACAGTGAAAACCAAGGCCGATATCTGAGCTCTGGGCCTACAGAATGCGAGAAACGTGCTGTGGAATCTACCTCTGCATGCAGCTGTACAGACAGCGTCGTGGTGAACTGAAGTTGATAATAAAGTATTGCGCGTTTTGATAGTTACTACCCTCTGAGCACACTTTCATATAATCTGGTGTGATTATCTTGTGACGAGGACGTCGACATTACTTAATGAACAATCTTCTCTAGGCGGCAGGCAGGCAGGTACCAGCATGGCGCGCCGTGCGATGAAGGCAACACACCGTGATCGTTAGTTATGTGAGTTGCCTGCCACAAGGAGAACGGTTTTCTCAGCGAGTTATGGCCTCATGTCCTCCCAATGTAATTTCCGTCGTCCCAACCCCTCGACCTGACACACCGTTTTGTTATGGAAGGCGATAAGTGCTCGATGTCTCCATTGCTCCATTCCTCTGACTAAGTTGAACTTGCTACAGCTTTAAGTAATTGATTTATGGCACTTCTAATCTAGACAACAAGCTAGCAAGCACAGAAGTAGTGTCACCACATTCAACTCTATTTTAAGCAAAGGCAGGTTTGTTTTATAATTAACCCGTTCGGTCAATTTGTGTTCATTCTTCCCTTTAATAATTTTTAAAATGATTTAAGGAGTGTCATTAAATTTCTTACATGCATTTAACAATAATCCACATCAACTAAAGTAGTGTATCTAATTCTATTACTACAAAAAATTGTATAATCTTCAGGTCCTCAAATTTGCGTGACAGCCATGTTAGTATTATTTGAAGCAGAAAATTAAAACGCGCATAGAAATAGTGGCCTCTGGTGGCATATGAAACAATAACATGAATTTCGGACAAATTATGTTTTCAATGTATTGTATAATGACGATAAGTAATCAATAATTGGACCTAGACATGTAACATATTCTGTGAGAGATAGATCATGAATACGAAAGCAAATTATAAGATAGTACTCTAAATAGGCCCTTGCCGCTTCCACATCATTAAAAATTGATTATTCACAATCATCGTACCATTCAACGCCATATAACCTGTGAAGTTGGAGAAGCGTTGTTACATAACACAAGAATAAATAGAAAGTTGTTTGCGACATACGAACAGTTGCTTTGTTTGTGTTGCAGGGAACTTCTTCCGAATGGCAGCCTCCACTTCGCGCCTTTCCCGCCAGAGGACTACAACCCCGAACTGCACGCGGCCACGTACCGCTGTAGGGCTACCAATCCAGCCGGCAGCATTGTCAGCAGGGACTGCAAGCTGAGAGCAGGTTAGATACCTTGGTGCATTGCGTGCCTGTGTTCGTTTACAGTGTAAACTTTACACATTCCTTGAATTCATGCTTCGGGCCGTTCTGCGCGTGCATTTCAGTGTTTCCGCAGTTTTCCCTATGAACTGCCCAATTCTTGTTTTCAGTCCGTAGCTTTCTTAACGTGCATGACAGTTCATACAGGCAGCAAAACATACTACAGGATACTTTCTTTACATTTGTTAGTTCCTCTGTCTTATTGTACCTGTCGTTCTCTCCATTTTCTGCCTTCATTCCGCTGTTTTATTTCTTTGCTTCGATCTTTATCAGTTATCAGATCTGTTATTCCTTCCTTCCTTTGTGTCGTGAATTTCTCGTTTCTCTCCTTACTTCCTTTATTGCTCTATTTCTTCCCCTACTTGCCCTTTCTTTTTATTTTATAATTTATCCCCCTATTCCTGTACTTAATTTGTTTTCCTTCCTTCCCTTCGTTATTTCTTTCTTTCATTCTTTGTTTAAGTTCCTTCCTTCTGTTTTAATCCCTAGTCTTCCTCCTTGATATAGTTCACTTTACCCCTCATACATTTTTCTTTTCTTTTCTTCCTGATCATAGGCAATTTATTGCATATTTCTACTCCGAATGTTATACAAATTATGCTAATTGTCTATTCAAAGCAAGATTATAAATATCATGTTTTAATCCACTCATTAATTGTAAGAGTAAAACTCGAAGCTTTTCATGTTTTAAAATAAAATCGTGGTAAAATTTAGTCACTTTTCTGAATATAAATTCAAACAACAACAAAAAAGAGGCAAAAAGTACACTTGTACTCTTAAGTTCTTTCATCGTTCTCCCGAGGCAAGTTGGTTTCCTTGTTTCAATCGATTCTAGATATTCAAAATTCGAAGTTAAATGAATCAGTCAAGTGCCGCTTCCCAGACCATGTGCAACCCCCACATACATTGTAAGACTTGAGGTTCTCACAGCGGTGAGTATGAAGATATCCGTCTTCTGGGTTGTTGCGCTGTGTAGTCTGGTCGATGTTAACCAACGTTTCAGAGGTCATACTGCCTCCATCATCAGGGCGATGAGTATGAAGATTTCTGTCTTCTGGGTTGTTTCGCTGTGTAGTCTGGTCGATGTTAACCAACGTTTCAGAGGTCATACTGCCTCCGTCATCAGGGCGATCGCGGATATCTTCCCACATACATTTGCAAACTCTTGTCAGTAATACGTTGCTTGGTTGCCATCCGTGTTCCTTTGCTCTGCCACGACTTTTCACTCGGGGCGGAAACGGATGTAGTTTCCGAAATGTTTCTTCTTCCCACAGAATGCCGGACTGTGAAGAAAGTCTGGGAATCCGGTATTAGTAATTATAAGATTGTTTGTTTTAAATGCGTTACTTCGGAATAATTTCCGTAGTGCAATTAGATTTGAGTGTGGTTATTCCTTTTCCATGTTAGCTAGAAAATGTCACGAGACTACTCTGAGCCTATCTTTCGCTCTGTGCCACTTAAATGTAATGGTATATATTACAGTCCTTATTAGCATGCATCAGCCGTCATACATTCCACTTCTTTTTTCATTATTCCCATTCGCGAAATTATAGGAGCGTTATTTGATTAAGTCCTGTTTAATTTGAAATGTGACGGGCATTTTAAAGGATTAAGCTACAGTGCGTACCGTACTTGTTTTTTTTCAGATGTAAATTAAGGAAACACAAGAGGGTGAATTTTTTTCTGCTGTCTAGAGTGGTATTTCGCCACTGACAGCACTCTAGCTAGTTTAGGAGAAACAGTAAGTGCTGTTACGCTGAGCTGGTGGTTGTCCGACAGATGAACTTGACAGATTTGTGCTATTCTAAAACAAGACAAAACAGTGTACTACCTCTTCAGTTTCATTACAACAGCACGATAGTAGTATGAATTCTGCCGCGAATTTTGCGTGTGTGTATATATAAAATTTCATTCCGAGTCAAAAATCATTGGTCTTCCCTTAATTTGTGTTCTTGAAAAAATTATTAGGATGATAAAATTATGGAGGAAAAAATAGAAGGAAGAATCGCTGGCATTTATATCTTTTTAGAGAACAACCAGATTTCATTAAAATAACCAGTTACTTTGCCACATGTATAATTATCAATACTCAATAAATTTCTCGAGCCATGATGTTTATGTGATCAATCCGTACATTAAATGCTGAGTTCAGGTTGCCTGCAAAATAGTGTTTCGACCGCCCGCTCTACTTGCGTGTCGGAGAAGTTGCCGCCCTAATACGGCGATATCAGTTTGTGATGCTGGAAAGAGCAACACGATTCTCTCCGAATGCATATCGTTTTAATTCTTGGTTTATTCAATGTCTATTCTTCAACTAAATTAGTGCCATAGTGCCAAATGTAAAATGGCATAATTAATATATTAATAAAATGAAGACCTGGAAGTAACAGATACATTATTAAAACTGAGAAAACCGGAAATAAATTGAAACGCAGCTGTACTAATTCCGCTTGCTGGGATTCTCAAACACTAAAGTGTAAATACACAAAAAAAACACGTGTCTTATCCTTCGTCTACATACACACACACACATTATATATATATATATATATATATATATAAGGGCGATAACGAAAAGTGCATTTCTTCTTGTTTCATGCTTTCCAATCTTGCAAGTAACCCCAGCCCAGTTATAATATCTTCTTCGAGAAAATTTTTGGAAGTAAAAGGGTTGAACCGAACTTTCGCTTGAAGTTTTCATGGTACAACATTCCTATCTTTACTTTCTGTTTTCACAGTGAACTTACTTTACAGCAACAAAGCGTTTCTTCCTCTGAGGCGCAGCGATTGTAGAAAATGCTGTGTTATAAATGGACCGACAATCCATCCTATTAATCATTTCTGTTCTTGATGATCACTAGTATAATTCATCAACATCAACGCAGAGTTCTGAACATTTCCCATTGGTCAATATTAATCCAGTGACAGGGATGATTCAGAATTATACATGATTTATGGTTACTTACATTCCTTTCAATTTGTATACCGCACATTTAACACAGCCCGTAACAATCCCGATATTTTCATCAAAATCCTTCCAGTAGCTGTGAACATTATCATGCGGACTGGCATGTGAAAAGGACATACAATATTTCACCAAGAACTGAATACACTTCAGTGCAAGGTTCCAGTCTCTTAATCTTAAAAAGCTTGAGCCATTGTGACCATTGCTGTTATAGCACGATTTAAGATTTGATGCGACTTAATTTAAAAGATTATTTCGCACATAAATAATTTCTTTCTTTTCTGGAATTCCATAGGATTCTCTTTATACCCTTTGTTTGACTATTAGCAAAACAAGTGTCAGCCTTTTAATCTTGTGCTCAGTTAAGTGACATTCTCAGCCACATCGAGACCGTAGAAACGTTGTAGGGTGCATCACGTGCCTATATATTGAACTGTGAACATGGTACATCTGTATGATTAGTGAAGCGGTGAGGAGAGGTAACTTGCTTTTATACGTGTCCTCTCTCAAACGCAGTTTTAACTACGCTGAACATGATTGTGTTGATAAACAAAAGATTCCATTCTGTATATAGTGATAATGCAATCAATGCATGTTACCTCGACCAATAATATGTGACATATTCGCGTATTCTAATGTGAATAGATACTGCTACACGATGCAAGGTCTGTTGTATGTGTACACACAAATGGAGGTTCAGTTGTAACCCATTCGAGGGCGATTGCCATGGGCGTGAGACAGACACAGGATGCTTCGAAACATGAGTTGTGTTGCTCCACTATTCTTGTACTTTATGCAATTGCATCATCTATTGAGTTAATTGCAGCCTTGTGGATCTGAATAATATGAGGTCGTGCGCACCGTACCGAGTTTTAATGGATTGACACAGAAGACATTAAAAATCACACAAAGTCTCGGTTAATATGGGCCAGAGCCCCACAACTGGGATTTGAACCATTGTGCTAGTCCGCGTTGCCTTATACCACACTAGTAATCTTGCCGCGCGCTCACGTGTGTCAGACAGATTAGAAACGCGTACAAAATTGTACGGAAAAATGTGTAGGAAAGTGGCCACTTGAAAGAAGTCGCCATAGATCGCAGAATAATAACGCATTAAATTTTAACTTAAACAGCGAAGGACGGTGTGAATTGGATTTATCTGACTCAAAATAGGGAACGTGGCGGGATTTTTGAACACGGTGATGGATCTAACAGGCGGGGAATTTATTGAATAACAGAGTGATCATTAGATTGTCAAGGTGGACTCTGTGGAGTTGGTGTCAATTTACACACTATTTCTTTCTCTTTATTTTCTGTATTTGTACTTACCAAGGATAAGGGTCATGACAGAAGCTCACAGACCACCATTTGTTATTCTGAAGTATCATTACACTATGCTGCAATCAGTCACCAGTGACAATGGACAAGAAAAATTTATTAACCCTGCAAAATTCATATGTTCCAGTGTAATATTGCATTGTAATCATGACGGTCAGCTGTCTTCAGGAATTTAAAAGAAACTGTGTTGTATGATTCTTACATGTCATCTACTGCGCGACTTTTTAACTTAAATATTGCTTTATATCCTCCCTTATCTTGACGTGTGACTGGTAATGGATAGGAGTAAGCCATCAAACCTGTGATGAAATTGGCCGTCGGTGTTTTCATGTGGGACTGTCCTTGTTAAGTGACTCGTTCGGGCAGACCAAGAGTTGTTGTTAGCCCTGTCGCACCCGCTCGGTACTCCACCCCAGGGCCTGTGTGAAAACAGGTGGCGGCCTGCGAGAAACGACGTTCTGTTGCTTTGCTGATTCAAAACAGATGACTGTGTTTGTCGTTCCTTCATTAGTGACGAACTGGAAATCTCTGCTTCCCTTATTAACTAATTAACAGTCTAGTAGGTTATGCGAACAAAATAAACAGCATTTCTCGTCTACCCCACTTCAGCCCCGAAATTCTATTTGCTCCCTCTTTGAGTTGTTATTATTATTGTTGTTGTTGTTGTTGTTGTCGCCTGATGGAGTAAAAATGGCCGTTGTATTAGCTGGAAGAGTAAGCGGTCCCGCTCTCGTCGACAGTAATCTAATTATACTGCCTCAATTAGCACAGAGCTACAAGCAGCAAGTCCACACATTTCAACCCCAGCAAGAAAATTTGTGAGGATCTCCTGTTCCCAACTTCTTTCTCTGAAGGGTTCGCGTATTTGTCTCAAGTCAAGATTTATCTCACTTATTACTGACACTAGAGGGTTTCTTAACAAAGCATTTGTATGCGTAGGCTGTGGTCCATAATTTATTTAACGATGCTGTCTCTACTGCAGACCGAGCAAGTTGATGTAAAGGTCCTCAATTTTATTCGGAGATCCTTTGGTTCGAGGCTATGTCTCGTTACCGGGTATGCTGACAGGTTTTTCGTTGTTTTCCTCAGTCACTCGAGACGAATAATGGGATTAATTATACCTTCAAACAGACTTCAATCGTCTTGCTTCATATCATTAACTCAATAATCAAGTAAACTTTCCTCTTCGCTGGAAAATTAAAAAGCATTTACAATTGAATAGCGTCGTTAAATAACAAATGAGTTATTTTGTGAAATTAGACGGCAGTGAAACGTGGATTGGTAAGGAGGTGGAAGGAGACGCTAGCGGCCAAACTGCTGCTTCAACGTCGACTTTAGGTACCGAGGCAGAACACAAAAGTATTCAGTCACGACAGCCGATAACCCGGCAAGTTTAAAACTACGTACCTCTTGAACGCGAGTGTAAGTATGATAGCTGCACCACCCTACTTAAGTCGATTTGATGTTAGTAGTTCATTCATGTGTCAGAGTCACAGAGCGCCGAATGTGATGCGAAGGAAATGCGCAGTGTTCTGCGGGGATGGGACAGACAGGCCTTACTTGTTCCTTTGTAGTATCCCGACATTCGAGAAAACCAGTGTTGGGATAGTAAGTATTTGTACCGAGATTTGAGCCCGGACATCCCGAATACAAAGCAAGAATGCTGATCGTTCGGTAGTTAATTTGTTGTGCATCACTGGTTCCTTTTCGCACATTGAACAATCTGTCGTTAATTCGTTCACTTCAACTTTAAAAGCTAATTCTGCTTCAGCAGCGTTAGTTATGTAACTGAGAACGGTCGTAAAAAGAGGGCACGTAAATATTTTGTTGAAGGCAGTCGTGTCGTTGTGTTATCCCTGCCTTCGCATGGAGAGACTGAGAAAATTCATAAAAATCTCAAGATAGTCGTCCTTCCGGGATTCGAACCTGGTATAAGTCTAGGGCGTTATCAGTACACCATAAAATTCTGTGGAACATCCGGTCAGTAGGGAACTGTTATTGGAGAAAATAATTTTTGGAACAGAACTCAGCTACACAACTGTCACGATTTAACTAGTCCAGTATTAGTCAAATATTCTCTCCATCACTTATTCTTCTCAAAGTCGAACACAAGTAATTAGTGGTCTTCCACAGTTCTGTTCAGACATTCTGTCGGGATATGGAATAAAAGTTGAGGGTACGTCTTAAAGACCTTCATTTGGAAAAGGCCCTGTTGTAAAGTTCAGCGATGATCGCTGCTTGGGGCTTTGAACTACTTCTCTTCTCCGTTTTGGTCTCGTGAGGGTTTAGACGAGTGTAAGAGAAATAGGAGTAAATATAGATTTCTCGTTAGAACCAAACTTTCCCCCCCGATATATTCACTATGTGCTTTGGGATGGAAATTGTTTGGGTTTCATTTTGTCGTGGTAAAATATCTCGTAAAGCAGTGCAATTGGAAATGTAGACATGCAGTTTACCCAAGAGCTTTCAGGAAACAAAGTTTTCTTAGTGTACATAAAGTTCCTTTACATAGTTCAGTATTAATACTCGTAGTGCTGCGAGAGTGTGGAGATGTGTTAATTAGGTTTTGAAATCGATATTTTCTAGAGTTATTGATAACCGTATCTTCAGTTCACTCCATTATGAACAGAAATTAAAGTAGCAGGAATCGAGTCCTAACAATTTATTCAAATATAAAATGCTTTCTGAATATGGTTTATATATGAAAATTTCTTTCTTCATAAAATAATCTTACAAACCTCTAAAGAAAATAAATAGCGACCAATAGAAAGCCTGTAAAAGAAAATATATTTTTGACCTTTCAGCTAAGAAATGCAATAAAATGTAAAATGAAGTTTTCTCAGACCATCAACCGCTTTGGCAGGGGTAAATATTCTAGGTTTCAGAGCCTGTACCCATAGTTAGTGGATATGTTTCAATCAGCAGTTTTTGCCTTAAATTCAGCGACGAATTTAATTTGTTTCTGGCGTTAACTTTCGTATACGATCGGGCTATAAAACCAGTTATGGATTGTGGAGGGTTAGAAAGGGGTACTCTAGCCAATAAGGAAATGAATGTCTGTTCACTCTTATGCATACAGAATTTCGTAGTCATATTTTTAATACCTGAAAAGATATCCTGCTCCCGAGCACAGATAAAACCTACAGAATGTTAAACTATCCGAATAACTTACGTATTTAAAAAATTATGAAGACAATTTTTGTCTGGAATTGAAGAGGATTGTCGCAGTTCGTTTAACTTAAAAGCTGCTGTGAATATAAAAGTAAGGGAACTTCAGAGAAGCCAAAATATTCAAGAAATTCTTTGCTCAGTAATTTTTAATGACTCAACCTTCGAATATCTCCCAATTACTTCCTGCTTCCTCTAATGATTCAATCTCGACTTGACGTTTCCAATTTCTTGCCGAGTTCGTTTCATTCATGTGTCTAGTTTAGAGGTAATGTAAAGCTGGATTAATACAAAGAAATCTAATTTAAAACTATCTCTTTGTCCACGTTATTCACAGTCTTTCGGCATCAGCAATTAGTGGATAACGCGAATTTTAAAATCGCCTTCGGTTGTAAGGAACCTGATACATGATGTCATCCCGTCATTGAGTTTATGTGCGTCCCATATCTCTTAAAATGCATAGAAGTGTCCTAAATTATAAAGGCCCATTTGGGACTCGTTTCTTTGAGAAAATTGTAACGTTATTAAAGCTTTCAATAAAGAATATTTCATAGAATCTGTTTCATTAAACGTAGGAGCTTCTTATCTTAATGGTCAAAACTTAAATTAATCTACTGTATCTCTTGTGCAAACTCCAGGAACATTTTTGACACAAATTATTTTCTCCAATCGACTTTTAACGGTGACGATTAAGCTAACTCGTTCGCATGTAGTCCCAGGCAACGCAGACAATAACAATGCTGCTAGAAATAGCTCTTTCCGTTAACAAGTACGTCGGATATGAAAAAGTTTTCGAAATTTGTTTTTACTTTAATTTCTATTCACTGCATTTCGTAACATTTTAGTGAGGTTCTGTGTGCGTTGTGTCCTCTTGACAGACTGACTGGACGTCGCTCGTCGATGTAAGCAACGCGGTCTCTACGAGAAGTCTGCAGGTGAGCGGATGGAACTAAAATCACCTCCACTTGTTCGCTGTTCGTTTAAAGTTTGCGGCCTTAATGCGAGTATAAGGCCATGGCCTACCAAACATATAGATGTACATTTCATTCCCCTACGGAATATGTTTATAATCGGGATATCTGGAAGATTTACCAAGTAAGCTGCTGTGCCTCCGTAGGTTATTAAAGAATTTTACAATCGCAATTTAAATTTTTGTTTTCCTATGTACTTCGAAAATTGTTACCTTCTTGTGGCAGATCTTGGTGTTAGAATTAATGACATGGAAAATAAAGTAACGGACTGGCGTAGTTGTGTCTTAGGTAAAAAGTAACTGAGGATGGATTAAGTATAAGGAGGAACGTAGCATATTAAGTCCTCCTCCGATGTTGTGCATTGAGACTGAAGATGTCGGTAAAACAAGGCAGTTCCATAATTTTCTCGGTAGTTAATTCGCTGTTTTTACTGTAAAATGGATACTGGTTCTCTTCACGGATGTGAGGGGCACAAACCTGCGTTGTGTGAGTAGCTTAAATCGCAGGCCTCTGGAAACTTGAGGGTTCGGCGGTAAGAATTAGCGGTGGCGCTGTGGAGTTGCACGGCCCCTGAACGTGATGCTCCATTATTCATTACCTCCTGTAGTAATCCTACCGCGTGTTCAGTGGCGGAACATGTTCTTACAGTGATTTAAGTGTCCGAATAACTTCAACATTTCCTTCGCCTTGGCGCTGTCATTAATGGGGCCGAACGTTGCCGGCGCCTCGTCTCGGTGAATGTGGGATTTGTGACACTGGGTCAGAACACTCGAAACCTCGGAATTTAGGAAGACCTGAGAGCTGAGTGGCCATCTTCGCTCTCTAGTCGCTTTTGCCCCCACGGTCAAAATCTCTCTGCGTCTACTGAAAAAGATTCTGAGTAGAACCCAAGTACGTCACATGCCAGTGTGTAAGAGTCCTTCAGGACGTAACAAATCTAACGCCATTCATTTCATAGACCCATTTGTTAATTATTAGGCTGGTTAATAAAAAGCAGAAGAACTTTGTGATTCTCTAAAGCAGACCAGCTGTGTCATGTTGCCCGCGGAGACATTTTGAATAAGAAAACGTCTTTTAACCCTATCCCTGGCAACTCTCGAAACGTCGTGTTTGTCAGATATGCCTCGTACAATAAACAAGGGCCAACATAATGTTTCCATTACAGCAAAATAACTTGTTATAACGATGCATTCTATCTGTGCTTTATGTTCTCCGGTAAGTTTAATCTTCATAGTCTGGCATGAAACTTGGTTTTAAAGTGAATGCTATTAAAGGCTGCAATGTCTTAAATCCCTACCTTCCACGATTCTGAAATGGCGGTCGTTTCAGCTTCCTTGTTGTGAGAAACACACTTTCCATGCGGTGTCCGACCCAGATTGTTTCCAGCTAAGGGGTAAAATTGTTTACATTCAGAATGTTCTTGAACTGAATCTGGAATCGACTCTTGTATCTTCATTTCCCAACGGACTGAAAGCTTAGTTCATAATGGTCCTTGTAGAAAAACAATGGTCATTTCCTGCACAATCTATACTGATTTAACGTCTATAAGCACCTCGAGTTTCCAAACGTCATTACGTTAAGCCACGAATCGGTCATCTGTTGAATCGAACTTCGCTGCAATCACACTAAGCCCTTCTAAAGCCACTTCCTATCTTCTACTGAGGTTGTTATATTCGCTTAAAAACAAAGTGCATATAAACAAGAAACAATTTTCTTTATGCAATTGTGTCTCACAGGAGACGATGGGCGGGGGCTTAAACTGCTTGCTGTAATCCTCTTTCGTAATGACTCGCAGTTAACTTTACCAAAGGCGTGTTCATTACCGTCACTTGTTATGGAAATGAACAGGGCATTAGACTCTGTTAAACATTAACCAGGGTCTTACAAACTAGGAAGCGGCTATTTGCCTTCAAATGTCGGGAGTTCATTATATGGTTCCCAGGCGTCAAGTTTAATAAATAGAACACTGAGAAATTTTAAAACGTCACAATTAAATATGTCTACATTTTTTTTCCTTTTAGCTTTATATCACACACCTGACCAGAACATCTGTGCATATTTCACAACCTCTCTCATCTCTCAGATCCAGTAATGGTGAAATTTAATTCAGTGTTTGGTATATGGTACTTTCGACAAATTATCCATGTTTATGAGAATGCATTTTCTTGTGAGATGAATGAGTTAGTAGCGTACCATCTTTCAGCGTTTGTTGAGTCATTTTTTAATTCCCTTTTATGACCTCGTAACTGTATGGGCATGGACACTCTGTATTACTAGTGTGGGAGTAAGCCAACTTCCCAAGGTTATCACCAGTGTTTTGTATTTTGGAGGCCTCAAGTTCTAAACTCGACCAGTAGACGACTTAAGCCAAGATTTGTCGTTTTCGTGAGTTTTGTCCAAAGATTATATTTTTTTAATATTCTGGACAAAATATAAATTTAATTTCTGTTACACAGAAACTACAACTTAAACTCTGAGGTCTAAGTATAGACTTAGTTACATTTAAGTACCCTTCACTAGGTCCTGCCGTACATGTTGTAGCGTTTTCTTGACTCTAAGGCTTGGTTTAATGGGAAAACAGATTGGAAGTGTCTGGGAACTAATTGATAAGAAGAAAATTTGGATCGACGAAAAATGAGTAAAGTGTAGAAAAGTACATAACAAGCTTTTTTTTTATTTTCTAATGCCCATTTAATATTCTCACGAAGATTAAATAGAGGAGTGTGCGATGGGCGTAACACGTAGCACGCATCGGAAACTGTCAAGTCCGTTTTCTGTAACAATAATTTTTAATAAAATGAATATTTCTTTCTAATGCATATCGCACTACATTTCTTTATAATCTTTATAAATATGAAAGTAAGTAATTCTCGCGTGCATTAAATGCGCCAAGTACTAACTCATCACGGTTTTACAGAATTTTCGGACTTTATTCTGAGTGAGAAGTTGTGCTCCGCTGTTTGGATTGTAGTGCTGGCCCTGTAAAGACACCGCCACTGCATCGTCAAGGCAAGTTCCTTGGCCCCTGTAGGGAACTTGCTAACACTCTTAACATAAACCGCTTCCGTAGGCTCCGCACAGGTAGTGTAGTGCAAGCCATTGCGTTTCGAGTGTCTTAACACGCGCCATGCCCAGTAACGAAGCCTTGTACGTCCAGTTCTAGTCCTTTGTTCTTACTGCGATACTCCGACAATTTATCTTTCTACCTGCGAGCACCAGAAACATCCAGCGGTAAAGTAATTTACATTAGTCTGCTTACAGGAAACAGCCTATTCCAAAACAATCGGAACATAAGTAGAAGAGGTGCGTTGCCAAGGAACAAATCAGACCTTTGAATTGATGGTCTATTTATTAATAGGGTCTGTTCTAATTAATGTTTGTCTAGAAACCTCATACAAAGATAACCTTTAAAATCTGTCTGAAACATGAAGGTGGTTACCAAATTCGTTGTGTAGCTGATCTCATAGAAGTAAAGTCCTGTATGGCGTATACTTAACAATTTCACACCATTGTGTTTGGTTACGTAACGCGCTAACTCAAACATTTACATAATGTACCGTCGACTGAGAAAATTCATTATAGTATTAACCATTAACTAGCGATATTAGCCAATACAAAGTACTATATAGCGTCGAATGAGAGGATGATAGTGAATAATGATATGGAATTTAAGGCAGTGAGAAACTAAGTAGGAACTGGGGGAAACCACGAAAAATCCCAGTCAGGATAGCCGAGATTTGAACCCGAGACCGCCCAGATCGAAATGGGCTCTAGTGCTAAGCAATATTTAGTCATTCATTTTTGTAAGGATTTGTTAGATTCGGGAAAATTGTTTATAGTTTTTGTTTGTTAGGAGGAAATTACAGAACAGCCTTAGAGCAGATGTCCATCGCCTTCTTATTCGGTCGCCGTCACAGCGTTTGGTGTTTGCTCCCCAGTACGAAATTTCGTATTTTCGGAGATGAAACGTGTGGACAGACTCGATTGTCCCTGTGTATGCATTAGCTTTGCAAACGGAGTATGAAGTGGGCTAGTTGTTACACGGGCAGGTTGTTATATTTTAGTTTAAAAATCACTCACTTGCAGCAGCAACTCACGAGTCTCGTAAAATTTTTCTTCTGACTTTGAACTCACTTCCACGACCGTGTGATAAAGGCGAGTTCTTTAAAATTTCCTTACCTAAAGCTCTTTATATTAAGAGCAATGCGTGTACTTCGTTCTTCACTTCAATCGAACATTGACACTGCTTTGGACGTTAAATCAAAATGACGTGTGGGGCCAGTTGTTACACTGGACAAGGGGCACTTTGTTATAGTGTATCAGCGTGACCCGTATCTTTTGCAATAAACTTGCGTTTGCAAATGATTACATTTTATTGTTTTATCGGGAAAGATGGTACGAAAGTACAAAAGGAAGACTAATAGAGGTAATACAAGTTTGGAAACGCTTAAGTTAGCAGCTGATGAAGTCTCTTCTGGAAGAATCTCGTTAAGGCAAGCTGCTAATATATGATGAAAATGTTTCAAAATGTTCTGTGAAGAATTCTTTCCATGTACAAAGCAAGATCTATCTGTAAAGTACGGTAACAAACAGGTTCCCTATAACATGTATTGCACCCTCTCTGGCTGTAACAGAAAATCACCTCCTCTGCTCGTCTGCAGGCATGTCTCTGTCTGAATTATGAATGTCGCTTAATCAGCTTAGTGCAAATGTACCAGCCTATATTGATGTTATTTATTAATAATTAATGAGAGTTAACCTGTGAATTTTCACAAAGTCCTTTATGTTATTAGCAACAGGATGTGCCGTTACAACCAACTAGATGGCTTGCCGAACTCGAAGGTTCATCACCGAATTAACCAAAGCCCTCCACCAGACCCTGTCCTGGGCCAACAAAATCCAGTCTCCTTCAACTCCTATCTCCCATAGATCCCGCCTGAGATTATCCTCCCTTCTACGTCTAGGTCTCCCCAGCGGTCTCTTCCCCTCAGGCTTCTCAACCAATACCCGGTGCACACCTCTTGTCCCACAACAAATACATAATTTAGTAATGCGAAATGATTTTCTCTAATTCGTTATGTCCATTGAAAATCTTTCTGATTTGTATGTTATATTTTTTATCGAGTGTCTTAATAACGTTAACAAAACTTTGTCTTGTAAAGACTTTTTCAGACAGCTTCGCTGATGTCCTCTGTTCCCCTTGCAGATGTGGTGCAGCCGTATCAGCTGCAGGTGCATAATGTCTTTGTAATGGGAGGCAATGTTGCTGTACTGAAGTGCAACATCCCTAACTTTGTGAGGGGGTTGGTCCAAGTGTCCAGCTGGTTAAAGGACGAACACTTGCTGGGAAGAACCGTCATACATCCTGGTGGCAGGTAAGTGCTGTTTGTAGTGAGGACTGGACCAAGCTATGGGAAGAATTACCCACTGACGATTGCCACATTGCAAATATGATACTCTTCAGGATCTTTTACAATATTTAATCCCATTTCCAAATGGCAGTGAAAAATTATTCTCTAAAGGTTTGTGACAATGGTCAATTCATTATATGGAATGCACATTTTTTCAATTATATTCTTTGCAATTATACATATCGCATTGTCCTTGATGGTCGTTTATTGCAGATAGAATCCCAGTGTTGTAAAGCTAATTCCTTTACATAAAGCACTGTACAGGTTCACAAAAATCGTTTTCTTGTATTTTGTTAAATATGTGCAATATCAAGAGTTTTAAACAAATATAGTTCATAAAATCTTTGTAAACTTAATTATGATTACCGATCTCTATTTTACTCTGTGTTGCCATGGTGCAGGTTCACCTTAACATCCTCAGGTTCGCTGCATATCAGGGACACTGTGACCAATGATGGGTTTGCTCGCTTCTACTGCCAGACTGTGCACCGACTGACTGGAGAGAAAAAACTAAGCATGCCAGGACAGATCATCATCAGCCGTGAGTTACGGTGATTTGTCATGATTCCCATGAAAATATTTTCATTGTTCTTCTTCCAAGCACAAGTGCCAGCGAGGAAGTACTTTCATTACATTCATACTAGTATTCCCAGTTATTATTTCTTTATGTGACATTTGTGGTATTAAAAGCTGCCTGTAGTTCCACGGCTCACAAGCTTCAGTGACAGATGATCCTGAGAATGTTTCCTTAAGTAGAAAACCTGTAATAGTTGTTCATATACAAGTATCTATGAGTAATTATTCCTGTTATATTATTACATCTATCACAGTAAACTATGACATGTATACCATGTATGATCAAAAGATTTCTGTCTTCTGGGTTGTTTCGTAGTCTGGTCGATGTTAACCAACGTTTCAGATGTCATATTGCCTCCATCCTCAGGGCGATGATTATGCCAATAGGGTGTGGGGGGCTAGATTTATAGGTGCCGGAATGTGAATGGAATAGGTTGCCCCGAGCCAATGGGAGCAGACGTGGGAGTGGACCAATAGGAATGCGTGGGCGAGTGTGAGAGAGGGAGGGCTCGGGAAGTGCGTCCGGTGGGACATGGGAGTTCGGTTGAATGTGGTCGGGGCCCTGAAAAGGGCCAGGTTAGTGGTCTGGATGGTTCTGGCGGTGCACTCTTGCTCGCTCTCAGAGTCCTCCATTAAAATTCAATGGGGAATGATTTCTTTTGTATCTTAATCTCCTAACACACTTTCTTCCTTTTCTTTGTCCCTTTTGTACATTTATTACCTTCCCTCATTTCTTCCATATTTCTTTCCCATTCCTTAAATGTCTCAGACTTTTTGTCCCTTTTAAACCTTCTGATTAGTTCACAGGTTATAATTATAATCTTGTGTACAACAACACTGTTCCTTTGACCTATTCTGGATCAGCAAACAGATTTTATCATTGCAACATAAAATGACAATCATGATTACCATTAAAAATTAATGCCTAAAACCATTTGTCTGAATATCCCACATTTCATTCTTACACACCACCACAAATTCACATTAAACCCTTTGTAACACTAAAATAAACAGTATCCATGACACAGAATTTTCCTTATTCATTATTCCTTTGAAATTATCTATTACAGGTCTTACCAAAGTTTCATGAAGCCAAAGAACTACATTGAAAATTTGTTTTTGTTGCCATTAAGCACCATTACTCAAAAAAAATTTATGAGCCATGTAACATGTTACTGTATATGCCAGAACATTTTCTGCAACATCCACACCCATTTAAATATTTTTTCTGTGAGAGCATACTTTGAAGGCATCAAAGCGGAGCAAATTGGCTTTTGTATATCAGTTATTATATTAGCTTTGTTCTTGTTTCTGTTATTGTGATTGCTGTGCTGTTTCAGAGCCTGAGGGCAACATCCCACCCCGGATTGAGCACTCCATTCCTATTGTGAATGCTCGGGCAGGGAGTCCCACTGACCTTGTTTGTGCTGCTCAGGGTTCACCCCCTCCCACCTACAGGTCTGTCAGATCAAAGCCATCATATACTTGCAATATGCACTGCACAGTCATTGCCTGAAATTGACAGCATACATAGACAGACGTTCATCTCTGTCAGAGAACGCTATATTTCCCTCATAACATTCTATAACTGTATCTGGAAATATTTTTGATCCTGATCCAAAAGGCATTCTTACAGTGTATAAAAAATTCTGACATCTTTTTTTTACACGTCTCTTGAACTATGTCCGTTGTCTCAGTTTTTTTAATTATGTTTCTGAAATTGGCTTTATTTCCTTCATCAGATAATAAAGTCCTGCTGTGTTGGGCCCTGGGTATTAAAGCTAGAGCCCAACCTTGGACAATTTCTAAAATGTAGTAATTTTATAAACCTAGAATAATCTGCAAAGTCCAAGAGATGCGTCATGAGCAAACATTTTTATAGTCTCACTTTCAAGCAGATATTCATATAGTGTACTATGTCTGCAGATGGTACCGCGACCAGGTCGGTGTGCTACAGGAGGTGGGGCTTGGTATGGTGCTTGTACGCCCCTTACAGTCTGTACTTCAGTTCCCACGTGTTCAGCTACAGGATGAAGGTCGCTATATCTGCGTAGTGAGCAATCTGCTGGGTGAGGATCGCCGTGAGATCACGCTTAATGTAATCACGCCACTGACGGCCCACATCCGCCCACAGCAGCAGACTGTGGATGCAGGCACCCCAGCCATGTTCAACTGCTCTGTGCAGGGAGGCGGTGAAGGCATACACATCTCTTGGCTGAAGGATGCACACCCTTTGCTGGAGAGCCCCCATGTCAGCATTATGCAACAGGGAGAGGTGCTGGTCTTGAGAAATGTTCAGAAATCAGATCGTGGCATGTACCAGTGTATGGCACGTAGCGGTGATGAGAGTGCCCAAGGTAGTGCTGAGCTCACCCTAGGAGGTGCGTTAGTATTTTTCATAATGCTATTACAATTGGACTTTTATCATTTATTATTAACAGGCTTTAAATCTGTAACTGCACTGGTTAATATATCAAACAAATCAGAATAATTTAAAAATTCACTCTGACTAACATACGAGTACCTTTTTTGAATATATGTCATATTTATAATCAATAAATTTACCAAATGAATTTTCATATTTGTGAAGGCTTGTCCATAATCTTCATCAGATGAAAGTGATTATTGATTTCGAGTAGTTACTATGTTGCTGTTTTACATTACATACCTATTCAAAAATGATTGCAGTTAAAACCATAATTAACATACAAAGGTTCAGGATCTTATATGTAATTAATTCACCTTAGAATTTTACTCAGCCTCCACATTTCCTTTGTTAAAAGTAGAAAAAACATTAAGTTCACAGCAACTTTTGCTAAAGTCAGTCATTTCATTCCAAAAGTTATGAATAGAAGGAACAGATTTATATGGCTATGATACTACAAGCTTCACTTTCCTCCTCCTATTCCTTTATGTTTTCTTCTTGCTTCTATTTCTTTTTTTTCTCTTTTTTTCTTTTTACCTCCCTTTCTACCCTTCCATCTATATTTTATTTTTTATCCATTCCTTCCTTCTTCTCTATATTTCTCCCACTTTCACTGCTTCTTTATTTCTTTCCTTCTTCCTTCCTTCCATGCTGCAGTTCTCTTTTTTCTTCTTTCATTTCCGTAGTCCTCAGTGTGTTCCAGTTTCTCATGTTTCCCGCTGTTACAGCCATATCCCCTGAGCTACAGTTAACGTTCATAGAGCAGACCCTGCAGCCAGGCCCACCAGTGTCACTGAGGTGCTCTGCCTCGGGGAACCCCCCACCACGTATCACATGGCTTCTTGACGGAAGTGAGCTCATGCCCCGAGGCTATGTTCTGGGCAGTTACCTGGATTCTGCAAGCAACGTCATCAGCCACCTCAACATCTCATCCGTTCGTGTACAGCATGGTGGTCTCTACACCTGTGTTGCCAGAAATGTCCTTGGTTCTGTTCAGCACTCCGCCATGCTCAATATTTATGGTAGGTTATCCCTAAGGCAGCATAACCATGCATACAATGCTTCAGGCATTCACAATAAGTTCTGGGAAGAACTTAAATGTTTAATTTTTAATTTAAATATCTAGAGAGGCAAGTTAAGATTTATAGATATGTTTATAATCTTTGACCATGCCATATTTCACATGGTTATAGAGGCTAATATTAAGGTTCAGTTGTATTTGTGGAAGCATAAAATTTGCATCAAACAAGAAAAATGTAAAGGTTACACAGGTACAGTTTTACAAAACTAGTAGTTTCAGTTGGCTCATGAATGTTAAAAATATGGGTGATGAAAGAAACTGGTGGTATAAAAATATACGTTTCTGTTTTGAGTTCCAGAAATAAGTGGATGAGCGAGTTTATTGGACAAGTAAACAGACACATGAAGGAAAATTAAATATTTTTGTTCCAAAAAGAAAGAAAGGATAGAAGTCACAAGATTGATCATATTTGATCAATGGAATATGAAAGATACATAAAAGAAACATTAAAATACAGGATAGAGAAGGAAGAGATTATTGAAGACATCTAAAGAGAGCCAAAATATCATGAATATTATCTCTAGACAGTCTACTTTATGCTGTCTTGACACCCGCAGACAATGTTGTAACCCTGTGTTTCAGTGATTGTACACATATTACAGGCCCTCCTTCTGCCCGTGTACCGCAGAACCTGACTGTGGTCGCGGGTCTTGATGTATACCTCAGATGTCCAGTAGCAGGATTCCCCATCTCCAGTGTGACGTGGCAGCGAGCTGGTGATATTCTGCCCATTCATCTCAGACAGAGGGTGTTCTCCAATGGCACGCTATTAGTCGAACACGTTGAGGGTGCTACTGACAGAGGGGAATACTCCTGCTCAGTCAGCAACCAACAAGGGCAGTCAGCTCATGGCAGACTATACCTTGATGTTATGAGTACGTATCCTGACTGTAGGTTATAAAATAATAGGAGCAACTGGTGATTCTCAGGTTTTGAACGCTATGTGATAATGTGTGTATAGTAGATTATTTCCCAAGATTGAACCATGTGTGTTAACCTCATAATGCAAGGAAATTAATACTTTGTTATAAACGTGTAATTGCACTGCACCATAAACATAATAAGAAAAATAAGGAAAATCATAATATAAATAAACAGATAGATTAATTCAGTAAAAGTCTGATTTTTTTTATTTAATCTGAAATATAACATGTAGCGTGCCGTCTCAGTGGCCGCGTGGTCTGAGATGTGGGCCTTGTGCCGCTTGGTCACTGGGACCGTGGGTTCGATTCCCACTCAATCCCTGGATGTCTGTCCGCGCTTTTCTGTGTTGTGCTGTCCTGTGTACAGATAGAGGCCTTGCGATGGGCCGATCCCTCGTCCAAGGAGTCCTACCGAATGTCTATAGATCGAGCCAACGAAAAGTTGGGACCCGCAGTGCTCAGGCACTTGAAGAACGGGTTGTCAAAGTATCAAAGTATAACATGTAGCAGGTAATTCCATTATTGCTAACACAAAAGATACTATAAAACATTACTGGTTCTTATGTGTTTAAAAAATGTCATACATTGTTCACAGAACCACCACAAATTGCCCCATTCCAGTTCCCCAGCAATTTACAGGAAGGAATGCGAGCTCAAGTGTCATGCAGCATCATATCTGGGGACTTCCCCATAACAATCACGTGGCGCAAGGATGGAGGTCCATTGTCTCAGGAGGCAGATGTACAAGAACAGCAGCACCAGTTTGTAAGCAACCTGATGTTCAGCAATCTGGCAGCCCGACACTCAGGACATTACACCTGTATTGCCAGTAATGCTGCAGCTGTGGCCAACTACACTGCCAAACTTATTGTTAGAGGTACAAGTTTCCAGAAGGGCAGATCATGATGTGATGGTTTATCCATCTTCTTATATTGTCATCTGTCATTTGGTTAATCCATTATCATTTACTCATGTCCAAGAGTGTAGTTTATGAACAAAAGTGGGTCTGGCATGTAGTTCCAGCTTGAAAGAAATGAGCATGAATCATTATATGAGGTTATTTTGGTTATTATTTAATCATATAGATCAACCTGCATCCCAGTAACTTTAATAGGAATGGAGGCAACACTTTGAGTCAGACCTGGTATCCGGTAAAAAAATGCTGAAGCAATCTGGTCAAAACACCAATAGAAAGCATGGCCACGTAGCATGAGCTATTGACTCCACCCACTAGCTGTGATTGGCTAGGGTCTGACCATGAGATGGGAGATGATCGCAACATCAAGTCACATCAGAAACTTGATGTGGGGACAGAGTTGGTCCCTCAAGCATCAGTTTCTTCTTTTGACCAGTTGACACGGCTGATTGCCTGAGAAGATTTTATTAAGTTATGTCATTGCAAAAGCTTCAAATCATATTTTCTTCTGTCATTTATTTTGTTTGTGTGTGGGTATATACTTTTTCTAGTTATTCTAAATTTATGTTAGAATTGTCATCTTTTCAGTTTCTACAATAATAAAATCCAAGGGAAAGTGACATTTATATTCCTGTCATAATGATTCTGACAGTTAAGTACATGGTTTAGGCTATATATAGGCTCTATGTTGCAGTGGCCCCAGCATGGCTGATTGAGCCCCAGGATATCTCAGTATTGTTCCAGCATCCTGTGTCTTTACACTGTCAAGCCAGTGGCTTTCCAACACCCGTAATAACATGGATGAAAGCCAAGGGTTAGTGACATTATTACTCTCTTGATTTTTGAACATGTCAACAACTGTTGCTTGTCATTACTCCTGGTTATCTTCTGGACATAGTCCATTTTCTGAGGAGTCTCGTAAGTGCATTACATTTTATGAGTTATTAGTACTTCTGAAGTAAAGGGAGTAGTTATCACTCACTAGTCTGTAATCCAAAGTCTCTAGAATAATGTTAAAAAAAAAAAATTAAGGTTGTGTATTTTCTTAAAAATAACATCTCAGAAAGGAAAAACCTAATACATAATGAAAATAACTCAAACTGTTGGTTCTAGTCTAACTCATGTTGGCTTAACCCTTTGAGGTCAAGTGGTAAATATACATACCAGCTGCTTTAACAGACAGTACCTTTGCATTTAGTATTGATAGGTTATGTATCATTATCAGCGTAAACAGTATATATATTCCAAAACAGCATTCAGAAATTGATCATTGTAATGGTGACAGTGTTTTGTTTTTGTTTGTTTTTTTGTTTTTTGTAGTATGAACTAAATTCTTAAATATTATGTAGACAAGCTTCAGCTATAAAGGTTCATTTGGTTTGACATAGTTTCAGTCAGTGTGATTGTAGTAAGGGATAATTTTTGAAGTGTCAGAATCTTAAACAAATTACCTAACCTAGCATAACTGACCTGCTACCAATGCATATGGGTCACTCCAAATAACCTTTAAAACTTAAAAGGAAGGATGATCTAATGAAGAGAGGGAGGCTGATGGCTTTAAATATTACATAACACTTAAACTACTGCTATAATTAATATATTGATTGTTATAAAGTACCTAATTTGTAAATATAAACATAATTACCATATAAAAACTCAGATTTTTACAGGTGAACAACCTGGTGACTATATAACCCTGGAGTCTGGCCCCCGACTTGTCATCTCAAGTAATGGTTCAGTGCTGATCAGAATGGTTGACCCATCACATGAAGGTCATTACACATGTCAGGCTAGCAATGGTATTGGGTCTGGCCTTAGCAAGGTTATTTTCCTAAGAGTAAATGGTGAGTATATACTTCATAATTTTCAGACAATTTTGCAATTATATCGTTATAGTAATTTTTATAAAACATTTAGGGTCTCTCATATATTGTTTTTCTGTTGGATTCATTCTACAAAATATGTTTATTTTGAAAGCAACATAAAATCTGCAGCCATCTTCCTGGACCTGCCCAAGTTTTACCCACTGTCCCATTAGCTGTCATTGAATCATTTCTTGTGGACATACTGCCAGTGCTTCCTTGTGTTTGTTGCAGCATTAAAACTTAAACAACATTACCAGTACTTCCAAACAGTAGTTCATTTTTCCATCTGTAACAGTGAACAGTATAAACATTTTTTAATTCCATTCCATGGTATACATTCATAAAGCTTTTGCATATATTATTTCTTTCTTTGTCAGGTTTTGAAGGTGACCAGCGACTGAACAGACAGATGCTTCATTTAATACTGATATGAACATGAATTAGTTTTACAGAATAATTTACACATCAGTCTCAATAGGTTTCATGATCAGAAATTTTCCTTTCAGTTCCAGCACATTTTAGATCACGGGCAGTAAACCAAAGTGGTGTAGCAGGAGAAGGAATTGTGTTGGTGTGTGAAGCGGAAGGAGATTTGCCCCTGCATGTAGCATGGTCAGCATCTCACAGACCTCTAAATCCTACCCACACCCAGATTACGGAACGACAGACACCCAATGGAGTCACAGCAGAACTGCATTTGGACTCTTTGGCTCGGAGAGATGCTGGTCCATATCGTTGCTCAGCTTCCAATGATTTTGGTCAGGATGAGATGATAGTTTACCTCGCAGTCAAAGGTGATACATTTATCAATATGAATTTTGTCTTAGTAAAATTCCATTTTACATGTCATAAGGCAAATGGTGTGTGGTCATTTGGTAGTCAGTGGCAATCACAGACACGTGAGTAGTAACTAGCTATGTAACTAAGTATGAAACAAAATCATTTGAGAGCAGCCGAGTGCCTTTGTTTCATTCTTTCATTTCATCTTACAGCATATGACACTATGTTATTTGCCTGTAATAATTTCAGAGCCACCAGAGGCCCCAGGACGGGTCGACGTGCAAGAAGTGGGAAGTCGGTGGGTGAGCGTCTCATGGGGGGCACCATACTCAGGTCATGCTCCTATCTCTCATTATGTAATACAGTTTCGTGAGGAGGAGCCCACACTGGGTGGAGGAATGAGTTCATGGAACAATGTTACTGTTGGAGGCAACATTCACAAGGCCCGCTTGGGTACCTTGAGACCTGCTACATCCTACAAGTTGAGACTACTGGCTGTCAATGAGGTTGGGGCAGGGCCTCCCAGTGAGTCTACTCTTGCCCTAACTTTGCAGGAAGGTGAGGATAATAGAAGTGATGAAATTTTCAAGGACTCACTAAACACTTCACTATCTAACAGAGTTATCTTCTTTATTTATACAGCTCCCAGTGGCCCCCCAATAGATATATCTGTTGAAGCAACAAGTCCAGAGTCACTTCACGTAAAATGGAAGGTGAGAGTAATTCCAAATAGTGTGCAGTAAATTATGTCCATGTCATGACATACATATTATTATATCATGCTGTTTCTATATGCAGCCTCCCTTAGTGAGTTACTCCAATGGAGAGATCCTGGGATACCAAGTGGGGTACCGGGAGGTACCAGGAAACAGTGCTCCATCCACAGCCCCACAACAAGTGCGTACAGTGAGAGGACACCGCTTGGAGGTGACACTAACCTCTCTACACCAGTTCACCCGTTATGAGGTGACAGTTCGAGCATTCAACCAGGTGGGGTCAGGCCCTGCCTCACCAACACAGTCTGTAACAACATTGGAGGGTGGTAGGTAAATATTGCATGTCTTTTTGTTTTCTTGTGCACATTGTCAGATTGTTATAAATTAAAGTTGACTCACCATGCACACACACCATATTCTGTAGTTCTATATGCTGTAGCTATGTGATCAAAAATGTCTAGTTTTTGGTATTCATAGTTTTAAACTGTTTGAAATAATTTTATAAATTATACTTTTATGTGGTTATTTTGACAAGTAATTCAGAATGGCAGCATGTTTTAAGGTATATAATGGGTGTAAGCACATATCAATACATCATTTACTGTTTGATGGCTCAGTAATAACACCATAAGACTTGAGTAAAATGCATAATGAAATTAATTTTGTTAACTTGTACCAGAATATTTAACTTCTTGAATTTTTCACAATACCCAAAAATATTTCAGATAAATGTTACAAACTTTAGAAAGGTAAACATTATATGTTGTGAACCGGTATTTCATTTTACAACCTGTTTTTGAGAGAGTTGAGGTAATTTGTAAATAGTGGCTGGGCAGGTATGCATCCCTCACTTTGGTTAGAAGTATGCTATTAAATATTATGAAACATATTTTGAACAACATTTATAATGCTTGCGTAGATGAACATTGTACATTACAGTAGGCTGTCAATTATCTGTAAGCAGACAATTATATTTCCAAATTTGTCATAGTTTTTTTTTATATAAATCAGTAAACTAAATATAAAGAAATTATTATGTGCCTTGATCTCATCTCTTTAGATGTTGAAACATTTCAGTTGTGCATGCTATGGACTTCATCTTCTATTTCATCACACACCTTCAGACTTTCTCCTTTATGGCCTTCAAGAATGTATCACTCACCATATGCTTTACTTTTCCTTTGTTCCTACTCTGTTTCAATACTGCCAGTCTCTTAGGCATCAACTTTTAACAGCCGCTTCGTGGGACAGTACGACAAAAATTATGAGTGTATAGTCAGATTTATAAACATTGTGTGTAAGTGGTGTTTCATTTTAACATTTTAGATCTTACACTACTTCAGCGCTATTAACATTTTAGAGCTATTCATGAAAATGTAAGGAAAATATACTGTTGAACAGGACTTATGCAAAAGAAAGTGGATGAGAATAACAACGTTAAATGTTCTCAAGAAGAAGCTTATACCATTAGATGTTGCATATAAAGTAAACGTTTGGGGTATGGTAAAGCAAATTATCATAATCAGTCATGAAAACAAATATTTGTAGACAATGAAGAGAATAAATGGTTGGGTGTTCATAAGGAAAAATATCTGCTGCAGAATTGGTGTAGCCTTGAAGCAGACAGTTTACAAGCAATGTGCAGTGATTATGATCACTGGTTAAGATCAGACAATTGAAAGTGGCAAAATTTAGGATGATGAAACAGCTGGAATTTCAGAAAGCATGTCAGGCATTCATGTGCTCCTGACTGAATGTCTACTTAATTATTTGAAACAAGATAACATGCTGTTTTCCAAACATTGTAAGCTCAGAACTACCACAAGATAGTATTAGGTATAACTCTAAATCAACTAAAAGTTCGATGATTTACATGATGGTTTTAATAAAATGAAGTGATTTGTTGCTATTTTTACCCTGAGTAACTTTCATGCAATTGAAAATTACATTCAAATCTAAATAACTTTAAATTTCTCATGCTTTCTACATCCACACTGCCAAGTGTAATATTTTCAAATTTACATATATATATATATCTTAGTTCCAGACATGGCACCACAAGACTTGCGCTGCTCTGCATTGTCTCCACAGAGTGTACGAGTGAGATGGGAACCACCACCAATTGAACATCATAATGGAGTCATTGAGGGTTACAAAGTTTTATACAAGCACATCAGTTTTCAAGGAGGTGAGAAGCATGAAAACCTACTCAAAAATTTGAAAGACCCAACACCTTAGCATCTAAATTGTAATGTCTAAATCATCCAAATAAATACTCCTCAAACACACTTCCCAACAAGAATGAAAGATTTACCACAATAATGTACAGCGTAACTTTATATTTCCCCTAATGAGTTATAATTTCCAAACTGCATATAATCAATGTTCTAGGTATGGGATCAGATGTGGAAATAAAGAAAACAACAAATCTTGAGACAAATCTTCATGGTCTGGCCAAGTTTGCAAACTACAGTGTGAGAGTGCTGGCATTTACTACAGCTGGTGAAGGAGTCAGGTCCAATCCAGTCCACTGTACCACAGAGGAAGATGGTATGTTATACACAGCTAGTATTTACTGTGAAATCCCATACTTCTAGTCTTTTTTAAACCCTGAGCTTTATATGAACAAAAAGAACATTCTTACTAACTCTTTTAATTGAAAATAGAACATTGTTGATAGTTTACAGTGCTTGTCTGCAACTGTGTTTGCTATATTTGTAAAGGTAAATTATATTCTTTGCTATCAAAACAGCATAATTAACCCTACCTACATACATTCAGATTTAAATCTCAAATTTTTTAACTTCACAGTTCCTTATGTGTAGATCAGGAGTTCTCATTTTTAGACATGGGGACACCTTTCACTCTTCATGGGCCACCACGTTAGAAAAAGGACTGTTTATCAGACTAGGATTTCACAGTTGGAGCTAATTTGTGTTGGTTTGGCATTTTAGGAAGCCTTGTATAAAGCAGGAAGGAAGATAGGATACAGGCATTTGGATGGGTAATTTAGAGAAAACTGCACAAAATATATTGGAGGTTTGCAGGTTGAAAACCTCTGGCACACATAATAGTCAGTATTAAAGTGCTATATTGTATTATGTTTCCCCATGCGAAGGTATTGCATTATATTATATATTATTAGACTCCAGGGTCTTTAATTCAGTATACAGTGTAATAACAAAGTAACATTTTTGCTAGCATTGAAAATAATGAATTAATAATATGTCAGCAAAAGAACTGAAAGAAAATTCTGAAAGTATAAACTTTATTAATCTGTTAAGGAGAAAAACTGTTAATTAAAGATACATGGCAAGTGATACGTGAAGAGGTCTTATCTGGCGAAGTAAGACCTCTCACAGACATGAAAGAAGAAAATAGGTATTCTGTCTGCTCTGTCATTTATTTTCTATACAGTGGTTGTACAGACTTAGTTATGTCCCCCCAGTGAAAATAAAATAGCTATAACTTTTACATTCTGTGTTGTGTAAGGATAAAGTGTAATGTGATATCCTTCCACTGAAATGTCTACAGTAAATGATCCTACCCTTATCCATCTGATATTTTCTTGTTTTGATTTCCTTTTTAAGAAAATTATTCCCAAAATGTTTATTTTTCTAACAGTTCCAGGTCCACCTGAACAAATCAAGGCACTAGTAATGACATCTGACAGCATTATGGTTGCCTGGACAAGACCGCTGGAACCAAATGGCAACATTATCAAATACAATGTGTACTACCATTCATTGCTGCGCAAAGTAAGCTTCAGAATATTTTTACAAAAAGCACAAGACATACTTAGATGCTCTGCATGAATTTTTTATAGTTTAACGAACATCATGAAGAAAGCCCTTACTGAGAACCTGGCAGTTCCTTATCTGGTCAGTGGATTCCCTGCTTTCTCTGATCCTGAAGGTTCATTACCATATTTACAAGAGCCTACCACCGATCACTATTCTGCCAGATTAATCCAGTCCACTCCCTCACACCCTAGCTTGGTAAGATCCATTTTAGCATTATAATTTCATCTACACTTAGATCTTCCAATTAGCCTCTTGCTTTAATATTTTTAATTAGAATGTTTGGTGAAATACTTATCTCTTGTGCATGCTACATGCCCTACCCAACTCATCCTCCTTGATTTGATCATCCTAATGCAGTTTTCTCCAGTCCCTGTAACTTCATTCTTCTATAGTTAGACTGCTATCCTCAACACCCTATTCTGGAACAGCCTCAGCCTGTTTTTCCTTTAATATGAGAGATTGATTTTCACATCCATAAAAAACAGTACACAAAATTAGTTTCATTTATATATTTCAGTCTTCAAATATTTATATAGCAGAAGGGTGGCAAGCATTTCCTACATTTAATCTGATCTTAATTTCTTTATAAATGAAATTTTGATGTTACCATGTTACCATTACCCTCAGTGGCGGCTCATGAGTCTGAGCAGTGGTAGTGCTGCACAAGGGGAAAAAATCAGAATAGTTTTTCAACACATAACTATATAAATAAATGAAAAGTAAATTTACATCAGGAGAAAACCCATACATGCTCGACAATGTTTTAACTATTTGTAAGTCCAGAAGAGCTCTGGAGCTCTTATGGATGGGCCGCCACTGTTCCCCCTGTTTACAAATTAAATATTAAAAGTTTTTTACTGCTTCCCAGGTTCCGCCCTAACATTATTGAAATTGTTGCTGCTCTAATCTGCAACTGTCACTGTACATAATGTGTGTTATTTTCCTTTGCATGCATTTACAATAAACTCAGAAGTAAGACTAAATTGTAGCAGGAAGAAACATAACAAAACAATTCCTTGACTTGTTTCACTGTAATTTAAAAACAAATGTGATCTCTAAGCTCTCTCACTTACCAGGATATTGCTTCCACCATAATCTCCATATATCACCATTTTACATATGCAGTCTGACATCACTGCTATTGCATGGAATAATGTTTCTTGATTTCCATCACAGGATGAGCATAAGGAGACTGTGTTTGGTGACAGAGAGCTGACCTATGAAGTTCGTCGACTCAAAGAATTCCAGCAATATGAATTCTGGGTGACTGCCTCCACAATAATAGGAGAGGGACAGAGCAGCATCAAGGTTCCCCAAGCACCAGTCTCCAGAGGTGAGTTTTCAGTGTTTGTACCTAGTTCTCTTGTGAAGTGCACACACTTATCTTCCTGATGCTGGAAGATTTTTCACTCCCCCCCACCCAACATAAGCTCTTCAAAGTCAGTTCATGTAATCACAGCATGTTTATTAGTACATATTTATAATTTGTTTCTTTTATCTATGCCTTGGTTTAACAATTAAGTGGCATCTTTCAGTATTTCCCTGTTTGAAAAAAAAACTCAATATCAAGAATCATAAAATGGACAAAGAATTAATTTTTGTAACATTCATTACCGATAAGAAAGTTCTGAAGCTGGTGTGCTACTTGCTGTGCTTTTTGTTTTGCAGAAAAAATTGTCATTTACTATCTTCATTATAGCAGTAAGGGTTAATCCCATTGTTCTGTTTTATTGTTTCTTTATTTGGTTTTACATTTTTAAATGTAATTCATTTCTTCAACCAGTCACACAAGTATACTGCTTAATCTCTAGTCAGAGTATGTGGTTATTCCTTCACTATTTCAGTCCCAGCACGGATAGCTTCGTTTTCTCGACGAGTGGTAGCAGGAGCAGGTCAGAGCATTATGTTAGTATGCCATGCTGTGGGTCTTCCTGCACCTAATCGTAATTGGCGTGGTCCCTCTGGTAACTTCATTACCCCATCGTCAGGGAACAGGCATCAACGAGTGCTCCCAGATGGGGTATTGACACTTGGTCCACTTAGGCCAGAAGATGCTGGTAACTACTCCTGCTTGGCAGAGAATGTTTTTGGTCGAGATGAAATCACATACGGGATAATAGTACAAGTTCCTCCTGGCGCACCTCATCTGTCTGTACCTGCCACGACAACTCGCAGCCTGGCTCTGCAGTGGAGACTACCAGATAATGGTGGGAGTCCAGTAATTGGTGAGTTTTGTGTGCCTTATTTTGTATATTGTATTAAACACAATTTGATCATCAGAAAATTTTTGAAAGTGACTCCATTCTTTTCTTATTAAAAGAAAACAAAAAATTTAAGGGTCTAGTACAAAAAAAATATAAGTCCAGTCTGGGTCAAAATTTAGTTTTACATTATTTCATGCACAAAAAGAATTGCCTGATATATTGATGGAAGAATAGCCCGACTCAAGTCACAGTTACACTGTTACAGTAAAAATGGTGCCACACTGTGTTGTTTTAAGGAGGAATTTGAATTTGTGGACATGGTTTCTGTTGTGCTTCAGAAGTGTTTTAACCCTCATGCTGTGCATTATTCTTTTACTGCTTTGCTAAAAGAATGTAACTTTAAAATAAAAATCTTAACTCATTATAAGGATTATTCTATTATGTTCATAGGTAAAGGTGAAGTTGTCATTGATACTTATTATATACCATATGATAAAGACATATGGGGTAGTGGGGTAGTATAGCTTCACTCTTTCTTCATCTCAACACTAGATGGAGGTGCCTGGCCAATTTACCTACAGTACCCATTGGACAGGAGATTGGGTGTGGTCCAAAGCCAGTTTGGATGCAGCGACTAAGAGAAAAGTTGTTTGCCCCCTGATAGGAATTAAATCCCAGCTTTTCAGCCTGTAGTCAGCATTATAATGATGAAGCTACTGTGGCTCATCTTACTACATACACATCAATAAAAATCACATCAACTTATCAACATAGCAACCAAATTCTGAATATTACATTAACAAAAGTTAATTTTATTATTATATTACAACCACTTAACACTGAGAAACATCACAAGTATCAAAATAGCATTCAAAACATAAAATTCTTCATGCTAGATGGCAGTACTGTGCAGACCAACAATAGTGAATGTTTATAGCTGAGAGTGTAAAATCAAATGTTAACCTAAAGGTAATAAATAAGGCTTGAAGACTGCCATGTACATGACAATCAGCCTTTGTGTTCCGTAAAGAATTAGGAATTTATTGAGTAAATGAGTAATTTTTAGCCCCTCAAGATTGGCTGTTCTCCAAGAAGTTCGTCATTTAGTCTGTCAGTCAGTCAGTTAGAAGTTTTGTTATTATTTTGTCCCACAGGATACACATTGAGCTACAAACGAGAATCTGGGGAGTGGCAGGAGGTGGTGCTGGACCCAGACCGGAAGACATACACACTGGATGGGGTAAAGTGTGGCTCTAATTATCAGCTCTTCCTCACAGCAGTGAACTCGGTTGGTAATGGGAAACCAAGTTCTGTTGTCACTGCCACCACTAAAGGAGGAGGTATACACGTAATATACCCCAGATCTTAAGTGTTATTTCAGAGTTAAGTTAAAAGTATGCTGGTCAAAATGAATATTGTAAATGTAGTTATCTAATGCTGAAAATCAATGTGATTATTATGGTATGTCATTACATACATCACAATAATATGCTATAAAACTGCATGGATATTGTCTCCCACCCAGACTTTCAATCTTAATGTCCACAGCACCCCGAGTTCCTGCACAGGATGATCTTCTGTTGGTAAACTCAACATCAGTCACATTATTCCTGGAGTCATGGCCTAGTGGGGGTTGTCCACTGCGGTATTTTATTGTGGAGTATCGTTCTCGGGGCCAGAAAATATGGACACTAGTTTCTAACAACCTTCAGCAGGAGGAGCTAGTAATACCTGATCTCACCCCTGCTACATGGTATGCAGTACGAATTGCTGCACACAATGATGCAGGATCCAGTGTTCAAGAGTTTCTGTTTGCCACAAAGACAAGAACAGGTGGTGGGTATCAATATAGCACTTTTCAGTGGGGATATACAACTCTGATATTGAAATTGTAAATGTACCCTAATATTTAAAATATGAGAATTTGCACATTTAACTGAAATAACAGTAAATGTCATTTACTGACTAACTACAATTCAGGTAAATCTATTGTATAATACATTTATTTTTAAATAACTTAGTTGTACATTAATATTCACCTTCTGAATTCAATTTGTTTCAGAAACCATTCTTCCAGAAGTGGTGCCAGACGTGTCAGAACAGCAGGGTACATTTTACGCTCACTTAAATGTGATAATTCCAATCATATCTGGAATCATCTGCACCATAGCTGCATCCATCTGTGTGTGTATCATCATCCATAGAAGGTAAATGCTGTGTGTTCTTGTAGAAAGTGTGGCACATAGAATTGTTCAAGAACTTTATAAGGATATACACAGTTCTTTTCCACTAATTTATTCTCATGCATTGTCTGAAGCACATATAAAATGTTTGAACCTGAATGAGTGGATCAATGTAGACACTTCGGAATTCTGTCTATATTATTTATGCTTTTTTTAAGTTAAAGTTGGTGAGATTTGAATGGGTAAATGCACACAAGGTTTACTGTCATTTTTGTTGCTCATCCCACCAGAATTTTTGTGCATTACACCCTCAGTTATGAAAGAATATTGTAAAAAAAATCTGGTATTTCCTAGTGTTCAGCAATGTTTTCTTTGCCATTACTGTACCTACCAATGGAGTGTACAAATGCTACATTACCGACCATTTGTGAGAAGATTGCTTTTATTGAGTTCTTGATGCATGTGACCTCAATTATCATAGCTTACACTTTTCCTGCAAGTATTAAATTGACACATTTTCTTTTCTGTAAAGAATTACACATAGGGATTTTGAAGTTTCTATGATGTGTGAAGTACTGGATTGTTACATGATATGACTTTGGTGAAAGACCTGTGAACATTGTTATTAAATGTTATTTCTGTAAGTGATAAATTAGGACCATGCATTAGGTGAGCACACTTTGTAGTTTTTAATAAGTACTGTATGTCTGGTGCCAACTGATTTATTTGCATCAAAATCAGTGAATTTTGTACAAATGTCTTTTTGAAATGGCTTAATTGACAAATTCCTCATTGAAATTAACTCCTGAATAATTTTCTCTAAAGATTTCCTCTTTTTTACTGAGCTAACATGGACATGTATTTATTATATGACACAGGCACTATTCTGGATATAAACAAGGTGATCCAGGATATGGGGCAAAGTCCCTGGCTGAACTAGAGAACCAGCGCAATAATGATCAGCAAGGAGGCACTCATGGTCAATCTGGACAGCTCTATTCACCATCTCCTGCCAGGAAGGGAGACTCATCACTCAGTGGGCAGAAGGGAAGCGATACCTCTGGTATGAATATAACTGGCATGAATATGCATGTAATACAAGATGCAAAATATGTGACCATACCAGTACATACTGGTATTTGGACAAAAAAAAATTCTGTATATGATCAGACAAGCCATATAATAAAAACTAAAAAGTATTTCATCCTGAAGCCATAAATTGTAAGAATGTGTACATATATTTTGTACACTGGATATCTTATTGAAGCATAACAACATTTTATTTCAGGTACAGAACACCATTGACACTGTAAGCTTGCATCATCACATTCTTGTTTTTACATCAGTGTCGAGATGAGTTCCATAACAAATCCCAGTTTAATGATTCCAGATATATTGCCACTGTCACATTGCACCAATAAAAATGTACAAATTAATGTTCCATTTACTAAAAAAATAATGTATTTCCCCAGTAAAAATATAATACTCACTTGTGTCCATCTATGTCATGTGTGTGGGCATTTATGTAAGTGCCACCTAATTCTCTTCATATAAGTTTTTTTGGAAAAATTTTAATATCATATTATGCAGATAATAAATTCAGTTATTTTATACTTTTGGGAGTTATCCTTGCTCTCCTTCAATTTAAAAAAATAAGTATAATGTCATGGCAATGTTCCACTTCCATTCAGTAAACAAAATATAGCCGACACAGGTGTTTGTCTTCCATTTATTTAAAGAAACCTAATGGGTATGTTGATAATGTCTCTGAATGTTATTATGTCTTACAGGTTTTTTTATATGATGATAGTTTTAAACAAAACAGTCTGACCCAAGAGATTACAAGATGGAGTCCACATACTTTCAAAATACTGAACTAAATGTCCTCAGAATTAGAGGACTCAGAATGTGGTATGGTGTCTGTTAAAGCTATCACAGTGAATTTGGATCCCAAAATGGTAGAACAAGAAAGGGTTAGCTCTGCACCCAGCTTAAATTTATAAGTTTTCTGTTCTGTGTCAGGTCATCCTTATGTATGTAACAACATTATTGCACAAAATAATATTCATTTGAGATTCATCACTTAAGCAAATCATTCTTAACTAAAACCATGGATGAAGTTCATGTGCTTCTGATAATGTGACACAATATGTAAAATTATTATGTTGGTCTTTGTCCATTGTCTGTTTTATTTCTGTTTAAAACCACATGCTTTAGAAGTTTGTTGTATTTCTGTCTTCAGGTGACAGTAGGGGAGGACAAAACCCTACTTAATCATTTAAGGCTTAAACTAGCTCAACCAGAGCACCCAGCAGCTTAGGAGTTTGTACTCCCTATGATCACCTGAAGACAAGTAGAACCAACTTCTGATATATTGTGATTTGAAATAGATAGAATCTGACAGAATAACTATACACATTGAATCTATGAATCAGACTCCTTGAGAAGTTGATAGTCAGTCAGCTGGTGACAGGTAATTATCTACCTTTTTTAGGACCCAGAGGCTTATTACCATGTTCATTTGACTGTATACTGAGCCACATAAATTGAGCCCATACCTTCACACTCTCTTATAAAAATTATATTTTATAAACCTGGCTTGGCAATAATTGCATCTCAAATGTAGGTGCAGGAAGTTTCAAAACTTAGTTAATATTCTCTGTATATGTAATTACTAAAAACTACAATAAACTCTCCATTATCCTTGCTACAAGAAGCTTTTAATTTCTTGTAACAAACTTCCTAGTATTAGAACCCAGAAGTGAAACACTAATATGTACAAATTTAAGTGGCTCATCAACAGGTAAGGAGGTCCTGCATCATGGCCTCCCACACACAGAGGCTATATACATTGAAGCACCTTCTCTTGCTTTAATAAATGCCAATGTTGGTATAAAAACATTGAAAATTAGAAGTGTAAACTAGGCTTTCAGCATGTGAATGATGTTATAAATATAATTACATGATGAAGAGCAAGAGAATTGCAGAATCAAGAAGACTGGAACCACTCTTACAGAACTTGTAAATGGTGACAACAAAGGAAATTAAGATTAAGAATTACTTATTATAAAAAAACAATGTTTCTGTTTAACATGTCTCTCTGAGAGGTCTATAAGTTTGTGGTTTCTATTCCTTAGGAATCCTATACACTACATTATTTCTCAACAGGTTCTGAATTGGGTGATTTGGCACATTTAAGACTGCTAGATATACGTATTTTATGAAGTGGAAATCAGTAGATAAAATTGCAACTTGTTTTGTGTGAATATGATTCTGCACGGAACATAACATAGGGTCACACTCAGTCACGTTGTAATTCTGAATGTCAAAAGTATTTTTACAAATTTACTGTGCCTCATTTTGGATTTATTTTGTTGTGCTGCAAGAAACATTTCACCAGCAATAATGAACATTTGTTAATTTCATTATTACTAGACATAAAATGCATAAATTGGGTAGAACTTTGTAAAAATATCTTGCCAGATTTCATTTGTTCTGAAAGCCTTGCTTGTTCAATGTGTTATATCAGTTCTGTGATTTTCCATCAATATTATGCTATAAAAATAATTGCAAAATAAGTTTAATATTTTATACAAATTGTTAAATGAGATTATTCTGGAAACTAACCTATTCATGCTCAGTTTTCTTACATTAAATATATATTGGCATAATCACAAAATCCATATCTTATGCTGCAATAACAATATATTTCAAAACAGGCTATGGAAGTTAACATTTATATCAGAAATATGAAAGACAGTGCAGCACTGAACTAAATCCCTACCTTTTTTCTCTTTAAATTCCAGATATGTATTACATTATAAATAATACTGATTAAATAACTACAGTTTGTTATTGTGATTAGTTTTGTTATTATACATAAAACAGACATACATTAATCCTTTTAATTAACATTATGATACCTTACATAAAGAACAAATCATGATATTGACAGAAATAAATATTATTTAATTTATATTAGTGTCTTGAAAGAGGAAGTACAGTAGATACACATAAGTGGCATTGCATAACATTTTTTTGTACTGATTGTAGCTTCCTGTAATACTATGATAATGTGATGAAGAGTACATGACTTGGTCCAGGTCAGGACTACGAGATCTGTCCTTATGCAACATTCAGCCTGCCTGGTGGTGGGGGTGGTATCAACAACACTCAGACAATGGACTACTCAATGCAGTTCCAGACATTCAGTCAACAGGAATGTTACGCAGGTCAGCCACGACCCAGCACATCTGGGTATGGTGGCAGCAAGACCAACAAGGACTACTATTCACGTGTTCGATCAAAGTCCAGCAGCACATCACATGCAGCAACAGATGGCAAGATCCCAAGGACCTCTAAGAGCCCCCCAGATGGCCTTAGTCTTGGTAAGACAGGATGCCATTAGAATATATTTGTATATTTTACTTGACTGCAATTGTATTCAGGTAACTTAAAATATAATGACTGTATCATAAAACCTTTGACTGCCTGATTAATATATCAAGAAAAGGATGTCTTGTATTCTTTTACAATAAATATGTATTTTGTACTCAGAAAGAAGGGCTAACAAATTAAATTTACTTCCTACCAGACATCAAAAATACTAGTATTACTGCTCTCTGGAGTTTTTCCATCATTTAGTATTGTGTTCTGATTGAAATACTAGATGATAGACAACTTGGACATCTTTGGTTTCTGTTTTTATGTTTATGGGTAAGTCAAGATAAGAAAACAGTATTAATGTAATTATTTATCTCTAGTGAAATTCTGAATTCCACAAAATGCTGGATAACAATGTAATTTCCCATATACATATTGTGACGTAGATTGGTTCTTACGCCCTTTATTGTCAACCCTTGCTGTTTGGAGTGTGCTAACTTTTGTCCGATCCGACAAACACTTTTACATGGGGATTCACACACACTAATCGCACGCTCAACGCTTTGCTCGGTCTTGCTGCCGCCGTGCCCTCCAGCTTACTCACTGCATGGTGTTTCACAACTCGGCCGCGCCCAGGAATGTGACTTTGTTTATAATCCCCCTCCCAAGATGTTGCAAGACCCAGACCAGGCAACCTGAAAGTCAGGCAGCCCCTCCCCTCCACCGTGAGTCCGCTGCACTCACGGCGACACTTCACAATATACTATTTAATTTCTGTAGTATGTATGTAATTTAAATATTTTCCAATAGGACAAACTAGAATCATCCTTGTTCATTCATTACTTAACCACACCCAAATATATGGTGACTTTTTATATATAAAACTAACTCTATAGTACATGACTTATGCAGTTAACAAGTATTTAACTAGATACAGAATTCCTTGCTTGCTTATAAATAAATGAGTTCGAAATATATTGTTTAGAAAGAACTGCAATAAGCAGCTATGAAAGGCTTCCTGCATCTCATAGGATATGGCATTTGAAGGTTTATCAGTGATAATAATGCTCATGTACAAATAATAATAAAATCTCAATTTACAAATCACAGAAATATTTTTGTGGTACAGTCGTTCTATTTAAAGTTACCAGAATTTGCTTGTGGCTTGTGTATGAATCGAAAATTCCTTTGTTAGCTTGCCAAGCATAACATACAGATTCCACACTTTATTTAAATGAATTACACTGTCAGCTGTCACAAGATTATTTTAAATAATAAGATAGTCCTGACATATTTGGACAAACTATTTAATAACAGAATGCTAACTGGGGATTAAGTGTTGTTCCAAGCCCCATAATATTCAGTACTAACTGACTAATTTATGAAGGGATTAAGATATGTAACAAAGATGTACACAATATATAATAATGATGGATAAATCACAATGCTGATATAATGTATCTTTATGCCTTGAACATCCTGTATTTTAGTGCATTAAGTGCAACAGGGGAATTTAACTTTATTGAATTCTACCAGATTTGATGTAGCAAAGGGTTAACAAGGTGAACATAAATGTTATGTTCTGCTTCTTCAGCTTTATTAGGCTCCAACCTGTTCCAACTTCATAGCCATTTTGTGAATGACGTTCCTTTTGTTGAGATGGTTGATACCTTAACAAAGCCACTAATAACAAATTCCAAAAACCAGTTGCTCAGCCCAAACAAAAGGTTATTTATGTCTTATTATAAATTGGCAACCCTTGTTGTTTGAAGTTGCCCAGAGATATCTCATAGGTTTCTATTTTGCTTAAGAGTCTTCATTATAAAATGTTATATTGTCCATTTAATAAGTGTATTATGTATACAAGATCATGCCCTGCTGTTCACTGCACAAAAAAATCAAAGCAAACAATCATAGGTTTCAGTGTGGGTCTCTGACATCTATCCTCATCTTCATGCTCAGAAATATTACAAAATTACAGCACAGTCTTTGCAAGAATTTTGTAATTTAAATATTTATGTTTTGTGTGTGTGTGTAAGTGGATGTGTTTACTAATGTTGGAAACATGAACACTAAATGCCAGTCAGCGACCAACGGCACTCAAAGTTTCATGCACTTTGTAATCAACGTAACTTTCCTTCACATAGACATTGATCATAAAATCAACTTTTGATCTTGTATTAGCTACATTTTAGGAATATTAACACCCTCTCCTAATTCATATTTTTTCCATTCCACCGTATAACATTATTTAAGGTACTGTCCTGGTCTTTGCCTAGTAGAACTGAGGAAAATCATGAAGATTCTGTATTAGGATAGTTGGTGACCTGACCAAGATTCAGACCAGGATCTGCCACAAACAAGTCAGAAGTGTTGCCATTTGAGCCAGCTTGGTTGGTCACTGTGTTACAGTCAGATAAATATAGTAATTAACAACATGACTGTCTTACAATGTTTTCCTTTTAAAATAATGTTAATATGACATCTTCTCTTGAGCTGGACAAAGTATGCAACTGCTCTTAAAATGTTGGCGAGATTGTGCATCTGAAGCCAGGAGATTTGCTTTATCTTTGGCCACAGCTTGAAGTTCAAGGATAGCCAGCCACCTACTTCGGTGTGTCATGTGTAACCTGCACTTTTATGCACACTTTTGAACTTACCTGCATGTAATTAGGAAATATGATGTTTCTCACATGAATATATGAAGAGAGATTCACTGTTTCATTGTGTATGTGTATCATCCTATTTTATAAATATTTTATTTAAATTCAGCTACATACCACACTACTATCCTCCTCTAATCACACAAGTGTATTTTTGAATTAAAGTATCGCCACAGTGGATGATTATCCTTAACCACCATTTTCATGAGATTTTGTAGCAGTTGTCTCTTTCCCTTTCATAAGGAATGGCAATATTCTAATAAAAAATAATTAAAATTTGCTTAAGCTGTTCATAACACATGGCTGCATTGATCTGTAGAGATCTCATGCATCTCAAGCCAGCAGACACTGCCTGTATCTGTGGCTGCAGCATCAAGCTCAAGTAGTCACCACCGTCGCAACAAGTCACCACGAGGACATCGTGGGCATAGTCACGACCACCAGCACCAAGAGAGCCAAAGCAGCAGCAGTGGTGTGGGTTTTGGGCGATCACGTAGCTGCTCAATGGGGACAGACCATGAACGGGATAGAGAACGGTCAGGCTCAGACAGCAGTGCAGGTGGTGCGGGAAGTCCAAGGAGGAGTGAGCCTAAGGCAATTTCGTCCCAGTATAGACTTCCTACTGCCAACCATAGAACCACCAAGACACCACAGCATGGTCAGTAATCACAGAAATGTAGAATATGGATATATGTGAAAGATATGAGCACAGAACAGCATTTTGCATACCAAGAAGACAGACAGAAGATAAATGCCAATTGTTTCCTTCACAGATTAAACATTCTGAGTGATGAGACATGTAAATGATATGCAGAATATCTTTGAAAAAGTGTACATTTTTTTATAATTATAATGGATTGCTTTCTGGATTGAAATTGGATCGTGAACTTTAATTAACCATCTTTATATGACATTTTATTCCCTGGAAATTTTTATAACACATTAAAATAAAAATCGAGAGCAAGTCAAGATTCTGTTTTCACCTAATACAAATTCTGCAAAGAAGTCCTTGAGTTTGTAAAGTTAGCTTGACTGTACAGCACTTAGAAAAAGTTCAAATCCTACCTTAAGTTACCTATTTACTTAAGAATGTGGTTACTTATGATTTATTCTTCTAACTGTGTTGCAATTTATAGATAATTTTTCATGGGTCTTAGGTAATGCAGCAAATTTTTGTCTGAAGATTGTACATCCTTATGATGACAGAACATAACAGTGCAAAGAATGGTGAAGAAAATATTACCACAAGGAAAAATAATTAGGTTTTGTTTTGGTGCTCTGATTGCAGAATGAGCACAGAAAGTTTCAATAATTCCAGTTCTTCCTTCTTGCAACATAAAAATTACCTTTTATGGAATAGTGTGTTTATTGTGTTCAGTTTTAATTTATTTTAATGAAGAGTCTTTTCTTTTCCTTCCTGCTAGAGAGGTTTTAGAAGTAAGTCCATGGTGATTATCAGAGGTGAGAGTTAAATAGAAACACATATGTTTGGGGGGGGGGGGGGGGGGTCTTGGAACATCCTCCATATGACCTGAATTTTCTCAAATGTTTATTGTATTTACCAACAGACCATAGAATTCTGCACATGATGATTCAGTAAATATGGTGATTTTGTGTCACTGGATCAAATAAATGAATGGTAATTACTATCAGGAGGGTTTCTGTTTTTTCTATTACATGTTATTCACATACCACACCAGATGGAAGCATTTAAAACAGATACTAGATGAGATCATGCTTACAGAGAGTGATCTGAGTTATTGTGCCTTGTAATATTTTGACTGTACCAGTATTTCAGAGGAAACAGTAGGGATTAGATTACATCCCGATGACTTCAATAGAGAGAACGTATTCTCCCTGAATGAGTCATGGCAACCCCTCATTCATGCCCTGAAAGAATGTATGAAGACAGTTCTCTCCAACAAGATTTTTTCCATGCTCTTTTAGTGTGCCTAAAATCGTTCATTCCTATTGGCCCAGATATAATTCTATATCCCATCCATATATGAAACATCTGTTTCCCAACATTTCTCACTTCAGCCTTGTTGATGGAGGCAGAACTTTCCTCTGAAACATTGGCACACAACTGTAATGCTATATGGCACAACAATCCAGAAGATTATTTATATTCACATATCCATGAAAACATAAAATATTATGTTCTTTCGGCAGATTCAGTATTTGAATTGGATTCCAGCACAGAATCAGCAGAAGCTTCACCTGAAGTGAACCATAGAGTGCGACGCAGTGGTGTGATGGCGCGGAGAGGGACGCCATCCAGGTAGTGCAAGTAGGTGCTGTGATGGCGTGAAGCCATAGCTCTCTGCATGAAATTTGACATCATATTCACATTCTTACTGTGGAATATCTAGTGTGTGATGTCATATTTAAGAATGGTGACCAGTTCTCAACTCCACATCCATAGGGATGAAACATGTTACAAATAAGAGCATCTCCTTAATAATTTGTTTTCAAATAAATATCAACCAAGTATTCTTTGGAATTATGCTTGGTGTTTTTCCAGTTCTACTGTCTCTTCTGCCTGTTCTGTGAACTTGTGTTTCTTATCTGCTGTTTTTCTTTTAATAACTACATAATTTATGTAGGTGTGGCACTATCCTTGATTTTTGAGCTAGTTTCTGAAGGAAGGTTTTTGCCATCCATAGTGCCCCTAATAATGTTTCAACATGTATGTTAATTTTCTCTAAATTGGATATAAAAATTACACCACTGATGGTTATATGGTTCCACATAAAAGTCTACGTAAGAAAATGGTTCTAGGTCCAAACTACAACACTGTAAACAAATAGCAAATGGTCACCTTGTTTTTCATCTAGAGTAGTATCACTGTGATGCCATCAAGTTGTGGCATTAATGCTAACCAGAGAAGAATGAACAAATCAAAATTACCTGCACTCGTAGCTCAGCTTACTCAACTAATATATGGAATAAGCCATTTATTACATTACATATCTTGATGTATAACGTTGGAAGAAGAAATGGTTAATTTACCATTCAGCCACCTGATGTGGCTTGTTGCCTGAGAGTCTTTCATCAACTACGTATCTTGTAATGAAAATTAACCTTGTAGGAAGAAAATTATGAGCCAGTGTTTTCAGCAAATATATTAGTTATATACTCCACAATCTATTTCTTGTACAAATTTTCTGTCATAAATAAATGTATTATATCAGAACAAAATGTGGAAACCAATACCAAAATATATAAATCTGCATTCACCTCAGTACAAACTTGAATGCCTTGCTGACTCTAAAATATATTGCAGACAGAACACTAGAGGCAGTATAGTGTGTCAGGAGGTGGTTCCTCTGCAACCTCCATCTGGCTTCTCAGACGGACAGGAGCTGTCTGAGGCTGAATGTGATCGTGAAGCAGCATCTGGTCGGAATAATGTTGCTGCCCTTCCTCTGTTCCGCCATGAGGAGCTAGAACAGGAACTATCCACTCTTGTCAAAAGGTTTGTAATGACTTCTGAAATGTTAAGCTAGTAATACAAAGCACAAAGTTGTACTTGTCTGTTTATATGAACAATATTTCAGTGTGTTAACAGTGGTGTGGTATGTTTAATTGTATAATGTTCAACTTCAGTAGGAATAAGAAAGGATGAAGTTGAAGTTGGTCATCTTTTTTATTTACCACTTGGTTGATATATCATGTCATCATTCATATAACGAAAAATTAAATTTTAAATTAATATTATATAATGCATTGAAATAAATCATATTACATTCCATGGATACATATGTTTGTCAGATAATAGGATGTGGAATAAGTCATAATAATACAATACATATTATAAACAAAGAGTTCACATAAAGTGGTGATATGTTAAACAATACTTCCACTCATTACATATAGTTGATAAATTATACTTCCCATACATATATAAAGTCAAGAAAGCCTCGAGAAACGTATTAGTTATTTGTAAACATTAGAAATTCATCAGCAGAGTGAAAGAATCGTGTAATTAAGTGTCATTTTAATGCTACTTTAAATTGTGCCTTTTTATTTATTAGTCTTGTGATACTTGATAATAGACTATTGAAATTGTTGATGCCTACATAAAATGAGCTTTTCTGGAAATAGAAGAGGTTGAAAATTTGTCTATGAAGCTCATTCTTACTCCTTGTGTTGACACTGTGTACAGCATAATTAGTTATTCACAATGAAGTTCATTAATGAGAATATTTGTTCATATGGAAGAGAATGTCTGTGTTTGACGCCAGCCATTAATGCGAGTTTTCTTTTATAAAGTGGACATTGTTTTGGTGTTAGATGAAGTCATCAAATTTCTTACTAGAAATTGTGATACTTGTGTCATCGTTCTGTTAAAGTATTTATTGTTGGAGGTAGGTCATTTATGCATATTATAAAAAATAAGTCCTAGAATTGACCCTTGGGGAACTCGGTGCTTTAAAAATTAATTACCATTTAAGGAATTGTATTTTCCTCAATAAATAAATAAGTACCTGTAGTCACATTGCTGATACATTGCAAAGCTTTTCATACTACCTAAAGTCAGAAATGATCTTTTCTTCTATTTTTTATTTTATTATTTACCACACTGAAAATTTTCTAAATAAAAGTTTCAGAACATAACATTTTAAAGTCCAGTCGTAAGTATATGTACCACTCGCTTTAACAGTCTATAATTCTGAATTTTTACCACAAAGTATATTCATGGATGAATGATTCTCAGGTAAACAGCAATTATTTCCTTTGCTGGCATTAACCAACTGATCATTAGCAATATTTTCTTATCTTTGCAGTATAAAATAATTTTGAATATTAGATGAGCCTTAGCATCAAGGGTTAAAACGGTAAAAGTTTGTTTTGTAAGTGGGGTTTTAATTTGACTGATATGAATAGACATTGAATTTTCTTGATAGCTCTGTCCCCCCCCCCCCCCCAACATCAAATTTCAATTAAATTTAAGCACCTCATCACAAGGAAGTTAACACAGAGGTGAAACACCACAGACTATTGACCTTTATGTGTGATCAGATGAAAGATCTGGTTGTGTGGGTAATTACTAACTTTTCTACTAAACATTGTGTCACAACCCAGCAGACCACAAGTGATACAAGAATACAGTGAGCTTCAGGGTCATTCTGGGCATGACTGTGAAGAGATAAATTTCAAATATCCTGCCAGGAGACAAAACCTTGTCATCCAATTACATACGTAGGGCAGTCAAAAAGTTCCCGGAATTGTGGTGTAGCACTGTAATGATAGGACATATGGCAACGCTTACCTAATCACCTTCAAAATAGGACCCTTGCCCACACACACGCTTGCTCCATCGATCTTGCCATTGTTGGAAGCACCAGCGGAGGGCTCTGTTTGGAATCATGCAGAGTTTGGCTGTCGCATTCGACACATCGCTGGTTGTGCAGCAATTCCTCGCCAAGAAAAGCATTCCCGTTATCACCCAACCACCATACTCTCCGGATCTCGCTCCGTGTGACTTCTGGCTGTTCCCTACTCTGAAAATGGGCCTCAAGGGGACACAGTTCGCAACCATGGAGGACATCAAATCGAATGCGACGGCCAAACTCCGGAAGATTCCAAACAAAGCCATCCGCCGGTGCTTCCAACAATGGCAGGATCGATGGAGCAAGTGTGTGTGTGCGCAAGGGTCCTACTTTGAAGGTGATTAGGTAAGCGTTGCCATATGTCCTACCATTACAGTGCTACACCACAATTCCGGGAACTTTTTACTGCCCCTCGTAGCTCATCACTGTTTGTGCAGTTGTCTCAGTAAATTATTACAGCAGACAAGCATAATTATAGTATACTGCAAAGGTAAATAATACTACATAATTATCACCAGTCTTACTCCTGCAAAATTAAAATGTGCAATCCACTCCACCCATGTAATGAAATGTTCATAGATTGAGCAGTTCACATGTTAAGATGTAGATACTGATGTACTGGCTTTCTAAGTATCTGTCTGTTACTGTGAACAGTGTCACACTAAGCAAGGTCGAACATATCTTGCATGACACTTGTGTTTCAGTTTGAAAAATAAATCATTTGCTCTTTTAAATGTAATTATATCTAAACCTGTCCGTTAGTCAGTCATTCTTACAAACTTATTTCATGTCCCTCTACCAATAACATGTACTGTACATGAATTTCATATCTGCTCAATATGTATTATTTGATTTTAGAAAAATATGTCTTACAATTTGCTTATTCCCAGGTGTTCTATAATATTACCTTTATGCTGCAGGTATCGACAGGAACGAGACAGGGAAAAGCAGGACTACACTATCCATGTGTGAGGGAATCTGAAGAATACTATCAATGATTGTTAACAAGTGCCACTTTTAAACCAACAGGTTTAGTTTTTGTTCATCAGAGTTATGAATGCAGTATTTGTTTAAAAAAGTATACATTCTACCAAATCTTGAACACTCGATGCAAGGGACATACAATTCATTCTGAAAGAAGTGATTACTGATTAAACAGAGCACAAGATACAACATTCTGAGAGCCAAGAAGCAAACATTACCTCCTTGAAAGTGTGTAATTGTTAAATGATAACATCTGTCACCCCAGCTCTGTCACTTATCCTAAATCTGCTTTCGATATGGTGGCGCCTTCTCTTTGAAGTGTAGTATACAGGAATGTGAATATCATGACCAGTTTCTGCATAAGTCAACATAGAAGACACCACAAATGTAAAATGTAATGCTGTACTTCAGAAAATTCAGTAATTTGAAAGTTCAAAATAATGTTATACATTCAAAACATGTAAGAATATGATACTGGACAATTCAGACAGTGACAAAGGGATAGCTTTATTAAGAATAAATCTTGGTGTAATATAATACTTCTTTCCAAGGTATTACAGTTTCATTTCTGAAATGTTTATCTAAGTACTGGTTACATTCTAGTAAATTGTGTTCACATATATTTAATATATAATTTCAGTAATTTGGAACTAGTAAAAACAAATGTTTTATAGTGTTATATCCTCTAACTTTTACAGATGACACATTTTATTTACTTCTTACTTAATGAAATGAACATAAAAGTTTATTTAAATGTTCAGGGGTTGCCAATATAATATTTAATAAAAATCCATTCCTTGAGAGTTCCCTTTATCTTTACATTTGTTCACTTCACTAAGATTGAGCTTTTCATAACATGTTTTACTTGTTTCTATTTATTACTAAAAATGATGAGTTAAAAATAATAATAATGAATTTGTTAGCAGGAACAGAAAGGAACACTTCGTTGAATGAAGAATGGGATTATAGAAGACAATACCAGCTGTTTCATGACATAATGGTACAACTGATATTTTTTTATGTATGTGGGAATCCATGCTCTAGAAAGTGCTCTTTCCTTTCTCGCCTGTTTTAAGCATAAACCGAGATATATCATTCAGACTATGGAGTTTTAACACATGTCCCAGAAGGGAAAACCATAATTTCTATGGTGATGCCTCTACCGAAGTTTGAATTTTGTGTTACCTACATAAATATCTCTGAATACAGCTGCAATTTTAGGACTTTATTTTAATTCACTATTAATTGTATTTATGTATCTATAATGACTTTGGTAGTGAAGGAAGTAAAGTAATTTATAGTTATACTTTCTTTCATATTGCTATGGCCTGTGCCCCTTTCTTGTTTGGTTTTTATGCTGTTTTGGAAGAGTGATCATCCAAGCACTTGCACACTTGTTTGGTGGTGAGACAATTACAGGTAACCCTCGATTTGCGCTGATTCAGAATAACGCTGATTTTGAAACCAGTAAGTCAAAAAGTGAAAAAAAATATATATATTTTACTATTATTTATAACGTTTTACAATGTATCTCGTACTGATTCTTATAATAAATCGTAATCCTTACATCACTGATTTTGAATAAAAATTATAAATACAGTCATCTTTGCAATTACGTATGTTTCATTAACGCGAATTTGATCCAATGAGATCAATGAATCGGTAAAAGCTGTTTGTGAAATGCAAACTTTTGCATATGGGAGTTTGCTCTTATGCAATTTCATTCCTGGAGCTTTAAACTTTCAAAGGACTAATTTTATCTCTGCAGAGGTACCAGGGTTATTTTTACTACGTGATTTTCTATAGGTCAGCATCTTACATGAATGCAACTATCACATAATAGCAGAGATGACTGTACGCATCAGTCACATGAAAGAATCGCAGTCAATCACGGGGACCAACGAAATGCCGATTGTAAGTGTATAAAATATATTTTTTAAATTCCCTTTATTTTATTTATGTTATTTCAGAGCTTTAAATGTAATGCCATATATTACTCGTAAATGTTTTGGTGCTGGGAACACATGTCATTGACTTTCCATTGATTTACATTATAAAAGAGTTTCAATTTACACCGGTTCGTCCAGGAAGGCATCCTGGGTGTAAATCGAGGGCTACCTGTAGTTTTCCTTCTATAACAATTCTTGCAACTATATTTTGCATACCAAAACATGGTGCTAATGAGAGCAATTCTACTCTTCTATTAAAATGGTTTTTGCCAGCTCTACATGACTGATTTGTACATAGTGACCATCTTAACAAGGCTGAACAGGTATGTTGCAAGAATATGAAGAAACAATATTATAATGTGTGGAGTTGTGATACATTGTTGAGTTATTACATGTTTATGTTTGATGGAGGTAAAATACAACTTCTGCATGTTGAGAATTTATTACAAGTTTCCATAATGACCATAAAGAACAAGTAACATTCATTAGCATCAACATTGATTAGTTTTATTACATTGCCAGAGATAACTGAAAGCAGTCACCATAACTAAAAGATCAAGCAGTTCTGTAGAAACCAAATATGCAAGTGCAGTTCACAGAGCTCATTGTTTCTTCTTAAATTTCTTGGCCTTTTGTCCTCCAAGTTTCTTTTGCCATGGGCGATGGTTGCGCAAGTTATTTTTCACTTTGCATCGAACTATCTGTTTCAGTTCTCTTCTACGTTTTTCAAAGTCACATGAATCATCTTTAATTTGGCTTCTGCTGAAGAACTTCAGTCCCTCTAAAAATAAGAACTAAATTAGAATTCCATATTATAAAATGTAGCAATTTTTTAATGGAATGTCACATGTTTCTTAAACCTGCAGCCACAAACGTTTGACACCTTAAATGTAAACACTTCTGAAATTATTAAGTAGTTATTCATCCACATAAGAAACATGTTGTTCTGTGACATGTGGTTTCCAACATCATAAACTATATACGGTAGCCACATTTAGGAAAGGATCATGCTAATGGCTTTATTTTTCACAATATTATTGGTATTTCTACAATAAATAAAAGGTAAATAAAATACTATACATTTTACTATGCTACACACTTACTACATATACTATACTAACCGTGAAGACGAACATCATTCAATTTAAAGAAAAAACTTTCACTAGAATGAGCCAGATTTTCATGTACATTCTGTTGTGAATTATCAGTTTTATTATGGGTGATATTCTCATTTTCTTCCTCAGAATCATTAGAATCATATTTAAATGGATTTTTGGTCCATTCTTTTTGTTTGTGTTTATTTAAAGTTATAGCACTGTATGTTTCTCCCGTTTCTTTGTCATCTGAGTCTGAAACACATTCATCAGAGCAGCAATTAGTTCTATAACAGGTCACAGCACAAGAATTTTAAAACCAAGGTATTGACAGTACACTACTACTGTGAATAATTAGCAAATATGATTCAAGAATAAAAATTAAAAATTGAATGTTTTCCCTCCATTTTAATGTAACAGATGAATATATCTTCATGAGAATATTTCTCAGGAAATGGTGTATGTATTTTATCATATTTTCATATGTCACTTTGAAAATAATTTGACTCAGTTAACTCACAAAATTTTAACTTAAAGATTTGTTTAGAAACCTCAATAAATACTGAACAAATGAATGAGAGTCGTTGCAAAAGTTTTGAGACATGAATTAAGTAATTAATTAATTTGTTTGCCACTGAAGATGACTTCTTGAGGTAGAAACGTGTTTGTCACCAAGGTCTTTTCAAGTGTAAACAGTTTTGTTTGAATGCATGATTTTATGTATCAATACATTGCATGGTATGCAACGTTTCAAGAATCCAGTCTACATTTCTCAGACTTCTTCCTGATTCAAACAACGTTAGTTTTCAAGGCATGATAAAGCACTAGTTGCTTATAAAGGGGTGTGCAGTGGTTCCATAAAAGGAATAGTGTCACTGCTTTCAGAGTTGATCCAGAGGTATGGAACTTCTCACAAAATTAAGGTTTGAATACAATGAAATATGTACTTAAAATAAAATTATCACTGTTAAACTACCTGTGTCTCAAAACTTTTCTATTGATTTACATATACTGTACATTCTTCACTAAATTACAATTACTGATAAAAATTGGGAGAATTCTAACAGATTAAACACACAATATATCCAATTATGTAACTGAATACAATGATGAGACAAACCTCCATCACTGGCACCAAACAATTTACGAAGGCTAAACTCATTTTTTTCATCTCGTTTCTGAAGTGTCTCCTTTAGAGATTTTGCTACTTTGTAAAAATTTTCCTTTGAAACTGCAACATTTTGTATTTTTTCCTCTTTTGTATCATAAACTACTTTTGGTTCCTTGTCTGTTGAGTTATCAGGAACCTTCCTCTTTATTTTGGGTTCAGTTTTTTTCTCAAATTTAGCATGGTCAGGTTTTGTAGGATCAAATCTGAGCATTGGAACCCTTCTGAAAATCAAAAGCATGTATTACAATTACTGATGCTTGTTTTTCATAAATATACATTCAGAAAGTTGTTTTAACATAACTTTCAAGTAGATTATCTTATTAAATATAACTTAAAATTATGTTTTAATACACAAACTTTGATTTGTCTTTCTTGTCCTCTTTAATTGGTATCGGATGACCAAGGACATCTTTTAATATTTCAAACTGTCTCCTTCTCTCATCTTCAACTCTAGCAGTTTGGACACTGTCCGATGCTTCAGCACAAACTTCTTCATCACTCTCATAAAACCTTTCATCCAATGCAAATCTGTTGTCACTTGCAAATCGAGACTGTAGTTCTAGAAGCTGAAAACGATATTATTATAAAACACTGTGTGAAATAAAAATTGAAAGTAAATCAGTATATATGTCTTCCACAAATACATAAAATAGCAATTAACTTCAATATTATTAACGCCCAATTTAAATTATATGCCATGATATTAGGCAACATTTGAAGACAATACTACAAGGAAGATTAGAAACTTTAGGGATGCAGTGATATGAACATGCATTAGGCATGGACAACAATAGGATTTCTTTTGAGAACATTTAGAATTAAGATTACAAATAAATTACCATTGGGGAAACCAAAGACAAAATTAAATATCTGCAGCAGCCTTAGAGGTCTCAAACCTTTTCAGAAATCACTGGCCTATGTCAGGGGTGAAAGCATTATATACTGGAGATATGAAGCACATTTGTAATTATTTCTTCAGTTCCTTAATAGGATGGTCATTTTAACTTCAGGGTCCACAAATCACCCTTTACCCATCTTTGGCATACCAAAAGTACTGTGCTAAACAACTTTCTCCAGATGCTTAGCAAAGGCAACTAACACAGCAAAATGAGGGTCTTTGTTACATGGGATTTATATGTGCATTACAGATCATGCATAAATGCATTATACCAAAATTTCATAATATGGATCAAAGGTCTGGCAGATTTTAACATAGTTCTGTAACTAGTATCACATGATAAATTACTGTATTTTAAGTTATTACCTTCTGTCCTTTAACACCTTCAAACTGAGGCTTAACTTTTAAGTTTCCTTCTTCATCACCATCTGAAGAGTCTTCAAAAAGAATTGTCTTTTTGTATGACTTTCCCAGCAATTCAGCATTAGAAGATTGTGAGATATTATGAGAAATTGTTTGTTTAACTATATCCTCATATTTATTTTCAGAATCAAAAACAATCTTATTGTTTCTGAAACCAGAACCCTTTAAACATAAATACAGCATATTAATTTCTGTGAATATATAAAATCAAACAATTTGAAATGCAAGGATAACAAAATTAAAATTAAATTTATTGCCCCAATTTTTAAACATTCTACATTGTTTCTGAAATTTATGGATGGTCACTGTGAAATTCTTGCAATGTGCTATAACAGATATTCAAAGTTTCATTTCAACCCAGACTATTTGTTCTGTAACATATATATTTCCATGTCTAGGACAGAATTAACACTGGTCTAACCAGAGATCAATAAACAGAGTGAAGCCCACTTTTCATGTTTTCTCTGCAAGACATTAATCTGAATATTATATTGAACACATTCATACACAGAAAATGCAATGCTTTAGGACAACAAAGAATAATCATCTGTTAAATGATGGGGAATCCTTAAAACAAAAACTGAAATTCCACTATACTATTGCCTCAGCACATTTCTATTGGATGAACCAGTATTTAAGTAACAGGTTACAAGCACACTGAATACTTATACTTGCAACATGGAGATTTAAGATAGAATCAGATTAGGACCCAGAAAAGTTACTGTATTAGATTATGACACTTGAAAAATCTTGTCATTATACGTACTACAGAGCTGAGTGCCAATTTGATTGTTTCCTTTTGTTTCTGAAATGACTTCCTTTTCTCATCAACAGATTTCTTGCGCTTTTCTTCTGCAAGCAAGCTTCTAGTTTTATCCATAGGGTTTTGCTCTCTACAATTATGCATTTTTGTAACTGTTTTGCCATGTTTGGTAGTATCACAATTCATTGGTGAGTCTCTCCACACATCACTAAAAATCTCTAATCTCTGTAGTAAATTTGTTGCTGCATTTGCTGACTGAGATGTCTTACTATCTGGCTCAATCTCAGTGTGACTAAAGTTACTATCTGAATCATAAGGAGCAGTCCTTGTCCCACCAAACATTTTTAACTTTCCATTGTACATTATTTCAGAATCACTAGTATTATCTGACAATCCAACTGCTTCTTCATTGAAGCTAGAGTAATTTATTACAGATATAGTCTTTTTAGTCCTCTGTTTCTTCTTTGAACATCCCAGTTCTTCCACTGATCTTTTCTTTGATTTCATACTTTTATTGATCATATATGGATCATCTAAACTACAGTGTGATTCTGATTTATTATTTCCATGTCTTTCCTTTTGAAGCCTACTAAGAAAACTCTCCTTTGCAAGCTCCAATTTTATCTTTTTATCATTCCATTTCTTAGTTGATAATGTTGCAAAACCTGCAAAAAAAGACAAAGAAATATTAACATTCACACTGGGACCTAACATTCATCACATATTTTAAAAAATATATAAAAAAACCTTACATGAATTCAGCTTATCTTCTTCAATTATAAAGTCCAAGAATGCGAAGGTTGAGGAATCTGGACGCTTTTTAATTTCTACAGACAACACATTGCCAAACTTATTAAACCACTTTGCAATTTCTGTCTGTGTAATATCTGGAGGCAGGTTACCCACAAACACACGTTTCTTTTCTGCATACCTGAAAATAATTGTTTTTTAATAAATTGAGTTAGGGGTTTAATCAAGACTTATTGTTGTTTATGGGCACATATTTCAGTGGTAGGTAGAAGTTTACAGAATAAATGTTCTGCTCACCAACTGAACAATCATTTTAGAGTTAACAGAATTAAAATGAAAGATTTGGTGGAACAAAACTTGTGAAAGTTTAGAATGAAAACAAAAACCCTGTAAAGTACATTTGTCAGACATAGAAAGCATATTAAAACTTGTGAAAGTAGTCTACTTAAGGTAGAATTGCCAAACATGCAACAATATAAAACAATGTTCACATTACCATTATATATATATATATATATAGAGAGAGAGAGGGGGGGGGGGCACTGGTTATGAAAAAAATATTTCCCGCCCTTATAATGATCAAACAATATTCTGAATGGTAATGTGATAATAGGACCCAAGATATAATTTCGTAAGCCACAATAGCCTGTATATTATCAGAATTTATTGAACAGGGTGGTGGTTAGATATGGAATGGGTCTGTTAAATCTGGTGACTGAAGTAAAACTTAAATTTAGTAGCACATTGGTTAAATGCCCTGAATTTTTCAATGTACACTACACCATGTTTAGACAACACTAAAAATACAGTATGCCCTTTTATTCCATATACATTTGTCTATATCTACATATTTACACACAAGGGTTCTAATTACAATACATTTACGTCATTCGGCTAACATAGTTCTAATTATTATAATTTCCTCAAGTACTGTAAAACATTAGGAAAAATTATTATTCTTGCTGCTTACATGTTTGTTCGTATTATTTGGAGGTTAGGTTCAGGATTGAAAATATATGAACATACTCTAATATTGGCAGCATTGGATAAACAGATGATTTGCGGAGATTATAGATGACGTACGTACAACTGATATTCCAAAACGTTGTGCAAGTGCTTTGAAATACAGACTTCTTTCTTGGCAAGATATTCTGAATTTTTGCTTTAAAGACAGCTGGTAATGTTTCGTTTTATCAACTCTTCGTTCATCATATGCATATAAGCAATTCAATTGTTCGTCCTGTTACGTTGGTATCAGTTCACTTACCTTGTTACCAAAATTCAAACCAAAAGATACAGTATTGGGAAAGTTGTAAATGGTTTTTTTGTTTAATAGGAATTTGTGAAATGCAGCGAAGTAATACACAACAAAGAATTGAAGCATTAATAAGAGAACGCAGAAGAATTAAAACATCAATTGATCAACTAAAGGAGAAACTGTCAAAAAGGCGTGTTAATGTAACATTCCCACAGAAAGAAACATATGATTTTGAATCAAGGTAATACTATTATAGCATGTTTTGATACACATTTTAACTTATATTATGACCTTCCAAATTTGTATGAATGATGTCTTTCCTGGCTTGAACAAATGGATTAAATCCAATAAACACATTAAATTTTGACAGAACAAATTTCTTGAAATTTTGTAGTACCAACAAAATTGTGTGAATCTAGGTAACATACATACATATTATTGAATTCCTTGCATTTATAAGATAGTCAGATGACAGTAGAATGTGGAATAAGTCATAAAAATAAAATATGTATATACAAATGCAATTCAAACTATTATAAACTTTTCTCATAAAATTAATAAATAAATCCACACATGCACAGCAAATAAATTAACTACCCATTTATAATGAACAAAGGGAATAAAACCTTTAGAAACATTGAGTCATTTTTAAACATTTTAAATCCATCCACATTGTAAAACGAGTGTATATTTAAGCACCTTTTTAATGTTACTTTAAAATGTGATTTTTTATTCATAAGACTCGTAGACTAGATGGTAGACTGTTGAAAATCCTGATGACAGCATAGAATGCACTTTTCTGACAGCATGACAGATTGGCAACTGGTCTATTAAGCTGATACTTTTTCCTTGTGTTAACACTGTGTACAGCAGAATTTGTCTGAAAATGTTCTTGGTTATTCACAATGAAGTTCATTAATGAGAATCTGTATTCAAATAGAAGAATGTAAGATTTTAGGTTTTCACAGCAGTGAGTAAGAAGATTTCTGTCTTCTGGGTTGTTGCACTGTGTAGAGTGGTCAATGTTAACCAACGTTTCAGAGGTCATACTGCCTCCGTCATCAGGGCGATGAGCTAGTAGCCATTCCAAAATGTTTGTAATAAAAATATATTGCTTTTACCTGCTTCTTTGTATATTCTTACAGAGATTCTCAAACTGTTTCAAATAGAACTGAAAGTCCATCACTTCTCATGAAAAAGCTCGAGATCTCTGAATGGATTAACAAAGTGTTTTACTCAAATGATGAAATAAACCTCTTGGATAATGGCTCAAGCCAGTATATTGCTGTTGGTGAAACAGGATTGGTTACTTTCCAAATCCAGTTTGTTGTGGAAGGCATGGAGGTATGTTAACATATTTTAAAATTATAATTTCATAGTACTACTTCCTCAGCTACAAACTGTTATAAACATAGATGTCAGCTTCAAAATAGTAATTACTAAGTATGTTCCAAGTTCTTTTACTGTTAACAAGTATTTTTTATGAGGCCATTTTTGCTCCAACAAATTAATAGTTCAATCTGTGCATTTGATATATTGTCTTTTCTATTTTATGATTTTGTATAGATGCCCTGTTAATATAAATCTGTTGCAGTAAGTAGGATAGTACAGATTTCTATAATGCATCAGAATATCTTCAGATCAAATGTCATCAAGCCTTTCAAGTTGTTCAGTTTTCCCTTACAATGTTCCAAAACCTGTACTGCCACAAATTTTTACAAGAATTGTATATTTGTGTGTTATAGTTAGAAAAAGTCAATATCTTATCTTTCATAATTGTACAATTCCTAATACACATGCTCACACATACATACACATGCTAGTTCATCATCTGTAGTTTCATTCAACATGTGTTATGTTTTGTTTTCATATGCCTGCATTCTTATAGGGCAAGGATTCATATGTAGATATGGCCATATATAGTTTTGTACCCCATTTCACAAGGCAAAATTTTGTGGTATGCCATCATGCGTCTATGTCTAGGGTCTGCCATGGGTGAAAAAGTTTGAACACTGCACCATTGCTCCATGATAATCTTATCATCCCATTAGGTGTACAGTAGCCCTGAGCAGACAGCACATTCTCATACCCTTGGCCCTAGGGCTTCATCTCTGATCATGTACTTGTGTATTCTAGAAGGTAGTTTTTTATGAGACGTATGAAATGTATTTAAATGAGAATTAGAAAAATTTATATCAACAGTTTGACACAAATACCATATTTGCACATACCTAATCAACTTTAATTTATGATGGTGAAAGGCATATAGGTACAGGTTCTCAGCCCTATGCCCAATCTGTTAAGAAGGTATATAGGTCAATCAGTATTGTTAGAATTCTGAAATCTAGGAGGCTATGATTGATTAGGCTTTCAAATATGATAGAGGAAATTAGAATACATACAGAATTTTGGTCATAAAACCTGTTGGAAATGGCCACTTTGAAAACTGAGGAAATGTGTGATGAGAAAGGGATGTGAATGATACTGATTTTTGGATGTATCCAGTGGCAGGCTTTTGTATTTGAAAGTTGCTACCTGTGTTGGTTACTTGTCCAGTGGCAGGTTTTTGTACTACCAATGCTGAAGATTCATATTCTGCTGCTACCTTATTTTGTTCTGAACTTGATATAATTTCTTATCAAACAATACCTGAAGCACCAAAAGATTTATTTATGATAGGGATTACCAAGTGTATAGTTTCAGTAGCACTAATAAAGTGACATACATTATAGAGAACCCTAATAGACATGAAAAATCACAATTTGTGCTATGACATGTTCTACATCCTTGGCTTAGGTGTATGAAGGACCTATGGAACGTAAATAAATTCTATTTTATTCTATTGTTCAGGTTGACACTACAGTTTGTAATATCAATATATATCCTTGGTATAATATTGTAATTCCTTTCATTTTTCAGAATAAAGGAATGATTGTTCACTCATTAAAAGTCACGTATTATGATCCTTTCCATGAAGCTGAACTGAAGACTTTCACTAACAGGTGTATTAGGCAAAGCAGTTTACAGACATTTGTTAGAGGCGTAGCAAGTTATGCAGAATTGTTTGCAAACAGGGAAGAAATTACTGACTGGCTTATTGAAGAAAATGGACCTCATTTTTCTGTTAACAAAATTCATGAAGATGGAGCATATGATATTAAGGCTAAAGGAAGAACCATTTCATATTTCAATTGTGAATGGAAAATAATTTGGAATGAAGGATCATTGGCTATGATGCCATCTTTCACTATCCGAGCAAATAATAAAAGTAAGTTACATCAGTGATTCAGTCTTCTGTTTCCGTTACTGGAGAATAATGTGGTTTAGAGCTTCAAATTTTCTGTAGGATTCAGATATGTAAGTACTGTTTTCTGCATTCACATATGCAGCAGACACTTACCAACTGAGGGATTACATTCGTGAAAAATACCATGGCTGGCAAGACCAAAGCCTTTGTTCCTTGTTCCTTCATTATATACATAATCTTTAAAAATAATAACCAACCACGTTAGTGCCATGGTAAGATTGCCACTAAGGACAGTAGTGTCACTGCATCCCTGATGTACCCAAGCACTATAAATTTACTTTGCTTCTTGATTACAGGTGATTAACGCCAATGATTTGCAAGTAAAGACACCAGCTATTTTCATGAATATACATGGCGAACAAAAGTAAATTGTTATATGCAGTGTTTGGAAAGCTAAAGATTCAGTAATTTACGCATGTAACATAAAAATGTCATGCTTTAGAAATGAAAATGTGATTCTTTTTCTAGATAACTTCTACAAGGAGAATGAGTATCTCTTCAACAAAATTGTCTCATCTAGTATTACACCAGAAGAGACAAAAGAGTTATGGAAGGAACTTGCAAGGGCTGTAATCCTAGAAAACGAGTTGGCAGTTGTGAAGGTACCCAGCTGCAAATAAGTACATTCACTTTAAAAAACTTCACAGTTGAACACATTCTAGTTAACTGTTTAGTTACTATTAGGATATTCTGGATTTATGTTAAAGTAGCTTAAATATGCATCTTAACCTTCACTGTAAACAAACTTCTGCTACAATTAATGCTTCTTTAGAGTATGATATGCATTAAAGTGGAAGTCTGTCAGGTTTTGTTAACATAACTAGATTATTATGTAAGCCTTTTTTTTGTCATTTCCATAACTGTTTACCAGATAACAATGTGTTGTGTTTAGGTACAGAACTTGTTGAAAAATGTCTTATGCATGATGTGTTCTCGGGTTGGGGACATCTTTAGATTTTTTGGATAGCTAGCATGTACTGTAGCAGGCATGGGAGAAATTAATCCGTAAAGTAAAGGTAAAGTTTTCCCTAGTACTTAACAAAGATACGCTCAGTTCTTTGAATAGTATTAACTTTTTTATTATGAAAAACAAATCTCCGCCTCATTTCTTCCCAGAGTTCAAAATTTCCAGGAATTCTACACCTCTTCCCATCTTTAGATTCACATCTGAAACTTGGGACTTTGTTTTGAAGTATCTGCAAGTAAAAGAAGTCAAAATCTAAACTGACGACAAGGTCATCAAGAGTCAACATATAAATACCTGTGAACAAAAATAACAAGTGATTTTCAGATAAAATACAGTTCCAGATATGCTTGTTTCTGTTCTCAAAATAACTGATCCAATTTTCCTAAGACAAAAATTAAAAAAATGCCTATTTTATGTAGTTAAACATCTCTTATGCTGAGAAAAGAGCCAAGTTACAGTTACTTGATAATGATGTTTGTTATAAATAAGTAAATTAAATGAGGGAATGGATGAAATAACATACACAAACTTGATGACTTCTCGTGTCAGATTGTTACGGTAGTATACATCTCTGAAATTTTGACAAAGGTGAACACATACCTTTCAATAGCTGAAAAATGATATTCATACTAAACATCACATGTGTACCAAGGTCCCAAGTGACAATTCATACATGGAACAATCTGTGAGTAGTAGTCATTGTTTTATAAACCTGCAAGTTAACAAGAGCCTGCCACCATTTCCTATCCTGACCCATGTTAAACCAGTACAGACCCTGCCTCTTGATTTCCTAAAGATTAATTTGGTCAAATATACACTACTGAAAATGCCAGGTGTTTTGTGCAGTAGACCAGGAAGATGCACATCACAGATAATAAATTACAAAAGCACTTGCAAAAATTTTCCTTTATTACAAAATCATACAAAATTACGCTAACAGAACTTTGCACAATTCACTTTCAGTAATTCTTAATTCATACAAATACCATGTTTCTACACTACAATGTTATATGTAACATCTGACATCACAGACAATATAAAACCATAAAGTTGCTTTGAAAAGAAAATTAACTGCTTATAAGAGGGCATAAAATACTTTAGGCTTTATTTTTTATCACAACTAAAGGATGCAGTTCTGAACATGTAAAGTAAAGCTGTCCCACTATACTCATTCTTGACCTCGGCACTAGAAGGGGGCGAGTGGTCAGCATCACCCCCCGGCTGTGCTTTACCCCCTGGGGAAAGGACCCAGTACCCATTAGACAGGAGGCTGGGTGGGCCCCAGAACCAGTCTGGACGCAGAGGCTAGAGGAAAAATCCTCTGCTCCCATCGGGGACTGAACCCCGGTTGTCCATTCCATAACAATTCACTATACTGACTGAGCTACGCTGGCTCCCGCAGTTCTGAACATGCTATACAACAAAGTATCAACTTCTTTTAAGTGCTAATCTGGTTTCTGCATAATTCTCTAAAAACAATTTTCATACATCACCAAAATATATTTTGAATTCATAGCTTGTGTCATAAAGCGAGTTACTATTCAAATCCATACAAAACAAGAAATGGTGTTTCACTCCACATTTCCATATATATTTATGTAATACTGATGAGATGGAGAAAGCAATAAAGTGGCATTCTTAATGTGGTGTGTTTCTAGGTTTTCAAGCACCAAAATTAACAATAAATGAATATTAAAATAAAATAAGTGTAATACCAGCCTGCAGAAAATAGTGATACACTGAAAACCAGAAAACATTCTGCATCTGCATTTACTGGAAATTAGGATTGTAAGGAGCTTGTTTAGAATATACTTCATTTGCTGTAGCTTCACTGTATGGTGGTGGCTGCTGACCTAAGGAGAAAAAGAAAGCACTCTAATGTAAATATTATTCAGCTACACAATTCCACCCTGCAAATTCCAGTCATATTCAGACATGAAACTAAGGTTTTAAAAGTTTAATGTTACCTGCTAGTGGTGGGTACACTGGGTAAGCTGTTGTTTGGGGCATGGGCATCAGTGTGGGCTGAGGTGGATATAGAGGAGCCTGTTGTTGAACTGGCTGTGGAGTAGCCACAGTGGTCTGCACTCCTGGTTGAAGGACATCTTCGTAAAATAGGTATATTTGCAAAAACAGACAAAGAAAAGCAAAACAAGGCTAAGCCTTAAAAATTATTTCCTAACATAAACAAGACATAAATCCATTCCCATTTTATTTTAAAACATTTCATCCACAATACAGCTTATTACAGTGGCTGTCACTAGAAACACTGAAGGTCAGTAAGTGATTTCAAATGCCTAGGGTGAGGCAAGTTAAAAGTGTTTATATTAAAATTAAAAATACAACAAACACTAAAAACAAGACCAGATGTTAACAGAGTGCAGATTTTGTTATGTACCAGGTTTCCATTTTATGAAGCTGCAGTCATGCTTGCATTGCGTGGTCGGCTGGCGATCTGTTGACGTCAGCAGGACTAGTGCGTGTTCTTCCCATGAGTCACCGGCGAATCAGTTTCATTGCGTCTCTCGTTGCGCATTGACGTTGATAATATGGTGTATAGTATTACGCAACGTGTGTTCTTAGTCGAAACATATGCCAAATATTCATCCTACAGAAGATGCCGCCATAAATATCGCAGACATTTTCCTGGTGTAAGTGTTCCTAGCAGGTCCATGATAGAGAGATTAGTAAAAAAAATTCATAGTACGGGATCAGTTTAGGATAAAAAGAAGAAAAGGAAATGGAGTGTATTGACGGAAGAGAAATTGGATGAAATTGGGGCTTTCTTAGAAAAAAGTCCAAGGAAATCTTTGGCATGTTTAGCTGCACAATCTGGCGTGTCACTGGGATCTGCTCACACAGCAATGAGACTTCTGAAAATGTGACCATATAATAACTGATGAAGAAAAGACTTACAGTTTCTTCATGCAAGACAATGCTACAGCTCACACAGCTAATCGGTCGATGTTAGCATTAAGAGAAGTGTTTGGTGAACAAGCTATCGATCAGTGGCCTCCGCGTTCCCCAGACTTAAACCCGTGCGATTTTTACCTGTGGGGCATGTTGAAGAACAGGGTTTATGTAAACAATCCGCACACTGCAGAAGAACTTAAAGAAAATATTCGACAACTGATTTCGACAATTACCCCAGAAGAGCTTCGTCGAGTATTTAGAAATATGTTAACGAGATGTGAAGCTTGCCTGCAAGCACAAGGAAGTCACTTTGAACATCTTTTGTGATTTAAGGTAAGAACAATTAATGTAATAACATGTATTAGTGACGAGAAATATTCGTAGTTCGCTGTTACTAGCAGCACTGAAACTGATTCGCCGGTCACGACTCCCGCCCGCATCAATGGGGCGCCAGCCGACCACGCAATGCAAGCACGACCGCAGCCTCATAAATTGTAGACCCGGTACTTGCTAGTAGTAAAGAGAAATGAAGTATAGATATGAAAATAACTGGCATTAATAATGCTGCACATCTGGCAACTAAGCTCTTGTCCTTATTCTGACAATGCTGTTACAGACCTGTTACTTTATGATGGTCCTTTGCCAGTGCAAGAGAGGACAGAAAGGGAAGGGAGATGAGAATAGAACACCTTTCTAAACATGGGAAACTTTTTCCACTATTACATACTGCCATAAACAGTCCCACGATGACGCCTTTTGTATATCAAACAGCAAGGGCAACACAGACAACACAAGCAAAAGACAAGCAAGAAACCAACAGCAGCTGCAATTAGTATGGGCAGGAGACCTGCAAAGCTGAAAGAAATAAACCAAAATAAAATCCACTGTGGTAAAATTACATCATATTTTTCTGGAATTAAATAGAAGTCACCAGTTACCTTTCTTTATAGGATATATTAAAAATAAATAATGCATATGGTCTGGATTACAATTAACATTTTAACATATGCATACCAGGTGATGACTGGTATTATTGGTAAAATGCTATGATGGCTGTCTTCTGGGATGTAGTGTCAAGTAGTCTGGCATCATCAGAGTGATGAGTCGCTCACCCTGATGATGGAGCCAGCAAGGACCTCTGAAATGTTGGTATAATTCTACCAGACTACACAGCACTACAGCCCAGAAGACAGCCATCTTCATACTGATCTCCAAGAAAACCTTAAATCCTGCTTGGTAAAATACTGTCTTTACTACAAATTTACAGTTATTACTATAGTTCCAAATAATACGAAAATGTAGAGGAGTTTAATTAAAACATTGTGTCCACTCCATCAGTTCTTTAGCTCTCAGGCACAAAAACCTATGTTTTTAAAGGCACTATACACTCCAGAAGCAACAGATGTTTAATATTTGTCTTCTTCATTTAAATGCCTGGGTACTGATGGTAGCATTTACATTCAGTGGCATTGAATATTTACCATGTATGAATGTGTAACCATGTAACAAATCACTTTCTAGATCTATGGCATTGATTTAATAAATATGTATGATGGAGCTATACACTGATGAAAATGTCCAAGGACACAGACAAAAATCTCAGAAGTAACTTTTATATCAAAACTACAATGTAATTCCTAAGAGTAAGGACACCTGAAACAAAATGCTGTATATTCACCAGAACGTACCTATTGAAAAAAAATTGTGTACTGTTACAACAGTAAACACTATTTGCATCCACACAGCAATACATGTTATCTGCATTGTCAAAAAAAGAGGGACAAGATTTCACTTTCACAATATCTAACCTCTCCAGCAATGTTTGGTGATGGTCCAATGCACACTCCATGCCTGAAACAAGTAATCATAATCGTGCATAATCCAAATCAACTAAAATTACAATTTCTGTATATTGCAACAGGTTTACTGGAGACATTTTTAAATATACTGACTACTACACTCTTCTGACCATTTCCTCCTTCATCCACTGACACTTGTAGAATGGTATAAATACATTTAACGGAGCAGGAAAGGATGGCAATGTTGATATATTATTAAATAACTCAACACAACTCTTATCTTTTGACTTCACTTTATCATTAAAACTGATCAAGGCGTGACCTAACGCCATTGGCAAAATGCCGCACCCTACTGTACTTGTTTATTGTTCAATACTTACACGTAGCTACGTGGAGCCACGACAGGGAAATATAGGATACAAATAGAGCACTAAGCCAACAGTAACCCATAATTCGCTGTTCCTTATCTACGTACAACCCGTAATTCCTTCAATCTCTCGGACCAGCACCAAAACTAACAACACCAGTACAACTTCGCCAACAGGCCACAGAATACTTAACCACAGACTCCTCAGAAAATTGTTTACAGTTTTTTGAGCTACGTCCAGCGCTCGGCTTCACTGTACTCTTTTTCAAGAACTCTACCGCTACCTTCTTTGCCCATTGATAGCTACACTGTGGGATCCGTGTCCACGTTATACTCTAACATTAGGTGCCAAGAGAACGCAGCGGGCGAGTTTCTCCATTCTCGTTGAAAACGGCCTTCAATTAGGAATTTAGTTAGTCTGGATTTTATTTGTAATTAACAGGTTAGGATTTAAGTAAGAACGAAAGATATTATCAGGTTGCAGGTATAACTTGTTGCATTTTTTTTAAGTTACAAATTGGTCCGAACCAGGGACTTGAAATGAGAATGTAGTAATGATTAAATTTAGGTTTTCATTGTCTTTGAGCCAAATTTCAGAGGTTTTTACTTTGTGTCATAGGTTGTACTTCAATTATGAAAAGTAATTATTGCGCTATATTTCACTGGGTACTGCACTTTTGAAACCGTGTAAGTTTTCCCCAACTGGAAATAAATGTAATGTTATTCATAATACCCGCTTTTAGACTAACATGCTCTTAATCGTTACAAGTACACAGATAGACATTTAAGACTTAAAACAGTTTATGATATATTTGAATATGCTATTTCATGAAATAATATGTCATAAAAATGTCATACATAAAGATATTTTGTGCTTGGTTCGATGTTGGGGGTGGGGGTTGCAACGTCAGCTAATGCAATCTATTAACCAGCGTAGGCGATGTGTCCAGCAGCCATCACGTTTGCAGCTGCACAAGCGCAGTAGAAGTCTTCATAATGGAAGCTCTCGGTAGTGTTGGATGTGAGCATTATAAAAGGAAATCTAAGTTTGTTGTAAGTAAATGTAATTCTGCCAAATTGTAAATCAGCATATCAAGCTTTAAACGTTAAGGGTTATGTAGTATATTATTCCTTTGACTATAATTATTGGGAAACGGATTTTACGTCTTTCAGATTGGCATCAGTCAAATATGGGGAACGTTTTTTTTTCTCCAGTCAGTTGCAAAGTTTGTGTGGTACGTCGTACAAGAAATAAACATCAGAACTGGATAACATTATAGAAGTGCAACCTATAGGAAAAGGCTGTCAACCCCCCTGGTTTGTTCCGAAGTTTAGCACGATGTCAAATGGATGCAAGGAAAATCCTTTTCGAATTTGTCTAAACTAAGGAAATTAACAGCATTTTTGCAGGGTCATAGTAGTTTAGCTTCATAAAATAAAAAGATATAATACAAATACTTCCTTTCCCTATTTGTTTGGTATGCTTCGCATTATACGTCGGTGGTATGAATGACATTGATTTCCAATTAAATTTTTCCCACATTGGCATCATAATGTTCTTGTAGCCTTGGTGCAGTTAATATGTACACCCGACGCTTGATGCCCATTAAATTCATTTGATATGCATCTTCCTCATATTTTGGAAAAGTTTCAATCGTGTACAAAACATTGTGCTTGTTAATGTTACATGTGAAACGTTTCCAAAATTAACGTTAGTGTGTTCTTAGGTTTTGGGTTAGTGGTCATTGACACATTTTGTAAAACTACATATCCTTTCACACAGAAGTGTTCATTCTGTAAGGAAATGTTTTGATTGACAAAAGTTTCTGAAACTTTACACAATCAAATTTTAATCATATTCTCTCTCACACCCAACCCCAACCCCTATTGTTAGTACCTAACTTTGGAGGGATATGGATTTTACTCTAAATGCAGACCTTATAAGAACACCAGTTTCAAAAATGTATTAATGTTGTAAATTTGGATCCTGATTGTCACAAATTAATCATTTAACTTGGAGTTCTGGTATAAAGCATGGAAAGCAAGAATTTTCTGTGATTTTCTTATTTTTTAAGCAAAAGAATTAGTGTACAGTTTCTGTCACTTAAGTGTTTGAATTCTTTAGCGTCAGAGAAGTTGTTGAAATTCCGCTTTCGTTATTACGGAAAGAGCTGAGTTGTGAATCGCTTGTAGAAGAAGTGTGTCGTAGACTAGATATTTTTGTGCTGGTAAAAACGTTTTAGAATATCACAAGTACTTATCTTATATAAGAATTATTACATTACATTCAGCTACCACAGACCCATCTTAAGCGTAACTAATTCAAGTTAAATAAGCAATGTCTTAATCAAACTATTTACTCAGTTGTAAAGCATCTATAAAGGAAATATTTAGAATAAAGCTAATATATAAACGTCCTTTCAATTTATTTATTGCTTAAATATAATTTAAATACAGAGACATATTTATGTCAGATTCTCCGGAACCGTGGTTCCACTGCCCTTTTTTTTTTTTTTTTGATAGAGTTTAATTTAAATTCCTTGTTATGATCTGTTGTTTTAATTTACATTTTCTGTTGTCTCTACATAAATGCATATTAGTAAGTTATAATTTTACATGACTGTTTACTTCCTTATCAGTTACATATTGTCATTTGCAGATGGTATTCATAACTTCACATTCACTATCCTTATTGTTTTCTTCTTCAGACACCTTGCTGCAATAAAATATATACATGTCGTTTCTGTCATGATGAAAATGAGAGCCACTGTGTAAATAGAAAGGATGTGACTGAGCTTGTATGCACAAATTGTGACACCAGACAGAAGGTTCAAGCAGAATGCGAGAATTGCTCTTTGCGATTTGGGAAGGTAAGTCAAGGTTTGTCCATGAAATACCAACATGATTTTTGGGTTCATGAACAATATCACCCCCACCCCATACACATATATGCAGTTAGATAGTAGTAGTGAACTCAACATTTTGTACCGTATCTGTATGAGGTGTTTCTGAGGATCAAGTCAAACCTACAGGCAGATACGTCTGGTCTTGAAGTTACAGTTAGCATTGTTGGTAAATAAAAGTATGTATCATCAGTTACGTAAAAATGTAATTTGTCAGTTGCTGAACATTTCATAAAAAATACAGTATTTGTATATGACATGCACAGAATAAATAATCTTTATTGGCCAGGCATTTTTTTTTCACCAATCACTGATGGGTAGATGAATGTATTTGTTGAAATGTAATTATGAGTAATGATGGGAATTTGTCACATGTATGTATATATATATGTATGTATGTTTAATAACTTAATTTAGAAAGTTTCCTGAATTGCATTTACTTTTAGTATACATGTTTGGAGTGTAAGCTATTTGATGATGAAGAGAAGAATCAGTACCATTGTGATGGCTGTGGGATATGTCGAATTGGTGGACGAGATAAATTCTTCCACTGTGAGACATGTAATATGTGCCTTCCTATCAAATTGAAAAATAGGCATCGGGTAAGTATGGTATACCATTTAAAATGCATAAGTTGTTCTTTCATTTCATCTTACGTAGAAAAAGCCATGGTAAGGTAAGAATATGAGGATTGTTTGTGTGAGAAAGGAGGAAGTACATATCAGAGTCTGGTACCAAATTCCTCCTCTGTGGAGTCCATATAGAGTGAGCAAATAACTTGTTGAAAACTGGCATTTGAAGATATTTCATGTAGATTTTAATCCTGAATTCTGAGTGAAATAATGTTGTTAGTATCATTGGTTTGAACAGTTTGCTGTTTGTTCTGGTAAATTATTGGTGAATATTTTGCTGGCATAGGTATGGAAAATGAAGAATAATTGGCTAACTCTTAATATTGGCATGTGAAGTGAGTGGACACATGGACCATCCAACAGTAATTGACGACGGAAAGTATGTGGATCAAAGTACGGATAGAAGCAGGATGGTTAGGATTCTGATAATTAATTATGTACATTAGTAACCATTGGTTTATGTGTTGATATATAATGGGCATGTCTACATGCTTGGTTTATGATTAAAGAGTTGTCTTTTGGTGGATAGATTGCATTATTAAAGGAAAAACCCACTTTATGAGAAATTTGTTTTTCACTGACACCAACAGCTACAAAAATTGTATTGTAATTGTTAGAGAATTAGTGGGTTTAGTTAAAACAGCTCAGTGATCACAAGAATGCAACATTCTTCAAGAGTGCTTCAATGGGAACTCTGATGTGTGTGTTGGTAGTGTGCAGCAGAGCATTCCACATGAATCAGTGGCTGTTGTTTTCTAAGGGAACAAATTATTATGTTGTTATGTATGTTCGGTAGCAAATGTGTTTATAATACTAGTATGTTTCTCTGAAAATTCTTCTAAAACACAAAACAAGTACTTGTTTTATATTCAGTCTAATGAATCTGCTGTTAGTCCCATCAATCAGTCCGTTGATCATTAACATATTGACCTACAGTTAGCTACAACTCTCAGTGGGGATTAACTGTTTGTTCATAGTGTTTTGATGTTTAAATGTTGTGCTGAATTAAACTGGCAGTTAAAATGAAATCTCTATTTCCATTCTTCATTTAGCCATTGAACTACTGCCAGTCCCATGTACTGAATGAAAACTCACAAATGAGTGGTTGAAAGGAAAGTATGCAGTTCCGTTGCTTGATTTTAATGTGGTTTTGCTTCTTGTTTTGTAGTGTGTAGAGAATGTTTCTCGTTCAAATTGTCCTGTGTGCCTTGAGGACATTCACACATCACGCATCCCTTGCCATATTCCTGAATGTGGTCATCTTCTGCACCGAACCTGCTTTGAAGAATTGCTTCAGGCAGGCCACTATGCATGTCCCACGTGCCAGACATCGCTACTTGATATGTCACAGGTATACTGTAGATACCTAAATTGTGGACTAAACAGAAAAAAAAAGAGAGAGAGGAGTTGAAGTCTCGGTTTCTAAAGTTGAAATTGTAGTTTTTGTGTGGTAAAAGAGGTCTGTATGTTCCAGCTAACTGCAAATTCTGCTTAACTTAAAAGGAAATTGGTTAATGTTCTATGAAATATTAAGGTAATTATGTTTTTCACTCTATGACATAGGTGTTTAAGCTGAGATCTCTTGAAAAGTTTTGACATAGGTGTTTAAACTGAGATCTCTTGAAAAGTTTCTTCAATACTCATGGTCACAGTAGTATGTAACAACTTTACCAGTTTTCACAGATACCTGTTCTTTTTGTATATGTCATGTCTTCAAATTCTTAAATAATCTTAATTGCACTACTTGAAAGATTCTTCGGTGATTGCTCTGTTTGTTTATTATTTTAGTATTTGGAAATTATGTGCTATAAAATTTAAGGAATGTATGATCCCTTTGAGCCGCCACGGTGGTGTAGCGGTTAGAACGCTGGCCTTGTAATCCTGGGGTCTTGGGTTCGATTCCCGGCATGCCTGAATTTATAACTTGTGTTGGGCAAGGCCGTGGTCTAGGCAACACTGGGTTTTCCTCCGGGGGCTTCCCCGGTTTCTCCGTGGCAGCCCAACAATTACTCCATTCACACACAGAAGAAGGCAATGGCAAACCACTTCTGGATCATCTGCCAAGAACGTATATGAACAGGTGCCAGTCCGAGAAAAGGATGGAAGGATCCTGTTCATATGGACCTGTCGTCAGACAGAACAGTAAATAAATAAATAAATAAAATGATCCCTTTCTCTATGTAGTAACTATGAACTAAAAATGTCATTTGGCTGAACGACTGCAGTGAACGTACAGTTGCGTCTTGGCTGGAGTGTATGCCTGAGAGTATGTTTATTTTTTTTTTAGCTGTGGAAATATTTGGATAATGAAATTGAAATGACACCAATGCCTCCAGAATACAAGGACTTTAAAGCCGAAATTCTGTGCAAGGATTGTCATGAGGTAGGTATTACACAGGATGTATGATACTATTATATTTTGAGTAACCCTTTTAGATGTGATGAAGTATAGGCATTTTTTCCTTCTTAAATAGATGTAACATACATAATTTAAAAGTCTCATTAATAAAACTTTACTTGCAGTGAAGATCCTGTAATTTTAATGAAAGCAATGGTATTGGGTGGCAGTAAGTGATACGTCGGTGTATTCTGTTTTGACGCTGATATGAATAAAATTATTGGGAGTGTTAGAACAACATCAGTATATACAGACTATACTGTTTAAAATGTGATGCAAAGTACAAAAATTATAACAGGAACAGGTACACTCCCGTGTAGTAGACTCTGAGACTTGTGTCATCATCAACTCTCTCTCTTTTCCCTTGGCTAGGCCACTGTTTATGCCAGTTATGTAACAGCTGTGCAGGTGTGAACAGAATTAATTCTAGAACATTAATTCACACAAATAATTTTGCTGCTGTTTGTGAAGCAGTTTGCAGTGCATTTTCTGATAGGTACCAAATATGACAATGAACTGGGATAGCTCAGTCAGTATAGTGACTAGCTACGGGCTGGATGAACGGGGTTCGATCCCCGGCAGGGGCATAGGATTTTTCCTCTAGCCTCTGCGTCTAGACCGGCTCTGGGGCCCACCCAGCCTCCTCTACAGTGGGTACCAGGGTCATTTCCCGGGGGTAAAGCCGGCCGGGTCGTGATGCTGACCACTCAGCCCCCATCCAGTGATCTAGTGCCAAGGTCAAGAATGAACAGGAGCTATGCCCCCGCTCACCCCAAGAGCCTGTACGGCATGTAGCGGGACAAACTTTTACCAAATATGACAACAGTACACCAAGTGGTAACAAAATTTGAGGATGTAGGAAGCATTTTTGGAAGAAAACTTTTCCAGCATTGCTAGTGTCTGCTTTAGGTATTATGGCCCACAATGTAAACTGCTTTACTGTGGAAGTTCAAAGGTGTGCACATTGTTCGGCATGGATTTTGCACACTGCATTTTCCAGACCTCACCCCACCAGACATATTTTCTTGGGGATTTCTGAAAGAAAGAGTTTATTCAAATAACCACAGAGCTTGGAGGTACTAAAACACAGTATTTGAACAGACTGTTACAGATATTGACCCAGAAACACTTTGGAAAGTCATGAAACACAAATAAAGGGCAGGTGCTTGTCTTTGAGAAAGTGGTGGATATTTTCAGTATCTGTAAATTCTTTCTTTCAGTGAAAACTAAAAAAAACTTGCTTGTTGTGTTATGTTGATGTCAAAAAAGTTTACAATATTGTTGTAGTTAAGAGTTACATTTTAAATTAAATATCATATATTATACACTGTCCTAAAAAGATGTATACACACACATTCAGTGAATGATAAAAAGACATTTTAATAAACTAAACTGTTACATATCAGCTTTGGAACTTTGTGAATCAACAAGTCTAGCATAACTGTACTTAATTACCACTGTTAGCTTCTTGGCATAGTTGACAGCAGTGAGCAACTAACTGACAAGCAGCCACCAAAGTTGCTTCTGGAAATAGAGTGAAAGACCATTTAATTTCTTGCCAGGGCTCGTGAAGTGTTGCTGGCTTTGTGCTGTATACTGTGTCCTTCAAGTAACCCCGCAAGAAAGTCGGGTGGGATTAAATCTGGTGATTGTGTTTTGTACCCAACAGATCCTCTCCTTCAGGGAAAGCATTATCAAGATAGGTCCTGATATTGCAATGGTAATGTGTGGGTGCCCCATTTTATTGACATCTTCATCTCCATATAGCTGACAAGTGGCAGGAACAGTGGATTGTTGAATGTGTATACATATTTTTGGGACATCGTCTTTGCGGGTGTGTGTAGATTAAGAGGGGGGAGTATATAGATGTCATGTGCTTGTGTTTTTTTGTACAGGTTAGCTGACAAGTCTTTGTACCCCTACCTTACTTAACATGTGGATCTATGTACACGTTATGTGCCATGGTACACTACCATTACACCACATGCTTTGGCGCATGTCGCGCAGAACACGTGCATCATGCTGTGTTTCGAACATGATGGTGCACATACAGATCCACTTGGTGTACAGTGGCTCTTGACACGTGGTAAGTTACGTAGGGGTACATTAACTTCTTGACCAGCCTGTTTGACATAAAAATTTTACTTCTAAAGGAGCATGAAATGAATTTGACCTTTTCTGATCAGCCCTAGAATTTATAATATTACTGATTATATTAATTTCTTTTTGCCCCCTCTAGGAATCTATAGTAAAATTCCATGTAGTAGGCTTGAAATGTATTAACTGTGGATCATACAATACATGCAGAATAAAGGGTTCTCCTAAACCGGATATTTCTGGTAAGTTTTAACATTTATAAAAAGTTTTTACAAACATTCTTGAGTGTGTAATAACTCTATAGTTAGAGAAAAGTTTATATTTAGAAATTATATTCCCACATTATAATGATGGGACTGAATTTTCAAAAACTATATAGTTTGTTCTCACTCTTATCCTCACCCTGTAAACTGTGACTGATTGACAAAGTAAAGATAAAATTAACTGTGTATCTAATGAGTTAATAATGGTGTCTTAAATGGAATATGATCTGGGTTCTTTCTTTAAAAATACTGTGATCGCTGGTTATTTACTATATTTTAGCTCAGCAGGATGGGCAAAGTGCAGCTGGAAGCTCAAGCCATTCTTCCAGTGGAGGCTCTCCTGGTGCTGGAAATGAAGACCCATGTCCGTCCTCACAGTAGACAACTTTTCTGTGCAAAAGTAACTTTCTACATATACATTTTCTTTTGTTTGTAAAAATGTTGTTGTAGGCGATGCTATAGCTATTCTTTTTCAAATTTTTAGTATAGGAGGTGACTGGTGCTAACTATCATTATAGTTATAGTTAACAATTATTGTTGATTACAGTGTGGTTCTCAACTCTCGTATCGCCCTAACTTGTATTCCTGAAATATATCACTTTTTTAATTAATTTTATGCTGTAGATTATTTATTGAACATTTGAGGGAAGAGGAATATTTAAAACTGCCCTGCCTGATAATATGACGTAAAATATATTTCTAACTACATTTCAGATCCTGTGGTCACAACAGATTGTTTTGTTGCACGTTCACTTTACAGTAAAAACACTGTAACATTTCTGAAACATTTGGATCTTTTATTAGACTTGCATTTTTAGTCATAACTATTTCAGTTTGTGTATGTGGATTGCTTGTAGCAGAAATGATGATGAGCAGACAATTTTTAGGTATATTCATCCATCTTTATACTTAATCTTCAGAAGATCTACTGTTCTGTGGTAATTTTCAACCATGACGCAGAAGATAACTTTCAGATGACGTATTAAAATTCCGTGATTTGTGACTGAATCATTAACCAATGTGTACTTTACAGTTGTAAGAACATGAAGTTTAAGATATGGTTTTGATTCCCAGTTTCCCAAAGTTCAGGAATTGTGTGTGTGCATTTAGATGTGTTCAGTAGTATCGGAATCCGCAGGTTTATCTGCTACTTTCGTGTTTCATGTAGTGAAGTGGTGGAATGGGATATTGAAATGGATAACGTATAAATTTTTGGACTGTAGCTTTGAGTAGGTGATCACAAAATTCAGTCATGAAAGAAGAGACATAAAAGGTGCTGAGAATCCATGGTGTAATGCCTACATCATCTTTTTTTTTAGGAAGTTGTTGATATTTTTTTCCCAGGCACTTTCAAATCTTTTAACCAAGTTCGGTGTTCGTATCCATGTGCTAGCTATTCCTTACTATTTGATGATGTATAAAAAGAAGTTAATAGATTAAAAATGATATAATTTTCAGTTGCTATATTTGAAATAAATTTTCTGCCATGAAGAAGAGACTTAACACGGTATGTCACAATGCTTCTTAAACTATTTGTGTAATATGTAAGGTGTGTTACTGTGGAAGACTTGACTCTGTATCAGGTGACCAGTGTAAAGATAAAATAAAACAATAGTTGTCTGTTAGGTATACTGATTTGTAATGTAGCTACATAAGATGTGAATTTGCAGTTTTAGTGTTTATATTTTTGCATTTGAGGACCATTCTGTATAACTTATTTGTGTGTATGTTTCAGTTTAGTGGTTTCAGTATAGACAACTAACTGCTTGCAGGTAGTTCAGCTTATTTCTGTGGTAATATATTAGTGTTTCACTGTTATATGTTTAACTACACATCTCTAAATCTATTCCGTATATACTCGGGGTATATTTATAACTTTTATGGTCAGTGGGAGGGAGAATAAATTATAAGCATAATTAATGGAATCCGAGGCACAGTGATTTTAAGGTACCATGTTTTATCGTAATATCTTGAGCCATCAAACAAGGAATCTTTTTAAATGAATACTGTGTTAGGGAAGAAGAGTTGCATATTTACTCTAAATATTTATAACTGTACTGAATTTTAAATTAATGAAAGTTGGTCTAGGTATAGGTCACGTCCGAAACAGTAGGCATTTTATTTCTTGAGCGTGAAGACCATGTGTGATGTGGCTAATTGGAATGTACTGGTTCAGTGTAGCTCAGGATTCATAATGAACTGAATGATGGATCTCTGATTTTGTGAATTATGACTTATTAAAACAGACTAGGTCACTGTTTCCATATTATAGAAATGTAGTTGAAGTTATAAGGGTGAAACTACTACATATTCCATCTGTTGACTAAAGTTTGTTTTTAATGTGTGAAGTGAAGCATTTTAGTTTTGATCCACACCTTGTTTTACAAATACACTGTCAATATGCTGTGATATTTGTTCATCTTTAAGTTAATTCAGGTTTTTAAATGACATTTTATGTTTTTGAGTATTGTATAATAAATACAATTTCTTAGTCATGTATGTTAACATGAAATTGCAGATTTTAAGAAATAGCTGAGAAAGCTGTTGTACATTGTTCAGTTTGTTACCTCATTTAATTTTATTCTTGTCTCTTAATAAGTCATAAATCTTGCTTTTCTGTGAATAACATTTTATCATCAGTGTGAATGAAACATTTTAATTCCTTCACCTTATTTTATTTTAAGCCCAGAGATCATTTGATTTGCAATAGGCAATTGGACAATGCAAGTGAGTATAGAAATACTTTCTGGTGCCAGTTGAATCATATAAGTAGTGTATCTGAAATATTCCCATCATTTAACAGTTTATTTTTAATTCAGGTTGTACCAGTGTGACACCAAAGTGTTCACAATAATCTCTGTTTCAAAAGTGAAGTGTGGAATGATCAGTACATTAATTACAGCTATGAATGAGTCAGATAATGAGTAGAATTGCATATTCAGGCTTGAAGTTAGTGTTTTGTAATAATGAACCTGAGTGGCATTCACATCATTCTCAGCAAACCAATAGCAAGTTCCTGGCACTAAACCATATTGCTTTTAAGACTCATCACCAAATATATGTATATTTCCAATTTAATTGCTGTAGATCACCATTTACCATCTTATGAACAGCGTTATCATTCAGTTGCTAATTATATTAAACAATGAAAGGCCTGAAAATGAGTCTCTTTAACATGAAATGCTGTGGAAGGTCTCATATTGAGTGAACCCATATACTAAAGTGCTGGTGGAGCTTTAAGACTAATAGGGATACTTCACACACAGTCAATGTATGGCTTTTGGGTCATCTTGGTGCAGATGAGCATCAGTACAACAGACCTGCAATTGATGAAATGAGTTGTATGGCAAATGCCAGGGTATAATTCAAGAAGGGCACGACCCGCCACTCCGATCAAGGAGGCCTTCAGCTGAAGTGATTTCCTCCCCCAGCTGCAGAGGACGAAGCGGCCCCACCATCTCTGGGTTCAAACACCTGAGAACCAACAAACCAAATTCTTTTGGGCAAGTTGCCTGATGTGATGACCTCCCATCAACAGCAACAGAACCCCGTTAGCGTAAGCAAATTCCCATTACAGTTATAACATTTCCAGCAATGCGTTTCGTACGCAGGAATGGTGTTACTTAGCAAGGGACGATATCTTGCTCTTGAGATTTTAGGTTGGTCTGTGAGTCGTAAATATGAGATACGTTTCTTGAAGTATGGCTGGTACATAAAGGATTGTCGGCGAGCCACTTTTATTCCTGAAATATATCACTTTTTAAATAATTTTATGCTGTAGATTATTTATTTATTGAACATTTGAGGGAAGAGGAATATTTAAAACTGCCCTGCCTGATAATGTGACATAAAATATATTTCTAACTACATTCCAGATCCTGTGGTCACAACAGATTGTTTGTTGCACGTTCACTTTACAGTAAAACCACTGTAACATTTCTGAAACACTTGGATCTTTTATTAGACTTGCATATAAATCAGTGCATTTATAGTCATAACTATTTCAGTATATGTATGTGGATTGTTTGTAGTAAAAATGATGATGAGCAGACAATTTTTAGGTATATGCTATATCAAATTCTCCTCTGGTGAAACCGCTACAGTCGAAGTGCTGCCATCTCTGACAGTGCTCGCATTCTATGGAGTTGTTGTTGTCTTTGGTCGTGGTTCTTAAAACTGAAGTCTATGCTCTTTGATTGTTTCTTAGGGAAGTGTACTTCACCAGCGCATGCGCAGAACCCACTTTCCGCTCTGTCCCACAAGCAACGGCTGAGAAGGTAGCGTCTAGTGTTTGGGTGATTGCCAGTTATTATTTTCCAGGTTTGATTACTTTATTGTAGATTTGTTAAAATAGTTTCCTGTTATATGTATAGAGGTGAGACGGCAGTATAAAATCATAATTTTTTAAAATTAGTATAATTTTTACACACTTTAAAACCGTGCAGAACAATTACTGCTTTTATTCTCCTTGGAATATATTGCGTGATAGTAATTTTTTACATCTTAAAGGAACTCTGTTGCACATTTACTTAATCCAATTTTGTAGAATAGAATTGAATTTATTTGCATTCTGTAGATCGTTTATAGGTCTAACCCAAGTATGTATGTCTTAGCATAAATACAATACTAGTTGAAGATGGCTGTCTTCTCGGTTGCATTGTGTACAACCCAGAAAACCGCCAACTTAACCCTCCAGGACTCGCGTTGTGAGCGCGGCACCGCATTTTCAGTAAATGTCTGATAACTCTTTCTAGGAATTGTTTTCTCTCCTGTCACTTTTATCTATGTTAAGAGGAAACCCCCTTCCATGGGAATTTCAAAGGAAATATTTCTAGCTACGACTATAGACCCACTTTTTTAAGTTTACTTTTAGAATTCTAATGGTGCGTCGGCCTGCTCACACGCGAGTCTTCTTTATTGGTCACGTTTACCAATAATGGCTTCTAAAACAAGATCTTCTGATCCAAATGTTTGGTTGAAGTGGTTATTAGAAGAAGAAGAAGAACGTGAAAGAGAACAAGTGAGTGCAGGAGAAATTATAGATTGTGAATCCGATGATAATCAGGATTCTGATGAACCACGAGAGGAGGATCACGGTAGTCAATCAGAAAACTCGGCTGAAAGTTTAGATGAAGATTCCAATGCAGGAATAAGTGATCTTTATCTTGGCATAGATAAAATGACTAAATTTCGAAAAGTTTCCCTGCGAAAAAGTAAAAATGTCGCACCTTCATGTGGTCAAAGGATGGGCAAAAAACTCAAAAACCGAGATAGAGTGCAGGCAGCTACTTTTTTAGATAATTTATTGGGTATCACAAAATTCACAAATAAAAAACTGGTTAAAATTAGAGAAAATTATTCTAGGCAAAGAGACTGCTTAGAAACTTCAATCGATGAAATCTAAGATTCAATTGGACTTTTATACAATGTTTTAACATTTTATTAGTCTCTTAATCGTAACACCATAAATAAATTAAAAGTCAGTAAAAGTATTTGCTCAATTGATGGGTTGCAGCGCTCGCACGCGAGTCGGGACGTTCCAAGGGTGGACACAGAGCGCTGGAGGGTTAAACCAACTTGTCATTTAAACTATGCTAGCCCTTTGCTTCATTCAGATTGTGTTCGGGAGATATTTGATAGTTGTGCCTGAAGGTTTAGTCACCAATACCAGAGCCCACCATTGTTGGATACAGTCCTGAGCCATTTACACCCACTTACTATCCTCAGTCCAGCTTTGTAAGAGGCATCTTAATATTTTCTTCCCATTACCTTATCAGCCTTCCAAATTGATGTTTACTAAGTGTTTTCTTCACAGAAATTCAGTGAGAATTCTATAGATTTCCATTTAAAGCCATAAACCCAGCTCATTGTAGGATTTTAGATTTCATTGATCTAAAAATGGCATTTGACCTGTATCTCATGTGAAATTGCTCGCTCACTTTGGCCTTCACATATCCCGATATGTTTGTGATGACTTTCTAACAAGTTAACATTTTAACAGTGTTTATGGTTATCATGTAAATTATTTTGTTGATTGACTAGAAGTAAATGTGGAAATTGCATATCTGTATATTCTTTAAACTGTTCCTTAGGAAATAAAACCTATTAAAAATTTCATATATCTAATGAGAATTGAGTCAGGTGGGCCTGTGTAAAGGAGTACTGATGTGATGAACATGTTGGAGATGCAGTGTGCAGTATCCTGAAATATTTAAAATTTGAGTTTTAGCTACACGTGTATTTTATGAGTAATTGTTTAGATGTGGTTTCTTGGTTTGGATATAAGGGAGGATGTAACAGCAGAAAGAAAATTGTATCTTATTTCTAGGATAATTTGTTCAAGAAGTGCGGTTTATATAAGACAGGTATTATGCATGTAAGTTGTGTTGAAAAAGTCAATGAACTCTCACCTGCTCAAGGAAGACTGTGAAATTAAGTTTGTTCCATCATTATGAAATCATCTAAGAAGTAAAGATATAGTTCTCACATGTTACTGATTCTGATGTTTACATGTTTGTTATTTAATGTAGGTCATTTTTAAAAATGAATGTGAGTGGAGCTTTACGTGAACAAAAGAGAGAATCTGAGAACTCTGGCAAACCAGGGAAGAGAATGCAAGAATCAGATGATGTACAAAGCATCTCAAAGAAACTCCGAAGAGATGCTGACATTAGTTTTAGTGGATGCACATCAAATGTGAGTTTTCTGTAAGTGGCGTGTATGTGCACTCATGCCTGCACATGTCTGAATATATTGTCCTTATTTATAGGCACATGTTACTAAATATAAGTCATGTATGAACATTTTAAGAATTTGCATCTTGGAGTTCCACTTTTATCAAATGACAAAACCAAGAAGTCAATCTAACTCTGTACATTATAAGAGCCCCTGAAGATTGATTATTATAAGTGTGATGAAAAATGCTTTGTGCGTAGACCATGTTGATTAATACATGTCAGACTTTGCAACTTAACTAGCATGGTTCTAGTGCTCAGGGACATATTTGCCTCATTTGTACAGTTTACTGCAATTAATTTTATTTTAAAAATATACTGACATTACAGGAACCCAAATGTGGTATCATAGAAAGAATATACATGCGAAATTTCATGTGTCATTCATCGATGGAGATCTGTCTAAACCCAAGAATAAATTTTGTTGTTGGGAGGAATGGCAGTGGAAAAAGTGCGATTCTTACTGCTCTTATAGTTGGTTTGGGAGGCAAAGCAAGTTCTACCAACAGAGGAGCCTCTTTGAAAGGTAACATATTGTAACAAGTTGCTAAGATCTTGTGCTTATCTATCTTGAATTTAGTCCAGTCTGGAATACTGACTATCATTTTTCAAGGTCATTTCAGTACCAGTCTCAGTGTACAGTTCACACAGGTAATGAACTGAAATTTGTCATATCTATCTTCCCTTTAAACTAATCTCCCAGTACATAATTTATGTTATTAAATTTCTTTAATCTGATTATATAAAATATACACATTTTGATTCATAGTGTGTACATGTATGAGCTAGGTAAGTATTTGGACAGATATGCAGATAAGATATAGCATATTGTGCACTGGATCTTCTCCTGCCATGACTTACCATTCCTGCAGCATTGTAAAAAATTATACCATTGGTATATATTGCCAATCCATTTAGTAGATTTTGTAAGATGGTGATGTTTAATATCAAGCCCAAGTGACTGAATTAGAGAATTCTTGTGAAAGATACTCTGTTTACCTAATATTGAATGAACAGTGGATTTGGTCCAAAACTTTAATTTTATTTCATATGATATAGGAAGGAAGATTCAGTGTGTGCGTGTCTCAGAATTTTAGAATTGTTCCTATTTGTTCCAGAATTTATAAAGAAGGGTTCAAATACTGCTACAATTGAGATAACGTTGAGAAATACAGGTCATTATAATTATAAGAGAGAAGAATATGGTGACCGTATCATCGTATTGAGAAGCATAAGTAATTCGACTGCTCAGTGCTACTACAGAGTAAAGACAGGACAAGGTACTGGGCTTTCTTTCCCTCTGCTTTTCCTTCATCTTGTATATTGGATGCTCTCTATTAGCCTCAACAAGAAATTTGTTATCTTTAAACAATTATTTTTTCATAAATAAAATATGACTTGTCCCCCTCCTGTTTGTATGTGTTTTTTAAGAGGGCATTGTTCAACATTAGTCACAGTTTTACCATGTACACTGATAATGTGTAAAGGTCTGTTTCATCATATTTGTTACAAATATATTCTATTTTTGGCTATTTAAAAAGATCCACAGATTACAGGCCCATTTTAATTGAAATTGTGTAAAAGTGTCATGTTGGGCTTCTGCTTTTCTGAGCGTCCTGTTCGTCTTCCTCCATATACAGCATTATATAGTAAGTTTCAGTTTATTTCAACTCATATTTCTTTATGTATTGAATTAGTAACGTGGCTGAAGGTTGGTTTACAAAATTTATATACTGTAGTCCATTCAAACTAATAATCTTGATTGATTCTACTACTATTACAAAATTTACAGCTTTTAAATATTGAAGTTTTCTTTAAGTGGCACATTGCCTATTCTTTCATCTACATTAAATTGGCAGCAGGTCCCGACCGTCTCGATAAAATAGTTTGTTTGGAAGAGCAATTGGTTACATTTCTAATTTGTTTCCTGTTGCAGGTGAAGTAATTTCCAGCAAAAAAGAAGAACTGGACAGAATTGTTTCAGCATTCAACATACAAATTGAAAATCCTGTAACAATTATGAATCAGGATACTGCACGGACATTCCTAAACAGCAGCAATTCTCATGAGAAGTACAACTTATTTATGAAAGCGACGCAACTAGAACAGATAAAGCAGACATATGCAGAGTCCATGTTGGATAAACGAACAGCCACTGCCCTTTTAAACTCTAGGAAAGAGGTTATTCTGTTCAAATGTTGATTGTTTGCAATAGAATGAGTTTTATGTTACAACTTTTTACAATTCAGCGTCGTTTTCTCTTTAAATTATTAAATTGTATAATGCAGATTTTAGAAGTTAAAAATGAATAGTATATTCTTACAGTTTTTAATTTCAAAAAATCTTTGTTTATTTCTAGGCAATTATAGTAGCAGAAAATAAAGTAACTGAATTGCAACTCAAATGGAAGAAGGTGCAGTCACTCGGCAACTACCGGAAAAAGTCGTTGGAGCTGGAAAATGAGTTGTACTGGGCTGTTGTAAGTTGTTTTATTTTGTGCGCTAACAGTGAACAGGTGTAGAGCAGGTCTCCAGGAAGCTATTTAATTTGTGTGTTTCATATCTGATGGGATTTATATTCATATAATTATTAAATCTATTTTAAAGCATAATGTAAAATGATGAGTTAATTTTGTACTCAAGTTACTAAATATTGGTCTTTTAGGTTGTAAATCCATGTGGATTTGTAAGTAAATACCAACATTTCTGAGGAACATCCTGCTTCCATCTTTAGGGCTGAAAATATTGAGGCAGTATGTTCCTCTGAACTGTTGGTATCTATAAGTCCTACCAGTGTTCCAACCGAAAAGAGCGATATTCACCACCATGAGAACGTAATATCTAATTCAGAGAAAAAGATTTTTATGCTATCTGATAACTTTATTTATAAGGTTATTTTGTTTTGAAAAGTGTCTATGCTTCATGCCACTTTATATCGCAAGTCGGATACAATATTCCATTGTGACTGGATGGGATCAGCTGAAACTGAATACACATTCACATTCGTGGCGTAACAGCTCCAGAGAACCAAAGCCGACTAGCTTGACTGCTGGCCTCACGTTCACATGCCTAAGCAGAGGTGAACGATCATCCAACCAGATATAGGGTGACATGTGGTCAGCACGACGAACCCCCAGCCATTGCTAGTTTTCATGACCGGTTTACGCTATTCATTGTAGCTCCCCAATTTCCTCACGATGCTGGGTTGGCACCGGTCCCATACACAGTCGAAAGCTCATGAGAAAATTTCTTTTCCCCCCGAGACTTGAACCAGCGCGCGCACAAACCTACATAAATTCACGATAATTATGGAAAATATAACATCTGGTATCCAAAATTTTTCTTTTGCCTGTTTGTTGTTTGTTTGTATCACACCTAAAACATTTTCCACAGGCTTTCATTGCATTTTTGTTGGAATAACATTTCTTAACAATCTTTGAGTTTAGTAAAATTGTTTTATGCATTATTTAATGGTCTGATTTATGTTACTGAAAGGCTGTCTCAGAAGAGAAAGCTGCAGATAAACTGGAGCAAGAAATTGAAAGTCGGAGGGCTGAGTATTCGGATTTGCAACGTGGTGTTACAAAGGAAAGTGAGCAAGAGCAAATGCTGCATCTTCATTCAAAGTAAGAGTACAGAATTAATTGCTGGTTTTAGCGACAGCCTATAACTTTCATGAATATTTCTGTGACAGTTTGGGTTGAGAAATCATTACTTAAAAAATACAGTATCAACTAAATTACGTGTTTGGATGATATTTGTTTGTAGCTGAAGATTTGCACTAAATAGCGAGTTCATGTGACGTGTCTATAATACATCTCTTGTCTAGAGAACAGCATTTCAGGCTGATAATAATTTTGAGTCATTTGGAATTCTCCGTGCTTTTGTCAGAATACAAAATTATTTCAGTAGTAGTAGTATTACAAGCTTAATGAAGAGGGTGGAGGAAAGAAAATTGAGAAAACTTATTTTTGTTTAAAAATATTTATAATCTTGTACATTTGCAGTAGAAATATTATTGCCATATTTGTTAAACTGTAGGATTATTTATTCTGGAAAATTCACTGTTGCCATTCCATTTGTTGCATCCTTATATCACTGAAGTTGAAATCATTACTTTGTTTATTAACTGCCTAAGTAATATTATCGTCTTTCCTATACTTATTTTTAATATATCCAATTTTACCCAAATATAAAAATGTATGACAAAACTTAAATATCTTTATTGTAACTTCATGTAATAATACGCAATCTGATACACAGTTCATTCTCCGGCTTTTGTGCAGCAACTGTTGCTTTCTGACCTGGAAGCGCAAGATATTAAAATACTGTCTGTATCCACAGTTGTTTATTTTTCCCACAGGAAAGTGGATCAGCAAATAAGTGAGATGAAGCATAGGTTTGCCGAATGTGAAGCTGAGTATAAGGGAAGTAGAGAGGAAGTAAAACGTACCAAAGAAAATTATACACAGAAAGAGAGAGAGTGTAAGACTCTTGAGCTGAAAATTCTTCGAATAGAGGCCAATATTAACGTGCTTCGTCAAGAAATAGAGAAGGTAGAAGAAAAGTGAGTCATCATAATGTTTTCCCAGCTCTAACACTTTGTGTCTTTTAATTTAGTAGAATGTAGTAAAATTAAAATTGTAGTAACATCTCATTTAACGTTGAAGTATTTGGAAAAATGTGACAGCACACTCATCTTCTGAATTGAAAGGACAAAGGTTTAATATTAATTCCTTCACTGCCCGGCATTTAAGTGCCATTTCAATCTCTTGAGCCTAGAAGGCATTGTGGAAAATTACTGACGCGAACGATTTCATTCTTAAAATTAAGTGCTTCCTTCAAATACATTTTCAAAGTTGATAAATATTCTTATTTCCGATAGGTTGTCGTTTGTTATGTCGAGAGATTGTCGTAGTTGCCGAATCTTCTGTGGCAAAAACCAAAACCATACTCAGGATATCTTTATTCCCTTTAGAGTTCACTTGAAAGAAAATTGTAATTTTTGGAATTCAATGTGTTAACTTCGTTTGTGACTATTTTTGACCCACTTGAAATTGTAAGTACCCTAATAGCTAATTTTCTGATAGATGATTGTTATTAGCTGTTTAAAGAATCTTGTACTGATACAAATACCATAGGGTCATCACCATCACAACAAAAACCTGGATACTTTCATCTTTTGTCTTTTACATACTATTTCCAGTTTAGTTTAAATTTTTGCCAGAAAAACTAATTTTCATGATATGAGTTAAACACTGATGAATAGCACCTGTACATAATCATTGAAAGTGTTGGTGTTACCTTTTATCTGCACATTGGTTTTTAATTAGTTTCCCTTCTAGTGCCAATGTAATAACAAGTGAAATCATTCTTAATGTGAAAGAGTTATGCTGTGAGTAATAGACAGAACAGTTCTGCACGGCTTTAGTGTGCTCTGATATTGATCTTTCTTTGCTATTGGTCACCATATTGATGAAGATTTCTGTCTTCTGGGTTGTTGCGCTGTGTAGTCTGGTCGATGTTAACCAACGTTTCAGAGGTCATACTGCCTCCGTCATCAGGGCAATGAAACTGTAAACATCGACCAGACTACACAGCGCAACAACCCAGAAGACAGAGAGCTTCATACTCACTGCCGCGAAAACCTCACATCTTACACATTGATGTAGTTGAGGCGAATTATAACGGCAGTCTTAGTTTTGATCTTTTTTTAATTTTTGTGTAGGGAAGTTATATTGAAATGTTTGGGGACAAAATTTTAGGGGTTTAAACACTTACAGTATGATGGGAAAGGAATAGGGAATAGTAACTGCTGTTTTCTCATATATATAGTTCTGGTGGAGACCGTGTTGCTAGACAGCAGAAAAATCGTCTTGAAATTCAGGAACTGGAGAAAAAACTTGCAGATGTTGCGGTTACACTCAAAACAAACAAACATCACTATTCCCAGTTGAATTCTAATTTGGAAAAAATTAAGAGTGAAGAATTCTCTCTGAGGCAGGAACTTCAAGAGCAGACGAGGAAGATTGGTATGTGAATTTTTCAGTTTCCTTATGTTTTTAATTCTGTTATAAGTAAAGATATTAATGATCCAGTTTTCTGTAGGAGTACAGAGATTGTTTTTGAAGGGGTGAATGGCACATTAGAACAGGCATTTGACTGCTTGCCTCTTTCAAGTGAAGTCTCGGTATTGAAAGAGCATGGCAACATCATTGTAGGGGACCCTTCTTCCTTTTGAATGTATTACAGTTGTTATATACAATGTTTGATATCCTTTGTGCCTTTTGTAAGTGCATTCTACATTTTGAAGTAACTGACTTGAACATTTTCTGGCACAATACTGTGTATGCCAAACATTTACAAGATGGTGCAAAAATTACTTCTTTTTAAATGATAAATGTGGATGCCTTTACAGTTATGAAAAAACATACAACTTGTGTAGAATATAAGTATGCATGCAGAAAGATTTATTCAGTTCAGTTGAATTGCTATACAAAAAAATCCATTTTGAATATACAAAGTAGTAATTTATGTATAATTCAGTAATATTTTTTATTAGAATTGGTGTTGAGTACAGCTGTTTTGTTGGAAAGCATCCTTCTTGTGCCACCCTTTATAGAGGGTATCACTTAAGCTGCCCATCCATGTACGAGTCCGGCTCGGGTTCCATTGAGCCAAACTCGTTTGTGGGTGGGGTGTCACGAGCCGAGTCTGCTATGTGTGTGTGGTGAAATATATCCGAGCCCGGCTCACGAGTCAAGCTCGCTGAGTCGGACTCGTACGTAGATGGGCCCCTTTAAAGGTCTGCCACAAATTTAAGGGTACACAATTTTGAAAAGTGTAAAATGTTTGTATGGACATTGGTCTAGAAAAACCTCTGATTTTTATTATAAGTAGGTAGAAATAGTACCTAATGTCACCCAAAGAGGCAGCTTTCCAGCCATGAAAAGTGTGCCGCCAGATTTATGTTTGTTTCCAATAATTTCCGTTTGAGCTAGGATTATAATTACAGTTTTTAATTACAGAACAAAAGCAGACAGAATTACAGGCATTGAAGAGAGAGAAAGACAATTCAGTAACGTTATTCGGTGCTTGGGTGCCACGTGTATCACAGAAGATTGATGAAGCATTCAAGCAAAGAAAATTTGGAAAGATGCCCAAAGGACCTGTTGGTATGTAGAGCAGTACATACACTTATTGAACATTCCTATAAACTGATATCTGTGTTTAATAAAAGCATCTCAGGACCTAATATATTGTTCTTATTTTTACAGGTGCATATATAAAATTGAAAGATGCTTCTTGGGCGCCAGCACTTGAATCGTTCCTAGGATCATTCTTGAGATCATACTGTGTAGATTCTGCACGTGATGCTCAAGTACTTATGCAGATTTTTAATGACGTGCTGGGTAAAGAACGTAAACCTGCAATAATAACTAGCAGGTTCTTTGATAAGGTTGGTTCTTGTACTTGCGTGAACTAAAACTTGAGACAACCCTATATGATGGAATATTTAAGTTGCCATATCACAATTAGCAGTTATAAAAAACTAAGTCTTTCAGACCATACCAAATACTGCAGGATATTTTCTAAAATTAGTCATAAAGGATGCCCTAAGTTGTTGCATTATACACTTTCTGAGCGTGTGCGATAATGACGTGATGTACGTATCTTCTATGCTGAGAGTTGAAGGAAGGGATTATGTCCATGTGAAGTACTTGTAGACTGAAATGTTTTAGGATGTCTCGTGGCACCCTTTGGTATTTGGCATTGCACCTTCTGGGATTGTTTCCACATAGTTCATTTCTTCTGTGTACTACATATTTTAATCAATAATCTTGGGTTCCACAGTGGCCGCACTGTCTGAGGCTTGGGCCTTGTGCCACTTGGTCGCAGGGACCGTGGGTTCGAATCCCACTCAAGCCATGGATGTTTTTCTGTGTTATGCTGTCCTGTAAATAGGTAGAGGCCTTGCGACAGGCCAATCCCTCATCCAAGGAGTCCTACCGAATGTTCTTAGATCAAGCCAACTAAAAAAAGTTAGGGACCCGTAAAGGGTATCAGAAAATATACAAACATTGTTAAGCTGGAAAAAGAAGAAGAATCAAAATTCTCTTATTCCTTCCTTACACTGGAGTCTGTCTTAATTTATGTCCTAATCTGGATCTCTGGTCCATACATTTTGCATCGATGAAAACCATGTTTTAAGCTCTTGTTATTCCAGTGTGAAGTGTATACTTTTGTAATTTTCAGGTTCACAATGTCAGTAAGTTTGCAGTAAAAGCAGATGGCTACTCTAGCATATTGGATTCTGTTGTAGTCCAAGACACAGTTGTTTGCAACTGTCTTATAGATCAGTGGGAAGTAGAGAATATTCTACTGATTCCCACCAGCAGAGAGGCCTGTGACACGATGAGTGATGCCAGGCGAGTGCCCTTGAACTGCAAACGAGCAGTTACAAAAAAGGGGGATCTGTTCTATCCTGACCCAAATTACAGGATGTATTCTGGAAATGGAAGTACTAGAGCAAAGTACTTCCAAGTTAGCATGGCAGATGCTATTAGGTGTGTATGAAGCCTTACCCATTAGAATTTGCAGAAAAGCCTTTCACTTATGAACGCACAATATTTTGTATAGTAGAAATAATTCTGTGTAAGCGTTTGACATATTCAGGTCCATTGATAAATATAAATGATTCCAGGGCAAGAGAATAAGGTGGAAGCGTTTATTAAATATAAAGCAAAATGTAGTTGGATACTTGTCTTTTCATGTTGAACATTGCAATTACTACTTTTTCTTGTCTTCTTGAATAGTGTAAAAATCTGTTATATGTACAAAGTATATGCCACACTACAGCGTTGTTTTTTTTTATCATACGGCTTCTGCCTATTTTCCAAATCGTGAAGGCGTCTGTTTATATAGTGGTGGCGCTTATGAGGCAGACTCCACTACCCATAATATTAGAATGACGATGGTCAGCAAATTGGATGTATTGCTTAGTGCGGGCTCTGAATCATTGTGAGAACATGGCATTCCTCACATTAATAAAATGTTATCTTTGTCAGAAGTGAAAGAAGGGCAGTGCATGTAAAAAGTGATCTGCTGAACTTAGCCAGTTGTGTATCTGAAATCTTTGGTATACAGTGTGTCCACAAAGTCCCTTCTGGGTTATTGAAAAATTGTGGCATGCAAACAAATTTTGCTAGCCACATACGGTTTGAGGCAGATTACAGTGAAACTCTGGAAGTTTTTTACTGACCTCAGTAGACCTCGATGTGGGCTCCCTAGGTAGCACGGAGAATATCCAGACGATATTCAAGCTCTTGCAGTGTTCTGTGGAGCATGTCCGCTGGAATGGCCGAGATCGCATTCCTGATATGGGTCTTCAGGTCATTAAGTCTTAACTGGTGTTTGGAACACATTGCTCTTGACATAACCCCACAGGAAAAAATGCATTGGTGTTATGTCATAGTGAACGTGGAAGCCAAGGCGTTGAACGGTCTCTGCCGATCCATCTTCCTGGAAATGTCCTGTCTCGGTACGCGCGTACCTGCAGACCCCAATGAGGTGAAGCACCATATTCCAGAGTTTCACTGTAATCTGCCTCATACCACATGTGGCTAGCTCAATTTGTTTGCCCGCCACAATTTTCAAAACCCCGAAGGTACTTTGTGGACACACTGCATTTATGCACTCACACACACCTAACACATATGCTGCCATTTATTGGCAGAATTTCATGTACTTATTGAAAAATGCTGCATTGAACTTTTAAGCTCTGTTGGTTTTGAATGAAAACAGGTTGACTACAGTGAAACCTCGATGCATCGTTTTCGGCGGGGGTGGGAAATAAAAACGATGAATGCGGGAAAACGATAGATGCGGGAAAGCATTAAAAATTTTAAAAAAACAATGTTTCTCTTTCAAAGTTACTTCTTTTTACCAAAAAAGTCTTTAATGGACAACTGGTTTGTCGAAACTTTACGTTTTAGGCCAAACAGTGCCTTTTCCACGTTCAAAATGTTTTCTTTGTCACTTTCACTAATATTATGCGCATAAAAGAACGACTTCACTTTTGCCAATGCAGCGTGTGCTTCGGCAAAGTTCGGGCTCGCATTCGTCGTTTCTCCCTCTTCCTCACCGCTCCCTCAACCTTCGCGGACTATAACAGGAAAAATGGAAGTACTATTACTGCCGAACTCAACGAAACGTAGCTGTAGAAGACACGATATGAACCAGAAGAATGAAAAAGTTTCGCTCGCCTTTCCTTTGTACTTATAATAAAAGCATTTGTGAATTCACACTGCACATGCCATCTGGCATCGCTGGAACGAAATATGAGTGCACCCAAATTAAAATCGTAAAATTTCTGACAATGGGCACCGCCATTCACTCCAACTATCACCCCTGCACTGCTGACCCCTCATTCCAAAAGAATCTGTGCTGGTTGGGCGACATAACAGGTTACCGCTACTGTGTATTCCAAAAACATTGTGCGTCTTTCGGTATTAATTTATCTCAAAAATCAGCATTTTAAATTCTCAGAAACGATCATTGCGGGAAAATTGTGGGCCGGGACTAAGATTTTTTAACGATCGATGCGATAAAACGATAGTTCGAGGAACGATAGAAGCGGGAAAATGTAACATTATTTTATATGGGATGTATTCGGGACCGAACAAAACGGACGATGCATCCGGGAAAACGATAGTTCCAGGAACGATGGATAGAGGTTTCACTGTAGATCAGTTGGTGGTATGTAAAAGATTAATGGAAACTTCTTCGCCATTCTTATACAGTACAGCAGAAGAAGATCTTAAGGCTTTCCATTTTCAGAAGAAAGTGGTGGAGAAACAATTCACTGCGATTAGGAAACAGTTGAAGGCTAACTATGATGAATTCAATGTTGCGGGCTCTTCGGTAAGGAAGATGAGCAATGAAGAACATTCTCTCCAGTTGAAGCTCACAAAGTTGAAGGATATGGATGAGCCCAACTTGAATAGTATTGATACTCTTGTAAGTATGTTTTGTTCTTTAACTGTTAAATTTGTCTTTCAGTTTTGTCATGATTATTTTGTATTGAGTATGCAAGAAGAAAATCTTTAAGACTGAAACAAAACTTTGTAATACTTGAAATTTGGTTACTTCTGTATTTGACTTTGACCATTAATATGACTGGAAAATTTTCATTGTTGACAGACTGCTGAATTGGAAGAATATGAGACACAATATGCTGACAAATGTAAGCAGCGTGATACGTTGGAAGCAGAATGTCAGCTGCTAAAAGATGAGATGGACAAAGCTGACCTAAAATCATCCCAAATTCGGGACACCATAAAAGACATGCAAACTGAAGAATGCCCTCTTCTGGTAAATATTTTGATCTTTTTACTGTAATACACTTCATTGAGTTTGAAATTACATGGCTTAGGGCTGAATTTATTTACATAATTCTTTCCTCCTTTATATTGCAATAAATTTTATATTTTTACCAAGCCCGTCTCCATTCTGGGTGAATGAATTTTGAGGAAACTGGCATATCTTTTAAAAAAATTACATTTATTTAGAGTAGATTATATTGTACATACTGTGTTAATTTACGTTAAAGTCTGGATATGCTTTTAACGTGTCAGTAAATAGTAAGCAGTTCATTTATATCATTCCCTGATGGAGGCTGAGAATGTCTGAAACGTTGGACTATGGGTGCAGTTTGTTGCCCAAGAGGATTTTATTGCATATAGTAACTGCTAAAGTCACAAGTCTTCATTGATAGTTTTATTTAACATTTTGTTTTTTCATGTGTCTGTAATCGTGTATGTGATATTTATTTATGGCAATATATAGTTTCACTTCCCCATTTTGTGGTGTGCCATCATGTATCTTTGACACTGATCTAGAGCAGTGTTATTCAACCTTTTCTGTTCGTGTACCCCCAGATATAATTTCTCTTCAACTTTGTACCCCAAAGTTGTTGGTGTATAATTCAAGTTATACATAGTATATAATCTACATCTAAAATAAATTACTTCCAAAATAATGTGTTTAATAATAAGTTTTAAATGAGAAAAAGGAGAGCTATTGCATAACAAATATATTATTGCCTATCATATAAAAATTAATAAAGGGACAGGTATTTTAGCAAAGCAAAATTATATGCATAAATCCCACCCAATAGTGTTCAGTCAGGTTCCAAAGCTCTATGTGGAATAAAATGAAACTAGCCACCCAGATAATAATTGCATAAAGGAGAGAGAGTGAAATGGCGCCCCCAAATCAAATGTCCGGTTCTCCTGTGGCTAACCCTAAATCTGGCCCTGATTATTCAGTGTTTATCATAAAATAATATTTTTTTTTTAAATTTCACCTACTCCCTAAGATGTCTTTGTGTACCACCAGGGGTATGCGTACCCCAGGTTGAAGACCACTGATCTAGAGTACCAAGAATATTTACTGGTCTTGTCATTTTAAGCTTTCATCCCTGTTTTTAATATTTTACGATTTCTTCACATTAACTGTACTGGTTTTAATTGTGTATGAAAATTAAAGTTAATTAGTTTACATTCTTCTTCCAGTATTTTCATTTTATGGATTGGTGGGTGGATTTGTATATTTTACTTATGCAGGACATCTCATGATAATATTTCTGTTTGACTATGAATGAAATAATTTCAGGCTAAGAGAGAGACCATGCTGAGTGACTTAAGGGAGATCTTATCAAAAAAGAAATTTCAAGAGGAAAAGTGTAATGAGTTTCATAAAAAGATATTACAGTTGCAAACTCAACTTCACAGCCAGCAAGAACGTGCTAAGAAGGCTGTAAATGATGCAGCAAAAATTTGCCCAAGAATTGATACAGAAAGGTAATTTTAATACCTTCAGCTCAGAATTAGATCCAAAAGTTCTTCTCCTATGGCTCTCAGGTCCATGGCCTCCTCAATTCTCCTCTGTAAGGTCCGTCCGTCTGAGGCTTTGATCGAGGTTTCGAAACATCTTCCTTTTTACGGTGCAAGGTTGTAAGCCTTGCGACCAACCCCCAACCTAGAGAACCATTGTACCTGTCATAGTCTGACCTCTCCCCCTCAACACACTTATTGCACTTGGTTTACCCAGTGGTTATACTTCAATTCAGAATCGAGGTTTAATTATGTGTTGTCTTGTATGATGTAATCTGTTATGTATTTTTACAGAATTCCAGTAGTAGTTGAAAAGGAGTTGAATGAATGTAAGAAATACATGGAAAGTGTAGAAGAGCATACTGGAAAACACGAGGAAATTTGTGTTTCATACCATGAGAGGAAAACGAAATATGAACAGATAGTGGAAGACATGAAGAATTTAGAGCAAGGGTTAACAGTATGTAGAAAATTCCTCAGTAGTATATATCAGACTGTATCATTAATGTATTCTATCTTAGAATTTTAAGGTTGTAAGAGGAGCAGAACAAATGAGGAATCACATTCTGCCCACAAAATTTGAGGTGAGTGAAAGTTACATCTGAGACTGAAGTAAATGAAAGTTTATGTTTACAACATAGCGGTCACTAATGGGCTCTTAATGTGCAACAAGTAAACTTTCCTGAGGTAGAACAAAAGCTTTTTTGTTCACTTTTTTAAATGAAAGGCAGTAGTTTTGTTATGCGGTATCAAGTGAATGTGCTAATTGAAGGCACTAGAATCACAAAATAAGTTGAAATTCAGGGCTTCATCAAGCCGAGGTTAGTTGCATGCATTCTTTAAGAGAAACAATTTCCATTTAAGGTTATGAGCCGGGATTGCTCAGTCAGTATAGTGACTAGCTACGGGCTGGACGACCGGGGTTCGATCCCCGATGGGGGCAGAGGACTTTTCCTCTAGCCTCTGTGTCCAGACAGGCTCTGGGGCCCACCCAGCCTTCTCTACAATGGGTACCGGGGGTAAAGCCAGCCACGGCGTGATGCTGACTACTCATCCCCATCTAGTGCTGAGGTCAAGAAAGAGAGGAGCTATACCTCCACTCCCCAAGCACCTGTATGGCACGTAGCGGGACAAACTTTAGTTCATATACACAGTGTATGAGCAATCTGAGCATTGTATATTCAAAGTAGCTTTCTCCTGCATCTACACACTGAAGGTCATCATACATTGCCGCCATTTGAGAACGTAGTGTGAGCTGAAGTAGAAGTCTCTCTTGTGTGTGTTGTGCAGCAAGAATGGAACAAAGAGCGAACATCAAATTTTGTGTTCGGCTGGGCAAAAGTGCCACGGAAACGTTTCAAATGATGAAGCAAGTGTACGGAGATAATGTCTGTCTCGTACACGTGTTTTTGAGTGGCATAACCGTTTCTGCCATGGAAGAGAATCATTGGAAGACGATGAACATCCTGGCCCATCAAAAACGATTTGAACGCCAGAGTTGATTGAAAAGGTGCGGGAAATAATCACCAACGACCGATGTGCAATGCTTCGAATGATTTCAGAAGATCTGTGCATTAATAAGGAAACCATTTGACATATAATAACTCAGGATTTAAAAAAAGTAAGGTCTGTGCACGGTTTGTTTCACATTTATTAACAAAACGATCAATCACAGCTCCGAGTTGAACACTGCAGGGAACTCATTGATGCCACTGAAAACAAACCCAACTTCCTGAATTTGATCGTTACGGATGACGAGACGTAGTGTTTCCAGTACGACCCCGAAACAAAGCTACAAATTGCGGAGTAGAAGTCAGCAAACTCTCCCCAAGTCAAGAACGTTTGCCAAGAAAGATCAAAAATCAAAACAATGATAACCATTTTCTAAGACAGCGAGGGAATTGTGCAGAAAGAGTTCATACCCAGTGGCGAGACAGTTACTGCTGCCTACTATCTGGACATTTTGAAACGTTTGCTTCAGAGGATCCGTCATGTACGGCCTCAGTATTGAGAAGATGGCAGTTGGTTCCTGTTGCAAGATAAAGTGCCGAGCCATAAGGCTCTCATTGTTAGGGAGTTTTTGGTCACCAAAAAAGTCTGTGTATTGTCGCATCCACCATATTCACCAGACTTAGCACCTTGTGACTTCGTTTTGTTTCCAAAACTCTAAGCACCACTGAAAGGCTGTTATTTTGATGACATGGACACCATTCAAAGGGCTGTAACGAGATTACTGAACAGAATTCCAGACACGGCCATCCGCCATTCCTCCCAGTTGCTTCATGGTCGTTATGTGCAGCATGTAGGTGCAGGAGGAAGCTACTTTGAATAAACAATGCTCAGATTGCTCATACATGGAACCATTATTTTTTTCCAGCATCAGTCCCATTTTCCAGTTGCCACACTGTGTATTGTTAAGTGAGTAGTATGAATCCTAGGCGCTGTGGCTAATAATTTTTTGCTGGATAAGGTGTTGCAGCTATTCAGGTACTCCTGCCCTACCAGGTATTTTGAGTTGCATTTTCTAAGACTGTAGTAGCTGTTGTCTAATGTTATAGGAATTTGAACTATTTCTTCTGTGGTTACTTAGTTCCTGTTTTGTATGTTTCAGTATCTGGAAGACATGATCAAAATACGTGAGAACACGTTTAACACAATTCGGAGATTAATTGGTTTGCGAGTGCAGCACATGTTCCAGAGTTTGCTCTACCGGCGCAGATACACTGTAAGAATCAGAACATTTCTCTAAAACAGTAGTTCTCAACTTTTCTGTTTTGTGGACGAGTCTCTCTCAAATCCAACGTATTGTCAGACTTGTGGTGGAATGATATGGCGTCTTCTCGACATTCCATTCATGCTTTCATGGGAATATAGTGAATTAGGTTCTCGTGTCTTTCTTTGCCACAGTATTCCAGCCGATATAGTGGTTCTAACCACTCCTGGAGGTGTCTGCATCAAGCCGTATAGAAGTCATTCTTCAACCACCTTAAAACAGTGTTGATAGAACTGCCAGAAATTCACCCTCACTTAGTTTAGCCTGTGAGTCGATACAGTTGTCCAGGGTGTGGCACTTGGAGCCATAAGTGAGAGCTGGGTGCCCTACGAGGACCACTTGCTACTGATCATCTCTCTCATCTATGATGCTTGATGCGACGGTCAGAGCAAAAGGTGTTACCTTTGCAACACATCCCATACGCCTCCAATTTTCACTGTCTTACATTAAGGCAATGTCCTACGTAAGCGATAACAAGCGAGCTGCATAAGCATCATGGGGTGTCATATAAAGCGGGGAATTGCTTGTTGTGTCCTACGTGAGAGACCGCAATAGAAGCACACAAGCCTTGCTCATGCGCCGTACTGGCCAGCGCAGCGCCGCACAAACAGCCAGTTTGATATTTCCACTTCACCCACCCAAGCTCACGTAGGACACCGGGTAAGCCTGTATAATACAGTTAGCTGTCTATTAAAGGAACTATTTCTAGCATTTCTGAACTGTTTATTTTTATTATATAGAAACCAGTTTGGTGCTTTGTACTTTGGTTGATGCTTGCAAAGTAGATACTTATATGGGCACTGACCTTGCTTAAAATAAGATGTAACAGCCAATATAAAAAATCGTCAGTAACGATGCTAGACAGCAAAATGTTTCGTTCAAGGGGCCAGGGCGTAATTTGTGGTTGATGTTTTTTTTATTTCAAAGGGCTTTTTGACATGAAGTAGAATAGTTTCAATGGAATGAGTTTAGTGTATCTGATGTGTATGTATGTTGCAGTCAATGGGTATAATCCTGTTTAGTGTGATTTTTTAAGTTATTTGAGAAATAAGTGTCAGATTAGCCATTTATTTTAAAACCAGTTACGGTTGAAATTAAACATTTACTTTTAAGTGGATAATTAATAAAAGTAAATTAAACCCTATCTAGGCAAAAGTGTTTGGGGTTTGATAGTGAAAGTTGAATCAGAGGTTTGGTGTTTGTGGCCTCTTATATGTTCTGTTCACTATATTTTACTTTGTCGTGTTGTGTGGTTTGTGTCTCCTCGTAGTTTGATTTTGGCAAATGTTGATTGCAGGGTGCAATAGTGATTGATCACCAAAAACAGACATTGAATGTGAAAGTGTCTCCATCTAAGGAATGCAGGTCAGTAGGAGACACCATGACCCTGTCTGGAGGAGAACGTTCGTACGCCACAGTTTCTTTCATCATGGCCCTTTGGGATGCTATTGATCCACCTTTCTATTTCTTGGATGAATTTGATGTCTTTATGGTAAGAACAGCAAAGAGTACGATACAGTGAGAAATAGGACTCAGCGAATTCTGTTCTTCTTGTTTCCTGTTACCTAGAAATTAGTTTGTGGTACTGCCTCCGTCATCAGGCCCTGATGACGGAGGCAGTATGACCTCTGAAACATTGGTTAACATCGACCAGACTACACAGCGCAACAACCCAGAAGACGGATATCTTCATACTCACCGCTGTGAGAACCTCAAGTCTTACAATTCATTTATACCTTCTTATCATCGTGGATTAAGTATCTTAATGCTTTCATCACCTTCCCAGCATCTCCTGGTTCCTTTGTAACTCTGCCTTGTTTGTTTCAATTCCGTGCTATATCTGGTCTGCAGTCTTCGTCCATTCTGTCTATTTGTATTCTTCTTCTGTATATGTTACACCTTGTCGAGTTTTGTACCAGTTTTTACAATTTACTTGCCCAGTATTTTGCATATTTTCAAATGTGTCTGCCCAACAGAATTGTGTGATGATAATGTATTTATTTTGACAGAATCATTGTATGTAAATCGCTTTTAGTTTGGTTTTCACTCTGAATTCATGAGTCACAAATTCATAGTTTGAGTACATTTCTAACTTTAGCGTGTGACTGTATACACCGTATTTTAATTTTAATATAGTGATTTCCACAAAGACAGGTATCGTAGACATAATCCTCAGATATGACCTGTGTTACGCATGGTATTCAGAGTAAATAGTATGAGAACTAAGCTACGTCATCACCAGACATCACGTAGAACACATAAATAGGCCACATGATTTATAGGAAGCAGAAAATATGAACACATGTGGGCTTTGTATAAATGCTATACTTTCATATGCAGTTCATAGGTGATTTTCTAAGTCATTGTTTTAAGGTTTTTGTTGTGTTTTTAGTTAAGTATTTTATATTTCAGGATAAAGTGAATCGTCGAGTGACCATGGATTTACTTTTGCAGCATTCCCGACTGAAAACAAATTACCAGTTTGTCTTCCTCACCCCGCAAGACACATATACCATTCAGTCTGATGAAGATGTTACAATACACAGGTACTAAACTAAGAGCAAGAAAGAATACTATGCCTCTTCTCTGTATCAACGACTTTCATCTTCAGTGTCTGGTTGCGTTGGAGGCTCCTTGGAATATTTAATCTTTTTGCTGTTGCATTTGGTGAAAAGTTTGAAGTTGGATAGGGTGTGTTGTGTGCGCGTGCATACATGCATGTGTGTACATAATGCTTTCTTCTTCTATGGCTCTCTGGTCCGTATTTAGTCCATGGCCTCGTCAATTCTCCCCATTTGGTCCGTCTGTCTGAGGCTTTGATTGATATTTTGAAATATCTTCCTTTTTATAGTGCAAGGTTATTTGCCTTGTGACCAACCCCCAACCTGGAGGACCAGGGTACCTGTCTTAGTCTGACCTCTCCCCCTTGACCAATCTGGCTAGGGAGGCCCTACCAGTAGCTATGCTACTGCCAGCATAGCTCTTGGGGTCACTGAGGTACTCATGCCCCACCACCATGACAAGGTGCAGGTACCATTAAGTGGGACATTTATTACTGCTGTTCACCAATATGCTTCACAGTGGCATAACAAACTGACTGTGAAATTCAGTTTCAGTGATTTCGAGGTAGCAGTCTAGCAAAGTAGAAAAATATTTTATGTGTTTCTGTTGCTTATTTCATCAGTAGTATAATACTGCTTAACTATATGACAATGTTTCCTTTTAATATCATAATATATTATTTTTATTTACAGGTTGCAAGATCCATGCAGGGGTAATAATACACAGTGAAGAACAAGGATAAGTGGTATTTCGTACACACAGAGCTTGTATTTTACTTGAATACATATTTGTTATAATATCTAGATCAAAGGTGTGCAGCCATTTCAGAGCAGGGGTCACCTGCAGAATGCGAAGCTCGTAGGGCAATTGGAAATTAAGGAGAGTTTTAAAATAATTAATTTTAATAAAATGTCATATTGCTTGTGTTTTATCTTGTTATGTATGTACACATTGATGTAAAAGGAGGCATCTCTGAATTAGTTTACAAATATTAATTCATAAGTTGACCCAGGTGCTTAACTAAGCACCACCCCATGCATACATATGGGGTATGGAGGTATATCTACATGCATTCTTAACCACAGCATTATATGGTTAGCTTCACATGCTTGTTGCTTTACCCTTGGCGAAAGTACCCCAGTATCCATTATATCATAGGATGGAGGGGCTCCAGAACCAGTCTTTATGATATGGCAAAGAGAAAAATCTTGGTTATTCTGACGATAGCCAAGTTACTATACTTGCATACAGAGCACAAAAACATTGTTTCCTCCTCGATGTTCTTTCTGAGGAAGTAAATCCAAACCACAGTGCTAAAGGACCAACAGTACTGTACATAATACATATAAATGGGGAATCCACATCTGTGCACCGTCTTAATATCTTATGGCAATATTTTTAATCATACAGTAAAGATAAAACATACTGGGAACGACCCGTTCTTCAAGTACCTGAGCACTGCGGGTCCCAACTTTTCGTTGGCTTGATCTGTAGACATTCGGTAGGACTCCTTTTTACGAGGGATTGGCCCATTGCAAGGACTCTACCTGTACACAGGACAGCACAACCCAGAAAAACGTGGACAAACATCCATGGCATGAGTGGGATTTGAACCCACGGTCCAAGTGGCGAAAGGCCCACGCCTCAGACCGCGTGGCCACTGCGGACCCCGTAAAGATAAATTGTAGCTAAATCAAAACTTAATAAAGCCACTCAAAACCAACATTGTAGTGTAGTGTATGACTTATGTCTGCTCTGGCAGTTGCTCTCTCATATGTTGCCTGTGGATTCAGAGCTGTTAATAATCTGTCTAGAAGACTGTCTAGTTTTGTTTCTTGAATTCTATTGCTTATTTCCAGCTGCCTTGAAACAGCTGTAGGACGTACAGATGGAGTTATAGCCCAGTTAAGTCTGTCTAAAAGCCGATTCATTTGTGCATCTTGTTCTCTGTTTATCTTAACTGATTTATTGGCTGCTGTTGGTGCTGATACTGAAGACAAAATCTGATCCAGTCATTCAATTAAACGATCCAGCTTAGTTTCTATTCTTGCTTGTCGCTCTTTGTCAGCTTCCACCATTCGTGTGAACAACTCTGTACATTTAAAATCTTTGTAACAGCATCACTTTGAGCATGAATTGCACGCATGACTAGCCGTTCCAGTCGGAGCATTGTACCTCTGTGGGAATACTGATTTGTTATCGTCGCACCAGTCCTGGAGTGGGAGCCAGAATGTAGTGAACTCTGTTGTAGAGATGGATGACCATTTTCTTGCACAAGATGTATGTCGTCATCATGGGCTACTGTTGTGTCATCTGAATGGAAAATTGATTTATGTTAAATGGTTTATATTTTGTACAGAAATAGTTTTCTATTTGGTTCTATTCTGACAGGCCGATTTTCTAGTTCACCTCAAACTTTAGGTGAAATTGTCCCTTTACCTAAGCACCAAGCCATGAAAGTGTGTTGGGGAGATGAGATATAGTTCTGCACATTCTGAACCAGCTCCATTCAGGCATATTTCTCATAGGTATATTATTGAAAATTTGGTATGATGTTCCAAAGTTCATCATCATAGTCATATAAAACTATTCTTCCACTTTGAAGTCTAGATGAGACCAGAATATAAACGGTAAGGTGTTCATTTAATTACTGCTGGGTTGTAAAGGGTTAGAGGTGTGCCACTGTACCCCTTGGACCCTATATTCAATTCTGTCTTGGGAGGGGGAAAAGAGGGGAAGGATGGAAGTCAAATTCTTAAAAGAAATACAGAGTCCAATGACCAAACCCCTTCAACAATTACATTCGTGGAAACGGAAATACGCGTTTTTGAATTATTAACCTTTAGTTCATACGGTATGTGAGTATTTCTCGATTCAGTCCCGACTTTTTTAATGTAATCCTTTTATGCGCGTTATATATGTTTCAATTAAATTGCCTTATATCCCATTACCTGATTGGAGGAGTGACAAAGGTGGATGACGTCATATGTATGGAAGAGGAAGATTGGTCATCGTCCAGCATTACATCAACAGCATGAATAAACTGCTGCTGATTGGTTGAATCCTGAGAGAAATCTTGTAATTCTTGTACGCTGTCATCTAAAAAATGGGAGAGGGCAGAACAGGATAATCAGGTCTAATCATTTTTAATGCAATACTGCAAGAATTATTTCTTTTAAAGGCAACGACTACCTGAAATAGTCGGCGGAGAATTTTGTTCCGCTTTGATATTGACTTGCACCATTTCTTGTTTAATAAATTCCTTGGAATGTTGATTGCTGTATTTTTGCTCCAACAATCCCAGTTGATCTGAAGAAGGAATAATATGTATATATTTACTTTTATTAATGATCTGTAAGGAACAACCGAAACCGAGTTATGTAATTACCTGTGGATGGCCCACCAACACCATCCCATATAAGCTGATTTCTGAGAGTAGCTCGAAGTTGCTTTTGAACCGAACTTTCCGACCAAATCGAAATTAAAAGCGCAGTTCCTGCGTGATTCCACATATATTTGTGTTCGTTCATTTGTATTTTCTGTAGCGATTACCAAGACAGCTAAAGATGCGTACAAAATCTTCGCCAAGTTGCTACCGACTATAATGCCTGACCCCTAGCCTACCTATAAAAGCTATTTACATCACACCGGCTTTGAGCTAATCCAATTCAGTTCTAGACCGGTTCGGAACAGGCCAAGCCATTTGAATAGGTAGGTAGGGTAGGCGAAATAATCAATGCTCGCGTACGCCTGTCATTTATGGTAAATTATTTTGCCAGTTAAATATGCTAAGTGCTTTCATATAATATAACAACAGTCTGTTTTGATTGCTGTTTATATGTCACGGTGACGAAAGTTTGGTTTCTTTGTTTGTTTTAGGATACACCGAAAGGGTATCGCTGATTGCAATCACGCTCTATATGTACAGCCAATATAAGCTGTCCGTGGTTCAGGGACCGAGGATAACCTACTCATTGTCAATATACAAACTTAATAGTGTTAAACGTTTGAAAATAACACTTTGCTATGTACTATATGCGTACTCGATATAAATATCATATTTTTCTGCCAATCCTATGCTACAGTAACAATACTGCAATATTACAATATCTCATTTGAATCTAATGGTCCTGAAACTGTGTCGCGTGGAAGACTGTCCATGATTGGTACCCTATTTGTAGTTTCGCGCCGATATATTAAAATTAGCCAATGAGAGTAACATTTTATGCAGCTTGTGATAGCAAGAAATATACAAAATGGCCATCGGTTTGGTAGCAAGGTTGTGTGGGTGATTTAATTAATTAAGTATATTTTGAGAGAAACAGTGTGCATAACGAAAATGTACTTTCCAGTTGGATGGCCGAAAGTATTAAATATCCCGCAGTTAGGAAAATGTTCAATTCGTCAAGTGGTCTGTAATAGGGATAAGATTTTGTTTGCTATACTGACAGACGATTGTTTGTCAGTTTGGTTTTGCAAGGTTAGTTTACCATAATATTATATTCGGCAGTCTCTTTGAAGTCTTATTATCATTGTTTCTGTTCTTCTTTGACACACTAAATTTTCATGTCTAAGAAGTGATGAGTTATTTCTGTTCTTATTGAAGTAGGAAATTCTTCGTGATGTAGGTCACGTCACTTCAGTTTTGTGAAAGCACTTTCTTTTCAGCCATGTGTTCCTATAGTTATCCATCGCCGATCTTGTGAATCAGTAGAAGATATTGGAATGAATGAACTTGTGGAATGGCGTCCAGATTCCAGCATGCTTGTTGTTGCTGTAAGTACTATCGTTTTTAGTAAGAAGTGTGCACGTTCTCTTGTTTTCAGTGATTATTGGAGGATAAGATTTACAGACTGATTGTTTTAGAAAGTTCTGTGGTTTTTGTCTCCAAAAATAAGATTTGTTTTCCTTATGTTACAGACATCAGGTGGTTACTTGTTGCTTTATAAGCTCGGAGTAGTTGCTGAGCAGAAAGGTCTGTATGTGCAAGTAGATTCACCACATCCAAATTTACGTAGAGATAGTGCTGAATTATTTATCAAGGAAGTCATTCCACCTCTTCATCTGACATTGGTGAGTTGCATTGCAATTTGGTGTTTATGGATGAAAGTTTTAGTTGCAGGTGTCACAGTCATACTTCTCAATTTCATATTTCTCTTTTCCATTGAGGTAGCATTAAAATAGTTGGTTTTTTTGATTAGCTAAAACTCATTATTTAATGCCTTTATTTTCTCATTTGATTGGGGAAGGTAAGAATACATGCCCTTTAAAAAAAAACTTATACTCTAAATGTTGTTAAGCGGGGAGATCATGGCCTGAAAATGGGCCGAAGCACTGCAGATGATGATGTTAGGTTGGGTAGTACAATTTTTCATGGTGCTAGAAATGGTGTGTGTGTGTATGTAAGTGTGTATTATATGACACATTTAAATATGTAGTATTCTGGGCCTCACAGAATAATTTGATTCTTATAGTAAGAAATTGTTGTCATTTTAATATTGTTCTCTACAATATCCTTTGAGAAAAATTGTTATATTTTTGTGCACCGGTAGTTCCTTCCTTGAGTATAATCTAGTAATCAGGTACATACTGCACTTTTGGAATATATTAAATGCACAATATAAATAAAATTCCTCTTTTCAGTGTCATTTGATGCATTATGAGGCAGTTGTTGGTCCTATCTGTGTCATTACAGACTGTTTGCATAACCATTTTAGTATTACCATCCCACATATAGTTTTTTTTCAGATGCATTTTTCATTATGTTTTCACACCAAGAGTTTAAGCATATTTATTGTTTGTCATATATATCATGTATTGACTTACTGTTAGTACAAAATAAAATGTTTGTATCATAAGTTTCACATTATGTAATTTTTACTATTCATCAGGTTAAGTGTCATATAGTGAGATTGTTTTCTTAGTTTTTGTTTCTGGTTTATTTTGTTTTCTGTCCCATGTGCCTCAAATAATGGTTTTGCTTGTTGTAAAATTTTTAGATAAGTTTCTCTATATTTATTTAATTATGAAGGCAAGAAATGAGACACTAAATATTGAGATGTGAACACACATTTTTCTACATTCTATTTTATTATGTTGATGATGAACATTTTGTATTGCAGGATGAGGAAGTTGGGATTGAAGGAGGAATTACCAGTGTGGTCTGTATTCGTGATGAGCTGATGCTGGCAACTACTCGAGGTCATGTTCTGAGGTATAGGTGGGATGGCTCTCAAAACAGAGACTACTGTCTTGATCTCAGAAGGGTGCCTTTCTGTATTGACCAGCAAGTTTCCAAAGGTTCTCTTTCACATTTGTTAATTGTTGTTACAGTTTTGTTTGTTATGGTAATAAAAGCAACCAGTAACTACTTGTATTCCACATTTTTATATACGCAATGTACTTTTTCTATTAGTACTTTATATGGGGAAATTTTATTTTAATATATTTATGTCCGTGTCCTTATTGTTTTCATTGTGTGTAAGAAAACTATGACAAAGAATTTATTTAATTATTACTTTAATGTTAATGTGTATTTGATGGATTTCATGGTGATGTTTACATACTGTTTGATTATTTATAGTGGTACGTTGGTTTTGGAACCAAACAACATGTGTTATAATTTGAATATGTATCACCAGTCCTGCACAAATTTCCCATAAATGTAGAGACCACCTCCAAAAACTAGGAGCCAAGATATGCTTTTCCTCATTTCTCAAAATGGCACTATATGTTAGGTTCTTGGTGATAACTTTAGCCACTCCACAAATACCACAAATTTCTGTTAACTGTTATGTTTTGCTGTCAGGTACAGTCAAATGCGACTTGGGAACTAGTGGTTCTTGCAGTGTTCATTGTGAGTTTTATTACACTTTGTGAATTTTAAGCCTGACCCTCTCACTGCCCCAAGACATTAGTATTGATTATAGTTTGTAATGTTTCTTAATTTTTGTCCTGTGATTTGCAGCAGTACCAATTTTGGAATGTAATACATATGTTGTGGATATAGAATACTCACCTCTGGTTGGTGGATTTGCTGTTGTTCTGAATGATGGTCGGGCAGCTTTTCTTACAGCAGCTTCGTTAAGGTTTGACCCAAATGTAAGTTGCAATGTGATATGTATGCTGCATGGGAATTTGTTGTTTACTACGTGTATGTGTTCATTTTTGTACTCTGTAAGGTATAAAAGTTGTAATTATAATCCCTGCTTTGTGATTAAGATAGCTTCAAGAGACCTCTTAGTACGCCATAAAAATGATGATGTCATTTGTTGAAGTCCCTGATCCCATTCTCCTTAGATACTTCAGTGGTAACATGATCAAGTTGTCATAGGCACTAGCCAAATGCACATTTCCAGTGATTAATAGCTTGACTGAAAATACATTGTGGTCTGTAAGGTATAACAAACTTTGTTACAAATCAATGAATTTGAAATAAAAGCCAGGCGAGACAGAACTTCATGTTTTATAACAGCATTCTGAAGTATCATGACTAGAGTAGCATAAAGGCATCTCTCGATTTATGAACGTTCGATTTACGAACATTCGCTATAACAAATGTCACAATTCATTCAAAATTTCTTAGTCACCAATAGATAGTTCCTTGTAAAGTTGAATACATGTGTATGTACATATGTTAGTACTCATTTTATTAGGAGCAGGGATAGCTCAGTCAGTATAGTGACTAGCTACGGGCTGGACGACCGGGGTTTGATCCCCGACAGGGGCAGAGGATTTTTCCTCTAGCCTCTGCATTCAGACCGGCTCTGGAGCCCACCCAGCATCCTCTACAATGGTACCGGGATCCTTTCCCGGGGCGTGATGCTGACCACTCACCCCATCTGGTGCCGAAGTCAAGAAAGTAGGAGCTATACCTCCACTCCCCCAAAACGACCTACATGGCGTGTAGTTGGACGGCTTTACTTTACTTTTCACTTTTACTCATTTTATTCATTTCTATTTTGTAACTCTTTATGTTTCTAATTAAAATTAACAAGTACGATATCTTGTTTTATTATTTTATTTTACGTTACGTATCGTATACAATAAACCATAATGCATACATACATCTTTATTACATTCTGTGGATCCATAAAATAGTCAGATGTTTGATATGGCTACTCTCTTTTGGTATGACAGCATAAAGGTCCCTTTCTGTATTTGTAGTGACTTCTGTCATGCTGACTGGCCATTCCTGACATTGAAATTTCCCTTGTATCCAGATTTCACTTGTCTAAGGAAAACAGCATTCTTTTTCATACACTACTTTTGTTTCCTGTTTGGGAAAGAAATAGGTATCAGCTAAATGATGAACTAGGTTCATAGTGTAATGTAGCCACAAAAAATAACTCTGGTTGCTGCTGATCTAAAAAACTTTTTCTGTTATATTAATACAATTTTAATGTTATCATAGTACCACTAATATTTATGTATATATTTTATATAAGTGATACGAATCAATAATTTTCTTAATATTTTTTCCAGCAAGTTCAAGGTATTTGGGCCCAGAATATAGAAGATGCCACTTGCGCAAGTGTGAATCATAAATATCGTCTTATAGCATTTGGAAGGAAAAAGTAAGAATAATTAATTGTTTTGAGTAATGAAATGTTTAAGATGTGTGTTTGGTTATATTGTCACAATATTTCTTTCAAATTAAATTAAGAACACTTCAATAAAAAAACCCCGAAAACTCATAATATCTTTGTATCTTAGTGTGACACTTTAGGTCAGAAGTTATTTTGGGCAATAAATTGTTGGTTCCCAGGTGGTTGAAAGAAACACCAACGTTTTGAGAACCATCTTGGTGCTTTCACATTTAAACCACCTGACATGGCTGGTAGCCCAAGAAGAATTCATTATACGTAGTTGCTGTGATAGCTTCAGATCATGCATTAATGTATTTGTAATTATATATGCTTTCTAGTTCTCAGGCTGTGGTATACTGTATTGATGAGAGTACGGGTGGACTTGAAGTGTCCCATCATATTGTCCTGTCTAGTAAAGACTATCCAGGGTCTCCTGGACATGTTCAAGGCATTAAGTGGACTCCTGATGGCTGTGCAATGGCTGTTTCATGGGAACAAGGTGGTCTGTCTCTTTGGAGTACATTTGGTGCACTTCTGTTGTGTACTCTTGGTTGGGATTATGGCCTTCATGTAGATCTGGCACGTTCTAATCCCCTGCATATACATAGTATGGTGTGTATAATGGAGAATTAATTAAATACTTTGGAAAGTTTATATAGTCAAAATGGTGAAGAAATGTTAAGAGTAACAGCTGAAGTTTTATTGAAGTATTTCAGAGTTACATAAACTTTAAACATATACCCAACCAGTCGTCACATCATCTCAGAAATTTGGTAATTGGGTGTTTGAACCACAAAGTCTTGTTTGTGCTGCCACTGCCTAAGTACTGCTATTCTGTGACCCAGGAATGGTCAGCAGAGGGATACCAGTTGTGGATGGTGAAACGACAGCCTGATCATGATCCTGGGGGAAATGGCAGTTTGGATTGTGTTATACAACTAGACTTTGTCAAGAGTGCCCTCACTGTAAACCCCTGCATGGTATGTAGTCTTATATGAATAACCAAGTTACTGTTTTAAAATATTAAATATAAAGAGAAACAGTGAAAATACTGTGCAAGATTTGAGGTTTTCACATTGGTGAGTATGAAGATACTGTTAATACTTTTGACCAAATTTGTTCCAGTCACAGCACAAAGACTAATTCAGGATAGAGCATTTTTGCCGTAATATTCATAAGAGGTCCTGGAAATTTGACGTGATGTTTATTTCTCAGCGTCTTGTATATGAAATGGGTTCTAGATAGTTGTGAAGAGCATGTAAATGGCTTATTAATTTATGTTTTACATCAGGTGCTCTTAACATCCAGCCCTTTGACATGTTCTGTGCAGCCTGCGTGCATTTTTCTAAGACCTACTGTGTTAACCTGTATGATGAAAAATAGGTCCTTGATTTCAGAAAAGATGTCTTGTTAATGTAATCAGTATGTGGTAGTCTCTGTTGCTGTGAGCAACTGTTTAGGTTAGTGAATAACATCAAGAAGTGGAATGTGTCTTACTGATAAACACTTGGTGTGATGCATGTAAATCTTCTTCTTCTATGGCTCTCCAGTCCATATTCGGTCCATGGCCATGAACATAAAGTCTTCATTATCTTTTACCTTTTGTTTGCTATTTTTTTTTCCAGAGTCATCAGAGCCATTTGTATCTTCAAGGTGAAGATAGATTGTTTGTAAATCTAGGTGACAACTTAACCAAAGTCTACCATGAACGCCCAAGGGACCAACTGTCATCTCTGTATGGATCAAATGAAATGTTTCTGGATGTAGGGAATCTCATTGTAACCAGTACTCTGACAGGAAGTAAACAGTGGACTGTGGTACCAATTCCATCAGCCTACTTGGGCACTAACTGGCCTATTAGAGTAAGTCGGCATGCTGTTATACCAGATAGGAGGTGCTTGTTTAGCATCAGAAATAATTTACCAAATGTGATGCAGTACTCATCATTTTTGTATTTCATTGGGGAATCAGGACGAATGCATCTATTAGCTTTTTGTTTTAATACAGTATCTTGCTTTAATATATGGGGCAGTGGCAACAGTCAGTCTCACCCCATTGTAGCAATAAAGAATGTACAGTGTGTCCACAAAGTCCCATTGGGGTTTTGAAAAAATAGTGGCACGCAAACAAATTGAGCTAGCCACACGCGGTTTGCGGCAGATTACAGTGAAACTCTGGAAGTTTTTTACTGACCTCAGTAGACCTGGAAACATGAACACCTACCTGGACATGCTGGAACTGTATGCAGTACCACAAATTGAGCACTTACAGCCACACATCATTCTGCAACAAGATGGTGCTCCACCCCATTCGGGTCTGCACTGAAAGCAACAGTACTTACAAATTAAAAACATTATTTTATTGTTGACATGAGGCTCTGTAGGCATGACTTGTTATTGGTTTTATATATTCTTATGTACTCTTTTCTTTGTTTTCCAATGAGATTATAATGTTATGTAACTTTTTTTACAGTACACTGCCATTGACTCTGAGGGTCAGAATTTAGCTGTAGCTGGAAGAACGGGATTGGCACATTATTCAATGGTGTCTCGTAAATGGAAGTTGTTTGGAAATGAGACTCAAGAAAAGGACTTTGTTGTGACAGGTGGTTTGTTGTGGTGGCGAGACCATGTTGTGATGGGCTGTTATAGCATCTTGGAGAACAGGGATGAGATCCGGATATACCCGCGAGATACCAGATTGGATAATACTTTTGTAAAAGTTGTGCGGGTCTCGGCTCAAGTTCTTCTGCTGAACACGCTTTGTGATAGGCTAATCACTTTTTGTGCCAATGGTCAAATATCAATTTACAGTTTATCTGTGAAGGAAAACCATTCATGTAAGTTATTTTATTATTGGTGGATTTTTATGTGTTGTAATTATTTTCCATGTTTTCTTACCAAGATCTGATGTGCTGGTTTGTGTATATCACCCATGTTAACAAGAATGGAACTTTTCTCAGATAGAATATTCATAATTTTTTCCATTAAGATATCTAGAAATAACTACTGTTTCAATTTGTAACAATGACTGAACAATTACAATGAATTTGAAGGACATCCCTTTTTTATTTCTTTGCTTGTTACTTGTATGCTACTCTCTGTATATTCATAAAGTGTGTTGCTCAAAATTTATCTTATTAGGTTGATTTTGTGACTATTGACACTCCTGAATGGTTAATATGGTTTAAAACTATCACTTTACAGTTCTCAGTATAAATGTAAATACAATTTCAAATGTGCGTAAAGTGCATTTTAAGAAATTTATCAAAGAAGTTCTTATAATATCCCTGAATTGTATTTTATATTAAATATTTGTTACAATAAATTCTGTAACATTTGTCTGGAATGATTTTAGATCTAATGAAATGTTAATTTTGGTCTTCAGTGTTTGTTTTATATTACATGTGTTTCTATTAAAGAGTTTGTCCCGCTACATGCTGTAAAGGCGCTTTGGGTGAGTGGAGGTGTAGCTCCTCTTTTTCTTGACCTTGGCACTAGATGGGGTGAGTGGTCAGCATCACGCCCTGGCCGGCTTTACCTCCGGGAAAGGACCCCGGTACCCATTGTAGAGGGGGCTGGGTGGTCCCCAGAGCCGGTCTGGACGCAGAGGCTAGAGGAAAAATCCTCTGACCCCGTCGGGGATCAAACCCCGGCCGTCCAGCCCGTAGCTAGTAACTATACTGACTGAGCTATCCCGGATCATGTGTTTCTATTACAGTGAACCATTTTTTGATGTACTGCAGAACTCTTAATTCAGTCATGAATAAAATGTGTATGAAACTTTAACATTTTTTGTTCTCCGTTTCCAGCATATCTTGTGAGCACAGTGAAATGCCAAAGAGCTGTGACTTGAACTGATGCAACATTTTTCAGGTCTTATTAATCCTATTGCCATTTAAATATTGTTACCAGATTTTGCATAGTGTTTTTTGAAAGGAGAACACAAAAGGTTAATTTTACATTTTCTCACTCTTATTTTATATACAAAGTGTGATATAGTTACAGAAGAGTGAAAGAATAAAACAGGAATGAATTATTACTTTTTTTTTTGTAGTAGGTGGTGTTGAGATGGGAATCCTGCAGAGTGTGGACATCAGTGCACTGTGTGTTCATCCTGCTTGTGTTGTGTCTGTGACGTTAACAACTCTTCGTACAGAAACTGGTCGCCACACAACGAAGGAGGTTGAAAGTATAATGCTTAATGTGAGTGGCAGATTGCTGATGGTTCAGCGTGAGCAGAACTGTAAGCAAGGAGATGACAACAGTGATGGCAGCCTGGTAAGTAAATTATTGCCATATACTGGTGCTGTGAATTGTGAGGTCATTTCGAAAGTGTCAGATCATTAATAAAATTTTATGATGCAAAACAGCTTTCTTGATGATGTATTTTTTGGTATAGGGGGTGGTATAAGAATTTGTCCCTGGACTCAACTACCAGATATATTTAGTCAGAGACCAGTCAGATCTAGTATGGGCAAAAGACCTCAGAATTACTGTATAATCTGTGCAGCTGAAACTGTAATCAAATAACCCAAGAATATATTGTTGTAATAAAATTTTCATAATAAACGTTTATAAGAGTTTATTGTTTTGGAATTTTATGTACCTACTGAAATTTATAGCCACAGTCTTATTGTCTTGTTTCAGTCATACATCTGTGCTCCTCCCACTGTCCTGGCATCACGTGTGGAGAATGTGTGGGTTCCTCGCAAGTCTCGGCGTGAGAAACCTCATTTAACTGAAGCTTTATGGCTGTTCTGTGGTGCTCATGGGATGATGGTGTGGCTACCATTATTTCCTAGAGATGGAGACAAATCTCATTCTTTCATGTCCAAGAGGATAATGTTGCCTTTCCATCTCAGGATATATCCACTGGGTAAAGCCATGTTTTGATGCACTATATTGAAAGAAGGAAAGGACAGGGTTTATATACACTATTTAAAGTACACGGTTTAAAAATTATTTTTCACAAAGTTGTTCAATAAAACTTATATTAGGATCAGTATGTATCAGCATCATTGAAAACATTAACTCAGATAATCATTTTTAGATTTATTGATGCTCAGTATGAGCTTGATTCATAATTTTGACAACATCCAAGCTGTGTACAAATTCACCTCCAACTTTCTGCAAGATTGTTCTGTCCGTTTGCTTTAGTTGCTTTACTAATTTAATATTTCAGGTCCTCTAGCTGCGTTGTTAAGGGTGGGGCATAGTTATAATCTTTTAACATATTTATAAGATGTAGATTTCAGAAGTTTCTTCCAAAATAATGTGGTGATAATCCCCAAAATATTTATCAACTCTTTGCCACACTATTTTAGTGTAGTGTATCCTGAAGCCATCAGGCCAAATTTATGTGCCCACAGTATGTTTTATGAGTAGAATGTTAAGTTCGGCAGGAAACATTTTGTGTTACTGTATTTTAATCTGTTTGGCATGACAAAGGGTTAGTTGCTCAATATCATGAAACTCTTCAAAACTTTGAATGTATGGGAACATAATGCCAAGTTTTATTTTTTGTGTTTTTATTTGTAGCTATTTTATTTGAAGATGCTATTCTCTTGGGTGCTGAAAATGACACAATGCTGTATACTTCAGATTCAAATTCACCTTTCTCTCTGCCGTTCTGTGTTCTGGAGCGAACAGTAAGTTCCACTTTTATTTGGGTTTTTAAAATGTAATTGCAATGCAGTGCAGTCTTATGTATATATGTTTGTGAAAATCAAGTGGAATTTCGTATTACTGTTACTGCCGAATTCCCTGTATTGTATTTTACACTGTTTCAGAGTCAAGTATACCTCCATCAGATACTGCGTCAGCTGATACGTCGAAATTTGGGCTTCCATGCGTGGGAGATTGCCCGAAGTTGTACAAGTCTTCCTTACTTTCCCCATTCCCTGGAACTGCTGCTTCACGAGGTACAATTCTTCTGCTTTCCACTTTCAGATTTACAGCAGTGGTCTCCAACCTTTTTGTGCCTACGGGCACATTTGAGAGTTTATGAGATCGTGGCGGGCACCAACCAATTAACAAAGCCAAATTTTCTTTTCTTTGGACAAATAAGATATGGACGCCAAATAATACGCAAAACAACACAACGTTTAATGATACAAGAAACCATGCAATCAAAAATACGTAGTTTTATAAGTACAATTATTATTACTCAAGTGAGAAGTTAGTGTGATGTTTGGCACTGCATTTCATCAGCCAGTTTTTCAAGTTTGGGAGTGTAGGATGATGTTGCTGCTCGCAAACGATCGTCAAGATGGTCGTCAGTAAGTCGAGATCTGCGCTTTGATTTTATAATGTTCGTGGTTGAACGGCCTTCATTATTCAGTATAACCTCTTTCCGTAACAACACGGGCACCCAAAAAGAGCCTTGGCGGGGACCACTGGTGTACAGTGATGCATGCTGTGTATATTTCATTGTAATGACTTGAACTAGTTGGTTGAGTTGCATGATGTTTGAAAGAAAGATTGCCTTTTGAGGATATTCCAGTGCATATTACCAGGCACTCAAGAAACACAGTTACTTTAGAACCATATTATTGAGCTGTATGTGTCTAGGTGTGTGCATCTCCAACTTGAAATGCAGATGTCAGTATCATAGGTAGTAACTGACCGATTACTGTGAAACTCAGTATGAACTTCATGCCACTTGAGACCTTTCTGATCACAATCATTCCTAACATCCTATGATCAACTTTGCAAACATGAACTTGTGAAGTGATAACATTAAACATTACTAGGCATATAAAATGCAGAATGCTACCAAGAGAATGTGCAAATGGAAAGGAACAAAATGTGGTTATACAAAAAGCATGAATTTAAAGTTTTGAAACTTTACTGATTGTCAGGTGTTGGAAGAAGAAGCCACCAGTAAAGAGCCAATTCCTGATGCATTGCTACCAAGTGTGATTGAGTTCATACAGGAGTTTCCAGTTTACCTACAAACAGTTGTACAGTGTGCACGGAAGACTGAGATTGCTCTGTGGCCTTATTTATTCTCAGCTGCAGGCAAACCCAAAGATCTGTTTCAGGAGTGTCTGGCAAGAAAGCAGCTTGATACAGCAGCATCTTACCTCATTATCCTCCAGGTTAGTACTCCTTAGAGTTCCCCAAGGGTCAATTCTAAACCCTTGTTTTTTTATATAATATTCATAATGACCTTAATTTATCAATAAATACCTTATCAGAACCCATAATAATTGCTGATGACACAACTGTCATAATTTCTAGTAAACAGTTTGATTTCTGTGCAACATCAGACATAGTTTCCTGTCATATGAGTTTGTAGTTTATTCCTAACAAACTATCCCTAAGCGGCCCATCCATGTACGAGTCTGGCTTGCGAGTCCGGCTCGGCTCGGGTTCCATTGAGCCAAACTCGTTTGTGGGTGGGGTGTCACGAGCCGAGTCTGCTATGCATGTGTGGTGAAATATATCCGAGCCCAGCTCACGAGTCAAGCTCGCCGAGCCAGACTCGCAAGTCAGACTCGTACGTAGATGGGCCGCTTAAATCTAGATAAAACAAATATATATATAAAAGAGCTGGATAACTTTATCATTTATATGTTTCTATAGTATTGAACCCGTTCTAGGCATTTTCAACTATGTTCACTGTTCTCTACTGTTTGTCCGTCCATCCGTGAAAAAAAACAATTCGAGAGCCACCAAATGAATTTTTATGAAATTTGATACTGAGAAATTTCACTGAGATTTGTGTTCACATTCCAATTTTGGTTAAAATTTGACTCAGTAATGGACATTTTAAATGAAAACCTGCGTGCGAAAATTACTGGGCTGGGAGTTACTTTACTACATCGTTATCTCTGATTACCTGGAAAAACCCTACATGGGAATTCCCATCCAGCTGCACAGTCTATGGCGATGTCATCAAGCAACCAAAAAGGCATCTGAGCAAAGTTCTGTGATCCCAAACAGCTGTGCCTTCACTAGCATCTGTCAACAAGGTCAAAGGTGAAATTCTGGCAAATGCACCAGAATTGTTATAGTAGCTGAACATTTCATAAATTGTTTTATTTTACTGTACCTGGAGATGAGAATTTTGTGTCTGAAATGTGTCTTGTAAAATTAAACATTTTCTAATGAAAAATGTGAGTAGGCAATAAGCATATTAACATAGTGTTAAGATCTTATGATATTGAGTACTATGAAACTGTTTCACTATGTTACAGAACTTAGAACCTTCTTCAATAAGCAGGCAGTATGCAACACTGCTGCTGGATGCAGCTTTGGATCAGTGTAAATGGGAACTATCTAAAGATCTTGTACGATTTCTCAGAGCAATCGGTGAGCTTATGGTTTTACATTAAAATGTCTGTAATTGCCCCACACCGTAGTTTGCTTTGTAATGTAATCTTTGTCATTACAGATCCAAATGATGTTGAATCGCCTCGTGCCTCTTTTATTCTGCCGTCCAAGTATGGAGTGAATCCACAGACTCCTCCTGTTAGTCCTAATGAGGAGGACCTTTCTCTTGTTCTTGGTACAATGCAGGTTTGTGCTAACAGATGCAAATGTTCTGTTGAATCTCTGTAAGTTCCTCATTAAAGACTGAGTATGTGTGATACTGAGACCTGCGCGGTCTGAGGCATCATGCTTCGGACTGGCGATACGGAATGCACGCTGGTTCGAGTCTCGGGGGAGAAGAAATTTTCTCAAGAGCTTTCGACCAGTGTATGGGACCGGTGCCAACCCAGCATCGTGAGGAAATTGGGGAGCTATAATGAGTAGCGTAATCCGGTCCGGAAAGCTAGCAATGGCTGGGGGTTCATCGTGCTGACCACACTTCACGTGACTTTAGCTTTTATTTCAAATTATGTATTTTTGTTAATTATCTATTTTCTCTTTAAATACTTGTCATATTAGTATTATATTTGGATAGTTACAATATTTGTAAGATTTATGTGCTATGATGAAAGTAATGATCCACTTGGAAATGCAATTTTGATAGGTATCTCGGGGCCGTAGTTACAGCACTACAACTTCCCCTAAAGTTCAGCAGATTGAGTCAGGAACTCCATCAGTGACAGGACATCATAGGGAAATGCTACGTTCCAGTAGCAGCAGTGGGGAGTGCAGCAGGTCTGTTCCCATGAGACGCAAGAAATCTGTTCCTACAGGATGGGGAGATACCAGGTATGGCATCAGGTGCAAATTTGGAAATGAACATCTCATTGGAAATTAAGGTGTATACCTTAATTTCCAATATGAAGTTTAGTAAGAATACCTGGGTTTGATTGTCTGATGATTGGTTCTGAACTAGCTGTATTTACACAATCTGGCCCTCATATTTCAGGTTTTTGTAAATGTTTTATTTCTTAAATTCTAAAAATGTTATGTCATGAATAAGTGTAATGATAGTTATTGTTTAAATTATAGAGAACCATCAGGTTCAGCAGAAGAGTTCTTCATAGATGTTATTTTGCAACGCCATGCCCGCCGCCTTTTATCAGCACATCGTTTGACTGATCTTGGCTACTTTGCCGCACAGCTGGATTTCCACCTTGTGGCATGGCTTGGCAGAGAAAGGGATCGAGCAGCTAGAGTGGATGACTTTGTTGCAGCTCTCAAACAACTACATTTAGATTTTGTGTGGCCATATCCAGAGCTTTGCCAGCCTGTATCGTATTACTTACAGTGGAACAGTTCAACTTCAGGTACTCTTTTGATCATGACTTCCTGCTACTTGTGAATGCAAAATATAGTGAAGTCCCATTTACTGTTTTAGTAAATGAGAACATGATTTTGATGACTGAACTACTGCAGCATATTCATTTTTCTTTAATGGCTACAGTTATGTCATGTCAGGACTGCAGACTAACAAACTTAGTGGCAGGAAATAGAGAACTATACCTCTGAGAAGACATGCCAATTGGGCAGGATCATATTTGTAATGATAGGATGGTGATGATAAAATTAACGGCCAAGAGCGAACATTGTCTGTAGACCACTATGGGTTCTATGTACTCTTCATATTTACAAAGTTTTTACTTTTCCAGAGGTGAAGGGTGGAAAAACCACTTGGTAAAATTTATCTAATTTCACAATATATCAAGATTTATGGGAAAAATATATCTGCAGGAAGTTGGGCTGGGATTGTATGCATTGAACCCTAAATTTGAAACATTTATTACTGCTATGTTCTTCTCTTGTAGTGGGTTCCTCATCAGAATTCTGTTTGCATTCCTTGCCTTTCCCAGAATAGTGTTTTAAAACTCATGCTGATATTCCAGAATAAATTCTTAAAATGATAGGGATTAGATCAGATTTATATAATTTCAGTCTAGCTATATGGGTAACAAATAAATGTGTTATTTTAACAACACATGTTATTTAATGGCTGGTGGCAGAGCTACAAATGAATCGATAATTTAATAAATTCTTTAAGAAAATGTGCGAACCATTATTTAATGTTGTTTAAGAGCAGTATGCATAAATGATGTTGAATTGAAAATGTTGATTGCAGATTCATCTCCTACCCTTGACGATCGTATGAAATCCCTTACAGTCGACGTGGTAAGCCCAGGTGCTAATGGAGGAAGCAGGGTAGGTGACAGTGGCTACATGAGCTGTGCAGGTGGTCAACATGATGCATTTCTTTCTACTGCTATCCCAGGCCCAGCTAATACTACACCAGCAGTGGCAGGGTCATCACATTATACAACTTGTATATTGATGCCCAGTGAATACCGTAGTAGCTCTGTTATTGAAGCTCAACTCGTGCCTCATCTTTTGCAAGGTACACTTAAATTAATATAAACCGGGTTCATTGATTAGGTTGTATGACCTGTTCCTGTGAGGTCTCCCAATATTCCTGTTCTCTGGTTTATAAATTCCTGCTATCTTTGACACACATCCTGGAGCCAAATTCTTTCATGAGTGTAATCCTATTTTTCATCACCTTCATCCAACAGTCAGTCATTGAATTCAAGATACCTTCCTTTAAAATATAATGAGATTATCTTAGGCCTCTACCAAATTTATTTCTGTACTTTATTTGATATTTCATGTTCACATGTATGGAAATGAGCATCGCAGGTAACATTGGAAAAAGCATGTGTAGTTGCTTTGAACCCATTGATTTTTAAAAATAGTATGTTGTACATCTCTTTACATGTTTCATACAATTTTATTCTCTTGTAATTCAGTTAATACATTTTTACTTTTTATTTTGCTTCAAATGCCATCATTAGTTATTCTTTCTCTCCTAGTTTTCCTCTAGTATTTCTGTTACTGTGTAAGCTTGGAGTTTACTATTATTCGTTTTTATAACTGTCATTAAATTGATGATGATATTGGCATGAAATATTCTACTGATCCATTTGAACCTTAATTTTTCCAGTCTGCAAATGTATAAGAGTTCCCCAGTAGACTGACAAGTTTGCCAATCACTACTGTTGGTAATAGATTATTGTGTGTCTTATTTTCTGTTTGAAGTTTGGACCATGGACCATTTAATTCACCAGTAACTACATTTTGTGAAGTAAATTCATTTTCTGTAAGGTTACATTTAAATAAAATTTTGACATTTATTTTTTATAAAGAGATATTTGTTGTAACAGACCACATTATGTGGTAGTACAGTGTACTTATATTTATATGTAAGAACATTTGTTCATCATAGGATGCTAGTAATAGGAAACACAGTTGGTAATTATGGTTTACTATGGTAGCAGATGAGAGCAGTATGATGAGTGAGGAGAGTTCATTCTGGGGAGATGATCGAGAGCAGTACATGTCTGATGCAAGTGAAAATACTAGATGGAGTGATGTCCCAAGTACATTGGTCCTTGAACAGTTATCACAAGAATTAGCTAACAGAGGTTCACCAGAGTCTGAAGTGAAACTCAGGTAATGCTGTAAGAGTAGTATGTTCTGAGAGGAGGGATATCGTGTGTAATCACTGCTTGTGTATGTCTTACTATTGGACACTGCGGAATTGTAGGCATATGTTCATGGCAGTGAATCCATGGTCTAGTGTTCAAAATGTAAGGTGATAGCTCCAATGACAGAGGTACAAAATTTATTTGCAGTGAAATTTTTTGCATGCTCTCTCATTACCCATGACTGTCAAAGCTTTATGAATGTCACTAATATAGGGCATCTGCTGTGATTCTGTCACTTGAGGAGTGAATTCCCTCATTCTGGCCAGGTGAACATTCCAAATAATTTTGTGATGTTTCTACTTTGGATGTTGTTTAATGTCCTGAGAAATGTCCCATATTATTTACATATTTCAAGTTTAGAAATAAATTATCCAGAAAGAATAAGTAAATGTAATATGTTTTGTATTTATGAATTTTTATTTATTTATGTAGGAGCCATACCCTCTCTTCCACCTAGCACCTACATGGTGTATAGTGGGAGAGCTTTACTTTTATGTTTTATTTAATGACACTTGTCATTAGCTCACACTATATAGTGTTGTGTAATAAGATTAATGAATAATGAACTGGAAAAGAAACCATCGCCTAATTTTAGGTACTAGGTAATGGAATTTGCCTATATAGTGGAACTGAGGAACATCACAAAAAATCTCGGTCAGAATATGCAGTATATATACAATTTTTTTCAGTTGATATAAAGGGCCTGGTTTCAGATGTAGAGATCTGCTAATTATACTTTTAGTATGTCCCGAACCTTTGTTCCCGACTTTATTGTTCTCAATTTACAAATGTCATCATATTCATCTGAAGAATAAAACTATTTTACAGGTATCTCCTGCAGTTGTTTATGGAGGCAAGCTGCTTAGAGTGGGCATTGTTGATCTCAGTGCTGCTACGGGATGCCATGGCAGTTCTCCGTACTACAAATGCTGCTCGCTCACCAGATCATTCCATAGAGGCCATTCTGCATCTCAAGGAGGGTCTGGTGGCATTGTGTCATTGGAGTGGCACTGAATGGTAAAATGTATCTTTAAGCTGAATTATAATTTACTATATTTATTTAAAAAATATGACCCCCCCCCCCCCTTCTTCCCTTTAAGGGAAACTAATTTATTTGATTACTTGCTCAGATAAAGCTCTTAGGTACTGTTTTCTGGCACAGATATCCCCATCTTTTATTCCATCACTTAATAATGACTTGATTTTGATCCGTAGAATGCTCTTCAAGGGAAACGTGCATCTAGTAATTGTTCTTGGTCTTCTGTTGTCAAACACTAGCCCCAGGAACATTGTATTTTCTGGAAGAGACATTATTATTCTCTTCTTTCTGTCTGTTATCATGCATTTAAAAACAGCGCATTTGCAGTTCAGAAGAATGAAGGAATTCTTATAAACCAAGCTCAGTGTGAACCTTGTGTAATCCTGTCTGTTTACTACATAATATCTTTAATTTGTTAATGATGCTTTTTATATGCGAGTGTTTTTTTAATACTGCAGCCTTGGATACAAACCATTCATGGTAGCCATTCAGAATCAGATAGCAGTACTAAGCAAGTTGCTGTGCAGCAAAGAACAGCAGCAGCAACAGAATACATCATCTTCACCAAGGTTGTCTCAATCTCGAAGGACCAGTTCTAATCGGGATGGAGGAAATCAATCAAACAGTGGACAGATGGCTTCAGGATCTAATAATTTGTCAGCAGTTGAGCTTGATGGGAGGATAGCTGAGGGAAGTACATGTCAGGACAGACCAAGCAGTGGATCAAGGAATGCTGATGAAAAATCATCCAAGTCTGACACTCTCTTTGAGAATAGTTTGAGTAATATTGGAAGTGACAGGATCATTGAGAGAAACAGTGCAGATGAAGTGAGGGACCAGATGGTTATGGAAGCAGCAAAAGAGCAAGCAATGGAAAGTTCAGGTTGTACAGTATCATAGTAGGATACTGATCTTTGAAAGCTACCATTATCATAATCATCGTCTATCTGGGTGAATCCTAAAACTGCATTCCAAATGGTTGGTCAGACATGCAGTCAAAGGTAATAATGTGATATGATAAAAATGTGTGAATAAGAAGAGAAATACTGAAGAGTGTTTCTTAAAATCAGTGAAGTTCAAAGAAAATAAATATAATCCCCAAACCCTTCAAGTAGGCCTAACTGACCATTTGGTGATGGTTCAGAACTGTAGTACAATGGTATTTTATTTGTATAATTTTTCATGTTCATAGTACAGCCTAAAGATTAACAACGAAGTTTAATATATAGTATTGTTTTTTTGTAAATATTGAATAACGTTTAAAAAAGAGGACATTGAAGCATCATCTACAAATTGTTAATTTATTACTGTTGATGAACATAGGAAAGTTCCTTGTTTGGTACTTCAGTTGCATTGACATTTAAAATAATTATTCAGTATATATCATATTGATTCCATCATTAAAAATAATTTGTAAATGGAATAAAAACAAATTCTGTCACCTAGTGACTACTGAATTATTAAATTACAGATTTTATCAGATGTGTAAATTAAGCAAGTACCCAGTAGTGTTGTGCTTCCATTGTGGCTGATACCATACTGTATTTCTACATGAAATGTGTTTTCACTGAACGTGATGAATCAGCCATATTTCAAGCTGTAATTAGAGGATAAAAAATTAGAACCATAGTATTAGGAAACAAAAGAAAGGTTAGAGAGGAATGTTGTGGAAATAAGGCACAAGACATGAAATAATGGCATTTTATTGTATTCACTCACAAAACTCTCTGACAGCCCATAATGAAAATATGTTTACCCTACTTTTGTCTTATATGCCTGACTTATTTTAAGTGAATGGGGACAGCTATTCTTGATCTTCATTTTTCTTGAAATGCTCCAACAAATCATAAAACTTAATGGTTGAACACAGACTTTAGTTGTGAAAGATACAAATTCTGTAAATGCAGAGCTGAGAATATGAGTCAGTAAAAGACCTGCAACTTTCCACACACATGGATGGGCAAATTTACATACAGTAATAGGCAGCAGGTAAAACATGACTTTGTTTACAGATTATATTTAGGGTCTGTAAGCATAGTTTTACTCATCTGGGCTTCTGTTACTCTGACTTTATTTAACATATGACTGAACTTGTTAGGTCAAGTAGTAATTATTCTTATATTATATTGTATGTTTATTAAATGATGTAGGTATCCATAGCGAAGCTAATACTGCATTTAGTAAAGCTGTTTCAAGCCACTAGTTGCAGTCGGAGGTTAATGATTAATTTAAAGTAAGGACATGTCCATTTTAGTTGGAGAAAGAACCAATGCTCAATATTGAATTTGATACCAAGCTGCTGGTCATTTTTATGTATGCTACATTAATTGCTCAGTTCATGCTTTCCATATTGATATGACTAGAAGAGAAATGAGTAATACAGCTAAGAATTTGTAAAACCTACTAATTTAAACATTTGCTCTTAAACTTGGTGGTCATGTTGCAAACCATGTACTTGTTAGTAATGGTATACTCTGTGTTGTGATTATGACATTTTCTATTGTCTTCCCTGGTACTATTCTTAGGTATCACATGTTTTCAGAGTATTCTAAGGGACTATTAACATAAAGATACTTTATTCGAATAAACTTTGTGATTTTGATACAGGATTTAGAATGATGTGAGGAACCAATTTTATTAGATTTTGAATATGAGCACTGATGATGGAAAGGAAACAGGGACAATAGTGATGATAAGAAAGAACCAAATATTAAAACTGTATGTTTGGAATTTTAGAGCCCTCCATCATTATTATAGCAGCACTTAGGTAAAAGTTGAAGTTACCCCTGTGCCTTAAGCACCATGTGATTATGGCATGCAGGGGCTGTGGAGGTAAAGCTCCATGTATTCTCAGCCCTTAAAACTAGATAGAGGTGGGAGGTTAGTCTAACATTCTGGCTGCTTTTATCAACAATACCCATTTGATAGAAATTTGGGTAGAGAAAGATCTAGTCCTGTCATCTGTAATATTCAGTGCATTTTGTGGACAGCTGGAAGGTGCAGTGTGATGTTGCTAAAGGCATTGAGCCCACATGAGTAAATTTTTTAACCAATGTTGTAATAACACAAAACACTGTACATTCTTCCTGTAGTTGCCAGTGCCCCATTTTGATATACTTTGTTAAAGCATACCTTCTTTGCTCTTCGTGGAAATGAGATTTCTTTTATACTACAACATGTTGCAGTAGACTGCACTTCTATTTTTTTAACATTATTTATTAGCACATGGATAATTTTGACAGGTTATTTTATTAAAAGAAGTTGTACACTCACAGAGTACTTTACATCTAAAACAGGGTCTGTTATTGCCCATACTAGTTGAAATGTGTGTTGTGTGTTTGTATGAGTATGGACTACTTGCTTATTTGAAGAGGTTACTATTTAGAAGGTGTAATGATGTTAATTTAATATTGCATGGAAAAGTTGTCTGCTAATTTGTTACATGAATAAGGTGTTCACTAAGCAGCTTCATTGTGGGTATTACTGAATTGATTGAAACATCAAATACTATACTGTTTTATATTTGCTATTTTTCACAGCAAAAAAAGAAAAGAAAATGCTGAGAACATATCTGACTATCTTGTTGTTATTTAAAATATTTAAGATGACTGCTAGATGGTACTTTGTATGGCATGAAGTAATGGTATAGTAGCTGTCCACAGCTCATTGCTCATAAAATGAAATTATCTTTACTATTAAATCTGAGTGTTTAATAAATGAAGTCTTGTTGTATACAGTCTTCACATGTGTAAAATGTTAATATTATGTGATTAAGACTATCTGAAAATGCATAGGATTACTTATCAGCAAAAAGGTGTTACAAAAATGCAAGGCAGTGCTCACTTTTAATGTACAGTAAACTTGAATAACCTTGCTAATGTTATATTTTTATGTAGATAACAATAAAGTTATTTTTACAAATATTTACATGTTAAATGAAGACAAAACACCCAGTTTACAAGGGAACTGTTCCATTAATCACATAATTTAGGCATTGCTTGTTCTATAAGTAGCAATTTAAGTTCTTCCACTTCAAGATGCCACATTGAAGCAAACACAGGACTTCTACTTAAGTCTGTAACCTTTACTGCAGAAACTTCAGGCAGTCCAGATTCTTTGACTAAGGTCCCCACCACAGAACAGTATTTTCCTAAAACAAGAATAAATCGGCTGTAAAATAATTTTCTGGTGGTAACAGGCATCTGCATAAATGTGAGACAATTTATAAGTACAGAAATGAATATAAGCATAATACTGATATAAAGTAACATTCCCCAATGATTATTTGTAGGGTTCTTAATAAAGATGACAGTATTAAAAAGTACAGCATCTTTCATGTGCACAGGTTTGATTCCACATGTTTAGACCTTAGGTATTTGTATTGTGCAATTAAAATTCCAAAGTGACAACAAAGACAAACAGATGCATAAAGATAGCTTGGCAGCAAAGACACTCCATTTGAAGTCCACTTAGAAGAAGGGAGGCTACCAAGAAAAATATATTGGATATGATTAGGTTAGGCAGGCATCTGCAAGAATTGGCACTATGGCTTTGTAAGTATGTTTATATATACATGAAAACTGCAAATATAAATGGTAGTACTAAGTTTTAACTTGACTCTCATTACACCATCCTAAAACATTTACAAAACGTCTGGTAACTTAGTTACATACATACCTTTAACCATCCAAGAACTGCCTCCAGGTACTGTTTTGCAATGAGTGACCTTAACTCTACCAGTTTTATCGCTGACGATAATAATTTCTTTCTCTCTTCCAGCTGTCTGCTCAATAAACCCCTGGAGCCACACATATTTGAAGGTTATAAACTTGGTTATGTTTGGAAATTTTTCCAATTTCAATTCTAATTTCCAAGACTGATCAACGATTCTGATACACATATTTAACTCTTCAATGTGTAACTTGTACGCAGGATAGTCAAACATTGCACAGGAAGTTCAAATATTTTAAAATGTATTATTAAATGATTAATTAGCCTTCAGAATCTTCCCTTGTTTCTGTTTATAGTTGACGCCATTTAAGTGATCAATGATGGCAACTTATCGATTATAAAATTCCAAAATGTAAGAACATTAAATATCCCTTAGTGTTGCGACACACTGGGCTCTTACCCGAAAACGAAGAGATTAAAATGCACAATGTTTTACATGTTATACTTTAAAAGTGTGAAACATAGTTTCAAATATTGTTAGCGTGATTTTTTTCCAGGAGGATGAGATAGGGGAAATGTAGTACGTATGAGATGATAAATGCATACTAAATGTTAATCGGCAAACAACTTGGGATGTCATTGTAAATGTGAAGACAATATTCAAATAAGCTGTATAAAAGTAGAATGTGAGGGTGTGTTGTATTTATCTGGTTCAGGATAATGACAGTTATTGGCTATTGTGAATACGGTATGGACCTTTGGACTACAATGAAAGGTGGAGAATTTCGACTAGATCAGTGTCCATCACATTTTCAAGACGAACTGTGTTATGTCAAGTAAAAATATTCATGACAGCCACTGTATTCGAGGATCGGAATGCTGAGGCCCCTGTATGAATGATCTTATGTAATTTTAATCTAAAGATCGTGAAAATTAATATTCTACTTGCGCAGGTTTAACGTAATTTGTTTCTAAAAATGGCGGAAAACGTCATGGGGTTTTAGATTTCCTTATGGATGAAAATAAGTGCACCAATGTCGTTTCAGGCTAAAGGTTGTAGTACTCAATGGCTGTTTTTGAGAAAATAATTCCAAGAAAAGTATTTTTAGATGATACACAAGTGCTGACATGTATTTTTGAGAATGCACAGAACATTCAGGGACACACGGTAAGTGTAACTGGTAAAAACAATTCTTGGATAAGGGAACTCCCCGACGATATCTTGGCACTTTCCATATGATCACATTTCACACCTATACTATTACGTTATATGCACTCCGATTGAAGATGAGTGTTGGGAGCTGCAATAGTGATGTAATGCAGTCTGAAATGTGTTACTAAATGCTAGGTCACTTGGGACTTGCTGTTAAAATATGTCTTTTGTCCTTTGGTAACCACTCTTGAATGTAATTTTAGTTTCCTGAATTTTCTGCTCATGGTTTACCTATTCCCACATTGAGTACACATCATTAGGTATACGACTTTCTTCACGTAATGTAAATTAATTTTCGATGGGCAGGGCTAGTCACATATTTTGATAATGGTATACCATTGCTATAATATGTTAACATTTTAACTTGTACAATTTAAAGTTTATGTTAATGTGGTTAAAGGTGAGAATGTATACTCTTGTCTTCTTACTATTGATTGACATCGTATCCTTAAAGTAACAAATAGTAGAACCAACAACATGAGTTATATTTTGCAGAGTGGAGTGAAAGTTGTTGAGGGAAAATTTTGTGTGTCATCTTACTGATCTCTTTGGGAAAGAATAATGGTTTGATTCATGTGTGTTTTTTCCTGTGGTTTATTTAATAGTGCTGTAAGTAGCATATATCAAGAGTGCTAACCACTCAGCAGTAATGAACATGTAACTAGTAGTATTGATTCTTGTATGAAAGCTTTTTGTTTCAAAGAATTCAATAATCAAAAATGTTAATCTCTGATAGACTGAGAAATTAAATTACGATGAAAGGGAAGGGACTATTGAGATCTATGGATCTATTAACTGTAAATAAATCCTTATTCTAAAAGAGTGAGAGATGAAGTAGGTATCATCTGTATGTGATGGGTACATTTATTTGTAACTTATCATTAATCTAGGTGGACCCTTTGTTTGTATTATGTTAAATTTATATAATAGTATGAATTGTACGTTGTAATATATATTGTATTGTTGTTATGACTTTTTCCACATCCTATTGTTATCTGACTATCCTATGGATCCATGGAATGTAATAAAGATGTAAGTAATGTATGTAGGTTTGAGGTTTTCACTGTGGTGAGTTTGAAGATGGCCATCATCTGGGTTTTAGCATCATGAAATCTGGTAGAAGTTTACCAATGTTTCAGAGGTCCTTCATTGTCAGGGCTATGATCGCCCTGATGATAGGTGCACCAAGGACCTCTGAAATGTTGGTAAATTTCTGCTAGATTACACGGTGCTACAACCCAGAAGACAACCATCTTCAGTAAGAGATGAAACAGAAGGCAGAATAGGAAATGAGCTGAAGTGAAGTGAGAGTTTCCTACCGAATGACACTGTAGTATACTCATTTGTCTATGATGACTGGGGCCTGATGAATGACATTTTTGAAAACTCCAATATATTCCAGTTTATTTATATTAATACTCATGTAAAAGAAAACTTAATTGGACATAGGACATTTGAATTATTGAATGAAATCTTGCATTGCTTAAATACAGTGACTTGCTTACAAAACTTTATGACAGTTTATATTTTTTTGTAGACTTGGTCTCTTAAGAGTTTTTATTTTTCAGGAATATATCATACGTGTTCAGCGCGGACCATTACCAGAGAAGACGTGGCATATATATAAGCGTTACAATGATTTTGTTTCTCTCCATAATTTGCTTCAGATATCTGGACTTAATTTTCCTCTTCCTCCAAAGAAACTCATTGGTAATATGGAAAGAGAATTTATAGCTGAAAGACAAACGGGACTTCAGGTAAAGTGTTGATTATCGGGTACTGCATACATTGGAAGTATTCTCTCATTTTGTTCTAAATTATACATGGATTTAAAGGTTACTGGCTGAGGGTTATGCAGAATACTTGCAAAGAAGTGTAAGTACACTAGATCAGCACCATATGTAGATCTACATATAACAGTGTGCTGTTTGGTTCTCAGTATTGAGTCATGCTGCTTGCTTAGAAGTGTTATATATTTTGAACCCATTGTAAGTGTCTAAAATTGTCTGTTAATTGGTATGTATTTGTATGTCTGGAAGGGGGAAGGTTGTCTGTGATTGTTCAGTGACCCAAGCTGGATGCTAGTTAATTGGAATCTTAGTCACATTTGTTTCTAAGTTATACAAATTTCTGTGTTGGTACCTTAATTAAATTAAACCAAGTGATATAACAAGGATGACAGCATAGAATGTAAGACAGTAGTAAGAATTAAAACTGAAAATGTAATTTTGTCATTTAGATGTTATGACTGTGTGAATTTAATTTGTGAATGATCTGTAAAATAACACACAGTTAACATTGTGAAGAGTACCTGGGTGAAATTTTGTAGTTGATTTGATCCAGAGACTAGCCACAATGGCTAATGAACCATTAATTAGAAAAAAATGCAGTTAATGAATTGAACAACCAAATATGTTGTAACTTAGATAAAATATAAGCTAAGGTGGACAGCACTTTTTTTTTAATTCTCTGTCATTGTTTCTAGGATGCTTTATAGTCTCTGTGGCTTGTCTCAGATGAGCCAGGTAGCTTAGTGAGTATAGTGACTGACTATGGAATGAATGATCAGGGTTTGATCCTTGATGGAGGCAGAGGATTTTTTCCCTAGTGTCTGTGTCCAGAAGTGACCTCTCATGTGTATGCAGAATTAAACATATGAACAGTATTTGGTTTATCCTTAAGGATAATGTGTCATATGACTTTATAAAATTTAAAGGTTGTGATGTTTATTATTTATGTTTCAGAATTATTTAAACTTGATCCTAATGAATCCTATTTTGGCATCATCATTGCCTGTGAAGAAATTCCTGGATCCTGAAAACTATGCCACACCATTCCAAGGTCGGTTTATATGCACACTTCTGTTTATAAACAGGGTATTAGTGATATTATTCTTGTAGTCTGTGGTATTAACTGATATAAGTAATGTTTTGTGGTGTATGTTCTAGAGCTGGCATTACAACATGTATCAATGATATTAAGAAGTGAAGTGAATTATGAAGTAATAAAACCTGTGCCAGAAATTGGATGGAGGTTGCGGAAACATTACTTTCTTGTCAAAAGCCGTGTTAACCCCAAAGAGGAAATGCTGCTATCGTGGGTTGAGCATGGACCGGACAAGTATCTAGAAGACCGTGATTTACACGGTGTGTTCAAGAGCATATCTGGCCTTCAGGTAAGTACTGTAATATATTGCAATAATGTTTTAACATTTTTTGCACTACTGCTAGCCTTTTACATAATCCTTTTGAGAAAAGATATCTTGTAGTCACAGATTGAAGTGCTACATTTTCCCTCCAAGTTTGTTAAAAAATATATTTTCTGTTAAAGTGAACTCTGTGTCTTCTTACCCTACACTGTTTTATGTATCTTCCCTTACAAGATGCATCTGTTTAGTCTGTGTTCCCCATAGTGATTTCTTTATCCATCATCTTGATCTTCAAAAGTAAATATTATTTTCATGCTTTCATAACTAATGTCTGTACCAATATATCCAACATATAATTGATTTCATACACTTCCAGTGTAATGTTTTTATCATAAAAATGTTTCCTAATATATTGGTTTAAGATTTAACCTTTCTTGTTAATTTCTTAATACTGTTTAGAAAATTCATCTTTTTGCTTATATTCTGCTAATGTTTCTCTTGGTCCATTTCCAAGTTATGTTTGATGTGTACAAACAGGCAAGTAGTTTTATGTAATATAACTTTAAACTTTTTTGTCATTCCAGAATTCCAAATTATATCTCCCAATAGTTTAGACTGGACAAAGCCTTGAGTAGGAACTGGTACATAGAATATTTTATGCATAAATTCTAACCCATGTTATCTTGAGAGTGCAAGGTAAGTGGCTAACAAACTAATTGTTGCATTTTCAGCACCCTTATATTCAAGGAATTGAGTTCCTGAACTGCAACGAAGTTGGGGGATTCGTGGTGCGCGGACTGAACAATGCTGGAAGTTTGCGGGATCTTCTGTGTACTGCAAAACCAAAGCTACAGTTCATGAAGAAATACGGAAACCCAAAGCAGTACAAACCATTGTCTCCAAGTGATATGGCATGCTTTGGGAGACAGATCCTCGAAGTGCTCAGATTCCTTAGTGAGAAAGGACTTCCTTTTGGTAATGCACACATTGTTTTGTTAGAGGCAGTGTATGCTTGTAAAAACTAGTAAGAGGCTATGTAATTTGTGTACAAATAGAGCCACATTGTATGTTATTCAAGTGATAACGCTTGTTTTGGGTAACTGTTGTCATAAGTTTATGTTATAATATGAAAATACCCTGCAAGGAATGAACCGGGATAGCTCAGTCAGTATAGTGACTAGCTACGGGCTGGACGACTGGGGTTCGATCTCCGACAGGGTTAGAGGGTTTTCTTCTAGCCTCTGCGTCCAGACCGGCTCTGGGGCCCACCCAGCCTCCTCTACAATGGGTACCGGGGTCCTTTCCCGGGGGTAAAGCCGGCCGGGGCGTGATGCTGACCACTCACCCCCATCTAGTGCCGAGGTCAAGAAAGAGAGGAGCTATACCTCCACTCACCCTGAGCGCCTGTACGGCACATAGCGGGACAATCTTTACTTTTACCCTGCAAGGAGCATATTTTTGTCAGTGGTGCTTTTCTGTTTGTATATTACTTTGTTTTCTGATGCATTGTGTTAAATTTTGTGAACTGCTGCAGGATAAGTGTCTGATTTGCTGTGGTTTTAAATGCTTTTCTAGTCTTTGGAACATATTCTTCATTTATGTTAACATACTCCATCAAGCAGGCTGATGAAGCAGTAATGTTTATGAAGTATTTGATTTGGATCCCAACTGGGCTACTGACTGTCCTTACAGGCTTTCCATGGGTTTAATTTTCTGCCCAGAAAAATGTTTGGCTAGTACATTCAACAAGCAGCACGGCTCACTTGTCCTTTTTTATGTTTCTGATTTTTTTTTAGAAATCAGTCTTGGTAGGAGGAAGTTTTGAGAACCATTCCTGCGGTATATGGTAATATTATTATAAATAAAAATAATAATAGGTGAATTATGTTTTATAGGCCACCTTCATACTGGTAATATCATGCTGGAAAATGGCGAAGTGAAGCTCCTGGACATTGAGAATGGTGTCCTGGGTTTGCCATCCTACTACAGGCCATATTTTGTTCAGCATAAGAAGATACAAACCCTGGAGGCTGTTGATGTTTATTGTTTTGGCCATGTTCTGTATGAGATGGCATTTGGCCATCCACTGCATGAATCTGTCTGTGATATTTTCCCATCAAGCTGTCCTCCTGTGTTGAGTAAGTATTACTACATGAACATTGTACGGGTGGTTGTTTGTGAGCACAGTAAATTGGAGGTTAGAGCGTAACCCTGGATAATGTGTGTCAGAAATATCCAAGGTATTTAAAACATGATAGGTTTTGCTTAGAAGTGTGAAGTTAGGAAGAGTTGCTGATTATGTCACTTGCTTAGTAACATTATCTTTTTCTTCAATTTTCTGTAACAAATTTAGTTCCATAATTTCTTTATCACTCTATTTTTTTTGTTACTTGTTTTTGTTATGTCAGTGCTACATTTCCTACAGCCCTCAAACTTAAATGGCACAGTCCTTGCCTTCTGGCCCTTTAGTTGTTTGGCAAAGAAAAATACATCACTTGGGGTCATACTTTCATGTTAAAAAATCCTTTACTTCTGTATATCCTCATATTTCTGTTGGTGTTGACTTTATTCATCTTTATATTCAATCTGGTAATCTAATGTAAATATGTCATACTTGTAAGAATCCCAGCTATCATCATTTTAATAACTAAATTTCTTACCTTAATGTACATAGAAACAGAACTGTTAAAAAGGTCACTCATATAATGCATCGCTCTGCACAATGCATTTTATCTGAAGTAAAACATGTCTAGTTATTTCCTACAAACCTTCCTAACTTCTGCCCTCTTATTGAGGGAAGGAATCCTATTTTGAGATGGAGTAGTTTCTGCTATTCACAGTGATGTGATGACAGTGCGAATGATAGCAAGTAGACAGAGTGTAAGCTTACTGTGTACTCCAAACCAGAATAAGGGCTTCTTCATTCTTGTCTCTTGGGTAGAGGCTTTGACCTGTGTCCAGAGCAGTTTAAAGTGGCCCATCCACGTACGAGTCTGACTTGCGAGTCTGGCTCGGCGAACTTGACTCATGAGCCGGGCTCGGATATATTTCACCACACATGCATAGAAGACTCGGCTCGTGACACCCCACCCACAAACGAGTTTGGCTCAATGGAACCCGAGCCGAGCCGGACTCACAAGCCAGACTCTTACGTGGATGGGCCGCTTAAGTCTAGATTTGACCCAGGACAAAGTCTCTTTCCTTACCTGAAGCCACCAGGTCTCCTTAACTGATATGGTAAAATGTGATTCATATGGCTTAGTGCTGTGCCTAATGTACACTGTAATGAGTTCGTGGGCATTTGTAGTTAATTTGTGTACTGCTGACAGAAATTGGTGTAGTTAAATGCGAAAACAAAGGGTAGATGTAAATCACTGCAGTTGATCGAAGACCTGCCAAAGGTAGGTAAATTATCTGAATGGTTTGTGGTACATGGAGCAAAAACTACATATATGACATCTCACATTCCAGAATTCCAGTAGATATTGTATTAATTCCCTCTATAGAATTCATGTATAATTGCAGATACTGTATATCATTACTCTTTGAAAGTACATGAGGTTTTTCTGGGTGCTATGTTGATACAATCATTCTCTGACTTGTTGTAGAGTCTGTATTGGAATCTATCCTGTCCACCGAAGCATGTAAAGGTGGATTGCCAACAATAGCAGCTCTTCTGACACATCCCTTCTTTAATAGCACCGAACTAGCATACTCTCACCATCTCACCAACCCCTCACAGTCTGACCGACCACACCTCAAGTTCTCATCACATGTCAAGGAAGCTTTGAAAGTAGCTCGTCAGAAGATTGAGATACGACTGAAGGATGAACAGAAAATGGTACAAAGAATCACAACAGAATACATGGGCATTAAAGATATGCACAGAGAATGGACAAATGTGTAATTTTCTCTGACATGATTAGGAACAAGTGTAGGATGATGTTTAGTGGTTCAGGTAATCTGTTAGGAGAGTGTGGAATTATGGACTTGGGTCACAAATACAATTTTTCAAATGTTGCCATGGGTAAACACCATCGATATACTGAGACCTATAGTTGTAATTATGTAAAGAAGTTAGGCCAGTGTGGGTCATTTTGGAAATGTCTCTCTTGTGAAAGCTTCACATCTTTGTGCTTTGTTCCCCATTAGAGTATTCATCCAGCCTGACATATACAGAACAATACAGATGTATTCAAATGAGTACTTAAATACATCTACTCCAAATAATGTTAATAAGAACACACTTCTACCATGGCAAAATTTCTAATTTAAGGGCGAGAAAAGAAAACTTCCTGAAAGTAATAAGTAATTACCCAGTTAACTTTTCTTTAAGTGGTCTTATATTGTATACATCTCTTCATCATATTTGAGTAATTATAATTTGCATGTCTTCTTTTTAATTGAAGTAGATAATTATGCTGTACACCTGAAACCCCTGGGATAATATTCGGACAGAGTCTGAAATTTGGAGGGTACGAATTATTGTTGTTTGTGTACAGTTCATATATTAAAATATACACACAACTTTCCCCTATAATTTCCAACCTCTAATCTTAAGTTTTGAATATGTACATCCTGAGTAATAGATGTGAGATAATATTAAAATAGATGTTGTGTAAGTAGTTTGTGGGATCTAGCGTTCGGCTTTTATGAACACTGTGGTGATTATTTATTGGGCAGTAAAATACCATATTTACATATGCTTATATGCTATTATAATATTTTGGTCACATTTTGGATTTAAGCTGGAAAGTTGGTACTTTTAATTTTCTGTAACAGCATGCTTTGAATATTCATCACTTTACAAATTACCTTTGCAATTCAAATCACAAGTATCCTTCATTATTCTGAACTTCTTTATAGAGGATCTCATCATGAAGTCAACTTGTGAAATAAAACAAAATTTTCAAAAATATTTCCCTTGTTTTATATTTCTGTATTCTTCTATGTCATTATTTTCTGAGACATGTATATTGTTTAATGCTGTTTTTATATTTCATGTTTTTACTTATGCAAGTGATTCATAAGATTACTGATGCTTGTCTTAATGATCAAGCTGGTTTTTAAACCCTCCCCTCCTACACTATGCTGTTTAGTGGCATTTAAATTGCTGTGTAGCACCCTGTTCAATATGTTGTCATATTTTTAAGTTGTTGAACAGAATGTAATTAATGTAAGACTTGAGGTTCTCACAGCGGTGAATATGAAGATTTCTGTCTTCTGGGTTATTGCGCTGTGTAGTCTGGTCGATGTTAACCAACGTTTCAGAGGTCATACTGCCTCCGTCATCAGGGCGATGAATATGCCAATAGGGTGTGAGGAGTTGGATTTTATAGGCAGGGAAGTGAAAGGTGTAGCCTGCCCCGAGCCAATGGGAGCAGGTATGGGAGTGGACCAATGGTAGCACGTGGGCGAGGGTGGGAGAGGGAGAGATTGTAGAGAGAGAAAGGTGAGTGTAGTTGTATGGATAAAGGCCCTGAAAGGGGCCGAGTTAGTGGTCTGGTTGGTTCTGGCGGCGCACTCTTGCTCGTTCTCGGAGTCCTCGGAGTGTGTGGATCAGAGGCTTCCAGGACCGGCTCAGGTGAAGTCCATCTTCCCTGTTAAAGTTATCAGGATGAAGTTCGATCTCGATGGCTTCCCTGATTAACCGGTCCATGTAGCCGGTTTTTGAGGAGAGGAACTTCATCCTGATAACTTTAACAGGGAAGATGGACTTCACCTGAGCCGGTCCTGGAAGCCTCTGATCCACACACTCCGAGGACTCCGAGAACGAGCAAGAGTGCGCCGCCAGAACCAACCAGACCACTAACTCGGCCCCTTTCAGGGCCTTTATCCATACAACTACACTCACCTTTCTCTCTCTACAATCTCTCCCTCTCCCACCCTCGCCCACGTGCTACCATTGGTCCACTCCCATACCTGCTCCCATTGGCTCGGGGCAGGCTACACCTTTCACTTCCCTGCCTATAAAATCCAACTCCTCACACCCTATTGGCATATTCATCGCCCTGATGACGGAGGCAGTATGACCTCTGAAACGTTGGTTAACATCGACCAGACTACACAGCGCAATAACCCAGAAGACAGAAATCTTCAGAATGTAATTAATGTTTGTGGAAAATTTAATAGTATAATGTTCAACATAATTATATCATTTTCTGTATAGCTGATTTGGAACATATTTAGAATCAATGGAAGCAGCAGTGTTTCTTGACTAATGGGTATGACTGATCACCAAGTTAAGTTTTTGCTTGACTATGGCAAGTTTAGATAAAACAACAGATTGTGGGAAGCATTGAGATTAGTAGAATATGCTGCAGTTTATATAGTTTAAATTTCCTCCATGGAGGGAGCCATGTGAATATTTTCAAGATGCTGCAGACCACATATACATACAACCACTCTACAGGCAGAGTGGTGAATGTCATATATGGTTTGTGGAACCAGCCCGAGGGGTTAAATTCCTATCAATTCACAGCCACATTTATCCTTGCAACCTGGTATGTTAAAAGGGGATTCATGATGCTAATGTATTTTTTATCGTTTATTTAGGTGAGACATCAGAAAAGACTTGTTAGAGTTCAAGAGCTTCTTAGTAATGAAGAAGAGAAGAAGAAGAGGAAACAAAAACAGGTAAAGAGTTTTCTGGTATATGATTTGATGCTCTGACAGCGACTAAAATCAATAAAATCTTCTCAGGCAGTCAGCCACATCAGATGGTTATATGAAGAGAGAAACGTTTTGGGAATCATTTGTCCCTATCATCAGGGTTATGAACCCTGAGAAGATAAGTTTTTTCTGGCTTCGCATCAATCTTTAATGTCACATGTCACTTGCTTTATGTACAATTTAAATTTTAACATTTTTCATAATTAGGAGTGATTTCATTAGGATAGACAGATCTATCTCAACCACAACTTTATAAACCTCAAAGAAATCTTTGTCATTCTGTCTTAATAATAGGGCATGTAACAAGTTGACCAGAAATTTTTTTACTAATGCTGAGAAACATCACAGTATTATTGTGCATTCATTTTGCAACATTTGTCTGAAATTCTCTGATTTGCTTTAATATGTGGTTTTGATATTTTGAAGATTATATTATTTTGTGGATTGATCTATTTCTAGAAAGAGCAGCTTCAGAAACAGCATCAGCAATTAGTATCCAATGGAAAATCTCCAGAGCGATCTGAAAGCCCTAATAGTACCAGCACTGCCACATCAGCTGGTACAGTGACTCCACCCTCAGGTAATTGTAAGTTTCAATTTCCTGTGTTTAACTGGAATTGATGGACTGTGTCAAAGTTGTTGGCTTACATTGTGCTTGCTTTCTAATTATGAAGGAAGTAATAGAACTGAAACAGCTTTGTATTAAAGGTGTTTTTAAAATATTTGCATGGAAAGGTACTGACTTTCTTACTTTGCAGGGTTTTAAAAATATTAACTTCATGATTTTAATTCTTGTTATGCCAATACCATTGTTTCAGGAACTGTAATACATATCCATCAGGTACAATATCAGTTTTACATATACAACATTCAAATTTTTATTTGCAAAATTTATCTGAAATTGTTCCGTAGCATATTTTGGCATTACTACCATCATCAGAGGTAGCACCAAATACAGTTACATATAGGAACTTCTAAATTTATATTTGTTTTTGCAGTTGTAAATATAATCAAAACAGTTCGATTAAAAGTCTCAGCAGCCGATTTAAGTCGAACAATTGCAGATGCAAACTGAGCCACCGGTATGGAAAAGTGTAATACTCTGAGCCTTGGCCATTTGTGTACAAAATAATCTCGTGCCTGGACATTTTTAACATGTAACAATAGTGGCTAAATTAAATTATAATCCAGAAAATTTGTAAAAGGTAAACATTTTCTTTCCCAAATTTGTTTGTATTTTGTGGATCTTGTCTCCTTTTCATAGGACTGAAAAGCTGATCGTGGATGATAGCAGCAGAAATCAAGTCTGTAGGACTCTGTAGGTTTAGATTGTTTTAAGCTTCATCATGATTGCATGTATATTTATTTCAGATTGTTCTTTTATTGTAGCTTTATTGTTTTCTTCTTGGCCATGAGAAATTATCTGCATCTGATGGCACAAAATAGATTCAGGGTGTTTGAGAACAAGGTACTGGGGAGAATATTTGTACCTAAGAGAGAGTGAAAGTGTGAAGTGTTACGTAATTTAACAGTCTGATATATCCCAAACTAGTTGGTCTGCCTGGGTGACATTTGTGGACAGTCTGTAAGGTTTCATTCTATTTGCCATCGATTATTCAGTCAGTTATAAAATCTTCTATAGCTGATGTGGTATTAATGTCGAAAGTCTGAAATTGAAACATGATTGTACAAAATTTCTTGTGGTCAAGAATATTACTTTTTGTTACAGTACTGTAGAAATCAGAATTAATGGTTGTTTATTTTCTGTTACATGTTGATTTCTTCATTATATGTTTTGCTTACATTTATCTCTTACCTGTATAATTTTTGTGCATGAACATATGTGTATTATATTGCTTTAAGCAAATAATTGGAAAGACCTGCTAGAAATATTCTTTTCATTTTGTTTAATTTTTTTATATTGCCAGGTTTAATTGAGTTTTCCCCACCGCCTCCCCCTCCAGTCCCCTCTGCACCATCGCCATTGCAGTCGGTTCCAAGTGCAGCCCCTGAACGGACTGCTCTGCTGGGATCCATTTGTAATTTCAATAAGGCTACCCTGCGTAGAACAGCTGCCACAGCATCAGCAAGCAATTTGAATCAGGGCTGCATATTGCCGTGAATGTGTTTTGTGTCTGTGAAATGTACAGGTTTACACATGTGTAACAAATGTATCACCAGAGATTTGTATGGAATCTTCATATTAAGTGTTAAATGCAACTTAAGTAATTCTGCGATGAAGTGAAATAATTCTGTTTTTTGTTTTTAATTTCTTTGCCATTTAAAAAGTTAAGTTAAAAAATTCTGTTTAAAGGGGTAATTTTATATTTTTACTTTTATAATCGTAACACTAAATATGATTTTGTATTGGACTGTTAGATTTAAATGGAGCCTAAATCAACAAAACTTAAGGCTTTTGACAGTTTCTCTGTTGGAAGTTCTGTGAACATGATTTGAATTAAAATTCACAACAGCTAAAATTTAGTGTGTAAAATGAGGCATATTTTCAAGAAACTTGTTATAATTTTCAAGACTCAGACCCAATACAAAAACAATTATTTAAATATTATCGGAGATTAAATTAATTTCTGTAACTTCATTACATATGCAGTGTGTATTTCCTTTCAGAATCTATCTTTAAAGTGACTGCATGAAGGTGAGTGGCACAGATACACACACACACACACACATACATACACACATACAAATAGCATCAGCTTGGTGCTTGAAGGAACTAAATACTTTATATACCAACTCTCTGAAGCTGATTGGCTTATGAAGACTCAAGACAGTAGATGTGTAGTAGTGTCCAAAACTTGACCATTGGCATTCATATTGGCTACTTTAACATTAATGCATTTATTTCTTGCATATAAGTATGTGATATGGGTTGCAGTTGAAACTCTTAAGTTTGTACAACTGATTTCAGTTAGCATCTTGCAAAATGGTTACCTGCCTAAAGTATATATAAATAACTGGGATATTAATACACACAGCAAATGTCTACTTACACTGTAACTTTGAGGTTTAGTGGGTAACAGGTGCAAAAGAAATGTTTGGTCAGTTGTGAAAAGTCCTATTCTACATACATTGAAGGGTTTTAAGAATGCTGCTTGGTATTCATTGTATTTTCTGTGCATGTTGTCAAAAGTTGGTTCTAAGATGGTGTACTGATTATGCACTCATCCATTTATTGGGACTTGCATAACCTTGGAGCTGTTCAAATTAAATAAAAAAAAAGTTGAGTGATACGGTTTATTGATACAAAAGGGTTAAGGAACATCATCAAATTTTCTATAACACAAGAACTCTGTAAGCAAAGTGACTGGCTACATGCTGGATGACCAGGGTTCAATTCTTAGTAGAGGCAAGAACTTCTCTCTTTACTACTGTGCCCAGATTAGCTGTGGGGCCTGTTAAGCATGTTTTCTGATGGGAATTGGAAATTCTTTCCCCATTGCTAAAGAGCTGGAGTATGTGAAGGTAACCACAGGACACTTTTCATCCACTCCCCATAATCTTCAGGTTATGGTTCCTAAGCACAGTGAGAATTTTACCATCATCTACATGATAGGTCATGCCATTCATCTGCCAGTAAGGTACTGATTTCTCATCACAGAACGACAGAATTTGTTCCAGGTAGTCCATGTGGAATTTGTGGACAAAGTGGCCCTGGGGCAGGTTTCATTCTGTATCTGTCAGTTTTCCTTAGTCAATTATGACTACAAGTTGCATATATTACAGCATGCACACACCCATTTCAAACTTCTTTGAAGAGGCAAGCCTAAAAAATTGCATGGAACAAAGAATGTCTTCATTTTATAAGCATCAGTCTTGAACATTTTGTGTGGAAGAACTTTAATGATTTAACATAGTACAGATGTGAAGTAAAATAAATTTTGGATGGTCCTGGTTGCTTCATGTGTTATGTTAAATTATTGTGCCAACTGTATAAATGTAATTGAACTGTGTTCTCACTGAGAAATTTTTGTGAAGGATGAACAAGTAGTTTTTGATGTTGTGTGAAGTTTTAATTGATTGAAGATTTAAGTAACAATAATATGCTAATCCTCTTTTGTAACAATAATGTTTTCACAAACTCACTATACAAGCATATAAAGGACTGTGTGACAATTCAGTATTTTCAGAATGTTCTGAAGATGTGATTAATAACACTTCAGTTATGTTTTAATATTTTTATATACTATATGAAGTATATACAGTTTTACTAGTTATATGAAGGGAATTATTTTTTGAGTACAGTTGAAAATTTGTAACGTTTTTGCATGTAATGTTATGTGTGTGTGGTGTGTGCTTGTGCGTTGGGATAGTGTATTTGTGATCATTATACATTCCTTTCTTTTTATTATTATATCTAGTTCCACATAATGATTTTATAGTATAAATTATTACTGTTAAAGAGCACATAGGTATGCTCATAATTGTCAAGACCATACTGGATTTAATTTTCTCCCACATAACCCTCAAGAGGTATTAAAACATTTGGAATGTGGTGGTAGTCGCATACTTATGGAAATTGACCCTGATGATAGCACAGAGAGAGGAATAAATTGTAAAATAAAATTAACATTTTATAGAGTGGTCTTGGCACATTTTGAATTAGGTGAAAGAACAGTAGATAAACCATGGGATATAATTTAAATAATGCTCCTCGATAAAGGAGAGGCCTTATGCACCAACTTCTGATCTGAACATCTTTGATGCAGTATTTAGTATTATCAGTAACAAGAACCGCTCTTGTCATCATTTCCCACTTGAAGTTGTTTTTGATGTTCATCATAAACTACAAATGTATTCATATACATAGAGGCATTTATTTTCCCATTTAAACTTGGCATAGAAAGGGTTTAAATGTTATAGCCCCTTTCCATGTTTCAATTAAAAATTCCTTGTTTCTGCACATTATAACCTGTAAATGTCATTTTGTGGAAAGCTACAAATAGTTGCTTTGTTGAGTTAAGATGTTTCCTTCAGAGCTGAAGGCTGATGTTTGTAAGCAAGTCATCTTGTATATAGCATGGAAACTGCTGAAGTACATACACAGTGACAGTATCAGCATTAATTTAAGCAAGGAGAAATGTTAACAGATCAATATGGTAGGTTCATCAGTGACATCTCACACCCACTCGTCATTTCAAGCTGTACAATAATGTTGGTTACTGAATGCCCAGGTATGGCATTATTTTGCATTTCTTCATGAATAGATGTTGATGTTAACATAATTTATTTTTGTTCAGCTTTATGTTATAAGGATGTGTCTTGATAACCAAAATAATTCTCATGCCAATTATTTGCAAGATTTGCATAAAGTAGGCATATTCTTGTCTCTTGAAATTGTTTATACTATATGAATTCAGAGTAGAGAATATATGTTTCTATTTAATGTTCATTGGCTGAGTTACTGCTTCTGCACAGTTCAGCTAGCTGTGCTTCAAAGTAGCACGCTGCTAAACCATTAAATCCTGGAGTTAAGTTGGGCCAGTAGCCCCATAGTACAGGGGTTTAAATTCCTTATTCTTATAAGATATAGGTTCAACAGCATGGGAAACTGCTGGCCTGTGTGTACTGTTTGGTGCAGCTGCATTGTTATGCTCAGGATACTTATACAGGATTTGAACATACAGACAGCCAGTCAGAAGAACAGTCATCATATTCAGCAGTTTGCACATCAGAATTTGCATGGAAATTTGTTTAGATTCCTCTACATTTGCCAGATTTTGGAAACTAATAATGATTTCAATTTGTTTTCTAGTCTTTCATATAGGTTTTGTTCTGTAAAATAGCCTCTCTCCGAGATTTATCTTTGTTACCAACAATGTTCATAACTTATAGCTTAATGTTCCAATGACACTTAGTAAAACAAACATGTCCATGTTTTATGGTGCATTCTGACAAATGAAATAGTAAGTGAAGTCTGGATCTTTAATAGTCATATTTAAGACTAATGTATTTACTTGATTTTTCTACATGTAGTAGTAACAACAACAACAGCAACAGTAGTGGTGGTGGTGGGTGATGGTGATGGCAGTGGTAGTAGTAGTATGTTTTTTCAGTTGTTTGCTGCCTTGCCATCCCCAAATCCATTCTTGCTGGATTTGCACATCATCTGGTTCCATTATTACTTGTTATGGCCTGTAGGATGCTCACTTTCCACAGCTTTCTTGGTCTTTATCTTCTCGGATTACCTATTCACCTCCATATAATGCTATCAGTAATATCTACCCAGTGCTACCACTTTCCTCCACTCGATGCTACCACTCACCTCTATCCAGTTTTGTCACTCATCTCCATCTAGTGTTCAGACTTAAAATACTTTAAGCATTACCTTCACACCCTTGATAGGCTTTTTTTGCTAAGTGCTTAAGAACAGCGACATGACTCTTTTTCATTATCAAACCTGGAACTTCAGCAGGTTTGAAAGCATTCTCAGGATTCAGTGAAAGAAACTTGGAAGGGAAATTAAGTCTCAGCTAAGCGAGAAGTGACAGAGCTAAATCAGTACTGTTAATGTGTTGTCACATTTGTATTCAAGAGGTTTCCATTTTTAATTTGAGCCAGAGCACCAGATATCTTGATTGCTTTTTCTCATAGTTTTCTTGCCCTTCCAGATGAATGATAACACAGTGTACCTTGAAATATGGCTACTTCTTTCCTGATTGTTTCCATTTAACTCTACAGGGTGGGTGGGAAGTAAGTAGGCATTGAGAAATGGTTATAACCTCTATATTTCCAATGCTTAGCGATTATTTAATGCCTACTTACTTCCCACCCAGCCTGTATATCATATCCTGTAATTTAATTTGACCCTAAATAACCTCTGCATGTGATAAGTAATTTTTTAATCTATGTATAATTAAGGAATCAATGTTATAAAATGGCTGTGTGTCATATTCTGTGGTTCTGAGAAGAGAAGTGAATATTTTTTTTTCATTTAACATGAAACAGAAGTCTTCCTAAAGTCATGACTGTTTAATGTTCGATTATATATTATTTGGTAACAGGAAATGGCTGAAACTGTAGAAGACAGAAAGTGATTCTTACGATTCAAGAAGTAAAGATGGAGAATATATATATGCATATACATTGACACCATCAGATAAAGCTGTCATTTGTTCCTGTTATTTTGAAAGTTGTCACCATACCTTTATAAATATTTGTTATTGTAACTTACATAGTAACATATTGTATTGACTCAATGTAGTTTGACCTGCTGACACCATCATTAAATAAGACTAATAAAATAAATAATGTTATACCTCACAGTAACAACTGTATACAAAGGCATGTAACTAATTGAACAGATGTTGCAATGCTTGACTGCTGGCAATTTTCAAAATAACAGGAACCCCATTAATTCACAGAGGTTGAAATATGTCAGATTTTTACGATTATGATATTAAACAAGTTTTAAGCATTTTTTATATTTTAACTCAAATTTACTTGAATTTGTATTTGCAGGGTTAAACCGCGTTCCTCCGAAAAATGACCAGTACAATTTTTTATGAAATAAGCCCATGTATGCGTGTGGTGGTGTCATTGTATATATGATTGAATTAGGGTACAATGGTCATGGAAAGAAGTATTCAAATACTTAATAATGTGTTTGTAATTATCATGGATACTTTATACTACAAGTCCACTTCTTCCACTTGCTTTAAATAAGGTGCTGATCTGATAAGTAGAGATGGAATGTTTTTGCATATCTCGGTGTATATAGACAGTGTTTGCTGATATAGAAAGACTACTGAAATTGTTGAACAGAATGTGCCCTGTGCAGATTGTATCAGCATTATTCACTGCATATGTATATAGTATGTCTGAACATTCTACATATCATTTTGCGTACATTGAAAACCGAAATGAACGCATTTTCATTTTCAGGGGCTCACCAAAGAATGCCATGGTATTTATACCTGTCAGCTCTTTATTGTGTTGAATGTTGTAATTAATGTAAAGTTTAATTAACTTCTTGCTTGAACTGTGTGTAATGTAGGGGATTGCTTAAATTATAAATTTCATGTATATGAATTTTCTGTAGCTCATAATGACTTGCTAGGGATGTTTTTATCAGGTTGTTTGTGTGTTGTAACAAAATAATTTATAGCTCATACTTTATATCATACAACATTAACAGTTTGTATGTTCCAATAAGAGTGTAATCATTGATGTTGTATGGTCAAATTTATGGCTCTTATACCCATTCTTCCTCTTCACACTTGTGATTACAGTTTACTGTTGTATCTATATTCTTATTAATAATTTGAAAGGAAAACCATGAAGCTCAATGATTAATAATTGAATCATTAACATAATTACTTTGTGTATAAACACATACCTTTAATGTTTGGGAAGAAAGACTTAAAGTCAATACAAGTTGTTTTACTTAAGCCCTTCTTACTGAAGATACAACTGTATGTGAATTATTTTGTCAATTCTTAGATATTATTAACAGTATTAGCACTGAAGAGATGCAAATCAAGTTTTGAATGGGGGGGGGGGGGGGGGGGTTAAATTCAGTAATCTCCGAGTATTAGATTCAGTGATCTAAATTTTGATACAGTTTCTTCTCTCTAGTTCCAGAAATTTTAACATTTAACTGAGCTTCAGTTTGGCATGTGAGAATTGAGTTTGGTGGACATTTTCCTTTCAGTGATACCAAAAGTTACTGTACTCTCTTCACTCAAAAAACTAATAGTTGTGTGACAAGTTGAGATGGAAATTTAATGCTGCTTAGTATGGTTATTAAGATCAGCAAGTTAATGAATAACCAGTATGTGCTTGTAAAAATTAAATTTTATACAGTAACGTCCTCAGTGAAATTAACGTTTTGTTATACCTGACAAAGGTTTGAATTGGGAGCTGTTATTAGCTCCTTAAGACATGTTAGGTGGCCATCTTTATTTAAAATTGTATTTTGGATAGAGTACGTAGTTTCATTGAGTATACTTTAGTCTAGTGTACAAGGATAGGTTAGTCAAGAGAATTAATTCCTGGAAAAGTCCCTTTTTGCAGGTCCTTTCTAGGACCAAGGCCATCTTACATTAATCTTATGATTGGAAAAGCATAATTTATGCCATTCAAGTACCACGAGAATCTGTTGAGAAATTACCGATAGTTCAGAAACTGGCTTGAAGATAGTTTTAACTTGCAAATCATACCTACCTGGAATTATGATGCTATGGAAGGTGTATTTTTCAAACTACTATTGTTCATTACCTTGTGAGCTCTACAGATTGTTTTTTCACTCAGAATCTAGAAGGTTGCAATGTGGTCTAGTGTTTTTGTGGTGTGCAGAAACATCTGAATTTCCTGTACTTATCCAAATGCCACATGCAGTTATTTTCCATTTAAAACTAGCCTTTGATGTAGAAGGATTTGCATTTTGGAGTATCACACTTCAGAGAGGAATGGAGACACATTGTCAAGAATAGGTTTCATGGTATGCTGGTAACTAAAGGAACACTCTTCTGGTATGAAATTGAGAAGACTACAAAAATTTAGCAATTGTGAATGAAAAATAGTGCCAGATTTGAGGATCCCATGGCAGTGAAGATGTCGGTATTGGTCTTTTGCATTGCAATGCCATGTGGATATTAGGTAGAATTACAGTGCAGAAAACCAACACTGACAAAAAATATTTAATTCAAATCTTTCAATATGATATATACAACTGAAATTTACATTATTTTATTTTTAAACTTTATTTCTAAATAGTGAGGAAAATATCTTGTGATCATCTGTGTGGTAACTGAATAAAGACAGTCGTAGTCCATGATCTAAATACGTGTTCTACTTGTTTAGAAAACAATAAACTGATGGACATTTTGAAAAAGTTCTGAAGGTGCCTCTGTTGTCCAAAATGCAAATTAAACCTTCATATTTTAAAATGATTACTTGATGTGATAAACTATTGATTGTCTTTCATGATAATTGTGTCATGTGTGGTTCCATTATTACCATTTTTATATTTGTAAGGTGATTATTTAAATAATTGATTTCAGCATGGATCCTGAATGTGAAGAACCAAGTTGTGATTGAAAGAAGCAGGATGAAATGTTTTTATAGTACTAGTCATGACTTAAAAAAATGTAATTTTAGCATGCTAAGAATTGTAGAATTTGCATTTAGGCATAGGAAATGAATAACTAAATCTTTCCTTCTTGTTTTACTGTTTTTATTCTGAGAAGTTTATGAGAAAGAATATTGTTATAAGGCCACAGTGTGTGTGTGTATTATATAACAGCTATAAAACAGAGTTATAATATTCTTAATATATTCATTGGGCATGATTTTATTCAGAGTATAAGGACTTCCTTATCACACTGTTGTAACATCCCAGTATAACCAAGATGAAGCTATCTCCAAAAACTAGTTACTACATAGAAGCTACAAATAGATTAGCAGTCAAGCTTGTGAAGTAGACATTATGTTAATGCTCATGTTTGTTTTTAAAAGATAGGTATCCAGTAAGCAGTCTATAATTTCTGTAAATAATGAATTTTTAATTATTAGGTTAAAGTTGTTAGATTCATATTCAAAGGACACATAGGAAATTACCTCATGTTAAGACAAAATACGAATAAACTGGAGAAGTCAGTAGACACTTGGAGGTTCATAAACCACATTACTTTTAAAGTCTTGAAATATATTTTTTCATGGCCACATTTTGCTACATATATAAGAAAGTAAAATTACAACAAGTATATACAGAATATATGTATTATATAAAAACAAATAGAAATTAAATATAATTTTACCACACTACATTGGAACAGTCAATCTTGACAACATTTCGTGTTCTGACAGTGGCAAGTATAAAGATGACTGTCACCAGGGATAATGCGCCATGTAATCTGGTAGAAATTTAATGATATTTCCTCTGAAATGTCATGGAGAAAACATCCATAAACCTACCAGATTACACAGCACAACATCCCAGAAGACTCATCTTCAGTAAATCTTGACAAGTAAATTCCTGAAGATGTTGAAGAAACTTTAGTCCTACTTTCAGTTTTCTTTATTCTTCAGGCTGTCTGTAAGACAAGAAGGTAACATAATACTGTATGTTATGTATGTTACATACACGTTATATGCTAGAGACTGTTACTTACAATGATTAAAATCTAATGTTTTAGTATGGTCTACTAAAGGAAAGAGAGATTTGCTAGATAATGCTAACAGCAATGTAACCTATAAGGGAAAGGTTTAGCAATTGTATGCATATAGTTGTGACAGAATGGTAAACTGTAGGGAATCAAAATGTTCTTGGTAACACATCAGCCAAAAAAAAGCACACACGCTTAAGCACGCACACACTCACACGAAATGAACATATCACTGTACTCCAACAAAAGTACTACATTTCAGGAGAACCAGTACATAACAGTTTTATTTTCAATACATTTATTTGTGAAAAATAATTAAATAATTTATAAAACTGGAAATACACCAGTCCTTACATGTTTAAGTGTTTTTTAAAAACAATTTCAGCAAGAGCCATCTCATGTTAAGACGTAAGAAAAACAAGTCCCCAAAATACACATGATCCGTATATAAATACAAAAATATCCTCACACACACACAAACGTAATATTTTAAAGTCATGAATTAAACAATTTTTGTATCATTTCAAACAATACAGTCTAAAAATTACATCACATTTTCTGTACTACAAAAGGAATAAATTAATAGAGTTGATTTGTACAATTACATACTTTTGCTGAATTTATGAATACCATACAGCATTGAAATAGTGCATATACATACATTTAAAATCTTCCTGAAGGAACAATTTTACATTCTTACTCATAGAGAAACATTTTAAAAGCTTGCCATACTGTACTGTTTATGAGATTACAAAGAAATGTGACTAAATAGGCACCTGAAGAGGCAAGTTTTCCACATTAGTGACCAAATAACGTTTCAAACTTACGGACAGCTAGGACAATGCCCTGAATACATATGCCAGAAGAGTATAAAACAATATGATTACATTAAGGACATTATAGTAATGTTTTAATCATTTTCTGTGTATTTCAAAAGACAGGAAAGAGAAGAAAACCAGTGAACAAAATGAGGGTAGAATTAAAAATATTACCTGACTCCTGGCTGAAAGGATACTGCTGTTATATCACTACTGGAAAATCCTTCTTTGAAAGATCCTGTACCAAGGAATGGTTTAAAAAAATTGTAGAAACACTCAACACTGATAGTGGAATAGCCACAATACACACAAACACAACATTCAGCCATGCCTTACTTTGTTTCATTTCTTTTTGATCATGTCTTGAATTTTGGACATCCATATTGTCTTTATGAATGCTTTTGAGTGAAAAGTACTATATCAAGAACGCAAGGTAATTAGATGCAGCTGCTCTGTTTCAGCCTTCAAAGTCATGAGTTCATCTTGAATTTTATCTGTAATAGTTTTCCTAGCTTCTTGTGGAGATACGTTGCTTGATCTTAGTTGATCCAATATGTTCCCAAAATCAATTGGTTTGCCGAAGTTAAGAGTGACCTTGTTACGTATCCGTAGATAATAGGGAGGTTCATTAGGAAGGATATTATCCATACCAATATGCCACATTGGTACAATAATTGGCATCACAGGTGACTCGTAAATTAAACGTCCAATCCCCCACTTCAGCCTCAAAAATTCTTTGGTCATATTCACTCGTCCTTCAGGAAACACATGAACCCACTGACCTTTACATAGCTGCTCTACGCAAAAGTCAATGGCTTTCTGCAAGGGAATAAAATGTGTCAAATAGGTCAGGAGACAAATACATCTGCATTTTAGGCCGTTTTCAGTACCAACCATTGTCTTCAGAATGTATATGCTGTCATAACTATTTCAGCTAGAACCTAAATATTGGCCTTTATAGATTATTGGCACAGACTACCAGTGAGAAAGTAAGGGACTGTAGGCAGATCTGGAGTAAGACGTAAGTTTATGTACGTCTTTCATGTTAATAAGTTATCACCAAGTCTTATTACCATCACTCATTGGACAAATTACATATTTGGCAAAACCCAAATGCAAACATTATTCCAAGTATGATTTTAAATAACTGTAAAATTGTGTTACTCACCTGATAAACACCATTCCCCCGAATGACTGGCACACATTTGCCAAGCATGAAGAAGTATGAATGGAAAACATTCGTAAAACAAATGTCATGGGCTGCTAGTGACCACCGCATCTTCTTACGATTGCATAAGTGTTTGAGGCCCAGAGTAGCTAGGAAAGTAGATTTTGAACAAAGTATGTAATGCATTATTTTTATATAGAAGTAAATTTAAACACCATTGTAATAAAACATAATTACCCCATAATCCTGGATCATCAAAGCAAGAATGATGATTGGACACTGTGATAAGTGGAACATTTTGTGGTCTGTGGTCCAGAGCTTTGACTAAAATATCTTTGTTATACACATTTGTTGTGTTCAGCCATTCTGAAATATGCATATTACAATAAATTTATCACTCAGTATTTAATATTACGACTGATTTTGTTTAATTATGCTGTTAGTAACTCAGACTTTTGAGCATCAAATGACAGGATGATTAATGAAATTAAAAGCATATGAAAAGAAGCAATTATGGTCTAATTTAAGGTACTACCTCAGAATTTGCCTGGACGTGAACACTATCATTAAAAACATATTTAAAATCATGTGTCAGATGTGAGATTGTAAGCAGATATGCTGTTTTTAAAGTTAATTAGATATTTTGTATCTTTAAAAATCAGCAACTGGGCTAGATTCTGAAATTATTTTATTGTGTCAGAACTATATTACACTGAAACTTTGACATTTTTTAAACATCGGACATACATGAATATATTAAACATTCTAATTTCCATAAAACACTTGCACAAAGAAAATACATTTAACAAGAAATTAGGCTTACAACTACAATAGACTAGAAAGTATTCTCACCTAAACGGTTTCGTGTGACAATTTGTTATATTAACGACAGCGTCTAAACACTGCAAGGTAATATAAAACCATTAACCCTGACGTAATTACATATTTTGCAATGTTTCCATGACTTTACTTTTTATACTAACCTATAATAATTTTGCTAAAGATTCCAACTGCCGCAAACGTAATTGAACTCGCTAAATTCCAAAGACGAGAAGGTTGTTTCAATGCTGGAAATATCCAATTTATATCGTACATCATTTTCTAAAGGTACACTACTTGCTGTACAGAAGAATGCTACGTGAAATTACTTTCGTTTTCTGTTTCCATGTATATAGACATCTTGAAAAAGCTGAATAACGAATAACAATCGATCATAGCTTACAAATAACCTGTCGATTATGCAGAACTCGACTCCTTGGTGGAACCAAGCAGTTCGTCTTTACTCCAACAGAGTCCGTACAAATCGCATAATCCTTGTGTCAGTGCGGCCTTGTGATGCGAATGAAAGGCATGTCGGAGCACCTGTAGAACTTCGTAGGACGCGGTTATGTTTGGAAGCCTGTCGCGGCAATGAAAATGTCAGAAAGTGCGCGTGATTGTGGAGTTAACTGTCATGTCGTTTCAAATTAATGGTCCGGTTATCGGTACAGAGTATAGAAGGCAGACTGTTAGTGAGCTAAACACAGTCGAGGTAAGAAAGCTGCTTGGTGAAGACTTTTGATTTATTTTCTAATTGTCGATACGTTTTATGTATACTGTAATTGCATGTACAAGTTATCCATTTTGCCTCTTGCCGGTTTTTCGCACGCCGAGCCACGTGGCGTAGCAAAACGCTATGTGATTTGCATGAGTTACGTAGTGTGTATTTCGTGTTTATGTGTTTTAGTGTTCTGTTTAGTGTGTGTAATTAGTGTGCTGGTGTTATCTCACCGAAAGCTTCATATTTTGTGTAGTGCATATGCTTTTTGATAAAGGTGATGAGTTTCATGTAAGTCACCGGTGAAAAATATTCAGTTGCCAAGGATAACACGGAGTTCTTCATAAGAATCAAGGTAATTATCCTTACTTGTAAAACTAACCAACTTGACCTAATTTGTGTGTCAGTTTTATTATGTATCTTGTACTGTTGTTTTAAGTGACTGGCTATGATTGGCTCTGTTAGACTGTTAAGCAAATTAATTAATTATTATCACACGTCTTTAGCTTTTGCTGCAAATGACATTCACTGGCTCTTACGGACACGTAATGAACCTTCGGGTTCGGGCTCTGCTCTGTGAAGTCAATTTTAACAATAATAACTAATAATAATGTACGAAGATAAGTTTCTCACGTTGAAAGCAATACGTAGAAATTTGAAGATGGCTGTCTTCTGGGATTATTCACCTTGCTACCAGACTACACTGTGCAATATCGCAGAAGACCCATCTCCGTACTTATCGCCGTGAGAACCTGAACTTTCTTAGAAATTTGTTTGCACAAACTGAGAATGTATGCACCTTTATTCTTGAATTTATATTGTAGTTAGCTTAAGCGATTATACGTTCTCGCCAAATGTAGCGAGACGTGGTTTAAGACTAGGTATCACACATTGCGAATCGTTACTACGTGTCTGAGAATGCTGGATACCCCTGATGATGACTGCAAACAAACGTAGTAGAAAGTTTGTTGAAGACACTTTGAAAAGGGGGGGGGGGGAGATTGGAACAGCTATTCATTGCCTCATGCTGAAGGTCGACCGTGCGTGCATGCGTGTGTGTGTGTGTGGGGGGGGGGGGGGTAAGCATATATAAGGGGTGATATACTTAAGTTTATTTCAATTTTAACTCTTCACCAAACTTACAGAAGCACTAGCAAAAGTGCATGAGCCGTCAAAGTTGACGGGAATGAAATGTATTTGTGTTGAACAGTAATACAATTTATTGCAGCATTATCTTTATAAATCGCATTGAAGATACAAATTTTATAGAATTTCTTTATAAACTAAGTTAGATACGAAAACATCATGTCGACAGAAGCCAGATTCCTGTCAAATGACCACGACACAACTGATCGCCTGACTTCGTACTTCCCCTAAGCGCAGACTCCACAACCTTGTTTGTACTTCTTGTTACCTGAGTTGCCACCGTCAGAACTTAAATTCATAGGCATTTTCCTCCGGTCAAGAGTGACGGACATCGGCTGTTATATTAGAGTACATAGGTAACATACCTTGTTAAAAAATTCGGTTCCTACGTTTATAAAACGCCGCACCAGTCGATTAATTATGTTTATTTCGAGAAATTCGTAAATGTGCGCTTTGGTCGAAATGTCGAGGCGTACGTTTAAACAGTCTGAGTTACTGAGTATTTTATGATTGTTGAGCAGTTTTTGAAAGACAGGAAGATTGTCTGACCATCGGCCACCCCAGTCTCCATCCTTCCAGATCTCCATTTATCTGTTTCGCATGACACCAAGTATACAACGTTGATAATTAATACGAATCAATCTTCCCGCTTAGAATTATTAGATTATTTAATGTTTTGTAACAAAATTGACGGAGTTAAAGTAATAACTAGTCAAAACCACCTAAGAGAGATAATGGTGTACTTTATCCACAATAAAATAATGATTTGTTTGGTTCTTGTAGCGCATCAGGACACTGCCAGAGGATCTTCGCACATCTGCCTCCCCTCTGCGTTGTGTTATTGCTGTTATGGCTTTGCGAGTGTGTTAGGTATTGCCCGGATGCAGCCGTCTGCCCCATTATCCGATTAGCTGCATGGAGAGTCCATTCGATTATGTATGTTACCACCATACACTTGTCTCTGCTAGGGATCTAATTATCATTGTCAGGGTTTATTACAGCACTCTTCTAGCATTCCATTATATACTCGAAAATGAAAAGCATAATTCAACAAGTCTGTAAACAAGAGATTCCCTTTGAATATTGGGTTTAATTTTTTAAAACAAATGCCTTGCTTATTGCTGCATTTGTATGGTAACATGTTATTTTAATTGATTTAATTAATTTTAATTGATAAAACTGGCAGTTTGAATCAAGAAGTGACAGGATAATTTAATTTTGATAATATTACCAGGTACCGAATTTATTGAAGCCGAAAGTGGCCTATGTTTGGTGGCATTAAAATTATTTTGTGACTAATTATATTTGTTGAATAGTAGTTCAAGTCATTTCATTTGTTTTGGAACATGAAAGTTTGTTACCATGCTCACAAGTGCCCGAAATTATATAATCTTCAGTCTTTGATCTCCGAACCCTTTCGTTCACCGAAAATTCTGACACAAGCCTGCACCAAAACAAAATAAAAAATAATTTACCACTTGAAAGCGAAATGAGCGGTCTTTTAAATATTAACTTTACGGCAGGATGCTATTAATTGAACTGTACAGGATTTAGCTTGTGATAAAACTTTGAGCCCCTTTCGTGCAATGCAGTAAGTAGTTCCTGAATTGTGTTCTTATTTCCTTACACTTTCCAACATTGTTCTTAATACCTCTCCATAATATATTTAGAGCTAACGTAAGGACTTTCGTGAAATATGCGTGCATTTTGTGTCATAGCAAACCTTATCACGTGAAGGGATTGGCTTCAAACGGAGAAAAGTTTACGTGCAATATGAGATTTTCATGAACGTGTGATTCCATATTTTGGTCCTCTGGGTTACGACACCATACAGTCTTTTAATTGGTTACCATAGTTTCAGCTCCTTCCAACTTCTACTACATGGCGTCATAACCCAAAGACCAGAAGCCCAAAGAAAATCAAACGCCCCGCGGTTTGCTTCGTACATCCATCTGGACACGAACGCTATGCCCTCTGCGCTGATACTTAATATTGCCTGGCTGGAAGAGAACTGCAGGTTTTATTAAATTGTTTTGATGTTGAAGAGCCTGTTAGTCCACCGCCGCACACAACATACCCGTTAGAGTTAAGATAAGGTAGCATAAAAACTGGACATGTTTGCTGTGGAATGCAGGACACTGGAATAACCAACACACACCGCCCTCTAGAAGAATATAGGAGACTAACATTTAAGATGGCTGTTTTCTGGAATGTAACATCGTGTTCTCTGGTGGATATTTCCACGTTTCAGAGTACGTTACTGTATTTCATCATTAATGCAATGTAAAATTCGTCGTTGATAGCATAAAACGACATTTTTATTTTTATTTGAAAGAAAATTACTGAGAAGGAATAATATAATAACTTTCTTTAATTTAGGTGCTTGGTATAATAATTAACAAATTTGTGGAGCAGAGCCCAGCTAGTCAAGGAATTCCCCGTCTTTTATGGAGCTTATCACTGGCTCCTATTCCTAGTAGGGAGAATTCAAACCACAACCTCCAAACCTATTATCGTGAGATACATTTTGGTATTGTCCTTCCATCTACATCTAGGTATTCTGAGCGGTATTTTCCCTTCAGGCTGTCCAAATAAAATGTACGAATTTCTCGTCTCTTCCCATGCGCGCTACATGCCCCCACAGTCTCATCTTCCTTGATTTGATAAGTTTGACAAACTAATAATAACAATAATAAAGCTGTCCTTGTGCCTAAACACTACAACGTAAGTGCGTGGAGGTAAAGTTCCAGGTATTCTAGCTCTCGGTACCTTACTAGACTGCTGGGAGTGGTTATGGTAGGTGGCTTCAACAGTTCTGGATGTGCTGATAGAGAAATCCCGATTCTAGCTGGGAATTAAATCCCGGCAATCCAGATGGAGCTGTTTGGGTATAAAAATAACAATCACTAATATTACGTGCGGTAACAACGGTAATAATTAATATATTAAAGCACTTGACAACACCAAGAGAACTAGTTGCAGGCAAGAACTGAAAAGGATACAAAGAGAAACACGAACAACAAAATCACAAAAGATATTAAATAGTTATAAATAATATTGCCGGTTATGTCCTTATAATGAGCCGGGATAGCTCAGTCAGTATAGTGACTAGCTACGGGCTGGATGACCGGGGTTCGATCCCCGGCGGGGGCATAGGATTTTTCCTCTAGCCTCTGCGTCCAGACCGGCTCTGGGGCCCACCCAGCCTCCTCTACAATGGGTACCGGGATCCTTTCCCGGGGGTAAAGCCGGCCGGGGCGTGATGCTGACCACTCACCTCCATCTAGTGCCGAGGTCAAGGAAGAGAGGAGCTATACCTCCACTCACCCCAAACGCCTACATGGCGTATAGTGGGACAAACTTTACTTTACTATGTCCTTATTGATCTTCCATTATTCTAATATCAGTTCAGTGATGTAAATTTTAAATTAATGCATTCAAATGTATGCAACCTCTAGCATGTTATGTAGCTCCCCAAAATGATATCACAGTCAAAACAGCCATCGGAAATCATGCTGAGACCCAGCAGATAGCGTAATGTAAAAACACTTTCGACCTATCTGTCGATCGTGACGTGGCCTCTATTGTTACGTGTTTCGTCTGAGCCTAATAATGATGGCTGTGCTAGATGAATGGCGATAATTTCTTGTCGTTTGTTTGTCTAATACGTAGTTTCATAAGACTGTAATTACTTGGGTATACATACTCTTTAACCCCCAATTATCTGGCTTCTCTTGGAATTCTACGATTGCTTTGCGTCTATATGTAATTCTAGTGAAATGGTATTTCTCATTGCGCAGACACAGCCGAGGCAAAGTTTAAATTCATCTTCTAACACACCTGCATCATAAAAAGACGTATACATACTCCACACAGTTTTGAAAAGCAAATTAACGGAGATATTTTACTATAACTGAGTTTTGATACAGTCTTTCGAAACAAGTAATTTGTTTTTCGTTTTTCGCTTTAGTAGTGTCCAAGATGGTTGCCTTTTTTCGGAATATATAGTTTTTCAGAATTCGTAATGCAAAGTGCCTGCGAACAGAGACAGAATACAAAGAAATTAAAACTGGATATTCTTACCTGGATATGTCCAATCAGACGAAAACTATAGTTAAAGAAATGCAAACAGAATGTGAAGAGAGCTGCTTGTTCCAAGTATGAAGAAAGAAAAAATGATCGTGGATTGGGAATGGTTGTATCTGATCATACCGGTAAATACATTATGTGGCCAAATGCAGATTTAGTGCGTGTTAAAGCACGTGGCATTTTTGGTGCCGTTGTGCTTTAAAGGGTGAACAGAAAGCCATAAGCCGTCTCGTGACTGGACAATCATCCATAATGTTGCATTCAGATGTGTGTGTTATCTCTTTCAGTCTATCGAGGTTAAGGCCTCTAAATAGGCCATGGCATCCTTTTTAAAATATTTTGTCTATTTACTCACTATTCATGATCTGCCAGTTTAATCTTGTGCTATGTAACGTTGCAGGTGAAACAGCGTTCATAAATAACATAAAAATGAAAGTTTGTTTGGAAACATTGGATAAGATATATTATTTTGAAACAACCTTTATATACTCGGTGTCCACGTGGAGATGCTGTTATATATTTTAAACATATATTATAGCAAGTTGATTTATGGAACAAGAAACTGGCTTGTTAAATTCGTTACTGTAACCGAGGACCAATACTTCGAACCAATAAATATTGAGCTGATTCATGGAGGGAGTTGCGTCGATTCTTCTAGTAGGATAAGTTATTTTTAATTGACTGAATTCCCATTTGTTGTTTGTCTTAAATCACGAAAGTCAGCGCCAGGATGAGGTGTGGACGGTGTGCCCGCTGTTCTCAAGTATGTTTTCGGGAGGTCCACGATTAAAATCTGTGCCTGGAGACCAGTTATCCTGACTCATGTGTTTTCCATGATTTTCCTCAGTAACTTCAAGAAAATTCCGGGACAATACACTGACCCAGGGCACCAAATCTTCTTCTTATTCATTTCGGTGCATGGTAATAAACACACGGACACACATAAATAAGTGGTGGTAATGGTTAGACTTGTACTGCTGTTAATATATGGAAGTAAGCAGGTTAGCACAAGGGCCAACGCGTCTGGCTCGTTCGCAATTCCACCTGCGAAGCAGTGTCGTAAAATAACTGATAAATAAGGAGATTTGGCTGGATTGAGTCTTTTTGCTGTGTAGGACCTTCATATTCTGTGATCAGAGAGTTTACTATATTGTAAAAGTCATTGAGTGTAATCTTATATACGTCTACCTCCATAATCAGGGCTATGAGTACTCGTGCCAGCATTGACCTCTGAAACGTCGGTAAACTTATACCAGATTACACAGCGCAAAACCCAGAAGACAGCCATCTTCAAACTCACCGCCGTGAAAACCTCAAATCCTACATTGCCGCAGATGTTTCTGGGCTTTTCGTTTGTTTGTTTATTTAGCTCGGACTAGGCTTATATGTCGTCGAATGGTTGGATTGTTAATTAACAATGAATTGGAAACGTTGTTGACGAAAGCGATCTTGCCTAATTTAAGGTACTGTTTTACAATGTGATGCTAATTAGAATCTGTGGACCTCCTGCTGACCAGCGGTTAGGAAACTCTTCTACACATGGCACAAAATGTTAGTGGCGGACGGTACATGAATTCAGAAGTATGTAACTGAAAATTAACAGTTCTCTCGATTATATAAGGTAAGTAGGACAGAGAGGTGTGCGTTAGCGTCAGACCAAAGTGTCGTTTTGTGGGAGGGACCGTTTGTCTTCGTCTTCTTGAAGATTCTCCACGCTCATCTCACACACTTGCCGAACCGTGGACAGGTACAGTCCCGATAGCTTGCTTCGCTACGTAAACTTGGGACCTGCAGTCAGAGAACTCCTACTCCTCACTTTACTAACGTCCAGTTTTTACACTTTTATCTTTAAAGAATTTCAAAAATTATAGCTTAGGCTATCGCTGACGAGAATTCTCGGGTTTTTTCTATTCACTCAATTAATGATAAATACGGTATATTTGTTTTCGTACCTGGCACTGTTGTACATAATTCAGGTTGTCAGTTAATGGAGTTTTATTCTTAAATTATAACTAGAATTGAAGAAGATAAACACTTCTCTTGTTAAGTCATTGTATTCATTTTCTTAATATACTTGGTATGTCATGTGTTGGGGCTTCATATCCAATTGAAATGAATGCACGATGAGTGTTAGGTGCAACGAGAGCGCTCCAAGTCTTGTATGGAACTGGCATTGCCTAAGCTAACGCAGCAGTTGGCTAGTCTTGTTTTATCTCAAAACATTTCTTTCCCTTAATTTTTTTAAATTCTCTCTTTATACATACGTGCATATTGATTAGTTGGCTCGTTATGCTGTAAATAGCCGCACTTTTGTTTGTGTTCCGTTGTCCCAAATTTTTTAACTCAAAACATTTCCGAAATAAGCTCTCTTTCATTTCTGTTCCGTTGGGCCCCTTTCAAAAGATTGTATTTGCGGTCATCACTGGATGTCAGTTTTATCCAGGAGCCCAAAAGAGTAGGATTGTTTTACCCGATGGAGCAATTAGAGCCGATTTCCGAGACGTCAGATAAGAAGTTGGGATGATAGACGAAGTCCAAGAGGTGGATCGCAAGCATTGTGTCAGAAGAATGTAGACATAGACTCAGATGTGTGTACCGCGTATTTTCCTTTGTGAACAGGTGCACAAGTTTCATTAAAATAGCGGATTTCAAGCTGGACATCCGGGCTGTCTCTCCGCAGTGACGCCCAGACCTGGGGCCCTAGGGTCCACTCGGTTTCCGTTCGAAAGGGAAATATTGCCAGTATGTGAATGTCCCCCCCCCCCCCCAAAGAGAGAGAGAGAGTGAGTGAGTGAGTGAGTGTAAAGATGACTTTCTTCTGGGATGTCGCGCTGTGCAGTCTGGTAGAAGTTTCAGAGATGCTTGCTGGCCTGATGATGGATGCTCAATATACGAACGAAGGATTTACAGAATACTAGCGCTGCTTCGTTGAATTTCTTTGCAGGGGCAGAGCACATACAGATTCTCTCTGAGACCATTGCTGAAGCTACCCAGTGTAGACAAGAGTGGACTCGAAAGAAGGACACTTCGGATAGTTACTGTGATTTTGTCTTCTGTCCCTCTCTTGTGCTTACCTCTGTAAATGTTCAACTTCGGACTGAAATATGTAAAATAATTTCGACTCATATTCTCCCAAGGAACATTACGTACAAGTTTAGCAGGAACAAGACCTCTTTACACGCTGGTAAGGATCCTGGAACATGAAGCTGACCACACACTTCATCTAGTGTCGAGGTCTCACATTATGCGTTAAATTTACCTGCTTCATTCAAGGAATAATTGCATTTTACTTCATATGTCACGTGTTAATTAGTTCTACCGGAAAAGAGAAGTTCTGAACTTGTATTTTCCAACTGAATTTTCAAATAGAATTTGCTTTGTGTGGGCCTTGCTGGTGAAGTAACACTGCACACGTAATTAACATTCTGTGTACATATGTATTCTTGGTAGAAAAGAATCATGGAGGAGGGGCGGTTGGACGAGCGGTGAATAGATGACTAGTTCCATAGTGGCTCTAGCTGTATCATAAATTACGTCTTCAGTCTTCCAGTCTGCATATTGACAACCGATATGGCTCTAGAGGTTTTAATTCGGAAGGTATGCAGTTCATACGACAGCAACGTTACCGTCCATCTGGGTCTAGGTCCCACCTGACTTTCTGTCCGATTGATAAAATAGACTCATTGCCATGGGGTAAAGCGGGCGGAGCATTAAGCTGGCTGCTACTACACGAATGCTCAGGTTAAGTTGCGTGGAGTTTAGTCTTTACGATTCCTTCGCGTTTTCAGGGATTGGGTCTAGGCAAAAGTATGTATATTGAATTTTTATGCGATCTTTGTACAACGTGAACGCACAATGGAGAGGTTGTGTATGTCTGGCCACATATTTCATATTCGAAAGAATTTTACGGATTTTGTTGAGGGGATCGTTTCGGGCCTTATTTCGGTTTCATGTCGATTCGATTAATTATAACCCCTACTTTGTGCGAAGCTGAAATCGGACTTAAAGGTATTCTCAGTAACGGCTCAGTTTACAGAAGACTGATTCTTGGCATAAAATACAAATATTTTTATGAATAACAACGTTTATTTGAAGTTCGATATTATGAACAGTTTATCAAAATTATTACCGGCTCCTCGGCCTTTTGAGTGTGCAGAATTCCATGCTCATAGGTACAAATTGTTTAAGAAACCTTTTTTGGACTCGTCGCTGTTTATGAGACTAAAGATATGAGTGAGTCCCACATTTGGCGTTTTATGTTAGACCCATGTAATTTCGTGTTATTCAATTTGGAATACAATTGCATTTGGTTTGTACGTTTTTAGCAAAGATACGTACCAAAATTCAACAAAGTCCTCTAAATGCAGCCCGTAGAGATAGATGGGCAAACGGAGCTGATCAAGCTGAAATTCCCTTAAAATTGTTCCACTGAACGAAAACATCGTCGTGAACCATTTTGACCTAAGAGATGTAATTTATTTTTATACGCACTGTAACAACATTTCTGAGTCCCTGTAACGTTTCAGAAGTAGCGTTGTCATTCTGCATTTGTATTCCTTGAACCTGTGGACTGGCTGGAATGCAAGTTAAACACATGTTCGACCTCTCATCTCCCCTCCTTTCCATAGCTCTACCCATCCAAATCATGGCGTAGCCCCTGTGTATATTCATTCGTTCTGCTTGCTAACCACTGGCGTCTGGGGATCAGTTGGTACTTGTAACTTACTGTATCAAGTAATTTGGATTGTGGTTATCTGAGTCGATACTAAAATCTCCGACTCCTTCATAAAAGCTGAATATATATTAATAAGGGTAAACCTACTAAAATAGTAAATGACACCATAAGAGATTTCATCACCACCACCACCACGTGAATCATCAGCCTACTTTTTAGACTTATAACCTATATTTAAATATACGTCTAATGGTTATTGCAGAAATCGGTTGATTTGTAGACAGTTTGTATTCTTAAGGTACCGGAGCCAAAGTTACAAAGCATTATTCCCACACCATGTGGCTCAACGCGTCGTTGAATCTTCCTAAACGTGAGGCCGCCAGCGGCTCACACGGTATAGAAATTGTTCTTAAGATTTTATATCGAATTCGGAGTCGGTACATCTTTACCGACTCCACCTCCACTTAAAATTTCTTCCGACTTCACAGCCCTGATACGGCCATGCAGTCTTTCGTGTGGTTATATGCTTTCGGAGGAATTTATGGCATCCATCTTCAGGGTGTGTCTGATCACTTACTTCCCTTCGCTGAATGGAAATTGAATTTGTTAATTCGCACTGACTGCCTAACGGACTAACTTGCAAACTTCCTGAGCAATGCACCCTATAAAGTCTGTGCATTTTATTGAATATTGGCCTACACACTTTAATTATATAAATCATTTATTGAAGCAACGAAATAAGAACATAATTCTTAAAACAAAACAAAACGAAATGAAAGGAAACTAAATTAGCACGTCATCCTTCAAGTATGTAGAGTAGCTGGTGCAAGAACAGCTATTTTTGCTTAGCTGTAATTTTAATTTTAATTGCATGATTTTTATCAGTGCGCAAACATCTCTTTGTAATGGAGCTTGTTTGACGGCACACCTTCAGATGATCTGTTGACACCCTCCGTTGTTCTCCGGCACTTGCTGGCTCCTGAATGCACCACCACCTGCACAGAGATCAAAATAAATAAAGCGACATTAAAAATTGTTCTGGATTTCTTTGGAACGTCACGAATTTTCTAATTTTTAGATCGCCCGTTGCCCGGAATGTTAAATTTTTGATCATGAATTGGTTACTGTAGTTGTTCACCTTTTAGTTTTGTTTGAAGAGTGCAATTCCAAATTTCGTTTTCTCTTCTCGTTTCCGTGGTATCGACTGTACTTTAGTCTCCCTATACTTTCATGACATTTCCAATATCTGTATTCGTAATATGCCGAAAAGATTGGATGTCTTAGAGCCGCGAAGCCATTTCAGAGCCTTTCAAGGTGATATTAGCAGAGGATGTGTTGCTTTGCCAGAGAAGCTTCAAGAGGGAGTGTGATTATAAGTTAGATAAGTTAGATTTAAAATACGCCCTCTATTATAAAATCGATGGTTTAATATGTGATTATGGTAAGTGATGTCGCAATGTTATATTTTTCTGCCCTAATATTATGTACAGTTAACTATGTAAAAGAATGTGGGGCTTGAAATTAAAGTTAGGTTTGATTTTAAGGGTCCCATTTCTGTCCGTTTTGGAATTATAGTGTGAGCGAGCAAGGTATGCGATTCCTAAACAATCATTAAATAATTTACCAATATTATAGGTTGTTAAGAAATAAAATCCTGATTTTACGGAAAAGTTATCAGCCCCATTAATTCACAGTGATGTTAAATATTTTAACTTTAAAGGCGAGGAAAAGATCGCTTTTATTCATGGTTCTATGTGAGGCTGTTATCTTAGTGGTAAGTTTATTTCCCGTCGAGCTGCTGGTGGATCGTAGATTTTCTGGCCAGTATTGTCGGTGGGAAAGTTATTTTTGAGTTCAGCTTTCCCACTGTGCGTTCATAGGATGCGTTTATCTATAGCCACCTTGAAACTACGCGCCATACTTATATTCTCTAGAGGAAATAATTTAACCACAGAAGGCTTAACGTAGGTGTGCATATTTCTTTGTTTGTGATTCAAAATAACGTTTATAATTCAGAGGTAAGTAGTTGAGTAATATCAAAATAATAACATTGTGCAGAAAATACGGAGAAGTAAGATTATATAATTCTCGTCGCATCCGTGAAGGATTACGCACGTATTCTCAATAAGGTAATCTTTCTGTGCAGGGACTACTATGTCACTGAATACCGTAAAGTTGTGGAACAAAATGTAAAAGCTTCCATCTAAGTATGTGGTCGCTTGTGAAAGTTTAAAGTGGAGATTTCATATTTTATTTTTACTTGTTTCTTCAAAAATCTAGGATGATAAGTGCGACGTATAACATAGGGGAGGGGCATGAGGAATGCATAAACTTGAGAGGAGGAGACCACTGGAAAAACCTGCACATAGATAGAAGAATAATATTAAAATGAATCTGAGTATTGTACAGTGGCACACTTTGTGAACACGGTAACGAACCTTTGTGGCTAGACGTTATTTCCGTATGTGTGGTCCGCACTCTTGTTTTGCGGATAGAAAGCTTCGCATTCCCTGGTTTCCCTAATTCCTGCCAGAATGTTTTGTTTCCTCACGACTTCAAACAGTCTCACGTTCACTGTTAATGGAAGAGCCTTTTTTTGTACAATTTGATGAATCTTTAAGCTGTTCACGTTTCTTGTTTTAGCGTTAAAAGATTATTCGATGATGTGTGTGTGCTTTTATAACACTCTGGTTCTTTCTTAAAGTTTCGTGACTTTAAAACCATAAAACCCATGTTTAATTTTTATTGTTTTTCATTTATTTCTTTCGAAGAACAGCTTTTTTCGTAAACAGATAAATTGCTTCTTCTGCACTAGGCAAAAAGGTGATGAAACGTCAACTTTGAGTCCAGTGGTTGCTGTACTTCTCTTTCATTTCAGCAGCCTCTGATATTTGCATATTTATTTATAGTGACTGGGAAGTTTGTTCTATACGACATAATTAAAAATTATTCGTGCATGTTTTAATCATTTTCTGGCAATAATTCCTGAATCAAATTGTTAAAAGAATTAACTAAATAAGCTTTTGAGTTTGGAGTGCTGATTACATAGTCGCTGTACGTCTGCAGATAAAGGCATCTTTTTAAATACGAATAAGATTGGACCCTTCGGGTAATATCGATATTTATTATTAAAGTTCCTTAGCACTTTTATACTTTAATAAAATGCAATAATAATTCTTTACTAAAAGCTGTTGTGTATATATTTCATTTTCCAAATAGACTGATTAATGTGATTGTGACGAAATTCCGAGATATTTAATACGTTTTTGGAACTCGAGTGTTCGAATAAAAAACTAGTTTTTCGGAGAGTGGGTACAATACATGTAACGTAATGTGTGTGGGTATAATAGGCTTTCTGTCAATTTTCCCCGCGTGTGGTGCAGACACCAGTATGTAAGTCGTCACTCATGCATGTGTTTGCGCTTTCTACGCACATAAGAAAGGGGTTTGAAAGAACCGCTTTAAATATCTGTGTAACCTATTACCATATAGGTGTAATTTCGGTACGTTATCACGTTATCAAAATAAACACGTCGTGCTTTGAGGCTGGAGCAGCACAGTTTTCCCGACGAACCAGATGAGGAAGCATTGTGCTTGCTGGGTGACACGAGGTAAGGAAGAAAAACAATGTCGAAACCCAGATTGGGCGGCTTAAAGGGCAGATGAAGCTCTTAGTCACGGGGTAGACATCTCATCCAGGGGAATAGGGGAATAAGCCTTGAAAAAAGAACAAGGTGCAGGCAGGGCCTCTAATCACAGAGAAAATAATCTGTGTAAGGGATGGACACCCTCACAGCAAAGCTCTGGACTTTCAGATTAGGGGCCATGCTATGGGCGGAAAAGTCATTTACATATAACGATTATATTCTGAAATGTTGCGAGGAGTGTGGACTACAGGGAACAAATTGTATCCCTGTAACAGGGACAGATCATGAGCTGAATCCTCGTTAATGACTAAAGAAGTCTTAACAGAAAGAACATTGAGGTTTTCTTAGTAGCAACGAGTCTGGCACCTTATTTGACAAGATTCGAGTTTTTTTTAAATAACTTACGAATTTATAATTGCATTGAACGACGCAGCGTTGCTTGTACGTCAGAAAACATGTTTATATTTTTTAGTAAGAATGTAGGGTATATGTAAATTATATGATCTTCAGTGGCAATATTCCTGCTGAGATTTATGTAAGTCGAGCACTTGATATTTCTTTCCAAATTCTTCAAAATACTTATGAAGTATAATGGAATGGATATAAACATGGGTAAGACATCGGTTGAGACTAGTGGAAAATTTAGTTCACAATGAGCCGGTGGATGTACCACAGAAATCGCGAAATTCTCAACTTGTCTTCTTACAGTTGGCTATTACTCAGTGTCGTAACGCACATAGAACACCCGACTCTATTAATGTACTCATGCTTTGTGTTTACGTCCTCTCCATAGACTTCGTGAGCAAACTACAGGCCACTTAGAAGGCCAAGAGGATTGTGAGCGTGTTTTGTTTTCAAATTGTGTAATTGAACATAGATTTTTCGCGTGAAGGTTAAATTACTGGTTTCTCTTTTGTGCGTTCTTAAAAAAGTATGACGTGTTGGCGATCACGCGCCGTAGTTTCCAGTCCCATCAGTAACTCGGCCTTGCAGTTCCAAATACGTGCTTAATTACAGATTACATATGCACGTAAATTTTCCACGGAGCTTCCTTCAGTAGTAAAATGCACGTCACTGTGCCTTGGATAGCTATTAGTGACTAATTATTACCTGTTATAAGCGAGTTTCTACATTAATTACCGTAATAGGAGCTTTATTAAAATTTGTTTCTGCCCGATTGAACCGATATAGTGCTTTAACAGCATCTGATTTTTAAACATATCCTAGAATAATAATGAGAAGTAAGAATCTTAATGGCGGAGACAGCTGTGATATATTCACTTTAAATTCAATGCCTCACATTCCAGTTTTGAACTAGAACATTTTCCAGTCGTGGAATTGCTAGTGGACTGGAAATCTTTGTCTAAAAATGAGCAGATATTACACTACTCTTGTGTAGAACGTTGTCCATAATCTGACATAGTATTATATATTCTCGACGTTTTGGGAGTTGGCTCTGTTCCCGTCGTCAGACGATTGTCATATCCTTCGCTATGTTTTTCATCATTAATTCGAATCTGGAATGTTCCTACTCGACGTTTTTAGACCCAGTTGTCGGCACAGTAAATTATTAAACACTTGACTGTAAACCTTGTATTTCGTTTAAATTTCTATTTTAATTTTCTGTTTTTGTGCGTTACAGTGAAAAAGTTCCAATATGTGCGTTTTCACTCTGGGGTTGGCTGTAACTAGATTATTCAATTTGTGAATGCTCTCTTAAGAGACAGGGTGGGTTAGCTGGGGGCACCAATATAACATTTTATCGAAATAAATCTGAGGATTGTAAGATGTCACACATATAATTGTCTTTCTCGTATTATACTTTGAAAACTCACAAGACTTGCAAGAAAGTGTTTTGTTCATAAAATGTTTAATTTTCTCTATAGCCGTAACGTTTATTCCAAAATTGTTCCGCATGGATAAATAATATTTAGCGAGTTACACTTGAGATACTCGGAAAAAGGCACGTAGGTCTTCATGTTAAGTGTTTGTTAGTGTTGTTCGATTTTAACTAAATTTTACATGTATCGACATGTCCTATTAAAACTCCCTGCATAAAATTTGATTAAAATGCATTTACTGCAAATACTTTACTTATTTTGCGGTGGTACGCGATTACAAGGAATGTGCGTGGAACGCACAGAACATATTTTCGAGCCTCCAATTGAGAACCCCTGCTCTCAGGAAAGTCCCAACAGACCCAAGAAGTGCAGAAGAAGAGTGACCCTCGAGTTTTGGCACTTCCAGTTGGCATGGGACAGATCCGATGTTGATGCAACGTCAGCGCACTCCATCCTCTTCTAACAGATGCTAATTTAATGGTCCAGTGATTTGTTTCCCAACCAGTTTCTTGTACTACCACGACCGTCATGGCAGCACTTTCAACGTGTATTATGTTACATTTCTGCTGCTGAGGTTAATCAACCTCTTTCGCCCGGCGCCACTAAAGTAAGTGATGCTTTACGTAACGTGATCGTGGGACCAGTTTTAATTGTTTTTTGCCAATGGTCTGTAAGGTAGGATAACAACATAGTTTTCCCTGTGCCACCACGCATCTAAATCTCGATAATAGATAATATGAGTGATTAGATTCACACTTCAACCACTTTATTTATCCCCGGCGATGAATAACTCTGTCTATTGGACAGAGGGTTGGAAGACATTAGAACCGATCTGGTTGCGAGAGCTTCCCGTAGTCTAACCACGGCCTTACAGTCCCTAAGCCAGTGACTTTATTAACTGAACTATCCCGGCTCATTTTGAGACTTAATGCGCTATGCCCATCTTAATAAACGAGACTCTGGTGACCGAATCGTATCAATTTTGGTTCCTTTAATGTGGGGAAAAAAGTGCTGATAATTTAAGGACACCGTGTCATTGTGCTTGGGGTTATAATCATTGCATCTGCAATGAAAGGAATTCCATTGCATGCATTTAGCTTAGATCAGCATGCCGTTCGTTGCAGTTGGTTTGTTGACTTTGTTGACATAATAACCACTTCGTTTGTTACATTGTATTGCGTGCTGCTAACCCCTTAAATCACAGCCGTAACTATACCAGCTTTAATGATCATTAACACTTTTTTTATTCTCACTGTAAACATGGTTTATTTCTATAAAAATCATTAATCGATGTGTCTTTGTAATGGAGACAAGTATTTACTTTGAGGTGCGGACTGAATTCTTAAATACTATAAAAGTTGTTAATACGGTGATGAACATTTTGATTTCTCAAAAAAGAAAATTTCTTGACATGCTTGGAAGCTATAAACTTTTAAAGGAGGAATGTACACAATGTATTTTTTAATGTGGGGGCCTATAATTACAACGCACCGAAATGTGAAGATGGGCCCTATTTGATCTCATGTCGGCCAGGTATATATCTGGCGTGTTTGAGCTCTCACGGTCGGTGAGAGTCGTGTGATTGTTCTGTAAAATGTTTCTGAGGAATCATGTGGCAGTGCCTCATGGTTCGGCCTGTTTTACAATCATTCGATGTTATTACATTGGAATTTACACCACACGATTTGTGTGATTCTTTACTTTAGGAGTTCCACGAAGGCCTTGGTGCTTCAGGGGCTATGCAGTACCTCAGTCAGTAAATTTACTGGCTGCTGCTTGGAAGATCGTGGCTTCGCTCCTGGGAAAGAAAGAATTTTTCTGTTCTCCGCCATGTGCAGATCAGCCCCGGGGGCCCACCAAAATTTCTACAGTGACTACTGAAGGCATTATTCGGGGCGAAAGTGTTAAGAGCTTGGAGCTGACTACCCACTTCCAATATTCCGAGATGAACTCGAAGATTTGACGAACGGCCTTAGGAATGATTTCCAGAACTGTGTGTCTCTCCCTAAGAACCCTGTAATGCACTAACGGATTTTGATGGAAATCTGTAGGAATTTTATGCAATTGTTTCTAATCATAATACCATATTTTTCAAGGAATTTCCTTCAACAGCAATAACACGGCATTGACAAGCCTCTTAACGTTTCTGTTCAACGGCGCTTACTTGCATTGTAAGAACGTTGAATGGGTTGATGGTACTGAAAAATGAATCACAGGGTATGTGGAATAAAATGCAACAGTCAAGTGGTTTGCACTCCTGCTTTTCATTCGGGAAGTCCTTATTTCAAATCTCTGCTCTGACACTAGCTAGCTTGGCTGAGGTTTTGCGCTGTTTTCTTCATTCCCTCCAGACAAGTCCCAAGATAGTACATTAAATTAGGCGACGACCTCCTTCTTCCATATACTTTCCAATGTTCAATTCGTTAATTGTGTTATCATTCGACGCTGTGTAGTATGAGCTGCTCACAGGGTTAGTTTATAAATAAATAAATAAATAAATAAATAAATAAATAAATAAATAGGCCTATTCAGCAGAATGTAATGAAATTTGATGTTAGATGTTACCGGGTTCAGATGTTCAGTACTGATTGTTATTTGTACATTCCATTTCCTGCGTTTTACGAAGTACGTTAAGACCTAGAACGGTTTTTAGTAGTTAACACAACTATAAGAGGAAATTACTGTCGATGACGCATGGTCAATCAGAGTAACAAATGATGCAATTTGTACTAAAACGTGCAGTAAGCTTATTTCTCGTATTGGTAAAATCCCAAGTTTCTTTAACGCTGCACTACTTGCTTTGTGCTTGGTTTTTAAGTTGTTACGCTTTTATAGGCAACTTGTTTCGTTGAATTTGGATGTTCCGAGGATTCACTTTTCACCCGTCTTGTTTCTTGACTGAATTTTTGATGGTTAATTGTTTTGGCAGCTTTGAAACTGAAATTCTGCCCAGCGTTTTCTGGGTATCAGATTATCCTGTCAGCCGTAACGATGGATGGAATCTGTCAGCTGTGAACCAATTGTCGGGTGAAATCCTGTCGCTGTACACACAGGCGCCTCTGATATTTCATACTCCAAAAGGAAGTTACATTCTTTTGCTCATCTCTCTGGGTCGTATATCTTAATTTAAGAACGTTAAATCAACTCTGTGGAGTAAAGTCCTTCTTCGGAATCTAATAGCCACTCACCTGATCAAGAAATTCCACACATTTTATGGAACTAAAAGGTTCATTATCATGTTCAATATAACCGGCCACTGAAACCTGTTTTGGCCCAGATTACTGCAACCCACACCCTATTTTTGAGATCTATTTTAATATTATCTTCCATCTACGCCTATGTTCCAAAATGGCCTCTTCCTTTCTGAGTTTTTGGCTAGAATTTCGAATTTGTTAAGGAATGTTGTAAACGTGTTAATATATTATAGCATTTAATTTATATGAATATAAGCTTGATAATTTTGTCCCATATTTTGCAGTTTTTCTTCTGTGATATATTTTTGAAGTGCTGCCCCAATAATATCTTAAATGTTTGGCTACAAGCCTACAAACATTGCAGGCTTTAGAATCGAACCTCGGTCTTAAAGATAAGACGTTGGCTAATTTGAGTTGCTTGACAACTGTTGTCAGCGTGAAAATTTATTGTTGTCCTGATTCAGAAGACCTCGTACTACCTATGAATAAAAAATACCGCTGTAATTGTATACAAATTATCTTGCTTTCTAATTCAAATGTACGAAATGTCCTACATAAACTTGAGACAGTAAGAAAAATAAGGAGCGTTGTCACGATGAATAGTTTATTCTGTGATCAGGAGGGACCTAGCTTCAGATATACTATTGTTAGTTGCAAAGAAAAAGTGAAGTTGCAATTGCGAGATCAATGACTTCATCACTTCGTTGCTTGCTACCAGCGACGGTCACTTGTTTTGCCAGAAACCGGTCTGTTCATTCTGATAGACCTTATAGTTACAGCCTGTTCCAAAAGTACGTAGCCTGATGACAGTGTAAACATTAAGAGCGCATTGGAAACTGGAACGAAGTTGATAATACAACTTTTCTTATTGCTAAGAAGGAAGATGAATTTATGTTTTCATTACGTTCACGTTTCTGCCCTAATAGAATGAGTACTTGAACCAGAAGCCGCCTAATCTTTGGACTTTTAAATTTCCTATCAATACCAACAGTTCCTGTAATATTTGTACCACCGCTGTTTAAACTGGGATTCTTCGTAGCTCCTTCAGCATCGAATTTTCATGTTTCTCAGAATTTGTTCTTTGATTTGCTTCAATTTCAAAATTTTGCGTAGATTACGTAGTAAAATCCCACCAAATTATTATAGACACGCTCATCATTTTGACGTAATCCTCACGTCACGAGTTAACAGGCAGAATACATTATATCTGCATGTCTAGCAATCGAGGCCATGTAGGTATAAATGTAGTCTACCGCTCGTGCTACCAAGGGTCTCATTCCACTTTGCACGACTGAAATCGCGCGGTTACTAAGCAACACAAGAGTTTTGTGGTTTCGTTGGTAAAAGATGAGTCCGGTGTCTTTCTGATTTGGCATCCGGTTCGACAATATTTCTGGTGACGATACTTTCGCCCCTTTCAGATGTTTCTTGCATGTAAGAAGAAAACCTTTTGATTCAGTTATTGAGAGCCGAGTTTGGGACCTTCTCCCATGGTATTAGTTTCGGATCCGAACCGGGTTATGACACATTAATTCTGCTTGTGTGGGAGTAATGTGAGGGGCCTCGCCGAAGTGGATCAACGGACCAATCCACCAATCAGGTCTGTGCCTAAGCTCAGATCTCATTGAAGTGTGCTTTTCCACTTTGGTGTAATGAGATTTCTGCTCTCATGTTCGCCGTGATTTACGCTTGAAGAAACAGGTATCGCGGCATGAATGATTCACTTCTGCTCTGTCCAGCATGACTCTAACCATTAAGCCGAAAGTAGCGTGTGTATGTCCATGCATTAACTATGTTAATTCTATTATTAATGTTTTGTTTATAATTGTATGATCTTTTGTAATATGCATTGACGTTTACAGAGACATGTTGGTTTAACAAAGGCCGATTAATGACGTCTTAGGAGGGAATAATGATTTAGAAGAGTTATGTATAGGTGAATTAAGTTTTGGACAATGGTTCTTAAAGCGTTAGGAGGCTCGAATGAGGAACTTGTGAATAAGGCCGTGTCAGTCGCTATTTTAAGTATGTCGACGTTGGTCTTCTGAGTTGTAACAACTTACGGCGTCGTGGATAGATACCAACGTTTCTGAGCAACATACTTATTCCATCTTCAGGGACAGTATGCTATTCCGAAACGTTGGTATGTATTTACAAGTCCCCACAGAATCACAAATTAGAGGATCAAATAAATATATTTACCGCCATGAGAATCGCAAATCTCATGCCTTAGCCATTTCTGTCACACAGAGTGAAGGTAGCAACCTAGGCCGATGAAATGACAAAACAAGAATCCACTGTGTACGCGTACTTCTTTATAACTATTGCTGAATTTTTAGAAACGCGTTTGAAAACCAACGTGTCGGTGCTCGCGGCTGAGAAACGCTGTTACCATGACTACGATGCTCGAGCCATAGTTTAATCACGCAAGGAAATTAGTAGCTGTCAGCAGCGGAGATACAATGATATGAAAGGGTGGTTTTATTACTTGTGAATATGACATCTGTGAGAAGGCAAATGAAAAGCACCAAAACATAGACTTTTTAATGAACGGAGAGGTGGATTATGATCAGGCTATATATAGCCTGTGGTGATAATCATCGGACAGTTTCATATGTTGTTACTGTATCCGGAGTCTAAGTGTGAAGAAGCAGTTCACTGAAGATGAATGGTGATGTGTAGAGAAAACGTACAAGATAGACTGTCTTTAGTTGAGACACGATCTGCTGATCTCTTTCGAGGAATCTAGTCTTGTCAATAGGTAGACACAATATTTATATCAGATTGAAAACTTTCTTTGAAGAATTTTATTTACCATGTATGAGCATATTTGCTTATTTTTTGCAGAAATTTAAATAATTTTGTACTTCGTTCATGCGAATAAAGAGACCGCTGTGCCTTCTCTAGTGTTCCTCATCTCAGCGTCAGTCGTTTGTCTGGAAATGTTACAGACCACCGTGGAGTTAGCAAGACTCTGCGAAATCGTTTCGGCTTTGTGGCTGACGGTCTGACAGTGTACATGCAACCTCCTGCACCTAATTGCATTTGGCAGCCTGGCATTGTGAAAACAATCCGATGGCACGTTGTACTGTACCTGTCAGGGTGGAATGTCAGAGCGAAATTACAGTATATCAGCTTAACTTTCATCAAGGTTCATTATAACGTCAAAACTTCTCACACCTTATATCGAACGGTAACTCTGATACCGTCTTGCTTAGTCTTTGGGGACATCTACGTTCCTCCTACACAGCTGAATCCTCAGCAGAACTTTATACCTGATCTGGTAGTCGGTCCTCTCGGCTTAACAACGCTGTTTCAACCAGAGACGTTATAAAGATTGCCATGAGAAGATGATTGTGAATGGTGAGCTGCCAAAGTTTGGATTTAGGCGGTGGAGGACTATTTTAGTGTGCTATCAACTCCGTGAGGTTGGGGTCCAAAACGATAATAGGTCTTCATTTGTCATAAAAGCCGGAAATTTCTTAACCACAGACAAACTTACCAAAAGAAACTTTAAGCCGTGAAATTAGCATGATTAATTTATTTTTTCCTGTTTTAAGAATGCATGTTCCTTTCCTCACGTCCATTCAAAGGAACCGCCTCTCCCAGCAATGCACTCTAGATAGTCGGCCGAGTAACCATAGAAACAAACATTCATAACTGACAGATCTGCATCATGGCGAGGAGAACACGAACTCATCTCGCCTTGTTTCCTTGTAGGCTGCATGCAGGAATCGGCAGTTCTTTGCTTGTACCGTTATGTTCTCTCCCGCCCTTTGTTATACGCTCTGAACCTGTTCTTCTTTTTATTAACGTATCCATTTTTTGTTACTTATTACAAATGGCCTCTTATAAACTGTGTTTATACGACAGGTCACGACTCGAAAGAGCTGTACTATATATAATTGTGTGCATGTAATCATGACATAAAAAAACACGCATGCACTCAGTTTAAAACTTGTGAACAAAATGTTTGTGTGTTTGCTTGTTACTTGCGTGTGTACAGAAACCTTCGTTTTTACTTTGTTCCTGAGAAAACGTTTAGGTCTTATAATTTTTGTCTTTATATACATAATTCTTGGGCTAGAAGGTTGCATGGATTTCATGCAAAAACGTTTTCTGGCCGTGACGTTATAAATTAGGGTGATAATTCTATTGTTCTCACATCTGTTGAAATCTTCGATGTTTTCACAAACGCAATTGTGAAAAGATGTAAACCGCAATCTTTTGTTATATCTTTTCACTCCTCCAAAATATTTTTCCATTTGCAGCACTATCATCTATCTGTAATTGTTATTTATCCCCCGTTATCACTTTTATAACTCTATATTGGGTAATTTGTGTAGTTTGCCACTCATACACTAACTGATAGGATAATGGCGAACATCCGAGGTGTCGATTTCTTTTAACACTACGTCCAAATTGGCTCTGGAGCGCAGTCAAGTCTTGTTTAGTCTGTATTTTCCTCCGAGGTAAAGTTGGCAGGGGCTTAAATTTGACCATGCGCTCGCGCCTAGTTTCCACAGGCGTTGGGAAAAAGAAAATCCTGCCTCTGTCAGGAATGGTACCTCACTCGTATAATCAGCAGATGCCATGATTCTGAATTATTTATTTTACGTGTGTCGCAAAAGCAGTCCTGTGTTAACTACATCGTAATAAAGTCGGGAAAATTAACGCTGACAATACCAAATGCCGCCTTTGGGTATGATCCTGATTCAGTTCCTGTCACCTCCCTCAATCACGTAGGAATTATCAATTGATTTGACGTAATAATGTGTAAGGCTGTGGACTGGAGTCAGCTGGCTCAAGATAGGATCTATTGGCGATCTCTTGTGAATACAGTAACGAACGTTCGGATTCTATAAAAGGAGGGGAATTTACTGACCAGTCGATCAGCTGATAGTTTTTCTCAAGGAGGATTCCGCCTCGACTCTTGCGTTTTGTAAATTCTCTTGAAGTACCGCGTCACACACCTAAGAATACCCATTCATTAATGCTAGCAGCTCCGTTGTAAACTGTAGCCAATGTACATGTGGAATCTAGTTTATATCATTAAAGTCTATTTTAGTATTGTACTTTCATATGCGACTTGTCGCGATTAATTGGGGCATTATGATGAACGAATGATTGTTTTGCGAGAAAATTTTTGTAACTGTTAATATTATTTATAAAGACGTTTCTTTTGCGAAGCTTAAAATTCGGCAAATCTGTCTGTATATCTATCTTTTAACTTGTCAGTCTATCTGTTTATCTCTCTCTTGCCTACAGAATATCTGTCCGTATACATTAGAATGTTTGTGTGTGCAATGTGTGTGTTGTGCATAATTGATAACTTCTCAGAAATGACGCTGTGTGTCAGAATGTTATATTTTTCAGTGCTGTTACCATCAGCACGCTGTTAGAAATATTTATAAAAGAAATAAAGAAAAATTTAAAGGCATTGTACGTATAAAGGAAAGGCACAGAAGAAATAATTCCCTGTTGAATATCGCCGGACCGTATCCATTAATTTTGTTTGCATGAGTTTCATTTGAATTCCATATGAATGTTTAATTGGATCAAAAATAGAGATATACCGGCATGCCAAAATGTAATTTAGCCCCTACATTATTTAATGACTTCAGGAGGTGATATAAACGTAATGAAATTTGTATGTAATTTGGCTGTTACTGGTTGTATTGTGCCTTCCAGTTCCATTTGTTTCAATGTAGATTACAGTTCAATTATATATTATATGATTACAGGTTTTGAAACTTTTATAAGAGAGTGCAATCCGACCTGTGGGTAACGTTTAATCCTCTACAAAATATGAGCACAGTCGTCTGTATATTTATGGGGGAAGATGCAGAAGACAGAATGGGCATACGAGTTTGTATGTTTTCTGATAGAACTGGTCCGCTTGTTGTTTCCAATGCAGATAGGTATCAACTTCATTTGCTGATGATGAACTGCCATACGATTTTAAACTTGTAAGCGGTATTTATTGACAAACTCGCTGCTGTCTTTGATGTTTCATGCGGCCCTTTCATCTCTCGAATTATACACGACGTGTACCACCTCCCTCCCCAAATGTCATGAAGGCGTATAGAGCCGTGGAGATAATGCTAAAATTGAAGACCTCAGCACCCAATAATAGTGAGTGGTTCCGAGTGAAAACGGCAGCTGTGTGGCACAGAATCTTCATCAGATTCTCCAAAATCCGCCTTAATGGTTAGAACGGAGAAACGGAATCAGAAACATTGACGTGAGTCTCAAAGAGATCTCAGACTTTACTACTGAAACTGATTGTTCCTTGTTTGATTTGTAAATCCACTTGATAATTGAATTTAGCGGGTTTCAAGCCACGCATCAGCGTTTTCTTACATTTCCTTTCAAGCTTCTGATTCTTCTTTCCAGATTTATCTTTCTGTTTCAAGTGTCTTCTGAAGGTAGTGACGTTTCCTGCATGTATACTTCCAGAGCCTTGTTTATGGTAACGGGTTGGTCCAAGATAAAGTGAAATTAACATCTGTGACATATGAGATGAAAATTGTTGAAATAATCAGCATTACTGAATCGTTTGATATGTAACATGACTTCACAGGCTTCGAAGACTCGTTCGAAAACTTTTTCTAAAATACTCCTAAATCATATTTGAATTTTTGTCAGATTAGCTTAAGAAGAAAATACAGTAATTCATTTCAGTGTTAGTACAACAACACAATTTGTCGGGTAGAAATTATCCAGTATCAGAATTTCTTGTGAATATAAAATGAAAGTGTCTTGATTTTCTTACAATTGCAACCCTGAATCAAGGAGACAAAGTAGAATGTGACCATGAACGGATACTACGCATGTAGCACGCAATCTTATTCGCCCGTAAGCGGTCTGCACGTGTTTAGAAAACATAATAATGCAATTTCGTTTGTAAGGCTAATACGACGTTAGGGGTCGGGGATTTGGAAGAGAGGGTGGATCAATCTCGGCTCCATCGGGTAGATAGGGATTGAGATACCTTCTCCTTGTTCGATAATGTTTTTCTTCCGTGTTTCAGCCGTTGAAGAAAGAAACGATACAGGTTTCTTGTAATCACTTTCACGGATAATGGCAGTAGATTATGGATGGTAGTACCGGGGGTTGAAAATAAATCGATGTACAAAATATGTTTGATGAAGGAGGTTATAATAATTCATACATATGAGAATTATTGTACACAGGGGTACAAAGAAACACTTGTTCGTAAACAGCTTTTAAATACAATGTGAGAGAGGAGGCCCTTTAAAAATATTGTACGAGTTTTGGCTCATCCAAATAACATTTACGAATTCAGTCTTTACCTCAAAGAAAACGCAATACTTCTGCGATTTGGTAAGTTACAGGATCGATCCCCATCGGGATACTGCGCATACTGCATTAATTTGTTAGCTGATTGTGTACAAAAGCGTTAAGAAAATGTTCGCACTTAACATGGTGCATTTTAGAATTCTGTATAATTAGTGGGAAGATTGAATTGCCGGTGTCAGGATTAAGTGGTATTAGTCTAGGTTTTACAGTTTTGAGATAATTGAATTATATACAGGAATAATTACGTAAATTTATGGATAAATATAAATGGAGAAGTAATGGCCGTTATGTGAAAAGGATACCAATTGTCGGTGTTACTTTGTTAATAGTATAATTGTCGTTTTGCAGAAATGATTAACAGTTTCACTGTGTCGGTTTGTACACAATAAGGACGCTTTAAATGAGCTTTTTTATGGAATTTTGTATTTATAAGTCTTACTATGCTTTAGCGGAATATTTGAAGAGTCCTAATCAAATAGCATGAAGACGAGAATCCTCCAAATGCATTAAGATAAATGTTGAGTAAAATGAAAAGATATTTAAGATAAAATTTTTAATAGCTAGTATGACAGAATTTAATCTTGCATGCATTCTATTCATATGGCGTGTTACATACCGAATATAAATTTGTGAATTACATGTACGCAACGTGTCTATTTGTGAGAAGATTTTGCAATGAACATGATACACAAGATTACTGAAAAGTTTGTGGGATTTTCTGTAATTCATTTTGCATCTATTTATTATTCAACAACAAAGTAAAATATGTGCTTCGTCAGTAAACTAAATGAATACTACAATGGAAAAGATGATAATGATAAAGGCAACTTTGCAGAACGAAAATTTTATACATTAAAACTTCCTCCAGGCATTTAATGTTCTGAACTCTGTGAAGTTTATATATATGTATGGATCATCATAAGTGTCGAATTGTGACGAAGATCTACAAAGCGTGAGCAAACGTGACTAAGCGTGACAGCGTGATGAAGCGTGACTAGGCGTGATTTCCTGTAAAGGCGTGAGGAGATGTGGCCAGAAGAGACGAAGTATGACGAATTTAAACAAAGCGTGACCATGCGTGACAAAGCGTGACTAGTCGTGATATACTGTAACGGCGTGAAGAATTGTGGCCATAAGTGTCGAATCGTCACAAAAATTTTCAAAACATTAACGAACGTAACAAAATACACAATCCTAACCTAACCTAACCAAACCAAACCCAACCTAACCTAAGCTAACGTAACCCAACACATGCTAACCTAACCACTAGTTACTTCTTCTAACGTATTGCAATGTAGCCAAAAATAACCGAGCCGTACGTAACATAAGGTAGACGTGCCGAAACGTGACATGGTGATCACGCGTGCTCAAGCGTGACATAGCGTGACTATTCGTGACCTGCGCTCACGTTGTGACAAGGGATCACCATAAGTGACGAATTGTGACGAATATTTACAAAGAGTGAGCAAACGTGACTACGCGTGACAAAGCGTGATGAAGCGTGACTACGCGTGATTTACTGTAAAGGCGTGACGAGATGTGGGCAGAAGATTCGAAATATGACGAATTTAAACAAAGTGTGACCATGCGTGACAAAACGTGACTAGTTGTGATGTACTGTAACGGCGTGACGAATTGTTGCCATAAGTGTCGAATCGTCACAAAAATTTTCAAAACATTACCAACCGTAACAAAATACACAAACCTAACCTAACTTAACCTACCCTAACCTAACGCAACCCAACCAAACCTAAGCTAACGTAACCCAACACATGCTAACCTAACCACTAGTTACTTTTTCTAACGTATTGCAATGTAGCCAAAAATAACCGAGCCGTACGTAACATAAGGTAGACGTTCCGAAACGTGACATGGAGATCACGCGTGCTCAAGCGTGACATAGCGTTACTATGCGTGACCTGCGCTCGCGTCGTGACAAGGGATCACCATAAGTGTCGAATTGTGACGAAGATTTACAAAGCGTGAGCAAACGTGACTAAGCGTGACAAAGCGTGATGAAGCGTAACTAGGCGTGATTTACTGTAAAGGCGTGAGGAGATGTGGCCAGAAGAGTCGAAAGTTGACGAATATATACAAAGATTGACCATGCGTGACAAAGCGTGACTAGTGACTTACTGTAAATTTTTTCCCATTCTTCTTAATTCAATCCAATTCATTTATAGTTTCACGTTTGGCATTGTCATAAAACCTATGAATGAGATCCATTACTCCAGAGTTGTTTTTTGGTAATGAATATCCACGTTGTTGCAAAGACTCTCGTATGAACGTGCTTGTTGTATTGCTATTAATGGACAATCCATGCATTGCAGAAAGTTTTGCTATAATTTCTTCTAAACTGCTCTTTTTCACGAAATTAAAAATAGAATGCGTTTGTGGATTTGCTTGTCAAACATTCGCCTGACTCATGAAGATTAGTTTTACTACAATATGCTTGTGCCCGAGGCGATTTCAAGTCAAAATATTAACGTTTTTAAGTAATTAATTAATTAACTGATTTTTCCATATTAATTCTAGTATCTAAAACCGGTTTTTTAAATTTTAAAAACCGGTTTTCGAATTTTACAAATTTATCCAAAAAAACCCGGTTTTTAGAAACCGACAAACCCTAATGTGTGTATATATATGTATGTATATATATATATATAAATTAAATTTTAAATAGTTTGAAACAAATTGTCATTGTTCTCGCTCAAATCATGTATGTTGCCCGCTCTGTTTTTGTGTTGCCTTTATTTGTGTGTTCATGTCGGTCGTTCTTCTGTCCAAGATGTTACATCAAAGGCGTAAAGGTTTCATTCGTTCATAATTAATTCTGGATCCGTTTAGTGGACAGAGAGGCTGGCAGCGTCGTGCGTGTGTCTGCGTGCTGTAAGACAAGAACAAAACAAAACAACGCACATCAGAAATGTGAATAAATCCTATAGACCTATTTTCCCGTAACCATAATAAACAAAAGTGTGTGACTTTAAACATCTGTTTTGTATGGGTGCATATAAACTGAGCGCTAGGGATTTCGTTGGCTGTATATCAGTGGGTGTCAGGGTGAAGGGTTCGAGGCAGATAAATGAAGGGAACAAAATAGATTTACCACATTTGGATATCGTTTACGTCACAATATGTTGGCATTACCGTTTCCAGTTTGGTTATAAACAAATCAGACTTTTAAACAAAGAATATATTCGTACACGTGTGTAAAGCAGATAGGCCCCTGTAGGTTCTGAAAACACTTTGCAACTTCTAGAGAATAGCACTACCTTGCGTTGTCTTGATACAGCAGATTTCATGTCAATTTAAACAGCTATGTTTTTTATTTAATCGTGTGTCTTGTACTGAGTTTATGGAGTCATTGTGTGAATAGTTTCTGAACTGTCTTCTCTGTGTTTCTATAGAAACATGCCAAGATAACTAGATTTTAGAACAGAAAGAAATATAGGCAGTCCGGTCTAACGTTCAGTTGAAAGCTTGATTGCAAATTTACTATTAGAATTTACTGTCAGCACTGCGTACATTCTAGAACTCGTTTTTATACGTCAAGATCGTAACATTGTTAAACTATATATAATGCTCACATAAATTTACTAATGGTCGAATAATAACAGCAAATGCGAACTTACAAAGTGTTTCAGTTTTCAAGTTAAAACGAATGACTATAATTGGACTGGAGGTCAAACTGTGAAGAAAACTGTTACAGACACTAGTTTTTCGAGTTATAGTTTTGTTGACAATACAGACGCACAAGTGGTATTTTATTTATTTTTATTTGTAGTGTTCTGTCTGACGACAGGTCCATATGAACAGGATCCTTCCATCCTTTTCTCGGACTGGGACCTGTTCATATACGTTCTTGGCAGATGATCCAGAAGTGGTTTGCCATTGCCTTCTTCTGTGTGTGAATGGAGTAATTGTTTGGATGCCACGGAGAAACCGGGGAAGCCCCCGGAGGAAAACTCCGTGTTGCCTAGACCACGGCCTTGCCCAACACAAGTTATAAATTCGGGCACCGCCGGGAATCGAACGCGAGACCCCAGGATTACAAGGCCAGCGTTCTAACCGCTAGACCACACACAAGTTGTATAAAACGGAAACTTTCTTTGGTTTATTCTCCTCCTCCTCCTCCTCCTCCTTATCATTGTCATTATTTCGCACTTCTTCGTATCTTCCTTCACCTTTTATTTTCTTCGTGTCTTTTTATTTTCTCCTTTTTCGCTCCATTTGATGAGCATACCTGCATAGTGGTCACTTGTGTGTACAGTACCCCCTGCTTTAAAGTCACGTGACTCTGTATTTTGCCCACAGAGTGAATTATTGGGGTCTTAGAAAAAAAAACAGCTGTTATGTCCTTGTACAGCATTAATCACTGGTCTTGTGCGTTGTGTTTTCTTAGAGGCGCAAACTATTTTTTTTCGTGTTATACAGGCGGCCTTTATACTTCAAAGGGTTAATAATTTTTCGGAGTCTCACTTCCATCAGTGTGCTTTGTCCCTTCTGATCGAAAACTTCAACTTAGCGGAATAGGTGTTCCCGAACTAGGTTAAAGGTTCATAACCGTGTTTACTTAAAGCCCGCTGTTGCAACCTGTCTGGAACGAAATGAACCCAGTCCAGTGGATCCCGATCTCACTGTCACCGTCTGATATTCGATATCGATTAGAGCGGCTTGTCGGGTCGCCACTCGGGGTTATGTATCTCCTCCAATCTGTACGTCGCGGCAAGGCCGATGAGGGACGTACCTTGCTGTCGAACTCGCTGTAGCCTCAGCATTCTCACCGCTCCTCTTTTATTTGCATGTCACGGTCGGCAATTTTATCCACATGAGATTTTTACATCAGGTAAGGTATCTAGTATTCGCCACGGTGGTCTAGCGGTTAGAACGCTGGCCTTGTAATCCTGGGGTCTCGGGTTCGATTCCCGGTGGTGCCCGAATTTATAACTTGTGTTGGGCAAGGCCGTGGTCTAGGAATCACGCAGTTTTCCTCCGGGGGCTTCTTCCCCGGTTTCTCCGTGGCGTCCCAACAATTACTCCATTCACACACAGAAGAAGGCAATGGCAAACCACTTCTGGATCATCTGCCAAGAACGTATATGAACAGGTCCCAGTCCGAGAAAAGGATGGAAGGATCCTGTTCATATGGACCTGTCGTCAGACAGAACACTAAATAATAAATAAGGTATCTAGTATTTCCCGTCGTCGAATCAGGCGAATATTTCAGACCATGTGATAATTTCATATGCATCAGCTTTAATAAAAGGTAAGAAGATCATGTATGGGAATGACGGATAAAAAATGCGCGCATTTCTTGTTGTGAACAGTAAATTTTAATTCGTATGAAAGGGAAGCTTACAATAAAGAGGAACGCAGAAGTTTTACTAGAAGCTAGTAGACAGGTGGGGCTAGAAGTAAATTCAGAAAAAACTAAGTACATGTTAGTATCTCGTCATCAGAAGACAGGCGGGCAAAATTATCTTAGGGTAGCTAATAAGTCCTTTGAAAGGGTTACAAAGTTCAAATATCAGGGAACAACAATAACAAATGAAAATGACACTCATGAGGAAGTTAGGAGGAGACTAAACTCAAGAAATGCTTGCTACTTCTCAGTTCAAAATATTTTGTCTTCCCATCTGATTTCTAAGAACCTGAAAATTAAAGTATACAAAACAATAATCTTACCTGTTGTTTTGTATGGGTGCGAAACATGGTCTCTCACTCAGAGGGAGGAACACAGATTGCAGGTGTTTGAGAATAGGGTGTTGAGGAGGATATTTGGGCCTAAGAGGGAAGACGATGGGGCGTGGAGAAAACTGCATAATGATGAGCTTAAAAATCTGTACTGCTCCCACAGTATTGTCAGGGAGATTAAGCCGAGAAGAATGAGATGGACTGGGCATGTAGCGCGCATCGATGGGACAAGAGGTGTGCACCGGGTAGTGGTCGGGAAGCCTGAGGGGAAGAGACCGCTGGGGAGACCTAGACGTAGAAGGGAGGATAATGTCAGGCGGGATCTATGGGAGATAGGAGTTGAAGGAGACTGGATTTTGTTGGCCCAGGACAGGGTCCGGTGGAGGGCTTTGGTTAATTCGGTGATGAACCTTCGGGTTCGGTAAGCCATCTAGTTAGTTAGGTATGAAAGGGAAGCTGAACAGTTTTAGTGGAAGTCGTGAAATACATGTTCTTTCTTAGATGTCCTCGTAGCTAAGAGTACGCAGTAGCTGTTATATTATTTTCCCGGCATATTTTGCCTGGAGTGAGATGAGCGGAATTGCTACTTGGTGAAGAATTAATATTTGCAGCTCATTCCACATGTTCATGGTGCACTTCATTTTGGCACGATACTTCGGATGGAGCCCAGCTCAGATACACAGTGATCTGGCAAACTTACTTTTGCTTTACCCTTCTGAACATCGCCTTATTCCTTCAAGCTTCTTCGTAAATACGAGCGTTCTTTCTGCGGTTTATTTGTATTTTCCAATGTTAAGAGAAAAGTAACTGCGTAATCAGTATGCGTACTTCTATCCGCTACTTCAAGTTGAGAATCATTATTAGAAAATGGAACTCTTCAGACAAGAGGTTTAACTCATATATTGAAGTTCACTGCCTTCTGGGTTCCTGCGTCGTGAGAATCTGAAATCTCTACTCATGCATTGTTGTTATCTACATAACTGAGCCTTCAGTTCGATAAAACCTTTGTTTTGGTCCAGTAAGTATTAAAATTTAGAGCCAGAAAATAGATTTCTGTATCCCACAGACAAACGACGTTAAATAAAATTATAGCATACATCTCGTTACGACGTTAATAGTGACACTTCCACTCCCAGGGCAGCAAACTGCTGAAAGCAGGGATTGCATACTCTTGGCAAAAGTGAAGATTCAAAAGAGGCGTCTCTTTAATAAGAACCCTGAGCGTTAACCGCTAAACCACCCTGAATTATACCCACGGAATGAGGATTTGTTGATATAATCCCGTAATGGTATTCTGTCTCCTGCAAGAAACCAAGGAGTGCTGACAGCCACACCACGACTTTCGCTAGGGATCGCTCGTCCGTCCGCCTCCGACCACGGATTTTGGTGCGGTGTATCTCCAGAAATGTTGCATTTTCCTTACTGAGTGGCAACTCAGGACCAGCTGCAGGGCGAACTACAATATCACGCGAAGAGGCTGTTACCTACCTGCGAACTTCACTGACCACTTGGTAGCGATCTGTCTAGACATCTTAGCATCGATATCATTGCTATCTGGTTGCTACTTCAGCTTCTACTTGACAGGTCCGGGTATCAAAGCCGTTCGTGCGTCGAAAGTCACTGACTGGTTAGAATGACAAGTGAGATGAAATTCCGAGATGGTTTTACCGAAATAAATTCTACAGGTCGGTTGTAATCTTGATCTTTCTGAGAGATTCAGAGAGTCTCTGCATTTTATTGTACAACAGATACATAGTTTTATCAAGATCTGTCTACGCAGAACTATAGTGATTCATGACGTAATGGAACGACGATTATGATTACTTGAACTATGATAAAGAGGAAACAAATTCGAACAGAAAGTAATGAATGGAAATCATAACAAAGAGAAGGGGAAATGAGACTATGGAAATACAAATAAAGACCAAAGACGTGGATGGAAGAACGTGAAGGAAGCGGTAAATTATAAAGGAGAAACTAAATGAAGGAAGCAGAATGAGAGAAGACTAAAAAAGAAATAGAAACAAACCAAGTACATAATTAAAATATAAGTAATGATACTTGAACATAATTCAATTACTGGTGAGATGACGGTGGGAGAAGCGAACGGAACGCAGACCCTTCCACCCAGCCATCACGTGGTTTGTAATCAACTCCAGATTTAAATCAAGTTTATTTGAGTCGAGTTTATTAGCACGTACAAGTTAATGTGAGACAGGTCACCCACCGTGTGCTGTATACTCATTGTCACATAAGCCCCTTTTACGGTTTCGCTGTCACCCTAATGACAACACAAAAGAGTCCCAAGGTGGAGACGTCACTCCTCCGCCAACTGCCAGCGACAGTAATTTCGATATTCTGCATCATGTAAAATGCATGGGGCTTCCTTTGTTTGATTACCAGGCCTGTGACCAATTGTGTCGGTATTTACCATGATCGTTGTACATCACGTGGCGGGTTTGTAGATTATGTGTTAGAATGATTAATAGCGAATATTATACCCGTTCTTTCTGGGAGTCGCAAAATTATTTCGTCTGTAGCATCTTCATAAATTCGTGCTTGCTTTCCTCTCAAAGTCTGTACAGTTAGGAACGTAATGATAAGTCGTTCGGTTCGGAGAGAAAAATAATGTAAAAATGCGTGTAAAATTTTGGTAGGGAAACATGTTAGATTGCAGACAATTGAAAGACTGAGAATGACATGAGGATAATAAAAAGATTGGTTGTCAGGATAGAAGTTTTTCTAATGGCGGGCCTTAGTATTGTGGTGTTGAAATTTTATATTCTGTTACCAGAGTGCTAGTCGTATTCTTCCTTACAGTTTTAAGCCCATTAGACCCGCTCCAATACACACGCACACGCACACACACACACACACACACACTGCTGAAACCATCTCAGTTGTGGTCTTCCTAAATTCCTCTTTCTTCAAAGTTTATACTTGAAAGCTCTTCCTTGTAATGTACAATCTGACATCCGGTGGACGTAATTATTCCTGACTTGTGTCTTCTTCTTGAGGTCTCAAGAAACTGGACGTCAGGTCCGTCCCCATTCCGAATTAATTCCTGAAATATAATATTTCAGTGTAAATGGAAGGATAGGCTAATGTTTGAATGAATCTTGAATAACTGATGTTCAGTTGTTTTGACTAGATTCATATGTATCAAGATAGGGTACATTTATCGGATTCTTGTAAACATAGAACCTTCGGGTTGCATAAAAGCCGGGGAATTTCTTTACTGTTCGCTTCTCAAGAAGGATTCTGCGCCATTGGCCGATACTACGTGGAAGCTAACCACAAGTGTCAACCACTGCATCGCTGCCTTCAGTATTTTATCTTGAACTTAATTTTTGTCTGTTAGTTGGTGTTAAATATTAGTGTTTTCAGTAGTGTTTTTAGTCGTCAATAAAAACGAGATTGAATTATTTTAACACGAGACCGTGAGATAGTACAGTAGAATTAAATCGTGAATGACAGTGGGACCACGGGGAGAAGTGTTTTTGGCAGCCTCTGGATCAAAGATTACACCGCCACGTGAACCTGAGTCTGTAGTCACGATTCAGTACTGGAGGCCACTCAGGTAAATGTCGTGGGCATCACTGTTTGGCCACCGGGTGTGCACGAAATTGCTCTCCAGTTTTAGAACATATTTCAGAAACGCCTTTTTAGTGATCGTATGTGTCACATTGACGTTGATCTTGAAAAGTTACACATACAAACTAATCTTTTTCAGAGATGACCACATTATACTTGACTGTAGAATCATAAATTAATTTTCCTTACATTTCGTTATGTATTCGTAGCGTTTAAACATGTTTCAAATAAAAATTGTGGACGTTAATGAGATCAATATGCAAATGCCATGCATGTTGAGTGTAGTTTAAGAAAATGTATGAAGTTTGTATGTGAATTTAATTTATAGTAGGCGTTATTGTAACCAAAAATAGATTCGACCGGTAACGTTACTCTAGACACCTAATACCACGTTTAATTGAAACTGTTCAGTACTTTTCGACATAGTCTGTAACATATGCTGAAATGCGTTCATTTCGTACACCTACATTCAAAATGTAATAAACCGTGAGAACATTAACTGTAAGTGGTTGGCAAATTTCATTCATGGCTTCCGTCTGATAGTTAAAAATTCTCATGCCTCCCATTCAGCACTATAAAATCTCTGTATTTCACAATTTTCTTTGTTTTTCTTTGTCCCTCTAGGCAAATTGTGGGAGCGTACATTAACATACTTTCCAATTCATCATTTAGAATCATCTTTTCTGTGCAATTTAAAAAGCGTCGTTAAAGGACCCTAAAGTTTAGTCTTTGTCAGAAAGAAGTGACAGACGATTTATTAATGGACTGAGAAAGAGCTTATTATTGTTAGAAGGTTCCCAGGCAATGCCCGCTCGTCCTTATAAGGACAGAATTACAGTGAAGACGTTATTGTGGTAGGGAGTAAACGCTTGATACAAAGGCAATGGAATTTTGGTGTTCTGATAAGTGTGTATTAAAACGATATTTTGACTCAAGCTTCAAGACGTAAGTGCGGATGTTGGGTTGCAGGCAGACACTTCAAGATTAGGGTCGTTACATGTGCTCTTCTCAGCACATGGTATGGCGTTTGTTAATCCGATAACTGCGGCCGTTGGCTACTTTTGTCCAAATGGTTATTGCGAATTATATCCTGTATTCGATATCTTGTCTTCATCACGATGAAACCTCTCTCCGCTCCTCACGTACTTCACGCGAAATCTTTTTCTACTGTAAGGTCAGCCGGCATTCATCCTTCATTACTATCGCTTTTGTTGAGGATATGTAATTCTTTTATTTCTTTCTCACGAGCGTGTAATTTCGTCGTTTATGATTCGTAGAAACTTTGCGGATACTTGTACCGAACGCCTGTAAGCAAGTTAAACACCCACATCTTCTCATTTACGCTAGTAACATGCTGTTTCCATTATACCATATTAATTTTTGACAGAAATTCTTCCATGGTTCTGCCTCCCCCTCCCCAGACTGTGTTCACCGTACCCTCCCGTTGGGCCCCTTTTTCCCTTCCCCGACCTGCCCCTGTATCTTAACCCACTATTTTGAACGCGGTTTACCTATCGCCCTGATGGTGGAGACAGTAAGTACCTGTAGCAGTTAGGTCGTTTTCTACGAGACTGTACGACGCAACACACGAGAAAACGCTTGGAGACTTGTATTTGTAAGGATCCGGTTCGAATAACTTTTATAATGATTCTGAGGGTTTTTTGTGGTTCGCCTCAGTCTACAGGCGGGTTAGTACCTGCAAATAGGTTACAACCGTCTCCCTCCAGATTCGTATCTCCTTATCTTTCATGATCGCCTTCTCGTGATTTGAAGATTCGTAACTTTCACAGCTGAAACACGCCATTAAATAGTGTATTGCTTTCTGTTGAGTGAACGTTTCTGAATAAATTCATCAATAATTAGGACGTAATATTAGACACAGGCCTGCATATGAGACGACGTTGGCATAAAACAGTTACGTGTCATTTCATTTATCGACGGTTTGTTAACTGCATTGAAGGCGAAGAATGCTTATGATGAGAAGGAAGGTAGTTGTGGGAAATAAAGAGATGGCAAAGTATTCGTAAAAAATACTTGAACCGAAGGAGAATTAGTGAAAATTTGTAGGATATTACACAACTAGGATTTGTATGCAGGTCACCTAGTAGACCACAGGCCTGTTGTTAGGATCGTGGAATTAAGGAGGACGTGAGAGACTGCCACGAAGATTAGGGAGATAAGGAATGTTTATAAAAATTTTGGTGGGGGAACTTCTGTGAATATTTATAGGAGGAAGGTCTGAGGACAACATTAAGATAGATTTTTATGAAGATACGTTGTGAGGATAGGAGGTGGATGGAAGTAGCTCCGGATCGAGTCCAGTGGCTGCTTTGGTATGACGCTTAGGATCGGATGAATAGAGGCAAAACAGGCTGAACTGCGGTCTAATTCGTGGTGGCAGTAAGTGTGAATCTGGAGTACGTTTGCTTAACTTGTACTGCTCTGCTCTGAAAAGCAATTACCGCAATGCATTCAAGACGTCAATATATTTGTGATCCGTACAAAGCGACGTCCCTTTATCCGATCTATTATGTCTTATTCACATCTTTTGTAGGGACGTCTGCCGCTTTTCGCACGTTTTCGCTTTGATACTGAGTTACATTTTCTTTGCTTTTTTTCTTTTATGTGCTGGTTAAAAGCAAGTTTTTCTTTTTACGTTGCCTCATTTTTCACCTCAAATTTTTTCTTCCCGTTTTATTTGATTGTATTTTATGCGCCTTCGGCCTTCATATATCACGTGGGCCTTGTTTTCTTTATTCTGTGTTTCTCGTATCTTGTATTCATGCAAATGACGTCTTTATGTTCCCAGAAAACACATGCAACCCTTCTGTCTACAAGTAAATGCACGTGTTACTAAGCACATGCATCTCCCATAGTTGTACTAGCTTCTTAGCATTTGTGTATCTATCCATCATCGACGTTGTACTCCAGACTTTAAAGTCCAAGAAGAAATACAGCGAGAACGTGGTTTTTTGTTTCACTACAAGAGAGATCTGACGCCTGACCTGTACTCAAATTTTTTTTTTATATAGAAATCTCCGACTTTTGCAGAGGTTGTAATTTCGATAACGAGAAACGGCGTGAGTGATGAATTGCGAAGGACTAATTCATTTAACGACGCTATATTAACTGCTTCTGAACTTTGAATATTTAGTAAGTGACTTACCTCTGGAATGAAGGCCAAAGTTTGAGTATAAGAAATTCCCTTTTCATTTCATATCCGGATCTTTTCTCAGAGTTGTTAACGCAGTGTTTATTTTACTTTATTGTTTATTTAACTACACTGTCAGTTATCTCAGCCTATGTAGCGAGTAAAACTACAGAATTATCGGTCAGGCCAGTGCAGTGTGTAGGTTAATACCGGCAACCCATTACTTTAAGTGAAACTCAAATATTTATATTCGCAATATTTTGGCACCCATTGGAAATAAATTGTCTCCAAATATTTATGTTGATATCCATTGAAACGTGGTTAACGACTTTATTTTGTTTTATTGTGATATTCTTGGATAATATTAGCCGTCCAAAGGAAATCGCTGGATTGATGTATAGTATAATTAACCGTTAACGCTAGGCCATAACTTACATATAATAGTGTATATGTCCGGTCACAAATCACAGAAAACAGGCTTTGTTTTATGTCTCAATTAATATGTAAATATAAGAGCAATTTAATATCCTGTTACTATCTCCGTTACATATTACAATAACTAAGGCAGAATATAAACATACTTTTTTTCATTGTAAATAATAAGCTTTATATTGACCTCTACTGTTTTAGCGTCACTTACCTCGAATCGTAAGATAACTGCCGGCCTTGATGTATTTTTCCCTTACTTTTATTGAATTGTTAGATGTTGTCGTTTTACTCTCATCAAGCTACATTAGTTGCTGTTTTAAATTTTAAGTGATTTTTGTCCTTGGATATTCGCGGATTGATTTCAGTATGCAACTTCGGATTTCGGAAATGAGTCATGTCGAAAGTTGTATAGAGGTTGAAAGTTTAATGCACATTTAGGTTTCTTACTTTCAAGTAAAATTTCACCATGTAAGTAAATATCAAAGCTTTGAAGCCGTATGCTCTTTGTGAATTTATCCCGCACGCAAACTCTTTCGAAACATTTGCGTAATGATGACTTTCCGTTTAATAAGCTTTCCTTGCCAGGAATTCTCCAGCACTTCACTATGACTCAAATATTTACGTAAATCATAAAAAAGGACTTTTCCGGCACTAACCTAAGACTTTTCCGTTCCAAAAATAATTCTGGAAATATCAGAAAGGTCTCCACAGATATAGGACAACAAAATAAAAGCGGAGATACCTATCTGTGTTTCGAGCAGCTTTCGAACTCGTGACTGTAATGTTCTAGCGACTTGGATTCCGCGGTTGTTGTAACTTGCACGCGTCTTGTTTCCGGTCAGTCTTTCTTCTTAAAATTATAAAATGTGACTGGATAATATGTATTACGTGACGTTGATACTACGTAATTTGTTTGCACTTTGCGTGTTTTTATTTGAGAAAAAAGTATTCTTTTGTAAGTGTCCATAGTAACACAGGTTTTATTCTTGAAAAGCCGCAAACATCCAATCGTTGAGAGATGGTGGGACAGAATTTGCAACAATCTTTTCTGAGTTGAAATTGAAATCAGAAGGGTCAGTGTTTCTAAGTCAGATATTTAACGTGTAGCATTCAAAGAGTTAAAATATGCCAAGAAATCAAGAAAGGTATGTGGAGATGCGTTAACGATGTTTCGCCGGTAAGGGCGTGTTCTGTGAGAGCGGCTTTTTCGGCTTGATGGAGCATGTACCAACATGGAAAGACTTGCTAGACCAGTTTTTTTACATTTAATGCGGCCGGTTATGTTTTAAGCAAACTGAAGTATCCGACAACCCCGTCCATCCTTTAACTCTCGCCTCCAGGCGCATGATACCATGTTGCCATGTCCAGTACCAGTTTATTTTATGTACAGAAGATTTATAATGCAGGTCTTATGTAAGTGGATTTCCAGACATGAACAATGTTGCCAAGTTTTATAAAACCCAACAACCTTCTCCTTCCAAATTCTCAGGATACCTACTCATCAGCAATAGGAGAGTCACGAGGGAAAGGGCATTTTAGGAGACGGCTGGCTTATAGCGCCGTGTGGTGTGATAGAAGTTTACCAACGTTTCGGAGGTCGTTGCTGCCTCCATCGTCAGGGCGATGAGTGATCGACACTGCGGTGAAAATCTGAAATATGACATTTCAGGACTTCTGTTCATCGTTTTAAGTTAGAATTTAGAAATGATAGATTTAATATATTTGCACCGGATTTTGAACATTAGTACAGATAGGCTAATCAACTTTATTTGTACCTTCAAGTCAATGAAAATATATACAGGAAATTAAGAAATTCGTGTATGATTCGAAGAGTCAGAAGATGGACTGTCAAAGCTTTATATTGACAATTCTTTGCTTGTTACTTTTAGGCTACTCTCTGCCATTTGTAATCTCAAACATGAAAGGGTGTTATGTTTACATCAGTACATTATGAATAGAAAAACTACACTGCTTCGGTGTCCATAAAATCTGTTTTCTTTTCATGTGTTATGTTTTGTCTTTCGTATTTATAGAATTAATCCTTTTTTTTACTTCAAACTGTTTTAATTAGAACTAGTGAAATTTGGATAGTCTTATTGTATAATTTTTCACTTCTGAGAATGGAACACATTTTCTGAATCCCCAGATTAATTATAGACACGCGAATGGAACAAAATTTGAAACCTCATTTATGTGGATAGATCCGCTGCACACATTTATTTACCTGCATTGCTTTAATTTCAAAGAGTGAAGCCCCGTTGTTGCTGTAAGGCAGCTTTGAGAGAAAGAGACATGGACTTCGCAATGCAAGTGTCTGTCTACCTGTCACGTCATAGTCTGTCATTGTACTTGGCAGTCTGGCGTAGCGGTACTTGTGTTCGGGAGATATCCAGGTCAAAATCTTGTTCGAATTGCCAGCTGTTCCAAGACATTTGATGTGTCTCCTCAGTCACTGCAGTCGAATGCTTAGTTAGTACCGTAGACCATGACCGCCTCCTTTAATATTCTTACCTACTTGTCATTCATGATCACATTATAATCTCATTCTACGCTATGTAACGTATGTAGTTAATATAACGTCGTTAAATAACCTACGAATCACATCCTATGTGTAAGCCTATGTTATTAAGGAACTATATCGAGAATACACGTGTAGAAACTTAATTTATTGAATAGCAAGTGATTTATTATTCGCCTCAAGTCTGTCATGCTTTCTTATATTTCTTGCATAGTTCCGTAATTATGCACATTATATATATATATATATATATATATATATATATTATTGACAATGAGTTTTAAAATGGTTTGTGCTCTTTAATCTGCGATTTTGTTAATTTGTATACCATTTATAAACGGAACATAGCTACTTATGTTCGTTTTGTCCTTGTTCCAAAGAATAAGGGACCTCGATCATAACTCTGTTATATGTCTGTCTTGTCCCTGCGTTTACTTTTGTTTCGGAATATATGTGCGAACCTAGTATTTATTAATTAGTAACGCCTTTACGGAAGGGTTAATTGCAGTGTGTCACATATACCATGACTGTACATTCTTCTATGAGATTAACTCTTTAAAGACCAGTGATCGTATGTACTACCGGAAAGAACCCGTTCCAGGTCAACGGGGGATGATTTTTTTATGTCTTGACCTTCCTTTCTGTCTTCCTTTATTTATTCCTTGTGTTCATTATCCTTTTAGTACCTTCATCTCTTCTTCTCCACCCGTGTTCCTTTCTGAATTAATCTGGTCGTTCTGTAGTCATTCATCTCCTCCTTTCTTAGTTTCATGTATCCCTTTTGTATCTTTATCACCTTCCTCTTGGCGACATTACTCAGAATTTTCATACCAGCCGTGTTGTATTGAATGCCAGAACGTTTAACACGACATCAGCGCCGGTATAAATGTCTCCTTTGCAGTGTATGACTTTAAAATATCAAAGAAAACTAAACTGGGCTCTTTACCCTATATGACCGACATCTGACAGCAAGTGTTTTGTTCCAGGTGGTGGCCATGTCAGGCAACGGAGTGACCCCGGTGGATGACCCAGACAGGAAGTGTCTGAAGTGTGGAGACCAGTGCCCCGGATTCGCGCCGCATTTCTGGAGGTCAGTTCCGCTAGTCTTGCTGAATTCTGTTTTAAGTAACATTTGTTAGACAGTTTTGTACCAAGTAGAGTGAGAGGAATCTATACGAATTAAGCCAAACCATTGACAAAATAATTGCAGACCGTTTTCATACTCTGCTGCAAAAGGTTATAAAAGTAAGAAAAGAAATAATTGAAGATGTGTCATTTGGTTATTGAATACCACATATGAGGTAATTTTATGTACTGTGTATTTTTTAGACGTTAGTACCTTTGTAAAGGGAAAACATGTCATGAACGAAAACATTTTGGAATCGCGTTATGAGCACATTTTACTGAATATAAACAGTCACATTAGTCTTGGTACATTGCATGGCTCCGAAGAATTAAGTCTCTAAGTTTACTTTTCTTTTTTATTTCGTAGATTTGTTTTTAAATTAATGTTTGTTATCCGAAAGTTTCCCGTGATGTTGCGGAAATTATGATTTTAAGCCCAGTCTTGAACCAGCCTGTTTTGCATGATTTCACAATTGTTTAATAACTCGTCCAATGACCAGGGTGTCTGTGGAGATAATTTTCTCAGAATAAACAGTAGGTCTAAAATGTTTTCTAAAGACCATTGTTCTTATGGGCTATTGCAAACATCTGTGCTACGTGTTTTCTTTGAGGTAGCAACGTAATTCTTAACACCGCGTAGTCGAGCTACGCCCTTTACAGTTTAGAAGGCGAAGGACTTGGTGATTGTACGAAATTGTTCTTCAAGGAAAGAAGACAGTTTTTGAGATACAGCAATAGGTTAATGAACTGTAATGGGATTAACTTGCTAATGTAACGGGCGGTTCAGGCCAGTTTTGAAAATTATGCGGATACTTTTTGGCTTTCAAGATCAACCATAGGCGTTGTTGCTACGGTTCGCATGCTAGATATCTCGCTGTTATTTGCGTTCTAAGTATAGTCATAAAATAATGTTTGATTTATTTTAAACGTTCTGTAGAATTTATGTTACATATATAACAACTAAAGAACTGGATTGGAACACATTTGTTGAGTTTAGAAGGCAGATTTGATTGCCAGAAGCAAGTTTTGGCAGTGACGGATTGAACTTGTGGAGTGCGTTCAAGACCATTTTAGTTGGAACTAACTACATGGTGGAGAATCATTCTTTAGAAGCTAATAATAATCTCGGTTAGCCAAGAAATTACTCGTCTTTTATGAAAGTTCATTACCATGTTCAGAAGAGTCCGCCACTGGCAACTGTCCTGCGCCTTATGAATCCAGTCATACCCCTAAACCACATCCACAGGTCCATCTCTTATTTTCAGGGTTCCTAACCAAAATTTTATACGCATTTCTTATCTCCCTCACGTGCAACATGCCCCACCCATTTGATCTTCCTTGATTTGATCATCCCAACGATACTTGATGGAAAGTGCAAACTGCGAAGCTTTTCATGATACAGTTTTCTCCCCCTCCTCATCAGTTCATATTTTGGTTGTAAACTTAAAGTTTATTTGAAACTAAAAGGGTTGTTGCAGGAATCACCACCACTGAACGGAACAAAATGCAATGCGCGTTAGGGGTCATGAATATAAAATTTACGAATTAATAAGGAAAGAAAATGCAACGATGTTAAAGCTGAAAGAAATTCTAGCTTACACCTCAGAGTGGGTTGATACATACTTATTATTTGCATTTGCCCCTCTGTAACCTCTGCAGTTGAAAGGGCATCGTAAAACGTACTAAGTAGCCTCAAGTCGGTGATATTAGAGGTTCCCAGGGCGAAGAGTGTAAAGTCTACTGACTTCTAGGATGTAGCGCGTTTAAGAGCAACGTTCTGTCTTCATCTCCAGGGCGATGGATGAAGCAGTGAACCACATTATTATTAACTCGATTTTAAATTTTCTGTCTCAGATCCGCCACTAGATAAGTCAGTCTGTGTCTGGAGATGAGAAATATATTTTCGTAAATTCTGTCGGCAGCGAAATAACAGGTTTTTCTTGCTTGCTTGTTGTGCTTGAACGCTTCGTATCCATAGCAGCCACAGTGACTTCGGCTCGTTTATTAAGCTGAGTCCAGCAGTGAATCAGATCGAAATGGTCGCATAACGTCGATGGCAGTCACCTGTTCAATCCGTTTATCTTTATGAAATGATTAAATCTTTGTGTATTTAACGAGCTGGGTTCGCTCAGTCATTGTGGTGACATGCTACAGATTGTGTGATATTCGATGCGTTCACGTTGGCTCTGTGGTTCATTCATTTTCCTCGCTGTCGGCAGGACTCTGCTCTTGGGAATAAAGCGGCTGAAGCCTGAAGCTGACCACTCACCGCCTTCTATATTCGAGGTGAAGAATGAGTGCAGCTTTCTCTTCTTTCTTTGTTCATGCGTTCATGGCGTGGTGCTTAGGCAAAGAGGAAACATTACCTCTACGTATGTTCTTGAATTTATCCAAGACCGAATGATAGGTTGATCTTTAACGGTGACTAAGGAATAACGAAGGAGGAAAATACTTACGCCTTCATAATTGCGATTTCACGGTTTCAAATGTCGGCTGTCTAGAGTGAATTATTTTTTCTGTGTCTAATCAAACGCCAGACTAATGTCTTAGATTATACCACGAACAGTTCTTTCAACACCCTTTCCAGTTCACTATTTACGAACCATTGATCGATGCTACATAACCTGAGCAGTTGAAAACGTGTCGTTAAATGAACTAAGGATCAGTCTATTTCAAGAAGTGTAGTACAGTATACGTCGTCTCATCCTATTCGGAGTTGCGTTACTTACAGATGATACAGCGTCTTTAAATTTCTGAGGAAGAGTAACGTTGTCCAGCTAGTAGCCATCAAACCACGAAGTCGTATAGGTTAGTTGGAAGTAAAGTTCCACACATTCGAGACCTCGATGACTAATGGAGATGTGTAGTCGGATAAAGAGAGTCCCGGGTTGTCTTTAATTAGGAAGCTGGGTGGGATAAACTCCAGCCTGGATGCGGTTGCTCTGTTGGGAATCTGACCGCTGTTGTCCACCTACTAGACAGTAAATTCTCTGTCTGAGCTAATCAGACTCTAAAGAATTTACGTATAAATAAAACAAAAAAATGTTCCTGAAAGATACCGTCTTGTTGACATCATGAAATTTTAAGTTGTTGCAGCTGTTAAATAAAGCAGGCCTGTCAGTCTAAAATAAGGTACATTTTGATAGGATATTTTTTGTCCAAACTTAAAATATAAAAGGTAGAGATGGCGTATCGGTAGTTTTTTCTTTACACAGATACTGGGTTACTGAAGACAACTGCACCACTTAATGTAATGAGCCTCTCAGCAGCCGTTGTCAAGTAGTGGCTGTCGTGGCTATGGCGTCTTGTGTCACCGCTTTGTCCTATGAAGAACGCTCTCTGCTGCCTACGGAAATAGCTCGAGTACTTTGTCATTGCCCTTGTAAGAGGAGTCGGTGTAGCTTACTCAGTAAATCGACAGGATCGAGGTTCAATTCCCGGCCTGACTTATCTCTAAGATTCCACATTTAGGTCGCCTTTGGGCTTTACCCAATCTCTCTTACCCAGGTTTCGAATATGTTTGTCAAAAACTACTATTACTCCTTCGTCTCAGATTCGAATCGTGTGTCTGTCTAATAAAAGTCAGACGCGTTACCACAGAAGGGAAGTTGTCGGAATGTAAACGGAAAGCATAGAATGGGTAAATAATTATATCATAGATACATTAAGAATGAGCAAACTAGAAAATGTTAATAGCTACAAGTGAGCTATAATTTAATGCAGGAGGTAGATCCGAGTTCCATGGGTGCTTAAACACAATGATCGTGACGAGATAAATAGCTTCTCAGCGCAGGTCTGGCAGGAATTTGACAGTCTCCCGGGTCGGGACCTTATCTCCCGCTGGTTATATTTCAAGCCCAATCAGTGGCACATGTTACTGTCAGTGAGAACCATTTATGGTTATCTCGTACTGTAGCTTGTCCTTTTACAAAGCCCATAAAAGTGGGCAGGTGTACATGTGTCCTTCGTAGTCACAGAAGTGGACAAAATCGGTATTTTGGAGGGACTCTGAGGAAGACCACCCAAATGAACACGATGCATTCAAGTTCATCGGTAAGTTAAATTTCTTGTCTTCCTTTATTCTCATTGGTGTAAACATTCTGTCTCGCATAACGCTGCCTGGCGAAGCTATTATTTCGGTCTCAACAAAGGCAGTATCCCGAAAGCACGAAGGATGGCTACCCACAAGTAGCTAAATAGCTTGAAGTACAGATAAGTGACCATCTACCAGACTTAGAAATTAAGCTAACGCACTAATCGCAACAACAATTTGTTTTAAATTATTACGCAGTTTATCATTATTCGGCTTATCAGCAAATATGATAGTGTTGCGGAACCTGGATGTTTATAATTGTCGTAACGAAAGCCTTATCACTTCCGTCTTCAATAAAATATTCGCATTTCCCCCCAGTCCTCCCTTTACCGAACGCGCTATTCCACGCTAAATAGCCGTTTCAGTTGATACATCGTAGTTAATCTAATATCCATCCATACGATAAACCAACTGCTCACTCGCAGTTGTGGTGGTGGGCGAAATGAGCACAGTTGATGTCTTCCATTGCCTTCGTATGGGCGTGGTGATCACCTCTGTTTGTTGAACCCAAAGCTGGCCGCTTATAAAAAGGATTCTTCCTATGACGTGTGTAGCATACGGCCAAAGCCGGTGCCATTAGGCAACACAGAGCAGTCGGAGTGTTTGTGTGTATTTCAATACCGTTACGACTCTGCATTCCATCCCATTAGAGAATGCCTTGTCCAACGACGTTTATGTGTTACGCCTTCTTTGCTCCGCGCATTCTGGAATAATTCTCTCTGTCCATTCTCATATTACATTTCTAATAGTAATAAGTCGATTGTGTTGAGATTCTTCTTTGACGGACTTGGTGCTGGCGGTTTTGATGCTTCTAATCATGCTTCCATGCTTTCAGTTGCATATCTGTTTGATGTTGAACTGAATAGCTCTGATTTTGGTCTCTCCGAAAAGATTTGGAATCGTTAAAGGACTTCACATAGATTCTCAATACAAATAAGTAAGTAAGCTCATCATTTCGTACTCTTTTGCTGCAATGTGGGTCGAAGTGTTACACGATATTAGGAGATACCAGGTTAAAATCTCGGCCAGGAAACCAGCTATCCACATTGGGTTTTTGTGAAGTTTCTATCGTCTGGGTTGTTGCGCCGTGTAGTCTGGTAGAAGATTATCGACGTTTCAGAGGTTCTTGCTGCTTCCATCATCAGGGCGATATGGAGGCAGCAAGGACGTCTGAAACGTCGGTAAACTTCTAACAGATACAAGGCACAATAATCCATAAGGCAGCCATCTTCAGACTCACAACCGTGAAAACCTCAAATCCTGAGTTTTTGTGGGTTTTCTCAGTCCCCCAGGCAAATTCCGAGATAACACATTACATTAGGACTTGACCGTTTATTTCAGTGTCCTTTCGAATTTATTATCCATTAACCATTAAAATTTTTCTGCGCCGATATTTTTCATTAATTTCTGCATGCTGTCTTTTCAGAACAGAAAAAGTCTTAATATTTTATGCTTCTGTCGTACTCTTATTTATTGTTCATTTTGTGAAATGTTGATAAATCACTGGGCTTTTTCATGATGTTAGTCTTCGGGTTCCATAAAAGGCGGAGAATTTCTTGAATATCTGAGCGTACGTAATGATGACTTTGCTCCACATTTCTAACACAAAACGTGTCCGTTACCCGTTATCATGTATATACGGCAGTCACAATAAATAATATTCATCGATTGGTTTCCTACACTTGTTCTTTACGTTAAAGGGAATTAATTTTAAGTCTTTATTCTACGTGAACAAGATACTAACACTCATATTCTTAAAACTTACTAACCTTTATATGTGAATGTTAACGTATTATTTAAAATCTTATTCTCCAGTTATTGCCGAAGTTCCGGGCTATAGAAACCGCGCATTCCTGATACTTGAGCTGAATTACTGTGAAAAAAGGCCGAGAATACGAAAGCTAAGAGGTGAAAACGAAGAAGAAAGGAACTACTTACAATTCAGAAGCAAATTAAGAGAAGTATTATGATAATGGAAGAAAGGGGGTTCCTCTGTTAGTATAATGTAATGGGACAAGATTTGAATACTAGAAGCCAATAACTTTTGCAAAACGAGCTGAAAGCTGTATCTTGCAGTGGAGCTCTTAAGACACTTCCAATTATGTCAGTGGATTCGTGTTTCTGCTTATCTTTCCACTTAAAAGAGGGGAGTTAACACAGAAATGTTTTCAAATTTGGACTCTTCTCCAGGTGATTGTTTTGACAGCCACTCTTTATCGATGGGCGGATTTACACGATCGAAATGTAATTCCGTATTTTTTATGTATGATTCAGTTTTGACTAACATTTCTTTTTCATGCGTGAATTACACGCATGGACAGATTCAGCTTATGTCAGAAAGAATACCGCAAATCGCACAGGCCTTGGATCGCCATGAGAACCTGAAATGTTACGTATATTCTTATATTCCATTTTCAACGATCGGGTTCTTTTGCGTACGTTCTGAAGTTTGGTTATTATATCGGCATTTGTATTTGTTGTCTTCCTGCCTTCTTTTAGTCCTGTTTCCCTTCTTTCTAAAGGCGTGTTCTGTCTTTCAAATTCTGTGTACACGTCTTCTTTAGTAGGTATAACTGATAATTATTATGTCGTCAACTGCTTTTGAAATATGGAGTCTGCTTTTATTTATTTCTTTACTCTGTCTTTCACAGTTAGTCCGAGAAATAATCCATGTAGCACAACCTTCTCCCAAAGCTGTTAGTCACTCAGATGGTCAATAAATATTCCACATTTTCTGGAACCCGAAATTTCATTACCATTTTTCCAAGAGCCCTCGACCACTTGAATACAGTCTACACCAGTGCTTCTCGTTCCCTCTAACATCCATTTTCGCATTATCTTCCAATCTATGCCTGTGTGTCCCAGGGTTTCTCTTCAGTTGTTTTGTCTAAAATTTTGTATTTATTTCTTATTTTCCAATTGTGTGCTACATCTCATTCTTCGTGATTTGATCAACCTAATAATATTTGGTTAAGAGTAAAAATTATGCCCTCATAACGTACCATATATTTTGTTATATTTTCCCTGTCAGCCAGCTGGACATAAAATAACATATTTATTTATTTTAATAAATAATAGCTGTTGTTGGGTCAGCTACGACTCGCACTTCTTTGCATCTTGTTCATTATCGTAATCTTAAATTTATTAGAGTCAAGTGTATGAATAAAAACTGTTAATTGTCCATAATAAATGTATACATTTTAAGATATATACTTGTCTCTTTGTTATAATTTATAATTACGTTTTAATGACGTGTTAATGTGACGTGACAAGAGGCAGTTTAGAAGTTTTCTGGTCATGTCAGACAGCGACATTCTCATGCAACCAGCCGTGAGAAGCCGTCTAATGCGTTTTTCGTAGTAGAACACAAACACAGACAAGAAACACTACTACAAGGATGTGAACTTCAAACTTTCCGTTGATAGTTGGTTGTTAAATAGGCGTAAGTGTTTTGTTCATTTTTCTGTGCTCTGTGTTTGGCTGTAGCTGAAATGCGGTAGTCTCAAAGCGTTATGGAGCAGGTTGTACTTTGCGTGGGAGGAAAGAAAGTATCAGTGCGAGTTGTTCATTATCATCTAATATGCGCCTAACCTAACTGCAAGGTTCATTATAAAACGATCACTGCCGAAGAAACCCGGATCTTTTGACCTCAAAAAGAACGACCCGCCCTGAGTTTGCTTGTGGGTCGTTTGCCTGGTGAGCGGCTCGGTTCGCCTCATAGGTGTTTCTTGTTTGTCTGACCAGCCACCTGCCGAGAGTGAGATGGAGGCACAGGCTGAATGCCTTGCCGTGGTAACAGAGGTGGTACTCTGTGTTTCATGCAGTGAAAGAAATGAGCGTTACTGAAAGTGAGTGTTCAGTGCGGAGTGCTAAGTGGATTATCTACTCCTACGCACTGGATTTATCATGATCGGTCCGGAGCTGCTGAAAGACGTAAAGACGTTCTGCAAGGTAATGGATCGAACTGGTTGTGACTGTATTTGATAGTAAACGGACTAGTGTAGCCGTAATCCTTTAGATTTGCATTCATGTCACTCCATGGTTTCAGTTATTTTTAGTCTCTCCGGACGAATACGAGCTTAATACTGACAGATCAACTCTTCATTCGAGAATCTTACATTTTACAGATTTTATCAAAATCAAACTCATTCGGGAGAAACGGTCTCCGTACAAATATTGATACTTTGGCTCTGGTGGTAATCGAACCCTGACCGTCCAGTCCATATCCGTTCTCTCTGCTGAATGCCGTACCGACTAGCATCCATAGGGTAGGATGAAGGGGCCTACGTTTTATAGGATGCGCTGCAATACGCAGTCGTTTCAGAACGATTAGTACACTCCTATTGCAGTGTAGGCTTGCCAGCATCAATGTCCCAGATACGCTGATCTCGCGAATCTGTTCCACATTGTCATACACCTATCTTACCAGCAAGATCTCAAGACGTCAGCTCACTAAAGGTTCTCTCCAAGATGGGTTTACTACTCAAGTGGGAGCTGAAAATACCACCCGGAATAATGGACTATAGGCCGTTTCATAAATAACGTGCTTATACAGATAAATGTCGCCTCAGCAGAGGCAGACATGGCTCGTTGAAAGTCAGGTACTTGTGTGAGTGGTACTTAAACTACTTTAAGCGATTTTCGAGGACAGGGAACTTGCAGAGGAGAAATGCTAAGGGTATTTCTCTTATCTCTATTCCTTACCCGTTACTGTGAAGGGTGTTTGTTCTTGTACAAGAGATTCGTGGATTTAAGTCTTTAATGGTAACCTACTTTACCGTATCTTGACCTACAAATTACATGATTCAGCATGTAAGTGACAAGATGTTCAATAATTTATCATGTCCGCTTTCATGTACATTAACTACTCAATTACTTGATCCGGTTGATCAATCAATTCTTTAAATGTCGGTAATTTTTAAATGGCCAGTCTGTTAACGCTCGCGACATTATATCATTATTTCTTAAACTTTTATTCGTTAGTTATTTGTTTTTGGTGTGTCTTACGACTTTGTTTGGATTATATAGTGTATAATTATGGACTGATAAGTGAAGAATAAATTCGAAATGTCGTGGAAGTAAGCTCGCGTGACCCATTTTAAGATATCGTCACTGCAAGGTGTTATTTTACTATGTAGAAACTGAAATTATCCTATATTTTAACAAGTGAAATTAGCGGAAAATGGTATGTAAGTGTTCGGATCAGATGTTGCACTTCACTTGCTTTTAACCAGAATTTCTTCACAAGTGATTAGTTCATACGTTCTTCAGAAATAGTAGGATCCTGTAATCCGAACCGGAGTGGACAAATTTATAACAGTTCTGCAAATAGCCGTTTATGGTGACTTTTTCATTCTTCTTCGATGTAAACGGAAATCCAATAATAAAATCTGTGATGAATGATTATCCTTGAAACGTTGGTAGCCACTCAGGCTGTCAAGAAATTCCCTGCTTGTAATAACTCGTAAGTTCATTACGTATTCACAGGAGCCGGGAACTGGGCCCTGTTCTGAGCCATTTGAATATAATCCCCACCCTTACACGGATAAGATATAATTTTTCCGCTTATGTCTAGGTGCCAAACGTGGTCTCCACCTTTCTACTCTTTTACTTATCTACATTTTTCATTTCCAACTTACGTTTCTACTCTGACCGTCTTATCCTCTTTGATTCGGTCAGCTTAATAATATTTGAAGCCTCTCATTGTATAATTATTCACACCTTGTTATTACTTACTATGTGTTAAGATGTAACTATTTTTCTCATTACTTTGTTCTCAGACATCCCAACTTTTTACTTTCCTTAAAGAAACTAAGTTTCACACCCATACGAAACAACATTAAATTTTAAATTACGTTCGAATAGCTGAGAACTGAGGAAGAAACAAGTATTTCCAGAATGTAATTTGCTCTTGATTTGGCCACGAACTTAATGCTGAGTTCTCGCTGCCTTCCACAGTACTTGTGCCTTTGTGCCTTACCACTTAAATTAATCAACTGTGAAATCTTGAATACATCGAGAAAGCAACGCCGGTAGAACGGGTTTCTCTCCGACATCTTCCCTCCTTTCTCAGGGCGAATGGCCGCTGTCGGTAACCTTCCCCTTATTTGGAGGGTCTGCAGTTTGATCCCCGAGGTCACAGTGCCTGACATCTCAGTGACTGTAGACAGTTGATGTGATGGCGGACGCGACTAATGTCAATGAACAAGACAGGCATGCCTTTGTTCTCTTTGTTTTTAATACAAGAGTGGGAACACGTGTCCGAAGATGTAGTGCGTTGAGTTTCTCTGTTGTTACTCACTATCGAGGTAGCTGACTGCGAAGTGAACGGCCGGGGTTCTATTCCCAGCAGGGGTGGTTTTTTCTCTTCGATGCCACTTCACACAGAATTCAGTTTATAAAGGCCACCGTAAACGTTTTTCCCTGAGGTAATGTGGCCGGAACCTGAAAATGATCTCTCTCCTCTTTCTGACATGAAGGAAAAGGACAAGGGTACTCAACCCGCGGCTCACCATGCTTTACCATTGACTATGTCTGCATCTTACCCACAGTGTTTATGGGTTTCCTATGATTCTCAGAGTGAACATTGCCCATTTCCTTGAGAAATACTAACCAATTTATCCTAATAATAGGGACGAATTGTGATTTCCGTCTTTGAACTGAACTTCTGGCTGCAAAGGTTCAATGACGTCACTATGGTGCTGAAATAATCGCTGTAGATCTTAAAATCGTTTCGTCAGAAACCAGAACGTGTCTTTGTGAGTGCGCCCGAATCGCTGGAACAGAAATTAAACCTGACATTGAAGCAAAAGCAAGGTTACGTATATCACTAACGACTGAGAACCCCTTGCGCAAAATGTATAGGCCTATAATTGTACGATTCAGCCCTTCTGCAGACCTTCGTGACGTGGTCGTGGTTAAACAATGGAGCCACTTCACATTTTCGTTTCGGAACACACAGCACTTCAGAACTTATGTTCACTTACAACGTTTGACCACTTTGCAATTCTATTGCCCGATTAGTTCTGGGCAATTTACGAGTCACTTCCTGATTCTCTTTTCTTTGGTGGTTTCTGTATTCCACTGCCAGCCTTTCTCTTATAACTGTTTAACACTGCAGGACAATACCAGGATTCGGGCTGTTAAGCCGCGTGTTGACGTACACGCGAGAGGAATGGCAGAGCTAGAGGTAATATACGTACATAAAATGTGGAGCGTTGGCTATTTTCTAGGGTTGCGTTTTTAAGACTGTGTTCCGTGGAACCGCGGGGTGCTGCACTATGAAAGGTTCCGCGAGAAAATTTCGATGGTGGTATTTTCTCGCGATCCCCCCCCCCCCCTCCAAACTATCGAGACAGCTTTTTGAAACAAAAACGCTTGTTGCAATGTTATAGCCCAGATTGTCGGTATATGAAATGCGCAGTGGCGTATGTTTTGGGCAATGCTAAGCGGGCCTTAAACAGTTTTGTAGCACACAAGTATTTTATGAGACTAGTTCCAGTACTGCCTCCATCTTCATTTCTGCTTTTCAATTGGCGATAAAGAGATACAAACGGTTAAGACAGGCCGACCATGAACTGATCCAGCTCTGTGCCATCTTTAAACGCGTATCTTTCATTGGACACTCCGTGTTGTTATGTATACACATGTTGGGACACCCCTAGTGTGGAATTTTGTTCCGATGTGGATGTAACACGAATTCATTTATTACTGTGTGTGGTGGGGCTGTAGTCGAGGGTATGACAACAGGTGGCACGTAACAGGCAAACCACAAACAAGTCCGTTAAAATTTAAAATGGAACGTAAGCAGGCAAATGGAGTTCTACATGCTGTCACTTCCGCATGCAAGTTGACTCAACGCAGTAATTACATTTCAGAAATACACGAACTCCTGTGTACAGGCTGAATGTTATGTAGCTGTCGTCTGTTAATGCAAGTCAGCCACTCTTCACTGGATGCTACTTGTAGGTTTTTATCCTTTCCTTGTTTCGATTAACGTATATATGACTTAGACACCGATTGATTTCTGTTGCGAATATTTTTGGTTGTGTAACTGTCAGTGAGAAGAAACCTTGACCATTCAAACAAAGTGTTCATAATTTGTGAAAAGTATACATTCTCATTGAAACGAACGCATCTATTACGTAGCATTTCGAATGAAGTACTCTGCAAGTAAGAAACAGATTAATACGATGTCTGCTTGATGGTACAGAGATGGATAGCGATACATACAGATTTCGCAGTAACTTAATTATATTACGGGATTATGTTATTGTATTATGGGGTAGCATTTACTATAGTTCGCTATGTAGAAGCGTCCATCGGTGAATGGTTTCTCAGACCACTCACATTTGTGTTCTGCTTTATTCACTTAATTACTGTTATCAGCCTGGAGCGAATCTTAGACAATATAAGTCATCGCAGTCAGATAGGTGATAGCCAAGTATGTTCCGGCCATATTTAGTTTTCTTCTTTCGAGTACATTCTACGTTGATGACAACGAACTGGCCGTAAAGAGAGAATGAAGTTAGTGACGTTAAAAATCACCGTCTGGTGGACTCCTTCGAATTGATGAAAACTGTATTTCGCTAGCGTAAGATGTAGGCCATATATAAGTCTCTTCGTGGCGGTAGGTAATTGTACCACGTACGGTCACCTCATTTTAATCTAAGCAGAAAGTACACAAAATAAATAATAATGTAAGAATTTTAAGAATAAAATTAATTTTATGGAAGCAGGGCTAAATGGTTTGGATTGGATTCATCTGGAACAGAATAGGGATATTTGGCGGTCTCTTGTGAACACGGTAATGAACATTATGATTTTTGTATTCCTAACCACCGAAATGTACCAACAAAGGCCAACCAGTTAACCTCATGGGTGAGACTTCAGGTTCTCACTGCAGCGAGTATGAAGACAACTGTCTCCGGGGATGTTGCGCCATGTAGTGTTGTAGAAATTGGTCTAAGTTTCAGAGGTTCTTACTGCCTCCATCATCAGAGCGGTCGCATTGCGCAACATCCCAGAAGGCGGTCGTCTTCGATCTCATGCGTGTTCTCATAATTGTAACCACGAGAAAAAGTTACCGGACAGGAGTCCAAACACGCTCATTATGCTTAAGGGGCTAGTGGTATGTTCTTTGTCCTGGGTAATTGATTTTAGTCATGTGAAAGAATTCCGAACTTCATTATTGAACTGCTCTAAGGAGTGCATTGAATTCGGCGAAGGCCTTTTTGTTACTCGGGACCTAGTTACTTCATACCAGCGATTTGCTTTGTCGTTTGTTTAATTGAAAATGTGGGTGAGGATGCATGAACCAGGACATAGCGGTCCCACTTTTCATGGAGGCTTTCAAAGTAAACTATAATGAAATCAAGAAATCGTTTATTTCTTGATGTCACATACGTTTTATACTCTCTTAGTCCCACATTAAGCTTATAACTATTTGTGTGTTAGACTAATCTCCATCATGATCATAGTAAACATTGACAGATTACTGTAAGTACTTAACCCTTCGAAGTACGAAGTTAATTAAAATACTATTTATGAATTCAGTTCTTATTTCAAAGAGAACTTGGCGCGTCTCCATTACAGAAATCAGTTTGTTTATGCTGTTTAAGTAAATTAACGTTGTTTATTCTGAGACACACATGAAATCCCTAAATATTCTTTATCTACAAAACGCAGAGTTTGTGAATGTGCAAGCATGTGGTAAATATAGTAGCCACCCAATCTTAATGGATTAACTGGCACAATTTAGTACACTGCAAGAAACGGGTACTCAATATTTCTTAAGTGTCAAATTCAGGCTTTAAAAATGAGAGTATGTGACGGTTACGCATATTTTATATTTTTTACCATCGTTGTTCCCCGTGTTACTTTATGCTTTCAAACGCCTATAACTGCTTAGCGACGAAAAATATTGAATATAAAACTCTTTCCGTTGTTATTGTACCTGACTTCCTAGCAACAGGCAGAAAGACATATAATACTAATTCTGAAACTCCGAAACATACAGACAGTGGAAAACTCGTTCTCGTGTACGACACGTAGGCCAGAATATGTCACGGACTGCTGAGGACAGGAGTTTCGTATGCGATTGTATTGTTAATTATGCCGGGAAAAAGGTGAGGAGGAGATAGGTGAATTGAAGAAGGGTGAAGAATTACAAAGATGAGAGAGAAAGAATTCCAGTGAAAGGTGAAGGTGGATGAATAGAAGACGGATACATATTTTACTGCACCAAGCGCAGTCCAGAATAGATCCAAATTTGACACTCACGCCTTAGTTTTCATAACGTAAACAATAGGAGGTTAACATGGGGGGGAACTTTTGTTTCTAATATGAAAATCCCAGAAATACAGGATCATCATAGCGCTCACATTTGGTGTGCAGTTTTATCTGCGAGGTATATTCATTCAGGCCTGGTAGTGGTGGCGGATTGTTCTCTCCAATGTCGAGTTCAGAAGAGATCGTAGGCGCGCCTAGTATTTTGTACGATGAGTACAGGCACGTTGTCTGCATGATAAAGGCAACTGGGACTTGAAATGACCATTCACATTTAAAGCTGACGAATGTGTTTTATCTCCTCGTAGTCAATACGCTGTCACAGTTTGATGGTTAGGCACAGGGATAATTTATTATGCCTTGTTTGGGCATGGAGCCTAAATTAAACACGTGATGGGTAGGGCGTAACTGTCTTTCATCTCCCAAGGAAGCGCACACTGGAAGTCGTTGGGCTAATTTAAGTCTCAATATTACGGTAGGCTTCCATACTAACGCTGTCTGGCCATCACAAACTACGTAATCGCTCAAATAGAATCTTGGCTATTCAAATGACAGAGAAAGCCAGGAAGAGGCTTTGAGCAGAATCATTTCTCTACAGTCCTCCCCCTTCAACCCCTCTTGCCTCGTGCATGGTGGTGCACGTCATCATCGATCCACTTGAATGACTCGAAAGTCTGTCATCGGCCTGGTTAACACGATCACAGACTTAAGCAGGACTCACTCGGTCAAAATTAAACTGCTGTTTGATATTTCGCTCAGTTCGACATCGTCTACACATCAGAGAGTCTTAGAAACATGTTCTTTCATAGTTTATAGGTCGACCAACGGTATTTTTCATGCACAAGTGCCTTTAATATGGATATGAAGATTTTAGGTTAGGTAAATATTATGTGAGGGAGTACTGACTATTCAGCTGGCTAAGAAAGGCCTATAGCAGGCACTTATGAAAACTGCTAGGGTTTACATTAAGTGAACACTTAGTGAACTGTCGATATTGTTGAACGTGTAACAACGCATATGAATTGAAAATGGCGCGAAACACCGTCATTCGTGCTTTTTTGTTGAGTTGTGTTCTATTTTCTATTTGTCAGCCTACAAAATTATTTAATTATTGTGGCATTGCCGCCTGGTTTATGAAGGCGTAGACAGATCCATAATTAAAACTGCATAAAACACTGCGTATTGGATTATTGCTGTATATGGAATTGTTGTCGCCCCCCCTTTTAGGGTTAGGAGAAAGTGGTTGAGGGGTGGAATACAAGAGCACTGGAAAATGTGAATACAGGACTTCAAGCTTTCTGATATTTTGACTGAATTTTATTTGTTGGTACGGAGAAGCACACCATACTTGTGTAATGGATTAATGTGGGCCTTTTTGTTTCAAATTTGTTACTGCATCAAACTTTAATGACTTGGCTTCTTAGTGTTAGTTACTTATTTTAACTTTGTTTTGTTTGTGTTTTACTGTTGTAGGTCGTATGGTAGTTACATGAGAATGGTTAAATCTGTTGACTGAGACAGTGTGATGCATCTGGCAGCATTTATACGTTTAATAGTCCGTGGATTGATTCCCGTTATCAGATCAGTGCCAAACAATCTCTTCTGTCACGGCTGTCTTAAAAAGAATCAAGTCGTAAATCCCATCTGTCCTCCGACTTTGTAATGGATGTCGTACCGTCTGGCGGATTTTAAGCATATTTTTCCCTCGCAGTTGTAAATTTCACATCCCTGATTTAGAGAGAAAAAGGATGTGTTGCACCCTCTTGTGTATTTCCACCCTTAGCCGCATGGAAACTAGTGACAAACTTCCGAGTGCTTGGATTGTGTCTCCCTCGCGTTCATCCAAAAGGAGGGCGCACGGAATAAGGAACTGATCAAGCCATAATTTCGCTCTTGAAACTTCACACAAAGGAGATGCACAAAGGGCCCCATGAATGGGTGCAGCAGGCTCTAAAGAATGTTTATAAAGTCGCTATGCATAGCCATGACTATGTAGCTTGTTGGTATGGGGTCTTATTGAAAATCCCATAGCTGCTCCAACTAACTAACTTGATAGCTTAGGGAATCAGAAGGTTCATCACCGAACTAACCAAAGCCCATCAGCGGTCCCTGTCCTAGGCCAGCAAAATCCAATCGCCTTCAACTCCTATCTCCCATAGATCCAGAATGAGATTATCCTCCCATCTACGTCTAGGTCTCCCCAGCGGTCTCCTCCCTTCAGGTTTCCTGACCAATACCCGGTGCACACCTCTTGTCCCGCTCATCTCATCCTTCTTGACGAAGTCGCCCTGGCAATATTGGGGGAGGAGTAAGAATTTTTAAGCTCCATATGGCTGCTCACTGACCAGAAAATTCATAACTTTTATAGGAGCTGTTAATGTATTTCCATGTCACCATTGGATCCTATCCTAAACCAATCAATTCCCTATTTATCTGACACTCGCTATATTTTAATATTATTTTCTTATTTACTCTTATGTATTTCAGGTTTTGCGACTAAAACCTGTATGGTTTTATCATTTTTATTATGCGTTCTGCACGTCCTATTCGTTTAATCATATATTTAAATGTCTGTAAGATACACTTTGATATTGTGCTCCTATCAGCATCTTGTCTCTTGATCTCTTCCCTTGATATTTTCGTCTAATCTTTGTCATTCATTTCCAATTTCCCCGTGCAATATGTCAAACCCATCTCATCTTCCGTGGTTTAATTTAATTTTAGATAAAGGTTGTAATAATTACCCTGTTATGTCCCCTCGATCAGTTCCAAATATTGCCCTCAGCACTTTGTCCGAGTAAAGCTAATGGACGCCTAAATCCAGTTAAGCAGCGTCAGACTCGTAAAGGAGGAGCCAGTGACTTGTGTTCTCAGCCTTGAGGTGCCAACAGCTGTGAGTGGCCGGTTTGCAACTCGTCATACCAATTACAACACTGTTCGCCCTTTTATATGCAGAAGGCGGTGTCAGACATCACTCATAATTATAACTTTGTGTTACGTAATGGGATTTGCAGATTGATTTTAACCTACTTTAGGTACTTAGGAAGCAGACTGGATGACTCAGTGTAGCTCAGTCATTGAATCGACTATCCAGGTTCAGGTTTAGGTGGAAGCAAGCACATCTTCTCTTCGCCACGATATCCGCATTGTCTCTCGTGAGATTATTTGCTGCATCAAAGTTCGGATTGAATTCTATCCATTTGGCATGGAAAACTGTTTCTTTGGGTACGCCCGATTTTGAAGCTGGACACCTAAAACTCTTGGAATCTTTCTGGAACCAGTTTAATCAGTTTGATAAAATTTAATTGTGGGGTTGGGTGAACCGTCCCTTAGGGAAGGCCCGAAACATTTCTTTGATTCGTGTAGAATAAGAATTGTACGCGTTTGTTTTCCGCGTGTAAAAAAGCAAGGAAGTGAACAGGAATTCTGTAAATTCGCGAACACGCTATAGATATCTCTGTAAGGCCTACAGCTCTTGTGAAATCCTGGAGAGAGGAGAGATTTCATGCAGGTCGTCTCAAATGCTGACCGTTGAAGGGGTCGCTCTTATTCATCGTTCGCTGTTGTCACCAGGAGGCTCTGCCTCTGGTTTTAATTAGCGGTGGCGCCCAACAGTGCGGTCGGAAGTCTGATACTTATCTCAGATTGAGAGCCTGGGGTCTCTCCCAGCCTTTGGTCTTGTTTCAGGGTTCCAGTTCATAATGAAGATAGAAAACGCATCTGTATTTTGAATCCGTATGTGCTTTCAAAACGAGATTGATTCAAGGCCTACTAAGAGTTCTACTTTACTTTCTCTCCGCTTTGTTACGTGTGAGAAAATAATAACTGACAAGGGGCTGGTAGACTTGTAGACGGACTATTACGACCACTTAATCCAGTGGCCATAATTTGCTTCATAAACCGCCAACATAACTCGTCTCCTTGCTTTTTAAAACTTTAGATACTGTGCTCATCAAATCACATTTAAAACGCTGGCTTTTCTGGTCTGAATGTATTTATGGTGAAATGAACTTTTTCCACCATCGTGGAAGGCTTAGATTTAACTACTTGTGGCTTTTAACTAATGTAAATGACATATTTTCAATTAATTGTATTAAATTTTAATGAATGAACTTTCTTTTTAAAAAGGAACGTAATGGGAAGGGTTAAGTATTTTGTTATAGTTCGTTATGTTATTATCGTATTCTTTCAAATTTCTCTTTGATCCTTAACCCTTTATTACTTCTAAAGAGAAACTCAAATATTTGTAGACTGGGGTTTTAAATTTAGCTGGAGGCGAACGAATTTCGTATGTCGTCCCAAGACATTTAATATCCATCTTACTCAGAGATCACAATTCCAGATCGTAAAGTCTTGCACAGAAAGAAGGTTCACTTTGCCGAATAGCCTACTGGGATGCCCGTATAATAATTACACCCACGAAGATGTCACAGTTTGCACCTTCCGAAGTTACACAGTGTTCCTTACCTAATAGAAAAAGTGATGAAAAGTTTCGAAATTGTCACAGAAGCTATAAAAATTTTGCGTGTATGGCGTGGAACTCATTTGACCCGTGTTTAACATTTCATCTAGTAATGTTAGTGCAGTTTATTTCAGTTAAATTGACATTGAAGGAGAATGGTAGAATGTGTGTGGAAAATGCAGTCACAGTAGTCATTATTGATCTTGGTTTCCCTGTGAAATTTCATATCTGCAAAATTGTTTATCAATGTTCTGCTGAAGTCTGATAAAATTTTCGTCGCGGTGGCAGCTGAATTTAATAAAAATTGCAACTTTCAGGTAATATTTCAAACACTTTACTTCTAAATTTGCATTTAAACGTTACAGGGGAAAAATATGTCAGTTATGGTCTAAGAAAATTACACTACCAGAGCACAGTTTATCACTTCTCTTTTGTTGCTTCCTTTTGTCTTAAAACAGTTAAAAGAATCTTAAAACAGTTGAAGGGAGAGTCTCGTCATGAGCTGTGACGAAGGCAGGCCCCGTTGTTACTGTCAGCAGAGCTAACTTCTTAAATTACGAAATTCTTAAGAAAAAATGAGGTAGAGGCGGGTAAGATTTTCAAGGGTTGTGATATATAGGGGTAAGGGGTGGCATGAGCGTAGGGAGTGGAGACTCAGCTGAACTGTCAGGAGATATATGGTCCCAATCCCAGCACATGCAAATGTTTAACAATGAAAACTGTTTTGCATTTTGAAGGCAAGAAAATAGAAGTAGATGAAACCAGCCATTTCCATCTGCCACTGAAAAGAATGGATAAAACGAAGGAAGAACAGATGGGACTTGAGAAGGAGATTGTCTCCACTTATATTCATGTACAGCGATTGTGAATAACGTTCATTAAGGCCAATTGGGCCAGTGTACGTAGACAACTTTTTAGGAGACGGATTTCGCGTTAGGGTTTCAAAGGAATGTAATTGACACTTATTGAGAGGCAAGCACTTGCGATAGTTCGGTAGAGCTGAAACTGAGGTACTTAAGGCGGGGTAGATGACGCTGTGAGGACTTGCAGGTAACTGCTTTCAATTCCGCACGGAGTTACAACCCAAAAGACCGATATCGACATTCATGCATGTGGTTTGTTAGTTTAGCAGATTAAGAGGAGCGAAAATAAGATTTTCTGATTCTGTGCCGTGTAATATTTACAATTCATAAGATATTGTAGGTGCGTCATATTGTGATTTATTTAAATAGTATTAAAAATATATTAAAATTGGCTGTCAATCACAATATAAGATAATTAAAAGATTAAAATATCATTTTTCGTTCCGTATCGAGTACTCGATTTACATATGGAACATTTACGACATGTTTCGGCTATAATAGAGCCGTCATCAGGTGTTATGTTATAAACTTTTTAACTGAATTACTGATTTTTAATGCTTTTTAGTTTTCATTTTTCAGTTTTAAGTTTTTCAAATGATAGAAAAATGAAAACTAAAAAGCATTAAAAATCAGTAATTCAGTTAAAAAGTTTATAACATAACACCTGATGACGGCTCTATGATAGCCGAAACATGTCGTAAATGTTCCATATGTAAATCGAGTACTCGATACGGAACGAAAAATAATATTTTTATCTTTTAATTATCTTATATTGTGATTGACAGCCAATTTTAATATATTTTTAATACTATTTACAATTCAATTAACTCTGCGGTCTACATCAAGTGAACATGCACTCGAATAACGAAGTATGTAAAATAGCAAAGAACACAGTTAAATATGTAATAACTCTTAATTTTAAAGTCGCCGAGTCATATAATATCGTGGCCAAACTCGGTCCCTTCTACCGCCACCATCATGAATAAAGTTTCTAGCGTCTTCTTCCTGTAACTTTGAGGAGGGGGGGGGGGAGGGGTTTAAAGAGGATGTCGCCTGGATTTGATGCTGCCATTAGCTCCTGGCTTTCAGCCTTGTTACGTATGCAGCCAAGGTGGGCGAAATGGACTGGCATGTTGAGAGAGGGCATGCTGCTTGCTAATGCTAACACTGATAATTATCAAGATGATGGAAAATCACAGAGTAGCGAGAATTGACGTAGTGCTGCCATTTATAAGAGACTTTGCCCTTTCTTCTCATTTCCTATTCAGGAATGTAATGATTAAAATATAGATGCTGCAAAATATAATTTTATATCATTTATGAAGCTACTCGTTATTCAGTACAAAACAAACATACAAACAATTTAGTTGGAAAATCTGAAAAGAAGAGTCCATTTGGACACCTAGATGTTGATAGGAGGATAATATTAAAATAACTAGTAAAGGAATAATGTGTGATAGTGTGGGTTAAATTCAGGTTTCTCAGAATTTGTACACTGGTAGGCTTTTTAAAGTGGTAATAAGCATTCGGGTCAAGTAAATATTTTCAACAGATGAGCGACTATTGTTTACAGCAAAGGAACTTTGTTCCATGCAGTTAGTTGTCTATTTAGTTGTATAGATTGCTGAGGGCGCTAGGTGGAAATGAATGGCCAGCTTCACGTTTCGGCCGCTTTACCTCAGTAGACACAGTGCCGAAGAGAAAAATCCTGACTCAAATATGATCGTCCAGTTGATACTTCACTCTCAGAGTTATTAATTCGTACATTAATTGTGTAAAGTGTAACTGTTAATGGCTTTGAACCTTTTGGGGGGTATTTAAGGTTCTCACGGTGACGAGTATGAAGATCGCTGTTTCTGGGAATGTTGTACCATGTTATTTTGTAGAAATTCTCCGACGTTTCAGAGAGCCTTGACGAAGCACCCTTGAAATGAAATACCGCCCAGTGTCTACCATTACACGGCGAAGAATGCGTACGTAACATAGCCTAAAATTCAACGTGGCTGAATGAAAACTGTCATTTAACGTGGTAACCTTAGCGAAACCGTATTTTAAGCCTGAAACTTCATTTTCGCTTCTCGCAGCCCTTAGTTTAGTCTTAGGATGTTGGGGGCTAAGTCTTAGAAGATTGTTGCTACCCTCTGAGACGCAGGCACCTCCTTTGCATAGAATTGCTGAGGGTGGGAGTTGGGAAAGTGGGATTTGGAAGAGACTTGAATGCAGTTTTCGCTTTTCCATCCATTGTTAGCACGGATGAAGCCATTGTTACACCCTCTTCATGTCACCCTGTCGGTTAAGGGGTGGGATTACTTCTGAGTGTAGGATCCAATATATACAACCATCGTATTTTCGTGTATGGGCTCAGTTCAATGGCTTGTAGAAGTACTTAAGAATGGCTATTGGACGGGGTGGGTGATACTACCGTATTAGTGCAAGACAGGACTAATGCTCATCTGTTGAGCTTGTTTTTTTTTCTGTGAGGAGATTACAATAACAAAACCAACAACATCAAAGATCTGTCGTTGGTTCGAGTCCTGGCGAGGATGTTTCTCTAGCTCAGAATCTACGCACGATATAAGAACTGCTCCAAGGCAAAATTTGTTCGTTTCGGCGAGGAGATTTAAGGAACTGACATCAAAAATCCGAAGCCTGCTCTGGGTTCGAGCCTGTGAATATGCTGGGTTTAGGGATAATCATTTCTTCTGTGATATTCAACGATACGTATCGAATGATCAGGCCAATTACAAGATACATTGATAAGGAATGGAAACATTTGTTGAATTTCCCTACAATAAAACTGCTGAAACGTAGCTAGTATATACATATTTCGTCATGGACTGAAAAATAAGCCCTTATAATGGATTTTAGAATAAAGTTCGTGATCTGTAATAAAAACCAAAAATACGTCAATTACTATTGTAACTGAGAATCGTCTTGTAATTGATTAAAACCGCCGGTATTTTAGTTTTCAATCAAGATGGCGCGCTGGCAGATTGCAATCTTCTTGAAGACTTCAAAATGGTTCTGTCTCTCGAAGATCCATATCGCGTGTTCATGTGTGGGTAGAACAAGCACTGCCAGACCAACTAATTTCTGAACAAATCGGAACATCCATCTGATCCCAACCCTATAATCAGGCAAGTTGCATTATGAAGTCGTGTTTTGTGTGGGAACATTATGGGAGACTTAAAAGAAAAAACTTGTGTTGTAATATATTTTCTGTATACCTTCGTCTTTGAAATATATAGCATCTTACCTGATGGATGAAACTTGGTATAAAAACTCCAGCTCGTGTTTGCGGTAGAGGGAGATTCTGATTACAGGCTACATTACTCGACTGGGTTCGGTGTTAAGATGAAGGGATCACAAAGTAACGCACGGGCAGTAACAGAAAGTAATGCATCCGGTGGTTTTGTGGGATGTTCCCAATCCTCTGTTCTAACATTCTTTCATGGATACAGCCAGTGCTTTAATTTCCGGTTTTTGCTGGCGTCCGTGTACCTTTGCCCACAGACCTGCGTGGGGAAAGAAATTTTTAAAGACTAGTGGTAACTCTATACACCACCTGCTTTTTAACACTCAGTAACTCTGTGTGATTCTCAGATTAAATAGGAATTATTTCCCAGAACAGCATTTACCAGTTCGTCTTTGCGGAGATAGACCTGAATTTTTAAATAATCTTCGGATGAGCTTCTGGTACCTAAATTCAACCTTACACTTTATTGCCTCTCGTGCAACCCTTTCAATATTAATGTCAAAACTCCGATCGAATTAAGTAAAATTATTATGTTATGTTATTACAGCGTTTTACCATCCTGTTACACTGCTATGCATTATGGCTGATAGTTATGAATTCTCTCGCGTCGAGAGCAGAATCATTGACAAACCTGTTGTAATAATTTGTTTACAGGATATAGCAAAAAAATTTATATTGTATATTGCAGTACATCGAATCATTGATTTTATTGGGAACCGCTGCGTTAAGTTGTCCGTGTAAATTAGCTAGGCAGTGTTGAGCCTTCCCTATCCTGCTCCAGGTTTCAGCAGCTGATGAAGGAGGGTGACGATAACCTCACATCCCTCCAGTGGCGAGATATGATCTCATTACCCCCAGTCGGTTGTAATCGCTTGTTACTAGGGAACACTCTACGATGCTTATAGGCCTATTTGTAAATTGCGTTATGTTGCGGGTTGTTATAACCGCAAACCTAAATTTGGAATATAGATCTATTATGTTATTGTTAATATTACTGCTAATTCTAATACTGTTATAATCCATTATCTACTGGGGGCGTTTGCGAGGGGGTAAAACTGCCAGAGCTTGGAACTGATCACTCCCGGTTAGTGCCGAGTTTAAGAATACGCGAACGTGCACCGCCACGTGCCATGTGTCTTTATTGAGTGGTGACTCGTTGTGCACAAAGATGGCTGTCTGTTTGTTAGTCAGTTATTCTACTGAATGAGCTTCATACAATTGCCCGTCGCTGTTGCACATTTAGGCCTTTGTTTTATTTTAAAGATTTTTTACTTTGTACTCTGTTAATGTACTGTATTGCTATGTAATGTATTATTTTAATAAACTGTCAGTATCTTGTATAAATATTATTCGTAAGACCTGATCATGTATCTTCCACACTGAAACTATGAATGCTTTTAGTGCTTATGCGAATATCACGTGGAATGTCTATCAGGCCTGTATAAGTTTCCTAACTGCCTTCACGCTGAAAGCACATTAAAATTCTTCCGCTAAACTCTGTAGGCATAATAGTTATACAATTATAACGGAAACATCTTACCGTAACAAGGTCTGATTTTTTTTACATGACATGGCTACTTTTACAGGTTTTGTAACAAAGTTGCTAAAGAGCAATGACCTGTGTCAGGGTTATCCAGCGTTATGCCACAGAGACTGGGAATTCTTTACGCGATGTAGTACCGACTCGCGATCAAGAATTCCGTAGTCCGAATCCGGGAATTTTGTTTCCTCCGTGTTTACTCGTGGCTCTTCAAATTAAGCCCGACAGTTTTAGTCAGTTATTATATTTATGCAAAATTACCGGTTATATATCATACAAGCCCAGGGAGAAAGACACTAAAGACAGAATGAAATTTTGAAAGCCACATGACCTAATATCTGACAGATAAAGATTCATTTGTTTGTGAAAATTTTGGGAGTTCTGCCTTAAATACGGCAGATTTCCTTGTAAGTAAATTCGTATACATTAATGATGATGTTTTTATTCATTTCAGGTCAGTTAACACCGTTCGTGTTTCTTATTAAATTGGAGTTAAAATCAGAAGTGCCGAATCATTGTCTCAGAGGTGAGTATTCGCTTCTCAATAACACGTGTTTCAGGTGTGTTACTATTCTGCGCAGTAGACACAAACATTTGCGTGATACTGAGCTTTCGGTTATGTTTTCTGGTCGTTTTACAACAAATATGTCAGGATTGTTGTGTTAATAGTTTGATAAACGTTGCAATTTACCCGTCACAACATCGCCAAATGGACGCGATAATTGAGGAAACATGCACGACTAAGCACCACATCAAACTGTAACCAATTTAACTGATGTGTTTTGTAGCTGGAAATGTATTGGCTTGACGAAATGCAACACTCAGCGTCGGTTGTTTTCATAACGTGACAATTAAACCTAACACGGAATGTACAAATATCAGTAAGTCAGTTCAGTATTGTTTCCATGATAAATTTTTCTTTCATTCTTTTAATTCCTTTGATAATTGAAATACAAATAGGTGAATTATTCTTTTTGACGTAAATACGTCTATCCGGAAGGGTTATTCGGCAAACAAGTGAAAGGAAAATGTGAAAGATCCATATCAACAATGTGTTAATATGGATCGACAACAATGGTCAGCTTGCGTGCATTGTTATGTTACCTAGGAAACGTCATCTGTTTACTCGGCATTGTTGTTAATATTGTTGTAATTAAAGCCAATATATAAATTTCCTTTCCGTATAGATGTATTTACGTCAGATTCTCCGGAACCGTGGTTCCACTATCACTTTTTTTTTGGAAATTAAGTAATAACTAATGATAATCTGTTCGTGTGGCAATCCTCCGTTAAAATATTAAGCATAGTAATTCGATTCTGTTGTGATCTCCGTGCAACATTTGATAAGCCTAGCTCGTGTTTTATTATTTATCGCCGTCAAACAGAACAGTAAATACAATTTCGCACAGGTTCCATGTTGTTATTTTGATTATCCATTATCACAGCATTTGAGGGTCCTGTGCTGTTACGCAAGTCATGGCATTATTGTCGTTCCGGCCGCACAAGTTCGCGCTTTGCCATCTTGGTGTTATTTATCAGTAGAAAATTAAAATGTATAAAGGTGGGGTGGCCTCTGTTTGCATGATCTTTATCACGAGTGTCACCCGTAATTTCATAAATCATTAGAGGAGACAGGCACACATGTGATGTCACCATAAACATATATATTTCTTTATAAAACAAGGAAAGCAGGCTATAAAATAAACAGGGCTTCATTGATTCCTGTAGGTGGATAAAGTACAACTGCTGGGTGGGTGATAAGACCGTTTAACAACGTTCAGTTAATGCACCGAGATGAGTCTTATTTCTCGTTTGACGTAATTTCATTTCCAAGGTTAATGGTTGGTGAAGCAATACGAAAGAAATCGTGGTTATGGTTCGGGGATCAAATGAATGGAGAAATATACGACAAATGACCGTAATTTTCCACTAGAGTGTGGACCCATTTCGTCACTAACTTCGTGCACCTGTCGGTTGGAAAAATGTACATTCTCACGTTCACGACATTGTTGTGAGATTCGAGGTTATGAGATGTTTAATGTCAGTGTTACAACTGATGTCTTCGCTGTGATGTATGATTATCTAAGGCTGGGTTCCGAAAAGTAAACCGACTATGCGGAGCGATATTTTTTGTGAGCCATTGTTACAAACCTACTGAATTTGAAAATAATAGACAGGTTTCCACGAATCTTTGTAGAAAGGACTTGCTATTACTAATCGTCACGATGAAGCAGTAAGCTGACATTCTAAAAAATACTGTTCTCCTACGCAACAGCTTTGTGGACTTCTGAGCTGGAATTAACTGTTTAAGTTTAAAGCGGAGTGGTAACTGTACCGGAAAGTATATTCCGGTTCTTGTTTATTTCCTTGTGGGCTGGTCTGTTTAATATCTGTTCTATGCTAGAAATGAAATTACCTTGTCTGTTTTCCTAAACATACAGAATCCGCTTGTATTTAGAATAACTTCGAATGTATTTTTCTCTGCTACTTTTAACTGCACTCACAATATTGCAAAAGCATATGATAAGTCCTCTTCTGTTCAGCTTAGTTCTCTCTGTTCCGAGCGTAAAGTGCAGGCGTGGATTTTATGGAAAGATTTAAGGGTTTGAAATGGGACGGGATGGCTTATCCATCGTGGTTGAATAAGCAGAAAGGGGTGGCACTGTATGTGTTATCTGTTCCACCCCACCCCCCCACGCCAGGAACTGGAATCTCCCCTAAAGTGTAATCAGGAATGGATGTAATGGACCATGAATATAAGTCGGACCTCCCCCTCCCCTCAGCGCGGGCCGGCGGGCTGGCTACACTGTAAAACAACGGAACTGCGTATAGATAGAGCGGATCATCAGTCATCATGAGAGTGTTACATGAGAAGGCAATGCTGCACGAGGCAGGTACGCCCTGTGGAGGTATTTAAGCAGCTAAAATACCGACGTAATATTACACGTGGTAAAAAATTGTATCTATTTTAAATGCGGTAATAATGTTTAAAATTTTTGTAGTTGATTGACTCAGCTATTAATTAATTCGCTCACCACTGACTAAATTTATTGTTTACCGATTTACTCGTGTTGTGTGGTAGTCTGCCTGACCGGGCAACACTGCGCAGTGTATGTAGACTGCACGTAACACCCATCGCTTTTGCGTACTTGGAATAGTTGCTACGTCATACAACATGGAATTTCCTGTATTGCGAATAGCAATAAATACATACTTGGAATGCAAATGACACCATTAAGATCCTAACCGTAATAAATACACGAATCCCATATTTTGTCGGCATGAAAATAACTCATTGAGGGTATTTTGTTCAGAGTCGTATTTATTACTGTGTGATCTGGATAAATGCAACTCATCGTTTGTTGCATTAAAATACTGAGAGGAGCATTGGCGAATCTGCTATTAGGGGTGTTCCAGGTTCAAATATCGAAAGGTTGTCGACTATTCAATTTCTCCGGGAAAATTCCGGGATAACTCGCGTGAAGAATTTAGTCTATACTCAAAGAAAACACAACGCTGCTCCATTACGGAGATCGGCAGGTTTAATAAAATAGTTTTCCTTTGCGTTGCGAATCATATGAAACCCATAAGTGCAAAATGCTGAGTTACTGTTTGTTACGTCTGGGCTTTAAAGCGTAAAATATTTCGCTCGATCCGTGAAATAGTTCTGTTACCCTCGTAATAGTTCAACACTTTAAACAACCTCTTGCGTAATTCGTGTCTGCTCTGCAAGTGACATGTGTGTTAGTTTTTATGCAGTGTACTCCTTGGTTTGTATAATTAGTGTCCGCGTTGCTAAATGTATAATTGCATATTGTGAAGACTTTGATCAAGCCATCAATCTCCTTGCAGATGTAATGTCACGACATACAAGAAAAAAAAATATATCTGTGTATGTGTGTGTAAACCTTTTTCTTTCTTGCTTTCTTCTGTGTCATGTAATTATCTTATTGCACGCCGCATGCTATACATAATAACACATAATCATAGTCCCACACATAAATACGGTATTTCAATTCTTTCCTAATGAATTTACCTTCTCTCGTGACTGAAATATGTTTGGGAGTAGGAAATTTGTTTACCAAAAAGTAAATTATTGCTTAATGGGATACGGTTTTTAGTAACATACGTTTATAAGCGTTACTTTCAAAGACTGGGGCAAAGTGAACACATAATAGGTAGGTTATATTAATTCTGTCTGTCTGTATATTTAATCTCCTAAGCTACTAGACAGATTTTCATGAAAATTGTTTTGGGGATCTGTACTTCAAGATTTATTTGTATCGGATCATACAACCACAGCTTTACATGAAGCTTAGATATAGCCTTATTTATCTATCAAGAACTAAAGTGTATGTCATATTATTTAGGGCATGTGAACTGAATGAATGTTTAGTGCCTTCGAATTTTCTGTCGTGCAGTCCCCTGCAACCTATTAAAATCCTCAGGTTCGTTTACTTGCAGGAGCTTGGTATGGAAACAGCTGTAACGTAACGTAATGCATTCTATGCGTTAACCGACTCATTGACAGTTTTGATTGTATAGAACATTTGTAAACACATTGTAATGGAATACAGTCACGTTCAACAGTGAAGACATGGAATAAGGTACAGGGTGAAGGGGGAAATTAAGAAAGAACACCCGCTGTAGTACGAAATAGAGATTAATGTTTTCAAGTAAAAGTGTGCAAATATTACTTCTCACTTATTATTGTCATTATCACAATCACTTATTTTATTTATCGGTTGATTCGAGTCGTGTAACATGGACTTAATGTTTCTCTTGCCCTTTGAGATTAAATCTCGTTACATCTTTGACAGTTTGAACTTCTATCATCTGGGCTGACTACTTGTAGTCTAAAAGCCGTGTAATCGAGCGTATGGTTTTTGTTCGAATTTTAATTAACTAATTAACGAGATCCATATTAATTGCTCGTAAAGATTACAGAGGGTGGGGTGTGGTTCTCAGTTATCCAGCCTTGCTCATCTGGAATTATTTTCCGCTCGTAATAAAAAGTGTTTTGAATTTCACTTCCTGAGTGCCCGTTCACGATGTTTTTATATGTATCTTCCCGTGTCCTGGCCTCCACGTTGTATCTTACCTTTTGGTTTTCAACAAAAATTTATTTCGCCATGCGTTCTACGTGCCACCCACTTCATCGGCCTTGATTTATGAACTGTGATAGACTAATATTTTACGATGGGCACAAATCATTAACGTCCATGTTCATATCAGTTTTACCTTCTGTTCTTCACAGCACCACGTTCTCTAGCATCCTCATGTCTTGTGGGATGTTACACCATAGTCTGGTAGAAGTTTGCCGACGTTTCAGAGGTACTTAGTACCTTCATCTAACTGATGACAAAGACAGAAAATACTTCTGAAACTTCTGTTAATTTCAACGAAACCGCACTGTGCAAGATATTCCTCTTAAGTGATGGTCGTTAACAAATTCTGAACGTCGCGGTATAATTGTTAGCGTTCTTGCTTCATATTTGCCGTCGCCATGTTAGTGTTATTGGTTGTGGAGAATTAGAACTTACTATAATCCCTCAGTTGATTAAGAAGTTTTTTGAGGCTACAGATGGACATGCAAACAGACCTCATGACACTTTAAAATATTTCTCTCATAAAAGTGCCATGATATTTCCTGATATCCAGTTACTATAGTAACAAAAAGGTGGAATGTTTTTTTTGTATCTTCCTTTATTTAATGCACGGCAGATGGAACCACCACATTTTTTGTCTTTTATTTTCGTTTTCTGTTGTTATGTATTGGGAGCCGAACTCGAATCTGTGATTAACTGCCAACTTGAGAAAATAAAGTAACATGAAGTTATTCAAGTTTTTGTGTAGGTCTGCAACTCGAGCTCGTAATTAGCTACAATTCCTTTTCCGTTAGCATAAGAGGTCATGACGCGAGAAGGAATATTCAATTGGATTCAAACATTTATCAACCTATACTTTTTATCCAATGGTATCGATATAGGTTTCTTTAAAAGCATTTAATGGTTGTATTGTAGATGTTTATCACGTCAGTCTTATTGCAAACCTCACGTTACAACCATCACTGGCTTCAGCCTTCATCCCTTTTAGGGCGATGTACATTAGAAACTGGTTGTTAGAATATTTTACGCGGGCTTAGATTCTTGTGTGTAATCAAAACATACATTAAACTATTTATTTGTTGTATTAATTTGAAGACTTTCATTCTATAGGAATATTTCCATCGTAACGTATAATATGCTTATATATTGCTGAAACTCCACAAATAATTTATAATATTTGCTGATTGGTGGTTGGACATTTTTCTTTCTCTGATCTCAAACTCTACATAAATTGTCTTGTGTGTGTAATTTTTCACTTAGCGTGAACATGATAGACGTACAGACAGACACGTAAAAGATAAAAGGAGCATTTTTGCGATTTCTAGTTGTGAACGTGCCCAAAAGCTGGAAATTCCCTTCCTTGACCAGGTGAAAAAACATAGTTTTCCAAAGAAGGCATTGCACTGTTTGGTTAAGGATCGCGGAGTTTCAGTTAAACAGCGCACGTCCATGTACGAATCAGACTGTCGCCTCTCCTTCATGACTCAGCAGACCCCGAGTCAGGAGTCCATTTCTTGTCGTACTGATGACACAACTGATTTCTCTTCATGACCATTTTACAAGGGTATTAGGTCTTGTTGTCTGAGAGAAGATAATATTGAACGATATGCACACGTTCTAATCCTCAATAAAACCAGTAATGGATTTCCTCCTCTGCAGACGAAATTTATATTTTTCAGTATATCACGCGACTTTTACATCTACGTTGTCGTTGCATGCATTAACCCTTTGAAGCCGAAGATCGTTTAAATAATATTCAGTAGTTTAGTCCGTACCGCAAAGAAAACAACTCTTCACCATTACAGAGATCAACTGGCCAATGCTATTTAAATAAATACTGCTAAGTGACAATCATACGAAACATAAATGCAGAATGTAAAGTTACTGATTTTACATATAGCAGGCAGCACTTATAGTTATAGGCTTTGAAGATTTAAACTGCCTGTTGTTCTGTAAGTTTTAAACGCGGAATGGCCTGTTTTTAGTGGATCGTGTGAGATTTCGAAGTTCGTTCAGTTCCTAGTTTTTTAATAAACGGAATTCTCCTTTTACAGAGATAAGCATGCTAAAGTTCGTAGAGGGAAAATCAAAGGCAAATTTGAGTTCCCGTCTGACTAAGTTGGTCTACCTCGTTAAGCTGTAAGCTGTGTTACTACTGTTATCCGTAACATTCACTCGTCTGCGTATTATTAGATTTAACTAATTACAAAGAAAATACTTATACGCAAATTATTAGGACCATTAAATCATAAAGGGTCCGGCGTTGGACATGTAGCACGCATACTGGTTACTGCTTAAAGTCAGGCGTTTCTTTTGTTTAAAAAATTACCGAATGCTTTGAAAGTACAAACAGAACAATGCGGAAGGAAGATACAATGGATGTCATGGAGCGACAGTCCTGCAAAACTTCGTTTCACTCGATTGACTTTGTAGGAATTGGGGGGGAAAAATGGTATTTAGACAGAAAGTCCAAGTTCATCGTCCTCTGAACACTAGCACTGAATTTTGAGGTAAAAATATCACACCACGGAAATTTTTATTGAAATAAATTGAAGGAAACCAATGCAATGTAAACGTGTGGTGTTGGTTCAAGTAACTTAGCAGGTAGGGTCAAATAAATGGCCTGTGCTTTGTGAACACTGTTCGGATCGGCCACCTCCACCCGCACATACACATACATACATACATACATATATATTTTTATTTTATTTATTTAGTGTTCTGTCTGACGACAGGTCCATATGAACAGGATCCTTCCATCCTTTTCTCTTCTCGGACTGGGACCTGTTCATATACGTTCTTGGCAGATGATCCAGAAGTGGTTTGACATTGCCTTCTTCTGTGTGTGAATGGAGTAACTGTTGGGATGCCACGGAGAAACCGGGGAAGTCCCCGGAGGAAAACTCCGTGTTGCCTAGACCACGGCCTTGCCCAACACAAGTTATAAATTCGGTCACCGCCGGGAATCGAACCCGAGACCCCAGGATTACAAGGCCAGCGTTCTAACCGCTAGACCACCGTGGCTGTTACATATTACATATATACGGCTTTTAAAATAGTTTACTATGTAAATCTTGTTTCTTTCCCTTGGCATATGCTAGTTGAGATATAAAAAAATTCGGTGGATTTACGAGCCTGCGGTACATTTTAAAGTTTGTAAGATCGCCTCGTCATTTATTGCAGTAGACTATGTTTGAGCTGGGTGTAAAGTGATGTAGTCATTATGGAGGACAATTTGCTACGTAGGTTCATTACAGCGTAGCAGTAAACGAAGCTTGATATATGCGTTCCATTGTTATAGCGAGATTAGAAATTACTGTTATTATTTTTTGTTATAATTTAATTGTGTGATGTAAAATTATAATCTTGTAATAAAAATTATTTATGTTCCATAATTGCATGCAGATTTCTCCCCGATAGAAGTCAGTCTTATGTTGTCATTTTGAGGTCTTGAAATTTATGGAATGCGCCATTATGCGTTCGGCTAACACACTTTGATTAAGCGATCCGGTACAGCTCAGTTAAAAAGGTGAACAGCTACGAGATGAAACGGATGAGGTTCGATTCCAAGGAGCAAGATTTTTTTCTCGTTTACATATCGTCAGTGGTTTGAGATCTGATATGAATGTGTAACGTGTTTTCACCGAGGTACGAACCGAATTACTAAATATTATTTACATGGCCGTATTGAAAGTTGTATAAATCCCACAATCGGAAACATTTTGTACGTCATAATTTTAATGGAATTTGGTATTTGTTGCCGTGATTTTAAGTCGCACGTATCTCTGTATTAAGTTACATTATAGCAAATTAAGAATTTTAACAGCAAAATAGTAAGCCTGGGGACGATTTGAAAATACGAATATATTGATTATCGTTTTGGTAGCAGACACAGAGTGACCATTGATGAACGTCAAAAACGCCAGGCTCAAACAAACGAAAAAAATATATTATTTTTTTAGGGTTCCAGTTCAAACCAATATATTCCCCCCTTCCCTTGGTTGTGGTTAGGAGGGTCAGATGAGAAAGTGCATTATTTTTACAGCACGTAGGACGTGAATGGATTAGTTAACTGCCACCCTGCCCGTATCATTACTTTGTCACTTCTGTTCGACTGGTGGCTCTCCCCTTGATTACTAGCCACCAGGAGATAAAAATTGAAACAATGTGTACAGGTTTATTCTTCCAAACGTCGACATTATCTTAATGTAGGGGATAGGGTGGCTGTTATAACTCCTTTCATGCTACACGCAATACACTTCTTCCAATGCCTTATCTATCATGCCTGGATTTAGTTGGCTTTTGGGATGACAAGTGAAAGATGATACTCCTCTGTCTTTCAGTATTTTAAACTACGGGTTTTCAGCAATAAAAATTATATATTACCATGAAGATACTTTTGCAGGCCTGTTAAGTTTGAGGTGTGTCAGTATTTAATGACGACTTCGCGTTCCTTTAGCGTAATCTGCGGTTTTACAAACGAGGGTCTAACTGTAGAGACACGGACTTACTGTCATTACAGCTGTAGCATATCAGTTGCCACTGTCTACCGCTACTTTAATTAATACCGAATCAACTGGTGTGAATGAAATTAAACTATTTAAATTTATTTTTTGAGAAAACGCAACTCATCTCCATCACAAAGATCAACTTGTTAATGATGTTTAAGAAAATAATCACAATTTAATCTGATAATCGTATGAAACCCATAAATACACTTCTTTTTCCATACCATTGTGTTTTTTGAGGTAAGAATTTTAGTAACTGTGATCGACTGTGTCACGACCATCATTGTAACTTTATTCGACTTTGTCGGGTGACGAAGTTAAGGAAGAAATATAACTGAGCCGCGCGAATTTAGCAAACAGCTGCTTCTATTTGCACGCTAAAATATACACCGTACAATGATTGATATTTCGGTTATCGACTGTAACTGGTGTTTATTCAGGTATGTAAGCAGAGCGTTTCATTCAACGAAATAAATGTATACTGGCTTCAGGTCTCGTGGAAAGCATTTTTTGAGCTCGTCTCTGTCAGAATATAAATGAGAAGGAATTCTCACGCCGTTGCTTAGAGACGTGGCGGTCAGAGCAGTGGTCGTTAATAATGAGGAGTTTGGCGCTTGGAATTACGCGTTATTTACACTTGTGGTATCTCTAAAGAGTGTTCCAGAAAGATGTTCACACAGCAACAACTTCAGCCAATTGTCAATCAGTTGCTTAACGCTGTCAACTGTGCCACGAAGATAACAGTTGTAATTTTGAATACAGACACTCGCTAATTCACAAATTACCACCGCTGACGTATGAAATAGTTTAGTTTGTTAAAATGTCTGCATTTCATTGGGCACTCAGTATCTCTCGGTCTTTAGAGGTGTCGTAGAGACCATACATTTTCACGGACAATACAGGCCGATTTGGGCCTGGCATCTTTAGCTTAGACCCGTTTTTGATAGGCGGTAGAGATCAGTTTTTCGCAGGATGGACCTTTCTGCATTCAGATTACGACACTAAATATTGTGTATATTTACTATGTTCCGGGTAGGGCTTGAACCAACGATTTCAGCGACCACACGGCGTAAGCTATTGTGATCACGGGAACTGGCCATGGGAAGAATTAAGAATGTTTCTTGTAAAGTTTGAATTTGGACATTATCGACCAATGAGGACTGTAATTATTATAAAAATTTCCAATAAATATACGCATCGTGAGTATAAAAGTTGAAGTTGTTTTTTTCATTATGGTGAATAACCGCTCTGAGTTCCACAACAAGAGAAAAATTTCCTCCTTTATTTTAAAAAAATTCAAATAATTTCCACGCACTATTTTCTACTGATGTTTATAAATGGAAAAGCAAATAGCGCCTTACTTTTTACAGCTTATTATAAATTACTCTATCCTGTTTTATTGAACGAGCGGGAGGTCCGCTGTGTCCTGTGTCGTGAGTAATTCAAATGGTTTAATTTGAAAAGGGGAAATCATAAACAAAAAATTAACAACCCCCGAGCATATAGAGTCATTTTAAGCTATTAATCCCCTACTGAACATGCTACTTCTGTACGCAGGTAACTGTGTTCTTTTAACCCACTGTGTGATATATCATCGTACTGTCCCTAACCATCCCAGACCCTCCAGGGTCGTTATTTATCATTGTTGGGTTGTTGGATTCTTTTACAATAATACATATTCGAGAAATGTTTTATTTGTGTCTGATGTTTCTACAGTGAATTAAAATGTGTGCGTAAAATTCATTTTATATAACCTGCCAAAAGCCAACATTTTTTAAGGAGTTAATTTTTTATGGAAACCAAAGTTTTGTTGTCATGTTTACCGAAAGCGCTTCAGTAGATCCTACCCTGAACTTAATTAAAATCGTTATACCTTACATCTGTAAAATGTATTTGAATATTATATTTTAATTTACCCATCAAGTCTTGCAAGTGGACTATTTATTACCCTTGAATTCTGCAACAGACGGAACAAACAGGATTGTTATTCTTCCTTAATAAATGGAGCAGAGAGTGTTCCCTGTTCTGGTTTTACTGATCAGTCACATGAATACATTCTCAGTCTCGGCACTAGATTGGATCCATTTATTGTGCAGTTAATCTGCGTAACGGAATTAGAGGAATATTACCAATTTCTAAACTCATCGAGCTCCATACCTATGTTATTTTTGTTTTCTTATGTCCAGACTGAGTGTAGAAACTTCTGAAGTCAGTGTAGTATACTATAATGTAGAATTAATTATCTAAAGACCTATAATAAATTAACTCCGTGATTAATGCGTCACACAGTGTTATTAAGATATCGACATTTCGGGCTTTATGATGTGCTGAATATGTAAAGTAAAGTAAAGTAAAGCTTGTCCCACTACACGCCATGTAGGCGTTTGGGGTGAGAGGAGGTATAGCTCCTCTCTTCCTTGATCTTGGTACTAGATGGGGGTGAGTGGTCAGCATCACGCCCCGGCCGGCTTTAACCCCGGGAAAGGACCCCGGTACCCATTGTAGAGGAGGCTTGGTGGGCCCCAGAGCTGGTCTGAACGCAGAGGCTAGAGGAAAAATCCTCTGCCCCCGTCGGGGATCGAACCCCGGTCGTCCAGCCCGTAGCTAGTCACTATACTGACTGAGCTATCCCGGCTCATGTGCCGAATATGTATGCGCCCTAAATTCAATACGAAAGTTAATCTTCCATCTATTTCTTGATTCTCCAGTTGACCATTTTCGAAGAGGTCCCCAATAAATATTATGCATTTTTTGGTGCTGAATATGTAGCTCCAAAAAAATGCATAATATTTATTGGGGACCTCTTCGAAAATGGTCAACTGGAGAATCAAGAAATAGATGGAAGATTAACTTTCGTATTGAATTTAGGGCGCATATTTCGTTAGGACTGGACTCGCATGGGACTAACTCACAGTTTATCTAATTGTAGGTTCACACCTTCGGGTTCTGAAACCAAATCAGTTGATTGATTGTGTGTTGTTACACTTGTCGCAGAAGGAATGTATTCGTGACAATTTATACTGTTCATGTTGATAATGAACTGTCTTATGTTTTAGCATAGCGCCTTATTTATGCTATTGTCATGTGGATACATCTGGTTTATCTCTCTACGTGCAAAAACAAGTAATTCCTTTTTGGTATTTCCCAATGGAAATTGAACCCATAACCAAGTAGAGATATAGTCATGTGCAGTTTATCTGAGCATGAGCTCGAAGCATTTTGCAATGCTTGCGTATACCAGAACTTTGCTAATAAATTTTCAGTAAGGAAGAGCCTGGTTTGTGGTTGTAGCAGTTGGATGGGAGCTGGAACCGGTTTGTGAGATCGACTCTAGCCTGTGTTTGTGTTTGGACAAATCCTAGACCAAGTGCTGCTACTGCAGACGTGCAGAAGTATTACAGTAAGTTATGAATAACGTAGCAGGAAGTGGGAGGTATTACTTCACGGCATGGCCACACAATCCGCTTGCATTTTCGGCAGGCCTCTTGTGCAAAATGGTATAAATTATACACGCAGGCGCTTAGGCAACAAAAATATAAATAGTTTTATCTTAAGCTGTCCGAGAGTTTTCAGACGTTCCCTGTTACCGAACTGCTTGTATATTCGTCCACGTCTGCGTTCTCTGATTCTGTTCTGGCCATCGACATTATAATCACTAGGTACTTAACGCTGTCCGCACTCAGTATAATGTGTAAAACGATATGTTACTTTTTGTGTGTTTAAAATGGAACGATTTATAGCGCATGCGCGCTGATGGGAGAGAAGTTTTCCTCTGTTTTGTCTGTCCTCAGCAGAGAGCAGATTAAAATATATATACATTTTGCTCAGTGGACATAGCGACTGGGCGACATTGGTTCATTGCAGCGGATACCGATGCTATCTCTTCCGGGGTAAAGTGTTCCATTTCGTGACCAGGTCCAAAATCTGTGAAGCTATACATTCACCACTATACTTCCCATACTTCTGAAATGCCTGGAGCTTAGCTAAGAACCAGGGAAACTTCACCCTTTTACTTACATTTTACTTTAAACCAAGAATATCGACGTTTCGTGGGTCCCTGATTAGAATCATTGCTCAGTGTGTGTGTTTTCGGTCTGTCACATGCACGTGAAATGGACGTGACAGATTCTATTACACGTGACAGCAGATGGAAATGACAGGACCCGCACAGATATAACAAAACAGGAATGTGGAACCCGAGAACAGTGGCTTCTATAGACAGTTACTCATCCATGCTGATGTAGGCTATAAACTACAGTTGTACGTAGAGACAGTACCCACTGTGCGGTGCGAAATCGTCTTTTCAGATAACCAGACTACACAGCGCAACTTTACGTATCTTTTTCAGAGTGTTATTAGTTGTTCATTCATGCTAATGGGTTATTTCACTAAGAATGGCACGTGGAGTGTTGACTGAGCATGAATGCGAAGGTAAGTGGTCGTGGCCCATTTTACGGTGTAGTTCTTGTGTGCGTTTGAGGTAACTTGTGGGAAAACCTCAGGATAGCTGGCATTCCTGCCGAAACTATAACTTGGATGTCTTAAACATTAAACACGAGCACTGACCTCTTTTGCGAGGTGTTTGTTCTGTTATTAGACAAAACTTTTCCAGGATGCTCGATTAAGATGGGTAGAAAATGCCGTGTCTTTCAGATTGTGTTGTCTTTACACTGATGTTTGTTTAAAATCGCTTATTAACGAAACGAGTAACGTCTTAATCAGTATCAGGTCACTTGGTATCTTAGAAATCTTTGGAAACTTACCACTTCGAAGACAAAGAAGTAGATAATGTGTCTTGGAGAAATAGGTTGTCAGGATGGAAGGTGGTTGAAACTAGCTCAGGGTTGTTTGCTGTGGTGAGGCGCGGTTTTAGTGGTGTTGAACATTAGGGTTATGCTGCCAGATTTTTATTCAATTTACTCATGTTAACATATCAAGGTATTTACGACAAGTATGACATTACAGAAGTGATAACACCAACAGCTGATGAGTGGGGGCGAGGCATCCGGATATTACCTCACCAGTGGTGACAAATACACGTAGTATGGTCATCTGTTAGGTGACAGAGCAGTTGTTACTGTCTCCAGGCGTAAATGGTTACTGTAATACGCAATGCCATGAACTGAAAGACATCAATCTATGGTAACAGCCTTGAATAAGAAGATTCACTCAGTCAGGCTATTAGATGCTTTGTACAAGGTGTTTATTTGCCCCTGGCTGTCATATTGAAGCAACGTTTTATGGACGGTCAAGCCAGCCTACCGCAGAGTCGTCATTTTGGCTACATCCACTGTAAGGAATAAATACTTGCTAATTCATGCAGTTGGAAGCAGAAGGGCACAAAGGACTTAAATTAAATTTATTGATGAACTGATTACGCAGATTTGTCTGTATTGTTTAGTTGGTCGACTGGTTAATGATCTTTTCACAGGATTGGTTGGTTGATAGGCATCGTGGGTTGGTTTATATTGTGGTATTCTGCGTTATGACGCCGTGTAGCCTTGTAGGTGGTTACCAACTTTTCGTAAGATGAATGTGATACTTTCGTCCGATACTCTGGTACATGGCATCACAACTTAAAAAGCACGATTCATATTTTTACCGCCATGACCAAAACTTCACTCCGTCAAGGCAAAAGGAGCCACCATTTCATTGGCGGATTTCGAAATCCGTTTTTGTTTTGTACATGAATTTGTACGTATTCGCCGCTTCCAGTTTTAAGTTAATGTGAATGTCACTTTATGTCCTTTTTGCTGAACTGATCATACATAATGCTTCACTCTGTAGGTATTCGCAAAACAATATTTTATTTGTGTTTTCTAAGAAGTTCCTTTCCATCCTGTTCTTCAAGAGCCCCTAAATTACATTTGACCTTGAACTCCTCAGCCAAACTTTTGCATTGTTACAGGTCGCTGTATCAGTAGGTGATGATTTTAACAAAATCTATTATGCTTACAGCGCAGATTGTATTGTTTCTTTCTCTCTCTGTCATACACTTGTTAGTAAATTCGTGATGTATTGTAGTGGTTTGTATTTGTTGTTCAAGGTTGTCATTAGTTCCGTCTTAAGGTGGTCATTTAGGGGAGATGCTCACAGATTGCATTTTTATAAAAGTCGAGACTGAAAGAGGTGTGCAAAGGAAAGGGATTGCGTTGAAGCTTTTCTTCACGGCTTTAAAAAATCTTTTTGTTCTCTTTTCGATTAAAAAAAGAGGAGTTATTTTATTTCTCATCATGGTGTACAGTAGAGACAAAGAATATTGACTTGTTGCGCAAGAAATTGATCTAATGAGCATTTTAATTGAAGGTGTGCTTTTAAACTTGATTGTCGATGTTGGAGGTCTGTTGCAGGATTGAAATAGGAAATTTCACTTGTAATGTCGGATGATGCGCGTTTTTGCAATTCCCAGAAATTACAACTAAATAATAATCCATGATAAACCACTAACTGCTGCATTGAATTATTGACATCTGTTAGTCGTTTAATATAGATAATTGTGATATTTGTGCCCTTTCTACAATAAGTATTGCAATAAATGGAGGTAAAAATTTCAAATCGATCATTTCCGTTCTTTTTCGTCTCTGAATTTCTAATAGCAAAAGCGTAGAATGTTGTATTCTTAATACCGCGTATTTCCCCATATGTACATCTACATACCGTGGCCACTTGACACAGCTAAGAAACGTCCGAGAAACAGTTTATAATGTTTTGGCTAGACTGTACGTGTATGAACATTAAAGCGGGTTCGGAAGGGTGGGATGGGAGATATAAGGGCGGCCCGTTTTGTGATGAAGAAAGGAGGTGGGTTTAAATCACGAAGAAATTGCGAGACTCGAAATGACTTTTCTTATTCTTTTCATTTATGCCACATTTGAAATACGATGCAGAATCATTTACAGTGAGGGATGACACACAAACCGTATTATGATCTCTAACTTTTTTATTTTATTTTTTTGACAAAACATTAAAGTTCCTTGTTATTGGACCATTTAGAGTTTAAGAGAACATTGAAATGTGCTGATTATACTATGGCGTTTCCATAGTCACAAGTTTATTGCGAAATTTATTTTCATTTCTCTTACTTTACTTAGGAGGGAAGCAAACATTAAGCTTGGTTGTTAAGTTGCTTTCATTATACTCATGTTTGTAATGATCGTTATTCATAACCTGCTAGAAATGTTTGTTATCATCAAAACATTTTGTATGTAGCCTGAGAGTATGGAGATTGGAGGATTCGGGCACTAAAACACGTGATATAACTTTACCAAATTTCAGATGTTACACGAGTTATCGGATATTCCTTAACATATCCTCCAGTTTGCGTTTCAACCAACAATATTATATCATAACCGTAATTATATTAAATAAATAGCATATGTTTGTTTCTAAGTTCTTTTGTGTACATAACCTCATCTGCACTCTGAATGGGTCCAGAGTTTACTTTTTAAGGCTATTGTGATCTTAATTCTTATATGATTAGATATTGACCCTAGCGTAATTTTTTTCTGTAATAAAATAAAAAGTTTTATTATAGTTGGACTTTTTAACTGTTTAGTGACTGTTAATTTCGTTACACATTTTTGTAATTTGTCGTTTTATGAGGAACATGCTTTATATTTGTATTGGCGTGTTGCTTGTCGTGTCTGTCCGGCTGGTGATGAGGCGTTGGACTTCGTAAGGTAGTCTTAACAGTATTTCCATAGTTAGAAATGACGTCAGTTAAGTTTTTCGCGTTATTGAAGGTGTAATTTAAGTGTATAAGTGTAGTCTACACATGTAACACTTAGGTACTTTTCGTAAAAAATACCATTTCATAATTTTGGGCGTTTATCTAGGGGTCTGGAATCAAAAGAGTAACACGTTTTACGAGTAGTTTGCAGTGACATTTACTGTACATACCAATTTTAACGAAGATCTGTTCATTCAAACAGTTATGAAACTGAAACACACGCATACCGACATGATACTATAACCAAAATTTCCCGTACAAGATAAAGAAGAAACGGGACGTGATGATATAGAAAATGTTAAGAAATAAATTTCTTCTTAAATATACCTCGCATAAAATGTTACACCCGTAGATCAAAGGTCGAATTTTGTACCTCCCATTCGTAAGAATGGAGATTTCTGTAAATAACATCTGAGGCGGAATACGCCATGTATTTGTTGGGAGGGCTCGATTTTGCCCTGTTCGCGCTGGACACGTATAGAAGGAGGTGAGGTGAGACCGTGGGAAAGAACAGGGGGTTTTGGTTGCGCACCAGTGGCAACAATGCCTCTGACAACAGATATCGACGTAGCAGAAGAATCCCACGTGAGGAAGGAGCTTTAAAGCAGCTCAGCTAGTCAAGAAATTCCCTGCTTCTTTAACTAGAAAGTTCATTACCGTGTTCACAAGAGCCCATCACCGTTCCCTGTACTGAGTGACCTGAATTCAGTCCACTCTTTCACACTCTATTTGCGTAAGATCTTTTTTAATATTATTTTCCATCTACGTCTAGGTCTTTCGCGCCACATGCCCTGTTCCCCCATTCTCCTCGATTTTTTTTCATCTCGATGATATTCGGTTAAAATCTAATGAAGAGTGTTTAATCATCTACTGTGTCACCCTTGTTCATATAATCTGTGATCCCGCTAATTAAACTTGTATGTTGATAATTATGATAAATGTATTTTCAAGATTCCTTTTAACGACACTGTATAAAAATGTAAGATCTGAGGTTCTCACGGCGATGAGTATGAAGATGGCTGTCTTCTGGAAGTAGCACCGTGTAATTCAGTGGATGTTAATCGACGTTTGAGAGGAGGGTGATTGAGGCAGTGAGATCCTCTGAAACGTCGGTCATTATCTGCCTGACGGTACTGACTGAAGACGGTTATTGTACGTAACTTTGTGCTTCAGAACTGAATACAAACACCACTGAAAGCTTTTTATACCTGGCAGTTCGTATGTGTTACTTAAATATTTAAATCAATAATCAGTTCCAGCTTATTCACTCAGGAAAGTTTGGTGTTTGATATTGTTTGTCTTTTGTTTTGAGTCTCAACGTTTCGTATTTGATCAGGAGATGAAAGCTGAAGGGGTCAAGCTTAGTTCCGTGGCGGTAAAAGTTATATACGGTATCAGCAAAATCACAACTCACAAGGACGTTGATTTATAATCAGTAGGCTAAAACTTGTACATTTAGTTTCAAACAGAGACACTCATTTAAATCCACGGCACAGTCTTCCTCAAGCCGTGGACGAAAACTAAATTTGATAACTTTTACTTCATATTCATATTACCAAATCTAATTAGTATAATTTGAGTAATTTTGTAAATGGAACATCCAGACGAACACAGACCCGACCGTAATGTTGTGCACGTAGTACATGCGAAAAACACATAAAAACCTAATGTAGACGGATGTGAGTTATATAATTGTTCCCATGTACAATATTCCGTTAAAAAATAATTTAATGTTTCCTCTTAGTGTGAAGTAAGATTTTGATGTCTTAATGTCCTCTTAGAAGCATGTCAGCTGACACTCCAAATAAGATTAGGTCATTAAGGTTCTTAAACAGAGATATGGGCTAATATTTCGATTTAGAATCGAACTGTCTTTACTTAGCGGTAACTCGTCTGCCTTTCATTATATTTATCCAGCCCCTGTCTAGGAACTTCTCTGTAAAAATATAGATTGTCGTATTAATTTGTTATTGATATATAAAATTTTAGCATTTTTGGGATATTTTCGCTACAATTATACGAATGGTCAGCCATCTTGTTCCATAAGATAAACAGACATTCGAGTATTTGAATGGCTTGTAGGGATACCATTAAACTGTCTTGACTGTGTCTGTCACTGTTTTCCCCAGTGGAAACGTCGTAACAAGGGCACAATGCCACCCCCATGTCTTCGCTTTTCCATACACTAATACAGTTTATTCGAGCGTGTAAAGGGGTGGGATGAACGATCTGAGTGAATGCGGTATATAAATTTGACTTTCCTTAACGCAAATAGAAGTAAAATAGAGGCCTGCTGGAATAGAGAACATATCGTAGATTGGTAACATTTCAGGAACGGGTAAGTGTAATAAATTACCACGGTGCCAGGCAGGTGACATACAGAATATTTTAAAAAGATGTATACACATTATAGTATGGAATATTAACCATGAGAGTATAAATTTTTTGGACATTCAGTATTAATTAGTAACTGTTTTAAGTTAAATTACCCGCCCTTACACATATAGCACCCAGTAAAATCTATCCAAAAACGAAGCATTCTTAATTATCATGTCAGTCAGTAAGGGACCAAGACCGCATGCCGTCTGCCCCCCCCCCCCCCCAATTTTTTCTGTTTTCTAAACTCTAACCTTGAAACTATGAAGATGTCTGACAAAGGCCATCGTAATTCATTTTTAAGTGCAAAGCAAACAGAGCTGCCGTCCATATGTTTGTCTGGCTTTACTGGTAAGAGAACCCCGTTCCATTTTAATGTTTCGTAGACACGTTGTCTGACGACGCTTCATCAACTGCGGAATTGTTCAGCAAGGAATGAGAGGATAGTTTAGTAGTGACATTAGGGAAGGGGAGCGGTAGTGGTGTATTTTGAGTACTGGTCCGACATTTTCCTGAGAATGCCTCGGGCCTGTTTCTGTAAGAACCCGATTTAAATCTCTGTCTGATTGCCGACTCTTGTGACAAAGATTCTTCGCAGTTTTCTTGCCTCTCAGAGGTAATTATTTTGAAAAAGGCCACTTTCTTCGAAATTATTTTCTTACAATTCATGATCATCTTCGCGTCTCATTCGACTTTGTGTGATTTCTGCAGTTTAAAAAGCTTTAAATTAGGTATATGAATTAGTCAGACTTAAAGGTGCCGTTTGGCATAATCGAAACTTAATGAAAATTGATTCTCTGTCTTGGCGCTAGAGAGGAGGCGGCTGTCAGCTTGAGGTTTCCTCTAGGAATGACATCAAAATTACATTTAATGAAACTGAAAGCAGCCTTGCCCGAACCGTCGGTTTAATCCGTACAAGTGTTCTTCTGATTTTCGCGGATTAAGGGTATCTGAGAATAAATATCGGGCGGGATATGTAGCACGCATGGGATAAATAAAAAGCACATGTTCGTACAAACTTTTAGTCAGAAAATCTGGTAGGTGGAGAATAATATTAAGATGGATCTTACATAAATAAGGTGTGAGGATATGAACTGGATTCATGAAGCTCAAATGGTTTGGTAGTGATTAGTGATTGTTTGTCTTTTGTGAACACGATAATGAACTTTAGGGAATTTGTTTACCCATCTGCGAGTCCGTCGTCTTTCCAACTACTCTGTTCCATGAGTGCGTTAGTATTGAAGCACGTTCTTGAACTGAAATGACACTGCGGCCAGTATTGCAAACTTTCGCCCTTATTTTGATATCAATATTTTAGTAGAGAGAGTTCGAATGCCCTAGTAGAGTAGCAGACTTATATAAGATTCATCCAGCCGTTTGTAAACTAAATTAGGGTGCGGATAACCAAAGACATGGCTGCGAGAGGGGAGGGTGCAGTAGAGTGTCCTTAGTTAAGTGGAGTGAGTACTGATTTTCTCGCGGTTGGTGTAACCAGACTTCTATCCCATTACTGGTGATGGGGGGTGGGCATGGGGGTTGTTTAAATTTCAGGAGGCTTTAGAAGATGAATGTTCAGAGGGATGCTGTTAGAAAAAAGAGAATGTGACTTCTCAGAAGTACTGGTGACTCTGATGGCTAGTTTGTCTGGTCCGCGGATCGGAATCTGGCACCGGAAACATTAAATTAACCATCTTGTGTCAAAGCTATTAGAAGTGTAGGTGTTATATACACTCTGGAAATTTTGCTTCAGTGGTAACGAGACTATTTATGATTGCTAATTAGATGCAAAGTCCTACGTACTCACTATAACGAGGCTCGATCGTGGGATATTCGAAATTAGAACGTTGGAAATACTGTACATCTGCTAACGGTTTTTATTTTGCAAATCCTTTAGGATTTTAAAGCTACTTTATACTCACTCAGTATTCCTCGCAAGAATTGTATTGTTGAAATTTAGTTATCAGATGCAACACTGGAAACCCCACACTTTTCGTGGAATATTAATCAGAATGCAGTAGCATCGTGACCAAAAAACACGTTCTTTAATACAAATGGTGTCGAAGATACAGATAACAGATAGGATATGTGCCAAGGGACATTGGTGGTAATTATATGGGCTGAATGATAGATTTCTTCAACAATTCGGAATAACAGACTACCCTGCCTACAAACAGCGAGGCTGATAATTGTTAGACACTGTGCATGCAGGCTGGAGAAGAAGTTACTGTAAGAATTTTATTGCAGTTTATTTTGTTATTTTATGCGTATATGAGAAATAAACTGACATTTGTAGAAAACGCTGACCTATAGGAAATTAAAATAAGAGTAACTAACCCCATGGCAAAGGGCCCTTCTTGAAACATTCATGGTTACTCAGTTTGTCAAGAATTTCTTTGTATTTTATGCAAGTCAAAGGTTTATTACCATGCTCACAAGAGCCCACCATGGAATCTTATTTTGAAGCAGTACAATCCACTCCAAACCATAAAATTTGTTTCTGTCCCTGTTAAGATCTCATTTAATATTTTCCCCTCATATACTCCTGTTTTCCAAGTAAGTATGTGATTATACATAAACGAATAAATAAATAAATAAATAAATAGTGTGTAAATAAATAGTTAATAAATTTGTAAGTAAATGAATACATCAATCGATAAATTAAAACTTGCACACACAGTTTATGTGCTGTGTTACGGTAAGAATATTAACCTTTTTGTTGTTAACAGTTTTCAAAAGTACGCAATATTTAAATTCTAGAAAGTGTGTTTTTTTAAAGCGGAATAACTGTTAGGTTTCTGCAGTCGTCTGTAATGGGATTGCTTGCAGCTGTATGTCGTGTCCATGGTAACGCCGTCCGTTACCAAAATCTTGAAGTTAACTATTTGTTGTTCTTCTGCTGCTCTTTACATGCGTCACATTGCTACATTCACTCTGTGACGTTTTATATTCTACGATTATACTAAATTTTAATGACAGAAATGTGTGCAGTTCCTTTCTGATTTAGGTGGTGTGATAAATTAATTACTTGCGTCCGATGTGTCATTATGACCTTAATGAACCGTGAGGGAATATCTGAAATGCTACATTTCTTTTCTTACTTTTTACTTTTTGTCCTCTGCCATTCTTTCTTAGTTTCTTTGTTCTGACGTTGTTCATTTCTTTAATTTCCTGTGTTATTTTTTCAATCGTGTTTTGTTTATTCCTGACTTTTCGTCTATGGATCCACTACCTTATGTTTTTCATCTTTGGATTCTCTCTTTCACGGCGAGTTTCATTCTTTTGTTGTTTTGGTTGTGTTCTTTTACTTCTTCCCAATACTTGTTTCTTTCGCTGTTTCTTTAATTCGTTGCGCCTTCTTGTTCATTCTTAATGTGCTCCGTTGGTTGCTACTCCTTTCCATCCTTTATTTATTTATTTATTTATTTATGTATATATATATAAATATAAATAAGAGCCGGCGTAGCTCAGTCAGTACAGTGACTGGCTACGGACTGGACGACCGGGGTTCGATCCCCGACGGGGGCAGAGGATTTTTCCTCTAGCCTCTGGGGCCCACCCAGCCTCCTCTACAATGGGTACCGGGGTTCTTTCCCGGGGGTAAAGCCGGCCTGGGCGTGATGCTGACCACTCACCCCCATCTAGTGCCGAGGTCAAGGAAAAGAGGAGCTATACCTCCACTCACCCCAAACGCCTACATGGCGTATAGTGGGACAAACTTTACTGTACTTATATATATAAACACACATAATTTTGATCCATGCAGTATTTCTTTGTGGTATGTGTGAAGCCATTAATTCAGCTATCAAAATAGGAACTATAAATATCTCGTGAGTACCAGTCTGACTATGAAACCCGCCACTGTTGAACGTTCATTAGAAGTCTCTGTACTTGTCCTGCATGTTCTCTCCTGTACAGTTCGTATGTCTCGGGTGTGCTGAGTCGTAAACAAATTGTAACTCCAACTCGGCAAGAAATATGCCTCTCTATTTGACATGAAACGAATTTAACGTATGAAGTAAGAGAAATTAAATCACCTGTGTAGAAAAGCAGATAAGAGCGGGTTGTAAAGAGAGGCATACAGCATGCTGGTTAGAAAGCAGCAGACAAATACGTCGAAGCAAGAACATAATAGTCGCAAATGATTAGAGAATACACAGAGACGAATAAGACACGCACATATTACAGCAGTCATGAAAGAGTAGTGAAGCATCGAACAGTCATTTTGTCCAGGTTTTTTTATCACCTGTTCTGACAGTGTGTACAGTGCGTCGTGAAGTGTTACAGCAACTTTTTAACGACTGTATGTCAGCTGCGAGAGTTATTTAGCGTCGAATGACATTGGACAATGTAAGGTTAATTGAAACGTACTGGAGAAAGAAGTGTGGTGCCCTCTAAATGACACTTTCACGAACTGGGATCAGTAGGAATTTCAGTCTCTGTAACCGGTTCACCGACTGAGATTCGAATTTTTATACCCCTAGAAGCTTCATCACTTCTGTGTTCTGACGTTATTTAGATCTAAATAAACTAAATGCTAAACTAACGCACATCCCAGCGGGCACGACTAAAGAATCGATGTGTAAGTTCTGTCCCCAAGTTACAAGAAGGCAGCGGCAGAACATAGTAAGTACTTCGTTTAGAGGAAAAAAAAAAGAACCTGTTAAATGAATCATCGTGCCTGACAGATGTTCGTGTATAATGCTAATGCCTTCGCGACGTTTACAATTTTTTGTGAATTTAAATGTTACGAACCACAGAGTCCGAAGTAAGTATTTATTTTATTGTTAATAACCATGTGTCGTCAACGGCTACCTCTTACAGTCTGGGGTACTTTGTCTTTATCTCCACGGAATCTTACCCTCCCACTACGTAAGGTTAAGACTGAGACCTGGCTGATACTTTATGTGGCTGTGTTTAACTCAACGAGTGGAGAAACTGATTTGTATGGGTGTGAATCTTGACTTTGCACACCAAGTGAAGGACGCGAGAACAGTGTTGAGGAGAATGTTTGGACCTGAGGAGGGACAAGGAACAGCAGGCTAGAGGAAATTGTAAGATGAAGAACTTTATTTATTTCTATTCTCCAAATCAAGGAGGAATATGTGGGTGGGTCATGCAGCTCTCATAAGTATGCATACAAAGGTTTGGAAGGAAAACGTTACATTCTAGTCTGCATGTCCTAATCTTTAACACTGATATTGTCCCAGAGTTAACCTGTACGAGACTAAGGAAAACCACAAAAACCTTTAGTCAAAGTAGTCAGTCGTCGGGCCGGTGTTCGAACACCGGACTTCCCGAGTAAGATACAGGATTATTAATTACTACACAGTGATGACACACATGTTGGCCTACAACCAGAAGATGGATCGCCCTTCAGGGTCAGTGAACTGTAAACTACGCAACAAATTCAAATGTCTTATGTTGAAACAGTCATAAAAGGCTTCATTTAGCAAAATAATGAGTGAATAAAAGCCGACAAGTCATTAATTCCTTTTCTGCTGCGACGCCCTACTTGTAATAAGAGTAATTGGAGTGGGATACAGTGGCAAGCTGGCCGTGTAGAAATGCCATAATCGTAAAGCTTAAGTAATGATACAGGTTTCTTGCCAGCGTGTCGTGGTAATAGCATGATTAAACTGTCTTTGTCTGTTTTCTTTCATCGCCCTAATTACCCATCCCCCTATGATGACCAGTTCCAATTACTTTGATTATCTGTGGAAGTTAACACTCTTGGTAATGTCTTCATGTCAGCGTTTTCGCCAGTTTTTGAAACGAAGGGGCAGACATTCTGACATCGGCTAGTATGGCTCCTAGTTGTACGCTAACTCGCCAACGAAACGACTAAACTAGCCTGATTATAATTAAGCACCACGCCATGAAGACGTTTCTCAGTGTATTAGTAACCTTAGAATTAGATTTTAGAAAAGTAAGGCATACTTTTACTGTGTTTAATAAGATCGGCGTTGTAATCGAATTGAAATTTATACAAATCACCTTTCTTGAAATAAAGTCCAAGATGAACATTGTGTGGCACAGAGAGGGGAGTTATCCCCTGGACAATGGAACTAGTTGAGTTAGCAGCTGGGACGGGTTATCAGAGGGGAGCAATATTACATCAGAATTAGAATAGGCAGATTGTTATTGTCTCCACATGATTTATAAACTGAATTGTATTATGAGATTAACAAGATTACAATCATTCAGGTGTTGCTTCTGATTCAGATATCAACTGAAACAGCGCATGAAAAATGTGTGTTTCTAGACCAGTCTCTCACCTCGCCTAAGAAAGCGGATCGAAGGTGTTCGAAGATGTAAAAGGGTAAAATTGTAGATGCCCACAGCAAATTCAGTAGATAGTAAATAATGCGCGCGGTCTCCATGTTGTTTTGTATTAGGCTGGAACGTTAAACTACACGATTTTTAGCCTGGACACTGGAAAATAATTTCCGTTACCAACTAAGAAGGAGGCCACAAAGTAGAGCTCAATTGTCTGCCTCATTCTTCGTTTGCCTTTTTATTCCCAGGGATAGATTCCTCTGTGTCAGTGTGTAATAGGATGGGTATAACCCATAAACGTTTTAAATGTCCGCCCTCCGACGTCCGCCAGATGTGCAGTGCGATCATTCAGAGGCATAATTACCACAAACGGTAATTACCATCGTTTAGAATCTATCTCAAAATTTACAGTTACCACCATAGCCTTCACATTTTACCATAAAACACCTCATGCTCAGTGGATACAGCGTCATGAAATAAACAAGTGCTTAAACAATTAAATGTAATCTGACTGAAATAATTCTACAAGGTAGTCATTTGTTGTGGTCTGTATAAAGTACCTAAGAAGGCACTGTCCTTTCTCATCTCTCAAAGCTGCATTAACGAAAATGAAATTAGGGTTTAGTTTAGGTCGGCAGAACTCGTGGGAACGCCTGCGGTGTCCATGGGGCAGGATGTGAACACGTAATCCAATAGCAGGAGGTCTCGGGGCCTAAGTGAAGTGGCGTTTGCTCTCGCATTACTAGAAGATAATCTGCTTACGGAAACAGATACCCGCTAAGAGAACCATCTGGTGTTACAACTCCTGCATCATGAAGAAACCGTTTTCACACGCGTCCTCATCCTGAGAAGCGCCTCTGAAAATCGCTCCGTCCGCCCGTCTTCCTACACTCATTAAACAACTCGGGCGGCAAAATACATGCCCAAGATATTTGTCATTGGAGAGATACACTAACGTTTGTCGACTTATTCCAGTGTTGGTTAAAATCGGGTGTCAGTAACTTTTACATTGACCTACTTGCATTTCTACGAGCTGAAATGACTGGGTAGATAATCTCCAGGCTACCTTGGTTACCATGCTTTCTTCGCTTGCTAACTGAATTAAAGGTCAACGGTCAGATGCTGGCGAACGTGTCAAGAGTTCTTAAGCTTCGTCGTTAAAGTCGCTGTGAAAGATTTGTCGTCATGAAATATGTTATGTCTGTGTTTCGTAATCTGTCAAAGGGAAAGTATGTGTTCTGAGAAGGCAGAGATAAATGTCTTTCAGTTAATATTAATTGATGGCTTAGTTGTGTAGTTCCCTGTACGAACAGAATGTCCGTTTGTAATATTGTGTGTAGTGGCACTACCAGATTTCGTAAATGTTATCTCCGCAAATCGTGCATTATAATTATAAACATGTCGAGTTCCGTTGCTTTCCAAGTTACAGGTCTAAAATCTAATAGAACAGTCCATTCTGCAGGATATTAATTGAAAGGAAGTTCCTTTTGTTTTTTAACCCGAACGTTCATTATTGTGTTCACAAACGTCCGCCTACGAGCAGGTTATGGCAGTTCACATCGGGTTTCTTTACAGTTTATTTTAATATTTTCCTCCCTTTACGTCAAAATCAGTTCAGTGGTCTCTTTCGTTGAAGTCCACATATGTCATAAAATTATATTTCATTGAGTTGTTTTATATAGTTGCCCTGGATAATTTCCGGTGAGTTCTTAATAACGTAAACTTATTGCCAATAGCTAATTACGTATTGTAGAGATGCAGACTAGTAGCTCACTTAATAAATAATTTCTTAGCCTTGTATGGAACCATAAGGTTCAGAAAAGCTTGCTATTGGGCCATATTCTCATCCATTTGAACCTTTTCTAACATATTGCATAAAGATCCTATTAATATTATTCTCCAACATACGCCTAGGTCGCCCAAGTGGTTCTTTTCTTTAGGTGTCCTATTAAAATTTTGTAGGCTATGTGTATTTCATCTACTCTACTCTGTAGATGCTTCGTCCAAATAATTCTCTATTCGATCTTCGCTTGTTATATTTAGTGTGGCCTGTTTTAGGAAATTTGTGAACATGATTATGCTTATGAGATTGCAAGGAAAGTCAAGGATGTAACGGAAGGACAACTTTCTCCTTTACTCTGTAGTATGAAGTTAGTTAATACAGAGATAAATAATTGTCTGATCCTTCTGCTAAGTGTTCTTAATGCCCAATAATTTCTTGAATTTGGAAGATATCGTAAGCTGAAGAATAGCAAAGTATTGATGTTTGTTACCGTATGAAGATTTTCCTCAATACAGTTGTGTTCACTTATGTGTACTGGAAGAAAGAATGTGCAATGCAGATGAAAAGGTGGTAATTATTTTCAAAACATTAAGCCTTTAAATGGGCAAGCGTACTTCTCAACTATTACTCGGAACTAGAAACAAACAAGAAACCAGCTTTGTCGTCTTTGTGAAAATAGTTTAAGTAGGAAATGCAACAGCTACATACTGAGCCGCGCTTTTACGTTGGTAGTTTTTTAATGTTTTAAAGTAAATGTTGTGTGATAATCATGGGGGTGCCCAGCGCCACATAAACTTCTGCGTCGCGCCCTTGCAGACCTGGGTGTAGGCACCACTTTCATTTACTGGAAGCCGTGTCTGGAAAACCAAATTGCTGTAGACTTTCAAGTATAAGGAATTCGCGCGGTTGTTGTCAAACCTGTAAAACACTCCTTTTTTATAGACCAGTTTATGTTAGTAGACGTAACTTCAATACTACAGTGTTTTGGATTGCCGTTTGTAGTTTGCATTAAGACGAATAAACATTTTTATTTTCATTCTCACTTTTACCCTCTTTCAGTGAAAATAACGCACTGCTGTGAGTTCGTGTTCGGCTGACCGTCCGCATGTTTCATTTTAGATATATTCAAGTGATTTCGGTCGGATTTTGTAGTAAGGGTGTACCGAAAAATTCTGACGAATTTTCTTGTGGTTCATATTGTTTGTATATAAACTCAACGTCGCATAAAACTCTCTTTTGAAAAAATCATCGTGCAAAAATTATTACTTAACATAAAATACAGAATTTGTTGGGTTATAAACTATTTATTTTAATATGTCTTAGCTCAGACTAGGCACTTGCATTTTAAAGCAGAAGGTTCTGCAGTTTGTTATTCGTAATATATTGTACGCCAACCACGGTGGTCTAGCGGTTAGAACGCTGGCCTTGTAATCCTGGGGTCTCGGGTTCGATTCCCGGCGGTGCCCGAATTTATAACTTGTGTTTTGCAAGGCCATCGTCTAGGCAACACGGAATTTTCCTCCGGGGGCTTCCCCAGTTTCTCCGTGGCATCCCAACAATTACTCCATTCACACACAGAAGAAGGCAATGGCAAACCACTTCTGGATCATCTGCCAAGAACGTATATGAACAGGTCCCAGTCCGAGAAAAGGATGGAAGGATCCTGTTCATATGGACCTGTCGTCAGACAGAACACTAAATAAATAAATAATATAGCTTTATAAACTTCCTGTGCTCTATTTCCTGTACCAGTCTTGACTTCGTGCGAATTGAAACGCCCCCAGTAATGTCAGACAGGAATGGATCTCCACTTGTTGGCATATTAGCACATTCTTAATTAGGCAGACAATATACATTGTTGACACTGTGTTACATGAAAAATCTACCGTCCTTTGTGTCTCTTCTTTTAGAAAATGTAATGATGATATATATCCAGAAAGATAAAAGGTGAATAGGCCTATAAAATAATAATAATAAGTAGTAGAAGAAAACCAAGTTTTAAAATCCTGAGTGCTAAAAGGAAACAACAAAAGACCAGGTATGGGCGGAGAAAGAATGGATCAACGTAGAACTAAAAGAAAGAAATGAGATTGGTGCCCCTGGACAGAAGACCATAGAGAAAGAAGTTCTACCACTGCATTATTCATGTTCACGCGTATCAAAATCTCCAAATACGATGACGTCATACTCATGCACTGCTGTGTCTCAGGGCCAGATCCATTTTCTAGCGTACACTTGCCAGGTTACGGTTCTGGATTCAGAGTATTTTTCTGTGACCCTTTTCCGTCGTAGTCCGTAGTTTCTTCATACATCGACTTCCAGTTCAGTATTGTTTTTAAGTTACTCTAATGCCAGAAAATTGATTGGTTAGATCCTGAGGCGACAAAGTGCCAATGAAACTATTTGCACCAAGGAGGCAACGAGTAACAGGACCACCAAGTTAGATATTCTTCGTTATTACAAATATATTTCATATATACGACGTTTCGGGAGTTGATTTTGCTCCTGTCTTCAGGTGATTAGTTGTCGTTATACTGACACATTTTCTGTATTATTAGTAACGACAGTCGAGATCGAAGCCAGGATATTTCGAATATTGGGTTGGTTTACTAAGCAGTGGACTACCGGGGCACCCCAAAAATGGCTCAGTTACAACTCTACTCATGTTACATATCCAGTCATCCTCTTTCGTAGCAGAATTTTTTTAAAATCATCGTGTGTTGAAGCTTCTATTTAACTGTGAGGACGTCACACCTGAAAGTTTCCGTCCGTAAAATTTCATGCCGAACTACGTCTAGTGTCGGTTGTCTGGTGGCCTGTATAGGCTACTTGGGAGAATGAGCATGTCGTATACAAGGTTCCTATAATCAATCAACCATTGTCACAAGTCCTTGGAAAATCAATGGAATGAACAAAACAACTTACTGAAGAGCATCACAATTTGAAGTCGTTACACAATATTTTAGGATAGTTGTATCGACAAGGATAAGGTGAGAACGTGTGACGGTCATTAGGGAAGCAGAAATGTACTTGCATCTCAAGTTTAGAAGTAAAATTTAAAGACGCTTATTCATATATGCTTTTAGACGCTTACAGGTAACACATATTCAATAATTACGAAGTACCTGGGATGATTCTCGTAAAATTTGGTACGGACTTTCATAGCACAGAAAACTCTTCCAACACTCTTAATTGAATACGTGAAGGCAGATGTCGTGAAAATTATTACAAACGTAAAAAGAGCCTTTTATAAATAACAGTTGGTTTGGTGGTTTATGTACCTTGAATTATATTCTCCCTATTTCCATATTAATATAATTTTTCCATCTATGTTTAGGTCTCAGAAATACTCTCTTCCCATCAAAATTTTATCAAAATGTTGTATACATTTCTTAGTTGTTTCATCTCCGTTCTGTTCTCCGCCCATCATTTCCTCCACGATGTGATTTCAACAGTAATATTGAGAGAAGATTGCTATAATATTAGTGCATTAAAACGTTCACAGAACGAACATTTTGTATAGGAATTGTAGTGCTGTTCGCTTGTTGTTGAACATGAGATCAATGTAAGTGCCATGCTATGTTTACCTCCCATGTTAAACATCCATAACAGCGTTTACACTGTATAATCCTTCCCGTTTAAATCAAATACTCACATACAATTGGCCATAAATCTGGTCTCCGGGATTGTTCGTGATGCATTGAAAAGTTACTTTTCTGCTGCGACTGTGACCTGTTTGTTATGGATATTATTAATGTTAACTTCGGAATTAAGTTTGGTCGGGCTTCATGTTGTGAGTACATCTTTTAAAGTATTTATCCAAATAAGATGATATTGGTAGCAAAATAGTAACGAGTTTTAAGAATTTGAGTATACACTCGTTAATGGTAATAAATTACATGAAACATTAGCCTTTTAGAAAGTGAGAATTGTAAGTTAAATCTATTTCTTAACAAGAAATAGATTTATGGAATTATTGAAAGGGAACTCGAAAATTGTAAATCCTCGTGGGACAATATTTCTTTAACGAAAACTTAATTATTATTATTATATATGGAATTTATGAAGAATATTCAAGACTGGAAGTTTCCGCGGCATAAGATAGGCTGGTATTTATTCCAGAGAAGCGAACTGTGCTCTCGTAGTTGTTGCGCTGGTAAAAGGTACTTCCCGACTTTTAACTTGGAAGTCAAGTTTTCCTATGAGATTCTTAAGTGTATTTTCTTGTGAACAGGTCGACAAAGTATGCACTCTTCATCTCTGCGGCACTTCCTTTTATTCCTGTACCGACTACTAGGATCTCAGTGGACAGGGATGTACATGTTTTATTTAATTTTGTACACAGCTGTAATAATTTGTTCTTTAATTTTATTAGACATTCACCTTATGCAAAAATGTTTCAAACGAAACTTGTCAATCTTAACTTGAATTTTTGTGTTCTTTCTGGATATTTTCGGCTGTAAGTGGTTTACAAAATTATAAAGTTCAAAATATATCGGGCCAATGTGTCCCAAAACTAAACTTCTCCAGTTACTTTCATTTAGACACAATTCCAAATTTCACCAAAATACACTTTGTAATTTCTGATGTGGAACGTACGGAAGGACAGACTCAACTTTACCATTATCTCTTCATTTTATGTTATTTATGCAAAGAACGCCTCTCATTCACCTTAGTAATGTTAAATGTTGCTGTTTTATGCTGTGGAAGTATAGGTTGGTTGTAGGGTAACCTGTGGCCACATGTCGCATGCGACACGCTGTCATGCCATCCCTGAGTCGTCTGAGTGGTCTCAACATGAGTCTCCAGCTGCTACATGTGTGGAAATGCATTTACACTGCCCCATTGTGCATTCTTGTGCTATGCGGTGTGGTATTTCAAATGGTTCGCCTGTTCTCTCCCCCTCCCCCCAATAATTCTTATTCCGGAGATTTATCGCCTTTTGTTACCTAAAGAGAGCTTTCGCTTCTGCATCTTTATTGTTATTCTTCTGACCTAAGATCCCATCTCCCACGCACGAATAACTGAAGGTAACTTCCTTATTAGCTGTTCTTTTAATATGCCTGTTTCCGCTTCTCATATCCCAGGGCGCATTGAACATTAAGGATTCTACGTCTTCAGCCTTTTGTGGTCTTTTAGGCTGTTTGTTTCTCGAAGTTGCACACTTAGTGATATGTGCCTGTGCAGAGTCATTACGTGCTCAGAAATAATGATGTGTGGTAATTTTGTGTCATGTGTAATTGCATTTTTAAATTAGTTTTATCCAATTTCATTCCAACTAACATGATTCAGAAGACAATTTCTGCTTCTTATTTTCAGTTTAGGAATTGCTTACAAGCATTGTTTTAGTCAGCTTAGTATTATCGAATACTGCTCGATAGGAGTGGCTTTCGACACTCGTCGAATGAGCTGAAGACAATCAGTTACTATTATTTGCTGTGGTGTTTTTGATTTATACCTCATGTTTTTTTAATGTGGATATTATAGCCTGTAAGATTTTCGTCTCCCTAAACGCTCCGTGTTATGTAGTTGTCGTGTTGTTCCCTGGTTGTTTAACGAATTTTCTAGTGTCACGTGTAGTTTAAATTTTGTTAACTAAACTTATTACAACAAACATGGAATTTTTTGGCATTAATAAATTTTATAAGAAACATGAACCTAACCATTCATCTTATACAAATCGGAAGTTACATATATGTGAAGAGGCATCTCCTTGGTCTAAGTGTCATGCAGAAGGCTAACGACCTTGGTCCGTGAAGCGAAACTTCACTTACAACCACTTCAGAACACTTATGCATAAACACACACCCACATTACTGCTTTCACACTGTGCTCTTCAAGTAGGACCGTACTAGAAAAATGGACAACAGAGGATGAGAAGTGTTTAGTGATCCATACCTTTTTTATGCTGTGTAGTCGATAAGAGAAGGTTAAATTTGTTATCAAATCGCGTGTATCTATCAGTGTCAGTCCTTGGGCAGTTTTGCAATTATCGGACCCCAGATATTCATTTTGTAGGCAGGGAAGTTGTCTAAATTGTTATTGGTTATATTATTTTATTGGAGTGTGTGGACTGGATTTATCTAGCTGAGGCTTGGAGCCTTCTTCTGAGCACGGTAATGAAGCTTCGAGTTCATGTAAGGTGGGACATTTTTTGAATAGCTGGACTAATGTTGGCTTTTAAGAAGGCCCCTACTCGTTGCATATTTGAGATTTGTGGTTCTCATGGCTGCGAAGCTGTTGCTTGTGGTCTTCGGGGTCGTGACCCCTTGTGGTTTTGTAGGTGATTACCAGCGTTTCTTTAGAACTATCGCCTTCATGAAAATGGAGTACCATTATAATTATATTTTTTTTTTCCAACTTGATATATGTGGAATTCACTTAGTGTATAGTCTTTAAGAATTGTTATTATAATCGTCATAATTATCACCACCTGCAGTTATTGTACTATATGGTATTCATCGCATAGATGGTATTTAAATTATGTATCTAAACAACACAATTCACGGTACAATTTTAAAAGAACCGTATTGTACAAAGATTTACTGGAATCTTCGTAATAACATGAACCATTTCTAAAAGTAGATAATTTGTATTTTTTGTTTAAAACGTAAAATGTTTATTATGTATACTATTAGACTGTTATTATTAAGCTATTAATTTAAGTCAGGACTCAGTCCGAAGCAGTATGTTTTTAGTGTTATTTTGTAGTGTTTTCCCGTCGTGTTATCTTGCGGGATCTACAGGGCGTGGAGATTGGGGTTGGTTCTCTGGAAGTAGCGCGACTGCCATGCTTGAGGCCCATGTACACGTCCCATAGCTCAAGACGTGCGTAGATAATCGAAAACTTCACAATGCGCGTAGTCCCATTTGTGACAGCCTGTCCTTGTCTATAATTACAGTCAGGACGTGTTTTATATATATATATATATATATATATATATATATATATTATACGCTTCATTTAAATGGGCAAATAAAGCCAGAAAACTGAAATTTGGAGCCAGCATCGAGGAGTACTGACAGGTGGCCACCTATCCCAGGCAATTTGAATTTTCGAATACGGAAGTTCGCAACAAATGGGCCGCGGATTGTGGTCAGTCTGGCGTCGTTTTGATTGTGGTTCTTAAACTTTATGTCACTGTTTATATTTATCTTAGTTTTCCTTATCGTCATGCTTTCGTCATAAAATAAGGTAATCAGGCTGAAAAGCACTATTTTTGTAAAAGAATACTTGTTCTGGTATTTGAAAATATGAAGTGGTGTAGTGCACTGGGGCTAAGTACACGTCTTTGAAGCGTTGATAGCGTAAGTAATTCATAAGGAAAAGGAATTTCATTATCTTACGGAATCTGAGTGTTTCTTATTATGTCCACAAAATTCTTTTGTGAGCCAGTCCACTACCCTATAATCTTCACAGAGTATGTATTTAATACCTGTCCGTTTTTATATTACACTGTCGTCTATACCAGTTTATCCCAAATAGTCTGTTAGAGATTTATAAACTGATGTTTTCGTACATGTGTACATAGTTATTTCCAGTTTCTGCTAAGTTCTATTTCTTATATGTAAATATGATGCTCGGGTCTCTATTTTCCTTCACTCCCACAGAGTGAAAAATTATATTTAATAACCACACATAGCAACAGGTAAAATTATGCTTTATGTGGTACATAGGTCTATTTTGTATTGAGATTTATTCAAATTGATAATAATAGGTAATACACATTTCAACTTGTAATGGCAGAGTACATTGATTCTATTTTATAACCATTTATCTTTTGTCTAAGCAGAATGTTGATTTCACCATTTTCGTTCTACAGACGACATAGTCCTGTCTCTCTTAAAATTGTCTTTTTAAGATCAGTGAAAACTATTTTTTATCTACAGTATAACAGTGACAATATAAATTTTATGTTGCCATGGAAATGCACGAAGAGAAGGAGGAATCTAAGATGGAAATATCAACATAGAAGGAATCACAATTACGAGTGTAGTAATTTATACGCCTAAGTACATGTTAATGCTTTCGCTTTAGGAATGCAGATAATGGAGTCGGTGATGCTTTTTTTTAACTTTGTCGTAGCTGTTTATAGCGATTTCATGGCGCATAAACAGCCTCTGCTTACAGTATATTGAGCAGCCGAAGATGGCGAATTGCCATAACATATAGTGCATACATCTAATGTTGTAATTGAAATAAACACTTATTTATTTGTGTTGACGGTTTCCATAAAACTTTAATTTTGAAATAATGTTTTGTTACACATTCTATTATTCTTGCACAACATATAACATTTAAAAGTCATATTCGCACACGCAGTCAACTATTTCAATTTGCATCGCCCTGTTTGAAGAGGGTGAATTTATTTTTACGAAGCTTTGTGTTTCGAGGGGCTCTGAAACAAGGCTCGATTAAAACGTAGATTTCGACTTCTCGTATAAACAAGTCCGTTTTCGATATCAGACACTTCGTTGAGCAACACAGCAACAAGAGGGAAATTATAGACCACACAAAGCTACATTTTTGAAATACCAATGTTAATGGAATTTCTCTGCCCCGTATCAAAGCATTTGCCCTAACCCTATCAGCATTTCAGCTTTCCGTTTGCAATTAGCGTTCACATAAAACGTTTGAACAAAATGAGCCGGTAGTGAGGATGATAATCGTCTCCGTAGCAACAGGACAGATGAGTATTTCGTAAGTAAGGGTTTTATAGGTGCCTTTTTAAATAAGTATATGCTTTCCACATGTACACTTTTTATATCTTAAATTACACAGAGAGTGAAATTTGGAACGGGTCGTAAGTTTATACAATCAAATAGTATTTTAAATTTAGAGTTAATGAACAAATAATGTTAAACATGAATTTGAGATAGTGTTTTATTTACAAAGGTTTGTACGTAATGACAAAATTATGTGAAAATGAAATTCTATATAATTGAAGTAATTTATTGAACAAAATACTTTTTTTTTTAATAAGGGACACAATTAAGCAAGTCCTTGAAGCCATTTCTTCGTGTTACACATCCCAATAAAGTTAGTATTGAAATTTAGTCGTCACCAACAGCCTAAATTGTTATTTGAAATTATCTAAACTTTTAATCATAGTAAATTTTATAAATAACCCAAAATTTGTCTGACAGGAAGCAATCTGTTGTACATCCGGGCTCAATTCTTTTCTTTGTCACTGACCAAGAAAATGGCGTCATTTAATGAATAACGTCGTACCAGAAATTGTTATTAATTTTCTGAGATAAAAAGTTATCGCACCTTTGTTTCTAGACGAGCAAAACTTTACCGATGAAATGCTAAAAGCCATAATAATGTATGCACATGCAACCTATCCCCCCCCCCCCCCCACGGTTTGTGTCAGAGCTTATATATGCAGTTAGGAAGAGCGGAGTGGGAGTAATATGTCGTTTCCTTGATTACCAGAAAGTTGGAAGATTAGTTCTTTAGCTTTGGAAGTCGCCGCTTGTTTACGTGTGACGTCAGGATACCTTAGCTTATTTGTACTTTTCAGTGCTAGTAATTCATTGGCCACTCTACCAATGGCGGTGTGGAAAATAATTAGGCAGTCTTTTTATGTTGCAATTTAGTTTTTAAGAAAGAAATTAGAGTTGATTGAGATAACTTGCCAGTTGTGATTTGGACGGTAACTACCTTTTATTAAGGACCTGCCTGCTTGGAAGTCAGTCAACAATGTTGACACCTGACTCCCTGCTTCTAGTTAAACAGTCCACACTACCTCGTTTTCTCTGTTGCGTTTTTCCTTCTTTTATATACTCTTCGTCTCTTTTCTTTTACATGTTACTTTCATTATCCGTCTTTATACTCTTCTTCCTCTGCGGTTTCTCCGCCTTCTTCTTAATTCTATTGTTTTTGTTTGTCTATCTAATGCTTCCTCTTCTCCGTTTCTCTGTCTTCGTACCTCCACTTTTCGGTTTTATTCTCATCCAGATTTTCTCCTTGTTGTCTTATCCTCTCCAGCTTCTTCATCTCTTTCTTACGGCACCCAAATACTTTTGTATCTCTTCCACCACTTTTATCTGTTCTCCTTCGTCTTATTTCCATTCTCATTAGTTTTCAGACTTTTCTTCACAAATTCCTCTTAAGTTCTAGCCTTCATCATCTTGTTCTCATTATCTTTCACGTATTTGTCTTGCTTATTCTCTACACTTTTCTTTCTGCCCATTTCTCATTTGCTGTTCAGTTTCTGGACCGGTTATAATAATTTTATTAAATCTGCAAACCTCTACAGTTGAAACATGACCATTAAATAATAAAAGACTCTATTCATTTTACACGTACCAGATTGCGCTTTCAGTAACAACACAATCAGCTGAAGATGGAAATCTGAACCCTCTCATTTTAATTTATAAGCCTCAAAAATAAAATGGATTTGTCGCACCTAAGCGTTTCAGTTAATGGTTTAAGAAATCCGTATAGATTTCAGATTTCTGCGTCAACTGCAGCCCAAAATAAGTCTTTCTAAACAGCCATAAGTTTACAGTTGTCTGAAGTGAAGCGATCCAGTCAGAGCGAACGTTCAGCCAGCGAATAAATTGTACATACGAGTACATTCAGTCAGTAAATTTACGATACCTGCAGCTGCAGGCAGCAAGTCGACTTTACATCATTCTTTGTACAAATTTAACAACAATTTCTTTTGTTTTTCCATGAAAGCTATTGTTCCGATTAAGTTACATTCCCTGCTCCTGGGCTGTTGGCTGTCTAGTTACTGCTCTTAATGTCAATGTCGGGTTGGTTTTTTTAACAAACAAACAAGTGGAAAGACTATAAACGTTCTCATTATATTGTACCTCGTTCCGCCATTATTGCAGCATATCATACTAGTCTTAATTAATAGCTGCCAAGAGACGGACTCTCGTTCTGTTGCCTGGTAGCGTCCCGTCGAATTTGACTTCTCCAGACGTCTCCAAAGATCCTGTTTCATTTGTTCAGAGTGACTGGGGAGACTTTTGACTTTTCCCTGAAGGGTGTAAAGATTTCCTTTCAGTTTCGAACTTCTGGTTTATTTTTATTAGGTGCATTATCAACTAAGAGTTTCAGAAATAAGTAGATGTGAGCTAAATTGATTTGGATGAAGACTGGGCCCATTTGCGAGTTTTTATGGTCATGATGATGGATTTTTGTTATTCATAACAGCGAGGATTTTCTTGATCAGCTGAGTGACTCAGAAGTATTTAATTCATTCATTTTTCTTTCTGTGATTGCTGTTGTGTTGCCGGGGTTACGCGTGGTCTCTGGTTTTACCATATGAGGACGTCTCATCCGGAGACGGTAAAATCCACTTTCGGGAGCTGTGACGATGTCTAGGTATATCGACGGTATGAAGAAAGTAACTTGAACGTCCACGCTCTGGCCGTCTTTCGAATTCGTGACGCCACCTGTCCAGGACCGTGCCCACAAAATAAAAACCCGCCGAACGATAGAAATTTACCACTGTAAATGTCGGTAATCGGAAAATATTGTGATTTTATGATTTAATATCTCCGTGTGGGGGCGGGGCGGAGAGGAATAAACCCACCGTACCCCTACGTGTCGTAAGAGGTGGCTAAAAGGAAAACCTAGTTCTTGGGGGTAACTCTGTCTTCGGGAGACATAAGTTCGGATGCTGGGTCCTCCAGGGTGGGGGATGGGCTTGGAGCTAACAAGTAAGAAATTACGAAATCCAAGAAAGCGACCTATTTAAATAATGAAAACTGAAGGAGCTTTTGTAGAAAGCCAGGACCCACACAGGGCTGTCGAGCCAATAACGATGATGATGATGATTTCATATTATTTACCCTTCCGTTAAATTACGTTTAATAATTGGAGAAATGAAATGGTATTTGTGGTTCGAGTTAAGTGGCGAATTAACCTATTATAATTCTGTTTTCTCCACGGAAATTTGCCAACGTATTTAAGGAAAGGAAATTTTAAATAAATGGCACTTCAGACTTTGTGCTTAAAAAGAAATTCCGGAAATTAAAAACCCAGAAAGTAAATTTAATTCCCTTTTATACGGAATCCTTAATTATAATTTTCTTTTCGCACATACTCGAGCCCTTAAAAGACCCACCCTTTGAACCCTTATCTTCGGTTTTATTTCTAATTACCTCATACTTTTTACAAACTGTTGGTTTAAGATTAAGAAATCCAGTTTTTAAGAGAAATAGAGTAAAAAGCGGTTTCTGTCCTTTGTACGAAAGCGCTTCGTTATACGCCAACTTTGTATAAGTACTCTTTCTAGTTGATAACTGTGAGCTTGATAATGCATTTTTCTTTCCTGCTTCGTTGTGCGACTCTATATCAACTGCATAGTTTATTTAGCTCAGAATTTAAAAACGTAATACTTGTAAGTGTTATATTGGTGAAGGCCTGGAACGAATATAACTTGTAGGATTTGACGTTTTCACGGCGATGAGTCTCAAGATGATACTCATCGCCCTGATTATAGAGGCAGCAAGGACGTCTAAAACGTTGGTAAACTTCTACGAGACGGCGCTACAAACCACAAGACATATCTTCGTATGTATCTAGTTTAGTATTGAATTCAAAGGCCACTGTCTTCTTAACAGGGCAGTATATTTTTGGGGGAGGGGAGGGGGAGAAGATAACGTGGACAACTGTCAGCTTCTCAATAATATGTTCTATAGAGGAAATTAGATGTGGTTGTCAAGCTGTATTCCTGTTCAGTCTGCATCTCTGCGCCTGCGCATTGTATTAGGTTCGCATAGTTTTATTGCCGCCAGGCAGTTTGTGTGACAGAGATACAACGCCCCGCTCACCCCAGTGGACCACAGCAGCCACCCTCCCTCAGATTTATCTCCACAGCATGACGTTATCTCGCGGCCAGAGCTGGCGTCGCCACTGCCCGGCGACCCGGCGCCTCTAACAGTTCCATAATTCTGGGGATAAACGGCCAGACAAGGCTTAATTAATACACAGGACACAGTGGGAAATTACGTGACGTTTTTCTGTATCTATCTTGCTTTATAATAAATTCCCAATCGCTGTAGAATATATCCTCAGTTTCTGACTAACAGAATAACTAGCTCCATGGCGCTGGGTCTTCCTTGACGAGGGGATGGTTACTCAGCTGGTCGTCAACCATTTAAATCCAAGCCATTCCCTGTTTTACTAAGATGCACTTCAGTTCTGTTTTTTATCTGTGCCCAGGCATTTAAGTCGACTGTTCTCTTTAAGTTCTCTGATTGAAATTGTGTGTGCATTTCCATTGCCTCTCCCAATTAATTGCACATGTTCCGTCCATCTTATTCTGAAAAAAAAAATCGGGAACTATTTCGCAAGGAAGCGGTTTAAACCATCGCAGGTATTATTACAGCATTTGCTTGGAGGAAATGAAGAAAACCACGAAAATCCTCACTCAGGACCTTAATGCCCAGAATCGATTTTGGGACCTCTCGAATACGAAGCAGGCGGTTTAATCGTCTTCTAACGGTATTAGGTTGAATTCGGTATCTTAAATGGCCACGTACACGTGATGGCTTGAAAGGGGTACCCAGCTTTCAGCAGAAGCAGCTGTTTAGCACGTGTATTACGAGCTCCGTGTTCTCTTTTACAATGGTTTTATTTCAGGACTTATGCGCCTTGTTGTAACATATTTTGTTCCTTGTGTGTGCATTGAAAAGTGTTGTGTTAAGATTGTACGGAGATTTTCTTCTACACGCGTCAATTTCTTCGAATTAATTGTGTAATAAAATGTATAGTTTTCTGAGAAATATGAAGAATGTTTACGAAATTCCTGCTAACCTCCTCTGACTTCCAGAATGAAGTCTTACGACTCGCGACCGCGTTGTCGGATTTTGTAGTAATGTTTCTTTTTAAAAGAGTCGCTTCTTTAAATTTTCAACCCACAAAATATCTGTAACTGTTGAAAATGGCTGAATTTTTTCGTTTTACTGTTGTCAATATAGAGGCTACAGATAGAAGAATACATTGCAGTGGCTAATAACTTGTTCATCTAACTTACCCTTCTACAAACACCACCTCAACACACCCAACTCGTTTGGCAGGCTCATAGCTTTACAACGTAATTGTATTGGACAGATCGCGTAGGTTAAGACACACTTTTACTTTTGAGTACTTCTTATGGCCTGACCTTCGTCCAGCATGCCTTGTTGTAATGTGGTATTCAGGAATGTTGCACGTCTGTACCAGATAATATTCGCGTAAGACTTTGAAGCTGCACAGTAGAACCAAAACCTGTTGTTTAGATGCTTTGTTGCAAAAAGTAAACTTTAAAATTCTTCTGAAGATATCGGGAACGACGGGAATTATTATTATAATGTGGAGAGGCTCAGACGGTTTGATGATGGTTTGTTGCAACGGAAGTTTAGTGCCAAGCCAGCCTATGTTGGATTTGTGGTTAACGAAATGTGGCCGAGAACGGAGAAGGGTTTTTTTACCCGAGAACTGCAGTTCCCTTGCCACGAGTACTCGATACTCCTACAACATCGCCCATGCATTGAGCGGCAGCTTCGATCAGCCAACTCGTTGCTGTTTCCTCATGTGGTACTTCACTGAATACACTCCTGGTTTCTCTGAGTAAAGTTAATTTTTAAATTGGTCGAACTAGATGAATGAAGCCAAAACTCGATAGACATTACTATGCAATAGGAGACATTGTGTTGGTCCTTGCAAAACATGGTATTGTTCCACCTAAACGATACATAGTCTCACCCCATCCCAGCAATACCAGTATCTGTCCGTGAATCAGATAAGGTAGGGAATCACAGGCGTGACCCTAAGTGAACTACTCATCTTTATGAAGTTCCCGACAGGCTGTAGTTCATCTTGTGTACTGCAATTTTTCATCACACAGCTGTATACATTATGCAGTATTTTGAGTTGTTTTGTACCCAGACTTGTGTCGGTTTATAAAGGTTATTAAAGTCTTCTGATTCAGATTAGCCATTTTTCTGTATCTGTCCAATGGCCTCCTTTCGCTTCTATCTGCCATATCATCCTCAGTCCTTTTCATTCACCTCCTCTCGTTCTTCCTGTGTTCGTTGTGGCGTCCACCCTATAACATGTTTGGGCCGTTTGTTGTTTCCCATTCTTTAGATCTGTTAATACCATATTGTTTTTTTTATAATCCAAGATGGAAGTTTCTGGATGAATTTTTCTCTAATTGCGTGATTTCGGATTTTGATCCAGTCTTTGTTTCTTTAATTGCTGTTAGACAGATTGATGTTGCTGTAACACAGTAGCGGACTGGCTTTCTTCTCTTTTTGTGGACGCATCATGCAGTGCACGTTCTGGTTCAGGCCTGGGCAGGTCTTATAAGGCCAGGCTACTAGTCTGTATAGCTTACGCGGTTAAGGCTGACCACTTCTGGGCCACAAATGGCTCCATTAAAACGTGTCTGTCCCAGCGTTGATGATTTCTATCTTATCCGTTCATCTGTGTGTGTGTGTGTGTGTGTGTTTCTCATAGTATTTTTTAAAACAGTTGATGAATTATAATGACACTAGGAGTCACTGCATCTTTGTAGTCTTCAGTTCACGAAGCAGCTGTTCTACGGAGGTGGAAGCAACACGTGATGTGAGGTTCTGTGGTAATTGACTTGGAAAGGTGTGTGACTTTTAAGAGTAATTCTTGATAACTTAAAACAACATGACTAGCGAGCGAAACTTATATGAGCTTTTTGTGAAGTCAGATTATTCGGAAAAGTTAAATTATTAATTGCGTAAAATGACAACAGGTCGTAAGAAATATATCAGTTTTAAGATTCGAAATGACACGAAGGCAACTAATCATTTACACACACACACACACGAACGTTTTGACTAGAAATGGAATAGGTTTTTCACCCCTGGCTTACTTCAACTGTGATATTCTTTATGTTCCATTCCAATTCTTATTTCGACGTTACGTCCTGTCTGGAATACACACGGCATCATCAATAACCTTCTAGTCACTGTAATTTATTGTCATTCATAATTTTCACATGTAAAATCTTGCATTATACACAGGTAACCTATTAGGACTTGCATCTAACATAATGGGAGATCAGTAGGTGCTGTCAACCCACTGCGGTACAAGTGCACTAACATGCAAGTGATCCCACTGACACGTGTTTGATACGTAAAACGTCTCGTCTCGTCTCTTTCGGAAGTGTGGGTAAAGTTTGGAAAGTATATAGCATCACACAAATGGGCACATTCTTAGGAGTACATTGATCTCTGTGTTGGCAACTTTCATGATCAGACGAGGGTTAAAATTATGTTTGTTCGATAATTTTTTCTGTGGGTTAACTGTTCGGAGTTGTGTCAGAATGATACGCGATTTTGAATTTTTAATAGGTGGAAACACAATCTTCGACCTTTGGCTTTTGGTAACACTATAATGTGGATCAAATTTGAAATCAAATGGTTGTTTTTAGTATGTGGAATTTTGTCAGAACAGGAGACAAGATTGGAAAGGTATACTGTTTGGAGGACACTGAAATTCCAAAGGTGTTTTTTACGCCGCGTCACGGGCGATGACGTCAGCATGCCTCTGACGGGAATAATAATGCAGCAGTGGTATCAGAGGAAACATTGATATCCAGATCATTGTTGTTAGAACGGCGTGATCCAAGGTCACTGTTGAAACAACTTGCTCGGGGGTCACTCTCGGTAAGAATGTGGTGTTGGACGCGGCAGTCAGACAAAGAGAGATGGACGGGCCCAAAAAATGTTCTTGGCTGACTCCCAAAGCGCGTAGAACATCTATAAGCGTTTAGAATTTGAAATAATTGAAACAATAGTAGTTTCTTATTCATGTTTTGGCAGGACTATAAAATAAATGTTTCTTATAAGATTTAGTTGAAGCTGCGATTGTTGGGAACATTTAATAATGCTGCCTTTCCGCACTATTTGATTACAAGACCAGGATCCGCCACTGAATTTCAGTTATAATAGAGCTGAAATCGCTAATAGATCGTTTTAAAAGCAGATCATTGTAATTATGAAGCAGGGCATACCAGGCGCCGAGAAACAACTTAGACCATGGTGTCACAAAACCACTTTGCGAAGCATTAAACCATCTGTTTGTCTTATACTGAACAGTTACTCAGAATGAAGACTCTAATAAGAAAGTTCACTATATAAAACCCACAGATAATTACTGTTCAGTAACAGCATTAACCCTGTCAATGCTACACACGCACAGAAGCGGTCTGAGTTTATTTGGTGCTTGGTAATATCAGTGTGGGGGGAAAAATGTCCCACCAGAGAATAATACTAGCCAGAATCAGACACGTAGCATGGAAAGGGTTAGGAAGACCTGAAGACTACATTTTGCAAAATAAGAAGAACTTGATAACTTGGACAAGTGAGAGTGTTGAGAAATTTCAAGGATTTCTCATGACCACAAACTACCAAGAAGCGATGTTTCCAAGGTGCTTCTGGTGGATGAAGATGAATGTCCATACAAGCCAGGTGCCCTAATCTGTGAGAAACAGGCGGTTGAGATGCCAGTGAAAACTGCAGCCAGAAGAGGATAAGGCAGTAGACAAAGAGAGAGAAAGAATGTACAAGGTCCACTGGACTCCATACAGCATCCCACTACTTCATCACCGAGGCGTTCTCTCCTTTCTCTGCTTCTCTTCTCTTCTTTCCACCACCTGGTTCCACTTTTCCTCTCTCTCCTTCTAGTAAGCAATACAAGTCAGTCACAGTGTGACACGGATTCAGGCCGGCCGGTTGCTATTATTGTTTAACCATCGTTGCTTAGTAACGTTTAAAATGTGTGCCTTCACCTCCGGTTTGTGTTCATGTGCAGATAGTGTTACCAACAATAAGTGAAGTGCTAGAAATCTTCAGTGATGACGTTCTCCGACGTTTCATTTGAATCGCCAAGTCTTTTTCAAAGTTGGTTATTTGATGCATATGTTCTTACAGTGCAACAGGTTTTATCCATGTGTCGTGGTGTTAAACCTCCATATCGTAGTGATGTTTGCTGAATTAAGTTGGTACAACCCTATGTCGCTACGTGATTTGTGTCTGTCATTCGTGTTGTGCACTCACAATGCCGCATGTGTTTCGATAAATATCTGATATACCATCCCCGCGTCCTTTTGTTTCTGTGTTTATTCTGCTGTTGATATGATAATGTCCGTGCTAAAATTGCCAGATGTGTTTGGAGGAGACCTGAAGAATATATCCTGGTTTGTAATAGACGTTAAGAAGTTTGTGATCGCATGACGTGCCTTAAAATTTCATAGTTTTTATGAAGGCTGTATTAAAATACATTTTTATATCGGTGTTGCAGTTCGATTCTGCTTTTGTCCCATTTCCTTCCAAAGAAGCGAATATATGAACACGAATTCCTGTTTAGGCGTCGTTTAATATAGCAATTATCTCGATAATGTTTTTGAATATGGTTCTAAACATTCTGGATTATTCCAGGTTGTCTGACGATTAGGGGTCTGACATATTTAGACACTTTTGAGTAGGGGTTTGTCTCCTTTCTAGGCAGCTAAAGGATCAGATAGATTTTTCCACTTCACCAGATGTTTCGTAAAATGTTATTGTCAAAAATCTAAAGTGGAAATAATTCTTTTTGTTTCCGAATGATTGCTCTAAAGGAACCAATCTATAGGAAAAGTACGTGACCATTTTAGTAACCAAAGCGTGAAACACAGCTCGGTGTTTTTGTAATGCCATAATACCATCTATTCTGCGAAACAAAGTTACTCGAAAAGGAGTTATCCATAATATGGTGATTCCAAGATGGTACAGCTTTAAAGGTTTGTGAGATGAAAGAGTATTTGAACCCATTCCAAGCTACGGACGTGGTATCTCGTTTTAAAACACTGGCTTTTGTAGAGTGGGTTTGTTTGGTGTTCGAGAAGATCAGTGAAAGAATTGTCCTCCTTAATCTCACTACAGTTACTGGTTACTAAGAACGTAAATTGTACGTTGTCATAGAAATATCGATTGCTGCAAGCGATTAAAAGTGAGTGGTGATTGTGAATGCGACACTCGTAACATGAAGAGAGCCAAATCTCTCGGCTGGCTTCAGCAGTGCCGCGGACAACGCCAGCATTCCCCGGATCCTCCCAGCAACACCTGCTGGTACGATGGCAGTGGACTTCAGGATCGGCCATGGGCAAGCTCGGATGAACTGCAGAACTCGAGGTGAGGGTGGAACTTACCGCATTTCAATACGTTCTTGCGGGTCGAATCCTTCCCAGGCAGACGCCTTGCGATGACAGGGCACCCGGACCAAGGGTCTTTCTAAAGAATTTATTGTTTCAGAATAAACGTTTTGAACCAGAACAGGCCATCGAAGGCTAATGCGTGTTAATTTAAAGTCTAGTGATTTGTAGTCGCACTGTGTAGAACTATATATATGTTATTCGACACTTGTCGCTTCTTGGTTTGTTTAATAGCGTTTTATCAAATCTGTAGCACGTCGAATAACTGGGTTATTATGAATGTTGATTGGTAAGGATGTGGAAAATAGCGGTCATGGCCTGTTTAAGGTAAAGCATTAACGGTGGGTTTATCGCAGATCTGATGCTCAGGACGAACTCTAGACCTAGGAGTCACTTATTTTTCAACCTCATCGTATCTGTTTGATTACATAATTAAGAAGCCATTTTCCTTCTTTTGTAAGCGTTTAATTGTCTTGGTCCTTGACTTGCTCCAAATAGAGGAGACCTACAGCTGCGAGGTGTATGGGTGTGGTGGTGCCCACAGAGAATCGAACAGGGCTGACTCATGTCACGCCTAGGCAGTGGCCTTCGTCAAGGCAATGCGCACTGTGCCTCGGGCTGTGGAGTTGGTTTCTGTGCTGAAGATTACATCTGCCGTGTGCACAGCAGGATAGTGCAATATTTCTGAATTACATTTAGCATTTTAAAAATTACAAGTAAAATGGAGACCTCTGATTCCAGTTCACAGTCTCCAGTCGGGCGCGCTCTGTCTCGAGTTTCAAACTCTCTCGGTGCACAGATACGAGGCACGTCCCAAAAGTAAGTTTCCCTGGGGCCGTTTACAGAAACAAAACACAATTTCATGGAAATATTTATTGCAACAGATACAGCAAGTGTCCAGCTATTTTTCAACATATTCGCCACCGGAATTGAGACATTTGTCATACCGTGGGACCAACTTTTGAATACCTGTGTCGTAGAAGTCTGCCGCCTGGGATTGGAACCACTGTGTGACAACCATCTCCGCCTCTCTGTCATTCTCAAAACGCTGACGCTGACGCTGACCGGACAGGAATTTCTTGAGGTGTAGGAAAAGATGGAAATCACTGGGAGCGAGGTCCGGGCTGTAGGGTGGATGATTAAACACCTCCCAGCTGAACTCCTGCAGGAGACTTGCTGTCCGTCGAGCCGTGTGCGGCCTAGCGTTATCACTGACCGCACTTCACAGTCGGCGGGAACTGGAATAAGAATCTCCATCTTCAACAGCTGCAACGATGCTACTGTGAGAACGCGGGAAGTGCCGTTAGTGCATGCACCATGCTACGTCATTGCTCTATCACGTACGCACAGTCGCTTCGCGCAATATAAGGTTTGCTAGCTGTGGGACGAGTGGGAAACTTACTTTTGGGACGCGCCTCGTATTTGTCCTCGATTTTGTCTGGTGCCTTGTGACGGAAGAATTATTACAGTGGGTTGGTCTGGCATCTAACAAGTCGTATCTTGTGGCAGAAATATTTGTTGTCCAAAAACATTGTTTCTGTGGGCCGTGTTACACATTTCCTGACTCTTTGAAGTGGTAAGAATAGTGACACTACTAACAGCAGCAACAGCAATAGTAATAGTAGCATTTATTTGTGGTTTTTTTAACGATGCTGTAAGTAGCTCAGTGTGTATAGTGTTGGATGGTTGGATGATTAAAGAATTGGAAAGAGTGTGGAAGGAATCGGTCGTGACCTACTTGAACATATTATCTAGGCATTTTTATGGAGAGACTAAGAAAAACCATTAAAAACTTCAGTCAGGATAGACGGAATCGAGGAACCTAGGACCTCTCGAATACAACTCTCACTTCAAGTCGCTCGCATTCACTTCTTAGTTCAAGTTAGGTTGATATTGAACTGAAGCAGATTTTTCTCAACTTTTCTTCCCCTGCCAACCGTCATTCCACCATTTCTCCAAACTCTTGTATTACTGCTCCACCAGGTGACCCAGCAGCATACGATCATGCATTAATTAAATCCTAAGTTAGGGACTTCATCTCATGACCCTGCAGTTGAGTGATCTCGGAGTAAATGTAGTTTAGGTTTAGCTGTTGCTATCTGCTGTTGGTTTTACTTATACTTTTTATGAGGCTGATTGTCGGTTGCTGAAGGAATAACCTGAACTACGGAATGAACGCGTTCCTACGTTTATATTGATGTAGCCTTTGGGTTATTTACCGGCGCCTTTCAGCTGCATAATTTCCAACATAGCAACAAACTGAGGGATGTTTGTATTAATGGTGTATACGAAAGGTGTGGAAATATGTAACCTTATTTTGTTTTCAGGTACTACCTCAATATGTATGAGCCGGGATAGCTCAGTCAGTATAGTGACTGGCTACGGACTGGACTACCGGGGTTCGATCCCCGACGGGGGCAGAGGATTTTTCCTCTAGCCTCTGCGTTCAGACCGGCTCTGGGGCCCACCCAGCCTTCTCTACAATGGGTACCGGGGTCCTTTCCCGGGGGTAAAGCCGGCCTGGGCGTGATGCTGACCACTCACCCCCATCTAGTGCCGAGGTCAAGGAAGAGAGGAGCTATACCTCCACTCCCCCCAAACGCCTACATGGCGTCTAGTGGGACAAACTTTTACTTTTTACCTCAATATGTAGTAGAAGGGACAAAGACAGATCACTAGTCGTCTGACGAGTTTGAACCCTACACCTTTGTAATTCAGCTCGACTTCACTCTCCTGTGTATCTTTTATTTAGTCATCGAAATACTTGTAAAAGTTATTTGATTTTGGAGTTGGAGTATTTTCTGTGATCATTGTAAGCCTGTCTTCTGGATGAAAGACTGACGTGACGTTTCGGCTTGATTGCAAGTTGTAAGTTTCCTTTCCACGTAAAAAGCTCAAGCCTCAGAAGTGCCTTATATTTTTATCCTGGTAGTATTTTAGTCTTCTAAGAAAATTCTTCCATAACTGTGTTTTTATTTAATTTAGTCGACATGTTTTATTGTCGAAAGCTGTCTTTTTACATCTTGAAGAAGTAGTCCGGCCACGTGTCACTATGAAAGACTCGAACGTGAGAATTTGGTTTAGAAAGATTTTTGTGGGAATAAGCCACACTCTCATACAATAGCCATGAAGAGAAACATGGATGCTTCTTATTCAGTATGTCAGAATGTGATGAAACACATTCCGTGTTTACTCGCTTGTTTTTCACCCGTTAATAATTAATGATGTTTTCTCGTTTCATGCTACGTGAGAAAGTCTGTGGGTAAATGAATAATTAATTTTCCCAGTTATTTTTTATAAAATTATTCGTATTTCCATTTTGTTAAAATTATTGTCAGACTCGTTTGTTATTGTATATAGGCCGTGCAGAAGGAACGTACATTTAGAGTGTTCTGAAAGAAAGTATTGAGGAAAATATTTGGTCCTGTGTGGAGAATAGAATATAGAAAATTACATAAATATATCTTCCTAAAATGTATTTAGGTAAAAATAATACACTTGAATTAACACAGTCATTAATATTAAGGAGATGTTTAACGCCACTTCATTACCTGAAATTCTTCTGTAGTTGTTAATAGAAGAATGATTATTAATGACGAATTGGCAAGAATTTGGATTGAAACGGCCATGCCCTAATTTAAGTGAGGCATATTAATTCCAGATTTGTCTAATTGGACAGAGAAAAACAGGATCTTTTAATGGCAGGAATCTTTGTTGACTATGAGCCTTCGGGATCACTAATCACCCAAATATTTTTTTATAACCTGCACGTCTATATGCTTAATGTAACAGCGGTAATATAAACAAAAATAACAATATGATGGTGTTTGAAGAATCATAAGGGGAATTTTCTTTTCGTAGTTATGAAATTATATAATTTTTATTACCGAAATTTAATATCTGTTTTCTCTATGGTTCCATTCTATCATAACTGTACAAGTAATTTTAAAATCTAGCTTAAGTACTACGCAGATAAATTTTATTTCCAAAAAAATACTTGTGTCAAAGGTACATTCGTTATTATGCGATTTATATGAATCAGAGACGCGGGGCATTACTGAGCTGCTAGATGCAATGATAAAGTATTCTGCAATTCATCATATTTCCACTTGTTTGTTTCCTTTTGTAGCAGCGGACTACGTGTCGTGATGCTGTCAGCCATTATTATAAGGACATTTGCCTCTGTGTAAAGCCCCCATCGTGTTCCCAGTTCTTACATTCTAAATGTCACTGTACTGACGAAGCTGCAGTAAGGACATCTGCACTTACGCTCGCCATATCCTTCCACCCGTGTTCCATAAGAAAGTATCCAGCAGGTTAATATAGCGGTAATGCTCTATATTTCTGTTCCGAAAGTATCGCCTAACGTCGCTTTGTCATAAATAGTGATTACGTATTTGAATATAGGTCGTGGCCTGTTTTAATGTACTTTCCGGGCATTTGCCAGGAGGCGTCGTTCTGAAGTGGGGACTTGTACAAGGAACGGGACGTTTCAAAATCTTTGTCACTGCACTTGGATGTCCATCACCACCGCATGTGGGCATTGGTTTCTGTTCCTACGGCTTTTACCAATTGAACGGAGAAGATCTCATGCTGTTGGCAGCACGGATATTGATTTGACATGCGGAAAATAACGTTGGTTTCTGTTACTCTTCATACTCCACGGCTTACAAAGGAACGCGCACAAATTCATATTCCGTATTCTGGCTTTCTGAACAGACTTTCGGTCATCATCATACTCACCGGCGAGAGAACCTAAAATTTCACAAAGATATTTTTATACTTAATTGGATAATTTATTTAATAATTAATGAATATTGTAAAGAACTCTGTGGGTCCATTAGACATTTTGGAAATGTGGTGTTGAAAGTACTTTCTGAGCTAGTGCACAATTAGGTGGTTAAGTTTTTCGAGAGGTCAGTTTCAGTTTTATTTTCGCTTGAAGATAATATTTTAGTGGCGAGGGACTATATTTACTATTTCAAATGTATTGCAGCGTATATTAATTTATGAGGAAGAATTTGCGTATTACGAGTAAATTTTGGGGGATGTGGTATTTAAGAAATATGTTTAATAAAAGGAAATCGGATTTCTCATCACGGGAAAGTGTTATCGCGAACCAAAGGTGACTGAAAACACTACATTGAATGTTCTGAAGCTGTGTTTGCTTATCGTGGTTTATATGTCAAGGCGCAGCCTACACCTTGCTCGAAGTCAGTGTACCATGTTAGCATTAAGAGGCTCTCTACTTTCACCACAGTCTGAGGAAGGGAATTGGGCTTTACCGACCGGGGGATAAATCCTGTACTTACCTCTGTCGGAGCTGATGATTGTTGTTATAAGTTATTTAAGGTTGTTTAATAATGAGGGAACGTATTAATCACGCGTCCCCTCGTGCATCATGTACAGAACCTACTGCACCTTCCTCCCCTGCATGGGGTGGACCAGATTGTTCACCAACTCCACCCTGACGGTAATGTTGCAAGCTATGTCCCTCTCCAGGGACAGTGTCGTCCGGTGACGGACTGAAGTTATTAGTTTGTTTAGGAATGTAGTTGGCAGGTGATGATTTATGAATTATTAGTAATTCTCATTATTATTATATTCTGCCTTTCCTTATTACCTTCATTTCTCGTAAATTGTTTCTTTGTTTTTGTCATCCTTTCTCTCGTATATTTCTTGCCCTGTTTCCTGCTTTTTATTCCATCCTTCGTTTTTCTCTGCATTTCTTTTCTTTTCATTTACTGTCTTTTTCTTTCTTCTTGCAGTACTTTCAAGTAGGCCATGGTCCCTATTTCGAAATCCTGCTCACACTATTAATAACTACTTTCCCATCACATCCAACGATAAATATCTTACGAGGTTTAGAACACGTTGTTAAATAGCCTGAAAATCAATCAACTAACTCCAAGATCAGAGTCCTCTTTAACAGCTAATTGATTCAGCTTGCCATTTCAGTGCTATAATTTTACCCTCAAAGGCCCATTACAGTGTTTATGAATCCGGTTATACTAATTCAGTTTACATATTCACTCCTCGGGATGCTCCGAGACCAAATCTCTGCCCGGAGACAGACTATCCTGACTGAGGATTTTCGTGACATTCCCCGGCCACTGCCTTGAACCTCTCACCCAAGTTGTCCGTTTCCTTGAAGGTTTCCAATAAAAGTTCTGTGTGCATTTATTGTTTCCCGATGCGTGCTGTATGTTCTGTCTGCCTCATCCTGATAATGTCAAGCGAAGAATACAAATTGTGAGAAATCATTTGAGCACAGACGAAGAACAGGAGTGCTATTTATTGGACATTCCAGTAGGTGGTTCCAGTAACTACCACCTCAATGTGAAGTGTCAAGAAGACTGCTTTATATTCACTTATTTACTAAATTTGTTTATTTATATGCAACTTATTAAGTGTATAATACGTATATATCACATTCTCTTTAGTAAATACAATTTTGTCTTGAATATGCTTTTCTGTTTATAAATATTACTTCTATACTTCTAAATATTCCTCCGAGCCGTCGGTAAACTTCTACCAGGCTACACGGCGCAACAACTTAGAAGGCAGCCATCTTCAGACTCACCGCCGTCAAAATATCAAATCCTAAATCTTTCTTTCTTTCAAATTTGATAATTTCTTGTTTTCTCTCTTCCTTTTCCACATTTCGTTTCGTTTGTTTCTTTGTTGTCCTTCATTTTATGTTTATTTATTTCTCTTTCGTTTCTGTAATCTCTTAATTTTTGTTTAGTTTTTGTATTTATTTTTACCGTTCTTCTTGTCCATATTTTTCTTTTCTTCTAGTGGTCATAACGAGACCCGTTCTCTCTCGCAACACCCGAACTAGTGTTTCTTAGGGCGTAGTGCATGAACATTACAGCCATTAATAAGTACTGAGGTTACTGTTTACGAAGCTCGCCTCATTAGATATTTAATATCCTGTTTTTGGTTCAGGAAGCAAGGGGCTGAAGACGGTCTGGGATTATCACGATGGGGGTTGGGGGGGGGGGGGCTTGTAATGTGGTGCACAAACAGCCAGATGGGAAGGATTCAGTGGCCCAGTCGAAGCTGGGGTTACCTCTTACGCACGTTTCGGTATCAGGTATAGAAGCCTTGGAAGTCATTCAGCGCCACGGTTTAACAAAACTTTCTACTTGTCTGCTCTAATTATACTATATTTTACTCATAAAGTATAGTTGTTGAAGGTGATTCGTGATGCAACAGCTTTGTCATTTTTATGTGATATAAGAAGAATTACTTGACCTGGTCACTCAACCTTTGGTTACATCTGACGACTCAGTAGATGTGTGTGTCACATCCACTTTCACAAATGCAAGAGTTCCCAGTCATAGCGTGAAATTGGCTACAGTCACTTCTTCTCGGTTATTTCCAACTAAATATAATCCTTTCATCTCACTCGACAATAAATCCTACGTGTTTGGTAAGAGGACGTAAGTAAGCACGCCAACACTTTACTCTAGACCTGATTTTTATTTATTGAGCGCCACAGAAGTCACTCTGACGATGGTAACGATTACAATGGCTCAGTAAGTCGGATAGTGGTCGGGCTCTGTTACCACAGATGGTTAAACTACTTTGTTGATGCTTAAGACGTAGGTAGACTCAACCCTAGGAACTCCGTTCACGTCAAATACACCTCAGACAATGGTTTCTGTGCAGCGTTGTCTTGTGATGAATCAACCATTGTGGCAACGTTTTAGATAATAATGCTGTGGAAATATGCGAAGTGTTCTGACTGCCTTGTTCTTACACGAGTGGAGCTCATTGTGAGGATGGGATTTGTTATGACAGCGTGAGCAGTGGCATCTCACATCCTGCGGTACGTCAGGTGCCAGCGTGGGCTGGAGTGTTCTTAGAACAGCTCTCAGCGTGCGAAAGTGGACAAAGTGAACCGCGACTCTATGACGATTTCTCCTATCAAGTCACTGTTTCGTATTCTCCCGATAAATAACTTATTACTAAATGTACTCGTAGTGTAACAAATCAGGTGCATTTACCTTTGAATTTTTAATTCGTGAAAGCGAAATTTTAATGATGTCTTATAAATGTCATAAAACAGACTGGGTAGACGAGCAAGGACTTTCATTATAAAATTTAACTAAAATTAGTCCAGTGGTACTTGAGTAACGAGATGATGACATCGTAAGATACTTTTTTTAATTATCCAGAAAATTTTGCGGAAACGTTTATTGGGAAAGAAAATTCGTGTTTCTGTGTTCTCTATAACTTGTAACAGAAATGTATTTCGCTCTGATAAATAGTTAACGTCTTACACTTAAGACGCACGTAGAAACGCATTTAAAGTAGGTATTCATGCTTTTACAAAAATTGGGGTCGTGACAACAAACTGTAGCAAAACTGGCCGGTATTAAATTTCATGAAGTCCTTTCAGCATTACTCTGCATGTCTCATGATAACGGACGGAGGGAAATGGAAAATGTTTACAGCTTTTCATTGCAGAAACGTCAAATCTAACGTACACCATCTTCACCTCGTTGCCGTGACAACGTCGTTATGGTGGTCAAGGGTTGTGCATGCAACCCTCTCAGCACTGTAACACGCGTACTGAGATGTCAGCACCAGATGCATACAATCACTGCAATTAATAAATGTTTTGCAATTGATTAGTCGTATTAATTACTCGTTTAACGAGGGTGGTAATGGTTACATAGGTCATCTGTACCATTCAGAATAATAATAATAGGTTAGGCACTGATATTTATTTCCTTTCCATGTACAAACAAAGAGGCTGGATAATTTTCTCGTTTGTTCTGTTATGAGTAGGTTCCATGTGTCCAGTGACACAGACCAACTCCAACCGGGTGCGTAAAAATTTAGTTCACTATTTAGAAAATTCTTTTAGGCCTGTGTATTTATTGTGTTAATAGTGTGACGTTTGTATGCTGACGAATCCAAAATTTTAAATATGTCAGCATTGTTATCTTCGTGATCCACAACTTCATCATCAGTCCATAGCCCCTCCCTTCGTGCACTTATCTAAACACTGCTAAGAATATTGTATCCAGTGCCATATTTTCGCTACATCTTCTAATTCCATGGATACTGTTTTGTTAATGAGCAATAATAGGTTGAGAGAAAGATGTGTTGGCACTGTTCCGTCTCTGAGTTATACTTGATATACGCTACGTTATCAGTGTTGGTTTCAAATGTTTCACTGGAGCAAGTATAAATGTTTAGTGTTGAAAGCATTCCTCACTAATATAAACATTAAAATAATAAAAAGGACATTTATCAACTTACTGACAGCTTAAAACAGGATCAAAATCGAAACGACTATCTAAGGCAATAAAAAACACCCAACACAATTTCTGTGCTATTGATCAGTTATTGTCTTAAATCTTTATAAAATTAAGCGTAGCCGTGTTAGTCACTCCCTGCCTGGCTACCGAGTCCAAGGAATTCTGGAATAAAATCCGAGTATAAAGAGAACTGAGGACATCCCAATAGTGATGATGATGTTGATGCATATAAGCGCATCTGCCCATCCGTTCGTTGCGCTTATCAGTCCTGTACGTAAAGGTGGTTAAACTTTTGTGCAGCCTGTCGCGAACCGGTGTAGGTCGCTGTGCGTAACCACAAACTGCATGCGCCTGGCATGTCCCATTACAGATATCATTATTATTAAATAGATATTGATGTGAAAGGGTGATCACAAAACGGGCTTCACTACTCGTATTTGTACGTTTGGCTTATTACCCTATTTTGACCGTCATTTCCCGTTCAAAATGTTTCCGAAATTACACATAGGGATTAATTAATGTGTGTAAAAGTGTATGGAATAGCCGTGTATTTTATTTTGTTTACTATTACCTCGTAGATTTTTACAATTCAGTTCTGTGATTCTTAGTGCTTGTTGGGTTTCTAAGAGTGGTTTTGGATGTCATGACGTTTTAGCTCTAGCTAATGACTTTCATTGCGAAAAAGTGTTCAGCAATTCTTACCCTTTTTTAGCTGATACTTAGTCTTTTAAAGCCTGATGATAATTACATGTACCACCTCCCTTAATATAATAACTCTGGTTTTGCCCATAGAGTGCTTTCTGGTGGTTTCGTATGTTTTTCATAATAAACAGCGATTATTTCCGTAAACAGCATTAACCAACCAATGTTTGTAATGGAGACAATTATGTTTTGCTTGCGGTATAAATTGAATGTCTAAATATTATTTATATGGGGTTCCGACTGCAAAGAGTTACATATATAGAGAATGGAGAACTATAACTGTATATGAATATTCTGGACCTCGGCCCATGTTGAAAGTAAAAGGTCGGTTTTACGTTCGGCTACTTTGTCTCCGTGTACATTGCCCCTGGTACTTGTTGGGTAGAGGGGACGTGGCTGACGCAGAGAAAGGTAGAGTACACACCTGGCAGTGCCCGGTCGACCAGTGAAGATGTCAATGTGGTCTTCTGGTCGCCAGCGTTTCTGTAGACCTATGGAGTTCAGGTCTCTTCGGAGTATTCGTGGTTTGTTTAACGTCGCTGTCTGTAATCCACACTATACAGCGTTGAATGACGGGATGAATAATTAATTGGAAAGGATACTGAAGGGTGCGGCCTAATTTTAGATAATATCTTGGCGTTTTCCTGGGGGTACTACGGAAAACCTATCAAAACGTAAGAAATGATAGCCGGCCTCCTGGCTTGGACTTGAACCAGAGACTAGCGAATACGAAGCAGGGATGACAACCACAGGACTCCTACGTTATAAAGATCTTTTAAGAAGATAACAATTTCCGAAACACGTTGACCCAACAATTTCTACAACTAGGGTGAGCTCCTTTTTCATTTTGCAAGAGTCGAAAAGGCTTGCACAAATGAAATGATGTTTTCTCATTGCGCTTGCGCAGTGGCCATTACTTTGCCGTGACATGAACTCGAGCCTCAGGTGGTGCTCTTTTCCGGTCCCGCCTGTCACGAAGCGGCCCACACCTTCACCTCTCTCTGTCTCATATTTGGGTCAGAACTGGTCAAGTGTTGTGGAGTGGTCTGACCTGACTTCTCTTCCTGCTGGCCTCAGTTTGTGTCCCGGGGCAACCCACTATGTTCTGACGCATTGATCGAGATGATAATATCTGAGGGTTAAACTGCGATGTAATCGCTACATCAGAGTCGAGATTTGATGCCAGTCTGCCCTCGGTTCCGCTGTTATCTCTGATCGGTTGATATCCAAAGTACTTTGTAGAGGTCGTGGCGAAGTAACACGCATCCTAGCAACAAGGTGCCGTGACCTTTTTAGCGCGCTTAGTCATCACATGTTAAGTAGGTTTCCTAATTGAACAGCAGAAGAAAAACGTACTGCATTCGAATACAGACATTTGAAATGCAATCGTTGCTATTTTGCATCCCTGATTGCCCTTGTTAACTAACTAACTAGATGGCTTACCGAACCCGAAGGTTTATCACCGAATTAACCAAAGCCCTCCACCGGACCCTGTCCTGGGCCAACAAAATCCAGTTTCCTTCAACTCCTATCTCCCATAGATCCCGCCTGACATTATCCTCCCATCTACGTCTAGGTCTCCCCATCGGTCTCTTCCCCTCAGGCTTCCCAACCAGTACCCGGTGCACACCTCTTGTCCCATCCATGCGCGCTACATGCCCAGCCCATCTCATTCTTCTCGACTTAATCACCCTGACAATATTGGGGGAGCAGTACAGATTTTTAAGCTCATCATTATGCAGTTTTCTCCACGCCCCATCGTCTTCTCTCCTAGACCCAAATATCCTCCTCAACACCCTGTTCTCAAACACCTGCAATCTATGTTCCTCCCTCAGAGTGAGAGACCATGTTTCGCACCCATACAAAAGAACAGGCAAAATTATTGTTTTGCCTGATTGCCCTGTTAGTATCTGGAAATCCAGACGTCAGTCATGCTGGATACTTGCCATCTGGGTATTTTTTATGGCTTCGTGCATTGTGATGACATTTTAAGCCTAATGTTTACTTTCCTGCATGGTGTACCTCCAAGTTGGAATTTATAGTCTTATATTAAGACTAATCGTATAAAAATCCATGCGTTATATAAAGTGTACATCTTATTAACGGAGTTAAATAAACACGCTCTTCTTCAGGACATTATCGTATGTGTGAAGTTCACTAGCGTTGCATTAACAGGTGTGTGTATTCTATATAATAAATGAACATTAGGCCATTCAGGTAAAGTAAATGAAGCCATTTAAATGATGTACAGTCGGTCCAGAGTGATGCATCTGTATTTCTCCCCGCTCTATAGACTCGCAGCTTCTATGGACTCTTATCCCAGACTTGGCTTTACTGTACGTGTATTGTTATGCATAGCCGACGTAATTATCTAAGTGAGAGATGCCTCTCTCCACTCGAGTACCACGTCTTACTATCACTCACCAGATCATTTTTTATTCATTCCTTCCCCCTCCATCGCATCTTATAGCAATTTTGTAGGCGCAATTCTTATAAATTTCTTAATTTCCTCCATGTATCACCGAAGTTTTTAGTTTAGTAGTTGGCACTCCTGTTTCATATTTCAGAAGTCTCGGGCTGAAATGTTGGTCAGGAAACCTGATACTTCGACTGAAGTTTTTAATGCCTTTCTCAGTCACTTGGAACAAAGGCTGTGTTAAAGTAGGTTACGATCGCTGTCTCCCGTACCATTTGAACTGTATATCCTATGCAGTTTATCAGACGTCGTTAAGTAAATTGAGCGACATTATGCATATGGAATATGTCGCTTGGCGACGATGCCTTTGGTCGTGTTTATGTGTTTTTTTACGTTTCACGTCAAGAAAAACGCAGACTGAATTAATTAATTTCTATTATTGTAGCAGATTTGTTAATGTGTACAGAATTTTAGTATGAAACTTATTTTAAAACGCGTATTCTGGAAAATCGAGAGGACGTGGTTTGAGAATGACATTAAGATGGATCCTGGCGAAGTAAATTGTGATGGTGAAAGATGAATTGAATCGTGGAAATCAGGATTGTCAATGACGGACTTTGTAAACGTTGTTGAGCTCTCGGTTTTTTGCTACACGTAGATTTACTTTTTCTTGTATCAATTTACCTTTTACTTTTTAAATGTTCTTCACACTTTAGTGCCCGAATTTATAACTTGTGTTGGGCAAGGCCGTGGTCTAGGCAACACGGAGTTTTCCTCCGGGGGCTTCCCCGGTTTCTCCGTGGCATCCCAACAATTACTCCATTCACACACAGAAGAAGGCAATGGCAAACCACTTCTGGATCATCTGCCAAGAACGTATATGAACAGGTCCCAGTCCGAGAAAAGGATGGAAGGATCCTGTTCATATGGACCTGTCGTCAGACAGAACACTAAATAAATAAATAAAATAATCCTGGATACCATCGTTGATTTTGGATTCATTTTTGTTTTTGCTATCCTCTTAGTTGTCCTGCAGACGCCATTGTCCGTGGTGAGGCGTGAATAACACCTTTGGAATTTCTCCTGCTTCAAAGAGTACAACTTTCCAATCTTGTTCAAGCGAGCTTGTGAAATTGGACTGTTTTCTCATCTCTCTGCTTCAGCTGTGTCGACTCTAGTTAACTCGGGTTTTTCTGCCTGCTCCCACATTCAGAATTTAGAGACGACGCCTGTCAGAACCAACTCAGGACTGGAAGGTCTTCTGTCTGTGCCTGCGTAAGAAGTACCAGTCTCGAGAAATGTGCTTTGGAAGAGTGAAAAAGTTTTGCTGTGGCTTTACATTCGTGTCTTATTAATCATGTTGTTTTGTTGCCAGAATAGACGGGAATTCGGTTTTGGGGTGTTTCTAGGGTGGTTTCTGCGCAGCTGTTCGATTCTCCCCATCTGACCGCACTGGTGTTATTCACCATTTACCCATTGTATAGAACTACATAAGATCCTGAATGAAAAAAAGAAGATGTGTTTTTTCAGCAAATTACCTAGTAGACCGTCTCCTTCAGGTGGCTAATTATTCTTAAGATATGGAAATCAAATCATGAAACTTGCAGTCTTTCCGAATGGGCTTTAACTATAAAATTAACAAGGACGAAGGAAGCGCTCCGAAATATAGTTTATCGTTCATTGCGAGGTGAATTACTGTAAATATTGTAGTACAGTATACTAAATTTTAATATCTCTTTCCAACTATACTATACAATTACGTATCGTAAAATAAACCAATACACCCAAACTTTGTTTGATGTCCATAAAATTATTTAAGCCTCTTTTTTGTCTTGATCTTAATAAAAATCTTCGGTTTACTACTATATAGTTTAGTAATTTAATTAAGACTTGAAGTTATCCCTTTTACCTGTAATGAGAAGAATCATGTAACCATGTAACAACTATAATAAGGCAGAAATGTCTTGCTTGCTTCCTCATTTGTTGTTCGTTTTTGAATAAAGAATGCAATAAATCTGTTCCAAGTTGTCATATATAACAACTTTTAGGTATTCTGATGACAAGAGCTGGTGGGACCCCACAAGAGACCAGCTGCAAGATGCATTGCGTTTCATCTCGGTTCCATTATTACGATATAAGAAATGGCCGTGCCCTACGTGTTTAATCATCTTTCTTGTTTTCGTCTTAAGATGAAATGTAGCATGTAATAAATTTGTGAAGTTTTGATATAGAAACTTTGCCTGGAAAACACTTCGCTTTCTGCGTTCCTCGATTCTGTTTTATTCAGCTGTAAAGTAACATTAAAAGGGACAAATTAATGTGAAAGCGATTTGTGCAAGTGGTTGCTTATTTAAGTTGCAACTATTCAGTGTAGGAAGCAATTAGCAGCATGTAATATTTTATATTATTAATGTGTACCGAATGCATGTTACTTAAATCATACTGTGTTCAGGTTTCTGACTTGCTGAGAATGTAAGTGTCGGCTTCTCAGCGACAGTACACTGGTTCAGTGCCAGGATAGTCCACGTTATGTTTATGGTGGACTGATTGACAATGTGAGAGGTCTTTTCTGTGAAAATTTCCCTCTTCCCCTCCACTCATCAGCCACCAGCGTATCACAACCTTAATTAAGGCTTCTCTTGGCTGTCCTGAGAACTCTTCTTCAGCATATTAACCCCAGACACGCACATTTATATCAGCAAATCATCTTTTGTCTTGTTGATTTTTGTAAGCACGTTTAATGTAAAGGTGTTTTAAATTATGTGGGTGAAAATTTAATTTCAGTGAAAGTGAATAGAACAGATCGTTGTCAATTTTAACTCACTGTACCAGAAATTTCGTTTCGGAAGAAAATCTCAAAAAGTCGAAGTATGGCGTTTACCATGTTAAGAAACTAATAGAAAGGATGAAATATTAATTATATTGTATTATAACAAGCGCTCCCCCGATATGTTCTCTGAGTTTCGTAATGAATATCTTTGTCGCCTTCTACTGTCTTTCCCAAATTTGCCCCATTCCTAAAGAATACATTACCTTGTAGTAGGTCTCAGTATGAAGTGTCATCTGAGTTCTCATTATGTTCTATCTTGGAAAGAAAAGAATTGATAATATTCTCGACACGAAACCTTGTACTCCTGCTAACTAGTGACACCAAACATCGCAAACAGAAAACGTTTTGCGCTCTTACCGTATCTCAAGTCATCTAAGAGTCAAAACACTTATTAACAATTCAGAGTGCGCGTGTTGGCACTGTGCATGTGTTTCGTTGCCAGCCGCTCTGCAATGATTTCATTTCTTCAAAGGAGATCTCTAACTACACCGCTTCTCTGCCCTTGTCGGAAGACGAACAACGTGAGGAGTAATGGACGAAATGTTAAAACAAATACTATGCTTGACTCAGTGTGATTGGTTCTTTGTTGTTGATTCCTTGCAGTGGAACAAAAGATTTTTTTCCCTTTAAAATCTGCTAGAGTAATTGAGCTTCTGGTTCGTACAGAAGAATAGAACTGTCTATACAATTTGAACAGAAAGTGTGTACAAAACTTTGTCCTTTCTTTAGTTTAGCAATTGTGAAAGTGTTATTTAAAAAGAAATTGCTTTGTAAACGAAAAGAATGACTCTAAAAAGGCTCCAATAAGTAATCTATTCAAATAAAAGTTTGCCTTTCAAATCGACGTAGAGATCAAAGAGAGATATTTTCAGTTTCTGGAGGAATTTGAAAAATAACAGGAAGCATGAAGAGACAGACAGTAAAAGAATAGTGCACTAAATTTGAGCAGTAATACGTAATAACGTCTAGAAACAAACTAAGCTTCCGAGTTTTACAGAGTACGAAATTTCTTCCACTGTGAAGAATGCGTCAATCAGGTATCCCATTGGGAAGTGGGTCTCTTCGTCACCGCAACATGGCGCGTCCTCAGGTCACAGATGAAGGGGTCGGCCTCTATGTATGGGGCCAGACCCAATGGGAATGGATGTGGAAGGAATCAGTCCTAATCTGATTTAAGGAAGGCCTTCTGTGCATCTTTTCCCCCGGAGGGATTGAGTATGACAACGTAAAACGTCAGCCAGGATATCTGGTGTCCTTACCGAGATTTGAATCCGGGACCTGCCGAATACGAAGCAGGAGAGCTAACCACTCGATCGCGACGTTCGATGTCTACCTGTATCAAACAGAAACCTCTCAGAATTTGATAAGCTATTAGGTCCTGTGGGATTACGTTTTAAGCAAGTCTTACTATAATTATATCAGCTCTTTTGCGTAGACAGATAAGATGGTAGTATTCCAATGAATGCCTGTACTGTGTGTGTTAACAGCTTTCTGAGAGGAAGACAAGAACAGACAACAGCTTGCTGGTCGAGGGAAGTCACTCACGGTCATGTCCTTGTTGCCAGCATTCCGACTTTAAAGCTTAGCGAAGAGCCATTACGATGGTCTTGTTCTTGGAAATCTCGCATTGTAGGCACAAGACATTAAACCCGTGTATTTTTCATCTCATCGCCCGGTCGCCATGTTTTATTCACAATCGTTTCTTTATCTGGTAATATTTTACGCCTTGCTAAATGGTTATGATGATGAATGTGCTGCTTCAAGCACTGAGCCTAACTTTTCTCTAAGAGAAAATGAAATACGTGGCGTGGCACATTTTGGATTAACACTATATTATTGAAGCACAAGCCTGGGCCCAACAGATATGTTGGCTTCTCAAGAAGGACCGAAAATGGTGCCACCGGGTTAAATTAGTTTTATTTACGGCTCTATAAAAATGTTCCTATCACAATTTAATCTTCTTATAACCCTTGTGTCGTATAGTCTGGTAGAAGTTTACCGACGTTTCAGAGTACCTTACTGCTGCCATCATCAGGGCGTTTTCTATCAGACTAAGCAGCGCAACAACCCAGGAGACAGTCACTTCAATGTTGCATCTATTTCGCTTTTCTTCTGGGGATGAAGAAATAAATGTGTGGAAATAATATAAATAAATAACTATGAGGATTAAGTGGAATTAGCAACATCCAGTGAATAAATAATTAAAGGTGTCCCCATTCTCACCATAGCAACTGTTGGGTGGGTTCAGGAAGCTCCCAGATCTGGAAACCGTGGGTTTGAACTAATGCACATGCTTCTACAGGCTTGCCACGCATCGTGAAATCTGGTCTAACCACTTTATTTTTTTAGTTGCACGTTTTTCTTATTTTCATAGGATGTTCTGAGATGCAAACTGATTTTCTGTTGCATGTTTAGCTAGGTAAGTACGTTTTGTTAATCAGCATAGCATCACGACACTTTGAGGGAGTGTCAAAGTGTTTAAACTGCAGATATTGCATTTTAATTCGTATTAAGTACATTACGGTATTTTTAGGTTTTGTGTTTTCAATACTGCATGACTTTCTAGGTTGTTCCCGCGGTTATTCAATATTTCAAGCTTTTTGTTTTATGTCGTCAGTATTTTTGTGTGTAACTTATGGTAAAATTTTCCTTCCCCATATTACTGCAAATAATTTTGCTTATCTAGAATTGAAGATTATAAAGGTTTCGGGAGAAAGTGGTACTTCCTGTTTCAAGGTTTCAAGCATTCGACCGAAAGGACTGAGGAAAACAACATCTAACAGGATTTAAATGTTATCATGATATAGTATTATTTATGAAATTCTGACCGTCTATGTATTACATTGAACATAAATAATGAATCATAGTCTGAAATAATAGTAACAAATTTAAAAGTGAGAAAGATACTGACTTCATAAATTCGTATTATTTGAAAGCAGCTAGAAATACTCAGCAATCGTATGGCCTTCACCGCACTGGCTTCGACACACCTCTCTTTGTCTTGTATAGATTAGGCCTTAATATATTTAGATACAAGCCTTAAGTGCACAAGCGTCTTTAGAGTGTGTTCTAAATTCTCACAATAAACCGTGTGGTGAATAAATAAAGAAGTTTACATCATGCAGACATTCTATTTCTTTGCAAGACAAGCGTACGTATAAAGCATTGGGTTCCTAGCACCTGGGAGAATTTGTTATTCCCTTGTGGGTTGTACTGTAGAAAGCATACGATATTCTACGACAAAGCTGTTTTTAAAGCAGCAAAGAAGACTTTTTTTTACAGATTTTAATATACTTCTATTACTGCTGCTAATTTACTACACTAACATCTCTCTTTGTAGGTCCCGAAAGTTGAATAGTGTTAATTACAAAGACTTTTTTGAATTAAGGTACTCAACGGATTTCGATTAAATTTGGTGTTGAAGGACTATACCAAAATTGTATAACAGCCTTATATATTCTGTAATTCAAATAGAATTTTAACAAAATTATGAAAATTGGCTTCTCGTACATAGAACTTGTTACATGATATATCACCTTGTTCTCATTAGGATACATAATAATTTATTTGTAATTAATAGAATTCATGACTTGTGATGTACGTCTGTGCTATTTTGTTGTTTATTTAACAACGCTGTCTCGGAAATTTTCGTAGAAGGAAGGCTGAATACTGGCTATTCGGCAACGACGTTCAGTATCTGAATTATGTATTGATCTAACAATAAATTTGTGTTTGAAATTACTGAAAATAAAGACTCACGAGGGTAGTGGAATAGCAAAGAGCGCTTTTATATTTGTAATTCTTATAAGAGTTTACCTTTTGTAGTCTTGTTCTGTTATTTGGTTAAAGGTGTTTTTATAATCGTATGCAAAATATGTGGAAGAAGGTGGCTGATAGGCTACCGAATAACATAAATTAATATTGACCGCGTATTTCCAGCACATCCTTCACACAGAGGGCGGGAGGGGGGTGTAGAGAATTCGGAAGAGCCCCTGGAAGGCACGACAGACGAGGGCATGGGCTACATTCAAAATCATTACAGTCCAAGTGACCGACAATTCATCGTGATGAGAGATCATCTAGCAAGTGTTGGGACGCTTTCGGCGAGCTCTCTTCGTCTCTCTCGCTCTCTTTCTATGCTTTATGACTTCTGATGACAATAGAAGTCGTTAAAACGCCTTCCGAAGAATTGTGCTATTTAATTTTTAAACAATTTTCAGGCTGGACTTTATTTAACGGAACCTTATTGTGTTCGCACATTTTCATGGTAAAGAATGCGTCAAGAATGACGGTTATGTGAGGGTAGTTGCGTTAAAGTAAAATATACGTATGATACGGTCAAGTACATATTCGTAAAGTTTTTATGAAGCAGTATTTACAAGTATTTACAAATGTCTTTATTGCCCGAACTATGTGAGAAATGGAATTGCAGCCGATTACTTTGCAACCAGCCTTTAGGCTAGAAAGGGTTTCCTATTTAATTACTCTGAATTTTCAATTACAACAGCTCCTAAATACAACATATAATAAATTAGTTATTATGTAAAACTTTGAAACTGTAATTGACAGAGCTGAGAGTAATGTTGCATGGGTGTCTAAAATTTAATGAAAGTGTGTTAGTTAATTAATCAATTAAGAGTGACAGCAACGTGTGTAATGCAGTGCTATATAGAACTGTTGTGACTACATAGCTCAGTGGAACATTATCACTTTTTAAGGAGCTGGAAGTCCTTCAGATTTTTATGGAACATGAAAGTTGATTACCTTTTTTTTTACAAGATCCCGCCACTAAACCCTGTCCAGCGCCAGTGTCAGGACAACTCTCCACACATTTAATTACCATTCTTCTTAATTTATCCTCCATCTACTTTTAGGTCTCTCAAGTCGTCTCTTCTCTTTCGGTTTATCAAAAAATATGGAAGTGCCTTAATATCACTAATCTACTTAAACTGCGGATTACGATGTGTATATAATTAGCTACTTTATTTATTTCTTTGTCTCTGGCGGGAAAGAAACAGGTCGTAAATTTTAAAGTTGAAATTTCTTGAATAACTCAGAGCGCGAAACTGTATCTCTCGAGAATCGAACCTAAAAACAAATTATAATCTCAATGTATAAGTAAAGGCTTTGGTGAGGAGGGCGTGTAGGCGTATATTTACAAGCCGTGGTATGCATTTATTGCGTTTCCATGGTAACATTCGATTCCAGTTCTTTAATAGCATGCTTTAATTGTTAGCGGGTCTATCTAATCTCCTCGCAGTTCTCATTGTAAAGTCTTACATGTTTTTAGGTTGTGGCAGTACGTACTCCTCCCAAATTTCAGTCGGAGATGTGGCACTACGGAATGACCGCTCTACTTCATAGTTATTAGTCGGCTAGTGTATCTACAGAGCCCCTCAAATGCAGGTTTCAACCGCAACAAATTCTTGGAGAATAGCCTCGGGTGATATGCAATGAAAGGCGAGGGGCTGTGATTTAATAAATATGAACTCAATCTTCCTCTCCGTTACACAGGGGGTTCAGATGCTGTCCTACCAACTGTGTAAAAAAGCACTGCTCCTTCGCCAATGTTTGGAGTTGGTTGATTATTTAACAACACAATATCAATTACCTTTACTGCCTCATAAAACATGGCTCAGTTATTAATACTTTTGTCGTATGTAGGCGTTACATGTTCTTGAACGTAGTGGCTTTTGAACATAAACATTTAACGGGGGATGGTAAATATAATTACCGTGTACTTTAAAATGTAATTCGATATTTAAATTCTAAGGTCATATATGTATATATTTATTTATTTTTATGTGACAAAAGTTTTGTTTTAGACCAGTATTTTTAACCCTTTCAAGCAGGAAATTTATCTGAATAATATTTACAATTTCAGGTCGTACCTGAAAGAAAACACGTCTCCGTTACAACGATCAGTTGGTTCATGCTGCGCAAGGAAATAATCGCTATTTATTCTATAAATCATGTGAAACCAACAGATACTTGCGGAAGACAATATGCAGAGCTGTTGAATGTTGAGGGAGGGGGCCATATAATTACTACTAGACTTTAAAGGGTTAAGTTACAGCTTCGCGAACACCACATAACGATTATGCTTTTCTACTGTAGGAAAATCTAAATTTTTTCAAATGTTTCTTGTTTTCTTAGGATCCTCTTAATACCCCGTGAACACATTCATCAATGCGTTCAATAGATTTATTTTGATTGACATATATCTTAATGTTCACGAATAAAATGTACTAAACCCAGAAGCATTTTTTATAATCCGAAGCAGAGGATGCTGACCACTCGGCCGAGACTTTCGGTGACAATGAATTATGGTACAAGTGTTAAGTAGTGTTTATTGACATATCCGTGCAAAGTTTTGTCAAAATTTGTTTATTGAAAACTTAATAACTGAAACAAATACATACACAGACCGATTAAAGTCTGGCTTCCAAGTACAGTATTGTACAAATAATTCCTTGAATTTTACCGTTCATTGTGACATCTTACATTCTACCTATCTGTTCCGTCCTCTTGTATTTGATTCAGTTCAAACGCAGGGAACAGAAAAAGAAACTACTTCAAGTGTCTACATAAAAAGCTGCTAAGCAATGAAAACATTTCCCATCAGTCTGTAGATGAAATACTTTAGTGATTGAGTCATATTCGGTTCTTGAACTTTTAGGATCGGGTTTCTGTTACTGTGATACGCTTAAAGAGGATGAAGCAGGCTTCAGAATCAGACCCCGGTCACTGTTGACAGCTGTAAGAAATCTCTTGTGCACAGAATAAGGTGGAGGGAATAATACGAATCGCAATGCTTCCTACATATACAAGCGAAACTATTGTCAAGATGTCTACATTATTCTCGTGTTTCATTTCTACCGTTTCTGTGCTAACCTCCTTGAACCGTTTGTGACCAAATATGTTCTGTTTCATTTCATGCATTTTGGATACTTGTATTTGTTATTGTGATGTTTGAACTGGTGTGTGTGATGGAACTGTCACTGAGGGCAAGACAGACCTTCGGTTGCATTAACCCTTTGAAGCCGAAGATCATCTAAATACGAGTTAATAATTCAGTCCGTATACAAAAGAAAAGACAACACTTTACCATTACAAAGATCAGCTGATTAATACTGTTTAAGGAAATAGTTCCAGTTATTCTGGGAATCACGCAAAATCCATAAATACAAAATGCTCAGTTATCAGATGGTATATCAGGTGGCACATATAGTTACCATTTCACTTTAAATTGTTACAAATTATTGTGATGAGTGTTTCTAAAACTTGGAATAATAGTCTTTCCTTCGGTTCAAAATTGTGGTTTGAATCAGCTCTCGGCGTAGACGTGGAAATGAGCATCCTCCCGCTACCAATGATGATAATGACTTCTGTCTAGAGTAACAGCGAATGTGTTGAAGAAGCAGCCGCGGATAGCCGACAATTGGTGGTCCTCTAGCTTCGGTTGTTGTACCTGGAGTTAACACCCTCGCAGGATGTTACCAAATGTTACGAATGGCCTCACACTCTAATGCATTATTTCTCTGCATTGTTATTTTAAATTAAATTTTCTTGCTGTAAAGCTGTGAGCCGATGTGACGTGTAATTCTGAGATGTATCATATTGAGCACTACTTTGCACACCCCTATCGCCAAGAATAACTAGTTCCTGGTGGGACACAACAGCCTTGAAGAGGGCAAGGAAATGAAGATGATCTGCAGTCAAGAGGGGAGGGGGTTTATATAATTCTAAACTCTAACGACTTTCATTTTTTATCCTATTCTTTAGTAAGACACCTCCATCTCTGTTGTTACATTGGATATTTGTTAGAAGAGGCAATATAAAAGCATTCAGTAGCTAGAAAGAAATCTTTGAGGGTTTTCAGTTTTTTTGTATTTTCCAGCAAACACACTACGTACTCCACACTCCCATTTCCTATTCTTATACGAAACTAGCAAGGTCAGATAACTTAATCGTTTGACGAACAATGGGCACGAGTAGGGGGATGATAAATGCCGCGAGGGGTTGCTAACTTAAAAAAAATTCAAGAAGGATGGGGATAAAAGGTTCTACCATACTTTTAACAGAACCAAACTTTGGCATTTTCTCCGTAGTTTCCCCCCGTCTTTGCTTTTCTTTGAAATGAAGGGGGAAGGCAAGCTGAGCCGAGTGTCAGCTCGTACCCCGTTCCCTCCGTTGTCTTTTTCGTCCTCCCGAACCTCTGACCAAATGTTGCTGGATTTACGGAGAGGTCAGCGCAGATTTTGAGTAATATTTTTTCTGAAAAGAATATATGTTTTAGTTATAAGCAGGAGGGGAAATATCAAGGGGTCTCCGGTTGAGGGAGGGTAGCAGAAATAAAACGCAGGCGGAAGACAGTTTCCGTTCCAGAATGCAATTTCTTGAAGTTGTCAGTCTTACTTTTTGAACCAACAACGACGATTGATAGTTGAAGGTAAGTACTTGGTTTTCTAGTGTAACTTGAATACTCGCGTTTGACTGAAATGGACCACAATAAAAGATGATATTATGATGCACTGGTGTCTTTCCTCTTTTGTATCCCTCCCCGCAATAGCTTTTGATCCAGGTGACACATTTTATAGGAGCTGATGTGAACTTAGTGATGTTAGAGGCAGCACCAAGCTGTTTGTATTTTCTCTGATTTCTTTAATCGTTTTCCGACAAACGAATGGACAGACCGTCGCGATGTCGCTTTTAACATTCCTCCGTTGTATTCCAGAGGTCCCGGTGTTGAATTTCTGTCCGGAGACCGGTTTTCCTGACGGGTTACTTCTTTGTAATTTGCCTCATTTATTCTGAGGAATACGATAACACTTTTAAGTAGAGCGTTGTATCTTGTTCCTACGTATTCTGCAATTCATGATTCTTATTGAATCATAATTAGATGATGGAGTAATGGAGTAATATTATATTTGATCAAGTGTCTGATGTATTTTAGCGTGCTGTTGTGTTATCTATTCGTTTAATATTTAATTAGAACGAACGCTCTATCAACATACAACGGTATCTTAAGCAGTATGTCAGTTAATAGTGGTCATTCATTGACAGATGGAATAGTAAATAGAATGTGTAAAAAGGGCATATGTTATTAGATTAATTTATTTTACTTTAATTGCCTGTATATATTCGTTATTAACTGATACAGGAATATCTTTTTTAGATTTACTTTGAATCATTGTTAACATTGATCCTGCTTTCGCGTCCTGGAACCGTGTGGAAGTGAGCTGTGTTGCCGACGTTTCGGATGAACATGCTGCCTCCATATTTAGGGGGGATGGACTAGGCGTGCTACTACGAAACCTCGACAACACAGCCCATTTCCGCATGGTTCCAGTACACTAAAGTATTTTCAACTTCAAGAATATAACTTGGTTATGTTAGACGTTGCCTTCGTACCTTCGTAAGAAGGTAAATATATTGAGTCTTTAAATGAACTGAGAAGGAAAGATACGATATTTTCGCATGATGTGACACTTTCACTTGGCGCAGTGGTCTGTGGAATCTCATGAAGTAATTAGCCCACATGAGAGAGGTTTTGGTGAGATTTCTCGGCATTTTAGAGGCGCTCGCCCAGAAAGGAGACGTTCCCTCTATAGCGTGCTCTTGCATAGAAATGAGAGTTATCCGAACAAGAGTATAGAGTATAGAATTATAATGAACATTTTCAGCCCCGTGCTTACTTATTCCCCACCATCTGAATGCAAAGAAAATAATGTGTACTTGATCAAACATTTCTTTCTCCTATAATCTCTTTATTCCGTTTCCCCTCTTTTTTTCGGGGTGTGTATTTTTTCTTTAGTTTGTTTAAAATTCAGGCTGCATCTGCGGTTATCAGAACATACGACTTGAAGAAAGAAATCTTGTCTAAAAACGTAAATTCAAGTTTCCATGGAAACATTTATGAACATTTTGGAGTGTATGATTGCAAATTTACAACGAAAAAGGCCATGTTATATATAAAACTACCTGCTGTTCTTTTTATTCCTTCGACTTTGAGAGAGAGCGAGAGAGAGAGGATCGAAGCATTGATCCTCTCGCTTCACATATCAGGAGGGTGCAAGTCAAGTTTTAGCAAGGCAAGAGGAAAGAGGCCACGGATTTAGTTTAGTGGAGGTTCTATTTGGATTCTAGGATAGTGGAAGCTTTTGAAAAGGAAAATGTGTTTGTGGGGGGTGGAATAATACGCAGCGCGATCGGAAGAAATGTTAATAGCGCCTTCCCAGAGTCGATAAGGGAACACTGGAGTTAAGTGTATCAGCCAGGGTGAAAAACGTCGCCGCTTATGTAAAGGGGTTGATTTGGTCTTGCAGAGCGGGATGACGCTGCGGTGTTAGAAATGAGACTGAATGAGTCATTTTACACACCACTTAAGAAAAGTAAATCCGACGTCGAAGCGGAATTAAGGAGATGATTAACTGAAACCATAGAACGCAAGGAATGACATTCGAACTGTGTTCAATACAATTGCAAAGCAGGTGGGATGGTCTTCGTAAAACTTAAAAATTGGTATAGAAATTATAGTTCTAGGGTAAATACACAGTAAAATAAAATATTAATCTAATGAAAGTTAATATTAGCTCTCGTTTTTTTTTTTTAGAGAAAAGCCTGTGATCTGTATGTACAGCTTTGCCTTGTTTTCATAAGTTCCTGGCGGTAGCCCGTTGATGCGGCGAGAATTCCACGAAACATTCCGATTTGTATCGGTCACCTTGGCAACGAGGTCGAAGGCATAGCCTTTCGTCTTACAGCTACCTGTTTGTTCAGACAGTCAGCATTTTGTTAAGAAAAATGTTGCATCCTCGCTTTTAATTGCGATGTAACCACTGCACTTTTCGAGAACCTAATTTTTTAAATTTGACCTTGTATCAGAATTGAGCATGTCTCCACAGTTCGTTTGAAATATCTGACAAGCTTTTATAATATTCGTAAAGAAATTATTGTATTCGATGGTCTGTTCTATTCCAGAATTTTTCTCTCGATGCAGGAAAGTGATTCTACTGTATACTTAATTCGGTGGAACAAAGTTGCGCGCAATTGTCGCTTAGCCAAGGATCGAACCCTGTATCCAGACGTCTTGCTAACTGAGGCGTCTTGAATAATAATTTGCATACAATATTTATTATATTACAGAGATTCGAGTGACGACTCGTGACTAGTCTGTTCTGTTTATGTAGTCAACTGAACTATTCATGGTTCATAAAACAAACTACCGAACATTTGAGTTGTGTGGTGCAACATTATGAATAAATTGTGCGAAGTCATTTTTACCACTTGCATGAAACTCAAACGTCACTCCGTTTTTATAGAAGATTGTGACAGGTTATTTTCTTAAGTAAATGCATAGGGGACGGTCGAGTCGTGTAACAGATGGAGTGTCTGAATCCTGGAAAGTAATGCAAAAGACGTGTCCTGGAACTAAGAAACTCTACGAAAGTTGCAGTGCGTTTCATAACGAGCTGCTCTCGTTACGGACAACCATATTTCTTAGCAATGGTACGGAAATATATCCCAGTGTGGAATTTAATAGTCGGACGTCGTCAGACGGTGGTTTACGTACCCTGGAACAGCACGAAATGTTCTTCGGGGTACGCACAAGTAGGCGTACTTTATTTCGGTGTGTTTATACCTGTTCTTCTGCGGCTGTACGTATTTAATCGTGTCTGTCTCTCTTAGGGCTAGCGCGCACGAACGGTTTTTCTGCAACAGCGGTAAAACTAACGCATTGTATGCGTTTTCTTTTCAGTGCGTTTCATCAATGCGGCAGAAAAACCGCTCGAGCATGGTCTTACAGATTTTATGTATACGAGAATTAGAAGAAGGGATGAATGAGCTTGTTCCACTTAATTTTAAAAACATTAAAAGAATTTGAAAGTAATGCGGAACGTTACTGACTTTACACTGATTGATTTTTAAATTGAGTGTATTTTTTGAGAACATTTAAACATAAAATATTTTTTGTCGATTGCAGTGTTCTGGGTTGTGACGCCGTGTAGTCTTATAGGTGGTTACAATCGTTTTGGAGAAACGTCTGTAGCCACTTAGAGTTACATTTTCGCCGCCCTAAAAAACCTGGTGTCTGGCAACACATTTTGTTCTCTTTTTAAGCGCTGTAGCTATCCCCTTCCAACCGTTATTTTATTTGAAATTCTGTTTCATTGCATTCTGCTACTGTAAATCGTATTACAAGAAATCCCTGTGAAGTAAATGGACCTATTTCTGCAAAGCTTACGGAAAACATTTATTTAAGGGCAGTAAGTGCCGTCCCAAAGTCTAAGTGTGTACGTTACCCTGAGACAACATTCCAATAAAAGAGAAACCGGTAATTTGGACCAGAGCTGCTATAAAGTTGGATTTTGCGCATACCAGTCGTAAAAATACCGCGGTTTCTGACAATAAAAAGTTGAAGCTTTGAGTATTGAATTATGGTTTCTGGCGGACTTCAGACTTTTATAGGAGTGTCATGAATGCGGAAGTCCATTTCCCATATTACGTTGTACAGTCTGGTATGAAAATCAGTCCAGAGGTTTGTGTGAGATATGGCGCTAGGACTGGGAGCTCTAATTGCAAAATGACAGGAGGACGAAGAATGTTACACAACGAGGAACTCCGCGTTATGTATTCTTCGATATTCTTAGGGAGATTATTTCCGGGAAGATTAAAGAGGCGGAACATGTCATCGAGAAAACGTTGAATCGGATGTGGCACAGTGTTTGAGGACGTGGATTTAATTAATTTGACTCAGCGGTAGTTTTGTAGACACTGTAATAACCATTCAGGTTTAATAAAAACTTTAAGTGGAAGTGGACGGTTGTAAGCTTCAGTGTAATGACTCTGCTGCTTAAAGTTTGTTGATTAATACGTGGGACACGTCAAAATGTGGCCCGCGTCTGGAATTACAGACCGGCAACCTGGTCCTACATGTTGCGAACATTTTAGAACATTCTGCTAGTTCAGTGACTAAGCACGATGGTGAAGCGATGGTACTTTAAAGCTGTACTGGAGAGGTACCAGTTTCTCGATCAGAATTCTAACTGAAGTTTTGTATGGATTTCATTAGTCCTTGCAGACTAACACCGAGATCCTCTGTTACTCAGTAACCATGACAGTCTCTGCGTCACATTTGACTTCTACGTATATAATTATTATCTGGTCAGAAATTATCCGCTTTTATGCAACCCGAAAATTTATAAACATGTGCATAAACGCCTGCCAACGAGTTTCATCTGTAGCCACTTTAATCCACTTCATTTTCACACTAGTACGTATTTCCCCAAGACCTATTTCTGTATTATCTTCCCATGTACTGTTAGTCCTTTCCTTTGCGGTTCTGTGACCAACAGTTATTATGAACATTCCTTTTTCCAAGTCTACTCTATGCACCTCCCATCAAATACTCGATTGTTAATAAAAATGACAATATTACACTTAAGAATAAAAATTACGAAATTTGTACCAGTTCGCCTGCTCTCTTTTAGGTCGAAATATTATCTTTTCTAAAACTTTCTTAGTTATTATTTTTTTCTTTTATAGGTACTTGAATTAGCTTTGTCAAGGAGTGTAGCAATGAGTCAGTAAATTCATGGTAAATAAAGAATGATATTCTGTTTTCCTTATGACGATACGTTTTGGTTTTGTATAAATCTGTCCGAATGGATACATGTCACATTTCACCGTATAACTCTGTTTCGGAATGAAATCACCTTCAGGTTGAATGCCGTCATTTAAATAATGAAATGTAGCTGATAGATCCAGATACAGTATATTCTGGCGGGAAGCCCCATCGGTGATCCATATCTCTCTCTTGAGAGCGTAAAGCGCCTTAGCGGGGGGTCGACACGAACCACGTAGTACCACAATGCAAAGTGTATTTGTGCAGTAAACTGTCACACCAAGATCTTTAATCCCATTTTTATATAATCATAACAGGAGTCAAACCTGCCATTATCTTGATGGCATTGCGTGTGTATTTGAAAAGTTCTTGTTTAAAATTTCTTCCTTGGGTACCGTATCAGCACAACGCCGTAAGTCATGCCGTAAGCTTTGTTAGCCTCGATGCAAGACACGAATGAGCAATCATTTTTATGCTTCGAATACTTAACCCGTGGGGAGAGAGGCCTTTATATCCATTGATTGTAAGTTAAGGTAAGAACACAGATTGAAGGTATTTGAGAACAGGGTGCTAGCATATTTGGATGCAATAGGAGGGCAGTGACAGAAGGCAGGAGAAGACCGCATAGTGAACAGCGTCATAATTTAGATATAAGCCTAGTTGTATAGACTTGCTGACGGAAGTACGGCTCTTTCGAATAGGCCAGCAGAGAAACGTTTAAACAGGGAGAAACCGTTTACGTCTGGATTTGAACCTCGTGCTTTCCGTATCAAATGCCCACAGTGTGGAGACACTGGCACAAGCACGTAGTCGATCCCCGTCTCCTGTTCCCCGTTCGCATTACATCAGCGACCGCGAATTTGCATGCATTGCATCCTGTGTCTTTTTTCCATCCATCTTAAACCCCAGTTCCAATACCTAGTAGATACTGCCACCTTCTTCATGTTCTCACCCCACAACCACAACTAAGAGCGGTACGTACTAGGGTGCATATCTTTTATTGTCAGTGCTTCTGGGGGTTGGAAAATACCAGTAGAAGCTCATGGGCGCATATGCAGAAACCCCTACCTCATTCTTACGTCGTTCTTCTTCGACATTTCTTTTATTTGTGAATGCTGAACTAAGTGAGATTCTTGGCGTCGGTCTGTTCTGAGGGGTCTGGGAGACTTTGTGACATGGGAAGTTGTTACTGTAGGATCAAATATTCAGAAGAAATATCATTCTCCAGGTATTTGAACCCACGCTGTCTTTGTAACTAACTAACTAACTGACTGACTGATGGATTGACTATTCAGTCGATTATGCAACCATGTAACGCACTACGTGCTTAGTTAACACAGTGGCTAACCGAAGGACAAAATAAATACTCCGCAATTAACAAACAGACCGACTTTCCTTCCATTTAACCACAATACTCGTAAGTGGCGATGAGCCGGGATAGCTCAGTCAGTATAGTGACTAGCTACGGGCTGGACGACCGGGGTTCGATCCCCGATGGGGGCAGAGGATTTTTCTCAAGCCTCTGCGTCCAGACCGGCTCTGGGGCCCACCCAGCCTCCTCTACAATGGGTACCGGGGTCCTTTCCCGGGGGTAAAGCCGGCCGGGGCGTGATGCTGACCACTCACCCCCATCTAGTGCCGAGGTCAAGGAAGGGAGGAGCTATACCTCCACTCACCCCAAACGCCTACATGGCGTATAGTGGGACAAACTTTACTTTACTTTACTTTTTACTCGTAAGTGGCGAGTTTCCCCTCGACGGTATCCTGTCTGCAGAGAGCTACAAGTCAGTGTTTCTCAACCGGGGTCTGCGACTTAAACAGATTTTACTCTGTTACTATTTTTGACGGCCTATTGCTGTGTGTTTCAAACATTTTGCCACATTTTTTACTTCCACATTGGAGTAAAAAAACATGAAAAATACTATACACTCTATCTATATTTTAGTTAATCTATATCCTATTTAATCAAAATGTAGGCCCATGAAATAATTTGAGGAGAGATAGATTTCGAGGCACCCAAAATTTTAGTAAGACTGGTTAAGGTTAAGGAATATAATTTAATACTAGCTGTATCTAAAACAGACAGTGCAAAACTAAACTGCCAGATGTTCCAACTAATTTATAAATAAAATATTTATTGGAATTTCGTAAAGTTTATAGTGGCAGTTGTTTCTAAGGTAGTTTTCATAAAAACTGCTTTTTTCCATGGATTAAACACGACACATGAAGTATATCTTCCCATGCCTCAAGACTCTTGTGAACGCTGCCGTCGTCGTATAGAACAGGCGTGCTGGACCTTGTAAAGATGTGAGGCCACATTAAAACTTTTATGTTCGACTCTGCGGCCGCCGGTTATAAATTAAAATTTGTTCAAACTTCTTGGCAGTTTATTAAAATTGATTAATATTATGCTAGCACAAGGAGGTTCACTTATTAGTCAACAATCTTCTTTAACAAATACATTTATTTCTTATTTTATTAATGTACTTAAATGTTTGAAAAGGACGTAACTTTGTTCATTATACAAAGTGATGCAATATTGCAAAAAATATTCGTGGGCCGCATAATGAACATTATAGTGATTTGAATTCCTAAAATTAAATATGTAATTGCATTTTATCTACGAATCCACCATAAATTAACTTTGCCAGATAACATAAGAGACTTCTGTGTTCGGAAAGGAAAGTAATTGTTGTATCATTCCATGTGTTGTCTTCACAGACTGCCGGTATCGTTGCCATAGTTACGCTCACACTACAAAGTTATTGTTTGCGGTAACCCTGTGCAGTTTAATACCGTTTTAGCACGAGATTAAGCGACTCAACGTGATCCTGTAATACCGCAACTAATTCAGCAGACTCTCAAAGTCTCATTTTCAATGCTACGCTGTTCCGTAATAAAGAGACAGCTGAGATAACTGCTGGAGTTAATAATCGAAGAGCTTAGCAAGGCTCTTAATCATATTATTAGGAATATTAGCCTAATCTTATCTCCTGAGCACAGCATGATGCATTCCCAAATTGCTGATGGAGGATGTGGGGGTTACCATGGAGAGACGCAAATACACTGACAAAATATTTCGCCACTTCATGAATGAACCTTAGTCTCGCATGTCAGTTCATTCGACAACGTTCTCGAGCCAACAAGGATGTAGGCCCAAGACATGTGTTGTTTCGACGTCATTGCTAAATTATTTGGAATATATGAAACGTTGGAAAACGTAAAAGTTTACACTACTATTGCTGACTAAGATTAATAGTTTTACGGTTTATCACAAATGAGCAATTTTCGTGCAAGTGTGAATCTCCCTTTCGTATTTTATAGTCACTATCTCGTGAAAGAAAGTACAATTTAAAATAAAAAAGTCGACCTGAGATATTTATCCCATTAGACAGCTGGAACAACTTCGGTGTGAAATATTATCCTTATTTAATACGTATGGTCTATCCCTCTGATAGTTGAAATTGAAGTATGTCGTTTAAAAAGATCTTTTCTCGTTATGAATATTTTTGTTATTTTATACTTGCACTGTAGCGGAACTCTTCTTGTTGTATGTGAGAACATTATTTGGTGTGTTTGAACGAGACATAATTTTCAAACCGCCATAAATTGGATTTGCTATTTATAGTTATTAAGTAAAGAAATATTTGGCTCGCCTTAACAGATTGCGCAATGACAGGCTTCCAGAACTTGGTTTCGAAAACGAAAGAAAGGATGTAGACAGGAAGACATTTCTGTGGAGGGCTTAATAACAACAAATAGTATTGTCATAAGCAGCTGAAGGCTTTGTTACGATCTGAACGTTTCGTGCATAAAACATTGGGTTTATCCTATTTTCCATATTATCCTGAAGAGGGTGCCATTTTGAAATCCTACATGTCGCTCTGTATCCTCCAAGCGAGAATATGAAATGCGAGGTGGATAAGAGAGACATCAGATGGAAAAAGAACGAGCTACAAAAAATACCAGAGAAAGAAGGGAGAAAGGAAAATACTCCCAGACTTGAAATATGGTTTCCTTCAAAATTGGCAATTTAAGAAAATCTCTTGCGAACAGGGGAAAGAATGCGTAGCTGGATAATAATAGATAGGCGGAATGTATGTTAAAGAGAGGGAGAGGGAAAGATTGTAAAAGAGTAGTAGTGAGGGGGGGGGGGGGAGTGCGCTATGAAGTTCGGCGTTTTATGAGATGTCTAAAGAAAACGATTATGTTGAATATATAGACTGAAAGACGGGTTTGTCTATGAGTACATGCTTATTATGGGGGATTTATCTAGAATTGGGAACTTCTTATTGGCTAAGGAGATGGAGAAGAGACGTAAAACCTTTATAACGTGACTTTGTCTCGTAAAGAGAACCCAGAATTGTTTGAAGGTATTCCACCCAAGAGGGAGAGAGATGGTATTCTCTTAGATTCATATCCTTTGCTTTGTTTTATGGTTTTATTTTTGTGCAGTGTGAGGTACGAATAAAGAGAATTATTAAGGACATAAATGAAATAGACTCTGAACTGAAGAATTTTTTAATATCAACGTTTATACCTTATTGTAAACCGTTAATGGGAAACAGACTGACAGGTAGCATTCGTATATACGGTGGTTCTGTTACATGACGCTTGCTTCAGGGGGGCTAAAACTTCCGTGCAGTAAATAAATAAAAATGATAATACGATTATTTTCGAAAGGTCATAAGTCATGCATGCATGCAGGCATAGAGAGGAGGATACTATTAAAACGGATCTTACACATGTGGCTCCAAGGCGTGGACTGTAATCTACTGACGTAAGATGAGTTCCAGTTGTGTGTTGTGAAATCGGTAATGAATAATTAGATTCCAAAAACCGTAGATAATTTCTTGATGGGCTAAGTGTCTGTGAGCTGCTAAAAAACTGATAAAATGAATTGTGTGGGAGAAAGCAGAAACTGATGTCTTCGATGACCGACCTTTCCTACCGCCTTTCATCCATCTCCTGCTTTGATTTGGGACATAATACATGCGACGGCAATGGTTCCATATTGTCCCATTCACTTCAGTCTCAGCTTCTTGATACTGCTTTCCCCTGAGGTTAGAATCCCCAATTACTGATCCTGTAAATCTAGCTTAAATTGGTATTAACGTCAGCACGGCAAAGCGTGATGAGACAAAGTCTCAAATTATCCTGTTACGACGATACATCGCGTGTCGCGTATGGAACTGAGTTTCGTTGACGTGGGATGGTCGAACTAATGGAGGCAGTAATGCTGAAACTGTGGCCTCAGAAGCTGATGTGTCGTTGCATTGCATTATTTTAATACTGTAGACAAGCCTTTTGTAAACACTCGACTTGAAAATTAGCATTTCTTTCTGAACAGAAATTGCAGGTAGAATGGTCGCGTAAGGGGACTGGTGGCATGGGTTTTGAACCAACCGTTACATAATTACATTCAGTGTGAATCCCCCTGTAGTTAAGGCAGCAGAAGTATCATCTTCCCCTGTCAGCAGGCCTTCATCTGAGATCCTCCCTAACCTCTGCTTCCTGTTTCCGTGTGAATAAGTTGCTAGATTTACTTTGCGGGACGATTTCAGATTCTGTTCCTACTGTATTTTCTCCGTCACTGTTTCTTCCCGTCTCCTACAATTTCCTCGTTTTTCTTTCTCACTCTTGATAATCTTTAAGCTTTTTCCTTGCCCAGTACTTTGTACTTTTAATTCCCTTCGTTTATTTAAATGCTACACCACGAAATATTCACATTTTTAATTTAATATGTAACTTAAAACGTGCTCGTGTTTTTATTGCGGTAGTTACAACTCCTTTCTTGATTTCCCACTATGCGTTTACACTTTAATAGCAAAAGCAAAATTTCCTAGTCAAATGCAGCTCAGGAAGATTCAGCATGGGCTTCAGTATAGTCACATACATGAAAAAAAAAAACCACGAAATGGATAGAATGGTCCTCGTGTTATTATGAGGGCTTTTTGTATCTATGCCTCTTGTTGATTTTAGGTGTAAATAGGGATTATGTCCCTAAACAGTATTAACCAGTCGATCTTTGTAATATAGAAATGTTGTCATTTGAACAAAAATTTATTCAAATGACTCATCACCATCGTCAAGAACTTTTAGATTTGATATAGAAATGTTGTGTTTTCTTTAAGGTACGAACTGAATTCTTAAGTGTCCGAAGATGGCTGTCTTCGGGGTTGTTGCGCCGTGTAGTCTGGTAGAAGTTTACCAACGTTTCAGAGATTCTTGCTGCCTCCATCATCAGGGCGATGAGAAGGGGAAACCTCAAATCCTTCTTAAATATTATTCAAACGGACTTGGGCTTTAAACGGTTAAGCTTGTAATTTGATGATCAGTATGCCTATTTAGCTTAATTAATAGAATTTGTAAGAGAGAGTTTTACTAGTGATTGATATGTTGTCTAGTATCTGCTTGTGATTTCAAACCGCACATCTGCATAATTACTCAGGGCAAGGAAAATGCAGCAGAATCTGTACGATATTATCGAAGGACTTGACTAAGGAAGAAGTGGTGGGGAGTCGCTTTAATTCCAAAATAAAACCACGCGACCCCACAGACTGGTGCGGCAAATGATAATTTAACTACGCACCCGTTAAAATCTTTGCACAGAGTAATTAAATGTAATGAGATTTCAAAATACAAAGAGTTTCGCTTTGAAAAGGGGTTTTGTCTGTGAGAAGGGGATACATTCGAGAGAAGGGTACGTGATGGTACTCTGATTGTCTTAGTTTTGCCATCATCCGTTACTCAAAAGCTAATTAAAGAAGTCCAGCTTCATGCAACTTGGAAGACATCAAAGCCACACCGCCTCTTCACGAGGCAGGGGACTTTGCTTAGGACTGTATTTCTCAACATTTTCCGCGTGGTAGTCCACTGAAACTTTAGTTTAGCATCCCACTACGCACTAAATCATGTAGAATTATAAAGTTGTGTGTTTGTAAGCAAATATGCGTAGTCTTACACTGCTTTCGTGACGTTTTCTGCCGCTCATTACCTGCAAACTGATTGATTTTGCAATCTGTTTAAGGTTTTCAGTTTGCCGGTGAGGGGATTGAACCATGGTGCGATACCAAGCGTGTAGCCGGACACCTGTTCTGAGCTAAAAACAAAAGAAGACTGGGTCAAGCATGGTCGGTATTCCTTCCTTTCATTAAACTCTTTCTCTGCTACACTGATTTATATATCTCGAATGTGTCGTGTGAGTTTGTGAGCTAAGTTGGGCATCATTAAGGAAGACAAGTGAATGTTAATAATAAGTCCGACCCTGAGGTCGGATGTGAATGTTAATAGTCCAATATTTATTTGGTAGGTAGGTGTGCTGCCTCCTGACACAAGTAGCCGTAGACAGAGCATTTATTTTTATCTTCGTGAATGTTGTTCTGTAACACCTACCATTGCAATATCTTAACTTAAACACAATGTAATTTATGTAATCCAAACTTGCGTTTATAATTTCGTATTTTATGTGGCAATTTTGCTTCAGAAACTGTAGAGAACTATGTTGGCCCAGCTGGTCCGAAGCGTGTTGCTCTAGAATAATGTTTCTCAAAACGAAAAACCATTGTTTATGACGGAATTTTTAACCTTTATACACTGAGGAAAATATTTTACTGGTTCACGAACATTGAATTTTTCTATCCATATATTAATGTACTAACACGTATAATACCGTGATTCCATTAGTTTTATCAGACCATCTCTTCCTTGATCTGCCAACGGGTCTCTTTCCACGTTATTTGTGATTACAGGCAAGCTGAGGATACCATCTTCACAAGGGAAACCTCAGTATATCCATTCTCATGATTGAGATTGGAACCAAATGTCTCCCGAGTGTGTTTGGAATAGTGCCGCTATACAGAGATTCTAGATTTGGATATGTCTTTCTTGCAGTTGTTTGTGCTTTGGTCTTAGTAATGTTCTGAGAATTGATGGGGAATTTAACATCGTAGAAAATTTGGCTAGGCATAAAATATTTGAGTCTCAAGTTACGTATGTCCAGGGGTTAGATAAATTGAACTAGTCTCATTTGACTAAGCTAACTGGATCAGAATTACGGAGCTAAAATGAAACATTTGTAGTCAATCGCTTCTCTTCACTGCCAGTTCGTAGTGTGATGAAAAGTTATTGAGGCGATGGAAACTTTTCTACACCCTTTCCCTCCTACTTTTCGTCACTCTGAAGCATTTATAGGGGTGATTATGGTATGGAATCGTCTCCTTCACTACCCTAATTAAACGCAATATCACCGCTCACCCCTCCATGAGTAATGCGGAATAAATTGATTACATTTTTGTCGTGAACTGTGAAATACATTCGATTTTGAACAATAACGTACATCTCTTGTTCGTGTAAACGAATAATGGTTGCCTTGTTTAGGAGACAGATTTAACTGTGCTGTATTTACACGCCATACTGTTACGGTGAGCTGTCCTGAACAAACACTGATAACGCCATCTGTTCAAATTCTGTTGAATGACTAAGTAGTTAGACGCTTGGATTAAGAATGCAATCTTGTGAAACATTCCATCTGAACCACTGGGGACATTGTGAATAATGGTTTCGCCTCTAATATTTATAATTTTCAGCTGAGCTCATGGCTAACCGTCAGTCGGTAGACCAAAGTTCGAATCTCTTGGAATTTATGGTGAATTTGTCTTCACCAAAACAGTTTTTACTGACGTGGTCTCATTTCCTTTACTCTTCTTTTTATAGTTTAATGTTTTGATTTGTTTTAATCCGTGCCTGCAACTAGTCAGATATGCAAGGTAGCTCCAGTATATATTATAGATCTCTAATCGTGTGTTTTAAGTGTAGGGCATGTTCCTTACTGTGATTATTCGAGGTAATACACCAAACACGGAATTACTCTCTATCTAGACTCATCTTGTGTTTCTATAGGATAATATTAACATATGTGAATGTTTAAGTACTACTTCGTGCCCAAGTTTCTCCTCTGTTAGATTATCCATTCCGTCGTCCACTATTCTGCCTGTTGTCTTTCATTAATTACCTCAATTCCTCCAGGCAAAATACTGGAATAGACAGTATACAATTTATTAGAGGTCCTTTCAGTTAATACTTCACAAAAAGCCAATAATTTCATTCTCTTTGTCTTGTGCAGTTAATAGAACGTCGTCAAATAATCCAAGATTCAACTCAGTATTATGAGCATTTGTATTATAACATCTCGTCAAAGTTTCCGAAATTTTTGTCTTAACATTTTAAGTTACAAAATAACAAATGTCCTTGTGGATGCTTCTAGCACGTTCGCATTCATCTTTCCGTGGTTGCTATGGTTACCTCGCTGTTACTCTTTATGTTTCAAATTATTCATAGGAATCGTATTTGTTTTACACGACAAAATAACTGGAACATAAGGCTTTATCAAACAGTATACAGAGTGTAATACAAACAAATATTTCGTATACATTACCAAAGATCAAAGGTTAAATTCTGGCTAACACGCCAGAATTGTTAGGTTCTGCGTACATTTCCTAAATTATTTAATAAATTATTTTTGGTGGAATGACACAGACGATAACATAAATTCCGGTTCTCAGCTAACAGACATATTCAGATTGTTAGAATTATAGCTAGAGAATGAATATTGATTACGTCGCTGGAATGAATAGCTGATCTATGAGAATAGCCAAGAGTAATATAATGGAAAATGCCCCTTCCTCCATTTTAAAATCACTGTTTTCGTCGAACAAAGCCACTGTGTAAATGGAACCACAATTGAGTTCTTAACAATGTTATGCCTGTGTTCAGAATGTGCGATGATTTTTTTTTGTCAGAAAGCTCATTTTGAAGCCCTCCCCCTTTGAATCCTTTGTGTATTTGTATTATGGGGTCTTAGAATTGTGGCCTTTGTTCTGTCTAGGATAGCAAAATCCGCTTCATCAGTTATGTGATTTCAATGCTGACAAGAGAAATAATTTTATCTATGATCAACAACAGTTTATACTAGACAAATTCGTTCGAAATTATTTCAGAGCTTCTTCGATCCATTAACAGTTTGTTCTTGTCATTAATATCCATTTGCGCTACTGCAGTACAACTCAGTGATTGAGCATTTCGTTTGTATTTAGGAGTGCCTGGTTCGAGTCCTGTTTTAGGGTTTTTTGTCAAAGCGAAAACATGGTCATGTAAGGCGACGGATTCTGTCCTGAGTTGTATGTGTGTACACGCCTCTAGTTAATTTAACTCTTTATAGAATAATGATAACTATGTGGGCCGGCATTTTAAAGTTGATTATCTAGGATTTTGCCCACAGGACGATTATGTGCACTTACTTATTTTCTCTAGGGACTGTATTACTAGACATCAGTAGTCGAGTGGTCTGTAACGTCTTGTTTACTTTTAGATAGGGACCGATATGGACAAGATTCACACTTAAAAGGGTCAATGAACGATTTGATTTCAGTGAAACTCGATTTTCATGTTATTGCATTAAACGAATTTTTAATTTTGACTGGAACTTTGAAGATTTTCCACCTTGTGTGTGTAGGACACGGCGTACGTACTTAATCGGGATGTTAAGTATACGTAAAGTTTTTAAAATAAGTTAGACTTTTAAATACTGTGCAAAATGGCAATTGCGTGAATTGTATGTGCGTGTGTGCATTTCATTTACGCTGCAGTCTGACATAATTGGTGAATCTTTGCAGCAATTTTATCGGGCTGTTTGTGAGAAAATTTTGGTAGAATTTATACTGAGAACAGGTAGTACAGAAAAGAACTTAAATTGTACTCTTCATACCATTTTTGGTGATATTCTATGTTAATGCTGACGTATCGAAAAAAATATATCTAACGAAAGTCATGTAGAGAAAAGTATTTTATGTTATGTATTTGTTTCCTCGACTATCCGCTGATAGGAATATTTTATCACAAAGAATAGGCCCACCTACATATGTAAATGTACAACCTTTGTGCTCATGAACTGTATTTATCGAAATGAGGAGAGTGGATTGATTGATTTTATATGTAGAACTTGACGAAGAAAATTAAATGCAACATCGAAGATAAGGTCGTCTAGTGTAGCAATATTTAAGTATTCTTCTGTGCCATGTGATCGTTGTATAAATACTGTCTTCACTTTTATTCGTGTTCCAGAATTCTAGGGAGACTAGTATTAATGACAGAATATCACACTTAGAACTGCCAAGCGTGTATTAATGGAGTATGACAGGTGACAAAATAAGTTTATTTGCTGTCTGTAAATTACGTCTGGATTTGCATATCAAGGCGTGTTTAATTCAGCACTTGGGCAGCAGCTTTTACGCAAGAAGGATTTCGTAAGCTGCTGTGAAAGGCATGTGCCACTAGTTTGACTTCGATCTTGAACAAAGGCCTTTAGAACAGGTCTCTGTAACATGTCGGTAAATAACCGTGGCCAGCAAAACCTGATTCTGGCAGTCAAACTGTAGCGAAATTTCGGAATTTTGTGGCAGGCACTGTCTCTGGTGAAAAGTAAATCGATTCGGCCTCTATACGTTCAAAAATGATGTATCGCTGGTAACTAACTACATGTAGAAACGTATAGTTGCTTAGTTGATCAAAAAATTCCAAAACCTTTCATGCAGCCCAAAGATTCAGACCGTTTCTAACAGAGCCGAACACTTAGACTTATTGATTTATTGTATTTGCTGCATACTTAATGATTTGATTCTCATGACTGTCAGAGACGTTTTACCTAGCAAGGGTGAAAGTAGTAACTTGAGTTTTTAGATGGAAGCACTCATATGACGGGATATTGGTTTAGTACCCGATGGTAGGACAACAGAGAAGATGATGATCTGCAGAAGGGATAGGGATGCTGCGTCAGACGCTTTCTGTATTAATAAATACCGGGTTCGAATCTCGTTATAGTAATTCTAACAGAACACGAGTCTCTCTCGCTTGCAGTTTAGGCTGATGACTGCGTTGAGGATGTTTGGACGGAGTATGGCGTCAGGCGCTTTGTGGTATCGCATAATGTCGGCAGTTGTATTTGACTCGCGTGTAATTGGATGGGCAATCAGATGATGTTGCAGTAGGCATACTACACGGCCCACTCTGTGGGTCCCGCGTGCTCGTTAATTTCTCGTGTGTAAACTCGGTTCTAGTCCAAGTGTTGATAGTAACTGTTGCACCCAGCCCAGGTAATTCTAAGCCACGTGTATGCCCCGTGGTTCAGTACACATCACCTGCACTTGTGGTTGCGATTCTAGTATCAGCGTTCGATAGTATTGCAATATCCAGAAGCTCCCAGTCTCGTCCCTTCCTAAGTCTGATACCCCCCAGAATATAATCCGCACTTCGTCTACGAAAGCCTGGAATTTGTAAAAAAGAAAACTGTCAGTTTTTCAAAACGCTTTTAACATTTTCTAAGTACATAAACATCCATCTTTGTATCAAATGCTTTTTTTGGAAATGTTAAACTGAAATCTTCAATTATATTTATTGTTCTTGTTACTACACAGAATAATATAAACTAATTTTAGGAAACTGCTAATATTTTGGTGGTGAATTGTAATATAATATCTGCATTGATGTTCATGAACAGGTAGTAAATTTTACCGTGCTTTTTAAACGGTTTAGTAACGCCAGTTTTTGCATCAGACTGTTAATGGATTTCTTCATTACACTAATACCGCATTTGATCGGGTAATTTTGAGTTAATTGATGTGTATACTTGTTTTACATATAGGAGGGATTTGAGGCAGCCGTCAGTGTCATTAATTTTTTATGCTTTCAAAACTGAATCGTTTTTGAATGTTTACATTTATTTTCGATGCTTCCATCTTTTATCTGCTGTCAAATTATCTTGTGTCATGTTTGGCTGTTGAATATATTTACGTAGCCCTGATGCAAGTTTTTCTACTCAGGGAATTGGTGGGTTAAGTACAGAATTATTTACTTTTGGAACTGTAAATTTTAATGACCTGTGTTTCACTGGAGTGTGCCATTATTTTCCATTCATCTTATTCTTAATATTTACAATCTATATAATTTTATATGCATGTAAGAGGATTAGTTACAACAATTTGTTAAAATAATATTAATGAGTGCATGGAATATTTGAAATTATATAAAAAATAGTGTTTTAAGCCAGTAACCACGGACAAAATAGGAATAGAAGTGACATGAGTGATAATATTAAGAAGCTTAGCCAGACTTACGCGATTATACAAAATATTAATTAGTGAAACACGCTTACATAAGAACATTTAGACACGTATTACTAAAGAGCCTATCGAAAATGATGGAAAGGCCATTAGATAAAATTAATGAAAGTAGTTAGCCAAACGTGGTGTGGAATTGTAAACCGTTGAAGGGAGGCGACGGAAAGATGATTTTGATGCCCCTACAGGCAATACGTTTCCTAATCTGTGAAGCCAAGGCGGAGAGAGAGAGAGAGCGAGAGAGACTCGACAGCTAAAACGAGATTTGTAAGATAACTTTTGAATTACATTAGGGCGGCTTCACGAATAACATATGACGCCTTTCTTCCTGTAAAAGCTTGTTCCTTTGTACAGAGGATACAAGTAGTTGCGAATTAATTTTTATCCAACTTAGTAGATTGCTCTGATAAAAATTGTCTTTCGTATATTTCCACACATCATCAAGTTCACAGGTTTGATCACAAGTGTACAGTCTGTAGCCATGTTTGCCAGAGTGATTTAGTCTATTCCTAAAATTCAGTTTCTTTAGTATTTTTAATATTATCCTATCTACGCTTAGATCACCAAGTTGTTACTTCCCTTCAGGTTTATCGGCAGAAATGTGTGTATGTATTATTTTGGCATTAATACATGAATTTTCTAAACATCATGGACATTTCCAAATTATGTTCCATCACTGAGTTGAAACGTTTAGGATTTGAGGTTTTCACGGCGGTGATTCTGAAAATGGCTGTCTTCTAGTTTGTTACGGAGTGTAGTCTGGTAGAAATTTACCGACATTTCAGAGGATCTACCAGACTACACGGCGCAGTCCGTCCTCTGTTTGAAACTGTTTAAAATTTCGACTTTTAACTTGTGAATTAACACTCGTTTTTATCATTTGCCACCAGGCATTGGTCTACTAAATCCGAAGCTCTTAATTCTCTGTTAAGTCTGCAATACAAACTAGCTGTTCAGAAAATGGTTCCCAGTTTTGCCACACCTTTCATTTAGGGTTACTATGGAGACAGTTGATTCAACAGTGAACAAAGAATGGTTTTAAAAATAATAAGAGAAGGCCTTTCAGTATTTGCGAGACCGCTATCGTCACCAGAATACCATTACTATCAGCACCACCCACTAGTCCACCCTTGCTTCATTAAGTCTGTTTTAAAGAGGGGCGGGAGATAGGGATGGAAGAGGGTGAGGAAGGTGAAAGGGGTGGTGGTGGTTTACGGTTTTAATTAATTCTGGAGCTAGTCTCCTGGACTGGAAACCCACTCTTATTCCAACCCTCTCTTTCCCAAAACTAGACCACAAACAACGAAATTTAGTTTGAGTGTGACGTCTGGATAAAAACCATTTACGGTTTTCATGACGGTTGCAACTGTGGAACGGGCGCGTGATTTCGAATACCGTATTGTAAAGACGGTGCTGCCACCAGTTGCAGCTACTGGATACATTCGACAATGAAACCTCACAAATTAATGTTCTGGTCCATTTTAGGCTGCCACTGGCGATAAAAAAATACACACGCTATCATTAACTACAAGGTCGTAAAGGTGTGATTTTTGAAGTAAACAGAAATTCCAAATATGTTCTTCACGTAAAAATACAGGCGATGTAGTCAGAAAGTAGGTTTGTTGGTAACCGTGGTTCAAAAGACGTGTAGGCTTGTATTACTTTAATAAGAAAGGGGTAAAACAGCAATGGTTCCTGTGTTAGTATTGCGATAATGTGATCCGAGGCCATTGTTGTGAGCCAGCAATTATGTCGGTTCCCATTGTTGCAACATTGTGTTTTAAAAATAGCCCCGGCCTTGCGGGTTGCCTGTTGCCTGTTTTCTAGGAGAAAAGCGACAGAGAGACAGACAAATATGGACGGGCCCATAAGGCGTTCTTCGCTCACTCTAGTGCATGAAGAAAGTAAAACTTTGAAATTACATTTGAAACCTTCGAGACGTAAGAAAAGAAATGAACTAAAATGGAATGCTGGTCATCAAGTTGGCTGTCAACTGTAATGGTCAGATTGATATTACATGCCCAGACAAGGATCCAGTTCGTGTTCTTTTTTAAGAGAACAAGTGAAATGCGGCTTTTAACGACCAGTTTCTGAACAAAACACAGTCTGCATTAAGAACGCATTTCTCACGGCCAGAGTCTGCGTCCGTCTTACCTTCCCCCATTTCTTCCTTTCTTCGAAGGAAGTTCAGCTCTTTCATTCTTGAATCTGTGTGCATAATGTAGCTGTTCGCTACCAATTGGGGGGGGGGGGGTATAATGACTTAACAACGTACATTAGGCTCAGCAAATGACAAGAATTGAACTTGGTCTCAGTCACTTAATTTGGCCTATCGACTTGAGGCTGGACAAACGATTTTATAACGGGCCTTCCGAAAATTGTTACCGGTGTAGTATGTTCTCTCTGTGTGTGTGTGTGTGTGTGTATATATATATATATATATATATATATATATATATATATTGTGCTTAAAAAGAAAACATTAACCATGTAAACTGAGGAAAGTTTCCAGAAAATGACTTCAATAAACGTTCACGTGCCCATCGTAGTCTAGAATTTTCCACTCCTGGAGTGCGTTGTAGTGGGTTTATAAGCGAGCTGTTGCTTTTATTAATTGACCGAGTTTCAACTGTCAACGTTATCAGGACAACGTTGGGTTTCACATCATTCATTCTTCGTTGAGGATTTTGTATTATTTTGTGTTTTTCTTGTACCATTGTTTTCTCACATTTATATATCTTCATATCTAATGTTTTTCTTTAATACTAATTCCGATGTTTTTGATCTTTCTAGGTAAGCAAGTTGAACGGACATTTTATACGTGGAGTTGAAAACTTAAGGTAATGTGCGTGATAAATTACCATCCATCTATCTTAGCTTTTAGAGATATATTCGTTTTTTTATCTTCTGCTGTCCTGCTTGAAAAGAAAGAACTGTTATTGGCTGTGACGTAACTGACAATCAACGTAGCAGATTCTAATTGAATCGGACGTTTTATGAGGTGAACATTACATTTTAATTAGTGGTAGCGATAGCGGCTATTACAAATATAAGCAACAGTTTCGACCGTCGGAGGACGCTGAGATCCTTGTGCCGTTTCTGCTAGTGAGGAAAGTAAAAGCTTTAATTGACACCGTCCTGTGCACACGAAGGCCAAATTTGGGACCCTTTTTTGTATCTGTAGTACCCCACTTTTGCGAAAACGGTGGAAAGTTTTACACTATAATTTAGCCCTTTAGCGCAGATATGCCCAACCGAACACGGAAGTTTCCTTGTTGATGACAGTATTAGACCTTAGGCATTAGAAGATCGATGTATTCACTTATGTGTTTCAGAACTACTTATAATTCTCTTTAATGAGCTAAAAAGTGATGCCTGTTGCTTTACAACCCTGAGGCTTTCACGCGAACACTGGGCTCGAGGATTTTATTTATTTGTATATAGTATGGTTTATTTAACGATGCTGTCAGCAACTCATAGTATGTGGCGTCTAATTGTAGAATGAAGAATGATGAATTGCAAAGGATGTGGAATTTGAGGTATTCTCCCGTAATTTACCAAGAGGGACTGAGGAAGACCACATGTCTTTAGTCAGGGCATCGGGTCTTAGGATTGACATTTAAAGTAGGACCTTTCGAATACATAGCAGGAATGCTAACCATTCGGCTGCAACGTTTGTTGGTCGAATCATGCTCCGGTCAAAGATATGACTCGTGAGTGATGAAATGTTCTCTGTATGCATTAGCTGAGAGCAAATATATAATATATAAATATATAATGCACAAAAACCCAAAATGAACGCCCCTAAATTACTCGTTCATATGAATACATATCGATAGTTTTATTTTTTTTAGAGGTACTAAATTAATTTTATACAATTGATATGGAGGGTTAGAGAAACGAGAAAGTAAAATATTTAGTCAGGAAACCTGCAGGCCACTTTTTGGATGCAGACTTCGCTGTGAGCGTAATATTAAAATTGGCCTTAAATAGGTAGGCTGTATGTGGACTGGATTAATCTGGCTAAGAAAAGTCTGTTGTCTGTAGTTTGTAGTTTGTAGAAACTTCCAGACAGATTACCAGTTCTTTTGTTCGTCCCTCGATTCATGTAACACTGTAATGTCCCTTTCATCCTTCCAAATCGTTTCGTATTTTATTTTTCACAAAAATAAAACTGGTAGAAAAGTTGGTGAACTGTAAAATGGGCTTACATTTGCCATGACCATCTATGATCTACGCGGGCGTAAAGACGGTGGCTGATTCAGAACAAAAGAATCAAGCGAGCAGACAACCTGGATCGTTGAGGGTTTGGACGCTGTGCGAAGAGAAGAACGGGTAAAGGGATTAGGAATTAGAGGAGACAAGACACGGTTAGGCAGGAGATAGGTAGACTGGAAGGAAGGACGCATTCAAGAAGAACGGTCAAAACGTGACTAAGGTACTCTGGATCCTTTGTCTGTACAGCTGACATGAAAGGGTCCTACGTGTTACCACAATTTTTGTTATTTAACGATGTTATATTCAGTAATGAAACTCAACTTATATCTTATTTTTATGTTATTTAACGACGATGTAGTGAGTAACGAGGTTTGTAGCTTCAAATTACGAATGCAAGGTTGTTAATGGATTACGCAGGCATCTATAAATCTCTCTTATTCAACCTAGCAGCTTAGCACAGCGGTATTATTCACATTCAGACGGTATCCTGTTTGAAATCCTCCCGTATACTTCTGATATTGGCTGCGGAATTTCTTGGTTTTTTCTCAGTCACTCTAGGCGAATTGATCTGATACTGAAATACACTACGCCAGATTCTTCTGGCATCCTTCCCGACTCGTGCCATATATTATCATGTTTTATTCGGCATGCATAGCTTCAGCAGTTGATAAATCGTGTTAAATTAAATATGTGATACGTGTGTAAACATCGCTGACTGTTCAGGTAGAACATAGCGGAAAAGCCGGTTACAAGTGTGATTTTATGGTTTACCTAAAGACCTGAAGATTTAAATAAGGACCAACAAACTACTTCTGGCTGAGTCGTTTTTGAGTTATCATACAGCTCAGTCAGTGACCGCTAATCGTAACAACCAATTGGTTATTCGTATTCGGAGTGAGTGGTGTCCATGTTTCCATTAAAAATATCTGTGTTACCTGATATAATTACATTAATTTTCGTGTAGTTTTCGCCATGTGATTATCAGATTTTTTGGAAGGGCTGTGCTTTATTGAGTTAGTTTACGACCGTACGTTTAAGTATTTTTTGTGTAACTTTTATTCAGGATCAAATATAAACTCGTGTTTTCGTACCAAACAGTCACCGTCTAACGACGTCCTATTGAGTTCAAAGCTTCGTTTTAAATTAAGGAAACGATGCATCCAGTTGAAACCAAAGGCAAGATGTTTTCTCATTAGTGAGAAATTCTATATCAGTTTATTTATTAGCTCTTGTTGGTTTCCTAATGATTGAAAAGGTTTTGCATGTAGTGTGGTTAGGATTGTGCCAATACGTTGCTCCTCCTAGACGTAACAAACGGCAGAAACGACGCTGATAATTGGATTAACTTATTCAGTTATGTAGCAGAAATACGTTTCTGGAATGTGGAACTGTCGTATCTCATCTTAATGATTACTGGTATCGTATTTTAATACTGATTTTCTATAAACATGGTTCTTCTGAGGATATTATTCGTATTTTGTTGAGCTTTTTATACAGTCGTGTCAGCTTTTTCGATGTTTTTGTTTTATTCCTTCGACTGTTTAACGACTTCTCTTCAGAATATAGAAACCTGGGAGTATGATTGCAAAGGATGAATTAGTAAGGAAACGAAATGTAGTAGTCGTAACCCACCATTTAACTAGAGGGTCTATAGATGGGGTTATAAAAATTCTGTCAGGTGATTTGTTAGCTGAGGATCCAGTCTGGGCTGTCTCGAATACTTTAGTAATTCCGCCATAAACAGCAACATCGATCAGAAGTTGCTAGTAGCTGACAAATTCGTGGAAATTATATTTTTAACCGGAATTTTTTATTTATAAATTCCTTTAACATTTGGAACTGAATACTGCACCGAGATTTCGACATCCTGACAAATTAACCGAATGTATGTAATTCATGTGAATGTAACATGTGGCATTTCATTTAAAAAATAATTCACGGCAGTTTGATTTCCCTCATGCGGAAAATGACAGGACCGTAATTGAAACGAAACTCCGTATCAATTTATATCACGATTTATTTATTGATTCAATACATATGCATTGAATGTAATTATAGATTTGTTTTACCTGACAGTGAAGTGTACAGACCGAATGACGTGATCTTTTTTTCATGGAAACTCTTTTTAAGTTTTAAAAGAAAAGAGGGCGTAAGGTAACAGCACCTGCCAATTTACAGTCCTGAAGCGTGATTTCTGCTTACTCGCTGCGCAAACCGGGCAGTTACGTTACATCGTGTATGAAAGTCTGCACACGTAATCAATGGTATTAACCTGGAGTAAGCTGAATGTTATGTTTCATTCATTCCAGGGTTAAAAATGGAGTTCGGAAATGCGTACGACATTTTACGAGACAAATCTTAAAGCAAGGGACTACATCGGGGACTATGTACCTATGCAGGTGGGAGGTTGATATTAAAATGAATTTTAGAGTATTAAATAGGGCGTTAAGTTGTAGACTGGACTTGGTATGGGAAACTTTCCCGTGGGTACATACTACAAACATGATAATGATTCTTCGAGTTCATAAAAGTCATGTAATTTGTTCACTACTTGAGCGACTACTAGCTTCTCAAGAAAGACTCTACTCCATGGAGTTATTTATTTGGAGATGTTCCTGTTATTAATTGTTGGAAATGAATAGTGATGTATGTAATCACTAGAAATTTATATCAAACCAAACGAGGAGACTGGCTACCTAATAACTCTGTTTAGTGTGTGCTGAACATTTTGGGATGTAATGTCAGGATAATGGTTGGTTTATGTTGGCTTTTTGTCTATCCTATGGTTGGCTAATTGATCTGTTGTTTGTTGGTTAGTTCTTTAGATAGATAATACAAAATTTAATTAAATTTTTTTCTATATAAAATATCTTACGACACAATCGAATAGACTCGTCGAAAGTAACTGAGGCTCTTGTTATGAACCGCGACTGTAAAGTAGACTGAGCAGGAAGAGGTAGGCTTACAATCTTATTGAAGGGGAATTGAAAATGATTGGAAGAGCAGGTGTTCGTTAAAGTATATAGATCCTCGGTGACTCCTCTACAAGTATGCTCAGATGTCATTGCAAATAAATAAGTTGAATTTAAGTCTTGAGCGTTGTGAAGCAGAAAAGTGGATTCATTGTTTGTTGGCAGCAATGTGTATTGGTTGGGGCAACATATGGCTTCCAGTCGGGATGACAGGAAGCAGGGGAATATAACAGCGTACCAAAGCTGACTTGACTTGCGGACCCACATAACAATGCAACGTGCACTGAAAGCAAATTAGAAAGAAGAAGGTGGAGCGCGAGATAACAGCAAGGATAAGAGAAAAATACGTGTACTTTGCAGGGGGCAGTTAACTTGGCCCCTCGCTAGAATGTACAGTAACTTCGGATGTTAAACGTGGCATTGAACTGGTATGGAACGAGGCCCTGGGACGGAAAAGAAATAAGTGGACCGACTTATTGACAAGCGGATTGGTTTATTGTCCATTTGGTTATTCTAGTAAGTCACTGAATGGCTAACCGCTTAGCCAAGTAGCAAACATTTTGTCGTATTATTACCATGCTGACATTTCGAAATATATTCTGTGTTTATAGTCGATTAACTAACAAAAATACTTACCAACTCCACTATGATACTAACCGTTAGCTTATTAGCTTACTAGCTAATTGACCTATTAACAAAATGGTTTATAATAAAGTTAAGTGGTGGCGAAATGTCTAATTGAATAAGTAGTTGAACTCTGAGGTTCTTGCGGGGTGAAGAAGTGGATTGTGGTCTTCTGAGCTGTAACGCCCTGTGATCTTACAGTCAGTTTCCGAGGAACTTATTACTTCCATCATCAGGGTGAAAATGAAGGCGATACGATCCTCCGTAACGCTACTAAATGCTCTCAGGGACCGCACAGCGGCACAGCGGAAAACTGCGGATTCAAAAGTAACTTCTAAGTAACGGACTTAACTAGTTTACTAATAACTGACTTACGAAGATACTAATGAGGTTGCTAGCCTGATTACTGAGGTACGAACTGTTTGACGTAATAATGTAGGACAACAGACTGACGGACAGATCTGACAACTCTTAAATGCATTAACGCTTGATGGGTTTATGAATATTATTATGGAAACATAAGGGTCATGTCGTGCACATGAAAGCCTATCACTGAATCCTGCCATGAGTCATTTAAATTCTGTTCACGTGTCTCTGTACATATTTATTTCCCTCCCGTGCTACATTATTACCAATCTCAAGCTCCTGATTCAGCATTGCTCGCGGTGATGGTTGAGGAGTTCTGCGCAGAAGAGTAGCGTATCTCAGCTTGTACCTGCGAGATGAGGAGCGCGTTCCTGCACGCAGGTGTGTCGTGGAGCATGACAGCCTGCAGCAGGCTTCTGTAACAGCGTCTTCTTCCGATGCGACGACCTTGTCTGTCGGTCTGTCCGCAACAGAGCTGTAAAATAACACATTTTGCTTCGCACAAACAAGATTAAACCTCATCTTCTTGGAGCAGAATTCGTCGAGAGATAGTCAAGAACTTCCTCGCCTCTCATGGAACCTGAAGGTTAATTACCTTGTCCTCAAGAGCCTGAGCGGAATGAATCCAGTCCATACCCTCACACGCTATTTCCTTAAGATACATTTTAATATTATCCTCCCATGTACATCTAGGTCTTCCAACAAAAAGTTTTTTCCCTTTTCTTATCCCTCGAAGCGTGTTGCATCCAACCCCAGTCTCATGCTTCTTCATTTGATTACACTAATAGCATTTGGTGTAAAGAGTACAATTCGAGGCGTTTCTCATTAAGCAGTTTTGCCCAACTTGATGTCGCTTCATCCCTTTGAACCACAACTTTTGTAACTGAAAGTAAAACTTCTGCTGTTAGAAGCAGACAGTTTTGTTTTTTGATTATCTTTATATTAGAAGAACATGGTTTTAGGGCGTGTGAAATAAGTGCTAAGGGGAATATTTGAACCAAGGAAAGAAGAAGTAGCAAGAGCCTGGTAGAATTACGTGACGAGAATGTACATAATTTTGTAGGTCTACTGAGCATCGGAAAAGTGGGAAATTTTACTTCGACGCCCTTTGGGAGAATTGTTCATTCATATAAGAGTAGTTTTGGAATGTATCTTGGAAATTTAAGTCTACTTCAGGTTCTCATGGCCTCGAGTATGAGGATAACTGCATTCTGGTTTGTTGCGCTGTGTATTTTAGTAGAATTTTACCGACGTTTCAGAGGAGCCCTGGGCGTATCGCCCTGATAATGGAGTCAGCAAGCATCTCTCAATATTCTGTTAACTTCTAGCAGACAACATGACTCAATATCCCAGAAGACGGTCATGAACATTATTAAACCGTATTTATTCCATAAAAGAGGCTTACGTTTTGATCAGCTGAGTAACTACAACTCACAGGTCACAGTGACAACTGTTGAAAGAGGCGGGGTGTTGTCATTGCTGATATAAATAATAGACGATCACGTGTTGACATTCACTAAAAGTATTTGTTATACGAAACCAAGACGAATTATATAACCTGTCATTTCCTTGCAGTTCTGTAACGACGTATCAGAGTACAATGAAATTCTATCAAGTACATTCTGTATTTTATAAAATAAACAAAAAACACATGATAGTGTACTAGAGGACTAGATATAGCTGTACAGTTTATTTAATTAATCAATATGTGCCTCTTGAGGCTGTCAGTATGTAAGTGATTAATTTGTTACTATGGTGCTTACTATTCTCAGGCCCCGTACACTTTCTGTTCATTTGCTTCTTTCTTGGATATTTTGTCTGTTTTAAATGACTCAAATCTCAAACAAAAAGGAAGGCACACCTGATCGAAATAATAAGGAAAGAAGGAAAACTGCATGCAAGGAATGGATTACAGTACATCGTCCTTAGGTTTCTCAGATTTAATTTAAATTGATACGTTCGCTTGCTATTTAAAATTCTTAAAAACCCTTTTTAAACGCATGCTATAATCAAAATTCCATTTTCCTACCAAATTACTTTTAGCCTTAAGGAATTGCATACGCACACCATCTTCACTAAACATGTCGTAGTCCCCTAACGCCAATTTCAGAAACCCGCTCTGCGGACAAGTTTGTTGGGTTGCCGACCGTGTATACTATCACTTTCTTTTCAAGGAACTTAATGTATGTACTGGAACACATCCGAACACCAAATTTGCCAATTGAAACCACAGTGGCAGACGGCTGTGACGTCTGATTACGAACTGGCAGCATCGAATCACGAAGGCCGTTGTCAGTTTCAGCCATATTTCCCATCTACCCCTCTCCTCCCAGCCTCATTTCCGATTCAGAGCGCGTCCTATTCTTAACCCTCGCTTCCTTCAATTTCAACCCTGGTTTTGAGTGACGCCACCCCTAATACATCTACCCCGTACCGCAAAAGATGGCAATCCGGCTAGAGATATCAGGAAAGTTTGTGCAGAAAGATGACAAGAATCTGTGACTAGGGGGCAGGGACTGTTACATGGGGAGAGCAAAGACATGAACATGAAGACGACAGAGAAATTTTGTCGTCGGAGAGTCTGAGGAAATTCTGTGGAATTTGATTAGTTCGTTCGTAATTGAAACTTTTCGTTCTTTTCCCCCAGTCATGTTAAGTGTTCAGCCGTATTTGTTGATGTATTAAGGAAATGAGTTGTTTAGAAATTTAAACCAGCTTCGCCGTATGTGATTGAGTAGAATTTGAGCTGGTGTAAGTAATAAGTTTTAGTTTATCCTCTCCTAGTCGGCCTTGCATGACGAATGGCGTAGAAGACATGTCATAACCTTTGGCTTCGCTTTCGTTTCTTGTCACTTTCTATCCTGATTTAATAATCGGATTCCATCTTTTGTTTCTGTATTTTTATTATAAGTTATAATTTTTATTATTGAGAAAACATAAATCGTTGTCTTGAATTATGCAGAGATGACTATATAACTTAGCACACCGTGAAAGTGATTTCTTCAGAACAAACTGACAATTATTTCTTAACATGCAATCTTGTTCACAGCATAAAGTGGTTAGAAATTAACTCCACCTCGAATTTAATTATTGTAGGTTTGGGTAAACCCTACAACTGTGTAGCTAAACTTTTATCTTAGAACAGGAACTAATGCTGCTTATGTAGATAAATTTAGTGTGTATATATAATTTATTTACATGGAATTTCCTCTTTTGTTTTGGCCCGAGTACAGATGAGATTCTTCCTGTAAGACTTGAGGTTCTCACAGCGGTGAGTATGAAGATTTCTGTCGTCTGGGTTGTTGCGCTGAGTAGTCTGGTCGATGTTAACCAACGTTTCAGAGGTCATACTGCCTCCGTCATCAGGGCGATGAAGATTTCTGTCTTCTGGGTTGTTGCGCTGTGTAGTCTGGTCGATGTTAACCAACGTTTCAGAGGTCATACTGCCTCCGTCATCAGGGCGTATATTCATCGCCCTGATGACGGAGGCAGTATGACCTCTGAAACGTTGGTTAACATCGACCAGACTACACAGCGCAACAACCCAGAAGACGGAAATATGAGATTCTTCCTGTTTGTGCGTATATTATTTGTAGTTAAATGATAGTTTTCGCTTTTTATTTCCGCTTGTTAGTAGGAATTTTGCCTCTATTTCCACTTTACGTTCTCAAGAAACATCGATGTGAATAGGTTCCCTCTTAGTCTACGTTCTGCGTTAGACAGATTTTACCACAGCTACAGGTAAAAGGTTTGTAATAGCTTAATAAACTACCGTGCCCCAAAGCAGTATTATTTACAATAAATTCCAGACGTCTAGGTCGTATACTATACTCGGGGCTAATGGGTGTGTTGGGACGTAATACGAAGAATGGTAATGAGGTTCAGTTGAGGGTGGTGTGACCGACGACGCTTCAAGACGCTAGCTCAAGCCACGCTGAAACACTTGAGTATTCGGGATGATGGTGGTTATGTCTTCCCCGGTAGTAGCTTCAACTCCTAACTCTGACCATATGGCTCTTCTAACTTGGATTTCAGCTAAAAGTGTGCACCGGGAACCAGACTGCCACTCAGAGCTTCTTTTAAAGATGGACATGTCACTTGAGATTGGTGATACTTTTGTAGTGATATTTTGAGGCAAAATAATTGTTGTAATATTTTATTTTTGCAGACGACTTCCAGTTTCTTCCACGTTGTCACAGTTTTTCTACCAGCGTCAGGAACAACCGAAAAATCCTTCCTCTCTCTCCCCCTCAAAGTGTAGTCGCTCATGGTCTAGTTCAGTGAACATCATCACAACGAACTTACGTAAGATCAGATTTAGTATTTTTCCTCCATGTTTCCTTTCGTGTGTTTCTATCGTGTTTCTTAGTGCAAATGTCACACATATTTCTTATTTTTCCACGCATCTCTCTTTGGCAAAATTCTTAACATTTTGTTGTTTTCTCTCTCTTTTCGTATGCGTTATAGCATTCTGAGACTCCTGTTCTGACTTTCTGACACGATTTCTTAATTTTATTCTCTTAAACATGTTCATTTATGGATTATCCCCTCGATATCAGTTTTTCTTCTGTCCCAGCAGTGTACCATGATGAAGTACGTAAATTTTGTTACTTATCTTCGCATGATTAGACTTATTTGTTTCTCTCTTTTCTCAGTGTTTGGAAGTGTTTCCTGCTGTAAGATACTTATAAACAAAAGCACTAGTAAATAACACAGACTGTTATTGAATACAAACTTCAAAGGATCCGTCAAATGGACTGAAAGAGTATGAAAAAAGATCTTTGTTGCTTTAAACTAGACTCGATATTAAACTGTAGCATACCTATTTCCAAGAATGTTCCAGATTCTGGCTTTGAGGATTTCTTCATAGTAATTGAAGGATATTAAGGAGGATGAAGCATAAGAAATCCTTGCATCTTTCTGTTTTAGTTGTGTTTGCCTTTCAGTAGTCGGAGAGAATCTCTTTAGAGACATGGCAAAGAGATATGCGATAACGTGAAAAGGGTTTATGGCACAGTTTTCTACGTATCAGTTTTAAGATCTTCCGAGTCAGTCCGAGTCTGCCTTGAGATGGAAGGACTTATTTAATTGGACACATATGCGGTGTTACAACATCTACCTCTTCTTTCTCCTTATCGTATCCTCTTTAGCTAGTTGTACTTTTTAACTTTGCACCGGTCGATTATAGTGACGATTCGATCTTGGGCCGCTCAGGACCCAGGAATCTCGTGTTCGAAACACGCTCATGGTACATAAAATTCTTCATTATTCTCTGGGTAAATAATAACCTTCTGATAGTGTTATAAATGATTTTATTGGAACATGAAAGTCTACTCACAGTTTGCAAAATGCAGGCCTATTAGGCAAGACAGTTTCAACTGTACTAAAAGTGTGCTGGTACGTGGGTAATACTTTATGCAGACAGCTCAATAATTGTGTTCCATGGCACCTGCTTTGTGTGTAATTTCCTAAACTCAGTTCTTCTAAGTCAGCATTAAGACTGAGCTTCAGTGGAGTAGACATTTGAACATAGAAATACTTATAGAGGATTTAGTAATCATAGAAGTTACTTTTATAAAACTTTTTCAGATGTCCTTCTATTCTTACCTTCATTCATCTGTGCAGCTCATTATACTTAGTACAAAGTCGTTTCGGTTTAGTCATAAGATTCGGCTAAAGCAGCTTAAAGCTGTGGCTTCTTCCTCCTTTCCCTGGCTTTCTTACGTCTGTAGCAGCGTAACCAACCCCTTTCATTGCGTGAACTTGCAAAATTGATGCAAATTAGAAAGAAGTTAAGCTCCTAAACCTAAGATACATAGCAACGGGTCTGCTAAACTTTCCTTGTGTGTTATTTACTTTTTCAATGAATCGCACTAGTCGTTAAAGAGGACAGAACAACTCGGTCAGTAATATATGATGCAGCACGTCTATAATAATTATTTCTGATTATATTTTAATTGATGCAGAGGATTATCAGTTATCATCATCATCATCATCATCATTAGTCCATTGGCCTGTTTACCCCATTAAATTCTTTCGATTAACACATTATGGCATTCCACATTGCATAAAGACCATAATTTATTCCACTTTGTTATAAGGTTTTCTTCTATTCCTTTCAACATGTTCCCACAATTTATTAATTTATTTACTTTAATTTTCTGTGTGTTGTGTTGTTATTCTGTAATGTATTTATAATATTTTCACTTCTCTTTTGATCTCTGAGTGTATTTCAGATGCTGCAATCGTTATGTTATTATAATTACAATGATTTTTAAGTTTAAAATAAATATGAAAGGTGAGGACCATGAATTTAAGCAGATTTGTTGTGTTTTCTCACACATTTTAAAACATGTGTTTACTGTGTGACTGTAGTATGAACAAAACAATCTTCTTCTTCTTCTTCTTTTTTTTTGGGGGGGGGCAAAGTGTGGCTAAGAACTGACGTTTCACTCTCCTCTTGTTTTGCCTCAAACTTGCGGTTTTGGAGACAAGACATTTGTGAAGTGATACGAGAGCTGATGTTCTCGCGGAGATGATGACGTCCACTTTGACATTCTGGATTGTAATGGTTTGTGCACTTGTAGACTCCAGCTTTTCGGAGAAAATTACTGCCTCCATCTTCAGGGCTGAAGTACATTTTATCTTTTTTGTCTGTAGTGGCCCTGCATTTTGAATATAAATGGCTTCAAGTCCTCTTTCCCTTGTTTTTACAGATAAGAGGCTAGTATTCCTATGCGTGACCTCAAAGTAGTCGCAGGCTTTATTTGTTTTACGTCTTTCAGTGTTATAATATAGCGTCATTAAATTACGTTTTCGCAGACAGCGCGGTGTCTGTTTATGGAACGTTAAATTAATTAGTACAGGCTTCAGTATTCGTAGGTTTGTTTGTAAGTTGAGTGCTATTGTAATCAGTGAAGCTGGGTTAATGAACACTATTGATTCCTTACAAAGTCGGAATTCTGCGTAGTTTGGAGTAAAAGAAATCGTCAGTGGTTTTAAAGGTAATGAAATAATACTATGGCGCAGCGAGACGGTTCAGAGACTGGAAATATACGAGCCTCTGAAAGAGGACTTTAGTAATCCCCATTAAAGGTCTTTCTTCAGACGTCGCATTGCGTCAGGAGCCAGGCGCCAGGCGTCAGGCGTCAGGCGTCTGTCCCCAGAACTGATCTTGTCGGGTAAATGCAAGATGAACCCCCCCACCACTCTTCTTGTAGGCCCACACTTATTTTCAAAAAGCACTGTTTGTGATTTAGGTATATGTCATTGGTGAAGATGTCCTTTCATTTCAAATCAAATGTACTGTTCCAAAAACAGTTCCATAAATTCGTTGCCCGTTTTGCTATGGAAACCGGTGGAGAAGAGAAACATATTTACGTGTATTATGTTTAATTAACTATGAGGAAGCGGATTTTGTTAAGTGGTCAGTGTCTAGATTATGTGCTTATAGATTGCTGTCTGTAAATGTTGTGGCTGTAAACCAACGATTAGAAAGAGCATGCTGCCTCCATCTTCGTTTTCAAAGACGGTACTTGATTAATGCTAATCCACGAAGGCCAGAACAAGAACAGCGACAAATACAAATTGTGTTGTACTCCAAATCATGTAGCACCTAATTAATTTTCACGGCTGGACACGTAAAAAAAAACATTTGAATATTCATGAGCTGATTCATCACGGCACGCCCATACAATGGATATGTTACTAGCTCTATCATTATTATTGCTGTGACATCTGTACGTAGCTGAACAATCTACTGTTGGCTCCTTGTTTAGTTTTTGACAAATTACATTGTCTTAAACACCTGTCATCAGCTCTGTGTTTGCCGATTTAGAATTATAAGTTGTGAATAAAATTTTGAAGCTGTCAGCTGAGTTCTGGTTTAATTTACAAGTCGTGTGGACCCCGGAAATTGTAATGCACACTCGGCCCTGTCGCTTTAGATTATTTGTATTAGTAGCGTGAATAACAAGATTGTCAGTTGCTTCCTTGTCTTTGGCAAGAGACTTTTCTCGTAGCCACCGCATCCGAAAATGCTCAGCTTCCTGTCCATTGGGTACCGAGGGCTCTTTCCCCGGGAGTAAAGCGGACGGAGCGTGAAGCTGATCACTCACATCTGGTGTCGAAGTTAAGAAAGAGTTAAGCTATACTTCCATACCCCATACGTCTTCATGTCATGGTACTTTATAAGTACCAGTTACAACATTACCTTACCTTTATTATAATGAAATTACTGTAAAGAAATGATTAATAGCTCAGAGATTTTGCAAGGAAATTCTTAACAAATAGGCCTATGCTTAAGTTGTATATACTTGACTTGGTTTGCAGATTATTTTGCTAGCCCTGTTAGTAGCTTTTTAGTGGTGAAAGTATAGAACTGTAACTGAAAAGAAAATTAGAACGAAAATGAGTTGAAGGGTGAACTTCGTATATAATGCAGCTGTGCGCCGACATCGTGTGTAGTAATGAGATCATAACCTCCTTCAAGAAGACACGGGAGAGATGAAGGAAGAAAAACGGTCGTGAAAATGTTAAACGACAGCTGATGCAGCTTTTGACACCAAATTTGTGCTCGTAACATGAGCCCTAGTTGGTGGAGACAGTAATCACTTCCCTTCAAGACGTTCAGAATTTCCACCAGGAGAGCTGCTGTCTTGGCCGTCATTTTGTCTTATGAGACGAAATTTTTTTAATATGCGCTGTGTATAGATAAGTTGTTCTAATTTCACAGAATTCCATAATTACAGTACAATGAATTATGTAACACTGACACTTAAAAATATAAACTCAAAATATCACATAAATGTCGTCAGTCTTCTGGGTTGAGGGTCTGAAGTAGATTTAAACGTTTCCAGGAACATAGAGCTTCCATTTTCAGGAACCCTAAATGCGGAGACATTATGCTTCATGGAAACTTGCAAATAAATAAACGTTTTAGCTAACTACGTAACTTAGAAACAGTTAAGGAAGGTTCAAATCATAGGGGCAGATTAATCATGCACTGAAGTAAGCAGAGGGCACTGTAGGTCCTACTTCTGTTTTCCTGAAAGGTCAGTTATCTTGACCTCAGCAATAGATGAACGAGTTCCTCTGTGATGCGTAAAAACATTTCATTGTACGTTTCCAAGAAAACACCCAGTGATCCAGCCCTTCCTGAAGCGCAATACAATTTTCTAAATCAACTTTTAAAGGAAGTCATCCCAGGGTGAAATGAATTCAGGCTGCCAGCCAGACGTAATGGGACAAACCGTAGTAAATTCCCGTTCCCTCCTTCTGCTGTTGCTCTCAGACACAGACCCCCTCTGCGGCACTGGCACTCAATCACTCCAGAATTGTCATTCAACTATCCCTCCTCCCCTCGCCACCTCCTCAGTCTAACCTCCCTGGTACTAATTTCCTCTTCATAAACTTCTAAAAGACGCGTACAGTTTTGACTTGCCGCTCGCCCGCATTTGCATGTAACGCGCTCCATTGACTGCGTAAACGAAGCATCTCACAGGCGTCGTTCCTCTGATTATGGCTGTTCTTAGTTAAGGTTGGCTTCTGGTCTCTGCAGAACTTAATTTCATTTTCAGGGAACGGGATTTAATTTCGTGAAAACCACGGACATCTTGATAAGGCCGATTCCGGTGGCCATTCTGAGCTAAATTTTATTTGCCAAGCATTTCATTTCCGTAGTGTTTGTTTAAGTTAGACTTTAAGAAATGAGAATTAGTATGTGTGGCGAATCGGGTTATAAATGAAGACTAGAGTTAAAATTCCTGAAGGAAATTACAAATCCTATTCATTACACCCGGTCCAAGGCCAGAATCGTAATCGAAATTTCTCCGAGTACCAAAATGTTGCTGCCGTCTTGCTTATTATAACCTTTTAAATTGATTAAAGATTCTAGTGGGGGTTTAAAGCCGAGATTCGAACCCGAAGCTTTCTGAGTAAAAACCAAGAGTTCTCAGTTGGGCACTCAGTGCTTGCATATACTCACAGGATCCTTTGAATCACTAACGAACCCTAGTTTTCGTAGTTCATAAATTGTATCATAAAACAATTCCCGAATTGTAATGGAATAGTTTTAATTACCTACATATTATCAGCCTTTTCAAGTTTAAATGTATGCATTTTTAATGTAGGCCTGTTATTTTTCTCATCTCTCAGAATTATAATAAATGAATCCGCTGCTTTTATTGTACTCTATTATAAATGTTTACTGTGTCAGGTTTTAAAATTCCGTAGCGGCCGGTTCAGTGATAGAATGCGATGCTCTCAGTGGCTTTCATTGTCTGTGGTAATTAAAACTTATGATGGCTGGGGAGTGCCATTGTTTGTATCATCGGATGCCCACAGACAAACGGAATTGTTTCAAATTACAATTGAAAGGAATGGGCCAAATGTAATACTCTACCGTTTTCTCCTAATTAGGTAATATAATATACTCTGAATAAAATCAATACAATGCTTATACCAGAGGCTACGCGGTCTAAAGCGTGCAGGGCTTTAGACCTCTTACGTATTGTAATATTTTTTACGAATCTGTTTTCTTCATTGTGTGTCTACACATTTACCTTTAACCTCATTTATGATATGAGTCCGATTCGAATTAGACCAATATAGTAATCCAGTTTTCAGTAAAATTAACGCACCTGACAATAATTCATTCCTATTACACCAAGCACTTATCATAACACTTTCCACGCAAGGACTCGGTGAATAAATATGATTAGCGTTGTTTTGGAGATGACTGTCGTTCAGTTTGAAACATGTTTAATAATACAAAAATGGGCGAATTAAAATACAAGAAATATTCTTGAATAAGTCGGAATATAGATTAGAATTGCATGCGGTTTCAAAGTAAGCTAGTCCTAAGACATTAAAATCAAAACCGAAATTAATTCGATTTAAATTTTTTGTTTGTGGTATTTCTTCCGCACAATATGCAGCTTAGTGGCTATAATTAAATAATTCGGACAACGGGGTCTTGTATGTAGTAACTAACTCTGCCAGTCATTGATTTCTTAAGGTTCTTCGGATTAGATAAGCCCTCTGGTCTGTTCCATTTCACAGCTAGCTTCAGAAACTGTTAATCACTTCCTGGGTTCGGAAAGACCAGTCGTAGGGCCTCCGCCTACACAGGACAGCACGACCAAGATAGTACATGGACACATGTCCGTTCCTCGGGTGGGATATAAACCAACGATCTCGTGGTTAGATCTGTCCAAACTACACACGCCTTAAATGTACCTCATGAACGTGAGGTTGGCACTGCCGGAAGAGTAATTTTGAAGGTTTTCTGCTCATTAAACTCCTGTAGCTGTATTTGGAATCATCTAGATGCAATATTCGTCATATTTCCTTATCTCATTTGTCCATACTTAATTTAACAATTGATAAGGTGTCATGAAATAAAGGATTTACAGAGAATGGGGCCAGAGTGATCCCAGCCTGAATGTAGGCAAAGCGCGCTATGAAGTTATGACTAATACATAAAGTGCATCGGATTACCTCCTACCAGAAAAGGAACCGCTGATCGCAGACATGCTTTGAACTACCTGGAATCAATCCGTAGCCGGTGCAACTTGTAAGAACATCCAGTAATTGTTTTAGATATTATTGTTTATAATGAAGACTTGTACTGTTACACATGTCTGATCTGTGCAGTTCTGCAGTCCTGGTACTGCTGCATTTCTAAGAAGGCTTAATCGACGTTTCAAACATCAGTCTCTCTTTCCAATTTGATATTAATCAAAAATATCTTTTTGTGTTAGTGCTTTTCCATGGTAGCCATTATTTAACTTTTGATAGAAAACGTTTCATTCGCTGATTTTCTCAGACTGACGTCAGTTGAAGACCAGAAAGAACATTGCTCCAAACGAGATATCTCGTGCGTGACATAGAAACGGTTGTGAGAATACTCTCTTCTCCATCAAGATAGAGGCCCATACAGCCAGCTACGTGTTGTAGAAACAACACTACAAACGATTTTGCACTTTTGTGAAGCTGAATAAGATGCTATTATGATTAAGTAGGGATAAGAAAGGAAGTGTTAATTGTGTCCTTGTATTCCCAAGAGTAATATCCAGTTGGAGACAGACGCACTTTTGATGGGCATAGTAGAGGATTCGTGACGTAATTTAGCTAATTAAATTACTAGCTCTCAGCATTTTCTGATTCACGGCAAGGAAAAAGTCTTCTGAGGGCCCCATCTGTCTCACATAGTGTAGTACAAACTTTAAGAGTGATTGCATAGTATAGACATGTAAACGTGTCTCATGTTGTGGCCTGCTATGCTCTGGGAGAAGGAATGGCTGTGATTTACTCTTAATTAACGTGTTTAGGTTCAAAGGATTTGCTGCTGTTAACTGTTTCCTCCCGCGTTGCTATTTCTGGTATTTGGCAGGAAGCGAAGTGATAAAGTCACAGCCTCCAGTGATCACAGACAGAACTTCGTCATTTATTGTTTATTCTGCTTGAGGGTATTTGTACATGTTGTTTAAGCAGGGGAAGAAAGAATACTCCAGTGGAGTATGCGTATTTTCTACATAGATTTTTTTTTTATATTTTGTATATCCTATCGGTAATGATGCTAATTTATTACAAATACAGATCTAACGTTGCGAAGCGCATCACACCACAGATATCAGTTTGTATTTCGTTAAATATTCGCCAAAACCAGTAGTGTTCCAAAATAATTCGTAGATGTATAAGTGATCTTTATATACGAGTGCTGTGACATGTTTACCTGCTAATTCTTTCAATTTGAGCCATTTTTTGTAATGAGGTTTAAGTAGGGCTTCATATATGTTTAAAACTGGGGTTATAATCGACCTTCTGAACCAAAATTAGATTCTCTCTCTATAGTTTTTAATGTAGGTCTATTTGTAGTGTATTACGCGTGAAGGAAATGAGAAATGCGTACAAAATTTTGATTGGAAAAACCGAAGGGAAGAGACCGCTGTGAAGAAAAATATTAAATAAGGCGCTACATTCCAAGAGACAGCCATCTTCGTACTCACCGCTATGACAACGACAGATCCTACAATATTAAAATTGATCTTTAGTAAATCGACTTTTCTGATTCAAGATAAAAACCGGTGGCTGGATCTTGCGAATGCAGTAATGAACCTTCGGGCTTCGTAAAGGGCTGAGAATTTCTTGACTAGGTAAGCGAATGTGAGCTTCTGAAGAAGGACTGTTGATCAAGGAGTTGCTTTTGCAGTTTTCTTGTTCTCGTGTTTTAGGTACAAATAACGGAAAATATTAAATATGTTTTTCTTTGTTATAAAGGTAACTTTTTGGGAGAGCTATTTCTCATTATCGAATATTGGTGCAAAGGTAAGTTTTGTACTTTCACCTCGGTTTCCTATGTAACGTGGTTTGGATCCGTTATTTGTCCTCTGGTGTGGAGAAATATCGAGTTTCGATATGCGAAATTTCGATTACGGTATGCGCCTCGAAGTTTAACTTACGTATAACTTTAAAATTTATAAGGTGAAACGATGATGTTCTTCTTTATTTTTCTTCAGTCTGATTTCTTTTCTATCCCTTGTGTTTATTCCCTTGACCCGAAGTGTTTTTAATCACAATTGTGTTTTGTTACCGAGTGTCGCAGGTCTCCCCAGCACATCACGTGTTCCCACTGATGTCGCATACGTACCTAGTGCATTTATTATTATTCTACGCCCATTCGACAGTCAGAATGTGATGGGAGGAGTGCTGTGTGGGGTGTCGTAAACCAATTTGACTCGAGTGTCTGTCGCCAGAATTTCAAGTTGTTCGCTGCGTCCATTTTCTAGTACCCCCCCCCCCCCAACACAACTCTCCATCTATGTTCGTTTCGTTTCTTCCCCCTCTGCAATTCAATTTTTTTTTATAAAAGTGAGCCTCAGAGCTCAGCCCAGCTTCAACATTGCCACAGTGCGATATTCCTTTCTTTTCAAACCGCAGAGTGCAGTAGGAATCCATTGCCATTACATGCAATTCGTGCGTTGCAAATTGCCCCTTTCTAGATCCTCCCCCCAGATGTGATTCCATCCATCGTTGTTTGATTGATTACTGTTAAACTATTTATGTGCTTCGCGTAACAAAATGAATCGAAATCGTGCTATTATGGGAAATGTCTTTTTTTTTTGTAGGGTCATATTCTATTATCTCTAAACGATTAGTTGTATCTTGGACCCCATGAGTCAAGAATTTTAAAAATGTTTTTTGTAAGTCGTTTTCTTTGATATATCTAAAGAATATTAACAGCCGAAAATCTTCTTCTTCTATGGCTCTCCGGTCCGTATTCGGTCCATGGCCTCCTCAATTCTCCTCTTCCATTCGATCCTTCTGTTAGGTCCATCTGTCCGAGGTTGAGGTTTCGAAACATCTTCCTTTTTACGATGCAAGGTTGTTAGCCTTCCGACCAACCCCCAACCTGGAGGACCAGGGTACCTGTCTTAGTCTGACCTCTCCCCCTTAACCAATCTGGCTAGGGAGGCCCTACGAGTAGCTATGCTACCGCCAGCATAGCTCTTTGGGTCACTGAGGTACTCAAGCCCCACCACCACGACAAGGTCCAGATACCATTAAGTGAGGAACAGCTGAAAATAACCTCGAAAAATGTGCTCATAAGGTGTTCTTTGCTCACGCTAGGATGTGAAGAACGTCGAATAATACGCCAGTCATGTAAAGAGAGGTACGAGAGACAGTCAAGAACTACGCTGTCTATATTCGGACCCTGTAAGTCCCAATTACTGTAACAGAAAAGGCTGTCGCTCAAACATTTGTACTCTCCTTCTTAATTCATGCCAATTCATTGTCACGTTGATGCTATCCTACTAAATTTAATGGGAAAAATGTATGTGACAGGTAATGTAATATGCTTCCAGCTGCCTGTCACTTCGTCGTAAAATGTTGGGAACAAATGTACGATTTCGTCGGTAAATTTATAAAATTCTAACTACATTCCAGTACTCAGGGATGCAGGCAGTTGAAACCCAGAGTGTCTCTGAACTAAGAACTCAAACGGTTGGCGTTTTAGATATGCTCAGGGTAGCTGGTAAGCAATGAGTGAATCGAGATAAGTTTCGAGAAACATCTCCGAGGCTAAAGATTCGAGCCGTGTGTCTTTCAAGTACGAAGCGGAGTGCTACAATTTCGCCGTGGAGTTCGCTCTTTATTCTTATTTTACTCAGCTCGAGGTCAAGGTATTTTCGGCGTCTCCAGAAGTAATTTTGGATCGGTTCATCGAGGTCTGATTTTTACAACGGGACGGCAAAGTAAAGTCTCTTGCCAAATATCCTGCGAATCGCTGTTCGCTTTATTGTTACACGTGCAGACTGCTTAAACCACGTGTAGAACGGAGTAATTTTATTTTGTAAGGGAGTTCAGAGCAGAATATGCGTAGGGAATGTCACCCCCTCCTTCTGTAAGAAGCCAAGATAAATGACGTAAACGATATTATTCATTTAAGACTGACTATAGGTGTTTTAACTGCACTGTATCAACTACAGAAGTTCAACAGGATCGAATTAGAGTTGTAAGAAAGAAAGGAAAGGAGAGAAACATGAAAGTGAGTAGATAGTAAAAATATAAGTAATCGCTCGTCGCGTTCTCATCAGTCCACGTTGAGAAAGTCTGTTCACTGGGACGCGCCCCGCCGTTAGATGCGTCGAAGAGCGCTCGCTCCTTCGAGAGACCACGTGGCCGGACGGAACAGTGTGCTGGAGGCTGTAGCTACAGCGGCTTGCCCCGTGCTTTAGTCTCGCCTAGAACGGTGTGGCGTCGAGTCGCGCGTGGTTGTGATCCAAATTATGAAGACGCCCGCTGCCGGCAACTCGGCATGTCTACCGGAGCACGTGGCGTGGTTCTAATGGGAAAGTTCCAGCGGGAATCATTGACCGGAAATCACAGGACGACATAACAAGGTATGTAAGCGTTTCTTCTTTGTTGCACAGGAAATGTTTATGGTCTGGTTTACGTCATAGCTCTACTGTGGAGAATGCCTTTGATCTCATATCGCGAAGAAATAAACACTGCCGTGGCGTCATTTCCGTGGCTTTTGGCGTGAAAGAAATACTACTGTCAAAATATTGGTTAGTGTAGATTTAGGCCTGGTTCTCGTACTCTACAAAACGTTGAAGTTCAAAGTACATAATACAATAATTCTGAATTTTATGGATGTGAAACCTGGTGTTTTATCTGGCGTAGTTCCTTGCATAAGTTCGGCTCTCAAGGGCACAATGTGTCGATCACATTGGTATGCAGGTGGTACCCTGCCCCGAGTAATGTGAACCCTGTTGACCGATGTAGTCTGGCCTTCCTCTAGGTTACGATTAGAATCTGCATTGTTCAAGCTGATGTATTAATATTACATTGGTTCTGCTATTGGCATCTTGCTTATCTGGTGTTCTGATTAGGCGTTTGGAAACACTTTAAGAAATAGGGAGTACATAGGGAAACGCCTTATTTTTCACCACCACAAAGTTGATTGATGACTTGGAAACATTGGAACACAAAGTACACCAAGTTTTATCTCGCCGACATTGGGTATCAGTTTATTCAGTACTTACGAACTTTATCCTTTAAATCTTTAACGCACATTGGTGACTATATGTACCACCATTTTTCAACATTTCGTTACTCTACAGACTATATATTGATTTGGTATAATTCTCAGAGTAAAAATCTGCTAGTTTTCTGAACAGTATTGACCATTTCGACTGTCTAATGGACAAATACTGTTGTAAGGTAGCAAATGAATTTGTATATATTATTTTAATAACATTCCTATTTCAAACGATTAAACAAGTGCCTTACTGTATGTCCAGAATAATAAAATTTGTTCATTTCTCATATTTATAACTTTACTGGGGAAAATTATTTAATAGTAGGCACTTGGAAGTGCGAGAAGATAGGATAACGCAATAGAAGCTTCTTGATCGTTTGAAGACGAAGTTCGTCGGAATGTTACTTAAAATTTCAGGCCTTACCGCAAAGAAAACCGAACACTTCTCTATTACAAAGGTCTACTAGTCAGTGCTGTTTAGGGAAATAATTGCTCTTTATTGTGGGAACGATACGAAACGCATAAATACATTCTGCGAGTAAAATTTAGAGTTGTTGATTATTAAACAGATGATACACATTCTTACCACTGGGACTGTAATGGTTGACAGAATCCCAAGTGTCCTGAACTTTGTTCCCTTCAAGACAGATTTCCGTTTAACACATGGTTGCACTTTCAGCGTCCATATTTTATTTCACTATATTTATTGCCATTTATTTATTACTTATTTTCGTTATATTAATTTATAGTTTTTTTGTAGATTTGTTTCTAAAGAGCATAATTTATTTACATTTAAAGTAATAAATCAACTGTTTATGCCAGCTTGATTTTACAGTTCCTATACGACATTTCTTTTGGACTGTTTATCGGCATTCTCTGGGCTCAGACGGAATGTTGTAGCATGTCTCAAAATTATCCATTGTACGTAACTTATGCGTTTGATTTGTTGTACACGGAGCATTCTTCTTGTGTCTTAGGTAGTGAATGGGCCAACCAGACCTACAACCTTCTATAAGAAGGATATATTTATGCAGTGTATATTGTCTTTCTGTTTTATAAAGTTATGTCATGATTAATTATAGTTTGCATTCTAAAATTGTCTAAAATTAATTTTATCATATCTGCAGGTGGTCTGATATTGATTTCCTGTTTAACTCGGTTCCTTTCCTTCTAAAGGCACAGTAGCACGTTCCAGAACTTGATGTATATCGGTCGCCCCATGACGGCTGATACCGCCTGCCCACTTAACCTGCCGGCGCAGGGCAATTGGCTGGCTACCTGCACGTCCAGTCGATATTGAATGACTGTCAAAGTGAAATCACTGCCTCATGCCGTAAGGAAAGGCAGCCTTAACAGTGTCATGCCCATGTGTCTGTGTCTGTCTGTAACGTAATTTTTAAATCAATCGCTGTGCACTGGTTTCGTATTCGGTAAGGCCCGATTTCGAATCTCTCTCTCTGGAAACGGATTGTGCTAATTGAAGATCTTAGAAGGTTTTCAAAGTACACGGCGCTACACTCCAGAAGACAACCATCTTCGTACTCACCGCTGTGATAACCTCAAATCCTACTCAAAATAATTTCGACACCTTAGCCGGTTCTAGGTCACTGCACATAGCGAGACTCAAAATAACACTTTCCTTCGTTTAGCTCAAGGACCTCCTGTTAAGTGACAGTGTATTTGAGTTCTGAAATACTTTACACTCCACTTTTGTAACTTTTTTTTTCCTGAATTTAATTGTAGAAGCTTCGAACATAAAGACGCTGTTACTGGAAGCTATTTCCAGTTCCAAACATCGTAAAGAGATTATTCTAAGAGTCTTTCTTGTATATGTGATGATGTTTCCATTAGCCATAAACACAAGCGTTCGTATCTTTCTGTCCTGAAACTTCAGCATTGAGGCCTTGTGTTCGCCCTCAATAGAAGATGCAAATTTGTTTTCTTGAGTAGAGTTGCATCATTTGCAGCTGTTTGAGGATGAAATTCTAAGGAAAATATTTAAGCCCAAGGTAGAAAAATGGGTTGAAAATGAAAGAAAATCCACAGTATAATGAAGAACTTCGTAATTTGTGCTGATCACATATTGTTAATGTTTTCTCATCAGACACAAGACACACTTGTCATTACTTATAAATCAATATAGTTTTTAGACATGTTGTTACACTGACTCAAAGTAATTAATTAAAATTTCGTGTGCCAAAACTCAAACATTCAGTGTATCTGATGTCATCACCCACCATTCGACACGATTCTGAGACAGGTGTTGTCCATTTACCATCCTCTTATCATGTTTCCGATACTTTATTCTCGTGTCTCCTCGGTCTTCCAAGCTGACATTTTCCAAGAGGTTTGCCCATTAAATAATTTATCTCATGTCCAGCCAATTTTAATCGTCTTGATTTCACTACCAATCGAGCTCTTATAACATCAATGTATCCTGATGTTACAGGTTTGAGTGATTAACTCTCCTGCTTCTTGTTTAGGAGGTCCTTGATTGCAATCTCGGTTCGAATTTAAGCAATCCTGACTGAAATTGTTCGTTTTATTCCTCATTTTCTCCAATTATATTGCTAAATTATTGTTTTCCACGACCACTGCCATGTTTCCTCATTCAATCATTCACAGTCATCCTCCTTTTCCACGCTAGAAAATCTATGCCGTTGAGAAATAGACCAAGAATAATCAGTCTTATACCCCTTCCTGAAGTCCCCGTTGTTTGGTTTAAATACTTCAGATCCCACGTGTGGCACAGATATCGTCACCTTCCTGCAGACAAGCACGAATAGCTGTGTTAATCACAGAGCATTCCATCTTCCACCCCAACTCAGCAGCTTATACACACAAAAAAGAGTTAAAACTGTTCCCTGGTAGGAAACGCAATATGGCCGCCCAGCAGCCGTCGAGGCTTCCATCACCTAGGACAAAAGACGATTGCCAGAGCACCTCTGTGTAAAAGAACATCTAATTCTGGAAGGAGCAAAATCATCTACAGTTCTTAAGAGAACGGATTGTGGCGCACGATAAATTAACTCACCAGACCGATGTTCTGTTGTTCACAACGCTCATCCAGTTAGAAATAATAGTCATTGTTGTAGAGGGATTTTAGGTGTTTTTAATGATGAATACAAAAAATGAGACGAACGTGTTTCGTTAGTGGATGTAGCGTACTTAAATGTTTAGAAACTTGGTTAGAATTTTAATTAATATAAAGGGTAATTTTTAAATGTAATGACTCTCAGTAAATTAACCAAGTTTAACTGGTGTGTGATAATGTCTTGCGAGATTTGTCTTCGTCAGTTTTATTTTGATTCTCTGCTGATGTGCCGTAAGCAGCAACAATGCAGACTTTATTATTACTGATGAATGTCGTTCAACAATAAGCAACAACAGACCAGACTCCATTGGGTGACTCGTCTTACGTGCTTATTTTGAGTCTCCGTTAGTTTTATCTGTTTTTAACTTTTTAATGACGATTTCTCAACACATTCTTCAATTATTTTGAATAAAGTTAGGTGTGGCGTGTTTGAATTACTGTCCCACGTTTTGCCTGGATGGATACGAACACCATCGGACTGGATAGGCAGCCTCCACACCGGTAGGTTAACCCTGGACCTCCATGTACGACTTATCATTACACTGTGATTACACTGTGATGTTCCATCGAGTCTTAAGTCTTGAGTCTTGTACTTGGGAGGTGCCTGGTTGGAATCTTGGCGAGGACTAAGTAACGAGCGGCTTAACCCACTAAAGCGCAGTGGTAACTAATGTATCACCTGCTTTAACATTTCCCACGCTAAGTGGTAAAATAACCTGCAGTCCGAGGTAAAGTTGATCGGCGAGGAGGGCAGGAGGTAAGTTCGTGTACCCCCAAAACAATATCCCCACTTTCTTACTTTCTTTGTTCTCGCCTCCCAAACCTGCACCTTCTTCTGGAGTCTTTTAGGACTCATTCTTTCTGGTTTCTTTTTATTCTGTTTCACACTCTTTCTGTTAGCTTCTCTGCTCCTCCTAGCTAGAAGCACCAGATGACAGACGAGTGGAAGACTTGTTCAGACGGAAACGGAAGCCAAACCATTCTGAAGACGCGCTAGTTTGGTTTAGTCTCTCTGTGTATATGTTTGTTCATTCTTTCGTCTCTTGTTTTTTTTTTTTTTTTATTTTCGTTTCAGTTCCTACGTGTCAGTTTGTTTCCCTCCCGTTTAAAATCGTTCAGTGTAGTCTATTTTAAATATGTTGCTTGGAGGATAAAGGAAATGTTTCATTTTAATTGACACCTGTGGGCCTAATTCAATCCGAACGTGATAGTATCTTGTTTGGATACTCTAAATGACGTTACATTTAATATAGGGCGATGCGATTTTTAATTTGAAATTTGACGTTTTGACGGTGGTCCATATTCCTTATAAAGTCTTGTAGATATTACACTGTGTAGAAGTGGTAAAAATCACCGACGTTTCGGAAGAACTTGATTGCATATTCAGTGTCGAAGTGACGGGAAGTGTTAAGGTTATGTAGGAATGTGACAGATTGTATTGTGATTGACGTTCTGTCTCGTAGCAGATCGCTGAGCCATCCTAACTTGTAATTTATGTACAAGAGGATTAATGAAGGATAATATCAAGAGAGGCAATATAAACATAGGTTTACAGTGATGCCTGATTTTGTGTGGTGAGATACTGAAATACGTTTTATTACCTCACCACATGAAAAGGTTTAAAAAAAGCTCTTCTCTGATTCGACTCCCACAGTAGGTGACTCAGGTTCTTGTTGAAGAATGTGTTTCTGTGTTTCCGTTGTTGATAAAATATAATGCTGACATCCTAGTGGTTTCTTTTGAAAGCTCAATCGGTTCCGTTAGATAAGTTCGGAACACCTTACATGGCCATGGTACTTTTGTGTGATTAATTTTGTTACAGCTCCTTGTTATTAAAGTTGGAGCTACTTATGTTTAAAGCAATAGTGAACTTACAGCTTACTATCAGTATCATAATTGAGAAATGGGAAGTAAATATGGTTGTGTAACTTAACTTCTGTAGGATAATACAGGATTTAATCAGCTTCATTGAAGAGCTTTGGTGATGGGTAGCCTAGTCTCTGTGATTAATCACTACGCACACCATCGATGTTTCCTAAGGGCATGGCTATGAGGCGCCACACATTCTAATCCTAGATAAGTAATCTTAAAATAAATTACACTCTGCGTAATCTTAGGGATACATAACCTCTCCGATGAAATCAGTTGTATGCGCCTTACGCAGTTGAGAAAGGGTTCAGTTGACCAAAATAGATCCATATAGTCTCTGCAAAGACAACGTAGGCCTTAATTAACAGACACGAGACTTGAAAACGGACTGTTTGTGTTGGAACTGAGAAGCGTAAGGATGCATTCCGCTTTTTCCCTTCCTTCCTCCCTCTCTCTTTCCCTTCTCGGTCTATCCCTGTGATGTTTCGTTCGCTCTCAGAGCTATATTAATCTTAATTTAAGATAACCTCATCACCCTGCCTCGTCACTGTACTGACAGTCGTTGTTACAACTCCCCTTTGTGAGGGGAGAGTTATTATAATTCAGATTTAGAAATTATGAAGTTCATTCTAGCTTATTTACTTGTATTTTCTTCATGTATACTGAAGATTAACAAGTAAAATCTCGCGTTATATCAAGAGTGTAAAGTTCAACTCCACTATGAAGCGATTTTTAACCCTGATTTGTATTGTGTTTTCCTTCTTACTTCAGGCGCAAATCTATTAGTGACAAAGCTCATCAGCAATAAAGATAGTACACTACATAGAAACATTATTTTTATTTTGTGAAACGTAAATAATATCGACAAGTTTTTTAATTAGTATATGCAGAAATGCAGGATATATAATATGTTGTTGCCTCCAGCACCAGTTATCGTTCTGATGATAGAAACAGTAAGCTGCTCTGAAACGTCTGTCAGTATCTGGCAACATCCCAGAAGACAACCATTTTCATAAGTGTAGGCCGTGAGAACCTCAGTTATATCTAGATAGGATTAGTTGAATAATTACTCTACAAGACCTGCAAGGCTTATTTGCTTGTTTTTCTTTTTATTTAATACGAATATACAGGATGATTCAGAAGTATGTTTACAAACTTCGTGCGCGTGTTCCTGTATCAAAAATAAGAAAAATTGTTCCTATTAACATATGGTCGCAAATGCTTCTTTTTCAAAACAATAGCCAAAAATAAGTTTGTAATCTAACCCATCGCAAAACAGAACAACTTTATCTAACCTAACCTAAACAACCCAACATTTACTTTAGCTAACCTAATCTAACCTAACCTAACCTAACCCATCCTAAGCCAATACAACGCAACCTAATCGAATGTCACTTATCCAAATCAGACATAAACTAATCCAAAATAACCGACCCTTATAGGATCAAACCCACCGCTGCTTATGGACTTCCACTTAACCTTCCAGGACTTCTCCAGCACTTCTCCATGACCAATGAAATTTCGCTTAAACTATCCAGGACTGTGCACCCACACACTTCTTCTCTATGATCCATGTTAACATTATGATGAAATATTCATAGATAATTAATTCAATCTATCTCACACCTTAACCCATGCTTTGTAATTTTATCTCCCTGTATATGCTTTACACAAGAAAATTTAACATGTGTTATGAATATTTAATATTACATATTTCAGCAACATGTAATTACAACACTTCAGCTGGATCGTTCATCGTTATGCTGCATATAATGAACGAGCGGCTACATTTATTCAATGTTTTCCATTAAAAAAACGGATGGCCTATCCGTGGCTTTTGCGTTGATTAATGCTGTTGCCACGGTTACGGCTTTCTGGTCCATTAAGGCTTCTCTTACCACATGGTATGTTGTGCTGGGACATGCCACGAACATATGTTATCTAGAAACAAGGACCTTTTTGTACCAATAACGAAGTGTGTGCAAATTTTAAAACGTAAGAACAGGATTAATTGTTGGGTTATTTAACGAAGTCGTTTCAATTACATAAGTCATGGCTTCGATGATTTCAGAATGATGTAGAAAGATTCGATCGGTTTTAAGATAAATCGGCCATTATCAGGATAAACTGAGGAGAACGTTTAAAAACAACAGCCATGATTATTAACTTTCCTCTTTATGATAAGTGAATCCGGAACATCACATATGCGATTAAGGAGTGTTTGGGTTCTTAAGTTATAACAACGAATTTTGTCTGATTAGTACTTAATTATTTGGGTTTTTCCTCAGAGAAAACATCGCATTTCCGTTATAATCGTCAGTGCGTAATGCTGTTTAGGAAATTAATGGTGGTTTATTCTGAATGTTAAACCATTGGTGTATATAGTTACCACTCTAATATAAAGGATCAGTGCGATACCTTGCTTGATAAATGAGTAGAATGAGGCGGCAATTTGTGTTTGACTTATCTTAGAGATCACGCAAATACGTCATCATGCTTTTTCATAGCCCAGGGGAAGATTTTTCTTTTTTCGAAACCTTTAATTAGCTTCACATGTATAGCCGGCAATAAACAATTGTGTGATAATATTCTCTACATTAATTTAATTTCCACTTTGGAATATAGAATGAAAATCGATTTCAAAAAGCGCCTCAGTGTTAATTTTCGTCGTAAAAGCATGAGAATGACGGGGATAGACAATTGTGCTGCATGTGGAATGCAACGTATTAGTGTTCGTGCTGGTGATTATAATTCACTGATGAATGTTAATTTTATTTTTACGTTGACTACTCCTTTACACGGCATAAGTATGTTAATGGTTCAATAGTTTTGAGGAGGACGGACAATACAGCGTAAACAGGAGGTTCAAACGTTTAACACTTTAGGCATAAAATCAGAGAGAGTGAGATGGGCGGGACATCTGGCACGCATGAGAACAGGCAGAAATGCATATAAGATTTTAGTTCAAAAACCTGATGGTAGGAAGCAGTTTTGGAGAACTAAAAATAGAAGTGATAGTAATATGAAATCAGAGCTTAAATAAGTTTGTGACGGTGCGGACTCTGTCCACCTGGCTCAGGATAGGGTTCAGTGGCAGGTTGTTGTGAACACGGTAATCATGTTTCTGGTTCCATAAAGGGCAGGAGATTCCTTTACCAGCTGAGCGACTATCGACTTCTAAAGAAGGCTGGTCTGTAAATTACAAATTATGCCTCTCAATATAATAGAGAGCAGTTTGTTAGTCCTTTCGGCTTCCGGCTTTAATAATATCTGCTGTTACTAAATTAAAAAAATAAAAACGTTTGCTCTGGGTTCTACTTTTTATCTGATTCAATGCGAATGAAATGCAGACCTTTCCTCATGTCCTAAACGTTGCACTTGAAGCCTAAAATGCAGGCTTAAAATATTAACTTAGGATGGTCGACTGAAGAAACTTAAAAGCGAAACTGAAATTGATACGTTCAGCTGTGATCAGAATGGGTTTAATTTATTTCAATATCATTGCAAGTACTACCACCAAGTTTGTGTTTTGGCAGTCGTGGGGGTGACAAACAAGGGAAATAGACTGTAATTAGCGCCCGCCAGGTCGACTCTCAACATCCCCCTAATTGCTTTCCCATGTCGCTCAGTTTCCACGATCTTCTCTGTGACCACTCATCGCACCAGAGCGCTTATCAGCAGTGGCATTGCTTCAAACTGTGGGTCGCGACCCGTTTCGTTAGGTCCGTAATTCATAGTCACATCGCACAGATTTTGGACCTCGCTCAATCAGTAAAGTGACTTTCTGCGGATTTGACGGCCCGTAGCTGGATTCTCGGCAGAACAGTTCTGTTTGTCATCAAACACTGACAGGTTCCGGGAATAAACGGGGGAGGAAGGTCCAAAGCGCGAAATGACGACGCACCACTTATGACGATGAGATTACGAATGTGTGGAGTTTTACCTGCCCGCGCTCCTCGTTGTATGTCTTTCTGGCCCTCAATTTTAAACTTTAAAAGAGCGGGCTTCCCATCTTTGCCGAAAGTACACCAAGTGAAGGAGTAATGGGAAGATTGTCTGTCTATCTTCCAGTCGGAACGCATTATCTCCAAAACTTTTTTTTATTATTATTATTTATTTGACTGCAAATGGGTTTTTACCCGGTGGCAGTGGTCCTACAATAAGACACAACAAAACATAAGACAACAAAAACAATAAGAAACAACAGAACAATGAGACAGAACAAAACAATAAGACACAAAAAAACATAAGACAACAAAAACAATAAGAAACAACAGAACAATGAGACAGAACAAAACAATAAGACACAAAAAAACATAAGACAACAAAAACAATAACAACAGAACAATGAAACAGAACAAAACAATAACACAAAAAACGTAAGACAACAAAAACAATAACAATAAGAAACAACAGAACAATGAGACACAACAAAACAGTAAGACAAAAAGACATAAGACACAACAAAAACAATAAGACAACAAAACAATGAGACACAAAAAACATAAGGCACAACAAGAACAATAAGACACAACAAAGCAATGAGACACAACAATACAGTAAGACAAAAAGACATGACACAACAAAAACAATGAGACACAAAAAACATAAGGCACAACAAGAACAATAAGACACAACAAAACAACACACCACACTCAAAATAAAACAACTCATAATATTACAAAACCGTATAACCTATAGTACATAACTTAAAAATTAATACCAACTAGACATAAGTCAGTAACAGTAATGAATCACACGTTTCATCAGGACCTTCTCTTCACTTCACTACACTTATGAAGCTTTTAAAATTTTAAAAAATTAAAAGGGGCTGCAAATGGCATGAAACGCGAAGAAAAATAAAGATTTTCGAAATTTTCGAAAAAAAATTGAATTCAGAATTTTTAAAAAAAATTTGGTTTTGTGCGCTTTTTGGACGATTTCCCACGTTTTTCGATTTTTCGAAAATTTTCAAAAAAATTGTCGAAATTTTAAAAAAATTAAAAGGGGCTGCAAATGGCATGAAACGCGAAGAAAAATAAAGATTTTCGAAATTTTCGAAAAAAAATTTGAATTCAGAATTTTTCAAAAAATTTTGGTTTTGTGCGCTTTTTGGACGATTTCCCACGTTTTTCGATTTTTCGAAAATTTTCGAAAAAATTAAAATTTTCAAAAATTTTCAAAATTTTAAAAAAATTAAAAGGGGCTGCAAATGGCATGAAACGCGAAGAAAAATAAAGATTTTCGAAATTTTCGAAAAAAAATTTGAATTCAGAATTTTTCAAGAAATTTTGGTTTTGTGCGCTTTTGGACGATTTCCCACGTTTTTCGATTTTTCGAAAATTTTCGAAAAAATTGAAATTTAAAAAAAAATAACCTAACCTAACTTAACTTAACTTAACTTAACTTAACTTAACTTAACTTAACTTAACCTAACCTAACCTAACCTAACCTAACCTAACCTAACCTAACCTAACCTAACCTAACCTAACCTAACCTAACCTAACCTAACCTAACCTAACCTAACACTAACCTAACACTAACCTAACCTAACCTAACCTAACCTAACCTAACCTAACCTAACCTAACCTAACTTAACTTAACTTAACTTAACTTAACTTAACCTAGCTTTTCGGACGATTTCCCACGTTTTTCGATTTTTCGAAAATTTTCAAAAAAAATTGAAATTTTAAAAAATTGTCGAAATTTTAAAAAAATTAAAAGGGGCTCCAAATGGCATGAAACGCGAAGAAAAATAAAATTTTTCGAAATTTTCGAAAAAAAATTTGAATTCAGAATTTTTCAAAAAATTTTGGTTTTGTGCGCTTTTTGGACGATTTCCCACGTTTTTCGATTTTTCGAAAATTTTCGAAAAAATTAAAATTTTCAAAAATTTTCAAAATGTTAAAAAAATTAAAAGGGGCTGCAAATGGCATGAAACGCGAAGAAAAATAAAGATTTTCGAAATTTTCGAAAAAAAATTTGAATTCAGAATTTTTCAAAAATTTTTGGTTTTGTGCGCTTTTTGGACGATTTCCCACGTTTTTCGATTTTCGAAAATTTTCGAAAAAATTGAATTTTAAAAAAAAAAACCTAACCTAACCTAACTTAACTTAACTTAACTTAACTTAACCTAACTTAACTTAACTTAACTTAACTTAACTTAACTTAACTTAACTTAACTTAACTTAACTTAACCTAACCTAACCTAACCTAACCTAACCTAACCTAACCTAACCTAACCTAACCTAACCTAACCTAACCTAACCTAACCTAACCTAACCTAACCTAACCTAACCTAACCTAACCTAACCTAACCTAACCTAACCTAACCTAACCTAACCTAACCTAACCTAACCTAACCTTACCTTACCTTACCTTACCTTACCTTACCTAACTTAACCTAACCTAACCTAGCTTTTCGGACGATTTCCCACGTTTTTCGATTTTTCGAAAATTTTCAAAAAAATTGAAATTTTTCAAAAATTGTCGAAATCTTAAAAAAATTAAAAGGGGCTGCAAATGGCATGAAACGCGAAGAAAAATAAAGATTTTCGAAATTTTCGAAAAAATTTTGAATTCAGAATTTTTCAAAATTTTTTGGTTTTGTGCGCTTTTTGGACGATTTCCCACGTTTTTCGATTTTTCGAAAATTTTCGAAAAAATTGAAATTTAAAAAAAATAACCTAACCTAACCTAACTTAACCTAACTTAACCTAACCTAACCTAACCTAGCTTTTCGGACGATTTGCCACGTTTTTCGATTTTTCGAAAATTTTCGAAAAAATTGAAATTTTTCAAAAATTGTCGAAATTTTAAAAAAATTAAAAGGGGCTGCAAATGGCATGAAACGCGAAGAAAAATAAAGATTTTTGAAATTTTCGAAAAAAAAAATTGAATTCAAAATTTTTCAAATTTTTTTGGTTTTGTGCGCTTTTTGGACGATTTCCCACGTTTTTCGATTTTTCGAAAATTTTCGAAAAAATTGAAATTTAAAAAAAAAACCTAACCTAACCTAACTTAACTTAACTTAACTTAACTTAACTTAACTTAACTTAACCTAACCTAACCTAACCTAACCTAACCTAACCTAACCTAACCTAACCTAACCTAACCTAACCTAACCTAACCTAACCTAACCTAACCTAACCTAACCTAACCTAACCTAACCTAACCTAACCTAACTTAACTTAACTTAACTTAACTTAACTTAACTTAACTTAACTTAACTTAACTTAACTTAACTTAACTTAACTTAACCTAACCTAACCTAGCTTTTCGGACGATTTCCCACGTTTTTCGATTTTTCGAAAATTTTCAAAAAAAATTGAAATTTTAAAAAATTGTCGAAATTTTAAAAAAAATTAAAAGGGGCTCCAAATGGCATGAAACGCGAAGAAAAATAAAAATTTTCGAAATTTTCGAAAAAAAATTTGAATTCAGAATTTTTCAAAAAATTTTGGTTTTGTGCGCTTTTTGGACGATTTCCCACGTTTTTCGATTTTTCGAAAATTTTCGAAAAAATTAAAATTTTCAAAAATTTTCAAAATGTTAAAAAAATTAAAAGGGGCTGCAAATGGCATGAAACGCGAAGAAAAATAAAGATTTTCGAAATTTTCGAAAAAAAATTTGAATTCAGAATTTTTCAAAAAATTTTGGTTTTGTGCGCTTTTTGGACGATTTCCCACGTTTTTCGATTTTCGAAAATTTTCGAAAAAATTGAAATTTAAAAAAAATAACCTAACCTAACCTAACTTAACTTAACTTAACTTAACTTAACTTAACCTAACTTAACTTAACTTAACTTAACTTAACTTAACTTAACTTAACTTAACTTAACTTAACTTAACTTAACCTAACTTAACTTAACTTAACTTAACTTAACTTAACTTAACTTAACTTAACTTAACTTAACCTAACCTAACCTAACCTAACCTAACCTAACCTAACCTAACCTAACCTAACCTAACCTAACCTAACCTAACCTAACCTTACCTTACCTTACCTTACCTTACCTTACCTTACCTTACCTTACCTAACTTAACCTAACCTAACCTAACCTAGCTTTTCGGACGATTTCCCACGTTTTTCGATTTTTCGAAAATTTTCAAAAAAAATTGAAATTTTAAAAAATTGTCGAAATTTTAAAAAATTAAAAGGGGCTCCAAATGGCATGAAACGCGAAGAAAAATAAAATTTTTCGAAATTTTCGAAAAAAAATTTGAATTCAGAATTTTTCAAAAAAATTTGGTTTTGTGCGCTTTTTGGACGATTTCCCACGTTTTTCGATTTTTCGAAAATTTTCGAAAAAATTAAAATTTTCAAAAATTTTCAAAATGTTAAAAAAATTAAAAGGGGCTGCAAATGGCATGAAACGCGAAGAAAAATAAAGATTTTCGAAATTTTCGAAAAAAAATTTGAATTCAGAATTTTTCAAAAATTTTTGGTTTTGTGCGCTTTTTGGACGATTTCCCACGTTTTTCGATTTTCGAAAATTTTCGAAAAAATTGAAATTTCAAAAAAAATAACCTAACCTAACCTAACTTAACTTAACTTAACTTAACTTAACCTAACTTAACTTAACTTAACTTAACTTAACTTAACTTAACCTAACCTAACCTAACCTAACCTAACTTAACCTAACCTAACCTAACCTAACCTAACCTAACCTAACCTAACCTAACCTAACCTAACCTAACCTAACCTAACCTAACCTAACCTAACCTTACCTTACCTTACCTTACCTTACCTTACCTTACCTAACTTAACCTAACCTAACCTAACCTAGCTTTTCGGACGATTTCCCACGTTTTTCGATTTTTCGAAAATTTTCAAAAAAATTGAAATTTTTCAAAAATTGTCGAAATCTTAAAAAAATTAAAAGGGGCTGCAAATGGCATGAAACGCGAAGAAAAATAAAGATTTTCGAAATTTTCGAAAAAATTTTGAATTCAGAATTTTTCAAAATTTTTTGGTTTTGTGCGCTTTTTGGACGATTTCCCACGTTTTTCGATTTTTCGAAAATTTTCGAAAAAATTGAAATTTAAAAAAAATAACCTAACCTAACCTAACCTAACTTAAGCTAACCTAACCTAACCTAGCTTTTCGGACGATTTGCCACGTTTTTCGATTTTTCGAAAATTTTCGAAAAAATTGAAATTTTTCAAAAATTGTCGAAATTTTAAAAAAATTAAAAGGGGCTGCAAATGGCATGAAACGCGAAGAAAAATAAAGATTTTCGAAATTTTCGAAAAAAAATTTGAATTCAGAATTTTTCAAAATTTTTTGGTTTTGTGCGCTTTTTGGACGATTTCCCACGTTTTTCGATTTTTCGAAAATTTTCGAAAAAATTGAAATTTAAAAAAAAAACCTAACCTAACCTAACCTAACTTAACTTAACTTAACTTAACTTAACCTAACCTAACCTAACCTAACCTAACCTAACCTAACCTAACCTAACTTAACCTAACCTAACCTAACCTAACCTAACCTAACCTAACCTAACCTAACCTAACCTAACCTAACCTAACCTAACCTAACCTAACCTAACCTAACTTAACTTAACTTAACTTAACTTAACTTAACTTAACTTAACTTAACCTAACCTAACCTAGCTTTTCGGACGATTTCCCACGTTTTTCGATTTTTCGAAAATTTTAAAAAAAATTGAAATTTTAAAAAATTGTCGAAATTTTAAAAAAATTAAAAGGGGCTGCAAATGGCATGAAATGCGAAGAAAAATAAAGATTTTCGAAATTTTCGAAAAAAAATTTGAATTCAGAATTTTTCAAAAAATTTTGGTTTTGTGCGCTTTTTGGACGATTTCCCACGTTTTTCGATTTTTCGAAAATTTTCGAAAAAATTAAAATTTTCAAAAATTTTCAAAATTTTAAAAAAATTAAAAGTGGCTGCAAATGGCATGAAACGCGAAGAAAAATAAAGATTTTCGAAATTTTCGAAAAAAAAATTGAATTCAATTTTTTTCAAAAAATTTTGGTTTTGTGCGCTTTTTGGACGATTTCCCACGTTTTTCGATTTTTCGAAAAAATTGAAATTTAAAAAAAATAACCTAACCTAACATAACCTAACATAACCTAACCTATCCTAACCTAACCTAACCTAACCTAACTTAACCTAACCTAACATAACCTAACCTAACCATTGAAGTCAGAAATCTAGGCCAGTTTTTGTATTCATATCGGTCCAAATATAAGCCAAACCATTACTTTACATGAAGCTGAAATCGAAATCGAATTCTAAAAAGCTGTTGATCGTAATAAAACGGTGCATATAACACAATCGACATGTGCCTTTTCAAGGTGTACAAGTGTGTAGCTTTATTTTAAAGAGTTAGCGGTACGGTGGTGTATGCAGCTGCATGCAGCCGGAAATTGTGAGCCCCTCAACAGTCGACAAGCCGTTCTCCCCTTAACTCTGCAACATGATGTGAAGGCGGTGAACAAATGGCATCTGATTATTGTATATTAGTTCTGCATTAAAAAATATTATTCCTCAAAGAATTATCTGTTCCTGATCTCCGATGTCTGAAGTGTTTAATAAAATAAAAAGGGAAATGTGTAGTAATTTTGCGCCCAGGGGGAAATATCACGGAATTCTTTCAAACACTTGAAGCGCGAAGCTTAAAAATTTAACAGTTCAGTTTATATCTCAAAGAAAGCACAGTGCGTCTCCATTACAAAAAATAAAATTGGTTACTGACATGTAGAATAATAGCTACTGTTTATACTTGGACTCAATCAAAGTCCGTAAAACAATCTGTGGGTAAAATATGGAGTTGCTGAGTGAGGTTAGTAGGAGGTGGGTGTAGTTCTTAAATATAAGCCCCCATCAGGAGTCGAACCTCATCGCCTAGCAAACAGCCTGTCACTTTATTGACAGATACTCATTGTTTATATCTACGGATTACAATTTGTAATTCTGTTGGAATTTTGCAGCGTCATGACTTACCGTTTCGCATCAGTAACCCAGCGCATTATCCGTCACCATGGCTACAGGCACACAGTACGTTGTTAAACGCTGTCCCGCCACTGTAGCCTACGGTACGTCATCATAGACATCTGCCCTCAACAGCGATAAACAGGGAGCAATTTATCCTCTTGTGGTTTTCATTGGTCACGTTCTAATGTCACTTCGTCAGTTCACCTGGATGTCGTGAACAAGCCATTAGTATCACAGCTGCGGACAACAGTGTCATATGTTCTGTATGAAAGTTGTGGGATTCTTAGACCGTTTGTGTAGACTACGTCTGGGATTTGCCTACTCAGAGTACACGTTAAATCGAATCTACTATTTCAGAATGTTTCAGCTCTGTTACAAAACGCACTTTTTCAAAACGTCAGCCATTATCCAGGATATCATTATGGATGATCAATATTAAATTTCAAATTGTATGTTGGCTGAGGTATAGACCTGTACAGTGCACCCAACGTTTCGGGAATTGGTAGGTCTCCCGACGAGTAGACCCGGGTTGAACCCCATGTCTCTCCGCGTGGCTATTGAAGTGGGCAAAGTGAAACCCAGAAACCTGTCCTCGTCAGTTGCCAATCGTAATTCCTCCAATTATCTGTTCAAACTTAAGCGATGATCTAGCTTGTTACCAGAATCTCAGTTAGGATTCCGCCTCTGATCCGACATTTGAAAGGAACCGAATCACGGGGGAGCGCTTAAATACGATTTTAATGGAGGCCGTCTGTCATTGTACATTGTAGGATGTAACTTATTATGGTGGTAATGACCGGGCTGTCGGTAAAACAGTGTGATGTGTTATCTTTCTTCCACACTTAGTTTTTAGTCCAGAATGTTTGGTGTTCCTGACTCTCTTGATATCCTATATGTCAATCTTGCGTGCACTGACAGAGTGGCATGGCTTAGTGACAAAAAGAGCTTGCAACTTGTAAAGGAATTGCGTAACAAAATTGAATTGCCTTTTATCCACTGATACGTTAGGAATTTTTCACGTTCAAGCTCCCCCCCCCCCCCCCCCTTAGTGTTAAGTAAAGGATGAGGTTAAGAAATTTACACTGGCTCTTCCAGAAGAGTGAAGTTTTCAATTTTCCACTCACAATACTGTAGAAATTGAACATTATAATTTGCTATGATATTGTGCAGTAACGTTGTTCGTACTACATCGCTTGACTCTTTTGCCCTGAAAGAAACTTGATAAAGCACTATTTATATTAGACCCGTTTTGTATTGCACCGGACAGGCCATTTTTATCAGCTCTTTGATGATTCTAGATTTGTATTTATGTGTGTTAACAGAGCCTGATTGAAATCCATTCTTCGGCAAGTGTGAACGCACATTTCATTTCATGTTAGAGATATTTTAACATTTCTTGAACTTTTGCTCGACAGTCGGGCTATATTTCCAGCAGAGCTGCATTTTTCTCTTTGCCGAAAGATCCACCAGCCTCTATCCAGTTTGTACCTTTCTTTTTTTCCTCAGTGGTGAAGCCTTCATGTAGTACCGAGATTAAGAATTCGTTGGAGCTATTTATCCCCTCCCCCATGCGTTTGCAATGCGTGGTGCTTAGTTACGCACAAAGGACGTCTTACTTTGCTTTTGCCAATTTAGGAACACGAAACTAAGTAGGATTTGAGGTTCTGACGGCGGCGAGTCCGAAGATGTCTGTCTGCTGGGTTGTAGCACCGTTTAGTCTGCTAGACGTTTACCAGCGTTTCGGAGGTCCTCGCTGCCCCCATCATTAAGTAGCAAAGACCCTCATAATTGAGGCAGCAAGTACCTCTGAATCGTTCGTAAACTTCTACCAGATACCTTAATCTTTAAAAATTATTGACGGAAACGTCACGTGAAATGCCATCAAGTTCAGTGGGCAACTGTGATATTACATTCTGTTGAGCACTGAGTATATACCGAGAGCTGTGATCATAATGACTGTGCACTCTTCATTAGTATATTTGTTGCCGCGTGTTTTAATATGACGGCAATGCTTGTGAATCGAATGGGAATACGTCTGTCAACAGCTTCCTCGAAATACTACTTTAAATTTACTGTTGATCCTTCTGCAACCTTAAAGACGCTTCAACACCAGACGTATCTACAGTAGATTAATATTTTGAGTGCCTGTTGATCTATTGGCAGACTTAATTTCATTATAAATAAACTTTTCCACTTAATAACTAACTTTCTATGAAATAAATATTTAAAATACATATCAAAATTAATAAAGATAACTGTTAATCGTACATGTATGTTGGATTTGAGAAATAAGAAAAGTATACAAAAGTTTAGTGGGTGGGGGACGTCTCGGGAGGAGGCTGTTTAAAATAATTTTGTTTTATGTTTCCCGTTTATCCGCCTGTGACTCGGTTGACACTGCATCACTCATATTTTGCGACTGTTTGTTTATTTTTACACACGGACCGAACGTCACTGCCGAGTGATGGCACTCATGCTTTGTATTTGGGAGGTCGCGGGTTCAGGTATCGACCCGGAGACTCGCTATCCTAACTGAGGTTTCTGTGGTTTTCCTCAGACCCTTCAGGCAATGCAGGGAATTGAAAATAAATTTGGCCAATACCACAATCATCGTATCATTCTTCGCTGTTAATCTGAGCTACTAACAGCTTCGTTAAATAAACCACAAATAATTTAATTACGCTGACATGTACTCTGAATTGTTTTGGTGGAGTAGTACTTTGTGAGAACATAAAAAGCTGCCTGTTTAATATTCTAGTCTCCGTTTTGTACCCGTGTTGTGAAATCTCTCGTGCATACAATAATAGTCTTCTATTAATGTAGTGTTAATTAATACAGTTAATAAATCCGTGCCTTGTTTCACAGTGCTTCAAAAGGGCTACTATTTTGTACGATACAAACAGTTCATTTATCATCTAACGAATCGACAGTAGAATAAAAAAGCAGCTGATGGGCAGCTATCTGCAAAGCGAACACGTATCTGTCAAGAAGTATGGATAGGTAGACGTGCACACACACACAGCCTTCTGTCCGGGCTCAACCAAAATTCTTGTCTTTATTTTAAGTTTAGTGTATATCGTGATATGAGAAATAAGGCATAAATTACAGGGCAAAAAGAAACAAGGAGACACAGAGGATAAAAGTGTGAATGTGAAAAATTCTTTTGTTAAATATCTTGCTTGTTCATGCTTGCAAATTGATGGATTTGAGGACAGTAGTGGCTTAACGTATATTTTTTTCCCTCTTTTGCTAGCGTCCATAGATTAGGTTCGACCCTGTTCTGACTCACAGCCATCTGTCGGATTGTGTTCGTACGGCCATTTGTCTGTACGCCCGTGGTTTGTAACGAAGTTAAAGTTCACGTGGTTTAACATTTTTCACATCCTAGTTTTTAAAACATCAAAATTGTGTGAATATGAGATTTGAGGTTCTGTCCTGAAGATGGAAGCAGTACGTCCCTGCCAAATATTGTTAGTCAGATACACAATACCACAACCCTGAAGAACACAGTTCAGAAATATGCGTGGGAATTTGCTGTCAATACCCCACCGTGTAGTCTAAAAAACGAAACGTGGTCAATAAAACTATTTTAATTTCTGATTTAGTTGTGACAAATCTTACTTTTGTGTATAAAGTACACTGCCCAGTTGCTGGCCCGAGTGCGGAATTTTCTCAGTTTTTTTTAGGTTTCCTCAGTCCATCCAAGAAAGTTCCATAACACTACTTAAAAAAGAGGCCACCACCACTTCCTTCCAAATCCTTACCAATTCACCGTAAGAATTTGCAGCAAATGTAGGATCAATTGAGTAATGGGGCACCTAATTTAATTTTAGAAACTATTTAATTATATAAAGGAACAGAATGCTTTTTAAAATTAGATTACTCTTTTTTGTATGGTACTTAGACCCGTATTACCTGTAACCTTCAGGCACTGAAGGTGGTGCTTGGACAAGCAACAATGCGTCATTATATTAGGAACTTGCAACACCTGTTTAGACGTTGCAAATGGCGTCTGACTCCTCTGTTGTCTGGAGGTTTGTAAACTGGATGTAGGAGTTGATGGTACAGTAGGGATTGCGATTATTGAAATTGCTATTTATATATTATCATTATCATCAACGGTTGAAAACACGTTCGCCCTGTCGCTCATGGCATTTAGATTTTGTCAGCAGGCGAGCGGAAATCGACAGTAGTCCTTTACTGTCACGTGATATTATCGCCATTTTATGTAACGTCCGGACTGGACTGTGTGTGACAAATAAAATACGCCTGAGAGAGAAACTAAAATGTTTTGTTATCAGGTCGATTCTTGTGTGAAATACTGGGATAGTATTCATTTTCTGCAATTTTCTAACACTGTTTTATTTCAGACGCTAAATCTCTGTATTTCTCTTTTCCGGTACAGATTTTGTTGTGTTCAACCAAGGCTGTGCTGTTGTGTGTATTGTTTTACTCTTTCATTGTTTCATTTACCATCACCGTTTTAGTTTTATTGTTGGGTAATTCTTTCCCTTTGTGTTGTCAGTGGTGTTTCCTGTATGTGAGTAATATTTATGTACCCTAGAAAATATTACTCTTTTAAATATAGAATTGTTACAAAAATGCCCTATTATTTAGTTGTAAGTAGATTCTGCTTCTGTGTCTGCAGACGTATTTTAAATATGTTCTCTCTCTATTTCCAGGTAAGAATTTCTGACATGGTTTGTTATATTCTTCATTATAGTAAGTACCGTATTTAAAATATATCTGTAGTTATATCTGATGTATTTTCAAACTATTTGTAAGTTTTGATATATTATCTCTACGAAATAATACAGAGAAAATCACGTGAAACTTTGTTTATACAGCCTTCGACATTACTGTACTGTTCTGTGCTGTTGGCGGGAGAATGTTTTCTGTGTTCCACGTATAAATAGAACTCATGCTTATTTATTCTATGGCTAGAGAGGGTGTTTTTCTTTTTAACATTGCCAGTACCAATGACGACGAAGGCCCAAGGGACTTGTTGGGTTTCCCGAGGTGCGGTTTCGTTGGATATGGTCTAGCGGTTGGGCGGCTAATTTAATAAGATCCGCCAGCCCCTGCGGACGGAAACACGCTAAGTAAGACCGTAACACACCCACTCAAAGAAGATATCGGAAACCCCTATATCTGAGTTTCCCCACCCGTCTCCATTGCTGTACCATTAGCTTCATTACTTTCAGAATACTTTTCTGTTACTAATATCCGCCCATTTATTTTCAGTGACCTGCATTAACCCTTTTAAGCCGGAACTCCTATAAATAATATTTAAGAATTCATTCCGTTTCTCAAAGAAAACAAAACACTTCTCCATTACGAAAATCGATTGATTAATGTTGTGTAAGGTTATAATCTCTGTTCACACTGAAATCGTACGAAACACAGAAACCAGAAAATGCAGAGTTGCTGTGTTAAATCAGGTGACACGAAACATTACCACTGAGCATTAAAGAGTTAATTGAATGTGTAAAAAGCTTTGAATTCGAAGTTAACGGCTGAACTATTCCCGTGCTTTGCTTTGAAGCAAGAAGGCTTAAAGAGAAGTGGAGATAAATTTCCACTCATTCCTAGCTCGACAGTAGATGGAATGAATACGTTTATGCTGTGAGACCTGTGCTGTTGAAACAGCATCGTAAAATAATTGAAAATCAGCCAGTTTATAGCTGCTGTATGAACAGGAAACGCGCCTCTGCTGTGATTAAACCTGGCTATTATTACCTTGACTAAGAAACTAGATTAGAATTCGGGTTGGTGAAAGTAAAATGCAAAGTTGCTCGAACTAAACGCCAAGCCATGAGGGTTGTGAGGGAGCGGACCTCGGCACTAGATGGAGATGAGTTGTTAGCTTCACGCCCCGGCCGCTTTGCTCCCGAGGAGTGGATACGAAGCTGATGGGCTCCAGAGTCAGTCGAGGTGAAAGAGTCAGTCCTACCGGTAATCGAAACTTGGTTATCGATCCCAATCGCTGTATTTTACTGAACTGTCTTCGCTTTAAACTTCTTTTCTATAATGAAAGCTGTCGGCCATCTTGGTACCGATGTGAAATTTAAGTCTCTTTTCCAGAAGGGCAGAAGTTAAATCCCGTAAGCAATTACGGCACTTCAAGAAATATCACAGAAGCAGGATGGGGACTTAAGATGCCGGGCTTGTTGTTCATTTTCTCCACGACAAGCCATTTCTCATCATTTTTCCTCGGCAATTACTAACTTAGGGGGGGTGTATGTCAAGATGAGCTCCGCTAATGAAATCTTTAGTTTTATGTCTCATCTCACTTCTTCCTCTTTCTCTCGCCCCTTCTTTCTTTGTTCTGTTTCCAGTAATGATAGACCGTTGTAAGTGACCATCCTCAGATGAGTTAGTTATTGGGTTGGTTCTACGTCTGTCTGTCTGTCGTGTTAGTGGCACTGCAAGCGCTAATGAACCAAAGGAAACGAACTGTCTCTATGGGGGTCTGGACTTCTATCACGAGAGAAATTTCATCACCGTTCTCTGGCATGGAGGGAGAGAATGGGAAATGAGTCGTAGTTTTCGCAACGAAAATTTTATGATATTTACCCGACATTAAATTTTACGATGATTGAAGCAGCTAAGACGCCAAGTTAAGTCTGTATGATGCCAGAGAGTTATTTTGTGAGAACACAGGGGTATAATTTTGTATTTCCTTGTTAAAGGGAAGTGGTATTGCTAGCGGTATGGTCAGTTTACATGAAATGATGGAACCGTATGGAAATTTATTAAAGGGAAGTTGACAATATTTGTACTTCGTCCTATAACGGAACGTTTCCGTCGTTATGTAATTTAATAGTTGCACTTTATCTTTGGAATTTTTGTGATGGTTGCATTTAAGAATGTTTTGTATTTTCATTTGCTATCCAAAAAAATTTAACATTAAAAACCTAACGTAACCTATAAATTGTTTGTTTTGAGTGGGTGTGGAAATTGGTCATTAAGGGAACAAAAGAGCCCGATGGTGCCGATGAGAATATTTGGACAAAATGACAGAGACTGTAGGAATCTGCACAACGAGAGGAGATCCACAATATGTAACTTTCACCAAAAATCATTATAATGATCAGATAATGGAGGAAGAGATGGGCGGGGCTTTAAGCACTCATGTGTGCAAAGTTTTGAGTTGGAAAGTGTGAAGTGAACAGATTATTCTGAATATTTAGTCGTACTTGGGAAGATAATATTAAAATTTGTCGTAAAGAAACGGTGTGGACTATATTCATCTACCCATGATAGAGATCGTTGATCAGCTTTTGTGGAAACATTAATAAACCTTTGTAAAAGATGGTGAATTTTTTGTCTAGCTGAGCGACTATGAACTTAAGAAGCACTTTCTGTTAGTTCGTTAACAGTTGACATAAATACATGTAATTTACATAATTTATATAAAGTATTCAGATTTTGTTGCTCGTGTGTTTTTAAACGTGTAGAGCTACCTGCAGTGAGATTTGCAGTCCTGTTTTAAATCACCCCTTAGCCTCTTTCTTGTTATGTTTGTTTGTCACTTTGTCGAGTTCAGGTGCCTCTGATATTAGTGACTGTGGGCAAAGAGAACTAAACCGACACCAGTTATTGTATATGCTCAATGCTTAGTCCTTTGTTTGTCATATCTCAGAGAACTGAAATCTATCGTGTTCCACAAACTTAAAGGGCTTACAGAAATTCTAAGATTGGAGTGAGTTGTGCGAAAATATCATTTCCGTTCTCAGCAACTCCTGCGTATTATTTCAGTTTGTTAGGTCTTTCTCAATCCAGCCGGTACTATTCCTTGTCGTCTCTCGATTTCCGGCGTTCACACCCTCTGCCATTTTTCATGCTCTGTCTGCCACATGCCTTTTCTGCTTCATAAAATCTGGTTCCGCACATCATGCATTTCTTAAAAGAAACCACGGCAGTGTCTGTACACAGCTCCTTTCATCACCCATACGATGTTTTTTTTTAAATATTTTGTGTCTTTTTGTGCTCTGAAGGATTATTATTATTATTATTTAGTGTTCTGTCTGACGACAGGTCCATATGAACAGGATCCTTCCATCCATTTCTCGGACTGGGACCTGTTCATATACGTTCTTGGCAGATGATCCAGAAGTGGTTTGCCATTGCCTTCTTCTGTGTGTGAATGGAGTAATTGTTGGGATGCCACGGAGAAACCGGGGAAGCCCCCCGGAGGAAAACTCCGTGTTGCCTAGACCACGGCCTTGCCCAACACAAGTTATAAATTCGGGCACCGCCGAACAACAAATAATATGAAGAGCTGATGTCATTATACTCCGTTATTTAGCAAATTACGTAAAATTATAAAGAGGGAAAAGTTGTTGCAAATGATATGTTTCCATTCTGAAGTGTTACCTGAGTAGAAGAAATCGTCAGTGAAGGAGACTGCGAACACACCCCTCTTCTGTTGTCATGTCAACGTGGTAACGTCGCCGAAATTTTTATGTAAAAAAAATGCCCCACTATACACCATGTAGGCGCTTGGGCGGTGAGGTAGTAAAGCTCCTACTCATTCTTGACCTTCGGCACTAGATGGGGGTAAGTGGTCAGCGTCACGCCCCGGTACCCATTGGATAAGAGTCTGGGTGGGCCCCAAAGCCGGTCTGGACGCAGGGGCAAGAGGAAAAATCCTCTGCCCCATGACTGATAATGTAAATTGTATGGCGCCGTAACGGTTCGTCCCAGATGAAAAGTTTCCAACACACGATTTGCAGCAACTTCCCCCCCTCTTTGCGTATTTTGTCAAATTACCGAGTTCTCTTATGGCTTCGAACTTAATGGGACGCTCCCTGTCTATACGCGTTACATTTGTGCGCACCTTAAAACTGCTTTGCGCTCAGCTTCTATGTATGAAAGTAAATCTGGCGTGCTTGTTTGTTCCGCTGTAAAAATATCCGTAACTCAATGGAGCCCTTAACAGAGTCGTATCCTTTCCCAGGAAACATCATCTCCTTTCGTCGTCATCTGTTTCATGTTACCGTTGCCACGCGACAGCCCACTTTGAGATGCAGACAGATATAACGGGAGTCGTGTTTCATGTCAAGCAAGTAACCTTGTTCTGCTTCTAATTTCTTTTCTTTGTCTCTGCCTGAAATTCGGTGGTTGTTAGTCTGGCGTGTGAAATGGATAGGTTCTAATATAATCCCTGTCACATATGTTATGCTATAAACAAGCTCTTGTGTTTAATTAGCTTTTTTTCTTTTCCTGAAAGAGAAACTCTTGTAGAGTGTATGTTGTCAGTATATCTGACGGTCTTCAGAAGTTTAACCTCTGAACCAGTGTTGATCATCTTTCATTGCTAGGAAATTCCACCAAGGAATGCTAATAACTTGCTTGTATTCTTCGCAGTGTTGAAGAATTTTCGTTGCTAGGAAACCATACCGAAGAATATGAGGAACTTTTATGTATTCACAGTGGTGGAGACTCTTTTTGTGTTACGAAACGTCACCAATGAATCTGTAAAACAAGTATGTGTTTAAGATTTTTCGCCACTAGGAAACCGCGACACAAAACATCGAATAATTTGCAAGTAAAACTCAAAGCCTTTTCGATGCCATTATTCCTTGACTCTGGACCCTGTACTTCTGCATGAGACTATGAATATCAAATTATGTTATAGCATTTCCATATACGTTCAAAAACGCATCGTAATATGAGTACATTTGTATTTGCTCCATATTCTAGTATATTTGTTGGCAGTCATAATTTCACGTATCTACAATAGTTGTGTGTAAATGTTATAAGTTTATGTTGCTCTTTCAATAACGTTATTATTCTGCACACTACGAAAATGATGCTTTATTAGACTCTAAGAAAGGGTGCCTTTTGCATTATTACGTTAAAATAGCGAGAGTATCCTTCATCGGTGCCCTTATCTTCATGCTCTGTTGTTACGAATATTCTGTACGTTATTTAAATTAACAGAGTTAACACTTGACAGGAATCGATTCGTCGAACGAATCGATTGCAGCCGTATCTCAATCACACTACGCAATGTCTGTTTTGTGTACAGACCATTCGTTGGAGCACCCGACTTGCATGACAGCCATTGTCTCTAATCTCAGCTGTACTTCACTGATGGCGTGTCTGTCCTATATTCAGAATTGTTCGAATTCAATTACAAGGAGACGCTCTGTCACTCTAAAACCAAGGATGGGTAAACTGTGCTCTTAAGGCCGCATGCAGCTGTTCCTCGAGCAGGTGGTGAGTGGTAACGGAAACATGGCGTATTCACGAACAACTGAATACAAGCTGCGTTAGGATCTTTGTCTTATATAACAGAAATTAGGAATTGTAAATTTATCCTACGTGCTCTCCAGAATCTGAACGCATGAATGCATACATTCACGGCGCACTGTATTTCTTGAAAAATTTATAGGCCTGCTCAGCGGACCAATAAATTTCCCGATAAAAGGAATCCTAAATTTCATTACCGTATTTTTCAAAACCCCACTGTTGGATCTTAATCATTTGTAACCAGTTCCCCCTCAAAAGCTCATATCTCTAATATCCATGTGAGTATTATTTTCCCTTCTACACCTAGATCTCGCAAGTGACCTCTTGCCTTGAGATTTCCAACTCATAATGCTAAATCCACTTCCTCATTTGATCATCGTAACAATATTAGTTGACGAGTACAATCTGCTTCATAACGGCCATCTGTCACACGACAATTCATGACGGCGTAAGTCACGATCGCTTTATTGAAGCTGCGAGCAGGATTGGCATTTCTGGTTCCGACTGAAACGGATGAGGGATATAACAGGCTTTCTAAGAACAATACTGATGCGGGCGTCTAACCGAGACGCCAGGCGTCACGTCTCTATCCCTTGTATTGTGCCTTTCGTCACGCAGGAATGCCTTTCTTTATGTTCCTCCGGTAGCGACGATCAGCGCGCTTAACGGCGAGCTGGTGAAGCGACCGGACCGTATGGAAGAGAAAATGCCAAGTGAAAAGAAAATATTTTCTTTATAGGCTTAATGTTATCCCGGTTTGCATTCGTGGTTCTAAGCTGAAAGTTTTGCTCTTTTATTTGCAGCATAATTCCGAGGAAAAAAAAACCTGACGTATGGTGGAAATTTTTGATTACATATATATACGTATTTATTTTTGTAGTGAAGTACTTTTTAATCTGAAATTGTTTTGTTTGTTTGTACCCTGGGCTTTCAACATAAAACATCAGTGTTTTTGCCTTCAGATAAAAATTAGTTACGTTGAGTTCCTATCACTTTTTCCCTTACGTGAAAGAAATAGTTTATAGCGAGATTTGAACGCAGTCCTTTCAAATCCCTGCCTACTCATGAGTATCTACAATCTTACGTAACTCTGCATAAACTCTGCATTTGAAACAGCAACGTTAAATAGCCCAAGAATCAATTTATCTTCCTGTTTCACTCATAATCATCCAACCACATATTGTAACCTCGGAAGTTATTGGATGTCATGCAATTTACAACATAGGGCATATATATATATATATAATGAAGAAGAAAGATGCTCTCTGTTAATCATTCTCTAGGCCAACTTGTAGAAGACAGATGTGCACTCTTCAGTACAAATAAATTTCCCCGTTAAATTGAAGTGCGTATCTTGTGTTAGACGGATGTTGCTTCTTGTACGGATTCTTGATGCGTCGGGTTGGAGGGGTGTCGGTCCATGACTCAACGATGACGCAGCTCCATCAGGCCGATGATAATTGTTGGCGAGTGTGGCAACCATCTTGCCTACAGCTGTTCCTATGTTCGAGCTGCATTGGGATTCATATGTGAAAGAAAGGTCATGCCTCTGTCAAGAAAACATTACAATACGCGAGCAGAATGACATAGTTTAGTCAGTCGTCGTTAAATATTTCTTTGCGAAAGGCTTGCCGAAGATACGAGAATTGTTATCTGCTTAGATGTCCCGCTTATGATGCAATGAAGTGTGGTTGGAAAGCCAGCTATAAGAAAATTACTGAAGGTCCAGCTTTTATCCCTTTGAATTCTAGCTTTTTACTGTCTTATGCATTTTTATTTTGCACACGGGTGCCCTATAGACACACTTGCAAAGTCCAGTTTAGTATCACAAAGTCACAGTAAAACACACCGTAGAAGTGTGCTTCTGGTAACACGTTTAAACTGGAGATGTTCAGCACAGTAGCGGACATTTCTTTTTCCAAATGGAATAATAGCATACTTATTCATTCTTTGGGAACATGGCCCTTCGGTTCTCACACCCCAATTCAGTTCGACAACGATTCACCTTCACCCCTGATAAAGAGGAGTACCGTGCTTCTGTACTTAGTGGTTAGTGAAAAGGGGAGTGCACGTAGGGGATGAAAGTTAACCTAGGTTATGTCTTTGGTGAGAGGGGATGGAAATTTAATTTCTGGTGTAACCCCAATCTTATTTTGATCAGTTTCACGTACAACACACACAGATGTGCGGACATATGACGAGTTTGTCGAAACACTTCGAGTGAATACTTCGTATGTAACATCTATTTGGGGGGGTTCCGTTCTGTTACGATATATGAAATTTGTTTTCATTATGGTAGCCGCTGGTATTTGTGCTTCTTGTATGAATAATTCTAGTATACAGTCAAGGAACAGAACAGTCTCTTAGCATAATATAAAGACATGAAGTTGTGGAATTGGTTCAACTTGTTGGGGACAACGCCCCATTGTGGATCGTTTTAGCGGAATGGTGGACTTCGGATGACATGAAGATGAAGTCTCTTTGATTAGCTGTGCAACTGTTAGCGTTTGAAGGCAGCGTTTTCATCAAAGATTTGTTGTGTTAATTTTGTTTTTTCTTCAAAAATTAATGTTAAAAAAAATTACGTGCTTTCAAGTATTGTATTTACGGCAAAGTTGAAAACATGGGTTCATGTAAATAGTTTCTCATAACGATGCGATGTTAGAACGAAACATAAGGGGCATCTGTTTGAGTCTGTTGAACTGTGGTTACTTCCTTTTTTGCTGTGCAAGTAAAATGATTTCTTAGAAAGATTGTAATGTAAGTGCGTAAGTACTGACATGCTGGTAGTTGGTCATTATAAGAACATGTAACTGTCAAGTACTTGTGTTTCTTAATCTGTATGTTAAATCTTTGTTGCTTCTCCAACTCTTGAGAATTAGTGTTCAGTCGCAAATTATAGTTTTAGGCAACGACGACATGTTTTATAAATTCTCTCCTTTGTTGTTTGAAGTCTTATTAAGTTGTCTGAACTTCAGTCTGAGAAAAATTGCATGTCATGTTATGGTACAAACAAGTGAAGAGTGAAAACTTTCACTCCAGATTTCTGGCGCTGGGGAGGTGCAAAAGCCTTCAGGGACTGGAACGCCTGAATCGATGAGAAATTTATAACCTCGCCATTGAAGCTTGTTGCAGTAAGGCACTCAGTAAATTTGTATGACCCGGGCGAACAAATGGATGATAATGGTACTGTGAATGTTTGTGGTACTTCATTCATTTTTACTGTTTAAAATAGACACGATATCGTTTTCGGCATGTTTAGTATTTTTTACATTTTATATATGTCACTCTTGTTCATAATGCAATTTTATCGACGTAACACACGTTCATATGATCCGCTGAACCTTTTGTGTCTCGATCCACGTGTATGGGGGAGTTTTATTTGTAAATAAAATAAGTACGAGACGAATATTAGGCGCATAAAAGGGTTCATTGTCCCATGGACTTCAGCGTAACGGTTTAACGTGAATGGGCGCATTTTTCTATCAAGAAGTAGCAACTAATAGACTTTGGGTCTTCATAATGGCTGGTGACGTGGTGTTCTGCCATATCATCATATTTTCAGGATCTCTCCTTACAGGAAAGAATAATTAATCACTTATGTCCAAAATATTGACCTTGCTTTTAATATCTTACAAATTATCAGTTTTAGTTCCTTTAAAGGTTTTCTATTTACACAACATAAATATATCTCATCTTTAAATTATATATCGCCACTTATTGACCAGTAGAAATAATCTTCCTACTGTCTGCGTAATCTAGTTTTCGACTGGAGTTTCTTCATTCTTTTTGGACCATAATAGTTCCACGAGCAACGTAAAACTAGGGAACCACTCGACTAGACAGATAATCATAAATTCCGTACGAATCCTAAATTTGATACAGAGGCTACACAAAGCTTTGTCCTGTGGACATATCCAATAAGAAAACCAGATTGCCTGTCATTTGTCTTTCAGTATAAGTCGTAACCTGCAGAGATCTTACGAAGAACCTGTACTCGTTACCGTGGTAACGTTACGTGTTTTTATCGAGATAATGGTCCCACTGAACATTTACCTGCCTGGGTGTAGTCATTGGCTTCAGTAATTGTCGTATTAACTTGTCAGAGAATAATGCCTCCAAATAACCAATCTTATAATGTCCTTATTTATACCTTTTTTTTTATGTTATGCCCCCGAAAATTCCGTGATGGCTCCCTCTGTGTTATTGTTACTAAGTTCATTAGATGGTAGTTCTGAATAAAATTTAGATAATATCTCTTTCTTTAATTTTACTATTTCTTAGTGCATTTCAGTTGTGATATGTTATGGCTTGAAACCTATACGATTTGTTCTTTGTAATTCGTTTAGCCCAAACAAATTCTTGGATGATTGAGCCATGACCCCTTTGGAATCTGACGGATTGCCTAATAAGTTTAGATTTGTAAGATTTGAGGTTTTCACAGCGGTGAGTATGAAGATTTCTGTCTTCTGGGTTGTTGCGTCGTGTAGTCTGGTCGATGTTTAGCAACGTTTCATCCCCCTGATGACGGAGGCAGTATGACCTCTGAAACGTTGATTAACATCGACCAGACTACACAGCGCAACAACCCAGAAGACAGAAATCTTCATCGCCCTGATGACGGAGGCAGTATGACCTCTGAAACGTTGGTAAACATCGACCAGACTACACAGCGCAACAACCCAGAAGACAGAAATCTTCAAGTTTAGATTTCTTTTACAAGTTTTACATGAATATCCACCTTTCTGTAAAAGCACAGAATTTGGGAGACTTCAAGCAATAAAATATGCTACCCGCGAACTGCACTGAGCCGTCCTTCAATGTACACGGTTCCCGTATGTTACTTTAATTTGTCACTGTCAAGCAATCTTTCATTTTAGCGTCTCTATTCGAAAAGTAATCTTTCATCCGTTTGTGTTGTTTTCTGTTAGAATCACCATGAGGGGAGGAAGTGAAAGCCCTTGGGTCTTGTCCCCTTGGGGAGTGCAGCTCGCATCAGGGAAATCTTTGCCATTTTCAGAATTGCTCTACGACAGGACCGCAGCTGGGGTCCTGATTTGTTATACCTCCATATTATTTCAGTTGTGTTTGTTTGTGGGGTAGTACAGCTGCTTGACTTTAATGTATGATACTTTATTTTGGCTTACTTTAATACTCAGTTGTTTCTTTACCACATAGAAAGAGCACTTTGAGGATGTTTGGACAGTATGCTGATGATATTAATTTACTGGGCTAAAATATTAATACCACACAAAAGCACACATTCTGCTGGTCCCTAGTAAGGAGTTTGGTCTGAAATATATGCAGAGAAAATTGTATGTGCTCATGTGTAGCCCACAGAATGAAAACTGAGTCATAATAGCCAGCAAGTCCTTCGAAAATGTGGTAAATATTTGTGAACTGCAGCAACAAGCCAGTATTACGTTCATGACGTACAGATAATAATATTACAATGTTTCTTAAATAGAGTATAAGGCTGTATACTAACTTTTACAGGCTCAGAATAGGATCTAGTGGCGGTCTCTTGTGAACGGGAAAAAGAACCTTCTAGTTCCATAAAAGGTTGGTAATTTTTTGAGCAGCTGACTGTTGTCAGCCTGTTAAGGACTCGACGTTCTATATTAATGTCTTAGAAAGAGTCAAACTCAGTCCTTTTATCCACACAGAAGTCATGCTTGTAGTCTGAGTACAGTAAGCCATTAATTGAGGCACGTTTGTGGCAGTAACTGTGCCTTATGATATAAAGGACACTGCTAGCGATTTATAGGCCTACTGCTGAGCTCGTACATTAACAACGCGGAGACACTCGACAGACGCAAGGTGTTACAACTGTGCACAGCGGAGGGGAATCCCAAGCAGGGGGACTGCTTGTTCTCAAAAATTAATACAAAATGATATATCTGTCATACAGAGAGAGCATTGTGCCTTTCATTATTTGTAATTATGGTGGTTATGATACTACAACTACAACTAGTAGTAGTAGTAGTAGTAGTAGTAGTAGTTGTAGTTGTTCTTTTTTCAGTCTACAGCCAAACGGTCGGAGACTGGGGTTTTCCGTCTGAATTGCTTACAGTATCGTCAAATAAACCATATATACGAGGTGCGATCGGAAAGTTTCAAGACTGTGTCAATAGCGGGCGAACCGGATGTAGTACGAGCTTCTGCCTTTAGGGGGTGCGGCCTACATTCATAGTGAATCAGTGTGCCAGCCGGCATCATCGAATTAGCATTTGTTTCTTAGTTACGGGCGTTTTGGTAGTGCATTACACCGACCCTCCTGCGATTTCGGAATTCCGTGTGCATCAAATTTTGCCAAAGACTCGCCAAAACGGCTACGGAAACCTATGAAATGCTAAAGCAAGCATTTGGGGAGTCCGCAATGGGTCGTGCACAAACGTTTGTGTGGCATTCACGTTTTAAAAATGGCCGAACCTCTGTCGATGATGACGAGCGTTCTGGCCGACCATCTTCGAGCACAACGCCCGAAAATGTTACGAAGATTCGGCAGGCCATTCACGAAGATCGACGTCGTACCATCAACGACTTGTGCGACATTGTTGGGATAGGCTATGGGACCTGTCAGCTGATTCTAAAGGAAGAACTCCACATGCGACGCATCCTGTCTGAGGACCAGAAGCAGAATCGACTTCTCGTTTTTCAGGAGCTTAAAGATCTTGGAAGAACCGACCCCAACTTCCTTTCTAAGCTCCGTGTGACTTCTTCCTCTTCCCAAAGATGAAAATTCAGCTAAAGGGAAGGAGATTTGAGACGATAGAAGAGATTCAGGCAGAATCGCAGATGGTGCTTGATAGGCTGACAAAGAAAGATTTCCAGGGATGCTTCCAGGCTTGGCAGCGGCGCTGGGATCGTTGTGTTTACTCCCAGGGGAACTACTTTGAGGGTGATGGATGAATTTAATACCTGAGATAAGTGTACGGGTTTTTATAGGCGCAGTCTAGAAACTTTCCGATCGCACCTCGTAGGTAAATATACGAGTAAGTAAAGTATCTATCATTAAAAAGTAATACAGTCGAAAAACAAATAGCCTGCAAGCAGGAATTGGCCGAATGTGCAGAATACCGCACTACAAATGACATTTTGTATATTAAACATGCTAAAACAGTGGATTCTGTTCAATAAAACTGTGACGAAATACAGTGTTCTTGTCAAGACTAGTTTTCATTAGCCTCGTAGAAAATTACTACTACAGTTTTATCTACAGTAATAAAATTGCCTTTTGTTTCCCCCCTAAAATCAATACCTGTGCAGATACATGTCCGTTCTACTCACCACAATGTCAAGGCAATAATCAAACCAAATATAAGATCTTACGTGGGGTGAAACTCTTTTATTTATTTGCACTGATTTCGATTCTAAGTGATTTCTTTCTGTATACCCTAACGTAACCAGCTATAAACCGTGGCGCTTTTCGTGATGGACACTTGAAGTATAGAGGGTGGGTTTCAACCCCTAAGCAGACTCGTTCACAGCGGATCTAAAGTCGGTCGTAAACAGATTCACGGGGTTCCCACCCCAGTTTTTATTGAGAAGCTCCACCAGCTTGCAGCGAGGCGATGAAATGATCGCCCCATAAGCGACCTTGTCCGTTGCCAGAGTTATGGGACGTCGTAAAGTGGCTTCAGTTTCAGCTCTGAAACATGTCTCTGCTCCCCTGCACCAAATATATCCGAGAGAAATGTTGCGAGGGGTCTAAATGCCCAATGGATGTTCAGGCCTGCTTTCACTTCTAGCTTGTTCTCTAACCAGCAAATAATATATGGGCTTACAACAGATTCGTTTTCTACATAAATTGCTCATCGCGATTTCTTACTACCAAAAGCATTGAACAAGAATTTAAAGATTTGTGTTTGTTGTCCCTTGCAGGCGTCTTTTGTGGTTATATCAAGTGATTTAAAATTTCGTTCCTCTTGGAATGTTTGAAATGTAGAACTATTCTTATCTTTTTTTGGCGTATTATTTACCTCTAGAACCTAGATGAACGATTTAAAAGGTGTTTCTGTCTGTCCATAATGTTTCACCCCTCATTTGCTGCCGATTAAATTTAGTATTGTGAATTTACACTGCAAGTTGTCGGGTGAATTTACTTTCGGTTCCTTTTTGCCCGCAGTAGTTCACACACTTTTCAGTTACACGAAATTCCATTGAGTTTAGTCAGAAAAGTCCTGAGTTATATCCTTTCTTTTGTCTGGAGGTATGTAAAGTAGCTGGGAATGTACTGAATAAACAGTTCATGACAGCCGACAAGGGAAGGGCCATCAGCTTCTGGGTGCAATGTTCTTTGTGACAACTTTTATAGTCCGCTCGTGATGGTAATGATGATGACGATAACAATATGGCTCAGTGTAGGGTAAAAGGAACGGGCTTTTGTGAGCTCAGTGATGAACCTGCAGGTTCCATAAAATATGTGGCTTTTCTTGACCAGCAGAGCGACTACTAGCGTCTCAATAAGGACTCTTTCCCCATTGAGTTGTATCAACGACAGAAACGCTTACTTATTGTCATATATTAGCTTAATTTTCTGAACTTGTGCCGAGAACATTTGTTTTACGGATTGATATCTTCAGCTTTCATGCGAAGCGCAAGGAATTCGGTAGGCTGTATTCTGTTAGTTAGAATGGTCAGAACATGCTCTAGGGAGAATGATTTTTAGTCGTTGCTTGTCCAATATCTTTTCCTTGCTTGATGTTGGGTCGTGTAATGTGTCTTGATGTCCCTCGACTGTCAGGATGTAACACGTTTTCTTGACGTCTAGCTCTCAAAGACAATAACCTCGATTATACTGCGAGAGCAATGCATTGAGTATATTAAAACTGAGGATGAATCACTTAGAACCATCCGCTGCTCCTTTCTTTTCACCGAGGCTGGGCAAGGCAAGTCAAATTAAAAATTCAGCAAGAGAAGGGATCTTAAGCTATTTCTGTGATGGCGACTGAAGGGTCGTGGAAGATTAATGCTCACAACTTACGTGTTCGACAACGACTCCACCCTTACAGTTTACACCCAGTGGCGGCTTCATTCTTACCAACTCCTACATTTCATTCAGTAGTGGCTCGTAGATTCCAACTGTGTGAGGGTTTAAGCACTCCCGACGGTAAAATGTCACACGTATTGCGTGGTTAGTGGTTTTGACGATTTCACACTAACCGCATATATTCACTTGCTGCTCCGTAATTACTGCGTAAATTCAGTGACGTCTCTGTCTTTAGCTTCATGTAGACTGTATCCAGATAGCGTTTGATATAGGCTGTTCACATATCGTATTCTATACGGAGGTCCCAAAAGTCATGCAACTAGAAACTGCATGTGTTGTGCGTCATACATATTAGATTGTAATTACTTATTACTTATAATCGCGGCATGCGTTGAAAGTGACCCCAGTTGTAGACGTAACTCAGCCGTTGTCATTATATATAGGTTTAAACAGCAGGTAGACTGGCGCAGTTGATTGAAAAGTCGAAATATGGTTGAATTATTTGTTATGGCAACATCCGGAAAGCGCACCTGATTTCCGATCAACAGAAAACAGGAGGCATCCCTTAAAACACGATTTTATCATGTTTGTTAAATCGTAATTCAAGGAGATCGGTCTTTTCTTTAAAATTTCTTGTATAAATGCAGAGATATATAAATATAATAAGAATTTAATGTTCTTGCCTTCTTCACCCCATTCTTATTACTTAGTCATAAAGCGTCTAATTCTTAGGCAACATCGTAAATTTCGTTCCGTATAGGCCTATTTCAAGCCTGTAGTCCAATATTCTATTCCATTTACTTCATAAATACAATAAAATCCTCGTGGGGTTGGAAAGAAGGCTTTTTAAAATTTCTCCTCTTCACTTTGCGTTTCGCATTCGGAAGTCGCTAGGGATCTTCCGGCGCATTAATCCGTCGACACCTGCTTGAAACGCGTTCCTAGAGGGAGCTCCTCTGCCCCCCCCCCCCTCCTCGCACATCTGCTGCTGTCCTCAGTTCTATAAGGTTTCTAGACAGTCAACTGTCGACTCCAACCAACTACATTTCCACCCTTAGACTTGGCAGATTTGGAATAACCACCTTCGCTTTTTCCCTTACACGTGCGTTCTTGAAGGAAAACATCTTTTTTATTTGTAAAGTAGGGAAAAGAAACTCACGGACTTTCTTTCTATTGGTTTTGGAAAGGTACGAACCATCTAAAAATTGTTTTGATGTTTTATTTATGTTATACAAGAAAAGAAATCAAAATGTTGATAGAGTGTTTGTCTTCTGAAAAATATTGGAAGATTTTTCACACAGAACGCAATCATGTTTCATTGTGTGATGTCTGGGTCAGGATGAGTTTGTATGAAACCAAATCTCTATCACCTTGTAGAGAACCCAAACTGAATCGAATTCCATTTCTCTGCGAAAATAACAAGGGATTCCTGTTTAAGTTTTTCTTTTTTTGTTATTCTGTGGGGGAAGGGGGGTATCTTGACGACGTGACGTGGCAGCATCGCTTTCGGTATCTGTATTGGGCTCAGCCCCTCGAGCGAGATGGAAAGTCGGTCTCAGAAAGTGAAGAGATCGGGAAATGGAAAAGTTTTAGTGCGAAGTGTTTCGAATGAGTCTTGCGTGCAGGAAGCACAGAAACTGATGTCAAAGACGCATTTTTACTCATTCTACTGGCGACTCCAACAGCAAAAACCACTGCAAAATTCTTCTCACATTTTCTGTAGGACAACATGTTGTTATTTTGAAACCCCTGCTTGCAATTTCTGCAACATTTCTAGCGCTAATTTATTTTTGTTCTGTAGAAACAATTGCAGTAAGCGTGTTTTATAAACATAATAAATAATAGTAATGCTGATTCTTTGGTCCCATTACATCTTTTATAAATATTAATAGGTGATTACGTGATCTCTGCTGGCAGAGTGGGTACTGTGTGTTTAATATTGTGTAAAACCCACCGTAATAAGGAAGCTGTAAGTCCAGTCCATTATGATACGTTAGTTATTTAAGCTATACTGTTGTATAGAGACATATGGATGGCTATTTAGTGTAGTTTGTTGTACACACTTCGTGTAAAGTGCGCCGTTAGCCACAGGTGTGTGCAACATCATCACAACGTTACTGTGTTTGAACTTAACGTTTATTATCGAAAAATCGTTGACCAGTAATCGCAGTAACTTATTTGCTAAGGTTTCATATGAAGGAATTGTCGTATTTTAAACACAATTTTTACCTTCATACGTCTTTATTAATTTTCACACATTTTTCCAGCAATGTTTGTCACCATTCCTGTATTGAATACTTTATTTTCTCATATTTTAGTTTTGTGCTTGGCTGTTTCAAAAGGCTCACGCTGTGTATCGACACGCAAGAGACAAAAGCTATTAGAAGTCGGCTCGTGTGACCATTTGTGTTCATCTCTTCGTCACCTTGCTGTTTTTATTTTCTATCCCATGAGATGAATTTTCTTTGTGGTTCAAAACATATTTAGAGTCGTGCTACAGAACTGAATTGTGCGAAGCTGGAATAAGCTAAATGAGTTTACTCAGGATGACCCCAGGAGGTGACAGCACAAAAGCAACTTTCTCTTTATCTTTATTTGTGTGCCCGTTGTCACCACGGGACAGAGTGATGGAGTGACATGCAAATAGGAATTACCTCCTCCTGCTCTGGGACTACAGGGAGCTTCGCAAGTAGGAGGACGCCAGGAGACTGGTCCTTTAATTTATTTTACTTTCTCGTACTGGAAAAGGGGAATGGTGATAAAGTGACATGAAACTAGAAATGGTTCCTCGTCTTCTGGACCTCAGGAAGCACCACAATTAGTGCATTTAGGAGACCACAAGAACCTTTCTCAGGCCCTAAGCCTACAGGGTGTCACAAACATAGGTGCACATACAGTAAACATAATTTTGAGCGTCTTTGTTTATTTAACTACGTTGTGTTAATTACTTAGGTTATGAAGCGGTAAGTTGATTATGAATTTAAGTTACGTGAATGAAGACGGACTTCACGTATCTGAAGATACTGTCCAGGCACTTTTTGGAGTTACTCAGAAAAACCGCGAAGTCTGTGGGTTTGGTTTCTAAACCAGGGCCCCATTTTATAATCTGAAGGAGATGTGCTAATTAATCACCCTCGACTTTTGGATTGTGATTTGGGAACGATATTGAACAAACCTGTCGTGTGACCTATTTTAAGACAAATATCATTGCTTTCTATGAGGAACTTATGAAAATCTGTATTCTAACCAGGCAGTTCCCAAAACGAAAGTGATCTCAGTGCTACCCAGTATGTGCCATTTTGTTTCTGTCTGGGTTTTGTTACGAGTTAATTTTTAGAACCCCGCGTGTCCTAGTATGAGCGTTTGTTTGTAGGAATGCTATATTTCAGTGTTACGTTTACACCCTCTGCCCCGAATCAGTTATCATAACAGGGAATGTGGACTGACGCATTGGTCAGCAGAGACGTATGAACACCATATCCTGCTGATTGGACTTGTTAACTGCCTGTCTACATGGAATGCGAACTACTCTTTGGTCCTCAGAATTACTGCGCAGAGTTGGAACAAAGGCTGTTACAGAATTTATGCAAGCTATTAGCATAACTACACTCACAGTATGTTTAGGTATGTTCGTGTTATCTTGAAATATAATTAAGTCATAGGGACGAATGCAACGTTGGCGATCGTTATAGGCCCAATATTAAAGTTCTTAATGAATGTTTAAGGTTTCTCTAAGAACTTCAATTAAATTTTGTAATTATTAAGTAGAATTTGAGGTTCTTACAGCGGTGAGACCGAAGATGGATGTCATTTATGTTGTAGCGCCGTGTAGTCTGGTAGAAATTTACCATCGTTTCAGATGTCCTTGCTGCCTCCGTAGGGTGATGAGTGCCATGATGATGGAGGCAGCAGGGATTTCTGAAACGTTAGAAAATGTCTACAAGGCGCTACGACGCAGAAGACAGCCGTCCTCAAATTTTATAGTATCGTAATTTTTAATTATTTTCTATGAATGTAGATATATCTGTTGGATGGGTATGGAGCAGAAATCAACAGACACTGATCAGGCAGCGATTTCACATTTTCTTTCTGTTGACCATGTAATTTCACCCCATAGAAATGAACATTGCATGCATGTTACACAGGCCTGTGAAATCTTGAGAAGTCGTGTGATGTCTAAAGACTACTTTATTTCATGCTGTATATAGCTATAAATAGTAGGCCTATTTTAAGGGATCATTACTTTATGGAATTTCATATACTTTTAATTTGGTTAGACCTACTAGCTGTTGGTCAGTTATGTAGAACGTTTATTGAACCACACTGTACTGCTTCTCCAGTGAACGATTGATATTTACAGAATTCAAAATCGCCTGATTTTGTAGAAATTGAAGGTTTATCATCGTGTTCACAGAACCCTTTACTGGACCGTGTAGGAAGATATATTAAAATGTTATCATTACAGCATTTTAGTAGCAATTTGAAGACTTGACATCCTAGAAATTTTAATTGTTAATATATTTTTCTTACTAAAAGCTGTAGAAATACCTATCTGAAATAATATAAATGAACAACAAGATTTACGTTGGAGCGCCTTCCTTTCGTGAGTTAGAAGATACTCCGCTGTTCAATAAATTTCTCTTCTTTTATGCAACCGAAAACTCCATTGCCTTGTTCACAAGAACCTGACACTTACCAGTAATCCGTGCCAGTTCAGTTCTTTCAACATCTTACTCCCTATCCCTATTAAGTCCATTGGATATTATCCTCCCATTTACATATAGGTATCTGTCCTACTTAGTCTCTTCCCTTTAAGGTTGAGGACCAAAATGTTATAACATTGTCTTATGCAGAAGGGGCCAGAATTTAAATGCTTAGCTTTGTCTGAACGACATTTGAATTTTCTTCTGGAGACCTGAGCTTGTCCCTGCCGTACTGTTATTGAAATTGCTCAGCGGAGAGGTAAATATTATTTGTACGTTGTATTTAACACAGTAGCCACCCACCTACACACAATGTGCTGTTCCTCTAGCGCCTTCTGCTGTCCTTTATGACTGCAGAGTTATTAATTTAAATTCATGAGAGTTGGAGAATGCATGCATTTTGTCTGGAATACAAATTATACTGTACAGGGACTGTCGGGTGGTACACGCCAACGCGTACGCATTTGTTGAGTTTCGTTCGGAAGGGTGAGGGGTAGAAAGGGAGGGACTGTGACGAGCATGTCGGCCAAGTAGGTTGTGAGAGCATACAAACTCTACAGAAAGGCTGTGTCGTGGAAAGGGGTGGAAAGGTTGTAGAGAATTATTATTAGCAATGCGATATTACTGCTACATGATGGAGTTTCTTCCATAGGATTAGCTTTTATATGGTTTCTAAACCGTAGGAATCTTGGGTTCACGTCTTGTACTACGCTACAAATGATCTTTACAGAGAGAAGTGTAGGACATGTAATGGTCTCTAAACTACACTTTTGTGCGTCTAGAACATTGTGGTCTACACCAGCTATTTGCATGTCACCGCGTTCATTTAGTTCGCAGACATAATGCAGCTACAGTTCTCTCTGATTAAACGAAACGTAAAGATTGAAGAGGGGTCTGTGGCATCACATTGTTCTCCTTCAGTTGTCTCTGGCAGTAGCCTTCCAATAGAGACGTTTGAAGCACTCTCCTGCGAACTGAGTGAGTGACTGCTGACTGAACTGCCTGGGTTCGAGTCCAGGTAGGAACATCTTTCTTTGCCACAACATCCGCACTGTTTCGGTCGCATACCCAATCTGGTGTTATCGTACCCACTGTGAAGCAACTCACCTTTACCTAGCGCTCAGCGCTATATTGCGTACACCTTTCCCTCTTACGTCCTAGTACAATTCCAGGCACAGAGAACAGCCATGAATGAAGAAGCGTTGTTTTCTTTGAGGTAGGAACTGTTTCGTTAAGTATTATGTAGATGAACTTCGTGCTTCTAAAGGTTAAACGGTTGGTAAGAATCCTTTGTTAGGGGACTGTCCATCTTAATGTTTCTGGCCTGCGGACAGGTATGAGTGGTGCATCACGGCGAAGGATTACTTGGGAGAACTTGTTATAGATGGGAGGACATTAATAAATATGTTATAGGAAAACAATTACGTTAACAATTGCGTTCAGAAATCTACAATACATTGTTTATATTCGCCTAATCACATGATGTGTTTCGAATATCTGTAAAGGATTCGCGAATCACAGTTTTGGAACCAGTGCTCTAAAGCAGTAATGGCAACATCAGAATGTACAGAAGTAATTAGTGGCTAATAACTTAATCCTATCAGATAATCAGCAGACTGAACTGCGTTTCCAGGCAACCGGCCCACACCGTTTGTAAGCTGATTTTTGTTAAATCCAGTACATCTGGGTACAGTCGCTTGATTTCATTCATGTGAGAAGCGTGTCGGTTCGTTAACCTTAGGGAGAATGTTTGTGTTTGCGAGTCGTGACTCCCTTGTATGACATCACCCTGTTTCAGCTGTCAGTATAGAAGAGAATGTGATGGCTAATCCTGTCTCTCCCATTTTCCCTCAGGGTAAATTACCAAAAATGTCACCCATGAAAGACTAAATCACAATTATAGTTCCAAATATTTTAAAGCGTTGTTTCTTTGTTTATTATTCTTCAATGAGCTCTCAGTAACTCAGTGATGCTAAATATAAAACTTATGGCGAAAAACGAAAACTTTCAGGCCGTATTAGGGAACCCCTGGTCTGTTGTAATCGATTAACGATTCCCACACTGAAAGTAATTAAAGTTTATTTTACGAAATCAATCTCGTCCTTAGCCTGACATTTATCCGTATTGCGCGTAATGTTTAAGCTGATGACGTGGCGATTATGTTTTCAGTTCTTGTTGGTAGATATGACAAGTCAAAAGGATGAAGATTTCTCGGTATTTACAGTAGCTGCGGCTAACCAAAAAGAAAATTCCTTTATTCTTCCACAAAATACGAGAGAGTACAAACCGAGAGAAAGGTTGGGGGTATAGGCGGATGCTTTGTTGCCATGGTTACCGGCACTGTAGAGGCGCCAGTCTGGCGCCAGTAGCAAGTCGTTACTTATCTCACTGCGTGAGGACCCAGATCCTTCTCAGGATTATTGGGAGTTAAAGAGGACTCGAGTGTCCCGCCTTCAACACAAATTTTGGTTCTTATCCCTTTTAAAACTTTACAAGTGATCCTTCAAACGCGACGTATTCGTCTCTACAAGGCAATTTGTATGTTCGTTAATGTTAAATCTGAAGTATTTGTCACTATTTTCCCCTTATTTTTCAACTTATTTTCCTTTCCTTTCCTTCTTCATCCTCTTCTTCCTTCTTGTACACAATCTTCTTCCTCCTATATTGTCATAAATTATTATTATTCGTTAAGATTTTATGGATATTATTTGTGATGATTTTGTTAGAAATTAGAAATGTTATAACTCCATATCACATGCTTCATTTCGGTACCGTATTTGGTTTAATTATTCTGTTGTGGGTGTATATGGAATTCTGTTAATTTTTTAGTAATCATGTTCTCTTGGTTCAGATAATTCTTTTTGAAAGGTGCTGTTTTTCCTGCTTACTTGTTGGTTTGTGTTTGCATTAATATGGCCGATTAAATAAATGGTGTATTCGTAGGAAATTATTTTTGAAAGACACCATTGTTGGTTTTGGCTGAACTAAATTTTTTCATGCAGTGGTTGCCACACCTGTGTCGTACTTGAGTTCCTGGGTTCGAATACCGGCCCAGAGAAGTTGTGCGGACTGGGCTTTTCATGTTTTCTCAAATCTCTTCTGTACCTTAAAATATATCACATGCACTTTCTTTTATGTCCTTCCCAGCCAATCTTATTCACTAAGTTTATTTCGGTGTAGCCATAGAAACGTACGTACATCGACCTAAAAACATGTCACCGCGATCTCTGAAAAATAAGAGGATTTCAGTTACTGCTGTCTCTGAGTAACGCCTGCAACAATTCGTTCGGACTACAAGGCCGACAGATGTGTAGGAGATGTTGCCGCATGATCACGGCGATGTTGCTATTTCAGCGTAGCTGGTGGATCGTGTGGAATACTTAACATTGACTGTTGAGTTGTTCGTTGATATTATTGCGATGATGAATGAATAGAAAGTGCACTTTTGTTAATAACACAAATTGTTATATTTTCACTAGTAACCGTGTTCATATTAATTTTATGTTTGTTTTTAAATTCTTGTTTTTGTGATACCCAAAAGACAACCAAATTTGTACTTACCGCCGTTAGAACACAAATCCTACTAATAAAAGTATATTTTTATTTCCTACATATTTAACACCGCTTATACTGTAGCTTGGTGTCGGATATGGTGATTGTAAAAATAAATTAGATGAACGATAGAATTAATTCTGGCATAATCGAAGTCACAGTCTTAGCGTTTTTTAAGGGACTGTGGAAAACTGAACAAATTCAGACAGAACATTCTACTTGCTGACAGAGAATCGAACTATTCATCTAGTAAATTCGAAACAGGAGTGCCAACCACTTATCATCGACGTTCCGTGTGGTTTGTTTTTAAACTTTTCTGTCTGATCGATAATGAAGAATGACGTTAACAAATTTTGGGATGTGAAAGGTTTTAATTTAAATATCGGACTGCTAAAAAAATTTGTTGAGGAGAGATTATTACATTGGATTCGTATTCGTAAGATTACACTTTTGAATGTGGGTCGGTAGACATTCTATCTTGATTGAGCTAATTCGCGATTTTACTAGGCCCTCCTTCCGTATTCCTACGTCAAAATAGAGACAGCTACCCGTTGAGTAGTATATTGGTTTGTGTTTAACAGTGAACTTCAGTGTTAGGACTAATATTAATACAGTAAAGTTTGGCCGTCAGGAATTGATTTTCATGGTGCCTGAGCTTTTTCCACCACAGATACGAATTTTAACTTCACTCATTCTATTGAATAGTTTACACATTTTGAGTTATCTTTCCTTTTTCGTTTCTTTCCTTCTTGTCTTTCTCCCTTTTACAAAGCTACGCACCTTTTAATGTACAATGGAATTGTGAAGCTCAAGCGACTTTGTTGTCATTTACTGAAATATGTTTCCCATCCATTGATTCCCACCTTACAATAATAGCACCGAATTTTAATTTTGGCTCACCTTATACCAATTAATCACTTTTATTAAGATATCTCAGTTAGGTCTCAATTCACGGATGAACCGAAAGCAAGTGGGAAGCGTGTGCCAACCTTTGATAATCGCAATTCGTAGGTCTCCTGCTTAGTACGACGCAGTTGCGTGATGATCAGAGTAAGATGAAGTGCGTCATTCTTAGAGAATGGCATTGTGTGACGTGTAAAGTAATGGAGGAGACACAAGACGAAAGCGAAATCTCTAAGATATAGAATCTTTTTTACGGAATGGAATAGATTCCTAGGAACGGAGGAGAAACACGGGCTGATGAGTAGGAGAGTGTAAAGATAAAAACGTGAAGGAGAAAAAGAGTGGATGGGTGTGAATGACTGAGAGCAAAATGAAGTTCAGCGGAGTGTATGAGCGATAACCGAATTTCGGCGTCCTGCGCCAGCACTCGATTTATACCGCATTGCTGGCTTCTGGGTACAGAAGACGCCAAATGTCTTTAAACTTTGATGGAATGCCCCAGACTTGCGGCCACAGCACAGCTGAGGCTGTGCCCACACATTTCTTCTGGGCCACTGCTACGTGACCGAACATTGTGGTCGACTGGTTAGCACTCGTGACTGATACTGAGGGAGGTTCCGAGTTTACGTCTCGGCCAAGAAACCGGCTGTCCTGACCGATCATTTCTTCAGTTCTTGCGGGTGATTTTTGGAAATAAGTTTTACCTAGGACAAAACCACTTCCTTGCGCACCTTTTCTAATTCATAATTCGCAAACGCCGGGACATTTGGTATTCATAACTTGTGTAACTGTAAACGTAGCGCATAGCCGAGGCTTCTGAATCAGTACAGTGACTGATCACGGACTGGATGATTTTTTTCGTCTGGCCCGTGGGTCCATTCAGTCCCCTATCCAATGGGTCCAGAGGCTCTTTACCTGGCACTAAGGCGCACAGCTGGGACGTGACGCTGACCACTCACCTCCATCTAGCGCCGAGATCAAGAATGCTTAGGAGCTGTACGTCCTGAACCCCCCTCCCAAGCGCTTTCTTGGTTTGTACCGAGGACAGATTTACTTTTAAACACATCGTAACCCACTGCTTTTGATTTCATCTATACAAATATATCATTTTCATATTCGTTTCCATTGCCATTATTTTAAAGTTAAGTGATGCATTTATTTGATTGTGTTGCTAATCAGTTCAACTTCTGTCCGTTCTCATTTCACAGACTTCAAATGAAAATCACCGGAATGGGCAAACGTCCACTAGTCGTTTAATAACCCATGTATAAATCACTGAAATGGGCGCAAAACTCGTTGAACTCGAGAACATGTTTCAGAATAAGTAGAAGGAATCCTTCGGAATACTAAACTTGTGCTCATTGATTTCTGGGTAACACAGTGGAGAATGTGTGTATTATGTTATCTGTGGGACAGAAAACAAATGATTCAGCCAGACGTTCATACAGCCGGAAGAGCATTTCTGTTGGGATGCGGATGATCTGACGGAGCGAAACAAAAGACGTTACTGTGGCGCCGAGTAACGGGAGACGAGAAGACTGATGGGTTGGAAGGCCCCTAGGCAACGAATGGAACTTTTATGAAGCAGAAGGAGATGGATTATTCCCGTGAAATGAAGTCACAAGTTCACTTCTGTAGATGTATGTCTCTTTTGCATTAAGTATAAGAAATGGACGCATATAGGAGACGACGTATCCGTTAGTCTCCTTGAAACTTTAATCTTTCAAACTGTACCGAAAGGATTTCGGTACAGTTTGGTACCGGAAGTACGCACTGTAATTTTCGAGTCAGTTTATTCTTAGTTTGTAGAGGTTAAGGAGAAACACAACTTTTACATGCTACTGAAATTAAAGGGCTTTTCTTAAAAAAAATTATTATCTTACAAGAAAATACATACATTACCGGTACATAAAACGTATGCCTCTTTCAAGTCAACAAGTTTTATTTCAAATATTTTTCGCTAAGGCAAACAGTTTACGAAATACAAGGAAATGTATTTTCGTATTTTGTGCAGCGTGATAGCTAAATGCGATTGACTTGTGTGTGTAATAATTGAACGTCAAGACAAATAGCGTACTTGCATAGTATGAGAGAAAGAATATTAATACTACGTCAATCAATCACTTACTCATTTGAGTTCTCGTTACAGAAAACTGTGTACGCCTGACAGAATTTTTGTTGTTTACAGCTCTGGTATAACTATCACTAGTGTCGCTGTTCTCTTACTATAAAGTATTTATTCTTATGACTATAATTCCACTCAGGGTGACAATTCGGTAAATCCCGAATAACTCTAAGATGATAATAAAATTAATTAACTAACTCCCTGGTAGCAGAACCCGCAGGTTCAACCCCGACAACACCAACGTCCGCCACCGTCCACGATCCTGAGCCAACTCCATGTATTTGTCATCCTCACAGCCCACCTCCCTAAGATCCATCTTGATATCCCCTGTCTCCTTCTTGGTCTGTCCAGTGGTCTTTTTCCAGATGGATTCCCTACCAAAATTCTGTATGCACCGCAGTTCGTCTAAATATGAGACCGGGCTTGGGATTTAGAAGCTGTAAGAAACATAAGAGCAGACAGAAGTTTACATGTGACGAAAATTGTAAAATACTAAAATACAACGCCGTTCTTCTGCAAACACCTCGCCATAAAGATGTGGAGATATGACAGTAAAATTCCAGGCGCTTAGAATTTTTTTTTCATATTTGCTTCTTGTTTGCTTCCAAAAGACAGAAAGGAAATATTGTCGCGTGTACTGAATGTCGTGCCTCGTGTTAAAGACATTCTCGTCCCATGAGAGTGCTTCTCGCCACCGCGTTCCAGCAGTAGAATCACAACTGGCAAACTGTTGTGACATATCCCATACGCGTAAACCGAGCCATGTCGTATAAACTTTCCGAAACTACATCAACTGTCTCTCGTATCTGCCAGATTCGTGTGTTCCTATCTCGAACCCCATGCCTCAGGCCACCGATAAACTAATATCCGCCAGCTGAAGGGGAGTTGGTTGTTCCCAAAAGTATTTGGGTTGGCGACCAGTAGGGCAAGTTCTACACCCGGGTGCTAGAAGGCCGTAATTTATAGATCTACACACTATTGCCTCGTCGTCTCTTTGTGTGACTAAGTAAATGCGTCTCAGTTCTAGCGCTGTGCAAACAAAATGGTGAAACTCTTGAAACTTTGGTTGCCCTGGGTCTAGTTCTCTGCTGTCCCATTGGCTGAAAACTTTTGTTGTTATTGTTTGGAGTTTAATAATAATACTGAAGTCAGTTAAATATCATGAAAGGGAAGTTACATACTAAAGTAGTTTATTACCAAGGTTTTTGAAGACAGTTTATCATAGAAAGTCAGGCTGAAATGAAATTAAATCACTTTTGAATATAAAACGTACTCTATAAAATGTGTGTAATCCTAAATAAGGTTTTATTGTGAAAGGAAATTAAACATATTTCGCTTAATTTATCTGATTGAGTTCCATAATTCCACCGATGCGCAGCGAACCGTGTCTTTTGTTTCAGTGACGCAGTAGCGGTGCCATGCGTATTGAATGTGTTTCTCGGTGCGTGGGCATTTATCGGAAAACCCGATGGAAGCGTTTCAATAAATAAAGACAAAACTTTGTAGTTCATGAAATATGAAATGTTTTGTTCAGTGAATATAACATGGCATTGTATTATTTGATACTAAAGGAGCGACAAAGCTAGACGTAGCGTTTAATTTCCTCCCCTGCTGTCAGTGTTATTGTATGTTTGATTTTGGTCTGCTGTTAACAATGAACTGCGTCATTCAACTGTCGGACTGTTTCCGTCTTTTACAGATAGTATACGCATTCTTTTCTCACCCTAGAATTTCATTTCTTAGAAATCGATTTTAAGGAATGGGACTTGGACAACTGTGTGCTCTGGACAACGCATTTTTACAATTTAAGGTGCAAAGATGCCGTCTTCCAGATGGCTTGTCCTTCCTGTTTCCTCACTGCTTCGTTGGTTACGTTTACTCATTTGTGTTTCGGTCTCTCAGTCAGCAAATTAAAGTTCTATATTCTGAATTGAATTAAGAAATCCTATCAGCTGATTAAGAAATTCTACAATTTTATGCAACCTTAAGAATTATAGTCAGATTTTTACAAAAGAATCTGTAGAATATTATACCGTCGGATTTTCTCCTGGAGCCGTATTTTTAATTACACTCTTCAATGTTCTCAGACATGCCAGCTGTCCGAATGTTGATGTGGTGGAACCTGGTGACCATCAGTGGGTTGGTTTCCTAGGAAATATGCTTTGCAAACACCTTGTTTCCTGTCTGAACGTTATTTGAAGTTTTGCTTGTTCCTGCAGTTTTTACTTCTCATTTCATAGATTGTGGTGTCTTCTGCTTTGGTGACACAAAGAATAAGGCAAGGAGACAGTTGTGAGGTATTGGAAATGTCGCTGCTTAAGCGATGTCTTTGAGGTGAAGATCTCGGATTGGGGGAGCAAGGATTGGGCGGAGAACACGGAAAGTGGATTTCCTGCAACGTTATCGCAGACAAATTGAATTCAACTCGTTTTTAACACTTTCACATGTAATGGTTATTTTAGTGTAGCCCGTATTTGGCATCTGTATCATGTAGAATTTCATGTTCTCGCAGCGGTGAGTAGGAAGACGCTGTCTTATGGGCTGTATCATCGCCCTGATGATGGAGGCGGCAAGGACCTCAGAAACGTTGGTAAACGTCTATCCCTCTGCACGGCGATACAACCCAGAAGACAGCCATCTACGTCATTATTTTTGTGAAGCTAAGAGATTGTAATTTCCACCTATAATTTTATCAAATATTTTGACTACTGTCCTGCGTTTGAGGTTAGTAGATTAATGTGGTCTTTTGGTCACTGTCGTAGGTTCTCTCTCACGTTACAAAGCGTAAATAATCGTCAAACTACTTACGGTAAACGCTGTGGCTTGTTATACGCCGTACCTCCTTTTCAGTTTGATTTTATTCGAATGATTCTGTACGAAATGGGCGATTTCTTGACTAGTTACATAACCGCCGACAATTTACAGAAGGTCCTTTACTATGGCCTTTGTTTATTAAGGACTAAAGTGTTGTAGCTGTATGAAAACATCTTTACAGGTCTGTCAGTGGACTATGCTAAGGAGCAGTCGTCATTATTAACATAGTAATGTGGAAAATCTGTAAATATTTTACAAAGATTTTGTTTATATAAAACAATTAAGTACAAATAATTGAAACGTTTTATTCGCTCTAACAATTACACTAATTTCTTGTTGTTTCAGGTAAGAAATGCAGATGTTTCATTCCAGAAGGTCCTTTGAAACGGTGGGTTCTACAGAAGAAGTAAGTCTTGTTACAGATTTCTGTTCAGAGTCTTAATGTTGATTTTTATACGGAAATTAGTATTCTGTTCGTGTTATTATTAAAACCTATTGCGTGAGGCGCTGAAACGAGAAGACATATTTCTGAATTTGAGGTTATCGTAGTAGTCAATGAAAATAAAATAACGGGGGTGGGGGGGGCACAAGTTTTTACACACACACGTCCTGCTGTTATAATTTTTGGGATTTTTAAGGTATTTTGTGACTTGCAATCGGCTACAGTTTATTGAGTTAGGAAAAAGATTGTATGTGGGTAAAATGTATGGATGTAGAATTCGCTAATAACACGCTGTCACACACAGCCGTGAATTTTGTATGTTGGCATTGCCCCCCCTTCCCCCGTTCGCACTGAAAGCTATCACGTATTGTTCTTCGAAAATACGTGACAGCTAAGACTAATTAAGCAAAATGTAAAGTGTGTCACTTGGCATAGAATAGTAATTATTCAGTGGAACTGAAAACACGTCAACATTTGTGGTAAAATGTTAATTACATAGCTATATGAATTTTAATATTCAGAATTCTTATTCAGTAATGTTTCCAATTTGTATTAGTGTATACGTATAAGGTATAATCCTATTTCTCGCATTCAGCTTACAAACTTCCATTTTATTCTAAATTCTGTGCCTAAGAGTGGTCTCCCAACATTGGCGGAGATCACCAGCCTCTCCTATTCTCAACTGTAACGAAACTAAGCTTTCTCGAACATTCTCTTTATTCGTTTTTATGTTAATATGAAAGTAATTTAAACGAGATTGGTCCTCCAGCTTCAGTTTATTGTAGACTAGATATGCATCTTACAGGTTTTGTTGTTTGAAGCTCGCGTTCTTTTTGAAGTGATGTAAACTGGGATATGGACGTGTTTGCAACTTGTAAAATATATCATTTTTATGTTGACATTGTAATGGCTTCATAAAATGTTGCAGTGTTGCCTAGTATATCATTTTAATGGGGCTCCTTCCGAGGGCCATTGACGTAGTTCACGTTCCAAGATCAGTTCACATACAACCAGCATTTAGAAGGTGAACTTAATGTGACCCAAGAGTACAGTTTTGCCTGCCGTTTGTGTGTTTCACAGTATTTTCAAGTGGTTACACTCGCGAAAATAGGCACAGCTGCAGATTACACTATTTTGATTATAGTTGTGACTTAATTACCGTTCAGAATGGGGTTTGTTAGTCACTGACACCCTTTTTTACTCGTATTCTAATATTTGTTTAAAGAAGCTTTAAAACCGTCTTATTGCTGCGATCCAGCTAATCCTCTACACTCCCATTACCCCTTTGCTATTATTTATGCACTAGACTAACTTCAGCTACATTAAACCAGTACGAAGGATATTACATCTGGCTTCTATACTGTGCCATGAACACAAGCTGGTTCATAAATTAATTTGTAGGTTATTTAACGATGTTTTGTATACTACAGACGGTACCGTATTCCCTCAATAGTAAGGCAACCCTTGATTTCGTAATAGGTTTTCAGGAAAAATAATGCGTGTATTACACTAGGAATTGTCAATATCCAAACATGAAATTTCTTTGTATTAACACTTTTGAAATATTGTTTGTTGCTGTATTTGTGTTTGCTGTCCCATGATTAATTTTATGGACATGAAGATTTTCCTTGCACTTTAGTCACACAATATAATGTTTCGACATCGATTCTTAGACGCCGTAAAGTGTAAGACGCGCCCCGATTCCGTCTTCGAATAGGCGAAATGCGGTATTTAGCGTGAAAAAGGTTGTCAACATGACTATGAAGATTTAATTAAGAAAAGTGTACCCGGAAACGATATTTAAACTTTCCTAGGAGGATTGAATGTTAAAGCGGATGGTAGAAATAGTTAAAATGTTTGCGCTTTATTGCTAATCGTCCTGCTGTAAAATTTGAACATGGAGTGGTTCCAAGACTAGTCACCCCCCATCAGCATCGTTTGTAAAGCTGTACTATGTGCGATTTGAGTTGGCAATTAATTTGACAGATGTCAGTGTAACTCTATCGGATGTCGCTTATTAGAGTTTCTCATTTATCATTTCCAACAGCCCAGCATTGCCGTGTGAGGAAATTAATGAGCTTGAGTTAATTACAGATTTCAGTTCTGTACTGCACTTAGAATTTTAAACGTAAATTGAATTTGACTACGTCATAGTGAAGTCATTGGATAACTAATGTTATCACAATGGAAACCATCTACACTGATCACTGTATTTAATTACGTTTCTACAGACGACTTTAGGCCCTGTAGGGCATTAGAATTTATTGCAGATATTTATTTATTATTGTGATAACATGAGTTAGTTAACCAAGCGCCACGGATATGTATTCAATTAACATTAATAGACCAAATAAAGTGTAGTACGTAGCAAAGCTTTTGAATTTAACTTGCACTAATTATAGGCCATATTCCATTTCAGGTGTTCTTTAGGTCTCCCACTGTTTGAATACTTGTTATGAACCAATAAACTCGGATCACATTTATGTAGCAATAACGTAAAGTCGCTGGAAAGTACAGTTGTGCAACAGTGACCCCGGATAGCATTGGCGTAACAATGGGCTACTTAATACGGAGTGAATAGCACTTTTGGAATGTCAGTGTACTCCAGAAATACACCTTTTGAATTTTGTCGACAAAATTCAGACTCAACTTGTTTTGGAATTTAGAAAAGATATGGTAGTTCGTGTATTTGTTAAACACAAATGGTTGCTTAATCACTATCTTTGTTACAGAATTGTATTTTTGTGTTGGGGTTACAGTGAACGTTTTGCCTTCTGGAACCGCGACGATCGACCACAATAGAAGCTGCTGAAGGGTAGTCACTCCATGTCATTATCACATGCGCACACGTGCTAGTCATTGAGGCTGTCAGAAATTTTAGATGCTCTGTGATTCTCTGTCCTCCCGAAAATCCGGCTTTTACGCCATCATCTGTTCAGGAAATAATCGCTCCAAAAAGCAAATTGATTTTTCTTCCCTTACGACTTCGGTGTAAAAGGGATATAAACTCAAATTCGCGGTATTTCATTACGAAATATGTTATGTGTTATGAGTTCAAAAGTCCTTAATTACGAAACGGAATCGAGATTTATTCGTTACACTCCTTGACAACGCTATTCTGTATGTGTAGCATGTTCATTTTGAACAGGTATCATCTACAGTCACTGTCACTTTTAAAATAAATCAGAAAACTCCGAACTTGGTCGTTTCAGGTGGAACGTAAGATCTGCAGTGAGATATTAAAATTCTGCAGGAGGTAGAAACTTATGAATGTCGTAGTTCATAGAACAAGACACTGTCTTGATGCGTGTTGTGGTGTTGGCTAGCCTGTTGTGTCTCACACCTCATTCAGGATAACCCCCCGGCCTGAAGACTGATGAGTTTGAATGCGAAGACCGTCAGTTCAGTCTAACGACTTGCGATGAAATCTGCCAAAATTACTGAAACAGTACAGTCACGGTGGGTATGCTCTAAACTGTTATTGGGGTCACGTCTTTATGAGGATATTATTCTTTGGAGTTAAATTCCTCTGCAAGTTCATCTCCCTCAATTCTGTGAATTAAAACAGATTGAAGGAAGATGGTGCAAGGGACTCGAGTCTGAATAAGTTCTTGGGCACTAATGATCGGTTATTTTCTGACCCTTAGTCAAAACTGGATCGTCATTGTTTGGAACGCAGGTTCAAATTTAATTAAGATTCTGTTTTTTCGTAGGCGTTTTTGTCGTGTATCGTCAGTATGAAGTGTCGTGGTATAAAAGTGAAGCTTGTAGTAAAGAAACGAAATATGTGTATAAGCGGAAACTGCTCAGAGCCCCCTGGCACACCTCCCCCATACCGTTCACCGACGAAACTCGGTCTCATCGCTTCTACAAAGTACATGGATTGCATGGACTTTAAAAAAGAAAGTGAATTTTTATAGTCGCTTCGTTGGTTGATGTACTCTTTCAGAAGAATGTTGGTCCGAAGGAATTTTCATGCTGATGGGTATAATCAAATTTCCTCTCTCCTTTGCTCTCTTCTCTTTCGGCTTATATGGAAATGCGGACAGTATTTCTGAATAGAACGTACGGCTTTAGCCATCTATTGCGTTGAATTCTTGACGGACGTAGTGAAAGCGATGTCTTTGGCTTTCGTCCCACCCTTACCATGTTTAGTGCAGAAGGAAGGGACAAGAAGGGTGGGTGAAGGACGGATTTATATACGTGTAGGGCCAAAGTCTGAATCGCAAATACTAGACTACAACCCCCGACACTCAAATCAACCCTCAGACTCTTGGTATACAAACCTGTTTCTGGTTATTCCAACAAAATAATACCGAGCATGTTATCATGTGTATTTAATTTGCCTCCTAAATGTGGGCACACCACACATGTCAACCTTATATAAAGTACACAGAGCGGAAGTCAAATATCAAAATCCGACTGGAATACTGTGACTGTCTTCTGTTTTATTCAACGCTTAGCCTAGCGTTCTTGCGAAGAGCTTTTGTACCCCGTCAGAGGAGAACAACCAGATTTCGTTTTGAATCGGTACACGACAGAGGGCAAAGGCGGAATTGACAAACATTTCAGATACATAAATGTATATTAGTTCATTAAAGAAGCCTCGTCATCATTAATCTCAACACGGTACACAATTATTTTTGCGTATCGTGTAGGCCTAAATAAAGTCTGAAGTCTGTCTAAATATTATTTCACGACTGATGCGTTTTGAAAAGATACGAATGTATGTAATTTAATGGTGAAGAACAAGTTGTTTGTGGTTTATTTAACACCGCTTTCAGTTGATAAGATTAAGTAGCTTAAAAGATAATTAATAATGAATTGGAGAGTGTGTGGAAATATACGGTTGCGGCCTAATTTAAGGTACTATTCCGGAAATCGCATGGAGGGGTAGAGAGGAACCACGGAAATCCTCTGTGAGGTCAGCCTGTCTCCGGATTGAAAATTTCGAGTGAGGAATACGAAATAGGATTGATTCCGCTCAACCGCTTCGTTCGGTGTTTTGAATTCTTATCATTGGCGACAAATAGATGATTCACTATTCTGAAGATCGCATGTACGGCTGCTTAACATGCTTCGTATATGCATTTTGCTTTGTTTTTGACATTAAATACACTCGGGTGTTAGAAGGCGCTGAACTCATAGAAATGACATCGGTAGTTGTGTTAATACTTCTTTATGAGAAAATGATAGAGCTGCTGACAGTAGAATCTTCCTTTCGTACGTCACTGTGTATAATCAAGTTAATGTATCCCGTGCTGGTTTTTATTTGAACCATTCTTGTGTTAGAATATAATTTCCGTTGCTAGGACCTCACAGTTTATTTGAGCGTCGACGAATTGCTGTACACGTCTGTTGCGATGAAATTCTCAAACACTGGATAAAATTAGTGTCTGAGGCTCAGTGATATTAAGCGGGATATATCGTGAGTAGCGTGGAAAAGATTAAATATTTTCCGACGCGTTGCTTGTTACATTTCAAGGCGTTATATTTTCATTATACGAAGCAATTTCTTGCTTTGTGATATATTGACCGGGTCTTTTTCTTCGTATTTACATATCTGTATCAATCTCGCATGTTGAATTGCACTTAGCAGGCAGTTGTGTGCGTGAGATCGTGTCATTTTTTAATGTATCACTGCGTGAGCTGTGATCGTTCTAGCCACTCGTGTATTGGAATGGTGGACGCAGTGTTTGTAAAATAAATAGCCTGACCGCTTTGTGCTATTGACGAAATAGTTGACACTCTGTGGTCTGTAAATTTATACGACGATTTGTATTACTGGGGCCAGTGTACACGCTACACCTTTGTAAGGGAGCAGGAAAGAAGCAAATAATTTCGCATGGCCCTGTGAAATGGGCGTAAATATTTTTTCTCGTCCCGTTCAGAATTTGAAGTAAGACTGAAACACCGTTGTTTGTTTGTATGCAAATTTTTTTAAATAAATGTTTATGGCACATAATTGTTTGTGATTTTCATCCATAATTTCGACTAAGGGACAGTATAAAACAGAAGAATGAAGAAAATTACGTCGAATAATATCGTGAGGGTGATCAAATCAAGAATAACGAGATTGGCGTGGCATGTAGCATGCGTGGCGGAAATGAATGCACAAACATTTCGGCCTGGAAACCTGAACGTAAATTACAGCTTGCAGTTTGGGAGACAATATTAAAATGCAGACAAGAAACACTCGGTGTGAGTGAACGAAATTAACTGGCACGGTGTATGGTCCAGTGGTTGGTTTCTTGAACACAGTAATGAACCTTCAGATTCGATAAAAGATAGTGAATTTCTTAGCAGCCAGCATAACTGTTAGACCTTGTACTAAGGGAGGTATTATCTTAGTTTTATCCAGAATATTCCTGTGCATTTTGTAGCTTTCGTCATGAACTGCAAATTACATGATGGATAAATACGAATAAGCTGTACCGTAATCTGATTGCTGTTAATTTCACGCGTCAGTAAATCCACTCTGTACTTAGAAAACAACAAAGGTGTGGCGCTTAAACCTCAGTGCGTATTTTCTCTTCAGGACGATATCGATAATCGTACGAAATGATACATCCTCTGTCTCCCTGTCACATGTGCCATGCCCTCGCCGGTTTTTTTCTGATGCCTTTGAAAGGAAGATGTGTGGTGTGGACATAACAAATCGGCCCTCATGTTGTGCGGTGGATGTAGCTTGCCCTGTGATGTCACTCTTCATCGAAAGGCGTCTGATAACTGTGTGTGGGGTCGTGTCATACGTTTCTTCTGGACCACCACATGTCTCCGTCGTGTCGTCCCGGAATATAAATCTGTTTTTCATCACATCTATTTTCTCTTCTTTTTACACAGTACGAAGAACCGGAAGTCGGGAATGTTTCTCGTTCCTGGAAATCGTATTTCTTCTTAGAGGTGTGTCATAACTGGTTTTAAGTTGTCATGGTGATTTGTTTTTCATGGTGATCCACTTCTTGTGTTGCTGCTATCGTGAAAACGTTGGCTAAGTTGCTGACGTTTCAGAGGACCATACGTCGGATTTGATGATGCTCTGAAACGCCGGGAAAAGTCGAATACTACACGGTGCCATGGTTTGTGTATAAGAACCAGGAAACATTTGTGAGATAGAAACAGTGGCCCAATTCACACTTTATGTGTGCACTTATGTGACTTACCTCCCACAAAAAACCTTTTCTGTTGGTTTCTAATCGAAGAACTCCATTATGCAAACACTAGCTGAGCTACTGTTAGATTCTCACGGACTCGCTATATGAAGTTAGCAGGGAAGGGTGTTATATGAGTCACAAACCTGGCTTGTAGGGATATTATCCATGGCAAACAGTGGCGCATCTGTGGCTTCCTCCCACTGTACGTAAACTTTGCTTCTTGGCTTCAGCGTCTCGGAGCGATGAAGACGTCATGCTAATAATATCTGCACACGTGACATTAATCTCGCCGATGTATCACGTGACGTGGGCGTTGAACCTTCTTAGGAAACCTCCCCACAGCCTATCAAGGCAAAAAATATATGTGAATCCCCTGCAACCCTCAAGCCTGCAGCTACTTTCCGTAATCCGTTTCGTAGCTCTGGCAACCTATTATTCTGATTATAGGTGATTAATAACCTTTAGCCCTTAGCACATTCCCCTGCTTGGCAAGAGGAGGGATGGACGTAGAATTATATCATTAATGCATTAGGTTGATCCTGCGAGGGCTTCTAGCCCTTATCATCTTCTGCGCTGTTTAGCCACGGTAAGGACATTACTAAAATTTCGTATGTTGGTAGCACTGTGATTAATATTGTCCTTTTCTTGTGTAAAAAAAAACCTCTTTTAGGAGTGCCGTAGTGTAATATGAATGTCATAGCAGCTACATTTGCAACTTTCATTTGCTGAACGGGTTACTTTGTAGGCCTCTTTATACTGATGATAACGTAAAATAAGCGCTAAAAGTTCTTCCCGTGGATTTTGGAATACTCAAGATTAATCTATAACACTAATCAATTATTCATTTTCTGTATTTCCATGGTAATTTATAATTTTCATTGCTGAAAAGCCATAAATTCTTCACATGATTTGTTAAAAGATAACGGATGAATCTGTTGTCACATATCAGATTTATGAGCTGTTCAGAACAGAAATGGACTATTAACGGGATATGTCGCTCGTAGCATGGAAATACACAAGTAAACAAACATTTGCATAGAGATTCTCGGATCGGCTGTCCGCGCAAGAATGGATACAATGACCTTCCTGCAGCGCGTAATCCCCTTACAATACGACAGAATGGGTCACGCATTGCTGCTATGTTATGTTCACCGCGAATGTGTCAAACCGAACAACAGGCAGGGATACCAACTTGCGGTGTTATAAATCGCCCCGAACCATGCAGATCCCGTAATACAAATACCAATAGAGAGATTCTAACCCACCCCCACCCCCCAACCGCAAGCTATTTGTGCTGTAACTAAGTGACAAGTTTAGTCACTACTAAATATGTCGCTTGTATAAGAACTAAAATATGTATGACGGTAGTTTCACAGTAAAAAGTAAAATACTGGTTTCGGTATTGTTCTTCCTAAGATATATTTGAAATAAATGTATGTACTTTTGTAATTCGAAGTCGTCCATGCGGGAAATACATAATTTTAATGTCAACTGTGTTTGCGCGCTTGAGAGATGAACGCGCCTGTTTCGTATTTGGGAGGTCCCGGTTTCATTTCTCGCTGCTGATAGATATCTGTGATTTTTCTCGGTTACCACAGTGACGTGCTGGGATATTACTTTAGAATAAACCACAGCTGTTTTCTTATCATCCGATTGGATGCTGTGTGAACTTTACAGTTGAGTTAGTGTCGTGAAAGGAGCTGTAATATCAGGAGAATACGCTGACAGTCTAATGTCGTCTGCTGAATGTGTTTCTGCAGTTGTTTTTCACGCCCTTCGGTGGTCTGTGTTCTCTAACTACTGCCATACTGTGCATACTAAGTGGTGAACGAGCATGAATTTTCATGAACTTTCTTCTTCCATTTATTAAAGTAATGCTCTTCATATCCTGTGATTCGCATCCTGGATAACCCTTGACATATGGTCCCGCTGACATGTCGCTACAATGTTTCATGCGATATTTACAACTTACGAACTCGCTCGGCTATTTATAGGCCACTAATTTATTCTAGAACTTTATAAGTTGGGTTCCTTTAAAAGCCTTTGTTTGTGACCAGTTTTCAGTCATTTTTCTCTTTCGATTTATTGTGAAATTTCTTATGATCTTTCATTCTGAGACTAGTTTACAGATGCATGATACAAATAATCATGCACATTATTATTATTTTATTCTGAGTAAGGTTTGCGAAACTTTCTTGGTTAGTTGGTGACATTTGTTAGTTAAGGGGTTGATAGAATTGCGTGTAGCAGTGCGGGTGAATAAATATCAAGATGTCATGGAGAGAAGGAAATTTACTGTGTGTTTCTCTGTACGACCGTGTCCCGGTTTCGACTATTCATTCGTTCCGGGGAACTACCTGCAGCGTTGTAAATTACCTCAGTAGCGATTAAATTCAGCGCCAGCTTTGCGTGCTGCAGATAGTGGTACCATAATGTAATGCGGCTAAGTTAGACCACAGACTGATTTTAAAATTGTGTCATTAAATCGTTTTATGTATTATTATATGCATGCGATGGTTGAAATAATCAGCATAACATAATTAAATTCTTGTCTGGTTGTTAAGCTCTAACGATATTATTACCACTTGTTTTGAAACCTGCGTATATTTTGAGAATTTTATAACGATTTAATGTAATTCAGGAATATGAGCAGTTTGAGTAATGAAAAATTAGACTAAGTTTTGGGGCGAATATTGCGCCATAGCGCTGATTTTCATGTGGGGGCTGCAAGTACCTCTGAAACGTGCATAAACTTCTATTAGACTACGCGGCGCTGGAACCCAAGAGGCAGTCATCCCTGTACTCGCCGCCATGAGAACTTCAAACCTCACGTGTTTACAGCATTGTTTATAAGGATAAATCTGGGTGATTGAAGAAACAATAGTGAATTATGCAAGAACAGTAAACAATGAGTCTGTTGACAGTTACTAATAATGTTTTACCAGTGTTAGTAATTCAATTCAATTCAATTCAATTAAGTTAATTTATTTAAGTGTCTGCCAACAGCAAGAAGCTAATAACAGGTAAACACTGATAATACATACAATAATAATGAAATAATAATGAAAAATAGTACACAAACGGATTAACTAAAGTTATACATGTACAGTATTAAATATAACTGCCAAGTACAGGCAAACCCAAAATAGAAACAATATTAACACAAAGCAAAATAAATGAAGAAATATAAATACAATAATGTAATAATGTTCTAAACAATGGGTTCGTACTAATTTATGAGTTTCGAGTAGAAGTAATCTTACAACATCGCAGTTTATAGCCATGTCTGTTTTTATCTTGCAAATTGTCACACATCCACCGATTTCTTTGCTTGCAACTTTATTAAAAATATTAATTTTTATTTCTTTGTAATTAAAATTGATACGGGGAGAAAATTAGCTAAAGAGGAAAAACAGTCGAGAGGAATTTATAAATAAATAGAAGGGAGAAGACAGGTTGACGATCAGCAGGGAGAATGAAAGAAACGAATGGAACAAATACATTTAAGAAAAATAAGATTACCAATCAGTTATTATTGGAGATGATAATGTAGTTGACGAAGTTTCCGTGAGTGCAAAAGCGGTTTAATTTTCTGCCTGAACTAAGACTTGTAATTCCGCGAGGGCTCTGTCTATAAGCCGATGTGTAACGGTGGTTGTACGAACTACTAACAGGCCTGATTTTGCCGTTTTGTGAATTTAGAGGTTTCGCGAGGTGCTGTATAGTACAGCTCACGGTAATTACAACTAGCCATATCTTCTCCAGTTTGGGCGTGGTTACAGAGCCCTCCCGTACTAAAAAGAACAAGGCACACCTTAGCAACGCAAGAAGGGGTACATGAAGTGGATTAGCAACACGCAGTAAATACTTTGAGCCGGATCTGTTATAAGTTATGAAACGTCGTTTTATTATAGCGGTGCCCGTACAGTTTGGGCTTGCGGTAAACGTTTCGCTGCTGTTTTAATTGATTTTCACTAATTACTGCACACTAATTGCTTTCCCCTTATCTTACTGCCATAGCCAGAAATTGCGGCCCTGCTATATGGCGTTAATGGTCTGTTATTAATGTGTGAATTTTTATGTGTTCCTGGTTTCACTATTGGTGTGGTACCGTACTTCATTTGTGTGTTCGCTTTATGCTACAGAACACACTCTATCAGAAAACAGGGTTTCAGTATGAACGATACTTACTTTTTTGGAATGTTACGGAGTGTAGTACCGCGATCCTTGGATTTCTCTTAGCACACAGGTTTGCAAACTCGCTTTCGGAGAGGTTTTGCTTGCTGAAAACTGAGGTAGGACTGCACTGTTTTTAAACAAGGATGGAATAAGTGTGTATTTGTTAGACAAAATACAGAGACACTCCTTTGTCTGTAATGGATCTGAAAAAATTGGTGGGTGTGTAAGGGTAGTTGTAGGGTGTGGTACTACGGTGGATTCCCAAAACATTCCTCTAGTTAGAAACTCCCTTTCTGAAGCTCGTTATTTAGGGGATGATCTCCTCCCCTGTTACGTTGTAGGTGAGTGTCAGGTCTCAGTTTAGCCTCTAATAAATCATGTTAACATTCTCAGTGACTGATATGAGAGAAGATTTGTGAGGCAAGCGGGTAGTTTCACCCCCGCTGTTACAGTGTTGAAGGGTGCGAGAGGGTTAATAAGTTGAAGGGATTAACTGACCAATTGGAAAACAAAGACTTCCGAATTCATTAGTTTTCGTGGGGGTGAGGAAGTGCTGGTTTGTATAGGGGGATGTTTTTAGTTAATAAAATTAGAACGTATTCAGGAGGGTAAACGTGCACGTTATGGGGTATTTTCATAGATATTGCTAAATTTCGCATGCAGTCACTTGTCTGGAAATCTGGGAACCATAATTAAATAAGGGTTATGCCGTAGATACGGATAATTGACTGAATTTCAACCAATGTTTAGAAGGAAGAGGTTTATGTGTGTCCACATTCAGTTAGTAACCATGGCGACTAGAATTTCCATTCTTTGCTTCCATTGTTTATTTATTGTTACAGTGATAGATTTATAGCTCTCCTAGATGCATGTTTCAGACTATTGAGGAGAGAAACCTCTGATCAGAATAACTTGTATACAGTAACTTTGCTTTGGAGAGGACCAAATAATATTCTCAAATTCAAGGAGGATGAATTAGGTATCAGCTCGTAAATTGGTTAAATTACATGCAAATAAGGGGTCATATTTCCAATATGAAATTAAGAAAGTGGATTTTATTGGAGACCTCTTAAGAAGCAAAAGAGTGAAAGAATACAGACTTTTCAAACTATTAGAAAATTAAAAGCCACGTGGTTTAAGAAACTGAGAAAGACTTTTAAATAGACTTTTGGGTGACAGAGGTCGGAGGAATAAGCCTACTAATGGCCTAACTCTTTGGCTTCTAGATGATGATAATGCCGATGGAGTAGATGCAAACGAACCAAGCAAGTTTTAAACGTTTTACAGAAAACTGTGCTTGGTAATGAAGAATTCAGTCATGATTACTTAATGAGTCTATAGCGAATGCAAGTATCGCTCATGTCCACGGCTGTCAATACATCGCTATGAGAAACAAATGAATGGGACAGGAGCACAATAAAGCACGGTCGCAGAAAGAATGGCAGATTATTTAAACTTAACGTGACAGTGCATTTTTTGCGTTGGATTGAAAATATTATATTTCTAGATTCCAACGCATGTGGTTCTCTCCCTCTGCCTCATTGTGCGTGGAGGTTGTATTTCCTCTTGAACTGACTGTCCTGCTCCAATACCTGGAACAGATGCACCCGCCTGCAGGACTTCAATTAGACCATAAGCGATACAATGCGGCCCTCGATCAGTGAGAAGTGAGTTGCTGCATGCCATGTACATGTCTGTCAAGAACGTCTGTGAATCAGGTGGAAAAGTACCGCGCAACGTCTACTTCGCCAATCTCGGCTCTCAGGAAATTGATTCCTAGTTTGTGAAAATGGAGTTACATGCGTCCTGTAATAAATATGAGAAACTAGACAGTTTATGACCCATAAATCCGTATCGTATTATTTACAGTCCTAGTTTGTTATTTTATGGCCCCTTATTTTTTGTGCTAGACTTTAAAAACTGCCATCTGCAGGGAAGACTTTATCTTATATGCAGAGGCACTGCCTTAAATTAGACCACCACTTCCAACCAACAGTTGCTATTATGCCACTATTTGAGAGTATGTGATATCTGCATTTTGTAAATCTTAAACAAATTCATATGGGACTATATACCAATAGTCTTCGGGAGGATTCACTGTAAGTCCGTATCGGTCCCTTATAACACCTACTTTACAGACGCTCTAATTGAACTTCATGCTGTTTAAGGACTATCATTGTTCATCATATATATCATATCATTCCAATCCAAGTTGCACAACCTTGAATTTTTAAAAGTTGTTATATAACAAATAGATAAATCAATCATTGCCTTTGGAGTTAATGTATTGCCGTTAAGTAACCCTAAAGCCAACCTACAACTGATAGCCACAAGTCAATAATTTGTTATATTAGTTGCATTTTTCATGTGATGTGGATTTATTGTATCGCTGTGCTGAAGATTCCTGCAACACATTTTCCCCAGTCCAGCGATTCTGTCAGTTTGGACGCGAATTACGACACGGGAGGAAACAGGGGCGGCAACTGAGGGGTGGGACGTCAAGGGGTGACGAGTTGTGCAATATGGGAGCGGGGCATAGTAATGGTGGCTGCAAGTCTGGATATCTGTTGAAATAATCTTAAACGTTTTACAGCCCATAGGAAGTTTTCCATCATTTGCAAGTGAAGTTGAGAGGAACCAAGGCGTTCCTGCACTAGTGACTTAACACGTAAATGAAATGAGGTACCTCTCTACTGTGAACTGAATTACAGTAAAACCTGTTTATAACGGAATCCCGAAGGGCGTGTCATGTTTTCGTTAAACAAACGTGTTTATGTCTCGGTAAGAGTACTGCACAGTACAGGCCGCATGCATTCATGACCTAAATTAAAAGCCAGAATTTCGTGGGATAAATGTGATGTGTGCTGTTAGTGAAAGAACCAGGACAGCTCATTCAGTACAGTGACTGGACTACGAGCTCACTAACCGCAATTTGATTTCCGGTAAGGCATGATTTTTTCTAGTTACCACAACACAGTATGGCATGTGTCCCTCATTGCTTTATCGCCGCAACGTCCAGACCTATGCTGGGGTTAGTCGGGGGTAGAACGGCTGGGTCTTGAAGCTAAGCACTAACCTCCATCCAGGATAGAATGTGTGGAGTTATACTCTCCCTCGTATGCGTTAGCGGGTTGGTGCTTAGTCAAGCACACACTTTCAATTATTTTCCTCTTCTCTTATTTTTGTTGTACATTTCTCCACTGTTATTCGTTTTTACTGAAAAGTGTTTAACGCGAAAACAGAAATTAAGAACATGAAGTTGATTGGAAATAGTCGGCTCGAATGTGAAACATTTTCTGTTTTTATGTCTTGTGTTTTGTAGAGTATTAGAAAGTAAATAGAACAGGGAGAATTGCGTGATGTGGAACTTCATAATTTACGCGTTTTGCCAAATCTTTGATGGCGATCATAGAAGTGTGATGAGGTTAACGGAGCATGTAGCACGCATGGGAGAGCTGATAATGCGTGCAGAATTAGAGACCGTTATAGGCGAAATTGGAAGATCATATTAAAATGGTGTTTAAAAAGTAGGGTTTGAGGGTGTGGAGTTAACCCGTGAAGGAAACACGAGTCTCAGGAAACTACCCTGAAAATCGTGAGGCTTACTACATTGTACATTTGTTGAAAGCTCTGAATTTAGACATTCGTTCTAATTGTTTTTACTTTTCTATGACAGTTCATGGGTACTGCGGGGGTTTCGCTGTGTCATTCTAATATCCATAATGTAAAAAGTTGTTTCAACAAGAGCGACTCGTACTTCGTGCCAGTGCAGATAACTTTCCGGGCGTGACTGATTCTTGTTTTATCGCGTGCCTCTGTGGCATTCCATAACGGGTTTAATTTATATCCGCACGCCCTCTTCCAACAAAATATGTGTGCACAATGTAGGGGCCTACCTTTCTCATCTGAAAAAGGAACGCAATTTTAATTTTACAGTTTCCTGGGGAAAAAGATAAAGAATAACCCCCCTTTCCCTCTGTTTTCATGTTGAGCAAACCCCTTGTAAAATTATTCGAGGCTTGGGGGTAAATTGTTGGGGTCTACAGTTGGGATAGTGGAATAAGGTCCCGGGTTTACAGTTTTACAGTGAGAATCGTTCTGCCATCAGCACTACCCCTAACTACCACCCTTTTCCCACTATACCTCTTACCGTCTTGTAGCTGTCACCCCCTCCCCTACTTTACCACCCTTATCACGATCATCTAATTAAACGCCACGTGACATTTGCATATTATGTATTACCCCTGAGGGCAGTTTTACTGCAACGCTTCTGTTAGGCCTGACACGAAGTCTCTGTCGGACGGAAGGGAAACACTGTGTATCAGTGCTTCTGCAGCTGGCATTGTTCGGTGTTTTATGTTACTAGGAATCTCGGGTACTTGTGCCCATGATAAACCAGTCAGAAACGCACGACATGATTCTCTGCACTGCCTGAATGAACTGAAACAAATTATCGGTTATTTATCAAACTTCGATTCCCCTATTCATTCTAAATTAAGTTTATTAGCCGTAAAAAGGCAAATTTGTCCATTGTGCTGTAAGCAAAGTGACTGGTCTTCTTTACGCCGCGAGGCAAGGGGGCTTGGTCGGGCCTGGACTTTGTGACGATAAGGAAGATTCCGGACAAATGGACTTCGTGGCGTTTCAAATAAAAAAAGTAAAGCTGTCCCACTATACGCCATGTAGGCGCTTGGGGGGAGGGGGTATAGCTCCTACTCATTCTTGACCTCGGCACTAGATGGGGGTGAGTGGTCAGTATCACGCCCCGGCCGGCTTTACCCCCGGGAAAGGACCCCGGTACCCATTGTAGAGGAGGCTGGGTGGGCCCCAGAGCCAGTTTGGACGCAGAGGCTAGAGGAAAAATCCTCTGCCCCCGTCGGGGATCGAAACCCGGTCGCCCAGTCCGTAGCCAGTCACTATGCTGACTGACCTACGCACTGGGCGACCGGGGTTCGATCCCCGACGGGGGCAGAGGATTTTTCAATTATTAAGACAAACCATATTGCTTAGTCTTTATACAGGCCAAGCCGCCTCTATCTACATAAATTCTAATCCGTCACTCATGAACATCCTTAAGGCCCGTGCATTTGAAGGACATCGTTAAGTAAGCCAAGCGTCTATAAATCACAACATTGTACTTTGTTGTGGGAACCTTTTGGAATGTGTTCAGTTGGAAGACCAAGGAATAGATCGGAAGATAATGAAACCTCATTCAATATTGTGAATTTGATTGATTCTTCTCCAGAACAGCCACTGGTGAGTTTTTATATTAGAAGTGTTAAATCTAGTGGTTTTTAGTTATTAAACGTTGCTTGCCTATTTAAGTACAGGGCGATGACGGCCTGATGATGGAGACAGTAAGCTCCTCTGAAACGTCTGTTAACCTCTACCAGGCTACACGGGGCAATATCCCATAAGAGAGTCATCTTCATCAAAGCTGTTTTCTCTCTGCCTCTGTTTATTTTTCTTCCTTTCTGCCTATGTTTTTTCTGAGGCCTGAGAATCGCTCAGCCCCATTTCGAGCACTGACTATCTTCAGCGCTAGACGAATCCTTTGTGTAACTGATGTTGCCTCCTTTCTGTATTGCAGGTAAGATGAACATGTGCAACTGGTGGTTGCCTAATCTGACGGGGAACTGAGTAAGTAAGCAAGCTGAAACCTGTCTTAGTACTTCTTCGTCTCGCTAGATGTAACCAGTGTGTATATTTGTACTAGTTGAAGTTGAGGAGCCCTCCGATTTGTCCTTCAGCACATTCCGGCAATTATTTCGAACCCAGAAATGTAATTGAAGCGATTTGAAGCCCTCCATGTTGAGCGGTCATGACATGTTTTCATGTTCGTAAAAGTATCAGACACACACAACAGTAGAGAATAAGAATTATAATAATAATAAAATTGGGAACATTAGATTTAGGAAATACTTTGCATCTTTCAGATCAGATCTTCTGTCTAGAATTTTTAAAATAAAATATATGAAACTAAATTTTATTTATAATTTGATATGGTTGTAATACTCGGTCTGTCACTCTGAGAAAGCGTCTTAAATTGCGGATGTTAGACGACAAATTACTGTAGAGAATATTTGAACCTGTGAGAAAGGAAAATAAAGTAGCACTGTGATAATTACGCACTGAGGAGCTGCGTAATTTGTCGGGTGGAAAAACAAAGAATAATTAGAAGAGCGAAAAGTGTGGAACGCGTCAAAATTTGAGAAACGAATGAAAAAATTGTTTCGAAGATCTAAACTACAGAGACTACGTGAGAGGCCATGGCATATATGGGATGATAATATTAAACTGTACCCTTCGTGCTTTAAATTATTAAAGAAGAGTTTACACATCAAGTGATTTGGTTAGGAAATACGAATCGGTGGGATAAGACCTGTGTTGCTTTGTCACTAAGCTAGATTATTGAAACCATTGGTTGCTTAATTGACGTGTTATCATGCCATGTGAACACGAATTTAAACTCTTGCATTTATCCATCTGACTGTACCAGAACCGCCACTGATCACGTACAGGAGTATCTACGGTTTGAATACGTGTCTATATTACTTTGTATCATTACCTGTATTGGAAGATATTCTTGAAAGAGGCCTCACATACCATTCGTTATTATCTTCCAATCTCATTCGGCGCTACATAATCTCAGCAGTTGATAAGGGATCATTAAATAACGTTGAAAAATACCAACGGCAAGTATTGTTCTGACGTTTTTATTTCGCTTGTTTTGTTGTTGGGTGAGCTTTTGCCCAACGATTGGGGCATTTTGTACCACACGTTAGCTAACAACAGTGATCACACTACCCATGCCAATACTTGACCATAACAGACTTACGGTAGAGTTTTTTTTTCTTACCATCTCATCCATCATTGTAACCATGGCGACGTTTTTGTACTCTTGTATTGGTCGTTATTGGTGATACGTGTGTAACAGGATTGTTCCAGTTGTAGAGAGGAAGGTTACGTTTCAGCGAAGTTAAAACCTGCTCACAGAGCAAAACGAAAAGGAGTCGACACAATGAGGAAGAAAATCAAGGGAACAGCCATAAAAAGACATTCAGAGGAGGAAGGAAAAGAGAAAACAACTTCTGTAACAGATTGTACTCTTGTCGTCTTCACGCATTAGGCTGTCTTGCCTATTCCAGCCTCAAAATCTTCTTTTCAGCATCTCTTTGGTTTTCCTATTTGTCTTTTAATGAATATGTATTTATCTAGTAGGATTTGAGGTTTTAATACTGCCTTCAGGCCTCCTCTGTATGACTTCAAGGTATTTTTAAGAGTACGCTATCAAATTGCTTTACAAAAGCAAGTAATATGTCAGTATTCGAACTTGGAGCTGTAATCGTGCAAAATTTCAAATGAGTGAAATAATCTTTCTTCATAAAGACGCGGTTCTACAATCTTTTATTTGCGTTTGCACTCAGCTAGCAAAAGCAACCGTTCGTCCCATGGTTTTTCTTGAATTACTTAGACCTAAGTCGCCTAATTATGACAACCTTATAGTCAGTGTTGACCAGTTGCCTCTTATTTAGTGCTTAATTATTCATTTATGAATTAAAAGCAGGGCTGTGGAGTCGGTACTAAAATCTCCGACTCCGACTCTGACCCCGACTCCTTCATAAAAGCTCAATATGTATTAATAAGGGTAAACCTACTAAAATAGTAAATGACACCATAAGAGATTTCATCACCACCACCACGTGAATCATCAGCCTACTTTTTAGACTTAAAACCTATATTTAAATATTCGTCTAATGGTTAATGCAGAAATCGGTTGATTTGTAGACAGTTTGTATTCTTAAGGTACCGGAGCCAAAATTACAAAGCATTATTCCCACACCATGTGGCTCAACGCGTCGTTGAATCTTCCTAAACGTGAGGCCGCCAGCGGCTCACACGGTATAGAAATTGTTCTTAAGATTTTATATCGAGGTCGGAGTCCTCCGACTCCACCTAAAATTGCTTCCTACTCCACAACCCTGTTTAAAAGGTTGCCAAGTAACGAAGCAGCGGTGGACATGGATTGCTTTTTCACTCTAAAACTATGTATGGTTGCCTAGCAACAGGAGCTGGGAGAAACGGACTAATGAAAGTGGGCGAAAATAATTATTTTATGTGCAACGGATTTTTATTAATACATCCATAAATGATCGCAGGTCTCCCAAGTTGGGCAATTCGCAGATTACCATCTGTAACTTTATTTCATTGAGCAAGAAACTCGGAGGTAACATCTGTAAAGGCTCAATCACTCGGTTGTCCCCTGATTCATTGCCTTTTAGAATGGACAGTACAAGTTTCTTTTCAAAACTGTGCCTTTCCAAGCATTCTGTCATCACGTTTATCCGTTTCTTGTCCGTGAACTATAAGAGAGTTACTGAAAGGAATGCAGCAGAACTTCTGGGTACGTGATAGATCATCGACGATTGTAAACGGCAGATACGCAGGAAATTATTGGAAATGGCTGTAGCCGATTGGCTGAAGCTGTTCCGCCTTCCCTTCTCCAAATCACGGGGACGTGACAATTTTTTTTTCGGGCGTTCGTGTTTGTTGCAAACACTAGCAAATTTGTATGCTAGATATCTGCTCTGTGCTGGCAGACATCGGTTTTAATTATTGCAATGATGTATTCTGTGGAAGAGGTCTGTGGTACACATTTTGCAAAGTAAGTGTAAGGAAATACTAGCATATCCAGTGGCACATTTAGTACCTGCGTGCTGTAAACCATAAGTTCAAAGTGTATTTGCCTTTGGCTTTAGATTTTTGGCGATGTATGATACCAGAAGACTCGGTTGTGTGTTACTTAAAGTTTCAAAGTAGGTAGTATTATAATTCAGTCAGAGAGTAGCCTGACTCGATCCAAGGCTTTTTCGAACAACGTCGTCAACTGTGGATTGAAGTTACTGTTTAACTTGCGCACTAACTTCGTAACTCCGCGGAACAGAGCTGCTACTTCAGAGAATTTCCTCTCGGAAGACCGAGAATGAGATTGGAGGATAGCATTCAAGATCGATCTTAGGGAAATATGCTTCGAGAGTAGGAAGTGCGTAGGATTATATCAGGATCCTGCCAAGTTATTTGGCCTTATATTAGTTGCGTTAAACTTGTGGGTTCTGCTGCCAAAGTTTTGCTGTGCGTCCCGTGTAATAAAAAGAACTATCCGGAACGAGTGAGTGGAATGGGAGGAAAGTACACGCCGTTGTATTTCCATTGGAATGGAGGGAAAAAATAATTAAATGTAGAAAACTCAAGTTGCATGGTACTTGAGCCATTCTCTTGAGAAGACTGTGAGTCAGTATGGTCATTCATTTGAAACCTGAATAAAAATCTACACTGGATGAACAAGCAAATTCACATAATCCGTAAATGTTTTTTTTTTCATTTTGTTATTCATGGGTGTATAAAAAATAAACAAATTCCAGAACAACTGCTTAACACAAAGACATGACAAAAGGGAATTTCTTTTTAGTGCAGGGAACTTGTGAGGGGAGCGGAATACTTGTCTGTTATTATGTTGCACAGAACTAAGTGGTTTATTATTTTTCTGCTCGTCGAAAGAGAAGAGCAGTTATTAGAGGAATAAAAGTTGCACAAGGCATAGCAAGAAGAGAGAAGGCGAAGTGAATGCACTACGCGCAACCAACATCTCTGGTAAAAAAAAGAAAGAGTTGTACTTAGCGCGTTCTCGCACTCTGATTTTAGGTCTTGCCTCTTATTCTGTTAGAGAAGTGAGTCCCTTGGTATAATTTCCACGTTGGACCCCATATTCCTCTAATAATCCGCGGCTTTTCGTTCTGCTCTCCATTACCGGTGCATTCATTATAGGAGAGCATCACGTTTGTGAGTCTGTGCAGAGCTGTAGCTGCCATATTTTCTCTCTTCTCTTTTGTTCCTTCATATTTTCTTTCTTTCTGAATTCCATTCTGTCTGTATTTCATTCATGTTTTTATTATTTTTCTCTGGTTCATTTCCATTTCCTTATTTGTCTCGGGGAGTGCTAATTACACGCGTGCTTACGCGATCCATAAGTACGTGTCCCAAAGGACGATACGTTCAATTTTTACTGGTTTCTAGTTTATCCACGTGTTCTGCAGATTCCGCTCATGTTACTCTTTATTTAATCGTCATAAGAAAGTTAGCTGGAAGGCCATATGCATATATTTTACTATTCTCTTCTTACGTCGTTTGCCTCATGATATATGAATATTAATTTGGTATTTTCTTACGTAAACAAGTTCAGCCACGCATAGAAGTAGCAGCAAGTCTTCGTGGAACGTATCTGTAAAGTCAGAACTGACTATAACTGACTTTGGTTCGTTGTGTATATTTCTATTTGATGAAGTTATTCTTTGGTTTCCTTTTATCGCATCCCCCGAAAGCTTCTCTCTGACAGAATAAACCATTGCCGATATCTGCTTTCCGTTTCTGATCTCGCTGTTTGATAAAATCATCTCATCCAGTTCGTGGTCTTGCCCCTATGTGATACATCCCTGTAAGATTTTATGTCTTCGTTCCTTTTATATTGCTCCAGACCTTTTATCTGCCCGTAATGTACACTCCTCTGTATGTCTGACGTTATGTCACTCTTTTAGTTCTGCGTTCTCTACTTGAGTACTCGTTTGAGATTTCTCGGTCATCTTCTTATCACCACTTCTTCGATCTTGGATGTAAAAGACCGGAGAAGATAGAAAGCTGAGAGGAAAACCATCTTCTGTGCGCCCACTAGAAGCGAAAGTCTATTCAGCAGATTTTCTCTTGAAGATATCGCTTTAAATATCCTGGGGTTTACAAATGTCCTCTTTTGTACCGTGTTTTAAGGCTTTTCTCTTCCAATAGAAGACATAGTTGTCAGTGAAGGCTCCCTTTCTGGAGCTATCAAAACTAATATTTCGTCTTCATCAGTCTTCTTAAAACTAGACGTCACAAAAACACGTAACATTTTCACTGTATTGGCACTTGTATAGGCCAGTCTTAGATCTTGTTATGAAAATTACTGTAGATTTTATTTTATTGTTTCAGTCAGTTTCCTGAAGGATAATTTTAAATCTTTGTACAAAATTATAATTTTACAATTTGTTTTATGGGCGTACAAATTTATATTTCATCCCAACATAATAATGTAGATTCGGGTATGGGAGAACGAAGAGTTCAAGAAAATATTTGGCCGTAACAAATAATAAGTATGCATACTCAAGTGTAAAATTTTTATCGCATAATACGTATAACCGAATATACTGTACGTACCCTACATATTTATTTGACAAATGTATCTATGTTAATGTTATTGTTATGCGTTCTTTACGTAAAATGAATAAATTGTACGGAATTAATACCAATCTGTCCGTTTGTTTTATAGAACGAATATCTGTGGAATTTTGTAAGCTGTTAGAAAATTCTATATGAACAAATGTTGTGTACAGTGCCGCCAGACTGAGATCGAAGCTCTAGTAGTACAAACAACGCATACCAAATGCATATGTGCACAGCGCAGATGTCTTTTGGAGGGGAAGCGATGTTCTAAGTAAATACTGAGTAGGCGCGTGTTCGCAGGGAAAGTGGGGCTTAAATATCTTTGTGTGAAGTTTGGGATTCGCACAAAGGTGAAGATGTCCACCGTACAATTCTGGGATGTAGCGCCGTGTGATCTTGTGGGTTATTACCATCGTTTTGAAGGAACGTGTCACTTCCATCTTCAGGATGAAGTGACCACATACTGACTGCAAGTCCATACGGCGTCGCAAACCAGAACGCCACTATCGAAATTAACGTCTCTGTACTTTAGAGACTAATCAGTCAACCAGTGTTCTGTTTCGTTTCTGGATTTTATACTGTTTTGTTATTCGTCTTGAGGCGCCGTTGAAATCCGGTGAAACTGAAGATGCTTGGTATTCGACGATGTGACATTTATGTATGACAATTGTTAGCTGCCGTTCCTTTTCGTGTTCGGGCTAAAAGCTTTGAAATAAAAGTAGAGTGATAATGCGACTTAGATGGCTGTAACGTCACAACTTACAGGAATTCTCTATCCATCCCCTGACTTATCAGGGGTTGACTGACTACTTGTCCCATAAAATGACAGTCGTGTCAGTGGGAAGATAGTGGAATGAAGAGTGAGGGTTAAAGTTGGAGAAATTCTTTTTAGAGGAGAAGGAATTAAAAGGACGAATGAAATCCGTGTGTATCTTTCTTGTATCGAACAAATTCAAAGATCGGACAAATGAAATGTGTCGTTAGTAGTAGACAGTAGTAGAATATACACCCCCTCCCCGCCCCCGGAACCAGCTCTTATGACTTGGCTTAACAGTGCTCTGTTGTCATTTTTTGTTCATTAGCATAAGTTATATAAACATAGCATCTGTGCCAAACTGCGAGACTAATACCAACTAATGCACTTTAACGTTTACGAAGTTTGTCGTATACATGATTCCGCCTTAATTTTCTAATATTCTTTTACCAATGTCACATGAATCTCGACTGTTATTAAAATGTTTATGTATAGGCAAAAGAATCCCCTTTTTAGACATCGGAAATAATGCATATTAATGATAAATTCCTTTCGGGCGACCAGTCGCGTCAACTTTGAACGAAGTCCAGCGTTTCAGAGATTCTGTCTTTCTTCATCATCAGGGAATGGTTTGTAAACACAATTGGTTGTGTGTGTGTGTGTGTGTATGTGTGTGTGTATATATATATATATATAGGTGGAGGAAGTGGAATTTATCTTGAAAATTTGATATGTTTTATTGAATATTTAACTTGTTAATGTAATTACTTTATAGAATACAAAATTACTTTCAAATGTGATTGATTTTTAGTGAAACCTTTCATTTTTGATTTTAATTGATTTCGTATACGATGTTACGCTCTGCCCAACCCAAAAAGCACACAGCAGTGTAACGTAAATGAATCATGTATTCCTGTCTGCATATCCATTGAATTCTAGGAGCTTTCGCTGTGGATGACGGATGGCTTTCCGCCCCATTATGGGACCTGCAGAACCGTTCCATAAATTGATCACTTCGTCAGTGTGATTGTACAGTTATACAGATTGATGACTGTCTTGAACCTCAACACCGCACATGTACGTAGCGTACAGTAGCAAAATGTGTTGGGAAAAAAAGAGGCTACGAAAAATGCTCTCCAGTCGAGTAAACAATTTTTAAATGAATTATTTGCTACTGCACTTACTTAAATGGGTTTTATGTCTATTTATGGTTTATTATCGTAGTACTAATCGAGCCATAGTTGTCGCATTGCCCTATCAGAAATTATTTCCCTTGCATTTTGTTGCATAGGCCTGTTCGTGTTGAAAAATGGTTCCACTGCATTTTCAGATATTGATGACGTTTGTATTTTATGATGTGTACGACTTTTTTTAACGATAGACCTTTTTGAGAAAGGTGGAAAAGTTTTATATGAGGTACATTAAAGTAAAAGTTGCAAACTGTAGGTGTTGCAAGTTGTGGGTGACATGTTTAGATAACAAGCTTTTTTTTTTGCGTGTGAAATATCGACAGTTGTTTACTTGTGTCATTCTTCTTGAGACCCCTGGTTGATTACGCCTAGGGGCAGGTGTCAGCCCCAACTGGGGGCGTTCTACACGGGAACTAGAGCATCCAGTCCTCTTGAGGCTGTTCATGGTTGTGGTTACGTTTAAAATGCCTGCTGCACAGACGGACAGTCGTCCACATAAAATGTTAATCGCTGCGTTATCTTGCCGGACATATTTGTTGCGGAGGAATCTTCCTGTTAAATAACACAAGAGGAAACAACGCAGGAACTCAGATTTTGCTTCCAGAGAATTTGAAGGCCTCTTTGCGTCCACTGGAACAACAATAATCATCATAATTTAGCACGCGTGTTTGAACAAGACGGTCATTGAACATTAGCATTTAGCCGCCTTCGTAACAGCGAGTCTGAAGAAGTTAGGAGGGTTGGTGATGAGAAGTAAACTTGAAGGTGGAAGGCAGTCCTATTTCAGAGGCCCATACAAATGACAAAGATGGCTTTCAGCGGGTTTTATGTCTTTTCTGAGCTCTGTTTTGAGAAACATACAAACTGTATTGCTTCGGATTTAAGAGCATAAACGATATAACGTCGCTTTCATGTCACACTTGAAAAAGAACTCGTTTTGCGTTCGTTGTTGCAGGATATTCTGTGCGGGTTGGTGAAGAGAAATTCAGATTCCTACCTTAGATGGCGCTGTGTATCCAAATAGTAACAAAACCATTAATATATTTTATACAATATCCATATCTTCGCAGGTTAAAATGAGCCACGGCGTTTGGTTAGAAACTTATCTGTATTCAACGTCCAGATGAAAAATTCAAGTATGTTTACTTCCACCTCACACATACACTTTTTTGCATAGGCGCAGGAGAAGTTCTATATGTTAAGTTGAAAAGTTGAGTATTGCCGAAATATGTTATCGCAGAAGATTTGTTACAAACTATTTATTGATGCAGTATCAACTATTGAAACTTGTTTATTGAAAAATGACATATTAATGTGATCCTTCTATCTCCTTCCTACATTTTTTCGCTTTCTTGCAGATTTCCCTATCATTTATGAATGTATTTCTTGTATCCTCCAAAGATCCTCAGTTTTTTCGTTCTCACCTCTCAGTATTTCAGCAAGCTCTTTGTTTTCATACGCTTGTAATTTATGATCTTCCTTCAGATTAGGACAGGCTGCCATTTTTAAGTCTCGCCAGAACAACAAACAAACAAACAAACAAACTTATTTTATCCCTGTTACAAACTCTGTTTTCCGGACTTGTGTTTCTACATACTTCAGCAATTAATGACCTTTGATAATGGACAGGTGTGAGTTACACCGTTTTTCCTCTGAGCACCGTTTCTCCTGATGTCGATGCAGCAAGATTCTGATTGCGGGCATCAGTGCAATAACGGGGACAGGTTTCGTCGGCGCACGCACCTAAACAAACACAGGGCGTTAAACTGTCGGAGAATTAATTACCCCGTTGCCTTTATGACCCAACTTCATTAATCAGGGCGCCAAACTCTTCTTTGAGTGAGGGTTTGGGGGTTTACGAGGTGCGACGGAACGGGGGGTTAAGGGCATTTACACTTTATTGTAGATGAAGAGGGCATGGTTACTGAAGAGGGAAGTTTTAACGTATATCATGATGGCAGTGTTTGTACACCTTATTCCCTCTATACACTGTACTTAACTTGGGCTCTCCTAATGCTGTAATACTCATTTAGAGCCTTTCATTCGCTAGAGTCAACACTGTAGCATGAGATTGCGCCAGATTTTGCCACGATGATGTGTGTTGACTTTAACCAGACTGTTCTCTCACTATAAGCAGTTTTGCATCTTCTCACAATTCTCATGCGCATTTATTCCATATGGAGGAGATACTCAAGAAATCGCAAAATTTATTTGTGGGGAAAAGGTATGTTTTCCGTAAAGTTCAATGGTATATTTTTGAGTAATTACATCGCAGTTGTATCGGACATTTTTTTTTTATTTTCTGGGGTACATATCACTCGGAGTTTGCTCTACTTCCATCTTCAGATAACTATCATTGTGTGACACATTTCTTATTGCTTCTGTTTTCAAGTTTACCAAATTTTTCTCAAGTTGTGGTTCATAGTCGTCCACCCATTTTATTAAAAAAAACGTATTAATATATGGGTGCTGGCAGCCAGATCTGCTTATGGGTTCTGAAGGTCGGTATAGTCACACGACAGCGGGGTATACAAACAAAGCATTACCAGCAAACAGACTAGTCCTGTGGGTGAAGCATCCTTCGAAAGCAAATGTTTGATTGCTTAAACTAAACCCTGATGGTGGAACGGATTGCAAATCTCACCACCGCCTTCTCGTAGATTATTTTGATACCATTTGTATCATATCCGTCCCTTTCCAATAATCATTAATCAGTTACAAATTTTTGTGTGCGTAATATGTTTTTGTAACATTGAACATTAAAAAGGGGGAAGTACAAACCCACATGTATCTGAAAACAAACATATAACTTTATATTAAACGCTTTAAAGCTGAAATATTTCATGATTGGATAATATTGACAAATTTCTAGCGAGACCGAATCTGCTGATGTACTCTGTGTGTGTGTGTGTGTGTGTGTGTGTGTGTGTGTGTGTGTTTGTTTATCACGCGTAGGTGATCGAATTATTGACGAACTTAAAAACATTTTGGCAGCCAGATGAATGTATTTTTCCCGACGTGGACTTCAGGAGAGGGAATGTTGTATATCGGATTAAATACAATGTGGCTGGTCGTAAGTAACAATCGGCAGACCATCAATCTCTGAGGTTATACGGAATAGTGTAACCATAAATAAGCATAATCAGTATTTATAACTTATGGTGTTTATTTTAGTTGAGAAATATTAGTTTACTTAGAACCAACACATCAATACAACTTCAGTTAAACAGATTTAGATTCATAAAATATGAATTTAAGAACTTTAACGTGATCTTATTTAGGAAAAATTATGAAGATGGCTGTCTTCTGAGTTATTGCGCCGTTTAGCTTGGTAGAAGTTTACCAACGCTTCAGGGGTCCTTGTTGCCTCCATCATCAAGGTCGTTAGACAGAAATAACATTGAGATTATGACGAAATATGACACCATATTTTTATCACTATTTCCAAAGCAGCAAATAAAATAGTCCCACTCCACACAACTGCAGACATTTTTTTAATTTCAGGAGACTGATTGGTTCCTTTTGGTAATAATTACTATTCCAGAATGGGAAACATGAAGACTGTTGCTACTTTATTTAACAGTTGTGTTTCATAGGCGCATTAAGTACAGGTTTTATCATAAATTTCGACAGTCTCTGGAGTTTTGATTAATGGTGTCACCCTTACCTGAGCACCAGAACTTCTACTTTTACTGTCACATAAATCTAGACTATCTCTCTTAGCAGAATGTCTTACCTGTTTAATATTCCAAGGGCTTCGAAATTCAAAGTGCTCATGTTTTAAGAATAGTTAAAAGTGCGTATATAACGGGTATGAATAAGGCTTGTTAGCAAGTTACGTTAAAGTGCGATAATATTTCTGTGGATTTGAAAAAAACTGAATGTGCCTTAAGTTCGTGTTGCCTTTTTCCCAGTGTAGCTGTTCACTGTACGCAAACACGAATAACAATAGCAACGTTCTTTTGCGCATATGTTCAAGTAACGGTCCCATATGTAAGTAGCCGTTCATGTCTGTTAAATTACAAACATGGCCTTGGTGCAAAACCTTGAGATTGTACGTTTCAGATTTAACGTAGTCGGAATCTGTGTGAGTGGCAAATGTAAAGAGTACTCAGTCATTAAATTTTATAATAATTGAATTATAATTATTGGTACTCTCACTACACAGATAAGAAAATTCTAAGTAAAATGAATAAAAGAGAAATGTGAAGTTTTTCAGAGGACATCATGTCCTTGTCAGAGTTTAAGCTTCATTTTCCGTCGTACAAGTATTAAATGTGATTGAAACTCTGTAGCAATTTGTTATTTTTTCTGCTCCCAGCTTCCAACATGGGTCTGACGTGGACGACAGCTGCAGGAGAAACACTTGTAACCAGCCACGCGGTTAACCGTTTGATTGAGCGCGGCTGCTTAAGGCTCAGAAACAGTGCTGTTTGTGTTTATGGTTCGTGGACGACATGTTCCTTATTTTTAGGATCCGAAACACCGACTCTGTGATTGTGTGTCGTATCGGTTGGTTCGGTATAGAAGAAGGCAGGAAAAACGCGAACGCCGCTGGCGTGTGTTTCCAAACTTTATTTATAGTTCCAGTTTATACTGCACCAGGCAATACATTACGCTTTGCTTTTAATAGATATTGGACCGTATTTCTTCTCCCTCCGGAGTATGCAAGATGTTATATATGCTCTGTAGATGCCGATTTCACTTGCCTTTATGTTATGGCTTGCATAATATTAGACCACCTTTATTTCATAATTCAGTATTTATTGGAAAAGTCGACTGGTGTGGGGGTTGGAAATGTAGGGTTGTAGGATGATAATAATAACTTACTGCAGTGTCGAGCTACTACCATTTATGTTTTGAGATGGGGATGCAAAGGGTTGAATATTGCGTTCCTCTATGCATGTCTCCCCTCGCCCCATTTTTTTGTTGCCATTTTTCGTTACTTTTGTTAGATGGTAGCATATTTTCAGCTTAGGTCTCTGAATAAAGTAATTTGAAGCCGTTCCCCCTCTATTTATTATTTTAGGAAAATCTTTTTTATATTAAGATAGGGTAAGAATAGCCAATACTTGAGGAGGAAGAACTTACCCTTTTGCTTTAAAGTTGTGGTTTTGAGTTTTGAAATAAGAACCGCTCAAGTGGGCTGAATTTGCTATTTGATTCTCTGACTCCTTTAAAATTCTCCCTAAGGTACTTCTTACAAAGTTCTCAGTATACGTACATATTAATATTATATTAAATTGTCTGGAAACTTAATTGAGCCATTTTGTATTTTGTCGTACCCCAAACGCAGTACGGATTTGAAGTGTTGATCCTATTGGCATGTAAATTTGTTTCACCTTTTATTGCCTTGGACTGAAACGTCTTACTCGTGAGCTCAAGAGCTCTTCTAGCACACACTGCATCAATTTCTGTCCGTCTGTCACGTGTTTTAATGTGTGAACAACACTCATTAATGTTGTGTTGGTTTTCCTCAGGCGCTCCAGGCAAAAGCTTGTACAGTACCTTAGGTCATGCCAGCTTCCTTCCACATTCTTTCTTTTTTTCATTGTTTTTGTGTCATATTATTCGACGATACAGCTTGAGCTGCTAACAACCTCGTTAACAAACCAGAAGTAAAATAAATATAGACAGTAACTGAATGTGAGGAACAATAAGGTATTTAATGAAGAAGGACGAGTTTGGAAAATGCGTGTGTCTACTATTGTTGTTCTGTTGTTTTCGTGCCGTTTTATTGCTGTAAGACGGATTCTCCAAGAAATAAAATTGTTCCCAGGGTCAAAGCCTCCTCTATGTTACGTGCTCTGAATTTTACACATTCGTTTCAAATATGCACGTTACATGTAAGGTGAACGACTTTGTTTACCATTTGCTAGTTAACTGATCCAAATGCATGGCTTGAATCCGCGATGCTTTCAAATCCACTCCCGGCACCGACTTACCCTCGCAATATTTCGTAATCCGACTGTTGTAGGTATTTTCAAACTATGGTTAGCGGTATCTTTCCTTGAGGTTGTGTAACTAAAATACTTTATGCATTTCTTATCTCCCACATGGCGTGCTGCATGCCGTGCCCATCTAATCGTCACATATTTAATCAAGTTAATTTCAGGTAAATAATTCAAATTATAAAACTCTTCACAATGTAGTTTTCTCCAGCCTCTTTTTAACTCTTCACATGACTTATAAAGAAAGCGCTTATTTCTGTTTTAAATATCCAAGCACCGAACTCATTTCCATGCTTCCTTGTCGTTAACTTCTCAGTCTTTAGGGAGCGTAGGGGATTCGGTGGCCTTCGCATCTTCTTCACCTGGCCACAGAAACTGTGTTAAAGGCAGAATCTCCCATTGAGTTTAGGGACGCTTTTGATTAAAGTCTATGAAAACAAGTTGCAGAGAAGTTTGATCAAATATTCATGAGTGTTTGTGCTCCATTTGTAATGCGAACGGTGTAGTCAACTTGGTAGTTAACTGCAACGCACCATACTAATTCTTCTTCTTCTTCTCTTTTATATGCGATAAGCTGATATCGAGGTTAGGGCGCATTTGAATCGGCCGCAATAAATTTGTCCCCTCTTACACGATATCGCAAGAACAAACTTACTTCCCCTTTTATAACTTTGTATCTTTGGTGTAAATTCAAACATATTTCATCACTGAAGGCTGGTCGCACTCTGTTCAGCTGTGGCAATCGACAGAAACGGTTTCTTTGTTATTAAAAATATCAAATCGTGTCGCCAAGTCTCGAGGAAAGAGGCCGCATGGTAGACCTAGGCGTAGATGGGTGTATGTAAAAATGGATCTTCGAAAATAAGGTAGGAATGCAAGGGACAGAGTTGGTCTGCCTCGGGTAGGATTCAGCGGTAACTGAAGATGGCTATCTTCTGGGTTGTTGCGCCGTGTAGTCTGGTAGAAGTTTACCGACGTTTCAGAGGTCCCTGCTGCCTCCATCATCGGGGCGATCGCCATCTTCAGACTCACCGGTGTGAAAACCTCAATTCCTACAGCGGTGAACTGTTGTGGACTCTCCAATAAATTTTGGGCGTAGGGAATTTTGTGACCGGCTGAGTGACTGTAGGCGGTTTAAATGATACCACTGCACGGTTTAGGTTTTGTGTTGCCTTGAGGCTTTATCACTGCAGCTCATGTTTTGAGAGGTCCGAGTTTCGATTATCGTCCTGAAAGTCGGCAGTAGCCTTACTGGCTGAGGTGTTTTGTAATTTGTCTCGTTTGTTGCGTTATAGATGTGTAGAACGCGTTACAACCCAAAAGGTCACAATTGTTATCGCCGTAAGAGACTCAGATCTCAAATTATGGGTCTGATTTAGCTAAACGCCATTCTTCCGCTAATATCTGTTGAAGCCTTCTGCCTTCATTTCCCCCAATTACGTGTCATCTGTGACTACTCGTTACAGGAACAAACAGCCAAGCAGGAACTGTTGTACGATTTCACTAACATAACTTGACAGCCATACGTTAAGGGGCGCATTCATTCCATTATATACATTTTACACCATTCCGTAAATGTATTGTTATTGATGTGTCATTTCATGTGTTATGCACTAACAGTAAACTTTCATTTGTTTTTCAAGGTTTAATTCATTAATAATGGAATCAAGTTATTTGTTATTTACTCTCAACCAATGAAATATTGTAGTTTTAAGTTTGACATAGTAAATTTAATCCATTCTCATGAATTTTGCAATGTTAATGCCGTTAGCACAAGAGTAACTGTGAACACTAAGTAGTGAGGTGTTAAGGCTGATTTTCACATAGCCTAATTACATAATAATCTATTGAATATACATTTCTCTATTTTTAATAGCCAGTGTATTGCAGTCTGGTTACTATGAACTTTGGTTTCAGCTGATGGCATACCAATTTGCCAGAGGTTTAATTATTCGTAAGTTATGCTTTATATCTTTCGATCGTGCTTTCAGTACCGACCCTGAATATTTTCATTAGCCTATTCACGTTCCAGATCCAAAAGGTCGTCTGCATTTACAAACGGAACGACGGGTATTTATTTATAGTTACCAGAATTAACATTTCAAGGTATCAGTTTATCACTTTGGTGCCACTGTTCCAACATTTGTGATTTTAAATTCTGTAAGTTTTTTAGTTTCTCTCTGATCTGTTGCTCTTATTGCTGGAACTTTTGCGCTGTCCTCTTCCTTTTCTTCCGGTTTCCGCCGTTTCAGCAATTACCCCTTTCTCCTGTTCCTTAACTATCAACCATTAGTGTCATAAATTCTTACCAGAACTATTTTATGAACTTGCATTTACTACAGGACTTTATTGGATCTGCAGTGCCGTCTCTATACGATCTACTGTACACGAACGACGAAAGGAATTTTTTCAACATTTTCTCTTCACTGATAGTTGATATTCGAGAAGACAGATGGCGTTACATCTTAAATACCGACCTATATTTGTGAACATAATGAGTGCCAATGCTTCGTTATTTCGACATGAAGAAGTGTTCTCTGGAACGAATTCCTCCATGGGTGTTCTCAAGCATTGCCTTGTCTTTTTGATGTATGGTCTCTCTTGTGTCTCACTACCTGAGAAATGGATCTGCAGCCGCCTCTTGTCTGGAATCCGAAACACTTTACAGCTTCCGTCCTGTTATAAATTCTCCAGCAACTCTCAGACGGTCCCTAGTTGGTTTAGGTATGTGTCAATGTAAAAAGCTGAGATTCATAAAAGTGTGGGATTTCTTGACCAGCTGACGGTTTGTCAGATGTTCGAGATACCTTATATTACATCTTCAATTTGAAGAGGGAGGCGATACGTTTCTCCTAGACGTTGGTAACCATCTACAAGACCGCATTTATAATGGTGAAGTGTGGTATTTCTTTACTGTACGGACTGAATTCTTAAGTATTATTTAGGCGAGCTTCGGCTCCAAAGGGTTAGAACGGTGATAAGGTGTTGTTTTACGTATCATTTGGGTTTCCGTTTGTTTTTTAAATCGATATGAAAATTGTTTCTCTCATTCTAAGGAAGTGGCATATGTGAGGGTGGTTTATTATGGGAAGTCGAAATTATTTCCACCCAAGAGATAGGGCATAACATTAACTTTACTCTTCCCAAAATTTCAGGGAGTAGATGGTTGAAGAATATGGCACGCATGGATGAGCTGAAGAAATGCAAAATTTCAGTCAGAACTTCTGAAGGGAAGACAACACATATGTGACTAAGGGGAAGGTGGGAGGAAATAATGCCAAATAAATGAGGTTTTAGAATGTGACTGCATTTATCTGACTCATGATTGTGTCCAGAAGTTGCTCTTGTGAACACGGTGGTGAACCTACGGGTTTCATAAAACCGGTAAATTTATTGGCTAACTGAGCGACTATTAGTTTCTCGAGAAAAACTCTGGTCCGCTGGGTTGGATTTTCCACGGTGATAACTTTACATACGGTGTCTTATTCATTTTTTGGTGGAATCAAGAACCGCCAGTCAGTCTTGAAAAATCCTGATTTAAGATGCTTGTATTGATGATCCCAGGGACGCCATTGCTGAAATATTCTAGTCTCTAGCAGGTACTGGAACCAATCTGGACGATTCCCGATGACGTCATCAGCGCTATCTTTCAAAGCCCGTCTTATCCGACACGCACTGCAGCCCACTGGACTACGTGGAGTTACCAGACAAGTAAGCAATCATTCTGATTGTTGCCCGTTTTCATCGTGTTGAATCTTCATTCAGCGAAACAAATTAGTCACAAGTTTCGTTACGCTGCTTCAGAGCGCTCGTCCTCTGCCCCCAACTGTGCTTTGGTACGCAGTGAGTATTACCATAGGCCGGGACGAAGAACCGTCTATATCCGTTGAAATGCATGAAATGAAACAAGTACTCAGGGGTGACAAATTCGTGACTTGGGCAACCACTTTCTTCAAAAGTTCCGGTGAAGATATTTCCTTCAAGAATTTAAGATATAACCCGAAGGTTTATTACCGTGGTCACAGAAGCCCGGCCCCATTCCGAGCCATTTCAAACCTTCATACCGTATTTCTGTAGGTTTTAATGGTATTATCCTCCACCTACGCACAAATAGTATCTTTCCTTGAGACTTCCCAGTCAAAATGCTGTTGGCATATCTCATCTTCCTATGCATTACTCATGTCCCGCACACATCATCATTCTTAATTTAGATAATCACCTTTTCATACTTGAAGATCTTCGTACGTAACATTCTCATTCTCTTATAACGCCCAATCTCTTAGAATTTTGTTTTTAGACGCAATGAATCTGTGTTCCTCCTTCCTTGTGAAGGACGTAGTTTCGCACCGATACGAAGTAACACAGCAGTTATTTCCTTGTTTGTTTCTTAGTTTATCGACCTTGTATTATCGAATGGAAATATGATTATGCACTGGTAATGGTGTGGAAGGGAGTGGGCTTGACCTGTTTAAAATACCATGCCATAATTTTGTGACAGAAGACCACGAGAAACTTCTGTCAGGTAGCCGGTCACTAGGAAGAGATTCGATCTAGGTATCTCCCGAATACAATGCAGGAATTTTATTCCTCGTGAAGGCGATAATCATTTCTACGAGACTACACGGCCCAACATCTCAGAAGACTCTCATCTTCATAAGCTAAATTGTTTTCTCGTAGTTTTTGCTGCTACACGAGGGATCACATTTCATGCTAATGGCTCACTTCTGTGCTTTTTAGAATAAGAAGATTACTGCTCGTCTCTTCACATACATAGGAAAGCCGAGAACTTTGTAGTGATTAACTCAAATGCCGTCTTTCCCCTTTTCAGATTCGAGTAATGAAATATTAAAAGACTTCTCCTAATGCTCTTACAGAAGGGTGTTTGCTTTGCTGATCATAAATGCGTGTGGCAAAATCTGATTTTCTTCGGAGTATGCTGCATCACATGAATCATGTTCAAGGACAGGTTCATATATTCTGCATCCTGATTTGATGTTCTGAGGGTTTAAATTTAGGTTTGCAGGCGCATACTTTGCAATGGCGAGCGTAATATTAAGTGTAGATGTAGTAAGTAGAGTTGTCGATCGGTTTGTACTGGACTCATAAACATATATTTATTTCATTAGATCAATCACATCTGAAACGTTGATAAACGTTTCCACCAGACCAGAAAAGTCTCCAGTCCTTATACTCCAGGAAACTCCATGGGGAAAATCCCTCTAGAGAATCTGATGGTTCCAGCTAGTCAGGAAATGTCTCGCCTGTTAGCTTCTAGGACAAGAACTAGAGCTAGACGAACTCAGTCTGCACGCTTTCAACTACTTCTTTCCCGACGTTTCGGAAATTATCTGCGTTACCATCCTCAGAGCTAGTACTGGCGATTTACTGAAAGTTAGTATTGTAATAATATTTGCGTTATTCTTTAAACAAGACTTCCTAGTAAGAAATGATTTGATACGAGAGCGGTTAGGAGAATAACATGCAACGACATGCCAAGTTCGTGAGGATTTAAACACAATTAGATTCTGTGTGGTCCATTTTCGGGCCTGTAGGATGACAGGGATGCATTTTGGATTCTGTAACACGAAGGAGTTAAAATTGTTACCATTTATCAAACTCCTTAAGCCTATACACGCAGGCAAATTTAAGACATGAAATCATGAGAACCGTATTACACCCCACTGTCCTCCTTTTGCAGTAAAGGAATTTCCTAAATCAGAGTTTCTAATCTGTCGGAATCTCTAAATGTGTATCGCTTTCCTTCTACCCTATTACCACGGCTGCAATACTGGGGATTATTAATACTTTTTGTAGTGACCCTATGTGTCGTGGCCTTCATACTGAGTTAATTCTGTGTACGTGTTGAAAAATTATGATTTTATATACACATGTTAACCTTTACCAAAGTACTGTTAAATAGAAATAAAATTTAACAACTAGTTTAATTTATTGTTAACACAGCCATTGTATCATTATTTGTACGATAGTTTGAACAAACTAAACGACAGAGCAAATTATTGTGACCCTGATGAGTTTAATATTTACATCAAATTCCACTTCAAATGTATATTAAAGATAGTTAAGTTTATAGATGTATGAACTCATCTGTGTGAACTTACTTGTCTTTTTACGTGTTGCTTGAGTTTGTTTAAGTTACATGGGAAAGACGGTTCTGAGTTGCGATTCTCGGTATGTACAGCGGAGCGGTCGGTCTTTGTAACTTTGTATGCGTTTCTGTCCGCTATATTTGTTTTCAGGCTGTTCTCATTTGTTTTTATATAGTAGCTATCTCTTGGCACTTCTTTAAAACACTTCACGTAGTGTTTTACGTGTCTTCCTTATTATTTGTGTCCAAGGAATGTTTTAAAACTATTGTGTCATGTCTGGTAAAAAAAAAATAGGTTCTATGTAAATTTTGGATTCTGTATGTGACAACACACGAGTATTTGTTCGTATTACGTCAGACAAAAGAGAATTGTCAACTTGTTTGCAAATTAATACATTCTGAATTTCGTATTTGTTTTGTGCGTTGCTGTTAAGCTCGGTCTGTTCCGCGTTGTAGGTGAAATGTTGAATGAAGAAGTGTTTTTTACGTGAAGAGGGAAAGTGATTTCAGAATGGAAAGTAAACAAGCAAAATTGTAAAAAAAAAAAAAAAAAAAAAAAATGCATTTACGTCACACAACCAAAAACAGTTTGTAGGAAAAAGATAAAATTAAATTCGCAGCGGTAAACAAACTTTGAAGACAAACATTTGAAACATATGTAGTAGAATAACAGCCGATATTCACAGAAAAAAAATTATATTATAATAAAACAAAATAAAATGCACTTTGGAAAAAATGCTTAGAATAAAAGCAATTGGAATAAAGCGCGGAACAGTGTGTGGGGCAGAAAAATAATTGAAATCGATTATGTGGATTTGATTGTTGAATATGATCTGTAGCAGAAAACAGTTGTACATAGCCACCAACAATGATTTAAAATACTATATACATAACTGAAAACAATATTTAGAAAGGATACAATTGAAATATGCATCTAAAAGCAATTTGTAGAAGAAAATTATTTAAACACCAACATAAATAAGTCCTAGCATAGAAATAATGTAGTACAGCGGAATGTTTCTGATTACATCAAGTGCCAAATAAACGGAAATAAAAATCATGACACAAACAGTCACTATAAAAATGGTTAGCACTCCTAGTTCATATTCGGAGGTCTATGGTTCAAATCTTGGTGTGAATACTAGTTCTCCTAATTGAGGTATTTCGTGGCTTTCCTCAGTCCCTCTAGCTAAATTCTGGAATCTTACCTGAAATTAGGTTGGTGCTACTCTTTCCACATCTTTTCCAGAGCATTTTTCATTAATCACACTGCTGTTTGACGTTGTAGAGTCTGAGCTGATGAAATCCGCGCTAAATAAGCCACAAATAAAAAACATAAATGAAACATCCTGTGAATCTTTGTACTTTAATTGTCACATCTTCTAGTAAAACAAGAGTGGTTTTCGTGGAATCCGCATTAGAACTCGCATTGGTGACTGAAACATTTAGGCTGATCCTAGTTTTTGTGCTTCGCCCCACCAGTCTAACACAGACAAACCAAGGCCCCAGTTTACTTGTGATATCTCGCAGTGAAATTTAAGACTATTCAGATTCACTTTCTGACATCCGTGAATATCAACAAATCGTGCTTTGAGTTCTATGTGTAGCATTCCTGCCACAAGCATTTTTTCGAATCGAATAAGTAGCTATGATCGAACTTCGGATATCGTCCTATATTAAAATGAGGCTGAAAATTATAATAACAAAAATAAGAAAGAGGAGTCGTTCGTAGATGCATCAAATAGAAGAACACTATATGCATATTCTTCTTATTGCCAGTCGAGGTATTTGTCCTGAAGGGACGTTTACTGTGACGTGCATAATGATTTTATTTGTAGTCTTGAAAGAATGTTAATTTGAGCCGCCGATGGCGAAAAGGTGAGGCCATGTTTCATACTTTGTAATCCGCTCCACTTTGTTGGTCGACTTCCAAGTTTCCTTCACCTCCTGTAGCTACTTGTTTGTCTGCTGTGTATTTGTTTCTTGCTTTGGTTTGTCAGCTGCACAGGCAATATACAGTCAGATTGCTGGATGATTGTGAATGGTATGAAAGGAGGTAGTCTGATATTATGTTTCGATTCTGTCCCATAACTTTTTATCGCGGATTTAGCAAAACAACTAAAAACTGACATCTTCGATCTCCTGATCGAAATTCGAACCGTAGATGTCAGGAATTGCAAGTTTCCTTTATCTAACTATTACGTCGTGAAGTTTGGTTTCATCTGTGGGTAGAGTTACGGATTTATCACTTCCCTTTTAAGTGTTTCGCGACTTATATTACCAGGACTTTTATGTTGCAAAGACATTTAGCTTATTAAATTAAATAGGTTTAAGAGTCCAGTATCGGAATTTTGTGTTCAGGTTCCATGTTTTGACGAACTGAGTAACAATCGACTGCCCAAGGAGCATTCTCTACAGTAAAATTAATTAATCAATTAAATAATTAATTGTTTATTACTCAACAACCGAATCACAATATTAATCCTAATCTGTGCGCTTGAAATTTTTCTTTTATTAACACGTTTTAAATAATTTTATTCTGTAAAATATTAGTAAATCTCTCCAATTATGTTTTTACTTATATTTAATTTGTGAAAATGGCGAGTAATAGTGTTCTATCGATGAAGGTGGACATGTCATGGATCTTATATTATAATGGACCTCTGCCTTCACCTGTAGCATTTTCTCTCTCGATCATTAATAATTATTTGAGTGTATCTGATGTGACGCCACGTGACGTGGTGACGTGATTGGATTCTGGAAGATAATAAAATGTCGTAAAATATTCAAACAAATGAAATAATTTACAGAATATTAGTATAAATGTTTATAGTCTTTCAGCATGGCAATGAACTCCTTGCTTTTATGTTACTAATCTTAATATTTTTCCCAAAACGAAACATTAAAATATGAAAATGTTTCAGCGTATTATTAATCTTCGCAATAAAAAACCGACTTCTAGGGGCGTGCAAAACACCTTCATAGCTATCCTACAAATACAAAGTTTGTACTTATTTTTGCACCCATAAGGAATTCAGTCATATGCACTGTATCAAGACATTAGAAAATAATAAACGCACTGATTTATTGCCCGTGTTTTTAGAACTAATTACTTTTCAGACTTCGTTTAGAATATGAATAACCACACCTTTAATTGTAATAAAGCAACATATTAAACGTCATCCGTATTTTAATTTGTTTTTTTCTTCTTTGTGAGGTTTTTTCTTTGACATTCCTTTCTTAGCCCTGCTCTTAAAAGGAATTCCTCCGAAGTAGGTATGGAGTGAAGTAGAATTCCTAGTCTGACAGGCGGGTAGTCCTTGAGGTGAAACGAGTCATCGCAAATACTTCGGAAATGTATCATATTCTGGTTTCTTCCAACAGGCTTCACGCATTGTGAATTCCCCACTTCGTTCGTTCCATCTTCCTCTGTTCATCACTGTTCGACCATTTAACTCTTCAAAGCACAGTGGCAACTTGTATGTACCACGTATTTTTAAAAAATGCATTAACTCTACCTACACAGATCTCTTGCATTTATGAGGTTCTTAGGATTCTTAGAATAGCAGTAACAGTTCCTCTCACAGTATTAAGCAGTTTATCTTTGAAATTGAGACGCATTGTTTTCTTTGTGGCGGGAACTGCATTTTTAAATGCTATTTAGGTGTTTCGTGTTTTTGTGTAGACTTCCAATAATCAAAATCCGTTTTAGTAGTTGGAGACACGACTACTGTTGTATGCGTTCTCTTTGTGCAATTTGTGCAAAAAAATCGCGTAGTAAATTAGTGAACGAAGAATCGATATGTCATAAACTGTAGTGTAATTCCGTTATTACTTTCTGCATGCTTGTAGGAAACTGGTAACTGACGTTTGGATCGTTTTCTACATCTGAATTACACACAATTCATAGCAAATTGCCTCCAGCCCTTGCTGAACATGACCACTAGAAGTTCTTTAACACCGTTCATATAATTCTTGCTCTTTACGACCAGAGTGAAGATAGTTTCGTCGTTCTGAAGCTTTACAGCGAAGGTATTATCCGACTTCTCAATCAACTAATGTTAAAACTGCAAAGTTATCTAGTGCCTTGTAATATTAAAAAGAGAACAAAACCAAGATTTGTAGGAATGTTTAAAACTCGTTGCATTTCATAAAGTTTATTTACCAACGACCATGTTTTAGTTTCCACCCAATCGTAAGAAGTCGAGAATAAATAATTCCTGCTTTTTATTGCTAAGTTGTTTTACTTCTAGCGAAGGTTTACGGTCTTTTTAAACATAACTGCAGTGCTAGTGTATTGCAGATGTTGCAGACTTCGTATTCTTTGGCGCCTCATCCTGAAGCTAAACGCAAATATCTCCTGTTATTCTGTTCATCTCTTCCACGGCGTTTTGAAGTAAAGGTTTACTCTGTTCATTGCTTAGGGATCAAATGTGCGTATCTGGTAAGCATAATTGTGTGCACATACTTTTAAACACTGAACTAATTTTGGCCAAATTATTTTCTAACAACTCAACGGATTTTCATGAAACTTGGTGTGAAAATTGTTCCAAAACAGGCCATTATATCTTGGTACATTATAATTTTATGTCATAAATAACTCGGTTCTTAAAGTGGCTGCCTGCGGGTTGGGTGTAAGGCGTTACATTTCCGGAATCGGTGAAGATCTTCTTTTCTTCACCAGATCCGGTTCGATGCTCGGCTGACTCAGTTTGTACTGGAGACTCTTCCGAGGGATTAGTGCGGCCGAGTCTGGAAGCTGTCACTCACCTCCTCCCAGTGCCGTAGTTGAGAATACATGGAGCTTTACCTCCACTCAGACCATACCTCATGTTCCTTAGTCACAGGGACGTCTTTACCTTTAATGTGATTCATTTCTGACAGCTGCAATAGCCCTGACTAAACAGCACATTTTCACAACTTCAGTCTGAAATTTTGGGTTTCATCTCGGACCCAGCACTTAGCTTATCGATTCCTGAATAAACATACTTTAGTTTTTAGTTAAATCACTACAGGAAAACGAAACGTCTTACCTGCCCTGCCTTCTGTCCAGTCTTTCCACACGAATGATAAAGAAACTACAGAATGTAGTCGGTCTCGAGTTATAACCCTCCTCCTCTCAGAATAAAATTATGTTTGCTAACCAAGACACTGCAGTTGTCTGTACGTGGCATGAAGCTGTGCGGTTTTGAAAACACATTTTTTTTCACGTATGCAAAGTTTGTATCATAAATCACAGATGGACTAGAACGTTGTCTAGCGCAGTCATGCGCATCTGGTTTCAAACACAGAAACGTACTTTGAAAACTTCTACGGAGCTCAAAGCCTACTCAGACGAATCCAGGTTCTTCAGAAATACAAGGAATGTTTGCATTTCCTTTACCGTTTCAGGTGGTTGGCTTAGAGCAAAGATCTTTAAACACTCCATACCCAAGTATCGTCTTAGCCACCTTAATGCTTCATTTAAAGAGACCTTTTTTGTTTTGAAAATATTTCCATGGTTACGTATATTTTATTATTTAAAAGCCACAAATACGTAACTATAGTTATTTGAGAGTAGGCGGAAAATATTTATTTCACTGTTTATTTTATATACCAAATAAATCTAAACCAGATACGCCCCGTGCGTATCACGGAAGGAGTTAAATGTAAAACTTACTTCTTCTTAAGCGTTTATCTTTCCATCTGCTCTTTTCTGCCACGAAGTCTTCTGAATGTGTAATTGTCTCCATCCAAATATTCTCAACACCCTGTTTTAAAACATCCTGAGCCTGTGTTTTTCTCTTATAGTGATACACCTCATTTACACTCATAAAACAACAGGTGGAACTCATGTACATTTTAATCTTGATGTACACAGCAAAAAGGCGGGAAGATTCCTTGTCGAAAATTTTCTCTTTGTTTTATTCTTCAAGTTTTCAGTTACAAATTTGTCAGCTGTTTCCCATCCTTGTTATCAGGTGTGGAGGAAATGAATTTGCATCAGGTAACTTATGAATAACAGCGTCATTTATGTGTAAGAGGAGGGTGGTTTAAGAATCATTTATGTAAGTGTTCGTGATATTCTGAAAGCAGGTTTGCTGAGAGTGCAGTTCGTCAGTGACCGTTGTCTGTGTCCTTCAGACTTTCGGGAAAGAGTGTTAATGTCCCCGGCAATTGCGGCTTCTGAGCATTCAGATTTTAATCGTTTGAGAAAATTGAACCAGGTCTGAAGTACAGTATCAGCAGGAAGTAAGTAAGTAAGTGATCGCCTCCACGCCTCTGCTTTGCCGTCGGCAAAAAAACCATCCAGTACTCATAGTGCATGAATCGTAAAACGTAAAAGTATTATGAATGCGCCAAAGCTCCGCGCCATCTGAGGCGAAGTGGAGGAATGCTCCACGCATTCTTCACTTTTGCTATGGACGAGTTGCTAGCTTCGCACCCTGGCCGTCCAGGAAATACCCTCTCTGCTTCCCCCCCCCCCCCAATACTGAACGCAGGCGTGGGCGTATTGGCGAAGGGAATCGATCCTGTCCCTGCCTCGGATCGAACTCTGGTCTTCCTGTCGCTTGTCAGTAATTTTATTTAAAGACTTTCTTGGTTAGTTACTGAAAATGAGGGTGAGCCTTATGAAGTCATTAACGTCTTCCTCCACCGACAACGTGAGTGAACGTCAGAGAGCTCGGTGTCACATGGCTGGCAACCAGACTGCCCACCCACTTGGATCTCATAGGTTTTAAATTAGAAATGCAGCTTCTAACCTAAATGACACAGCGGTTTGCTACAATCTCAAGATGTAACACATTTCTTCTGCCTTTCAAGAAGACCGCTTTTGTGTCTGTGCAGCAGTAACGAGCAGGTGCTACATGGGAGATTTACTGACGAAATTACCACCCCTCCCCCCACCGCGTTTTGTGTTGGGTGGCCCAGAACAGGAGGAGGGGGAGAGAGGGAGAGAGAGCTTAAATTTGATTTGAACTCTATAATTTCTGTCTTGTAGCATTGCTCCTACCGCCTGAAATTTAGGCTATTAGCCTCACGTCTGTGCCTGAGAAATTCTCGAATCTGGACGGCGCTGAAAGTTAAATTTGATTTTGGGGACCAGTGACGATACTGGAAATGACAGCAATGAGGTAACACTTTTATCTCGGGGTATATAAAATGCTTAGAACAGATACTTACTCAGTTGCAAGCAAATATATATGCGTCTCAGCATGAAAGTGTCTGTTACCTGTGTACCATCGTCTGTATCTCTGCTTGTAATTACAAGCGGAATAGATTCATCTGGCTCATATTATGGACCAGTGGTGGGGTCGTGTGAACACGATGATGAACCTTCGTGTTCCACGAATGGAGTGGAATTTCTTGACAGTCTGAGCGATTTCCGTCCTCTCAATGACGCTGCTCAGTGGACTTCGGTTATTTTTAATTCGCCATTCTTACGTTTGTATTTACTTATCCAATCTAAGTTATGCTAGCCTGTTAACTTTGTTCCGACGTCAATCATCTCCGTCTCATCCTTCATAAATTTACCCTTCCTTCCTATTATATTCAGTCCATTATTTTAAACGTTCAGCCTATGTTTAACTGTGATATAATATTTATTTATTTGTAACGTACTGACTTGTCAGTAGCTGCTTCTGATAAATACTAGATAATAAGGTAATAAGAAGGAAATAAGGTGAGCATTTTATGTTGCTTATAGATTTCCATGACTTATCTACGAGATAATGTCCATAATAAACGAAAGCGAATTTCGTGGCCATAAGTATGGGCCGGGATGTCTCACGTGGCTGGATTCGGACTGAACGGCTGGAATTCGCTTCCCGGAAGGTGAAGGATTTTTCCATTCGCCATCACAGACCGTCTTTGCGTTTGTGTCTGTCAGAACTTCAGTGTTCTCTTGTGTCATATTGGCCAGACTTACCCCAAGGTAACGGTCTCGCCGCTGTAAGCCTGGCGTGGGAGCCGGGTACAGCAGGTGGCAGGCAGACTGACCTCTTCCTTCCCTGACGGGTAACAACACATCACGCGCACTTCTTGCGGGAACTGACTTCTCTCAAGTTAAGTAATGGATCTACAGCTGTTGTCTCATTACCCTGCCCCTATATGCATAATGTGCGTTGTGAACTAACTAGCTCTGTGGTATTGGAAAACAGCTAACACACTTTTCTGTTTTATTCCACAGCAGCCAACCCTAAATCAAGAAAATTATGTCAGTTCACGTAGTCTCATTTCTGTTCTTTCCTCTAAACACGGTAATGACCCTTCTGACTCTTAAAATGTATTTCTTGACTTAGTGAAGTGACAGTCAACTTTGAATGAACACTACACTGTTAGTTCAGTTAAGCCTTAATGCCTTAAGATGCTAGTCGTGGAGTCGTTGGTAGATTAGTATTTTTATCAGTCTGCTACTGCATTTTATTTATTAATCAGTCGAATTTAATGTGTAAGTAAAACGCATTTGAGAGAAAGGTCTGTGAGATTTAGGTACCCATTTATTGCACTTGTGTCACTCTTCCACTCAACTCATAAATAATCAAATTCAGCGCCGTGCTTTCTGAAGAATAACCAATGCTCGTACTTATTTATTTCCTGTGCCTGTTTATCATTGTCCTTTTTTTCCGCAAGCTAGTAATTCCAAGCCTGTTGAATGTTTAAAGACTGGAATACGCTCTTAATAAACACTTTAATTAAGTCAGACAGGGATGTACCTACATTGCTGCATTTTTAAACACTTTTGAAGATTAGGTTTTAAAAGATTCCCCTACTCTACATTTCGTTTCCGTTTTCATTCATTCTCTATTGTAATCAGTGTAGGCTTTACGTAACAGGGATATTCTCCCATCTGAAATATTTTATGGAACGAGATTTGAATTAAGGTGCAGGGGTTGCTGTAATTAAAGATGAGCGCTTCCAAAAAAGTGAAGGTGCTACCAACTTAACAATCTCCCATTTATTTCCCGCCAAACAACGAAGGGATAGTTCATTAATGCAGTGTGGAACGAGAGATTTAAGTTCTGCTTCCAGGCTTCTCTTTTATATGAGAAAAAAGTTTAAAATTGAATTTCGTTGTAAAAATTGATGTGGGGGGTCCGCAGTGGCCGCGCGGTCTGAGGCGCGGACCTTGTGCTGCTTGGTCACTGGGACCGTGGGTTCGAATCCCACTCAACCCATGGATGTTTGCCCGCGTTTTTCTGTGTTGTGCTGTCCTGTGTACAGGTAGAGGCCTCGCGACGGGCCGATCCCTCGTCCAAGGAGTCTTACCGAATGTCTATAGATCGAAGCCAACGAAAAGTTGGCACCCGCAGTGCTCAGGCACTTGAAGAACGGGTCGTTCCCAGTATCCAGTAAATTGATGTGACTTCTATCTGCCTTCTTTCTTTACGTTTGACGCCTATATCAGTTTCTGGACTTTAAGATGACGTACTGAGTTTGGACGACACTTCAGTAATCGGTGTTTTAATTTCTTTCTAAACATATTTATCATATGTAAGATTTGAGGTTTTCACGGCGGTGAGTATCTGTCTTCTGGGTTGTTGCGCTGTGTAGTCTGGTCGATGTTTACCAACGTTCCATCGCCCTGATGACGGAGGCAGTATGACCTCTGATACGTTGGTTAACATCGACCAGACTACACGGCCCAACAACCCAGAAGACAGAAATCTTCATACTCATCGCCCTGATGACGGAGGCAGTATGACCTCTGAAACGTTGGTTAACATCGACCAGACTACACAGCGCAATAACCCAGAAGACAGAAATCTTCATACTCATCGCCCTGATGACGGAGGCAGTATGACCTCTGAAACGTTGGTTAACATCGACCAGACTACACAGCGCAACAACCCAGAAGACGGAAATCTTCATACTCATCGCCCTGATGACGGAGGCAGTATGACCTCTGAAACGTTGGTTAACATCGACCAGACTACACAGCGCAACAACCCAGAAGACAGAAATCTTCATACTCATCGCCCTGATGACGGAGGCAGTATGACCTCTGAAACGTTGGTTAACATCGACCAGACTACACAGCGCAACAACCCAGAAGACAGAAATCTTCATCGCCCTGATGACGGAGGCAGTATGACCTCTGAAACGTTGGTAAACATCGACCAGACACCACAGCGCAACAACCCAGAAGACAGAAATCTTCATATTTATCTTAGTTCAAATTTTGTTGTTAGCCCCTGTAATCTCAGAGTCCACGTTTTGAATACAGAGTGATTCAAAGTTCTAGTATAATACTTAAGGAGATTATCTGGGAGATCATTTGGAGCAAAAAATGTAGATAAATAGTATTTTTCAGATTGGTCACCGTTTCCACAGTTGACGTAACTACGTCATTTTGGTTATTCGATGGGGGCTGTGCTCCGAGAGTTCTGACGGTTTTCTACCACGAGAACAGAAAAGTACTCGAAAAGAAGTACTCTTAAATGGCTGCTAAAACGCTACAAAGGGCATAATTTCCTCTTTGTTTCATTTATTGCAAAGAAGGGAACACAGTGACATGTTGTGTCAAAACGAATTGTTCCCACTTCGTAAAAATCTACTGTCACGATAATAAACGCGACATCAGCGTATAAACGGCGAATTGACAAACCTGTGTACATTTATGCTCCAAATGATCTTTCCAGCTACCTCCTTAAGTATTGCACTGCAACCACTGTCTGTAGGCAGCTCTGCTTGAAGGCCTGTAATACTCCATGGTGCAGTATCTCGCAGTCTGAACGAAGTATATAGTTTAAAGATCATTTAACAAGTAAGTTTTGAAATACTGAAAACTCGCAACCCTGCAGACGTTTTCATTTCTTTGTTTAGAACTTCTTTTGTTGGCGAAATAATAAAAACTACCTAGAGGCCGACCAGCGCGAGAACGCCGGAAGACCCATTAGCTACACGAACTTCCTGTGTCATGTCTCTGGGATACAACAGATGGGGTTAAGGAGGCAGTGACATTATAGTATGAGTTTCACTTTTTGATATTTCCTTTGCTTCTCGGCTGCAAAACCTGAACTTTCGGTCGCTTGCAGTGCCTGCTTGCCTTTGCGTGATACACACATCACCAGGAAAAGTGTGACTCACATGTTAGTGCGTTTCTGTAACACATATTTGCACATACTTATTCGAGAATCTTCATTGGCATAAGCGTATCAGTTGGTAATTTTTTTCTCAAGAAAGTCCGGAAGAATGGGAGATGTTCTTCGTTATTTTCTTATTGTCACGTTGCTTTTAAATTTAAAAATGTCTTCTCCGTGATTATGTAGGCAGCACGCACCTCTGGAACGTCGGTGAACTTCCACCAGATTACACGTCGCAACTTCCCACAAACAGAAACATCTTATATTTTCAGACGTGAGAACCTGAAACTCACCACTTTTCTGGACGTTAAACCAGACATGGCTGCCGCGCGAAATCTTCATTTTCCTTTCTGTTTGGTGGCGATAACTAATGGTCCATTGGAAGTAGGTATGTGAAACTGATTGCATAAATACATTGTGAACGGTCATGCGCATGCTCTGGGTTTGAAAGTATTCACGGTTTAAGCCTTTATGAAATGAAAGGAGCCCACCTTTAAGAAACAGATGCGTGAACGCCATTTGAAGCCTCAACTTTGTATGGATGTGCATGATATGTTTGCAGTACTATAGGCTGGTTCGTCTTCCGCGTACATTCCATTACGCGGAAGAGATCACGCCATTTTGTTCACGATTGTCTGTGTTGTGAGGTAATTTTCTTGCATTGCAACACGGTGCATGATAAACACATTCACAACAAGGTTGAGAAGAAGGTTTGAATAACAAGTAGCTTGCTTCACTGTACAGTTTGCAGTGCTCGATGATGTGAGGGTTTTAGAAACGGATTTACATTCTCTCTGCGTGAATTTCCAATTACAAAATAATTAACTTGTATCACGCCGTTACGTTATATGTGTATAGATTACTGAGTTACATCTTGCAACACAAGTTGCTGTAATAAAAACACATCAGTGTCGAAGGTTTCGTCGTCTACATATAAGACGACAGCTTTCTGTCCTCACTTCCTTCCTGGTTTGTCGTTCGCATTCTTCCACTCGACTGTAGGTAAACTGAATAGTCGATGCATCGTAACAAATACTGATTAAAGGAACATATATTTAATTTTCTTCTAGATAATTTCGTGTCTTCTGAAAATTTTCTGAATTTCAAACAGTGAAGTCATTTTTTGAGCACCTGGTAGCACGAGAAAAGACGTGGCTGCTGCGGTGGGCGATGGAAGTTGCCTCCCGGTTACAGTAAGTGTAGCGATCGTTACACATGCTGTGGTTTATTATTTGTTTCTGATTCCTTCTGCTGGTGTCATGTCTTCATTATTTGTCCCTCACATGAAGTTCAACTGCAGACATTTCAGGGAAGAATGTCTCCAGCAGGATTGTTAGGTAGGTGTATTTGTTTGTCTCATACATACAGACTTAAATTTGGATATCTAGTCTGGTACAACTTTACCGACGTCTCAGAGGTCCTTGCTGCCAGACTACACGGCGCGACAACCCATCAGACAGCCATCGTTTTTATATCTCATGCGCCCGTTTCCTATTCGTTTGATTCTCAAATCTGAGGTGTGAAATAATAACGATAAATTGTAGAAAATGTCCCCACCCATTAAAGAGCCTCCCACTGGGAGAAGTCATGTCTCGTATCCATGTTCTTCCTACACGGTTATTTAAATCTCGAGGTACACAGCGATTTGGCGACGACTTGTTTGTCAGGGTGGGAGTCGTCATGAAGCATAGGAGTACTCATTTGTAACAGAGTAAGTTCAGAGGCCGCAGTAGCCGAGAGACCAAACGGAGGTTTCGGCGCTGCATCAGACAGCAGGTTAGGGTCGTGTAGTTTTACTGCCCTATTATTCGTATTCGTTAAGCACCCTGTCCGATTCATGGGCGAGGTAATATTTGGATCGTTTACCTCAATGTCTCCAGATGAATTCAAGTTTGTTGTCTTCAGATAGACCATGGGCGATTCCTATTAAATCCTTATATCCGCCTTTCATGGTCGTCAGTTTATCTCATGCTGTGCGTAACCTTCGCGTTTGAAACACCGTCACTAAATATCTTGAGAATCAAGTGACGGCACATCAACTCAACAAGACTTATTAGTTGATACATCGTCGATACATAACAGAATAACGAATCTGACAAAGCCAATTTTAATTTACTTCTTATTCTGTTAGGCCCTGGTTGTCTTATTGCCTTGGACGGTTTTTCTACAAAGTTTCGCTCAAAGTGCGTGACAAGTGGATCTTGTACACCTAAGTAGCTGGCTGGTGTTATATTCCAGGGCTACAAACGCAAGAATGAGAAGCATATAATCACGATTATAATAATTAATAACCAATTCTGAGCCGGTCATGTAGCTGAAAATCCGTCGAAATGTCCAATAGCACGGCGCCATATTAAGACTCATCACCTGTATTTAGAGGAACACCAGTCTGTTCAGCTGGGAGCAGTCCTTGAGTCGCTAAAGCAAAGTTCAAACCTGCAAGCGTACGGTAATAATAACACTTTGTTTGCGGTAAACGCATGATAAGATTTGTAAATAAATTATTGTAATTTTTGTATTCGTGGGTTGAAGTATTTCTCAAACACGGGAAGTTTGTTGCAAGGAGATTGAACAGGAGCTCGGCATATTTGAATTGTTAAGTCGTTTTTTGTAACTGCTGTACTGACAACTATTTGGCTGCTATTAGAACCTGAAAATTTAACACCACTAATACCAAATTCACCATTAGAGGAAAGCGTTAGCCTCTGAAGTCTAATCCACAGATTCATATTTTGGACATGGATACAGCTGATTATTCTTATATCGGAATTACACAACAAAATAATTAGATTCCGTCAAGGGTTTGAAAATGTATTTGCTTAGTACCATGCCATGATTAGAGGGCAGTTTTTGGACTCATCAGTCCATACTCCCCTTCTTCATTTTTAAATGTTAAGGACAATATATACGTTGTATTTCCGATAATGCTATCGATGAAATGAAACATATTATGCCAAACGTGTAGTGTTTTTGTGATACGGTGTAATTAATTTTACCTTCGCTAATATTTCAAAGCATCCCGTCGAAATTAAATTCTGTAGAAGCTAATTTTAATATAATCCAATAAAAAAACTGAACCTTTGCTTCAGACTTTTTACGAATGCCAATAATATTGCAAACACACTTCGTTTAACAGAGACTAATAAATCCTACAGAACTTGGCTCACAGCAATACTAAAAATGGCTTCTGTTGGCTAGAAATAAAGACATATATCAGGAGTTTTAAGGCCCATTTGTATGACTAGAAGACTAATCGAATGCAGATACACTGTAAATCCGCCCCGATATGGAATATCCTTAGGGACAAATAAAACGTCGTAGATTCATGCACAGTGTTTATGGTTTGACGCAGGAATACGAATATAGCTTTGTTTTCATTCTTTTATGTTTGTTACGTAATACCACCATAACCACGTTTGGGAGCCCCAAGCCTTACCGGCAATCCTGCGCAGAGTTATAATTTTCCTTTCCAGAAATTGTAGTTGAAAAAACGAAACCATCTGCCCATGCCAGTGCAATTATTGTCCTAACCTGCAGCCATCTACATTTCTTCACCCAAATCATTATATGAAAGTACCGCAGCGCTGCCAAATTGTGAATATGCTTTTATGATTGTAAAGGAGAAAGGCGGATAACAGTGAGGAAAAAAAAATGTTTACTTGTAATAGTTACACGGTGATTCGTGGCATTTAGACCCTAATATACTTCAGTTAAATTTAATACAGCTTAAAACAATATGTTACTGAGATTTAATATTATTACATCGGTATGTCACAGAGTATTGTGGCCTTCAGGCGCAGTGCAAAAGAATTTAAAAGAAAACTCACAGACTATTTCTCTTCGTAGACTGTTTGTATTATCACGTACTGACCATTAAAGTTCTATCTCTTGTCCTACAAATAAACACTTGTTTATGTCCGCATTTGAAATGTACCATAATAGCCCCTTGGTTAATGGTACAGCATCTTTTAACTCCCTTTCCCATTTAAATGGTGTGCGACTCAGTGTTGTTTGACGTCCGTCTTTCGCGTCCGTATCTGGGCAGAAAGAAACGTTATTGGCGGATGTAACAAATTGATGCATGTTCGGAATGGAGTGTTTGATGAACGTAACGTAAAGCGAGACACGATCTTCGTCAAACTGTTAACAGCCAGTCTCGAAGGCACAACGGGGATACGAAGATATTTTCAGCGTCTTTCGTGTTGGATAATAAAAGTCGTCCTATACCGTGAGGTGCAAATATGAAGCTTCTTTTATGTCTTTACTTCTTTTTTTTCTCTCTCCTTATCCTTTCCTTTCTTTTCCTTTCATGTTTATTGCAGTCTCTTTCTTTTCACGGGCCGAGCCCTAATACGTCTTGACACATATTCTCTCTCGGCTGTGTCACTGAGTGCATAAAGTGAGATTTACGTGGCTTTCTTCAGTCCATACCTAGTCAGGTCACTGGCTAAGCCACCACTAACCTTTCAGCACAGAAAACATTTAGTAACATCAAAATGTCCTAGTGACTTCTAGGCCCCTTAGGGCTTCCACTCTGTTCACATATTGGTCTGGCTGGATCATTCGATATCTTGCTGAATATTGATAATATAGTTTTAAGCAGAAAAGTGTTGAGCTAATGAGGGAGATAGTTTTGAGAACACACAAAACAATCTCGGCCCCGAAAACCAGGGGTTTGTGGTTTTCCTCAAAATCTATCGTGTGTTTTCGAGGTTTTCTTTGCCTTTCTGTTGAACTTAAAATGATAAGATGAGGAACGTAAGATGAGACTGTTCCCCCCGTATGAAACGCACGTATCGCTATGTTTTAAAAATATATGACATTACGAGTTTAGATTTGCTAATCTCAGCTGTAATTGTACATAAATATTTGTCGATCTGACAACAGATAGTCCAAGAATTTCTTTTTATAGAGATTTAAAAAAATATGTTCACGCTACTGGCCTGGATCTGATGACTTAAGTAGGTACCGACGAGTATAAATGTATATTGCCGTCTGGAGTACTGTACTGTAGAATAATTGTATTGTTGAAGTTTCCTCACATCGAATAATGTTTCGTATAAAGGTTTTAGATCTTCCAGTGAATGTTACATGACTTATTAAACACGTAGTTTCTGTACGTTATGTCTTTTGTAATAAATATAAAAGTTATAGACCGTTCACGCTTTGGCCTTAAAGTGTCAGAGAGATTTTTACGTCGATTGTGGTTATTTTTAGTGAAATGGCATGCGGAGAAGACAAGAACAAAGACTAAAGACAGATATTTTGGTTGGGTTGTTTTAAGTAATATTATGAAGATAATTGTATAACTCACTCCCTGGTAGCAGAACCCCGCAGGTTCAACAACGACGACACCAAAGCCCGCCACCGGCCACGATCCTGAGTCAAATCCATCCATTTGCCATCCTCGCAGCTCACCTCCCTAAAAACCATCTTGATGTTATCCTCCTATCTCCTTCTTGATCTGACCAGTGGTCATTTTCCAGAAGGATAATTGTATAAGGTATAATAATTTTATGTATTTGTTTGTGTGTATATTATATAACAATCAGTAAACAAATAATTCTATAGGCCTGTGCGTTTTTCTTTCCACAACTCTTAGTCTAGTTTCCCCAAGGAAAAACACGAAAGAAAGTTGAAAAGAAGGGAATATGTAATTGTTTTAAAACACAAGGCGGAGGACTGGATCGTAATTACCGTCCTCTTGCAATTGAGATGGAAATTTGTTGTGTGCGCCCAACCCATAATGAGAGGTGCTTCATGCCACAAAGATGGATCTCAGCAGTAAAATGTAGGCGAATGAACCTGTTTGAGCGTCACTCTTTGCTTTTTTCGTGGGAAACAATCGACTGAAGCGAGAAAATTCACAACAGAACCCGTTACAAAGTGATGCTTTCGTATTGTTCCCTGTTCTTGTCAACAATAAACAACACATAGACGGATATATTCATCGCCCTGATGACGGAGGCAGTATGACCTCTGAAACGTTGGTTAACAACGACCAGACTACACGGCGCCACAACCCAGAAGACGGAAATCTTCATACTCACCGCTGTGAAAACCTCAAATCTTACAACACATAGACGCACTGTCGGATATTATTCTCCTATGCATGCCTATGTCCTTCAGGTGTAAGATATTAACCGCATTTTGTATTCTAGTGTTGGTTCCCTGATGCGTTCAACTTTTACCGCCCAACTTGTCACCCTTATCCTCCTTTGTCACCAGAATCGTACAGTCATTAATCACATAATTGTGATTTGTCATCGGCAGTCACAACATATCCAGACGTTCAGACGTGGGGCACATGTAGGGGGTCCCTTAGGCTGATACGGTTAAACGTATTAAAGGCTGTGCAGACATTCCTAACATCTTTGAATAGACCGTTGGGTTTTAAAACTCGTTAATACTTGCAAGCGATGTGTCAGGCAGACAGGCTCCGTATTTTGAAAGAGGTCGAACTCGAGAGCACAACTTTAGAAAAGTTTTTCGTCTGCCCTAGCGAATACGGACGTGGAAATAAAGCCACAAGAATTCTTAATGAGATCCGCAGATATGTACATAACATTCGTGGTATAAGGAGTCTGATTTTCTTTAAGGAAAGTAGCATGAAAAATAATCTCCCATTCACGCAGAAAGACAGGCATTCAGATCTTACTTTCAAGTTCCATAAAACTCAAACACAAAATTCTTGAATGCGTTCTCAGATAAAGTGCATAGAAATCAATAGTGTACTTTTCATAACAGAGATAGCCCAAAAGTTAAATTGTAATATCTCGGCAGAAATACAGCACTGGGAATTCCTTTCATACATGTTTAGGTAGAGTGAAAATATAACTGGATTATGCACCGTAGATTTTGTAGTTGAAGTATATAGGCGTATTTCCTTTCGAAAACCAGTCCGGAAAATAACCTTACTTTATCACCAGCAGATTACGTCAGTTCGCAGGTATTCCAACAAAGTTTCTTATCATTCAGCCACTTAGATTAAAGTTTCAAGGTGACACTAACATACACACGTAGGACTCGTAGTCTTAAAATATTATTTTCTCGCCAAAGTTACATCTCTGATGAATCTACTTGCAATACAAACAGCAACTTTTCTTCCGTATTGTCTCTCTTCGGTTTACATTAACTAAGAAACTAAAGAAGTGCGTTGTTAAGCAGGACGTATTTTTTTATTATTTTTTAAGGCGACGACCCTTCGAATCCAGATTCTTTGAATTTTTCATTACCTCTGTGTTCTCATATTTATTACATCGACTATCTGTGACCTTTAATGGAAGAATGCACCTTAAAAACGAAATCTAGTTCTTTGCAAGAAATGAGGATTTTAATTAAATAAACCTTCACTAAATAAAGCACGGGCATGTGTAATGTTCGGAATTTCGCTCTGTGTGCGGTATCTGCTGGATCATTGGAATATTCCTGGAATGCCAAGACTAAAACTTTACAGTGTAAGTTTGCGTTTGATGCTGGGACCAGACGCTAACAGACAGGACTAGGGGACCCCTGACCCCTTGAATATTTACCACAGTAACAAGTGAAATAGGATGATGGATTCCTTGTGCTCAGTCCAACTGACTGCCAGACATTAACCCCATCCTTCGTCTTTCTCACACATGTGTACAGAAGTGAAACATCTGGAGGGTGGCATTATCATTTTAACTTTGAAGCCAGTTTAATTCTCATTTCCTATCAAGTAGACTTAATTTGTTTACTTTTGCCTACTTTATATCTTATTTAGGAGATTGAGATGTTATGTATTCTTTGCTTAGAGTGCGTAAAAGCAACGTTTTCTGTCTGCCTATCTTCTTTTCAATCTGTAAATTGCCGTATTTGTTCAATATAATTCCTACAGTCATTACATGAAACTCATTTGAATTTTGTCTTTATTAAACTGTTCCACAAACAAAAATGTAGAACTGATACGCATGTAAAGCTCTTATTTACACATTTCTCGTTGTTCTGTGTATGTAACGAAATGCAAGGGGAAATAATGTCTTCTTTTCTGCAGTGTCGCATGTGCAGTGACAGATTTGCATCTGCTACAAACACAAAAAGTTAATTCGTGTTTGCACACTCACAAAGTACACATGCGGAAAATGCGTGTGCTTCTCGAATCCATTTTGTAATCAAGTTTGGTTTGTATTAGACTTACAGTAATTTATTAGAAACCTCTTCAACCCTAAATAAATACCCAGCAGCATCCTCCGAAACGTCGGTAATATCTATGGTTTTAGCATGGTGCTATTCCCAGAATACTTGAAAAATGATTTCAGTAGTAATTTATATGGTCCGTTTAAATATCTTGTCATTCATGTGGGAGTACGCCATGTTGTATGCAAAGGGTAGGCAGATTCATAACACTTATGGTTGTCTTCTTTTTGTTGCAGGTAGGTGTTTTCTCTGTTAGCAACTGACGTCATCCTGGTGACACGTGAGAGAAGAAACAAAGAAGCGGTGAGCTCAATTAGATATTTCTACCCGTATATAATTTCATGTCACTTATTTTAGCAGAATATTAATTGCGTTTGGTGGAAAACCAGTTGTGGTAGTAGGTATAATCAACCTGGACCATTTTAGGCTGACATACAGTTGAAACAAAAACGGCAAGCCGTGCTGCCTACGGTCAGAAGCGTGCTACTTCGGATTCTTGGCTCCTGCATAGGCACGACATTATACAGCATTGTGAACTGTGTTGCACCAGCTCATCAGACGCTAACATTTTAATTTTCAAAAATTTGGACTCCAATATTTTTTAATCCTAGCCGCCAAATGAAATGGAATCTTTACATTTACTTTAGTAATCTCTTCTCTTCTTGCTGAGTTTGTCTTTTCTTCCCCCTTTTTCAGAGAAAAATATGGAAATGTCTTTCGATATACGGGGACTAGGTTACAATTAAGTAACTTTAGAAATGCGCCTGTCCCACGAAGTTCTGCGCAATCCTTTTGTCTCTGTCACGTTTCAGGTTCTCACGGCCGCGTGTTTGAAGATGATTGTCTTTTGGGACGTTGCGCCGTGTGGCCTGGTAGAAATTTACCGACGTTTCTGAGGTACTTAATGCCTTCATCATCGCCTTGGTGATGGAAACAGTGGACATTTCTGAAACGTCTGTCAGTTGTTACGAGACTGCACTCCGCATCATCACAATGGACAGTCATCTTCATTTTCTTTCCATTTAAGTAACACCAAATCAATACCAGTTTATAATACAGGTTTGAAACAAAATAGAATAGTTGAGGGAAGATTTGGAGATTTCGTTTTACAGATTATTACGAAAGCAGTTATGCTACCACATAAGTTGTTCTAAATTTGTAATTAACTACAACCAAATATTCGCTGAGTTGCTACTTCAGCGTTTTCCACAATTCATCGTGTATCGCAGTGCGTCGTTAAAATATTTTTTCCTTAGAGACATTAACTAATAGGGGAATGGACGTAGTTGCAAAATGAGGATACTTTCTTTTGCTATCGATTACTTAGAATCGATGGAATTATGAAAACAGGACCGACTAGTTTGGACCACACGCATAAGACCCATTAACACGATAAATGTTTATAAAAGAAATATTCGTGTGTTCGTGTTTCTGAGGAAGCAGTTTGGAAATCCGACACTTGAAAGGCCTAGTGAAGGGAAAACATTGTTTCATGAAGCGAAGTGGACTCAACTAACTCAAACTTGGTCCCATGGCAGCTTTCGACCCTTTTAGACGTCGGTAGACTAACAGAATTAACCTGGACCAGCTGCTTAAGAATGACACACAATCTGGCGGCTATCTACTCTTCTCGGTTGTCTGTGCGTCTTCATGTGTCTTGCTGATCGTTATGTCTGTGTAAACTCGTGATGTTTCGGAATACTTTCGAGTGCATTTGCTAGTGTGGTATGTAAGCGTCTTCCTGTCCAGACTGATGTAAAAAAACAAGGCAAAGAGCTTCATGTTGCAAGTTATTTTGTTGTATTGTCCCTCGGTTGCATGATGTTCGCATTGCAGATAATCTCTCTCTGAAGTCCATCGTGACTCGTTTTTCATGTGATGAGTTTTCAACGTCTTGTAGCTAGAAGCTTACAGTTTTTAATATTTGGGCTATTTTATGTTGCATTTGTGCACTACAAAGAATTGTGTATGGTAATGGTGATTATATTATGAAGTAGCCCAGCAAGTCGACAGTTGTAACTGACAAGGGAGACGAATATTAATTTATTCGCTCGCTAAGTACGTAGGTATTAGAATACCAAGTTTGAACACTGTCATTACCAATTCCTGCCTTTGCAGTTCAATCCACGTCCCGTTTTCATACCTGTCTCCTTGGATATCATCTTAATGTAATCGTCCTATGTTTTTCTCTGTTTTCAAAGTAGCCGCTTTCCAATTAGGTTTCCTACCAAAATTCTGCACATATTTCTCGTCATTCCATCTTCACCTTTCTATCTTAACGGCATTGCTTACCTTTATAAATTAACCAATTCCTCGTTAGTATATTATCTTAAATTATCTACGTCTCGGTTGCCTTGGTGGACGTTTTATGAAGTTCTGAAACCAAAATGCTTATACCTTTCCCTCATTCGTATCTCATGCCCTGTCCATTCCGATCTGTTTTATATCAGCCTTACTTAAACGTTATACAGTAAAATGATCCATTCCTTCCTTTTAAGTAAAAATAAAATATTCTTATGTTATAAATATATTCAGCTGTAAGTACAGACCGATTTGACCGTCAACACTAACCGGATGACCGGATCACTTTCTTGAAACAGAACCGACGCTAGGTGTGGTAAAAGATGATCATTATAATAGTGATGATTAAATTCAATTCCTTCTTTACAGTGCCTGCCAACCTATGGTAGTTAGACACTATTAAAGAATAATAATAAATAATACGACCGAGAAGGAGATGGACGAATGAAAATATGGGCCTAATGAATGTACGGGAAATAGACTAAGTTTTAAGGATAGGACATAGGCCAGTGACAGGATCTGGTATTAGTTGTGTTTAACTTATGGGTTCTGTTGCAATTATACCGTTCAGTTAAATTCTGTTCAGAGGGTATTTGTCAGCAAAGCGCCTACGACAAGCAGACACTAATAAATTATTGTTATTATTATTGTTTTTGTTGTTATACCGGAGGAATTTACTCATAAGCTTGCATGGTGATTTCCATTTTTACGACGTACCAAATGTGTCAGAAAATTCAGTCGACCATTTTTATGCGCGTCACGTATCACACTTCAACCTTATGTCCAATGTGTTCAATGACTACACTTGTGTGTTTACTCAAGTCACCGAGCAGATGACGAAATATGGATGCTCCTTGGTGACAAAGTACTTAACAACTATTGCCTTCTGTGTACAATGGACACCTCGATGAACCCTCGATTTAATGGCTGACATAAAGAGCAACTCCTTGTTCTTTAGTTGTAAGAGTCGGTGTCAGAGATAAGGATTACTTTGTGTTCTATCTTCCCAGCTTCTTGGCTGTAATTGGGACACTAAAAGCGATACGAGGGAAGTAGTTGATCATCTCCGTAAAAGGTATCTAAATTTAATGTTACCCTTGTACTTAAAAAAAACTCTCTCTGTGTGGTATAAAGCATTATTTCTCAACCTTTCTGGTGCAGTGCTCCCCCCTTCCTCGCAAAGTTCTCTCATACATTTTTATTAAACTGAAACGTTGGTGAACTACTCCTAGACTACACGCAACTACAAACCAGAGGACGGCGATCTCCGTATTCATCGCCATGTGAACCTCAGTTCCACCGTATCCAAGTTCAGGTCATGCAGCTGGAACGAATTATGAGCGACGAAGGCCTAAGTGGGTCGTCAGTGAACTGCCATAAGTAGCACATAACTTCTAGCCCGTTTTCAATCGACCTCCATATGTTAAATTCCATGCCTCGATGGGGGTCGGGCGGAGTCGACGTACAACAGGTATCTGGCAGCGGTCATTACTGGTTCTGTTCTGACGACCGACAGACGTTTAAAACGTACCATCGCCACTTCTGCGTGGTAATGAATACGGCGTAGTAAATGTGTGGATTGGATTCGAGTGACTAAAAATGGGGCCCAGTTTACTTACATAGGATTGTATACATTAATTGTAATTGAAATGTGTTGAATTAGTCTACGTAAAATACAACGATGTTGCCTATTGGAACGAACATATTTTTTCTTGCCGTTATTTGACTGTTATTCCTGGAGTCCAGGCGAAGAGTTTTAAATATATTTTCGGAACTTTGCTGGTTTCACAGAGGAACGTCATATTACGGAAATCCTAAACGTTCTTCGAGATTGTGACTAGAAGACATTTGACCTGGAATCTCCATGTTCGGAACTTCAAACGTTATACCTCTTCGCCCTTCGAAGATCACTTCCGCAAATAGAATTTGCAGTTGGAGTAGGCGGAGAATAGACCTTACAATGAACGTCTTACTTGCGCAGTGCATTAAATCATCTCTGCTCCACCCTGCCGCCGCACGGATCTACTTTCAACCCACATAGCACAGTTCTCTTCGTATTCCAATCTCCGCTACACTGTGCTCTTGAAAGGAACGTCATTCTAAGAATGTAATGTGAAATTGAATTGACTTTCTTGTGTAGATGTTTCGTAGCGAGAAACTTCGGGTTCTATAAAGGTCATATAATATTAAGAAAAGTAAAGTCGTCCCTGAATCTAATAGAGCATCACGCCTTAAAGACGTTTCGGTGAGCTGAGATATAACCCCGTCCATTTCTCACCCCGGCTATAGACAGAAATGTGTCCTCTTCACACTCTTGACAGCTTTACTCTGGGTGAAGGAGCCTTTGGAACCCATTCGATACGAGTCTTTGTGGGTCTTATAGGTGGTATAAACGTGGTGACCAAGTGATTAATCGGGAATCGAAATTCGGTCATCCGATCACTTTACAGATTAGACCGACCTGTCCCGGTATAATGCAATCCAGGAAACTGTGATGAGCTAGGCATGAAATAATCATGACGGAAATAGGAACTAGAAATACAAACAGTAAAATAAAGATCCTGTTTGCATGGCAGTCACCTGGGGGTTGTGAAATACTTCTTACCTCGGAGACCTGGCTTCGCGCCTAGGGTAAACCACGTGCAATTTGTGGTGGACAAAGTGGCACTGGGACGTAGTTTTTCGTCGAATTCTTCGGTTTTCCCCTTTCAGTAACATTCCACTGCTGCTCCATATTTATTATTGTATCATCTGTTGGTTGGACATTGGGCTCGTTAGCGGCCACAGTTCGTGTCCCATCGCGACAGTAATAAGGGGAATTCCTGAAATATCGTGTTTATTGAATAGATCATTATGCAGTATAACGACGGTGGCTCAAAGTAGCTGAGTGTTGGAGTCAGTGGCATATCTCTGTTTGTAAGTTGGTTCTGTATCCACTGTTTCAAACAATTAATGGGGTAAAATGGTTGTATGTTACTTTACGCATAGGCCTATGTTTTTTAAACGTTCCTCGTTTCTTTATCTGAATGTTGCTACTCATAATAATTTTATTGTTATCGGGGATATAAAAGAATGTTGATTCGTCCTGTGAACTGTCCAACTGCGTTGTTATTAAGCATGATTTATGCTGCATGCCAGTTGTACACTTCCTCAATCATTTGTTTTTAAGACAGCAATTTATATTGTGTAACGATGAAGCCTGTATCTAACCTCGGCAATACAGATGAGTTTGTGTTGTGCACCTACATCGAAGTCTTTTGCTTCATTAAGAAAATATATGTGTTTAGTGATATTTTATAGCTTTTCTAAATCGAAGTGGTTAAAACAGAGAGAAAATATTACATTTAACATAAACATGTACTCTTTAAAGTACGGTATTATCAGTACGATTACGGCGAGTATGAGAATAACAGAGAGGTACGATACGGGCTTTTTGAGCGTTTTGATGGTATAAGACGTATTTACTGCAAATTTGGTTTTCTCCTTAGTGTAACAGGTATGGACTTCTTGTTAGAATTGCTTTGAAATATTCTTTCACATCAGAGGATTTGGCCTGACACGTAACTTAGTAAGTATGTGGTAAGGAGGCTCAATGCCAGTGATATTACCACATCCCAACTTTGATCAGACTCCTGAGCCAGCCATCTGACACGCCGCCATTTGTTTGCATTTCTTGCAGTCGCCACTGTTAGAATTTAATTTTAGTGTTTTCCTCATTGCTCGTCAAATCAACCGTGACTCGACGGACATTGGCTGTTGTGTCAGGAAAGATGTAATTGCAAACAAATAGAAACGTCAGGATTTTTAAGTACACCTTAAATACCTTCCTGAATCTTCATTTCTAAGGGATCAAAGAAAATAGTCTTGACGACATCTGTGCCAGTCAACGTTCTTTCTCGTCTTTGGTTATTTTTTTATGTTCTGATTGTGCGGAGTCTGAACCATGTTGAAAAACGCACACAGTTGTTCATGTTCCCGGGTGTGCCCTTCCGTCAAGTTTATTCGCATTTAGCGATTAATATTCTTTCTGTCATCACAGGTAATGGAATACTAGAGAGTGCACGGGTGGAGAAAAGTAGCAAACACAAAGGACGGTCATTGCGACAGAACATTGCTTGAGGGATACTGAAAAGAACTAGGAGTTAATGAATATAAATGATCATGATATTTTGATGATAGCTCTCACTGACAAGTGAATTCCATGGGTGAAGACGGAGTGGTTCGTAAACAAAACGTCGTCGTTAACCGTGAAAGTGCTTAGCACAACAACAAAAGACATTAACGTTCAAATTGAAATGCAGAAAAAGTCTAGTAATATCTAGCACTGGTTTCTTTATTCCGACTTCAGACCACACGTTTTACGCTGTATGCGGGTTATTACGGTCCTTTGACAGTAAGTAGGCTTCTCAGATGACGGCCTTGTGGCTAATGCAAGAACCATTGAAGGTATGATGTAATGTATCGGATCCGTTTTGCATTTTTCCTCACGCCATTCCAATTTCTCAGGTGTGACAAGGGCATACCAGGCATATCTTCAGATCTGAAGATGAAGACAGTATATTCGTCTTAAACACGGCTTCACATCCCAGAAGAAAACGTCGACATCTTCACCGCCGTGAGAACCAGAACCTCGCGGAGGCGACTTAACTTATCCGTGAGTCTGACCCCCCTGAGTTTCCATCAGTTATCTACTGCTACATGAGGTCCGGCTTTAACGGTGTCTTTATTCTTTATTTCTTGTTACGTAGCAACGAAATAAATTAATAACAGCCAAGCTCATGGGCCTCGTCGATCTATGACGTTTACCCAACAGAAGGCGCTTGTTACTCAGTATCGTATCACATTTGCATTCTGCACAGCAGGATTTCTCTCTTTGCCACGACGTCCTCACCGACTCTTATCCAATGAGTACAGGAGTTTTACCCTGGGGATAAAGCGGCCGGGGCGTGAAGCTAATCATTCATCGCCATGTATTGCCGATGTTAAGAATGCATGAAGGTATATCCGCTCCCCGTACTTCTGCATGACGCTTTAATCTGTTTCTCAAATTGTCTTGTACTCTGCTTATGGCGAGGGACCAACTTTCACGTCCGTACAAGGTATTAAATGTTGAGCTAATTTAGCGTCGTTACCTACGACGGACTAATCAGTCAGTTACACTGACAGAATGCGCCAATATCGCATTAATGTAACATTGGACGTGTATCAGACGGTCTTACCAGTTACTGAGAATTTTCGGTCACCTGCCAGTGTAGTGGTTGTGGAAGAAGCATATAAGCACACACTGGCTCCCACTTCCATCGAAAACCGCTTCTTGAACACGACCGGAAGATGAGCTGTAAAGCATAATTGCATGCGGCCAGTACAGTATTAGCAGGGGTGTGCAACTCTCTTCCATTCGTTCTGCTATTGACCGGTCTGACAAATAATGGCTTTCCAGACATGTAATCAGCCGGATTTACATCCTGACGGAAGCTTGGTGTTTTTTTTCTCACTCTTCTTAGGTGAATGCTGGTCCCATGAAATAGGTAACGGCCGTCTCCTTCCAAATCCATAACTAATTTCTATTCATGATCGCTTTCCAATCTCATTCGACGCCTTATAGACACGACTGTTGAAACAGTATTGTTAAATGGCCAGTGTAGTTTCTTGATACTTTAAAAGGAACCGCCACGGTGATCTAGCGGTTAGAACGCTGGCCTTGTAATCCTGGGGTTTCGGGTTCGATTCCCGGCGGTGCCCGAATTTATAACTTGTGTTGGGCAAGGCCGTGTCTAGGCAACACGGAGTTTTCCTTGGGGGACTTCCCCGGTTTCTCCGTGGTATCCCAACAATTACTCCATTCACACACAGAAGAAGGCAATGGCAAACCACTTCTGGATCATCTGCCAAGAACGAATATGAACAGGTCCCAGTCCGAGAAAAGGATGGAAGGATCCTGTTCATATGGACCTGTCGTCAGACAGAACACTAAATAAATAAATAAATAAACTTTAAAAGGAAACATATGAATTTATTACCACGTACTGTAATCTGAAGGGAAAGGTCACGAGTTGTTATCTAGAATAGAATTTGGTCCTCCAGGGAATTGGCAAAAGGAAACCTTGCCGGCTACTGATGCACTACAGTAGTTTACGTTATGGATCTGACCAGATGATGACACTTTGTTGTCGAAGCATTTGCCAATTAATTAATTGAGTATGATTTTGAGGTTCTCATGATGGCGAGTACGAGGGTGGCCGTCTTCTGGGCTATAGCGCCGTGTAGCCTGATAGAAGTTTACCAAACCTCACGGTGCTATTACCCAGAAGACAGCCATCTTGGAAATATAATTTATATAAAATAATATACCTGTTGTATCGGTGATTAGATCGAATGATATAATAATTACCTCATGCTCCTTCTTCAGGAAGTGTAACTCATTCACTGTGAGATTTTACCATTACCTTATGTTACGCGCAGTGCAGTAAGAAATTCTTCCGTGGACTTGTACACGTCCGTTTGACATCCCTGGCAAAGGCAGAGCTGCTGGTAGAAGCTTCTTATAGCAGCCGGCCATATACTCTTGTACCCTTCTGTCGATTGGGTATATAACGAGAACAAGAAACTTTTACGAATAAAGTTCAAGGTGTTTTGTAAACTAGCGGCAAATTCGAAAACATAAAGCACTTCACCATGTGACGTTGAAAGTAAAACCATAAAGGTAAAAATAAAGTTGTTCCTTTGTGTAAGCACTGTGCCTTGAAACGTAAGCCTCAGCATTACATGTAGCTGAGTTGTCAGTATTTCGCTCTAGGTGTTTTGGCCCGTGGAAGGAGGGTAACCATTGGGCATTAGGCCGGTCTGGATTTGGTGGCGAGACATGACCCGAAAGAGTTAAGTCAGGCTGGAAATTTGTTTTGAAATATTGTAGCGACTGAGCGGTTTAAACTCCTACTCTGTATTCGGGAGACGAGATCTCGACCCGGAGACCATCTATACTGGTTGAGGTTTTCCTTGGTTTTTCTGAAATTTCATCATCACCTGAGCAAGTATAAATTTCTAAAGACCGTGGAATTCGTCAGACTCTTTTGAAGATAAAATGGTGAAACAGTGTCAGATTGAAACTAAAAGAACTTTGCTTTGTAGATTCCGGTGTAATGTGCTGTAACGGGATGTTGTCTCCGGTTCCAAGGTCTCATAATTAAATTATACGTGGTGATTGTTAGAGTTTGTTTTCATACCAGGTGTTCGTGGAACAAATCGGGTTTTTCGAAGAATCTTTTGAATCGACGGTGACGTCCTTTTTGCACGGAAATCCGGTGCTTCAACCATGCATTTCGCTAACCTTTGTGGAGAATTTTCTTGATGTGGATGTTGATATCCTATGCAATCAACACCGTGGAATTCATGACCAGAAACTAACTCCCTGGTAGCATATAAGTGTGGAGAAATGTCGTCACTGTTTCCATGTGTGACATTACTTACTTTTGAAAGTGACTGTTACCGTAGGATGCGAGAGTGGGCTGTTTTATAACTGGCTTCCATTGTAGGGTTTAGTGGCGCTCATTTTCATCACGGTAATAAAACCTTCGGAATTCTGTAAAAGGTAAGAAATTTATTGGCCAGCTGTTCGACTGTCAGCTGGCCAAGGACGATTATGCCTCATGGAGTAAGGGAAATGTTAAGTCCTTAAAGAAACAAAGTAGCAAATCAAAAAGAGGCGAAATAGTGCAGGATAATTAGAAACGTAAATGGTTTATTATGTTTTGGTTAACATTACCATCTTTGTTACACAACCTGTTAAGTGCTACGCACGACATATCTCACTGTAAATAGCGAGTCGTTATTTTACATCGGCGAAAGAAACGAGACACTACATAATTGTACATTTTAAGATAAATTCTTCGTTTCTTTCAAGAATAGAATTTATGTTACCATTGAATCATACCAACAGAAGGAAATTTTGTTAACCAAAACGTAATAGCGCGACAGAGATGAATATATTTAAATGAATTGTATAAGATGAGGCTTATTATAAATGGTAGTTTCCGTTTCTGAGCAAACATAACCCTGAAATCAGAGATTTTCCCACCATTAAGCATAATAATACTGTTCTGGGTTTTGCCACATGAAGATGGTGATATTTTGTTTCTCCGAAACTTTGGCATCTACCAATGAGCCGACACGACGCCAAACCCAGGACAACGTCATCGTCACAATCCTGAAACTTCGCATTGCTTGCACGTTGTTGCAACTTTTATGAAAGTTAGAAGTATTTCGTGCGATACTCTTATGTTATATAATATTTCGCCGCCAAAAGGAAAATTAATATATAATGTTCAAACAGTCTTCGTAAAATAGAACACTGTTTAACCTATATAGCTCTTGGTTTCCATGTTTTGTTTCTTCATTGACTGCAACAAATGTTTCGTACTTATTCGATATCTCTCGATAATCACTGAGCAAACATTAAAAAAACCACAGCCATAAGCTGTAACATTTTTTAAGCTGAATATATTATGCTGTGTACATATTCATCGCACGCTACATATTTTTTCAGTTTATTAGTAACAAATACCAAGTGGACTGCACGATACTCGCCTATTTGGGCTGTTTGGAAGGACTTGTTAACACTTATTTGGACTACAAATATTTAAAAAGCTGTAATCTTTTTACCGCTAGTGGTGTAATCACGACATGAACGCGTGAGAAGGAGGGGCCCTCGTTCTGAAGGTGTAGTTGGAGGTCATGTTACGTTCTCACCCTTGATAATTAAACAGAATAAAATCCCTTATGCACAAACTTTAGGTTCTACATAGTTTGTTATGTCGCGGTATTTCGTAAGATTTCTGAGAAATAAGTAAAAATTCTGTTTCAGGTTAAATTAAACACAAATGCGGATCACAGTTACATTCAAACCACAGTTTGGATGCTCTCTGTGTTGAGTTTTGATCGAAGTGTGTTCAGTTATAGAGATGAAAGCTGCTGAAAGACGGACACATCTCTATTATGCGTTCATTTTATGCTCTTTGAACAGACGTTTCACTACCTGCACCTGTACATGTGTTAAAATGTCTAAATCTACAAATATATTCCATATATATGAGGCCTTTTCGATGATTTGTACGGTTGAGAAATTATTCAGAAATTTCGTCAGATTCTCTGGTATATGATAAGAAGAACACATCGCTTTCTACATGCAAGAAAGAATCCGTATGTGAGACCCAGTGGGTCAGTGCAGCCGATGTTCTTAGTTTGGTTCTTAGAGTAATGGCCAGCCCGAAGGTAGCCTGAGGTGGTCGTTCTTACAAGCCTCGTCACTCCCAAAGACAAGTGAAGTCAGTTTGAGGCGTGGGTTCGCGCGGTGTGGATGGTTACCTGTAGCCATTGCTTTGCTGTGGAAACCTCACAGTATCACGTGTTTCGAAAGAATACCAAAGTGTAACCATAGCAACGTCATTGTTTTAAACAGCTGTGTATCCCAGTACCTGTGATACCCTTACTTCTCGTAATGAATATACGCAAGTTAAAGGTTTAATTTCTAATGACAAGTGAAATGGTGATGTAAATGTGTTGTTGCTGGTAATTAAAGAATTTTTGCATGGAATTTGTGGTGCGACGTGAAAGATTTCGCCTTTTTTCACTCTGTTTTTTTAAATATATGACATGATCAATGGCTCAATGTGTAATTGGCCATTAGTGTTTATTCTACGTCAGCCCAGTGTACATATTTAATTCTGCTTTATTGTTTCATTCTCATTTTGTGAACGTATGTGTTCTCGCAATGTTGGAATTTCTTGCATAGATGTGCATACTGCCCCACAACTCAAAGGCCAAGTTAAAACAAAATCCGTTTTTAGTGCGTGGTCTTTCCTTATCGTTAATGAATAATTCTACAAGAAAAGTTTGTATTCTTATATGTGTATTTATGTGCATATAAAAATGTGTTCAAACTTACAAGTTTGAAGCTGTGTTGTAATTTCTATGCACCACTATTTCAGGCAGAAACTGGCTATACAAATATCATATTTCATTAATGTTTTCGTCCATAAGGCAGTCGACATAATTCGTGCTTGGGATGGTATTGTAATAATTGTGATTCTGTAATGCGATTTAAAATGACGTAGTGATCTCATGACGCCATTTTGGACTTCAGTAATAAAGACGCCTTTTGAAGACGTCGGTAGATCTGTGCGTGTAATATCTACTGCGTATCAAGATGGCTTCCAAGGCAAATGTGGTGAGTGCGAACAGCAATGTTCTCATGTGCCGGAACTGGTGGAAAGTGTGTTGGATATACGGCGATCAGGAAAAGTACTATCGGCAGTTGTATGGACGTCGAACTGCCGCTACAACGTCGGTGACGCAGGACGCCATTACGACGACGACCAGCACGACGACAGTGCTGACCCTACAGAGGCACGAGCAGAGACTGGATCTTGAAGAGTGAGTACCCCACCCCACACGCAGTGGTACTGACCGTAACAAGAGTTCCTCAGTGTTTTCTGCGTGGCGGCACACTAAGAAAGTGTTGAGCACATCACAGCACCGCTGATTATGCACAGTTATTGGTGTCTTCTTGGGCGATCAGCCATATAAGTATGGAGCTAAGATTCGGAGTTTCGGAGACTGTCTCTGCCACCATTATCATGGGTAACATCAGCTCTATACTTTCACGGCTGATGGCCTGAGAAGACTTCATTGAATTCAATCGCAGTGGAAACTTCAAATCGTTTTGTAAATTTACGTCTATTATATTTTTGCCTGTGTCCAAACATTTTTCATATACAGTCTGTCCTAAAAAGATGTATGTACGGAAGGTTAACATTCCGTGTTATAATGTGTATACGTCTTTTTGGGACAGTATGTGTGTGTCAATATTATATTTTTCTCACACAACTTATATAATATTTTGCATTATGTATTGATGTTTGTTGAAAAATTTAACAGATTAATGTTTAAGGTACGATACATGCAAAGAAAGAATGGCGGATAGGAATATTATAGCTATTTCATAAGAAAGTACGGTATCCAACAAATATTATTAATAAGAATGCACTGAGGCAGCAAATCGTGTATTGAAAAAATAGTGAGGGCCGGTGCACTGTAAAGATGGACTCAATAAAAAATGTCATTGCTGTTGGCACATTTTGTGGGATATTTTTAAATGTATAGAGAAGCATTTGAATTCGCAATGTCACAGAGCAGTTCCTCTGACGTCAGGGTACACTGGCTGAGAACCACAGTGGTATTGGCCACCACACAACTTGTTCTATTACGTGGGAAAAGTAATGACTAAACAGGGGAATGCTGCAAGAATGTAGACCAGTGTTACCAACGTCAAAGCTTGAATGACCAAGTCCTTCCGTAGTCAAGTGTGTTGAAGGTAAATTCGGCCTTCTGCCCTAGGAAAGCATTACAGACTGAGTTGAGTTACTCGTTACGTGTTCCTAACCCTTTGAAACCGGCGTTCATCTAAATAATATTTAAGAATGAAATTCTTGCTTCAAGGAAAAAGTAATACTTTACCATTACAAAGCTCAATTAGTTAACGCTGTTTACACTGAGAGACATACGAAACCCATCAGTACGGAATGCAAAGTTAATGATTCATAACACAAGTGGTACATATAGTTACCTCTAGGCTATTAAGGATTAACGTCGGCTGATGATGGAGAGGAATATTCAGCTTCACGCGTCAGTCCCCAGTACCCAATATGTATGAGGCCTGGAGGACCTCAGAGCCATCTGATGATCGATAAAATTTTGGGTCGTATCGGAAAGAATGTCGGTTCACTTATCAACGTCAAAGGTCAGGTAATCAAAAAAGTATCTTTGCTACTGATTTTTATCTGTAAGCTTCTGAGCTAAATTTGTCCCTTGTGCTTAGCTAGGCAGCACCCCATGCAGACGTATGGGGAAGTTAAGGTATACCTCGGCACTATAACGTGTGTTCAGTTTTACGCTCCGGCAGCTTTTTTCCTCCGAGGAAGAAACCCCGGTTCCCATTGGCTGGGTGGGCCGCAGATCCGGTTTGGACGTTTGTGGAGAAGACAAAAATCCGGTCGTCCATTCCGTCCTCCTTGATTTGATGACCCTAATAAAATTTGGCGAAGAGTACAAATTACGAAGCGTTTCATTTTGCAATTTTCTGCAGCCTCCTGTCATGTAACCTGCTATGAGGAGCAATTGTAGTTGCTCTTTGCACGTCGTCTGTTTTTATTGTAGCTACGCGCGACTCGTTACAGAACGTTCACTCAGTTATAAAAACATGGCGACATTTTGTCGGTGCTGTAAACGGAGACAGCAATTCCACTTGCCAGTGACTGCTGTTGCAATTCGATCTTGAGCTCTCATTAGCGTCCGTCATTGACCAATGTTCGAACCGTGGCGAATATTGATAGATGCATCAGTCATTCTGAAAGATGTAGAAATGGTTGCCAGAGCGCCTAAGAGTAACGTGAATAAGGCGTATGGGGAACATGGAGGGAAAGATCTGTGCATTATGCAAGTGGAAATAACCTTCTTTACTCATTAAAAAAGATAAGGGGTTAGAGAATTACATGTAAAGAGTTAAAAACTAATAAATGAAATTCTACGCCGTCTAGTGTCATTATCGACACGGTGATTAAGAATAATTTAATTGGGGATCGAACCCCAGCCTTCCACATCCTAGGTCTAAAACCTGACAATATAACTTCGCCTACGAACGAAAAGACTTCATCAGGAGACTTGCAGCTTCTAGGTATTGTAACCGTATTTTAAATAACATTTTCTCCGAATATAATGCAACGTCTTTAAGTCTTTTAAGAGCCCTTAAAATCATTAGCGAGGACTGTGGATTCCACAACGATGTTTTTGTGAGGGGTTGATTACCTGTTATAAAGCGCCAAGGGGGCAAGGATAATAAATGCTAATAAGAAAACGGAGTTATGATTTTAGGGCCCCGTCCACCTAAACTTTAAGGAGAGACTTGTGTAACAATATTCAGGCCAGCTCAAGGTGAAACTATAACCCCACCGCAGATTTACAGCCCCCTATAAAATTACCGAGTCTCGGTAACATGCTATCTTCAGAGAGAAAGGAAAATTTATTACGAAAGTGGAATGTCTGCGTATTAACATATCTAAGATATTCCATTATATATATATATATATATATATATATATATATATATATATGTGTGTGTGTGTGTGTGTGTGTGGAGTATATAATTTAAAATATATAATTTTTGGACATAACATTTCCAGCACAAAACAATAAAAATACGGAGTGTATCTTTTAAATAAGCGGCCGTCGGATTTCTTGTAACCGGAAGGTGGTCAATTCGAATCTCGGATATGGGAGTTGACGAACTGAGAATATAACTGCTAACCTATACACCTTTGCGCTCAGAAACATTATAAATGAAAACGTGTGTAATGGGACTTTCAAAGAATACATGTTTTCCCTACTGGTTTAATATATCCTTGTATCAATGTTGTTTTTAATGGACTTAACACCCTGTTTTCCGTACCAAAATTTCTTACACTTCTCTTATTTCGCTGGTATATAACTATACTTACCACTGACCAGATTAACAGTCATTCAGGCAGTTAAGGAATTCAGCGACTTTTATGAAATGCGACGACTCGTTTCTGTGTTCACAGATGAATCCAATCTTTATCCTCAGTCAAATTGTAATATATAATTAAACACCGCGCCATTCAGACGTTCAGGGAGGTGGGGTTATGTCTGTATTCATTCTTAACCTCAACACTGGATGAAGGTGAGTTGATATCTTAACACCTCGGCCGTTTTATCTCCGAGGAATGAACCCTGGTACCCCCTGAATAGGAGGCCTGATGGGCCTCATTGTCGGTCTGGACGTTGCGACGAAGAGAAAAATACTGTATTGCCAGGAATTCAACCCCGGTTGGCAAACCCACATCCGAGTCCATTTACAACTACGTCTCCCAAGTGGTCTCTTTCTTTCAGGTAATCCGGCTAAGATTTAAGATGAATCGTATAGAAATTGTGTCTAAAGCCAACAGGCAGATTTTTCTGAGGCGTTTGGAATCCCTGCTGCCAGTATTTTCATTTCTTTAATTTCTGTGCTGCATACAAGAAACTCAGAATTAGTCCTGACGTTGAAGTTGGAAACCATTCAGTCCATCTTACAAATGCAATGCAATTAAATAAGAGAGCGACTCTGACGTTAATTTCGAATTGCGTTACTGCACGTGCATGAACGACTCACAAGCAAGTAGTTACAACTCTGGCTTAGCATAGGCCGTTGAGTGAGCTTACATCATTGTTATTGTCATTGTCATCAAATGCAGGTTTTTACAGAGATGCCATCATGCTTGGATTAGATATCCGTCTTCTGGGTTATTGCGCTGTGTAGTCTGGTCGATGTTAACCAAGTACACAGCGCAATAACCCAGAAGACGAATATCTTCATACTCACCGCTGTGAGAACCTCAAGTCTTACATGCTTGGATTAATTTTAAAAAGCTTGAGTAATTCCCCAAGAAGCTGTTTGAAGTTCCGGTACTAAAATCCTGCTTCTGTTTGACAGCCCATTTGTATTTACAGTTTCTGGTTAGTGTCCGATGAGTTCTGACATGATTGCCAATCTCAAGTTTTGTGCTCCTGCCTGGTTACTGAGTAACTTCGCGAACGATGTGAGAGAGCTGTGTATTATTTGAGTGGTGAGAAATGGTATCATAAAGTCACTGTCAAGTTCTGTTTGTTTAACCATTAAATTAACTTCACCTCTTCAGTTAATGAGACTAATTTATATTTACTTAAATTATTTTGAATTAATTAATGAGCATGTTATTTGTAACAGTACAATTACATATGAATGAATTCAATTGTGTTTGTTAGTACTGTAAGTGGCATTTCGTTTTGTTCCTGTTACGTGTGACCCTTGTTACGTGTTCACACGGCATCTGTCATTCCGTCGTCCAAATTTAAGGTTGTAGTAGCCCACATACCAGCAATTTCTTTTCTTTCGGAAAGTGGAATTCGGTTCACACTGCCTTAGTATTCAGTTACAGTTAATTCCGTATCTCTCCACACGTCGTTAAAACAATTCTGGTAATATCTGGAAGCACACGTAACACAAGCTACCTTGTACTTAATCCTGGGGATATAATCATTTGTTAACCCAGTGTCATATTTTGACAGACTGTCACATCACGGAATCTTGCCTCCTCATATTTCTGGGGTCCTGGGTTTGACAGGATATATTCACTGAGGTTTCTCTTTTATGCCCCCCAGTTCGTCCAACCACTTTCTGGAATATGCATTAAAAGGGGCATGTGGGTTGTAGTTCGTGCCACCTGCCTTTGTCTGTTTATCCGCCCGCATGTCGCACTCCTAAAATTAATAATAGGATTGAAATTAAATGAGGTATTTGTGGTTCCCACATGAAGTCCGAACTGGACTTCCAAAAATTTCCGAAAACGGATCGTCCACAGAGTAGTAGTTGAAGAGGTAAGCTACACATTTCAGTAAGACCTTTCAATGTTTATTTGTAATTTAGATTTAACGAAATACTGTTTAACCCTGTTCACAGCAAGCCTATTTCTTATAACACCCTCAGTTGACCACTGTCCTGCCGTATTAATAGCGCCACGCTTAGCCGTGATGTTACCTTGGCCCCTGTATTTTACCGCCATGTATCACACACAATCGGAGCACGTTCATTCTCTTTCTGTAAAGCAATGCCTCTCTGTGTGTGTACACGTAATAGAAAAGGATTGGCGTACAAAATCGGATACAATATTGCAGTGTCATCTAGCTACAATGTGTTGCCAATCCGACTGTATAGTGCATGAGATAACTTTCATTTGCAGCTAATGAGACTTTACAATAGGGCGATCCGAGCATTAAGAAGAATGCAAGATCACGAACTACATGCCTTGTGAGAGGAGAACATAGCTGTTTCAGCAATTATTTTGTGCTTATACTAAACTGATTTAAATCAGAGTTCATTAGTCAGATGTTGAAGACAGCGACGGAAATAGAGCGCGGATACTGGATGATAAAGTGTTGGATCACTGTAAAATGGGTTACGAACTGCGAATGAAGTGAGATGTCTAATTCTGTCTGCTTCTAACTTGACTGCAAATATTTCATGATTATGTATTCTCACATCTGCCAGTGGAATGCAGTGAATCCTCGCTAGTGATTGGCTGCGTTGTAACCGGCCCAAAAATAGTTATTCTGTCTTTAGTTGAAGTATTATATACAGAAGAGAAGTAACTAACAGTGGTGCTGGACGGAGTTTAAGCAGTGATAACGTGGAAATTCGGTACCCGTTAATATCAATTAATTTCAGGGAATTAGGCTGTTCCGTAGTCTTAATACAATTAGTTGAAAATAGAGACCAATTGTGGGCTTCTTGGCGACGGCTGTGAACTTTCGGATTCCACAAAAAACGAGATTTATCGAGCTGGTAAATTAACTGCTGGATATTCAGAGTAAGTAATAATTTTTGTTATTCAGTTTGACGTTATATCTTCGTGTAATCTGGTAGAAGTATACCGTCTTTGTAAAGGTCCTTGCTGTCTCCATCGTGAGGGTGATTAAACTGCGCGCGAGTAGTCGGTTTGAGATAATAGGAACCTCAAAACCTACTCAGTTTTTTGTTTGCTTATTTTGGCGCGCACAGACACTTGAAATAACAAAATACTTAGCATATTTCGTATTTTCATCTTATCTGTGAGTTGAAAGTGATGAGAAAGGATAACGGATGGTGATACAACTGAAATTCTTCCCCGTTGAATTTCGACGGGTCATCTAGTAGGCCTAATATTAATGGATTCTCTACTTCACATTTTTACTTACAATTTAGAAGGACACATTTCAGTTGCCAACTGGAACAATTTTTAAATTAGCATGCCATTAATTTTATATTGTTTTTAATTAATCAGTTTGTGCGTTGCTTGCTGAGAAGTTCGGACTAATGGTTATAAGCGAATTTAATGTTGGTCGTGTCAGGTTTGCTTTAAGAAAAGGTTAAACGTGTAGACTTTATTAGGAGGCTATCTACATACTTTTATTTGATACGTGGTTCGTTCTCACGTATATTTCGCGGAATGAAGGAACTCATGTCCGTATGCATTATCATTCTGTGCCTTTTATGAGCGTAGTCAATAACATAACTTATAACTGTATTGGGTGTTATGCTGTAGATAACGGATTTATATCTGCAATAACTTATCGTGAAGGCTAATGAGGTATGCAGAATAACAGATAACGCATTTAGATAGTGCCTATAACTCATGTAATCGTTAATAGGAAATATCCCTGACAACTTGCTCACTCACTTGAGTTAGTCGATTTTCTCTTTTGACTAAACAGTAAAAAAGAACTTTAATAGAAATAATCTGTAAGCAGCTGGCCAGAAACAACAATAATATCGAGAAATTAATATCAGTGGTCAGATGTTTAAGAAATTCGAAGCACTAAAATGTTAATTAAGTAGGCTGAAACTCGTAAATTAACGAAGACTCCTCGAGTGTGAGGAATTAAATGATCAGTTTTGATGCAATGGGTGATAAATATTTATTTCTTATTACCCAAGAACTTTTTGTTTTTCTGTTTCACGTGTTGGGTGTTTAGGTCACAATCTTTTCTCAGGTGAACGGTTTCATAATCGTCTGTCAGTAAGGAATGAATTACAGAGCATTTGAAATATCTGGAAGAGCCAGAGTGTCATTTCACTGGGGAGGAATAAATGGGCTCGAATATACTTGTTCTTTGATTAATTAGAGGAAGTTTAAATGTGTGCTAATTGGGAGAAATAAAATGTATACACAATTTTGATTTGGAAACTCCCAAGTGTACAGACTTGGTACAGGACGGAAGAAAGAACCCTGCACTACGGAATTAGTTAAATTTACCTCCGGTCACAGTTCTCAGGCTGTTGGCCTCGTACCATGCTGGTCAGCTCTAACATGGGATAACTGGATGGAATACTTCTGGAGGCGTGCATAAATGTCCGTGTGTTCCCGTGTTCTGTAGTCTCTGATGGGCTGATTCCGAGTCCAAGGAGTTCTAGCAGATGTCTCAAGAATTCACTCCTTCAGACTTATCTTACATCTTAAGTCCAAGGGGCCTGCGCAGCGTGACAGCTGAAGAAGAATTTGCCATCTTCGTTAATTCTTCTTCAGTGATGCATTAGTCCGACTCGAATATCGCCCCTTTTCATCTTATAATGTAACGGAAGTAAATCCCTCGTCAGAAAGAGGGTATATATCAAGGTGCAATCAGAGTTATCAAATGGAATTCGCATTTTTACTTCAAACCTTCTGCATATTTTGCTTCACTACGTATTTGTGCTCTTAAGTTGTGTTATTGGCCTACACAATGCCACGCAACATAATTACGCATTAGCATTACCCGAGGATAAAAAATACAACTTGTGTTCGCGTGATAAGTTTATTTGTCTGCTTGCCCACTCCCGCTTCACTTACCTTTGTAATTTGTTGAAGCAAGAAACAAATCTGAGAAAACAAATTTTATAACACTTATGCTCGCTTCGTCCGTAGTTCGTTTTTACCCTGGCTACATTCACAGACGTTTTCCTTTTATTTCCTGGCGTCGCTTATTATCTGCATCAGTGGCATATGGTGTTTCTTTTTTGTGTTAGTTATGATGCTTTACGTCATTTTATAGTATTTGCTATTGTACTTGCCTGTGATTGGCCTTATTTGGCTGTTGTCAAGCGCATGAATAAATTAATTGAATCGTGTTCTTAGTACAAGGGGCTTCTCTCACTGACGCCAGATAATTGCTAATGTAGTGAGATCCATTGCATAGTTTTAACATTTTATTTGTATAAAGTATTTTTCAAAACATGTGAGATCTGAGGTCTTCCTACGGCGAAGATTTCGATGTTCTTTTGGGTTATGATGGGCTCATAGGTAGATAGATACGCGCCAAGAGGAACAACATCGACTTGGTACTTAACATTTACGAAATGCCAAACGCTAACGCAAAAGAGGAAAGGAAAAACCTTGTGCGTGCAACCCAATTACGTAAATCGAACTAAAAGCTGAATGGCCGTTGTAGACTTGACGTGTTTTCGCGGTGGAGCTCTGGGCAATTTTGCCCGTTGGATAAAGCGTCCCTGCAACTTTCCCTCAATCATCTATCCTGTGTCTTGTAAAAATCAGAAATTACTTTAAGGTGGTCTAAGAAAATTAGTGTGAATCTGAACGTAAATTACCTTCCAGCCTCCACGTAGACTAACGGGAATTGCTATTAATATATATAAATTTTACGTCATTGTTTCTTTATAAAACAGAAGTCTGTTTAAGACCGGGTTTCACAGTCAGAGGTCAAACAGGCGCCTACATTTTAAAGCTGAGTTGAACTAGTTACAGTTTAATTATATTAAGCCTGTAAGAGACTTTACACGCTTTGGGCGAACTTCTGCCTTTTTGTTGAAATAAAAAGCGCTGTTACGAAGCGATACAAAAACGGAACTTAAGGGAAAAGTGTTGTTATTCGTTCTGTCCCTCGCCGCAAGTCACTGCTTGTTGGAATTATGTTATTTCATTTCCGCTCGGCTAGTGAAGTTTTTTATCTTTCTCTCTCTCTCTCTTTATTCCTAAATTCAAACAGTAGAATCAAATTTACTTCGAATCGCTGAAATTTTGACTGAAGGTTTCTGTTTGGGTTGTGGTATCATATTAGATTTAACCATGCCTCTGAACTAACATCACAAACCTATGGTCACAGTTTGAATGGTCGAGCAACTTAAACCTTTCTAGCGTGCTTTCTTTACTTTACAAGGTTGTCATAGTGAGCTGTGTCAACAGCAAGGAACGAACTCCCAGCGTTCTCCTGCCTCTTCTAGTCACATTTCCATGTGTTGTCTCCTCTTGTTAAAACTGTGCCTAGGTACCAGCCGTTAGATGCATACTTCTAGCCTCGAAGGCCCTCGACCAGTTTCGTGTGGGATTTCTGTGGACCGAGTGGAACTGGGGTGTTCTTTTCTCCACTCCTTTTCTGCCAGTCAGTTGTTATTTCACAAACACCACCCGTAAGATTAGCAGTAGACCCGAGTTATCGCACCCTCGGTCCTTAGGGCTTCACGTCTGACCCCGTGTATTTGTTGCTGAAGAGTATCACTGGACCTGCCGAGGACGAAGGAATTAATACTGTCCAGTGAACCGCGATTTCTGAGCTCAAATACGCCTACTGTGCAAACTATTATCGAATGATCAGGGTCACAACCTTAAGACGTGTAAGTAATTGGTGTAAGAATCGTCATACTGATACACTTATTTGCCAAGATGTCATCATATCATGTGAAGCCTATAGAATATAAAAGAGGTCTCAGATTCTCACAAAGGTGACTCTTCTGGGATGTTGCGTCGTGTTTTCTTGCAGAAATTTACTGTGATAATGAAAGCAATAGGCACCCCTGAAACCATGGTTACCCTCTATGAGACTACTTGGCGCATCAGCTCAGAAAATCTTTAGACAACATAGAGTTTAATAAATGAAGTCGATAAAAACAGGAATCCGTATCATACTCGTAAGCGGTTTGCATTTTAACCACCAACTTGGAGGTGTTTCGTCTGTTTCCAGTCGTGGGATAAAAGGGGAAAAACTGTAGGAAGTCACATATTTGTAGCCTACCTGCTTATAGTATGGGAGAAGCAAATATACGCCAGAAGACAAACTGAAGACAAGTGACAGACGGCAAACATTGAAAAGTAGTCGCCAGTTGTTAAACAACTGAACGACGCGGTGCGCCTCAGTAGTATTACGGATATGGCGACAAGGTTAACAAGTTAAACAATGATGTTAATCACACAACTTTCGCGTACACTTATTATGGTTTGCCGAGGTACAGTATTTCTGGCTATGTGTGCATCCGTCCACACGTAAAAGCCCCCCCCCCCCCGTCATGAATGTTACGTGCCCCATTCATAGCATCCTTATTGATTTTTCCTTTTTATTCTTCAGCTGTCTTGAATTGGACCCTCTGGCCTGTTACGATTAGGAATTAATTCTGAAAGTGTCTGTCCTTGATTTCTGATAGGGACTCTTCGTAAGGAGGTCACTGATTGATGAAGTTGGGACCGGTATGAAATGATTATCTGAAGTGAAAAATATTCTTTAATTAGTTATTCCATAGGGCACGTACAATTCGTGAATATCGGTTAATCGAAAATCGATGACAAGATATTTGATTTTCTTGACACACCTACAAGTAGGAGACTCTGACATTTCACTTATGTTTACAAGATTAGAAAACAAAATGAAGAAACACATTTCTTTTTAGACCGTTTGTGTGGGCGACCCTTGTTGTCATGCTGGCCGAGAGGTACACTTCGGGTGTTGTAAGCAATTTAGCTAGTTGAGAAATAACCTTGTTCCCCGTTTTCAGGTCGGTCCGTTTGCAGCACACACACACATAAATGGCTGAGACAAAGAGGTAGTCGTTTGTCCTGAAATAGGGAGGTTAGTCCTAGGTTCAAGAGGTCACCTCCTGGAGAGTGACTTATAGCTGTATCACCGAAACTACTAACAGTTTAAAAAATATTATCCCCCGCCATTTTCTGCACATACAGGGATGATATTTTGCTATGACACCGGAGAATGGGTTTTCCTCTGTGCGTAGTTGCACCCTTTCCTATTCGGTCATCCGGGGCGGTAGTGAGATTGCAGCAACATTGTAGAGTGATATCTACTTACTTTACAGGACATGCTGACAACGTACGCTGTTGGCTCGGATACTCTAACCTTAAGAAAGAATATCATACATGTAATTTCGTGGGCGATCATGTGGTTTGACTGGCCTCGTACCTCTTTAAAGAATCCCAGTTGCTCGATTTGCCAAAATCAGATCTGATTGGAAATCTCGTGATTTATGTGTTGAGGGTAGGGCAGGTTTTTGGCACGACTGGAACCCAGCCAGACAGCGTTTCAGATCCGGAAACTTACTGAAGCTGAACAGAATGCACAAACTACGATCTTGTCCTGTTGAATCTTGCATAAGCAATTTGTATGTTTGTAATGTGTACTACATAAAACATGAATGTGATTTAATTCCAGACCAATAGCCGGTTCGTTATGGATGCACACAAAGTGATTTAAAGTAAAATTTGCTTTGTTACGGGCGTCTACAAGGAACAGACTGGAATGACTCGTAGTCAGGCATTCAGCTCGTCTTCACGAATTTATAAACTCTGATCTCGTGAAAGTAAATGTAAAGTTTCATTTAAGCAATCGTAACTATAATTTGTGAACGAGATTAGTTTTTTGGTCCATTTTGAGATTTACAGATTATTATGCTACATATTTAAGAGCGAACTAGGCTTGCACAGTTGTGGGCTAATCATTGTAAAACATAAATTTAACACCTTGTTTTGTATGATTGTGTTTGAGAACAGTTCCCATGAAAACAGTTGGACCAAAGACAGATATAAACTGCGGTTATCGATTATTACATAAGTATTTCTTGAGTTGTACAGCTCGTATGGCATTGGTAGGGCAGTAATATGGAAGCTTTTAAAGATGGACTGAACCTGTAACTCGAATTCGGGGCGTAAGAGTTGCGTACAGAATTATGGAAATGGAAATGGCCACTAGGAGGACTGAGAAGGATATGGAAGAATAATATTGAATTGGGTGTTTATGAAATAGATTGTGAGAATTTGGACTAGATTGATATATGACTTACTATCGTGCCCAATGGTGGACGTTGTTATTACAAGTGTTAGACTCTTCGTATTCTGTTGTTAGAAAGATAGTTAAATTATTATTTTAAACTGTTAGATAAAGTTTAAATGGTACAGGAATTGAAACAGATGTCCAACTTCTGGAGTTTCCCCAGCTCCTGTAGTTGTCTTCATGATGTGGTGTTACGTGCAGCGCTAAGTCCATCTTTATCCTCACTCGGTAACATTTATCCTTGCCCATATGTCGCGGATAGTTGGTTGACTGCGGACCAGGTTATGCACACTCTTCACACGAATTAAACTACAAAACCGACCACACGTTTTAATTGGCTACTTGTTTTTCTGGTAACTGTGGTGAGCTGATTCAACACGTTAAAAATACATTAGAGATGAAGGTCTGTCATTTGTTTCATGTATTGCTTATCGCTTCTCTTCAATTACTGGTCATTTATTGTCATTAACTTGAGCAGAACGGTGAAAGAACGTGTGAGCACACACGGAACTGGACCGCCTTCCCTCAAGTGGTCTGATGCAACTTATTCTTTACCTTCTTTCGTCTTTTCGTTGTTGTTTTTATTTCAAACTTTTCTTTCTTTCTGTTTCGTCCTCATTTTCCGTTGATTCTTTATTTTTAGAATTATTTTTATGGGCGGTTTTATTCAATTAAACAGTAGAATTTTGCCCCTGCCCTCAAGCGTCACTTTATGCAAAAGTGTTAGGGAATGTAACTTAAGTCCAAGTTGTTACAGACCAAGGAACTAGTTTCACGCTCTGGCTGCTTTATCATCAGAGAAATAACCCTGTACCCATTGGTTACGGAGCTGGGAGGACCTCGGAGTTTATGTGGATATGGATCTTGTGGCGACAGGAAAAATCCCTGCTACTGCCCGTAATAGATCCTCGGCCGTCAAACCAAGTAACTGGTCGTAATGACTGAACTTTCCCAGCTGTAATAACAACATAAACGTCTTTAGTATATTCTATTCTTTCCACCCTGATTTATTTCCTCTCTTATTTTAAGTTAATCGTTTATTTAACCTTTTGAAACTCAGCATATTGTACAGTCTGCTTTACCCATCAGCAACTCCACAGCCTGTTTATGAGTTTCGTATAATTCTTAGTATAAACAGGGATTATTTATTAAACGGCGTTAACCAGTTGATTTTTGTAAGGGGAAAATTGTTTTGTTTGAGGTACGGACTCATTTTTTAAATACTATGTAGACGAGCTTTGGCTTTGAAGGGTAAACGTCTGATTACCAGCTGTAGGTGCGTGTCTTTTTTTACCCCTCCCGTTTAACCTGCATTACCTCTGGCGTTGAAAAGTAAATTTTGAAGTCCGGTTGAAGTCTTCAGTAACATTTAACCTGCAGAGGAGGGGTGTGTGAATGTATCACTGGACCGCGATCCAGAATAACGCTTTCCGAAGTCATGGAAAATTTAGCGCTGCAGCGTCAGTAATAATAGAAACCAAAATGTTATATATCAGGACTCTCATTTTGCAAAACTTAGTAGCCTTGGGTGCGAAAAGAAAATTGGTTGGAGATGAAATTGTTTTCAGACTGCGATACCAGGTCATTAGATCCCAGTACTTGGGGAGTTTGGTTCGAATATATCTCGGATCATGGACCATCTTCTGGGATGTTCTGTGAACCTAGCAGAGACTGGTGTACCATCTAAGGATCCGCTCGAAATCAAAATTACATTTGCTGAGTACTTCATTTAAACCCTCAAATACGAAATTTAATCAATTTCCTCTTGGCGCTTTCTGGGATGGAATATAATGTCAGATACAGGAACACACAAGATTCGTGTTTCAGTAGTTATGAATTCATTTTATACGCTTCGTGCAAGAAATGCATGATAAATGTAGTAAAGTAATGACACAACTTATTTCAAGCGCTCTCTGACAGTACGTTTCAGCCACTGTGTTGTAATATAGAAGCGGGCTGTATTTGTATAAAGCAGATCAAGTTCCCTCGTACAGGCCCATATTTTTATCCTTGTTTTGTGTCTAAATTCTTGCCCCCTATCTTCTGTAGTACATCTCTGGTCGGTTAATATTTTCCAGCTGTGATAATATGTCACTGCTGCTTTCTTTATACGTATCACCAGCCTTGCTTTCATGCGATATTGTTCTGTTGCACAATTAAATTACAAAGGCACAGAAGAGTCGGCTGTCCAGTGTGTCTGTACGTACTTAGTATTCAGAAACTCGAAAAGCATTTCGTGACTTGGGCTTGCCGTATTTCAGTGCGTTGCTTTGGTAACATTTGATGCACGTCACTGCGTGTTTAAAAATTCCCACAACTTGCTTGCAAGTTTTGCGTTGAGGTGAAGAGCTATTAGGAATGGGAGGTCAATGTTTAGTGATGTATTAGGGTCATTTATAAGTATTACTATCTTATCGCTTTGAAAGATAGGGTACTCCAAAATATCAGCTATTTGTACCTTGTGCTGGAAAATTTATACAGGGCGTTCTCTTTTCTTCTCTTGTCTCGACGTTTATCACCTCCGCTCTTCTCTTGTACTCTCTCTCGTCTCATCTCCACACCTCTCTTCTATTCTCTTCGCTGTTGTATTGTATTTTCATATCTTATCTTCTCTTCTGTATTTTTCTCTCTTCACCTCTCCTCAATTCTCTCATTTCTTCTCACCTCCTGTCTTATTCACTTTCCTCCTTCCTTCGCCTCTCCTCTCTCCGTTTTCCTCTCAAATCTTCTCGTCTCATCTCTTATCCTCTCTACTCCCTTTCCACCTACTCCTCTATGTTTTATCCTCTCTCTTCCTCTCTTTTCTCCTCTCATTCATCTCCTCTCTTACTTTGTCTCGTAATAACCTATCGTAATGATGCCCAACCGGTGTTTTCTTTCTATTCGTTTCCATGGCAACAGAACAAAAAATTAGACGTTTCTTACAATTAAAATAATTAAGTGAACTGAATGTGTGTTTTAATAAGACATCATGGTTACCTAGTTGTAACTGAGGTGCTTTATAAATCATAATTACTTAATTTCCTATGTCATTGGCCCTGTGCTCCTGACTTATGTTTTATTACGGTAATTGTGAAAGTTTTGCTGTCATGGAAACTCGATTATTTTGATTCAAGACTGGGAAAGCAGAACATGCGAAGTTCATTTCATTTGCGTGTTATGTAGACGTTGAAGTGTGGAGTTCAATGCAAGACATGATGTAATATATATGGAAGGTTTTTGTTTGTATATTATGTAGGTATTGGGGTTTAATTAAAAACTATTAATATAACGCATGTATGAATCTGTTCACTTTTTTGCTAGTTGTGGTTTGTAAGTAAAATAGTGTGATTAAAGATGATTCATTTAGTGCATGCAGCGATGATATGTTGCCTGTGCTGGTTTTGGTGTAGGATTTTTAACATAAGTTATGCTTTCAGTCTCCTTGTTCTGGTGTTTAATGCAAGATTGTGAACATAGTTCAGATGTTCGTTGATGGAGTACAGACAAGCTGTCTTCCTACGTCCGTGGGACAGCATAATATTGGGCATCTAGTAATGAATAGCATTCTCTCAAACGTGATTTATTGGCGGGATATTTTAGTGTCACTGTGAAGTGTTTACGCCATGGAGCTGTACATTACGACCAGCACGTGTAAGATATTCCATGAACCTTAACGTTGAATGTTGTCCTACAAAATGAAAAATGTGCGCATATGACAGACACACGTTGTCTTTCTTCAAGGCTAATTCAGTTTCACGTGCTTGTTAAATGAAAGTAAAAATCACCTAAATCCGTATTTCTGTATTTATGTGTTCTTCTCACAGATTTTAGCAAGTGGATCCATGTTGCCTAAAAGCTGTGTTTGTCCGCCCGACCCCCCCGCCCACATAATTTATTTGCTAAATTCGATATTGAGAATAATTTCAAAAATCTTCTGGTTTGACCTTGATTTTGTTTCACATTTCTCTAATATATTACCGCTACTCTACATGTAACTCGACATGAAATTCAGCCTGTCGTTTCGAAAAATATATTTTGACATAGTGAATATTTAACAATATATATATATATATATATATATATATATATATATATATATAGGAAAATCGTCTGTTACTCTGCGCAGTAGAGGCCTTCCTGTAGTGAGACTAGTCTCGTAACAATGGATTTGTATCTGAAATAAGTTATCATCAATGCCAATGGGTGTCCAAGTAGTAAAGACCGCATTTGGAAAACACGTGGGCTGTGCTCAGCTGGGGTAGCAATTACAGAATTGTATTTCTTACATTGTTACTGGGTGTCACCAAACGGTCTACAAAATTAAGAAATATGAATTAGAATGCCAACTAAAAACACAATTTAAAGTAGAAAATACTAATTTAATGCAACATTTGTGACGTATTACATACAGTACCTTATAAACTTTGTGGAAGTGATGAGAAAAGTATCAGCCTTATCGCCGATTTCATAATGTAATTCATGCAATTCAAAACAAAGGCTTAAAACAGAAAGGAGGTTCTGTTTGCTTCAGATGTTTTACTTTGTGTTTTGGTTACGTCTCTATTACCACTTAGTCATTTGTTGAATTTGGCAGGAGAATCGAAAAGTAGTGTGTAGCTGTAAAGAATTTCTTTGTGAAAGGTTTTCTTCCAAGAAGTCTGTAATTTGATTTCTCAGTCAGAAATTAGTGTTCTCGGAACCACATTTCGAAGGCTTAAAACATCTTGTTGTAGTCGGCAGCCTTTGCCGGTCAAGTGCAGGCAGGGGCTTCTTTGTCCTGCGCAGAGCAAACGCTGTTATGCTTACGATTAATTCGAGACTTACTGCTTTAAAGGCACAGTTCTGTGAATAAAACTTTTAACTGCAGTTACCGTGTACCACACAATGCAAAAGCGTGCCCAAATTTCTATCTCACATCTGAGAAATACAGCAAAACGCATCCTCTTGTAGCTAGGAAAATGCAAAGTGATGATAGCTTTATACGTCCTCGTTTATAAGACACTTCCAGGCGAATACAAAGTTGGTACCTACGTTGAAGCAAACTGTGGCCACCTAGCTCCAAATCATAACTTAATTAACATTCATAATCATCTTTCCACCTCATTCGACGCTTCATAGGCCGAACGTCTGCGGTTGAAGCAGCGTTGTCAGATTACCCAAGATTCTGACGATTCAAAATGTCGGAGGTAGGCACTGCCCCAGCGTTTGTTTCTATCAGGGTAAAGGGTCTTGTATCAAGAGTCAAGCCCAGGACTTTGAGGGTACAATGCGAAAGTTCTAAGTATTCAGCCTCTAGTCTGGCGTTTGTTATGACTATTTTGTGCCTCAAACATTTTTTTCGTTGAATTCGCATGACCTGTGCATATATGCGCTATCTCTCCCCGTCCTCAACCCCTCTCCAGGTGGTTTGAAATGGTATAGATTTAAGGCCACGTGCTTAATTTTTGTGACTACGGTGACGATATTTAGGGTTCGATGGAAACAGGGAATTTCTTGAGCGGCTGAGTAAGTATTAATTTTTATCAAGAAATTTTGTCGGACATGTTCTTAATGATGGACAGTCTGTACAGTAACCTCTTAACATTAGACATGAAGACAGGAACCGAACAGTATCGTCCATGATGAGATGCCATATTTCCTCAATGGATAAACACTCTTAAGGAAAATGCATTATCATTTATACCTTTCAACATTTTGAAGTTGCAAGGCTGGTTTTTGAGCAGATGTGCGGTGTATTTCAAGAAGTGCGAGTTATTTTTCAGAGTTTCTCAACGCCAATTGGCGGCTTTCTGGAAGTACTCATAGTTGAGTATTTCACAACATGCCAAATCGGGTAGTATTGTAATGTTGTATGTCGGTACGTGTGTGTATGCATGCCTGTGGGCATGTATGTCTATTATATATGCCTATGTATGCATACGTGTCCGTACGTACACATAGATTATTTTAATTTGATTCTTTGTGCTTTTCAGTGAACATCTCAACTTTTATAAAAGTTGAGAGATTTTCGTTTTACCAACGGGCGCTGAATGAGAATTCACATACAAAATACATAGTTTTTAATTATGACTTGTAAGATGACTTCACTTAACTTGGTTGTGGTCTGTACGTCTGAAGAGCTGCAGATGGTATAATTACTTAATTAACGTTCCTGATATGGTAACGGGGTGCACTTCGCTCAGAGTTAATTGGTATACCTTGAAGGATCTGAAAGGTTGGGGAGGGGGGTTGCTTACGTTGTGCTTGCAGGAGAGTTTGTGGTCTGTTGCTTGAGAAACACGAGGCACGACTTTGTAAGCGGGCTTTAGATAGCTGTCCTCTCATCCTTGTCGACTGCCTGATGAGAGGTGTGCAGTTGTTACACTGCACATACATTAATTAAGTGACCCACCATTTTTTCCAGTTCATCGGTTTAGATTTTAATTTTTTAGTTTTGAAGGAGAACTGTGTGTCCAAAATGAATTGTTTATTCCCTAGTTTAAATAAAGATTTGGCCTACACAATGAAGATCTTCAAATATGCTTTTTACTGTCAAGAGTTGCTAAGTCGAAGTGTAAGATGACTATATCATGCAACTAAAAAGATTGTAGAAACTGTGCGATCTGAGTTACTAATGGCGTTGTACATTTCACATGTGGTATTCTGGAGGCGTGACGTTGTGTGGATTCGTAGATGGTTACCGACGTTTCGGAGAAACGTATCGCCAAATGCAAGATGAAGATTTAAGATCACATGACTTCACAACCCAAGAAAGCACAATCGACATTTTAGATTACTGTGTACAAAAAATGCAGTTGCGTGTGGGTTGGATTAATTTCAGAACGTCTAACGCGTTAAAAATTGGCCTTGAACAGGGAGGTAGGACCGACAATCAGAGGAGCAGATCTTTCTAGCTTGGCAAATCATCCTTGGAGCGCTCCAGCGTTTCAACTCGTTACAAAATGGCGATTTCATATGACGGTGCTGCTCTGAGAGCCGTTAATCCCCATGAAATGTTAATCAGGATTTCGGTGTCAACTAGGCAGCTAGCTCCATGTCTGACGTGCTTTGTGGATAGATCACTTTCCGAATCATGTACTTGATAAATTAGACTTTGTCCAGTGGTGAGTGATGCTCGAAACCACTCGTAAATATGGAAGAATCTTGCTCATCCGCCAGTCATGTAGCCACACGATGCCACTTCATACTCACTTTTTCTTTCACTGCATAAGAAAACTCAGTGGCGTACGTAGTAAGAATTCCGCGTTTACTAAATACGTCCTTTTCCTCATAAGGGACAAGCTTTTTAAAGGTTCACATCTGTTTGCCCCTTCACCCCGTCATAAGAAGGTTTTTTTTTAACTGAACCTATCGTCGCTTTGGATGGCTCAGATATAAGATTAACTGGAAGGTAGAGTTACGAAAGACAGATTTCATGTTGTCAGCAGTCAACACTTGACTGGTTAATAATTTGTAAGATGTGGGAAGAAGCAATCACTGCTTATTTTAATGTTCTGCAGGCACCGTAGAAATTCTTGTACACGACTCGTCTGGAACACTAATTAGGTTATTATCCGATTATCTGAGATTGTCTTGTGGTGTCTTCAGGGTTGTAGCGCCGTTTATTATTGTCGCCCTGATTGATGATGGAGGCTGCAAGGACCTCTGAAACGTCGGTAAATTTCTACAAGGCTACACGGCGCTACAATTCAGAAAACAGTCATCTTATTTGATGACGTTTCATCTACAGCCTTTTATCTTGTGGGATAGTTATGAATGGAGAGTGAGTAAGGATTTATAGAATGTGGTTGTTGTATTTACAAGGTATATTATGATATTTACCTGAAATATACGAAGAAAATCCATTAACCTGATCGAAATACAAACCGAATAGAAGTTTAAGAGTGTTACTGCTACATCAACCTGCTCGGGAATGTTAGTATGATAAGGAGATTGACCAGTTAATTGGTAAGTTTGATTAATATCGTATCGGTGGCTAAGTGTCGGCGCGTTCCGCCACTGGGGCCCGGTTGTTGTTGAAACGAGGCAAGGTGATGGAGAAGATGAAGGCTGCTGTTTGCTGTGGACTTGAAAAAAAGAAAGCGGTCCAGTGAAGTGCTTGATGGTCGAGCCCAGTAGGAAGGTGATACTCTCGTCTGTTTTAATGATGCAGAATTCCGTTCCCTTTGCCGGTCACGGAGACAGTCGGAATGTTCACGTTGATGTCAGCCTAACTGCATCACATCAAATGTGTGACTGCGATATTTTCAGTGGGTAAAAATTAGAATCTCTTGAAGAAAAGTGTGTGTTAACCGGTTACTGGTTAACCACTCGGGCGTTGTATTCATGAATTTGGAAAATTGCAAACGGAACTGTTCCGATAAAAGGCGCGTTAAGCGAGTGGAGAATCGTGGAAACTGCATAACGAGGAACCACGTCATTTCTCTTCCTTTAACGTCATTAACGTCGTGACGATGGGTGGAGCATGTAGATCGGATAAAAGGATCAATCCATTGGGCGTTCCGGGATTGTTACGAACCGCGCATAAATAATTGGAAACGTTTGCGACACTGCATAGACCTCCTGTATCTCTCTTGTGTCCTCGCAGTTGTGCAGCTAAACATTTAACGAATCATTGTAAGTTTAAATTTTTCAAACTGTTGTATTGGTGTAAGAAAATGTTAATTAGGCGAGCGACTTGTATGGAAATGACCAGAACCGACTTCGTTCTGAATGTAGATTATAAAAATTGCATTTCTACTCGCCATCCGCTGAATCATCAAATATTTTATACTCTTCGTGACTTTGCTTTCAGTTGAATGTAAAATAATAAACACAGATGGAAATTCCAAGACTGTTCTTCTCAGTCCCTCATTCTTCCAAACTGTAGCTACAGTTATAATAACTTGAAGTATCGGCTTCAATGTTACAAATTAGGCATAGCTAATTTTATTGGAGGTAGACCTATAAAGGGAATATTATCCTGTTCTCGTTTTAATTACGTATGCGTAGTTTTTATGTAGCTTTACAGATCTACCATCTTCAGAATTACATTTTACACGAGATTAATTATTTCTCACTCAAATAGCTGAGAATACAGAATTTTTATGGGGTATAATGGGTTGCAGATAGCAGCTGGAAGAATAAAACTATTTTTATAAAAGTTGTTATTGATAGCTAGTTAAGTATTTTATATGTAGTTTTGCAGTTGAGCCGCACTGCACTGCTCTACTCGAAGGTCTACATATATTTTAGGTAACTATATTTTGATCACTTTTCAGAATATCGGAAAAGGCTTAAATGAAAATTCCTGGCATTTTGAGGTCAGTGACTCACTGCTAGAACATGTAGAATTATCATAGTGAAATCTAAGAGAATTTGCACTTCGCTCAAAAATCCATTTTGTTTTTCGATTTATACGAAATGTCTCTTAATTAAAGTTATATTTCCTTTAGAACTTAGTCTCACACATCTCATACGGATCGTCCCTGGAACCGTGTTTTGCGCACGTGGTTTTATTTCAGGATTAAGTGTTTATTTACTTTTCTTCTTGAAGTATAATTAATTATGCTTTTTAAGCCCGTGTTTCTTCAAGTCTCTTCCAAGAACTGGCCTTTCCATATTTTCTTGGGACGACCTGTATTTCGTTTTCCGACTGGTTGGTTTTTAAATGCTGAGTTTGGTAGCCTCTCATCTTGCTCCTTTCGACGTGCTCTTTCCAATTCTTAATTTTTTCTACATTGTACTTTCGAAAAGAAAAACAGCCGAAAGAATAGTCGAACTGTCTTAACTGAGGATGACTGGGCTGACGGAAAAGACGTTAAATTTTTAAAATGCAAAAATAAGAAGCAAAGGAAATTTTGCTTAAAGATTTCCTCTTGAAAAAGCATTTTTAGGCCGCGGGCCTATCTATTCCTAATACGTGTGAAATTAGGTCTCTCACCTTAGGAGACCAAGAACCTGACAGTGCACGAGCAAAGTGCTTATAATAATATTAGTCCCTGAAAGGGAAGATGGAACAAGGGAGCGGAGATAATTGGGTGCGAATAGGTTCACACTTTGAACTCTTCACTTTATGTCATGAGCATGGTAATATAAAAAACAATGTTTGCATGGGTGGAATATGTAGCACGCATGAGAATATTAGAAATGCGTGACAAAAACGTGAGTCAGAAGTTCTGAAACCTGTGTGTGTGTGGGACGGTATTTTTAAAAAATTATTTAAAAACTAGGTTTTGAATATATTTATTCGGTTGGATTGTCATGGCGTTTGGGCCAGATGAGTGCATCTATGCAGTCGATGGGGAATCTTTGGTTCCGTAACAAGGCGTTTCTCGATTACCTGAATAACCATCAAACATTGAAAGAATGTGCTGTACATTGGAGTCATTTGAGGAAATAATTACATTACCTCGAGGTAGCTCTTCTTTGGGTTAGATTTTACATTTTGAGTTTAAGCTTAACTGAACAAATTACGAGAGAAGAGAGCACAACAACAACAACAACAACAACAACAACAACAATAATGATGATAATAATAATAATAATACTTTTCATCTTATTTTTGTTAGATTTTTTGACAATTAGATTTTTCTATCCCATAATTGTCTTCGTCTTCGTGCTTTAATAAAGGATGGAAGGGTGGAAAAAATTCTGACGTCTTTGTTTCGTTTTTACGACTTCCCATGGATTGTTGCCTCCACGCTGCGCAGTCGGTGTTCAACAAACTTGGTCATTTCACGGACCACTGCCTCCAGGGAGACCAACCTTAATAGAGGCTAGCTGCTTCCTAAATCACCGACTGATACATCCCTATCGTTGTTCATTTCAGCAGGAGTTCGCCGCCATTTTGGTTTATTACGTAAGAACGCAGCATGAGAGTAGAGCACTATAACATTGTGGCTTCAGTGATTAAGAAAAAAAAAACTCGTAGCTTCCGAAACGATTGTTTGGCCCACAAATAACGGCAGTGACCGCCGTGAAATGACTCACACACGAAATTTTCTTAAAGCTAACGATGGCCCACACCAAAAAGAAGGAGGATAAGAAACGATAAATCATGTAATTAACTCCGTAGAAGCACTGGAATAGCGCAGTCGGTAAAGTAACTGACTACACACGTGAAGATACTTTTCTGCACCTGATATGGATGATCGAATCAAGAAGGAGAGGTATAGTAGATAAATGCATACAAAATTTTCGTTGGAAAACCTAAAAAAAAAAGAGACCACTTGGAAGACATAGGCTTAGATAGGAAGGTTCTTTAAATGTATCTTAGATAATTATGGTGTGGGCTGAATTCTTCCTCTTTCTTTCTGTAAAGATGACCTATCAACACGAACGTACGCAACCGGAAATGAAAATTTCCGTCTTAATAGGTTGACTGTTAGCCCTTAGGTTAATATCCTTGAATTCATGTTGTCACAGGCTTTCGAAGTTTCCCATGAGGAAGGATGTTCGCACTTTGTCTTCTCAGGAGCACAATTAAACTGTCCTTTATTCAGTCGAGTGCCTTCATCGCCTGCCATTAGCGGTCGTCGATTGACGCTTGGCTGAGCACCATGACGTAGGCCTTCTCAGCTTACAGCTACGTTAGTTGCTTCCCGAGGTCTGCCTGCTTGCTCGTCTCTTAAATATTAATACAATGGTAGGCTAACATACTAACTGTTTAAGCTTGTATGACCAGATAATGTTTATAACAGGGATTGTGTGTGATTTCTTGGACTTTATAGACATAAATTTTGACTAATACATATACTTTCATCCCACCGAAAACTTCTTTCGGGGAGGGCTTGAACTCGTCACCCCTACCGCCTTTAAACGCGGCTTTGAACGAGGTACAAAGTCATTTGCATGGTAATTCATTCTCCAAACTTTACTTTCTGAGTTCCGTAGATGCATATTGCTTGAGCAGCTTTGTGTGTATGCTTATCATGCAGGTGGTGGTCTAACGGTAAGCCCTTTACTTGCAGAATTCTTCGTTGAAATTGACTTTACACCTGTATAATTTTCCTTATTTCCTTGTACATGCAGTAGGTTGGAATTTTTATTTTTGTTTTTAAATTGCAGTTGTTTATACGAGAAGGTATTCCCATTCTGTATAAGGTTACAGTTTCTTTTTCGTGGCTAGAATGTTCTTTCATAACATTTTCATAACCGTTCCCATAGTCAAAGCACAGCTAAGTCTCAGTTTGAGGATTCACGTAGAAAAGAGTCCAGTTGACCGATCGTTAATTTAAGTAGGTCAGTTGAAAATTCGGCTTCAGAGGGCGAAAGGAATACAATGTTGGTCATTGTTAATTGAGATGTATTTGGTAATCGTTTCGGGAGTTAGCTCGACTGCTGTCTTCAGGTGACTGGTTTTCAGTTTTATAAGTTTCTAGCTTGATGTTAATAGTAACGGTGGAGATAACAACATATTCTCATATTGTATCAGTAATTTTCACAAGCCTTTAGAGAGTTGAGGTTTCTTTACAATCTCTTAATCTCAGCCTATATGTCGGTTCACTTGCGGGAGGAAATTATTCTCTGTTACTCATTGAATAAGAGGCTGGTCCTAATTTCCCATTTATTTATCCCTCGTAGTCCCAAATATTTTTTGTATCACTTTATTTTCTGGCAACTCTGATTGTGATTTTCCCTGAGAGGCGCCATGTTTAGTGCGCGTCCAAAACAGGTGGAAAAATAATTTAATCTGTGTTTGAGAGATTCGGGCTCTTAGGTGCATCCTACAAAATGCCTGTACGTTTGTCAGGAAAGCGTTTTGTTGCTGTATGTAATTGTACGAATATATATGAAGTGAGTAAGCACTCCGAGCTCAGACGTCGGATCACAATCCATTATGCTGTAATCCTTCTTGTCTGATGCAGGGAGTTATCGCGCTGACCCACGGTGACAAGTGGAACAGACAGCTTAATGTAGGCTTACCGGTCTCAACTTGTTCCACTCAGATCCCTCCTATAAGTGGCATTGTAATCGCTTGCTTATCTTATTAATGCATTCACAGGTGACAACAGAACATGAAAGGCATTCAATCAACTTCCTCACTAACGCCCTCTTCTTGAGCCGTTCCTGTTTCTTGAACTCCCCGCCACTAATGGTCTCTAATGCATGACTAATGTGAATTTCATTTGAGGTTACTTACCTGCATGGAGGTGTTTGGAACGCATTTCAGAGGTCCTCGTTTCGAGGACTGGTTTACTCAGCTGGAGCTCTACACGGCACATGCTAAGGAACTGCCTTACCTATCGTCCTGTTGTAGTGGTCAGTAATTGTGCTTATAGTTCTGGAAGTACTCGCTTCGTATCTCTCCTGCTGTGTCGCTTATTCTGTCTGACGTTATTCGTTCCTTTGCTCAGTTTCCGCAAACAAGTATTTAACAGTCAATTCAGTGGGGAAAAAACGCCTTGAATTGCCATCTTAATTACTGACTGAATTACCAATGAAAATTTAGTAACACGTAATTTAACTTAAATCGAAGAGTTGTAAATGCTCGAGAATGCAATGCGACCTTAACCCTTTCCATGTTGATTCTGCCTTAAAAACCAATTATGTATTTGAATTGTTTCATAATAACTGAGGAGAAAGATTATTATGTTTATTCTTCTGGATTGTGACACAATGGAGTGATGTCGTTTCTTAACATTTCGCAGGAAATTATCATTTTCATCTTCAAGGTAAACGATATGGTTCTCCGAAACGTTCGTAACAACCTACAGAATTACACAGCGTCACAATTCAGAAGACCACAATATACACCTTTGTCTTCGTGAAAACCGCAGATCTCTTTTGAGAAGTCGTAAATTAGCATTAAATGTTCACAGAATGCGAGTCACGTATCTTTCATTGACTTTATCAAACACCAGATAAATTGGCTTCAGGAAGGCCATTGTTTTATGCAGTACTTCTTGAGCATAGATGTAAAGACTTACTCGCTAATTCTCTTTCAGACAGTGTTTTGATCTCGGCTTTTCCCTATTACAAAAATTATTTCTCACCCTAATTAATTTGAAATAATTTTACTCATAATTATATACAGTTTGCTACGTTTTGTCGCTTTACCATCACATAATTTATGCAATTTAAACTTTTAATTGAACCGGCGTGCACATCTCTAAATTAAGATTGTAGGTTTCTTAGGAAGCATATTCAAAACTTTTATTTTAGAAGCAATAAATATTCGCAGCCTGTAATTTTCTAAACAAGAATATCTTATTTGAGGCTTTCTTTGTAGATTATGTTAAATCAGAAATTTGAAACGCCTGCTAATTTGCAAGCAACAGAACTGTGATATAAAAATAAATGAACTTCTTTAATGATAATACAAAAATGTTTCCTCCAACTTCTGAATAACTTCGTAGGATTTCGTTAGAGAATGTAACTTAAATTTCCACATGCGACTCATATCTTACAGGTTTATTGGGAACGACAGTGAGGAATTCAAATTTAAGGGCAGAATTAAGTCTAGAAGTGGTTGCTACCACGTAATAAAGAACAGCTTGTCTTTCGTCCCGTACCTAAAAATTTACAGATTGAATAATATATATATTAACTCGAGATGTAAATGGAACTGAGAGACTTGTGGTCTTCCGTACACAAATTTACTTTGTTCATTTATTACACTCACATTTGTATAGCGTCTAATGGTAGGACGACTGAAAGCTGAATTGAAAAGGTTATGAAAGGAAGCGGTCGTGGGCTATTTTAAGGCAATATCCTGGAATGTACTTGGAGGAACTGAAAAAAACTAACATTCATAGAATAGCCGGTCTTCGGGCCAATATTTGAACCTGGGACGGACAGAATACAAAGTGTGCTAACAACGAGACGGAAACATTTGATTTTATAATACCATCTTCTAAAAGAATTAACAAGCTTGTGCGTGTCTTTTTGAAAATATCTATAAGAGGCATTTAGTCTGTGCAAATAGTTAAACTTATTATGCTACAAGGCTTTCTGTTCCCTGGAAATTTTGAAAGACGTCCGGCCTCCGAGTAAAAATTATTGTGCACCCCTGCACTCAGATTGCTTTCTTCAGTAAAAAAAGTTATTTCGTCTATTCATCTCATTGTCTACAGAGTGTGTCTTTCTTATGGTCTTTGAAGTCTTTTGAAGGCATATCAGCTGATTTATTTGCGTCTGTTGGTGTGCCTCGTTGAATGAGGTACGAAATATGTGGTCCCCCCTCCCCCTTCAAGTTTTCTTTCTTTGCCCCTGTCCTCATATGGAGTCTTAATTTCTCTTGTCTGTTGCAGTGTGTTATAGTCTTTGTCGACTCATCTTTCTTCTGATGAATGTCATTTCGAAATTCCAGGGCCAGTAAATATAAAAGTAGATGGTGCATTCTATTACAGTGTCCCATAACTCGATTAAAAATTTTCCTCCTGAAAACTATATTAGCATAAAGTTTTCATGTGCTTGCATAAAAATATTAACCTTAGATATAGGGTCGTAGTTCAACAGTTGGTAGTCTTTTTATCATCAAATTTCTTGCCGTTGGAACTAGATGTTTTTTTACAGCGTTCACGAAATTCGTCCACCGCTTCCTACTCCGAGCCACTTTATTCCATTTTACATGTTCTTTCCCTTAAATTAACTTTCCTCCTAAGAGTTCACTTCATACGAAATTTGGAATTAAGTTTTTGCGTTAATTAATTTTCCCGCATGCTGTATGCTCCGCCTATCTCACACGTTCACCGGTAGTGCGTGAGAAGACAGCTTCGAAATTAAACCGGAATTTATTTACGGAATTAATTAGTGGATTACGAATGATTGATTAACACGTACTTACAGGTAGCACGACCAGTACGAGATGGACGACCGAGATTCTATTCACAGTATTTCTAGTTTTCTTATAGTCGCCACTTCACTTCCCTTATTATAAGTACAGTAATTAAGGTTTTAATAAAGACAGTTGTATATTATTCATGTAAGTTGACACACATGCGAACGTGCCCGTTTATAAAGTAATTCTGTTAACGGTATAACTTTTGTTGCAACTCTTAAATATTTTGTCCTTTGAAGTATTTACGAACACTTCTGTCACTTTGTCACATATTTTGGTCTGATTAACGACGGTGGAATAACTGCAATTAGCTGAAATGTCTTTATCGAGACGTTTCAGTGTCGAGAAATATGGATACCAGCCTGGGTGACAAGTGACTCGCAAAGTGAGGATAAGTAGTTTTGATTTGTGACTCATAGCCTACATTCTATAAAACCAAGGAGTGATAACTGTTTAAAATATGACAGCTTCTGTCTTAAATTTCTCGTAATTATAGAAATAAATAGTATGTGTACAATACAGTACAGTGTGTTTAAAAAGCTTTATCTCTATCATCAGGCCTGCATAAGTCCGGTGCCAGGTGGCCATAACGCTAACAATTTTCATCATGGCACCTATAACTGTATTACTGAATATCTAGCGTTTTTAAATATGCATATAAATATGTAACATATTAAAATGTATGCTGTACGGTCAGAGGGTTCGTAGTCCTGTAGAATCTTCTCGACATGTTAATGTAGTTACTCATCTTATCCTCTTGTAGTATATACGCCTACAACCATATTCTGGTGGCAATATCTGGCAGTTGGTACTCTTGCTGATATGCTGAATATATAAATGACCCAAGATGCATGCTCTAATTCAACATGGACTGGTTGTACCCTGACAAGTAGTTTACTTTACATATTCTTATTTTTCGTTGGTTTCTGTCTTTATTAATTGCGCCTACTTCATATTTATTAGTGAGTTGTGAATAAATAGTTTGCCACTCTGATGGAACTCCGAAGAAAGCAACTTTTTTTCTTATCTTACTGTTTGTATACTGTAAAATACATTTATAATTGTTAAAAGTACAAACAGCGCAAGATTAAATTCATAGCTTTTTATCTGCTTGCAAAGTTCTTTTTTCATTTCTTTGCACATTTTACGTAATTAAATTATAAAGTCACGCATAACTCATTTCAAACATTGATGTCTTTGTAGCTGAATACTTTCCAGTTTGATTATACTGTACTATGTGAACAACGATTTAGAAGTATTATCCTTTGTTCCTTGTCAAAAGATGGGCTCTACGAATGGTATCTGGCCACCCCTATAGATGGAACTGCAAGCCAATACTTTGTGCTGGCTTGTGATGATTTATCATGTCTCCAGAATGTTTGTATAGACGTCCTCCGACCATTAGTGAGGTTCCAGTCTTCTTGTTTTCACATTTGATTGTTTTATTTGTATCTGTCTCTTTCATGCACATAACGCCTCTTACCTCGTGCGTTAGAATCATAAAGACAAATGAATCGTCATTTATTTCGGGAATGAGACTTCTTGCATGTTCGGATTGTTAGTTGAACCACTGTTGTTTGAGCAATTTAATTTCATTGAGCCGGGAATTAAGTAAAAAGATAACGGAGAAAATTACTTGGCGGTAACTACTCAATGTGCACTCTTCGTATGGAATTATTAAGATGGTTATATAGAGAAATCTGAGCTAAATAACATACCCCCTAGTCATTTTAGGTAAAGAGTAAAGTTATAAAGCTACTCATTACATGACTATCACAACCTTCATACCAGCATTCTTTAATATTAAGTAAAATTTGAGGTTTTCACGGCGGTGAATACGAAGATGGCATTCTTCTGGGTTGTAGTATCATGTAGTCTGACGATGAAGATGAAAGCAGCAGGGACCTCTGATTCGTTGGCATACTTCTGCCAGACTACGCGGTGCTAGAACCCAGAAGACAACCGTCTTAATTAATATTGTTATTTTTTTTAGACGTATTGTTCGTATGAAACAACATTTACGTTTTGTTCAGCTTTCCTTTAACTAATTCAGTTAGAAGCTGAAGAAAATATGTCAGAAACCGTTTTTAGTATGAGCTGGTGTAGTTGTCAGTAGAACTGCTGGATTCTGAATGGATGATTGCATTACGTCACCACCGCTGTGTTGTGGCCGTACCTGTTCTGCGTCTACAGCCAATCTTCTAGCCCGTAGCTTCCGGATGCTCTTTCCCAGGGGATAAATCTGCCGGAGCATGAATGTAATCACGAACCTCCATTCCACCCACACACAACGAGAAATTTTACTCTACGTCTTACGAAGTTAAGTACCGAAATGCAGGATGTTTTTATGCAGTTTCGTGCCTTATCACGATGCTCAATTCACGTTACGAAACAAAAACGTATCAATTAAAAGAGTGTCACTTTACAAGGTTTAATGGAAAACTTTGTCATTATTCCCACATATTAGTTTGTTAGTGGTGAAATGAATATTTTGTACTTTTAGATGAGTGTATATTTACGATTCTCTCAGCTTCTTATAATTTGTTCAAGAATTCGTAATGAACAAGACTTGAGATCGGTTTGGGAGCAGTTAGCAGTGATTTTCTATGGATTTGTAAGACAATACAGCCTTGCAGAAGCAATAACGATATTCCCCAGCTCCTGTCTATTCATAAAATTCTGTGTACATTAATACGAAAATGTGAAGTGCTGAGAACAAAGTTATCCGCTTTCCAAGTTTCTCCATTTTCACTGTGCAGGGAAGTTAAAAGAATAGTATGGTTTTGTGTGTGAGAGAGAGCAGAAAACTCAGTCACATGATCGAATATTTTAGTTAATGGCGGGTTACTGAAATCGTGTTAACACCAAAGTTATGGTTTCAGAAGTCGAGAGTGGGTTCATACATAATTCATGCGCCATCTTTTTTATATTATCGTTAATAAATACATAAATTTGTTCTCTCTCTTCGCTTAGGAAAATAAAGAAGTGAACATGAATTTAGTAATTTAATTTTTAACTCCCAACGTAATTGATAGATAACAAAGAAACTTTTAGAAATTGTAAACTTTCAAGTAATTGGGTTATTTTTGAGTCAGAGCTAGAGCAAAGTACGCTTTTGTTATGGAGTAAAAGCTTGGAACACTACAATCCAGTAACTGGTATGCCCAGTTAATGTGCTCAGTCAGTGAAGCGACTGGCCACGAACTGGATAATAGGGGTTTGATTCTTGGCAGCGGTAGGGACTTCTCTGTTTATCATTTCAACTTTCCGAGGTTGGTGTTCTGGGTAGTAACTCCTTGTGGACTTGTAGGTAGATATAAACGTTTCGGAAAAACATTCTGTCTTCATGTTCATGGCGTTTTTTTTTTATATTTTCTCATGTGTCACATATATTTTTCAAAATCAGGAGGCCTGTTATTGGCAAATAATAATTCAGTCGTGTTACTTTGTCACTTGATAACTTGTCCTCACTTATGTAGAATTTTGTACATATTAAGGTTAAGGTTAAGGTTGCTATTGCATTTGTATTTAATGACCGCGAGCTCATTTTAAAATTAATTTCTTAATCCGTCTGTGCTGACATGACGTTCGCGTTCTCTCACCATTCATGCTCTAAGGCTAATGGGACAATCCTATTCCATCAGAGGTCCACTGGTCTGACATCGATCGGCTATTAGAGAGCTTTAGCATCGAGTATGTAGTAACGGTTTCACGGCCATGAAATATGTTCCAAAACGCGTGATTAAGCACGTCTGTGTTTCATGTAGACATCAGCACCTCTACCTTTAACTTCTTCCTAGGCAGAGCAGCCACCTCTATTCTTCAGTCATCAAACTAATCGGCTCATTTTAAATGACGTCACGATTTTAAGATTTGTTACGTGGACATGATAAATTGATGATGATGTGGAGGGGAAGTCCCTCATTCAGACAGTTACATTGTTGCTGAAGAAGAGGCTATTAGTTCTACAGATTTAAAAATTTGTTAGGAGCTCGTAATGGGCATGACATCGGAATATGTCCCTGCCCAATCTGTTTATAAAGAATGTGAAATGTTTTCAAGTGTTCTGTAAAGATTCAAAATGACTAGCACTTAAGAAAATGTTCGTGCGTCATATCTCATTTTAGACCAATTTGCATCCCTGCACAGCGCGTATTAAAATACTCCGTTCATTCGTCCGTCCGTCTGCCTGCCTGTACGCAAGAAACAACTAGATTTTTCATGAAATGCGATTTTGGAGGTAATTTTACTAATATTTAGCGATAGGTTACGTATTTGATTAAAATCTGACAGCAACAAAAGGTACTTTGTGTGACCTGCATATGTTACTGAGCACCAAGTTACTACCTTGGTTAACATGATTGCTTTGGTTACCTCGTTAAATGCGAAAGGTAAAATTCTGCCGAACGCGCCAGAATTGTTACGGTGTTCACATATTTCATAACTTTTTTGATTATCCACGTAGCAATAGGAAGGCTTTAGGTTAAAGTATCAACTTCTAATATTCTAAAAGGTGGGTTCATGCGTACTGCCTTCATCATTAGGACGATGAGGAACTACACAATAACCCATGGCTGTCTTCATATTTATTTAGTTATACTTTTGGTTTATTTGTCAAAGTAATTACAGCTTGCTGTTTTTGGCTGTTTGTCTTTAGCTTTACTGAGCTCGCCTTTTTGTAAGTCTTTTCACCGCGGTTTCAAATTAAGTATATATTTTTTCATATTTGCATTTTCGCAGTCGAATATGCAAAGTCTTAGAAACAAAAGATCTGCAGTATGAAATTCACATCACCTTTGCCACAGAATATTGCTCTACGCAATGGCGGACAAAGTTCATGAATATTCAGGAACATGGACAGTAAGTCTGCAAACACTAGAACTTCCTACTATCGCGCTTGTTTTGTTTCAGCCATTGGTGTGTAACGCGTGGCCCGAGGTCAGAATGCTGATGAAATTTTCCGAAGTAAGCTAACAGGAATTAATTTGCTGTTCCTCGTACGTCTCTAATATATTGACTCGAACACTGTTCTGTTTGATACCAGGGACCTCCACTCGAAAGGCCAGTTTCTGTGTTGTGTGGCACATGTTTAAAATAAATTTACTAACTAAGAAATAAATAAAAGTCATCGAGTGGCTTCTTCCTGGGCGGTTAGTAGCTATTCTTCCGATCGTAGTTCCCCTCCTCTGTGAAACATGGAGTTCATCGCCATGGTATTAGTATCGTGCCACTGGACCCTGCTCTGATAAGAACAAAATTAATCTTGAGCAAGTTTCAAACCGTTGACCTTAACGTGGAAGCAAAACGTGTCATGATCTGTAACCTGTTTGGTTAGGGCATTAATTGCTTTTAAATGTCTCGTCTTATCGTAAGTTTTGTATTACAACGAATTCGAAATTCATTCCTATTAAAATTCCTTGTCTGTTCTTGGTGGCTGCGGGCTACATATCTCTTTGGACATATAAGCACGGAAATATATTATGGTTTGTACAAGACCAGGAAAAAAAAATACTTTTCAGTAAATTTCTTGTGCTGTTTTTTGCAATGCCACCCACCTACATCTAGCATCGAGTCTTAGAATGTGTGGAGCTCTACCTCCGAGCCTCCTGTCATTTGTGACGTAGTGACCGTGTACAAGCTGAACCGCACTTCTCTTGCCACGTACAATTAATATTGGCACTTGTAACTAAGAATCTGTTTCCCCGTTGCAGGAAAGTCTGTCGGAACTGCAAGTGTCCTCGTGAGGATCACAGTGGCGGAATGGCGGCCACAGGTAACCCTCTGGGTCAGGGCGCTGGGCCGCCCCCGTCTCTGCCCCCGTCATCTGGCGGCGGGGGAGGCAGTGCACCGGGAATCGCTCTCGGCCTCTTAGACCCGACAGACAAACTTCTCGGCAAGGGAGTCCAGTACGGGCAGTCGACGGATCCTCACCGACACTCTCAGTCAGACGATGACTCGGGATGTGCCTTGGAGGAGTACACGTGGGTGCCACCCGGCCTGCGACCGGACCAGGTAGGGCTCCGAATTATAATATTAAAATGGCGCGGACTGTGCGAAAAAATGTCGAGCTGTTTGCTTCTTGTTTCTGTTGGATAATTTTACTGGCTGCTTAATGTGAGATCATAAGATTTTCTATGACGTAGGTGAACCACTTGGTCAGGATTATTGTTGTTCCCGATGTCATTGTTAGAACATTGATTAGCTACAATTACCTGTGAACAGCAGTTGCGTAAGGATATTATTGGAAGGGATTGTTGCTCAACAGTGTTGTCGGATGAAAATTAAACAGCTATCTACGTGATGTGGAGTGAAGAAAACGTTTTGAATGTTGTGTACTCCAAAGAGTACACCTCTCCCATCTCGTTCTTTTATAGTCTTATAGCCCTGTTTTGTCATTAGACCCTTGTACTGTGGGGGATTCTCATCTATGCGACAGGAGAAGTCCTTGGAATAAGGACCAGCGTTTGATAAACGTTTTCTCTCGCAGCAGAAAACTCAGAGACACATTTAGTATCTACTGCGGAGTACGATTTAAATCGAACTGCTACTGGTATCGGCTTCGTGTATGTCTCATGTCTTGAGCTAAGCCATTCGCAGTACAAGATATCAGAAGGTGTTGTTTAAAATAAACAAATCTTGTTAAGATGTTGAAAGACACGAATTAATTATATCGTTTGCCCGTGAATAAATATCTTTTGCAAATTATGAAAGAAGTAGCCTACATACAAAGCCTTGTGTTGTAGAAAGCGCTCTTTGCAGTAAGTGGCTTATGCAGTAACGACATCGGTCCTTGGGAACCGAGCGAGAGATGATCTGTGCATCTTGCAGTGTTCCAGCTGGAGGCTGTTGAATCCCTTCTACACCTGCAGATTTGTCTAAGAAGCATGGCGGTGAATGAATAAGAGGGATTAAAAATGTTCCCACTGTAACAATTACGGCCGCTTCCTTCCACATCCTTTCCACTTCATTACTCACTGTCATCCTCTCATCCTACGCCATGTACAGGTGTCCCAAAAAGATGCATACGCATTGCTGACTTATGTAACGTTTGTGTGTACGTCTTTTTAGAGCACCTGTAGTCTGGATACTGATAGCGTCTTTGCATAAACTATAAGTAAATAAATAAATTATATCACTAACCGCAAAAATAATACTTGCCATATGCACTGCAATCACGGCCCTATATTAAATCTTAGCTAACGTGCAACCCCCACGAAAGAGGGATTTGCTAAGTACGCTGTAGTGATATAGCCTACGCAAGAGTTTTAGAAATTCTGTCACAAATTTAAAGAAATTTGTGAGATGGTGCTTTCGCAGAAAACAGGCCTTTGAAATTTGCTAGTGGCGTCAGAATTAGGTAAAGAAGCTGTCCATCAGCCGGTTGTATGGCGCCTGTCTGTCTAGGTGATGACGTTGTAAAGTGGAATCCCACGTGATAGGAAACCAAACTTGGACTGTGCTGACAGATTTTAGTAATCTTCCCCATTTAAAATTTCACTAAAACTAGCACAGCGAGTCTACAGTTGTAACATGCGGACAGGTAGAAGGACAAACAGACCTGTATACACAATCATGTAGTGTATTAAATTTTACCACAAAACTGAAATCCGCAAAAATTTAGTCTCGCCTCACTGTACGAACAAAAATGAATTAAACTGTACCACAAACCGAAAAGTTCGAAATGGAGATACTAACTACATGCACTGTGTGCAGAATTATTCTTTGAATTCTACAACAAACTTAAAATCCGCAACAAATCTCTCTAGCTGAAAGGACGATCTCGTTACGTTTGCATTAAACGTTGGTGTACTCTCGAGCTTTGTGGCTAGGATGCTCGTTAAAGAAATTTGATGTTAAATGAGAGAGTTACAAGCTATATTAGTAATAGTTATAGGTAGTTACGTACTGCCTCGCAGTCTGCACACTGAAAGTTTATTACGCTGTTGTCTCAGAAGATAAGTACTACTTACAGGTCCGCAATAAATGCTTCGTGTTCTCAGGTTTGAGAAGCTGCCAATCCTTGAGCAGTAGCTACTTTCTGAGAGTACAGAGTTTGCAGTTTCCACAGTGTTGAAGAATGTTGGTTGAAGCCTTGAAGGGCGAACACGATCGTTACTCCGATATACATAATGCAATGCTGAATAAGGTATCTCTGAAGCTGAGCAGACATTAAATTAACACGAAATCACAAATAAATTTGTACTTAACCGAAATATAAAAACCTGCCGAATAATTTACAGAGTACTTTGTAACGAAAGAGAGGAAAAAAGAAAGTCTATTTTACATACGACGAAACATGTCAGTACAGAGTAATATAAATTTACTAAATAACTATGGCAATAGAAATCAAAGATTTAATACCGACAATACATGAGGAATATTTTTGCCACGTACCCTGGTCACCTCCTCACAAGACCACTTAATTACGGTATTTTAATATCCTCCTTTCTACTTCTTGTTCTCATATATTCCTTCTTTCCAAGATATTTAATGAATTATACGTAATTCCTCATTTATTTAATCTTAATTAAAGAAAAATTAAAACATCCTTATAATAAAACCTACATTGAAATTTATCCCGTGTGTATTGTTTTATATAACATATGTAAATTACCTGTGAAGTTTTTTGCTTCAAGAATTTGCTCGGTCTAGTAACATAAGACTAATTAGTCTCATAAGCATGCGATTCACTTGGAGTGACGGACATGATCAACTTCACACAAATACTTCTTCGTGTTGAGGCCGATATTGTCGGATTAAGGTGGTTCGAGACGGATTAGTCGATATCATATTAATACGTTTAATGCACGCATAGTTTCGATTAGATGAACTTATATTTCACCTAACCATTCGGCATTTATATATTGTACTGTAATTTAATACTGTGAGTTGCTATGAATGATAATTTTCATCGTGTAGAATGAGCGCACATTTGTTATGGAGTCACGCTTGTAATTATTGGCTTGTAGATCAGATTAATTCGGGTAGCTTCGTCATACAAGGCATTAGTTAACATTCTGTATAATTAAAGACTTACATTAGCATTAAATTAGCATAAATCAAGTGTAGCTTCGAGACTGATTATTCTATAATGCCTTAGGAACATTTCTTCATACGTCTGCTAATTTCCCAGAAGCGCCCGACCAACATTTAGCCTCCTCTGATTTCACATGAATTGTCTTCCTTCACGCAAACTCAGTAACTGTTCATTCTCTTTGATTCTGATGCAGTTTTTGCAAGCGGGATTATGAAGTAATGAAAAGTGTGTCCGAATAAATGGCACGCAAGTCAGCATTCTTTTGTTTCCGTTTTATCATTTTTGCGTAGAATCTTCCTCGAATTGTTGATATCGATGATTCGTGTAATGTTTGTAAAGGTTATATACAGTTTAATAAGAATTAATGTTTTTTTAAACTTTTAATTAAGTTAACGATTATACAGCAATTAACCGAATAGGTCAGGGGAATTTTTGTCCTAATTTAGCATCTGAAAAAGTGAGGATTCTTCCTATAATTACGTACAAAGCAAAATACATCACTTAGATGGATATTACGTCACTAGAAGTATTTAATATTTTTAATACCTATTGTTGCGAGAAGATAATAATTATTTCAACTGTAGGTCTGTATGTGTTTTAATGAAGATTTCATGGTTTTCCCTCACTCCCTAAAAACAATTAAAATAAACTAATATCTTTTCATCCCATAGCCATCATTCGCATTCATCGTATCGTTTGAAGCTGTCCATATAACATACGCACTTTAATATTTTTTATCTATAGCCCAAGAAATAATCATTAATCATTGAAGAAGAAGTTATTTTTGAGTTGAGGACAACTGCGAAATTTGGTGATATCCATTACTATAAACAGCGGAAGGGAAATAATTCTGTGGACACGTTGCAAATTAGACAGAGAAACGCATATGTGCGAAGAGACGGGGCGTAGTTCGTCAGTACTATGTCTAATAAAACTGGAGTTCAGCTTTGCATACAAACCTCCGCATCAACTTTTACTTATCAAAATGCTAATGAACTCGCCGCTTTGTGCGGTCTGTGACGAAACTACCGGTTGTTTCTGATGAAGATAGTCCGTCTGTTTGATCGACGAGAGGCTAATTTTCCGCTTTGATCCTTCTGCATACCTACAGCACGTCAGTCACGTTCAACTGGTCCACGAGTTCCATTCTGCAGTTGATTAATTTTGTGATCGTCACTCGAGTTCATTACAGCTCGAACCACGCAACTAATGTTTGCATCTGCGCGTCTCGTACCGAGTTATTATGCTTAAAGCGTATGAAATCAACGAATAACACTGAAGCCATGTCTGTTCGTTCGTCTGCATGTTTCACCTCTGAAACTACTGACAGAATTTTGTCTGTATTGGGGGGGGGTTTTGCGGAAACTACCTCAGCGTTTAAGGTTAACATCGAGTTTAATTTTGGTTCATATCGGCTATGTATAGTCTCTATTCTATGTGAACGCCAAATGTAATTTGCAGATTTATTCAAATACATCTCATTAAACAAAAAAATTGACACGTGATTTACAATTTAGATCCGTTCTATTATATGCCTACGTGTTTACGTACTGTACTTTGAATATTTATCGAAAAGGGCAAAAGCAGACTTCATGTAGTGTAATAGCTGCAGTGCGATTGTGTTTGCAGCAGTCTAATAGCATTGCCAGTAGATATGACAGATCACAGAAAGGATGCATTTGGAAAATGTGTTTATCTTCACGTCTCCGCGGTAGTTAAGTTCGTTTCATAAATTACAAGTTTCTGAAATCGAAGTGCTTGGAAAGATGCTTTGATATAAGGGATAAAGTGAGTAAGAATTTTACAGATGATTCGTTCAGACCTAAGTATCGGTCACTTACTTGATGCTTTCGTTATCATTTTTAATCTGTTTTCCTTAATTTTTAAGGAAAGAGAGTGACGGGGTATCATCATGCCTAAACGCCAGTACCATTGAAGGCCGCCCAACTTTTATACTTAATAATTCACACTAATGATTAATAACATGTCGACCGTGCGAACGTCTTGTTTGGGCGCAATTTTGTCTTCCTTTGACCCATTAAAGCACAGTGGCACAGTTTATTTATACGTTGCACGATTATCAGAATAAACAGTGGTTATTTCCCTAAACAGCATTAACAGATTTATTTAGAACACTAGCGGAAATAATTCACAAAAGAAGTCACTGCTTACACACGCAAGAGTTTTGGAGAAGTGTAGCTCACACTGTCTTCACAGAGCCACATTTTTGTATTTCAGACAAGGAGCCACTAATTCTCTTCAGTCGCCACTCCTTGGCTCCACAGCGACCCCACTGATTACGGGTTTGTTGCAGCTGGAAGCTGAAGTTGTCCTTCATTTCGATGCTTTTATTACGTTTTGTAATTGGCTCATCTGTCTATAGATGGCTTCTTCTAACATGACACCTTAACATTATCTGTGGAACTATCTAACGGAGGAGAAATTCTGTCATCCACGTAGTAAACAGACTAGTTCGTGGCATAGTAGTTTGTTGTTAATCACCTAAACAAAAATGACAAGCAGAAAATTAAAAACAGATTTAAAGTTTTGTGTATAATTTAGACAACACTTATATTGCTCCAGACAGACATTTTAATCTATGTGCCATTGATGGAATTAGTCACTTGTTTCATTATCTCGAACAAGTGTTGATTAATCAGAACGTGAATGTGCTATTACAGTATTAGACTTACAATGATTTGTCGGTAAGGCTTGATATAGCTTAGTTCGTAAATTAATTGGACTCGGAATGAACGGCCAAGGTTTATTTCTTTATGGAAGGTTACGAATCGCTTTCTTCTCCACGATTTCCAGAAGCGCTGTGCGGTGCATCTAACATCCTGTAAAATACCTAACATGGTCTCTCTGTCCGGCAGTAAATACTGCCTGGGCGTGAAGCTAAATATTGAAGAGTTCGAATTGTTTATTCATGATGTCACATAACGTTACTTGCTACTGCTACTGCTACTGAGGCTTCTACGACTTTTACCATTTGACAGGATGGACACCCTCAGTTTCTTATCATCCCCTAAAGTAGGAAACCAAGAGATAGGCGCTGAAGTTTAGTTATATAACTTAGCATAGGGCATGAGAAGATGAAAAGAACAATGCACAAGAGCGAGATAAAGGACCACGAATCTTGAAGAATATAATTTTAAATTTTCATCTCTAGGTAATTTGAAAGATTACATGAGAAAAAAGCTCGCATTATCCCTGGTCAACAGCCTTCTATGAATAGGCTTTCCGAACCGTTGAATTCAACCTTGACAGCTATTAAGCGTGATTATTCAACATAAATAAAAAGAGGAAGATTCCTTGGCGTGGAACGGTGGTTCGACCGCTGACCCGGACACAGAGTTCCATTATTTGTCGTTATGGCGACGGACAAAATGAACTAATCCTGTATACTATAGTATTTTATGTCTCGACTTTTAAATTTGTTCCAGGATTTATTTTTGTGTATTCCCGACCAAGAAATTTCTCACACTTTCTCTGTCCGGTAGATGCTCAATTAGTTATAGCACTCAAATTATATTTAGTGGGGCTTTAAATTAGTTTCACCGTACGATTTTTAATACGATGTTAGGTCTCTACGAGCGTTGTTCGACGGTAGCTGAGCTATAAAACCTGTTTCCATTTTTTTTTGCTTCGCTCCAGGATCAAGCGTAATCCATTTAGGATGTGCTCTTATTCATATCTTGTCATTTTCACTCTTCCCTTTCTTCGTATGAAACTTCTCCATTATTTTGAATTGTATTTTCCGATATTACTAAGGCTTGGTGAGTCTTTGCAACCTCAAGAGGCTATACATCATTGAGTGAAATTCTGATGGCTGATTACACTTCACAGTTTTTTGAAATAAAAATTGGAATTCTGGGCTTTAAAATTACGAGGGACGGCCGGAAAGTAGGTTTACAAGGCATAGGCATGTCTTCAAATTATTCACTGAATCTTCGGTTGGGATAATATAGCGCTACTGAACATGTCGTAAATCATTTCTCTACGTGGTTCCAATGGAGAGTGAGATACGCATCGCCTGGTAAATAGGTTGTTTTGTGTCCTCAGAAGCTAGTGTCCTGATCTCTTGGAGTAACAATTTTATTGATGTATTCAGGTTGTTATAAGTTATAAAACTCAGTACGACGTGGAAACAACAGTAAAACGATGGTTGGAAGAACAGGGCACCGCATTCTGTGGACAGGTGATAAAGAAGCCTTATCGGTCGTTTCTTACTCCTACTGTGCGTCTTAACTTCCTCGTTCCATTATCTTAACGGCAAGTAAGAATATAAATTACGAAGTTTTTCTTTTTATATTTTCTTTCCTACTTTCCCAAGATAGTTTGGTCATAAAGTGGTCTTGCTCTGGGGCTGAATGGTCGGGGTTCGGTTCCCAACAGGGGAAGGAGTCTTTCTCATCACCACCATATAAAGACCGGATGTAGGATCCATCTAACCTCCTATACCTTTGGCACAGATCCTACTTTCTTAGGGTAAATCGGCTCCTGAGCATAAAGCTGACTTTCATCCTCGCCGAGAATTGGTGAATAGAATGCGTGGAGCTTTACCTCCTTACCCCTGCGCTCCTTCATGACATGTTTTGTAGGCACACAGGTAAATTTACATCCACAGTTCATTTATGCTCCCTGAAACCCAAATATCTTGTGTAGCAGTTTATTTTAGATTATTTTGCCTTTCTGGTATTTATTCAGAGAGTGATTCATATTTCAAAGTAAGTCAGTAGAGAAGTAAAATTTAGTTGTACTTATTTCGTATGTAGTATGTTAAAAAGGTCAATGTTTCTGAACTGAATGTTAACAAAGATTTGCATAATTGCTTTTCTGTTTTTCAGTATGAATGTTATCTTAAATATTACCTTCATATTTACTCGTATAAAATATTGGCACACCTAAGGTTAATCTGGATGAGGTCTTCGACTTGTAGATCATCATGTTTGTATAAGGACGGTTAATTTGTTTAACAAATAGTGTCTCATGCATGATGTATGGTTTGCAGATTGCATCTGGAATATATAACAAAACATTTTGAAACTGATATATTTGAAGTTACCATTTAAGGCATGGTCGTGTCTGATACATTTGCAGTCCGTCTCTTAGTCTGTCAGTCTGCACAGATCCCGCCTGCCCGTGTCTAAACATGCCAGCATCGGTCATCACCGGGAGGTTTCTACGAAAATCACCAACATCCCTGTTATCACGATGTTGCGTGCTCCAGACATATCAGGTCTAGTTCCATTTCTGTACCCGTCTCTGAACTTGACTTTACTCACATTGACCGAATTATAGAATTAGTTAACCGTCTTCTTCCGAGACACGTGTTTCTCGAGCATGTCGAAAAACGTAAGCACTGTTAAGTGAATTCCGTTTATAAAATCCGCTTGTATGGAACAAGTGTGCATATAAGATAAGTTCCCGTCAGTTGTGAGATATCGGGTTCTCGCGACGGTGTCATGAATGTCTTCTGGGTCATTGCGTCTGGTAGAAGTTTGCCGACGTTTTAGAAGTAATGTCGGAGGCAGAAACTCTGAAACGTCAGTAAACTTCCACCATACTACACGGTGCAACAACGCAGAAGACAAACTTCTTCATTCCTGTCATTTGTCAAGACCCCCGTAATGGTGGCGTTGCTCTTACGAACCGCTGTTGAAGCTTCCAAGTACACTACAGTTGCTGTATGCCTCTTGAGTTCACCTCTCATCTGCAACACTTGTGAGGCACACTGTGTACCAAGGTACAAATAAATACGCAACGTGGCATTATCAAATGCATCTGACGTATGGCATATTGGCTTAATTATTTGACCTTTAAGGACTATTGACAGTATAATTTTTGTTTCCGGTTGCATACGTATGCGTTGATGTCATTCCTGTAAAAAGTAAAGCAGAAATCTAGCAACAATACAGGACAAGTATTTTCCTTAAGATGCTTAAATCTATACGACGAGATTTGCAATAAATATAAATCAGCCTAATAATTATACAATTTAGGGATCAATTTTTATGCGTAGTTTTTAAAACTAGGCTTTTTTACTACGTTCATTTACAAGGTGGGACCTCAAAGTGTTGTACTGCCTTGGACTTTGTTCTGGGCTAGTTGGATTTAGTCCACGCAACACAACATTCCTTTAAGATTCATTTTAAAATTATCTCCAAAATTATCAGGTTTTCTTACCAATATTTTTATCTTTGTAATGCGAGTTACAATCCCGTTTCTCATTGATCTTCGTTTAACCTCTTCAGCTGTTTCAGGTGAAGGCCAAAAATAACGAAACTCCTCAGAACGTCTTTTCTCCACTTTCCTGTTACTTCATTTCTCCTAGGCGTACTCTGATAATGTAGGATTAGAAGTTTTAAAGATAACTGCTGCTTTCATTTCATATGTGGCATTGTAAGATATCTCTGCCCTTGGCATCCGAATAACTTCATCCAGTAGGCTTTCCCGTTGATACAATCTGTAATTTTATGAACCTTCAAAGAATTTCCTATGTCTTATGCATATTTATATTATATACCGCTGGCATGGCCACTTCGGGTTGATGGTACTTTAAAATTACATAATTGCAGATATCTGTCTATATCTAGAAAGTGTTAATGGAAATGCATTACCTTCTGAAGTAGATTTTGCCACATTACAAGGGGTTGTAATAAACTTTCGTTATACATACGATCAGTGAGTGAACTTATACAGTCTTAACAAGCATTTCATCTGGTTATTCAGTTAATTAAAGTTGGAATCTAGCGAGACTGCATGTCAGTTTGTCGTGCAGAGAAAGACAATATTTACGATGTTATGAGACTCATTCCACTCGGCCTTTGTCCTGGGTTTTAGTCCTTTAAAGAGTAGTTCTAAATATATGTACCACTTGCTTCAACTGTCAGTAAGTCTGCATTTTTTCTTTAGGTGTTTTCGTGAATCTCGCTGTAAACAACTATTGTTTAATTAAACAGCATTAACAAATTGGTCTTTGTAATAGTGAAATGTAGTGTTTTCTTTGCGGTGCGGACTGAATTGGTAAATATTATTTAGGCGAGTTTTAGCTTTTTTGAACCAGAAAGAAGCTGGTAACTTTAGCTCCCATCACATGACTGTGAGTGCAACCGTGATCCGCCAGCTTGACTGATTTTTAGTATAGTTAGTTATTGTTATATGTAAATAGATTTCCTGTATGCTAATGGTCTCTTGACTCACATGTTGTCTAGCGTTTGTCCGTGAAAAGAAAAAGCTGATACTTAACAGACATGCCTTGGGAACCTTGGGAAACCAGAAATAATTGCTAGTATACTGCGGCAGCATTAGGTCTATATAAGAAACATTCTTCGATAGATATGTTGCTTACGCGCCTAAAGTTGGTCTTCTTATGAATATGTATTATTAAGTCCTTCTGGCATGGGAGAACAGCCTATTGCCACCTGTTTTAGTTTGTTGTTCCGAACGTCTTTGACAGTGATGCAGTATCGGTATGGGAGGATTTTCTTTTGATGTCCGCTGTTTGGATATATAATATGTTTACGACGTTTCGGAAGCTGGATCTGCCTCCGTCTTCAAGGTGGAATTAAAGGGTATCAACATCGTGGGTGTTGTTAGATAACGATAACACACAAATAACGCATTGAGCGTACGAATGGTTTTCATTTCAATATCAGACACATCTTCAGAAGCTCACACAGTGTAAGTCGTCGGATGATAGGATGATTAATGCATTGAAAAAGCTGTAGAAGTAGACAGTCGTGGCTTAATTTGATTTAACATCCCGAAATTCCGCTGGAGGGACTGAGGAAACTCTCCATCAGACTAGCTGGTCTCCAGGCCGAGATTTGAACCCGACACTTCCCGCATACGAAGCAGGATTTGTAATCACTCGACCGCCACTTTCTGTGGGCAGTCATGCTGATGGTCGGTCAGTAATTTTCATTTCTTAGTCAGTTTTCTGTCCGTATATTTCAACGGTCGGTCAGTCAATGAGGAATGGACTAAGGCTGGCCGATATTCGATATGGCTCTCACAGACATGAACGTCCATCTCCGATCTTGAATATCACATCACAGTAACAGCATCGCTTTGTGTTCTTTGGCGCCACATCTCGGCACTCAACGTGACTTTTCAGATTTAGATTGATTGTTTTGAATTAATTAGTGCCCCTCCTCGCGTCCAGCATGCGTTGCCATGGATACCTACCGCATGGTACAACCATGACTATCAAAAATGAACCACTGGTATAAATTATTAATAATAACTCATTAAATTAAGTAACAAATATAGTGTTCGTATCCAAGTCATTCTGTCTTGAAAATTATTTCCCCTCACTGCTGCACTCTTTGTAACGGGTAAACGTATTTTCTTTGAGGAAGACTCTGGGTTCTTAAAATATTACGTAGATGAACTTCTTGCTTTGTTTAAATCATGTAGACTTAATTTATCTGTAACTTCATAATAAATACCTGTATAATACTGTAACAGCAACAGCGACAGTTACGATAAAAATTGTTCGTTCTTAATTTCTTTTCGCAACACAACGTAACTTAAGTCTGATTATCTTTAATGTATTCATTTCTTTGACCCTTTCTTTTTATCTTTAGACTAGACAGTCACACACTTTAAGGTGCAAACACTCTCTATGTCATTCATCCAGTGAACGTGACACCTCATCCGTCCACCAAGTTAACAAAACCTTTGCAGCCTGATGTGCATGTCCCTGATCCATCATATCGACCCTTCATGATGTTTTAAGCGCAGTAGTAATATTTCATGTGCATCGCATTTTGCCTCAGTGGATGCCATCATCGGATTATCCCATTTTGTATTTGTAATGTCCTGGTGTTTCTCTCGCATCATTAGCCTGTATGCCGCCATTTTAATGATACGTGATTTGATTGATTGCTGGTTTAACATTCTTTTTGTTGATGTTCTCAGAATTTTATCTGACATTGACACGAATAGACGAAGGTTTAATGAGATTAAAGTGATCTCATGTAGAACATCTATCCTCGAGATGGGTTTGTGAGGCCCTCTGTTGTATCATTTCTGCCACTCGCCACAGCCTGCACTATCGAAAACATCCTAATACATGATGTAAGATCGACTCTTTTTTCCTACTTGCTCAAGAAGCAGCTACCTTTTCATACATCAAGATTTTAAAAGCGAATAGCGGGTAGTCCGTATGTGCATTGTTTCCTAGATACAGTTTCTCACGCAGATGCGAGCCACATAGCAGAGCGGAAGTTGATAATTGTTGCAATTAAAGACAGTTTAAGACATGCACATGAGAATTCCAAAACTGTTTGTCAGTCATCTTTAAAATAGATCAGATAGATAAATCGAATATATATTATTCTAGGTCTTCGAAATGGGTTTGCTCGTAGAGGCATGAGTTGTTTGATAATTACCAAATATCGTGGCTACAGTTTTTCTCCGATAAGTAGTGACAGTTCAGACAGATATTCGAACAGACGATCTGCCGAATGCGGGTAGCCAGGAAAATACAAATAAAATGAATTTACATTATTCCTTTTGGGAAACAGATATTTGTCAGACACTTTAGATGGTCCTCGAGACATGTTAACAATTTTAATTTTATTGCTAGTTTCAAAATAAATCATGTTGTGGCTCTTCCTGCGTTTAGAATTAAGAAGATAAATTAATCCATTTTATGAGCAAGCAAATAATGTGTGACTGGGTTGGAGGTTAAACGCTGGGTCCCCACTTGTTGCGTTGTATTTTTGTCTGGGGGAGGTTTCCCTGTGTTGTGGAGATACGGCTCTAATGGCTTAAAGAGACCTTATTCAAACCAAAATGAAAATAAATTGTACAAAGAATCGTTACTGTACATGTCGCAGGAAAGTCCTGAAAAACAGTGGTATTTTTCAAAAGTAGGGATATTAAATAAATTATGTGACGTGGATTTTATAGTAATCAGTATTTATGCATGTGCTCAGCTGTAGTCTCCGCTCTTGCAGATAACACCACATTGATGGGTGGTAGTATTTCTAGCTGTTCGTATCTGCAGAGTTTATATATGCATTTATATTACGTAGGCGTAATATTTAGACTTGGGAGTAGTGATAAATAACAGTGGCCAGCCGGATTTCCACAGTGGCTCAGAATGTTAAAATTATGTTCCTACAAACTTTGTTACATATTGGTGATGTATAAAAATGTTTCAAGTAAACGTTGTAAAATTTGATAGACTGACAGACAAGGCGAAACTAGGAAAACATTTTAGCAACTTTTAATTATGAACGTACTTAGAAATTGTTACAGAATGAATTTTACTTTTTCTGTCCCGATCAGATGTGGCTGTGCCACGAACATTGATTGTTACTGTGTACACGAACAGAACAGAGAATGCAAGAAAGTGCTGTGCCGACTTTGGATTGCGGAGTCGAGAGACACCGGAACTCATCCCCGTTGCATCACCGCATTTAAAGAGGCTCTTAAAAGAAGACAAGAGTGTCCTAACACACTGGGAGGAAAACCTCCCAGAACCGGTTTTACCAACCTTCAAGAAATGTTTATTACGACAGTAGAATTGCACTGTAAGTAGTGATACGCAAAGTATAGTTTCAAGGTAAAGTTCCGTCTATATCTGTTCACTAAGCCACCGAGGGTAATACGGTAAGTGGATGCTAACCTCCGCGCGTTGTTCTCGTCGCTAAATGTGAGTGATCCGATCTCGTTATCCACGGGTTTACGTGCTTTCTGTGCCTGTTAGACCATGTGGGCATCATATATGAGGACCAACATATATGGAATCGAACCCCGGCATTCAGGCCATAACTAGTGATTTTACGTATTGACCTTGGCAATAAATACATGACCCTTTGTGTTTGGTTTATATGCTATTTAAGAACCTTGTATCAACTGAGTGGTCATTTAGCTTCGAATTAAATCACGCTTACGTGAGGTTAAATGGGGTGAAAACTGCCATGGCCTGTTTCTCTGTTATGTCCCAGAGTGGTAGGACTGAGTAAGGCCACGAATAACTTAAATATTGAATTGGGTCTTAAGGAAATGTCGGTGTTTGTGGGAATGGATTTACCTGGCTTAGTACAGGGACCGGTTTCTTGCTTTTGTGGAAGGGGGCGACAGTAAGCCTTTGTTCATGCCTGTAGTTACTTTTTTTTCGTTGAACCGTTCTTGTAAATCCGAATTTTTCTTCTGCAAAGTACGGATCATAATTTATCACGCCTGTGCTTGAAAATGGATTTTTATCAACAGGTTAAAGTTTAGACCCAAAATACTAATTTAAACCAAAATCCGTCCACTAGTTTAGAGATGATACATGCTGATGGTTGGACAAAGAATCGTTGCCTCTTCGTAAGGCATTCATTCTATAAATTTCGTGCAAAGAATGCTGGGGCTGTGACTTAGACCCTTTTTGCAGTCACGGACTTGATATATATCAGACTACGTGTCTCAACGGACTCATCTCATTTTTTGGTTCGTTGGTCCACAAGACAAAAGAGGAGCATGAAACGGAGAAGATATATTGGTTTAGCATTTGGCTCCAGAGCCTACCATTTAGTGAACTGATATAGTTGTCCTCTGCAAGAGCTGCAGCCATAATGTGGTTCAGGTCTCGTTATGCAAAATATACACTCGCCTCCACAAACAAGTTTTAAGCCAATTGAATGTGGAATTAGTTGGCTGCTTTTTAAATAACGTAAGGACACTGCACTTTTATAAATCATGATGAATTATTACTTGTTCTGTGCCTATTTGTTTTATATTATAAAATTGTATACTGCCTGCAGGTATTTAAAATCATTTGTGTTAGCAGCAGGGAACAGTTTGCTTTGTAAGTGTATTAAAACTCTAAGAGATAAACACATTTTTTGGTGTATCAGATTACACTTGGGGCTTCTCTGAACTGGTCAGTTGGACTAGTATCCAAAATCGTTAATTTCTTTGCAGAGATAGATTCATTTCACGGTTCCAGATATTAGATTTCAAGAGCGGCGACTTCATAAAGAATGTGACAGGTGACCAGTGAACTGATCACTCGGCTTAAGAGAGAAACCAGTCATGTCCATTTGTGAAGGATAAAACAAGCATTTGCAGTGCCCACATTGCATGTTATCGGGTGGCTAAAACACACGATGTATTAAAATGGCATATCTCGCAGAAGGATCTGTATTAAAGTGTTTATAGCAGAGTCGAGAGATTTGGGACCGCTTGTTTATGAAAACAAGCCCCTGGGGGGGGGGGGGGGGGGCAGTGAAGCTAATCTCTTCATGTAGTAAATGTAAGGACTTGAGCTGGTGAAAACATTTATTCCCGAACAGCATTGATCATAAAGATGGCAATCTGATTTAACAATATTATCGCCTTCAGCAGTGAAATTTGTAGAGTAGCAAAATATAATTTAACTAGAATTTGAACAATCCACAGAATCAGAATCTAATCTTTCATTCAAAGATAACACAGGTTGAGGGTGTTCGAGAATAAATTGCTGAGGAAATTATTGGGCCAGAGAAAGTTCCATAATGAGGAGCCTTATACTTTGTGTTCTTCACCAGATAGTATTAAGGGGATCAAGTCAAGGTGCCTGAAATTGGCGGGATGTGTAGCACGCATATTGATAATGACTACAAAACTTTGTAAAAATAAAAGAGAATGAGGCACTTGGTGGGAACCCAGGACTTCGTACATGGGAATATGACATTGAAGTGGATCTTCAGATAAACAGAATGTGCGGATATGAAATGGATTCAGCCGGATTAGGATAAGGTCCAGGCATTGGCTTCTGTGGATCGATAATGAATCTTAAAAACATATATTATTTGATAAGTGATTGGACACACACATCTGAGGTGCGTACAGGACGCATATGTTTTGCATTGTGAGTGCTTTATTTACTTGTATTACCGCTAAAAGCTTTTAATTAGTATTGATATGATAACGGTTCATTGCAGAACATTGCGGGAAATTAACGGTGATTAATTTTTTTAAAAAAATCAGATTCTAAAGAACAGAAATTCTAAGGTTTTTTGAACTTACCCACATATCAGTTCACGTAAATATTGAATGTCTCTTTTAATCACAAGCATAAAACGATATATGTTACTGTTTTAAATTTCAAGAGTCTTTTCCTGTTGCCGGAAGTGCTTTCTTTAGAAAAACCCGGCATGTAAATGTCTGTATAGAAATGAATCCTTTAAAACAGAGCGATTTACTGGATTTTATAAAAGGGCTGAGACTCATTTATTTCATTGTTAATGAACATTGAAACTTAAAAGCGACTGAACTGTTACTGTAGGATGCTTTGTGCGTTATCTCTGCTGGTGCTGATCCTCTCGTGTTTTTCTTCGTCCATTTATTTATCCGATGGCCTCCTTTTGTTTTTATTATCCTGTAAGGTTGTGTTCGGATGCTGTGACTGGTCCAGTGCTTTTGACGATTGAGATGTTAGGACCTGGACGGATGAAAGAAGGAACTACACACTAGAGGTATACTCGTATTTGAGTAGATATTTTCAAAATGCGACTCATTGTCCTTGGCGATTGTTCATTTGCTGACACTGATATACTGTTAGGAATTTGATAAACAGAATGCTGTATTGGAGGTATAAACTGTAATTTATTATATTCTGTAAATACAAATAATATTGAAACTGAAGAAGTGTACACAAATCTGTCGCATTAGCCGGTTTGTAGACATACATTCCAAGTCGTTACCCCCAGAATATATAACTCAAATGCTTGGCGTTATTAAACTCATCTCGGTTTCAAATAAACTCGAAAGTTAGTTTGAAAGAATTTAATCTTTTTTTGGGAAACTTGAATTAGAAAATATTTTATATTTCACGGCGATGAGTATAACGATGGCCTTCTTCAGGGTTGTTGTCCTGGGTAGTCTGGTAGATGATCGCTCTGGAAATGGAGGCAGCAAACACTTTGGTAAACTTCTTTTTTGGCAGAAATTGTAACTGAAAAAACCGAAGAGTTTCAATATCTAAAAAAAACTGTCTCGAAGTGAAGTCATATATTTTTAGGAGCAGAGACTGTACTTTGTGTATACCTGAACCAAAGGAATCCTGAAGTTCCTGCCCCTACACTCCATCCTTGTTCAAACGAAATCTCCATTAACACCGAGACATTAAAACACGACCCTGTAGGTTGCACCTTGTGTCTTTACCTTTTATCTGCCCCCCTTCTTCTGTCTTCATTACCATTGCCATAGCAATAATCCGAATTGTTGGAGCCCCCCATACACACTCGAGTCCATTGTATCCGTAGGCTTCCTCCATAGCCTTCTATATCTAAACTAACGACGTTAAAACCGAGCGAAACGCTTATGGTAATAGTTCAGTCTATGTAAGTGTAATAGCACATGAAGGAGTGATCTCAGGCGAGCTTGTAGGGAGCGTACAAGCCGGTCTGTGTGCGCTAATTACCATCCCCATCGGTGTCTAGGAAACTGACACCTAGCAACGAACTCTTTCACGGAAGACACAGTTCAAGGTCACTCTGCGTAAACAGCCATTTATACAGTAATGCCATAAATTGGGTGCAATGAGCGGGATTTTTAAACATTTAATTTGCCACACTTTTGTTTCAAAGAACGATGAGTTGACTGAGCATGTATCATGTACAGGAGCTTTAGAAATGCATATAAGATTTTTATCGAAATATCTTACCGGAAGATATCATTTAAAGGGACCCTAGTGTTGATGGAAGGGTAATACCAAGACGGACTAAATTACTCCATGGAACAGTGTGCTTCTTGATAAGCTGATGTTTGCTCAGCTAATCAAGAAATTCCTCGTTTTTATGTAACCTAAAGATTCATTTCCGTGTTCACTACAGCCCGCCAGCGGCTTGTATCCTGATCCAGATGAATCCAATCCACACCCTCACTCCCTATGTCCATAAGATCCATTTTAATATTATCCTCCCATCTACGCCTAAGTCTGATACTTAAGTGGATTTTAGAAGAGGCTGGAATGAGTGTGTACACTGGATTTATCCGTCCCAGTAGCAGACTTTTGTATGCACGGTAATGAACCTTTGGTTTCCATAAATTCAGTGTATTTCTTGTCCAGGTGAGCGAGTATAAAATTCTCAAGGTCTCTGCTCCATTATGTTAGTTATTCTAGTTAATCACCTTCGTCTCCATTTTACCTAAGAATGTAGCTTTTATTTTGTCTTTCGGGCCGATTTTCTTATTATCAGATACATTGTAATAAACAAAATACTCGTAGCTTAGGTCTGATCATTTGGAATCTTAAATGTACACGTCCACGTCTTGTGCTTTCAATATGTATCTCTTATGTACTCTTCGATACTTTGCATATACCTATTCTTTTTTGGTGAAACAACCTTGTTGAATATAATTTTGTCCCATTTTACCCTAATTTCTAAGTTTCTTTTATGATAATTTTTCGATTATACTTTGTTCATCTAGTGGTTCAATGGCCCGGTGATTGTTGTAATGATACTGATAATTTCTAAATGGCTTGTTAAAAAGATTCGTATTGGCATCGGATAGAGAAATTATGTAGAATAATGGCTACCAGTTCTTGAATATTTAGCACCGTAATTGCATGTTTGAAGATCAGTAGGTACTGCCGACAATCCGGGAACGATCCTCGGTCAATGCATTTAATATTGAGCGTTCAGTGGCACGAGAATACAAACATGCTTCGAGTATGCTAGTAACTCTCGTCGGTTGTCAGAATATAGAAGACATGACTTTACAAACTACATATTAAAATCGACTGTAAAGAAACAGGATGAGAAACTGAGGATTGGATTTTTCTCAGTTAGGATGCGGAACAGTGAGGGCTGTTATGAACGTAGAATGTACCTTCTGTCTCCATTAAGGTTACCTTTTTTGGAAAATGTCGCCGGTTCCTGTAGCGGCCTGTGGATATTAAAACGTTATAATCTATGTAATGGACGACCGGGGTTCGATCCCCGACGGGGGCAGAGGATTTTTCCTCTAGCCTCTGCGTCCAGACCGACTCTGGGGCCCACCCAGCCTCCTCTACAATGGGTACCGGGGGTCCTTTCCAGGGGGTAAAGCCGGCCGGGGCGTGAAGCTGACCACTCACCCTCATCTAGTGCCGGGGTCAAGGAAGGGAGGAGCTACACCTCCACTCCCCCTAAACGCCTACATGGCGTATAGTGGGACTAACTTTACTTTACTTTATAATCTATGTAATAGGGCTATAATCAATACAGATTTAAATATATTTTGACTTGATGATAAAATCTATAGTGTAATCGAATGACTACTGAAGTTAACATGACCTAGATGTGTTGCTCGGATGGGTTAGTTTATGGTCTAACGACACCGTAGAAGTTAATGCACAATGAGATGGTGTACTGATTATATACGATGATTTGGAGCAGAGTATAAACCAGTTTGTAATTGCTGCTGAAGGTGTAGTCGTATTCCACAACACTACTCCAGTTTTCTCTTACAAAGTTATTGTATCAAATTACATAATAATTTTACCACTTCTTATTGTGATCATCATTGTAAACATCAAGGTGATTGAATTAAGCAGGCATATCTAAGCCGGGGAGATTATACGCGTGTGGAACATAGGAAAGGTATACAGAAATTTGGCAGTAAAACTTCAAAGTAAAAGACCAGCTGGGAGATCTATGCGCAGATGGGAGGATAATATTAAAATGTATGTAATGATGTGAATGGGTGGAATAGCGTGAGATATTTCAGAATATAGTTTGTTTTCCGACTTCCGTGGACCCTCAGATTTTATAAGAACCGGGAATTTCGTGACCTATTGTGTTGCTTTCAGGAAAGATCCCACACGACATACTTTGTCATTATTATTATTAACTCTTGCTAACCGCTTAGGAGAGTAACTAAAAGGCATGAGTTTGATACCCCGTAAATCTTTCGAAAATGTTTCTCGTGGCATTTAAACGTCCCAGAGATCAGCTATTTAACTGTCTGTCCGTCTTTCCGTCCGTCTGCCTGTCGAATGTACAATGCCTTGATGGTGTCGTGCCTCGGAACGCAGTAACTTCTGTCCGTTGTACTTTCTAGTCATCACACAACAGTTTTCACCACAGTCAGATCGCATATTTAGAACAGGACTGCTCCTTTGTAATGGACTTCACGCTGCCAAGAAGTTCTCGAAGGTGGTGTGATGGGATGACTGACACGACGACAAGGGCAACTCGTGACTGTTCTCTGCTCGGTACAGTCTTAATGGCAGGTTATGCATTTCCAGAAAGTATGGCTTCGGGCACGACACGATACAGAAAACTCACTGTGTGTAGAATGGTGGAGGAAGCTGAATATAATCATTTCTGTTTCTCTGCATGCAAGGGTTTTGCTTTGCTCTGTTTATACGCTATTAGAATGGGACGTGTCGTTATACAGGATGTCCCAAAACGATGTATACTTGCATTCAAAGAATGAAATAATCACATTTTTAACAAATAAACCATTGCGTATGGCAGCATTGACACTCTGTGAATTAGCGGATTTAGTATAGGTGTTCAAAATGAGCGCCGTTAGCTTTGTGACACAGTTGACATCTTTTTGGGACAACCTGTATTACTCTGATTTTTTTTTCTTTAGAAAGTTCAAGAAATATTTCATGTATTTCTTTGAACTTTTCCTTCCAAATACGCTTACCTTACAAAGTCGCATTCTCCGTTTATTTATTTTCCTGATACTCGGCTGAACTGTGATCACATTTCTTCTGTAAAGTTCAGTAAATTTCTACCAGATTACACGGCGCAACAACACAGAAGACAGCGATCTTCATACTTTCCGCCGTGAGACTATCAAATTTCACCGACCTAAATTTGGTCAGGGTAGGTTGGTGGTTAGATTCTTTAATTAGTTTTTGTTTTACATACCAATAGATACTTTTTACCAGATGATGGCAGCTACTGTGCTCCTGAGTAAGTTAATTGTTTTGTGGGCTACACACACTGAGATACGACCCTAATATGGTTGTGCGTAATGGCTCCTTCCCACCTACCCGCGGTGTAATTCAGTTTTGCTCAGGTCTCAGATCTCTGCCCATCGTCTCATGTTACAGACCCCTTTACGCACAGCATCGTTCTGTAGATATTTTCTGATTGAAATATTCATGTTTACTAGTAGGTTCGAATCCAATTTGAATTCTAATTTACCCTCGTTTTCCAATTAGGTTTTTAAATATTATGCAAATTACTTAGCTGTCTTAGCTCCACGACAGTGTGGGGATGTTGATACCAGCAGCCTGATTCATTCAGGGAGTGATTATATACACGTTCAAGCAGCTCTTCATGAGCAGGCATTGAGTGCAATTTGTACACTTAATTACATTAATTAGACACTTTGTGGCTGCGTATGCTAGTAATAAAATCGGGAGTACCCTGTAGTGCGCATCTTCCAAATGCATTATGTACTAGTTTTAATGCTTCATTGAACCTTTTATCCAAATCTGTTGTTGAAAACTAATATTCTTATTTTTTTATAATTAATAGGGGAAGCTATTATGTTTAAATACTGTGTTAAATATTCATAAGCGTATGTAAACAGATCTGAAATCTTCGTTTGGAATTATATTTCCGTACAATGCACATTAAACGAAATTGAAGGATGGATAATTTCTGACTTTGCGTGCCTGAAGTGTGATTGGTTTTGTAACAGTAGAGTTGTGTCTGCAGTAAATTGACATCAGGATCAGTGAGGTACGAACAGTAGCCATTGAAATACGAGTTTCGTGTCTTCAGAGATAAGAGGTTCTAATGGCGGTGCAGATGTCGCTGTTTTACCTCTGGGTAGTTTTCCAGGTCTTTGGTAACAGGTGGAAACTACCTGTAAGTCTACACGATGCCGCAGGCCAAAACACCACACTCAGCGTTAGTCTCTTGTTTTTTCTTAAATGAACCTACAGCCACGTGACGTCCTCTGAGATGATTCTGTGACGCCACGTTTGCGAACCTCGTGAGTATTTGCTTTCGTTTTCTGCAGTTCATAACACCAGTTTTCTTCCCCACTGGAGTCGTGAAGTCGTTCCCACCCCCTACCCGTATTTATCTCCCTTCACAGTGCTGTAAACTTCTTTCCTAAAGCTCTTTCTTTACAAATGTTCTTTTGTAGTTTGGACCACTCTCGCCTTCAGTATCAAAATTATCATTGTACGCCATTCTACAAATGGTTAGACATGCTTTTAACGCTGTAAAAATACTCGTAATTCTTCTGGAAGGCTCGGAAAAATAAAATTAATGAGGATAATTTAGGTAATAGCTTGCCGAGTTGATGTTCTGTTCTATTGTGTATCTCGACTAATATATGATGCTGTATTTTTTGTTCCTTCTCAGAACTTAGAAACAGAAATATTTTTGCTGAATAATGTTATCTCTATATTTAGTACTTTGTTCGGGAGGTTCCTGGTTCAAATGTTCTGAATACCGGTTATCTCTACTGAAGTTTTTCATAGCTTTTCTACGTCCCTCAACGCAATTCCTGGGATAGTACCTTAATTCATTAATATTCGATGCTGTGTAGTCTGAGCTATGAACAGCATCGTTAAATAAATCGTAGTTAAATAACGTATCGATAAATATTTAAAATAAACATTGTAGATCATTATAGAATTATCACGTCATATGTTAAACATTGAACGTTTTATTACAAAATCTTTTAAAAGTTCGATTTGATCTTCATGTAAAGTTATTATGAATTATATAAATCATAAATAAATTTGTCTTTTAAATTTATTGTGCACCACCAATTCCAAATTTAATTTAAATTCGTTTAGTATTTTCGGAGATGAAATATACGATACGATCTCCCATTTGCCCAAAAATTTCGTGCAAAGAACGCATAAAAATAAGATAAAGTATACGTAATTTCGACTCGATTTCTGCTGTTTGTTTGTACTTTTGTACTTCTCCTAAAGCAGAGGACTTGCGTCTGCCTTTGTACTTTGCGTCTAATTTCTCAGTTAAGTTGTGGGGTTTTTAGTACTAAGATTTCATTCCAGGAATTACAGTTTATACATTTAATTAAGCTGTATAAAGCATATGAATTAGAGTTGTTACCTCTTACGTAAATACGTGTACTTAACCCGCTTATATTTCACTTCTCTTCACCGACTATACTAAGTAGATATTACACTGTAGAATGAATTTCTTCTTGTGTAAAATACGCAATTCCATCAAACGTTTTATGAATACGTAACTCACCTATGTTCTGCTGATTTTATAACATGAAAGGCATTCCTGTTGCGGCATAAAGGACCATACAATAACATCACATAATTCTGAGGCATTTAGACTCTCGAAACTTAAGGATCATAATGAAGGAACGAATTAGACTGACTGTAAAGCGACAGATTGTGTTAGGTTAGGTCTATATGAAGACACGTAAGCTTGCAGGCGCAAAATCAGAAATATGAAATCGTTTTGGGGCAGCAGTTAAATGATACGTAACTGCAACTGTCGATCTACTTCTGTAGGTTTATTTTTCAATCAGTTCGTTGTTATACTTATACAAACTGACATTCCTATTATTTTCTTTATTAGACTAACAAAAATTGGTGTATAGGCTATGTTATGGGCTACAGAACCGGGGTTCGACACCTAGCAGGACAGGTTCTTCTCTTTCCTATAATTGAACCAATCCAGTTTCTTATCTAGTGTGTGTACTGACTGGGCTTTGTTCTTCGGCAGTAAAGCTGCCGGGACGTGCAGACCACTCACCTCCTTATAGTGCCGAGGTAAGAATGCATGGTGGTATGCCTCCACTCCACCATACGTCTGCATGGCATCTTTATTTTTAACATGAAACTTCATGATTTTGACTACATCGATTACCTTTCCAAGAAATTGAGGCAAAAGTAAAGAAGGGTTTTATTTTTTATTTGTAGTGTTCTGTCTGACGACAGGTCCATATATTATGAACAGGATCCTTCCAACCTCTTCAGGTTGTCAGGGACCTGCTCATACATATATACATTCTTGGCAGAGATGATCAGAAGTGGTTTGCCATTGCCTTCTTCTGTGTGTGAGTGGAGTAATTGTTGGGATGCCACGGAGAAACCGGGGAAGCCCCCGGAGGAAAACTCCGTGATGCCTAGACCACGGCCTTTCCCAACACAAGTTATAAATTTGAGCACCACCGGGAATTGAACCCGGGACCCCAGGCTTACAAGGCTAGTGTTCTGACCGCTAGACCACCGTAAGGTAAAGAAGGGTAATAAAAGATAACAGAATAAGAAGGAGTGAATGTTTGACCTAGAAAGGAAGACAGTTATAGGAAGAAGTAAATAAAGGAAAGAATGAAAGAACAGAATAGTCGAATTGCGCCGACAGCCCTACAAGTAAAATCTGTCTAGCAGAAAGCGACTCGTGTAAACAAACTGGTTCAGTGTCCATTGCTTTTGTGATGAAAGAAAGATGTCTGGCATCACGGTCGATAGGATCTCGTGTCTTACGCACTGGTAGAAGCTGACAAGATGGCCGGTCTCTGTAGATAGTTGACCTGAGGCACCATCTTTACTGAGAAGAACGTAAAAGGTATATAATTTTGAGCGTGTTAACGAGAGTGAAGAGGGCGGGCGGGAAATCGACAAACACTGGAAATACACTTGTTGGCCAGCTGGATGGTCTCCCACCATCTTGTAAGGAACAAAGTATTCTCTTGGACAGCTATCGGTCTCCCACCATTTTGCAAGTAACAAGCGGACCTGAGATTCGGATTTAGAAAACCACTGATGCTAGAGGGTTTCATGATTAGAGGTTTAGTTCCCGAAAAGCAGTGTTTATACCAGAGAGTCTGAATTCATTTCAAGACGAGCGTTGTCATTTCTTTCTTCTACGAAAATACCACATGTTTAAGGAACAGAGTCATTAAACTGGAATTTTTTCACGTCAGAGGCTGGGTTAGTAATCGATTACGTACTGAAATTCTATAACAGGGATTACGGGGAGGAAGGAATCATAACCGAGGCTTTTTTTTGAATTGTCCAAATTTGGATACTGATTTATTGACAAGCACCTCTACGCTTTTATTGAACATCATGGCAATAATCAGTAATTCCTTGTATTCGCGAGGCACTAAGTTTGAATTTCGGATCGAACACGAAACATCGTTAGGAACACTTTTTGTTTTCGTTAGCATTAACAGATGTAATTATGGTTCATATGTAAATCGCCTTTCTGTTGAAGTAATTTTTTTTATGATTGTGTACGAGTTGTAGAAACTCTGTCTTTTAAGTTTCTAGCTTAGGAAGAATTCTTGATATGTGATTAAGTACGCAGGAATTGTATGCTCTTGCTGTACTATAAAGTTAAGCAACTGAAAAATTGTTAACTGCTAAGCGAAGAGTTAAACTGTCTGACCTGTGTTTAGAAAATAAATACGTTTCCTTAACTGTCTGTTATACATCGAATGTCCGCATAGCGTAGACACGTGTTTACACCTTAACAAGTCTAACTAATCACTAAACTGCTAGCCTGATAATAGAACATGTCGACCAACAAACTACAAACCTAACAAACAAATAACCAACGTAAGTCACTAACTCCATCGAGCAGTAGATATTTGTAAACCGGTCAAGAAATCCCGAAGATAAAGATTCTCATGGTTGTAATGTTACTTGGGGACTTCTGACTTGTGACGCCATATAGTCATGTAGGTGGTTACCTAACATTTCGGAGGAACGTGTCTTCCCCATAGTCAGGGTTGATCCAATTCCATGAATGGTAAATCTTATAAAAATCATAATAATTTCTCTTAGGCATTTGGTAGGACTCCTTGGGCAGGAGGTCGACTATCGCAAGGTTTCCATCTATACAGGACAGTACAGTACAAAGAGACAGGCCTACTTCCATTACTAAGCTGGATTTGAAATCGCGACCCCAGTTTTTGCGCGGTCCCAAACCGTAGGCGCTTTATTTGGTTATTTTGAGTTGATTGTACTTTTAGGTCGCTAGATAACAGTACTTTACGAAAGATATCTCTTTAGTAGCATTACGAAGAAGAATTAAAAATGTTCAATTAATATTTGAATGATATAACGCCCGATATGTATAGTACATTCAGTTTATATTCCTATTAAATTAAAAGTTCTGTAATGCTGCATGTGACATTGAACCTAATCTGTCTCTTAGGGCGGTGTAAGTTATTTGAAACCGACTGTAGAATGTCTATAAACCTGGTACGTGCCTCCGCATGTATTGCAGGATTTATAATGCTTGTTTTACCGCCATTAAGTAAGGTGGAATACAAATTAAAATATGACATCTCGTAGTTGTGCTGCTTTCAAATGAGGAGGAGTTTATAATAGTAGCCGGCCGCCATGTCATACAAGGCGGCCCTGACATCGGCATTTTAATAATTTACATTGCTACATGGGCGCACCGAGTTTGAGTTTTTGTGTAGTGTCAAATAACATGGCGATCTAAGTTTTAATAACATAGAATTGGTAGATATACAGAGCGAAACTATGCACTGCTCTCACTTAAAGATGGCGGTTAACTTTTTACTTATAATCTGCAGATTTCACTTCGATATCCTCTTGTTTCCTTCACCGGTTGTTCGGAAATGTGTTCCCAGTGGCAAAGAAAAAAGGATAAAGAAATATAACAATGAAATGGTGACGCAGATAGCCATGTTGTTTTTGCTGTTATAACTACCTCCATGGATCACATGTTCCTTTTTTGGGAGCATGGAGGTGATGAGGAACTCATACAGAATTGTGGTCGGAAAGTTTAAACATAATAAATTACTTGGGAGATGTGGGAAGATATTATTAAAATGTGATATGAAGAACCAGACTGGATTCATTGGGAACGAGACTGTCAGTTACCTTCGGATTTTTATATTAATTAGTCTCCATACTCAAACCTCTGTGCTTAAGGGATGTTTTCAAATGCTATATATACAAAGTTTGTAAAGTTTTATGCAGTTAGTTACAATTTGAAATTATTGTTACAACGACCTTCGTTTCAAGATATATACAGTGTCCCAAAAATATGTATACACAAATTCAGTGAGCGAAATAAATACGTTTTAATAAACTAAACCATGGCATACGTAAGCATTGGCAGTTCGTGAATTAACAAATCCATTGTAGGTTCTTAAAATGACCACCGTTAGCTTCATGGCGCAGTTGGCAGCGGTGAGCAACTGAATGCCAACCGGCCAAAAAGTGTTATAATGTGTGTAGATTTTTTTTGCACGTCTGTATATCGTGTGTGTGTGTGTGCATCATGAATTTAATATTACGTAATGTCAGTAAGAAGTTCCAAAACGGAAGCCGTGAGGTGCTAACCTCAGTGTGTACAACGTGGAAACATGGTACGAAAAAGTCAAACAGCTGATAGGCTACACATGGCCTTAGTGCATTGACTTCTGTACTTGCTTTTTGTGATTTGGCACCCGGCCACATATCTGTAGGTTTAAGTCCTTGTAAACCGGGCAAAGTGCTGTTAGCACAGATTACGAAGCTGCCGGCAATTAAAGACGGAACTCACAAACAATGACATCCTGGCATTAATTGTTCAGTCAAGTTGTAAAAGTATTTTGTTTTTCTGCCGTGGTTTCAAAACAGATCTGGTTAATATAAAAGAGGTCTTCAACCTTCAATATCTATGTATATCTTCCGACATTTTTGTAGTAGTATTAGTGGTAGTAAGTTGTCCCTGTGCTTAAGCAACTCATCATTAGTATGGGAGAGTGGACGTAAAATTCCAAGGTTCGTCTGGCCCAAATATGAGGTCTTGTGGCGCGTCGCTACGAATGGTGTCACAACGCTCGGCGTCGGATGTCGTTTGTCGCTTTCGGTGGTAACCGACTGCTCACCTGCTGTGAATGTGGTAACCCCTGAAGGCGTCTCTGAGATAGACTTAGGTTTATATTTGCCAAGGAGGCCGTCTGTTGTGCTCCTTGTAAAGTGTCTCGACGCTTGGTGTAGTTTTCCGCCGTCCTTTGTAGTGGCATGCTCTAAATGTGTCGATTTGTGTGGGTGTTGGCTTTCAGACTTCTTGTTCACTTGTTAATCTTGAGAGATATGCCGTTCCCCTCAGCTTTCTAGTAGCTGTGTACTAAACTTCCTTCCCCCGTACTTTAATATGGTTGAATCTGCAGTCGTTTTGTCATAGCCAGATGTTCCGGTGGATTCCCTTGTCTTGTAAGCCTTCTTATAGATGCGTTACTGTTTCGCGTTGGGTTTTGATGATGTAAACATCCGAGGCGACGTTTTCTGCGTATAGATGTCCCCATCACATGGGCCGTCAGGTTGTGAATATTGCATTGCCGTTATCATCAGGAAGCTGGGCGTGCTGAGACTGCAGACAAACTCCTATGCTGACACTCTGCATTATGTTACAGTACAGACACTTTATGATATCGATTATTCTATTCCGAGGAGACTTTTCAGTTGCTTCTTAGTTTAAAAATTGTTACCATTTGTATAATACAAACTCTTTACCTAATGTTGTTGCAGGCATAAAAATATAAAAGCTGAAGATGAGTGGTACATACAGAAAACACGAATGGAAGCTACAAGTTAATAAGTAACAAACATGTGTTTAGAATACTAAAGGGGAAATGGTCACTTACAAAGAATTAGTCATAAATTAACTCCATTATGGAGGATCTTTCTTCAAAAGTTTTTAGTTTTCTAAGTGCAGAGTAAATCCCTCTCACCCAGGAGTTAGTGTCGGGTACCAAATTTTATCATAATCGTTGCTGTTTCGGACATATAAGTAGGCACTTGGAAGCTGTTGTAGCCAAGCTCTGTCACAGTCCTGCAAGAATCTCCTAATATGTATGAATTATGAGAGACAGTCTTAATAGTGCCGCATAACATTTTGTCTTTATTATTTGTAACCATAAGCTCACCCCTTCTCTTCCCATTGCTTCTATTACGAAGTCGAAACACGAGGGATGACAAAGAAGGATTATATTATACATAGTGTTAGCTGGACGCCCTAGAACAATCTAGTCCAGATCTAGATAAAAGGCTTGGGGAAGGCCAATGCTTACCTCTGTCGTATTAAGGAGGAACGTGGGCAGAAACGTAATGAAATATTTGCGGCTTCAGGGATGCGAGGACTTCTGCTTTATTTCTATCACGGTTGCCGTGGTTATTGCCGTCGTCACAGACTCACACACCTCCTCACTCGTATAAGTTATATATTTTATTAGCAAGCTTCCACTAAGTGCCCTTAATAGCCCCTGCTCCGTCTGCAACCCCCGCAACTAGTTATGAGTGACGACCAGTGACCAGAATCCCAGATGGTGAAGAAGTGATTGTTTGCAGAGGGGAAGATTCTTTCAGAAAAACTTCGGTCTTATATCAGCCTTGTCCAAACTGTTTTGATGTTCGTGGTTTCTTGGAGAGGGGGTGTTGGGGGGAGAATATATTGGTTCTTGGCAATGTTGGTCTTGGGTCTGAATTATGGGAAGACTGAAGTAATTAACTTCATGTCTTGTGCGTGGAGTTCTTTATTTGAAACTGAGGTGACTATTCTGAAGATGAAGGGGAAAACCAAAAGTCGAAAGGAAATCACTGAAGTCTTCATCTTCATTTTATTCTTCGACTGTGTATAGATTTGTTATGGTACTAGCAACAATAAACAGAACATTGTTTAATATGGGCGTGGCTCTTAGTATAAGAGGAAAAGTTGGTGTTTGAAAAAATAACCCTGAGCAGAATTTTTGAACTTAAGAGAGAGAAATAAAGTACGCCTAGGTAGGATTTGATATTCATACGGCGGTTAATGTGGTGATGGCTGTCTTATGGCAGCAAGGACCTCCGAAACATCGGTAAAATACTAGATTACACTGCGCTGCAACCCGGAAGGCAGCCTTGAAAGTTCACCTAATGACTAATAGTCGCTCAGGTAGTCACATGTTTTGCTTTATGCGTTATTCGAAGGATTTTATCATATTATTCGAATTGTGTTAAAGGTTAAAGCACTCGATGCTTAATTAAGCACCACTACATTAAGACGTGTGTGGGAATGAAAATATAGCTCTATGTATTCTAAACATCGGCACTAGATACAGGTGAGTGGTTATCTTCACGCCCCGGCCGCTTTATCCTCGGCGAAAGAGCCCCGGTATTCGTTGAACGGTAAGTTACATGGACCGCAGAGCTGGTCTGGACGCGAATACGAGAGAGAAGTTTGTGCCTCTGACGGAAATCGATCCCCGGTTATCGCTCTCAAAGTTGCTCAATACATGCTCGTATAATTTGAATTCTCAGGCTGGCGAAACTGATGCTAAATTATTACCGCCATTACATGCTTTGCAGTTTATTTTTTGTCAATGTTCCTGGTTCTGGAATTTAAAGGCACTTTTTATAGCAGTGGCTGGCGGCTTGGAGAAGTAAGACTAGAGTCTACATTTCTTATAAATCATGGATTTTATTAACTTTGTGAGACTGTTTCATTTCATTCATTGCAAGACATGAGTAGAGTTTTAGCAACTTATTTGAGCTGTTAAGTATTTATTGAAAGCTGCGGTATGTTGACTCGAAACATAACAATAAAACAATGGTCTCTAAAAAGAGTGTGTTTGACATACACTGACTATCGGTCGGTATAGAGTGGCAGTCTTACGTCAAGTTGGGGGAGCGTGGACTTTGTAATCAGGGCTCGGCACTAAAATTTTCTCGATTTTCATGTCCTTAACATCAACACTGCACCATTGTATCTGGTTCGAATCTGGACCGTTGTACCTGCTACCCTGGTTCAGACTGATGTTCCAGTATCTCTCCATGTTAATGCGGGAATAGTACCTTATAATAGGGCACGACCACTTCCAAATACTTAACTCCTCATCATTTATGGCCGTCCTATTTTATACATGCTTTAAAATACACATAGCTGAGATACCGTTATTAAATAATTTAAGGATCATTCAACGTACGTACTTGTCATAGTTCGTATCCTTGTCTGTAGTAACTGATCTGTCATTGCTTACAGAAACCGAGGAAAAAAGTATGTAGGATTAGTATTTATTTACTCTTTTATGGGAGTATTTTGAAAGACAGTCAGTCTAGTAATTTCAATTAAGATTCAAGACCGATAAGTGCATCCGTACTGGACCAGAACATTGTATTTGTTTTTATTCTTTCTGAAGTTCTTTGATCTCCAGTCTTGCTTCTGATCGACAGGGGATTGCTGATAAAAGTTTGGAAACCGTTGGTTTGCTCTGTACTCTCAGCAGTGAGAGATCATAACAACTGACAGTGGAGAGACCGCGCATTGCTACCTTCTGTGAAATCATCACATGACATAGAGACTATTTAGTATGCAGAAAATATGCAAAAACAAAACATTTCGTTATAAATTCCTTTGTGGTTTAGTGTATGCTGTAAATGTCAACAGAACAAGAAGAAAGAGTTTTTATTATCCTAAATGTGCTAACGATATGAGACTAGTAGACTTGGTAATGTGGCTCCAGTAACATCCTCACTGCTTTCAACTGGATGTAATACTACTAAGAACTCATCCATATAATCTGAAAATAGATGTCACCACTGAAGGAATATTCTGGATTATGGATTTTACGACGCTGTCTCTCCCATCCTTGTCACCCTCTGATATTTCCGACGATATTCGCTGTGTCCGGTACAGGCATTTGAATTCCGATTTACTTTCCAGTTTCATCAAATGCAAGTCAGTAGAGACCAGTCCGTTCGTTCCTTATAGCAGTCGTGTGCAGGCCGCGGGCCTCGGGCCGCACGTTGTCCAAGTGAAACCCAATGGATATTTTCATTATAAGAAAACTTAAATTGTTCGTATTTACAAATCTCCAGATGTTAAGGTGTTGCTGTAAAGTAAGCAGTGTCCAGCTTCTCTTAGTGTACAAATGTTCTTCTTCGTCTTCTATTACTACTTCAGTCCATTGCTTATGCCATCTCCTCTTCCCGTCTAATATTTGTATGTCTCCATCTTCTGTGTCGTCCTGTATCTTTTTATTCAACCACGGTTTTATTTAAAGGCTGGTAATGAAATACAAATTTCGTTAATTTTTCCGGAACATCTCTTCCGTTGTGTTCTGTATTCTATAATTCTTTCATGGAAAGAAAGCATATTTTACTGTTCTTGCATCTTTATTCTACATTTTATCTGTTCTCGTGCGGCCCTTCACACTTCATAAATACCTCGTCTCTTCTATCTGAATTCTACTTTTATTTTCAAACTCCGAATAAGACATTTTTCAAAGTTAAGATACGAAATGTTCTTATTGCAATTAGAAAAAAATAACAGCACGCATTTCTCGAGGTAGATAAAACCTATGTATACTACCTTCTGCCTAAGATCACTTTGGTTTGAGCCCTGCTATCCTGTTATTTTCTCCATTCCATCTGCACAAAAACGAATCAGTGGAGAGCAATGTCAGGTGTAGCCCAATATTATGGATTTACAAGGCTCCGGGCCGCCTTGCTGCCCTCGAGGGCACAGTTTGTCCACACGATCGTCTTATGTGACTGTGAAATACTGCTTTAAAAAAACAAAGGAAGGAATTCTAGGTGGAGTAAAGTTGTCTGGCGACAAATAATTGTACGGTATGGAGTGTGTGTAATAATGGTGCAGTCTCTTCGAATTCCTCGAGCCAGTTTTTCGAAAAATTGATCAGCACGTTTGGTCAAAGACTCTCAGAGAAACTATCTGCTTCTCATGAAAGGTTCTCCGCCTTGGAAACATGTGACATTTGGAGACATTTATTAGTGGCACTGAAAGTTATTCCTCGGAGTGCCTCCGATACGCATCACTCTGTGTTCGATATACAATACAAGTAAAAGGCAAATTGGTTAAGTAGTGACTTTATATTTCATTGTAATGAGGGGGTCACTGAAAAACAGGAGAGTCGATCTGTGGAAACAGATTGTTAATAATGTAAAATACTTAAGGTGAATGACACGCAGTGTCCAGGTATATAAACGAATAATGAAACAAGAATTCAAATTATTCAGCTGTTAATATTGTGCTAGTTTGCCATCGTGAAAACAAATTTTATGAGTATAATCATGATGACTGAAAAAATTAAACCGGACTTATCGTTTTTAATCTGAAAGTTCTTATAACCATTAAGAATTCAGTAAGTATCAAAAAGAAAACAATGATTCCTCTTTGCAAAGATAAATTGGTTATTGCTGTTTATGGAATTAATTCCTATTTGCACCGACAACCATATGAGACCCATGAATACAGTCTGTGCAAAAAATACAGAGTTATTGACTTTTGTAACAGATGGTTAGGACAGTGCTTTAAATGGTTAAACGACGATTGGTGACTGATTTTGGGAAAAGCTTACGAAATATAAAGTGGATAGCATAGGACAAATAGATTTGTTACACGGTGCCTTCAGACAGCTCTTCGCCAGAGGGCGTGGAGTTGACTCTTATAGCCTTGAAGGTGTTCCCTTTTCGGTACCGAACGTTCTGAATATTAATGCACAGCGTATGAAGTGTTCGTACATAGTTTAAAAACAATAAATTTGAAAACTTGGGACAACAGATATTTAAATTTTTGTCTAAAATGTGGATGCAAACAAAATAAGCTGTTAAGTGGGGCCACACAGAACTTTCCCGAACGCGGAGGTTACGCCCCTCTAAACCCCTAAGGTAAATTGTGGGCCATGTGAACCCCAGCTGCCACCATTCTTCAAAGTCTGATACAAAATAGGCCCAAGTTTCGGTCGAACCACATGCCCCTTCTGAGTATTAAGTTAGGACATTTTCAGGTCATATGCCACGCATATGAAACCCGTTTGCCATTTTAGTTGGAAACAAAACAAGAAGAGCCAAGTAAAGACACCCGCCTAGATGGGAGGATAATATTAAAATAGATCTTAAATAAAAATCGCGTGGGTTAAATTCAGCCTGTTCAGGATAGGATTGAGTGGTCCTTGGTGAATGCAGTATTGAACTTTGGGGCTCCACAAAGACAGGGAACGGAGTCGACTTGTCACATTTTATTTCTCGATATTTTTTGCACCGATAGTAGTTGTAACCAGTTAGGTTATGGACCGGTCGCTTAGATTTCCACCTGATCTCTCTCTCTCTCTCTCTTTCTTTTTACACTCTCATAGAAGTGAAACTGGTTCTCGAAACTTGTGTCAGTATGGCTTGATCTTATCGAACGTACGCACGTGTCTGAAAGTTCTGTCTTTATTTCATAGCTTCATGACTTGTTTGTACCGAATTGGTACAATAAATAGAGCAGTGTTGGAAATGTCATCACCTGAACTTTCCTTCTCCGTGTTTTGTTTCGACCGATTCCATTTTCAGTTTCTTCCTTTCTGTTTTTATAAAAATTAGAGGACTTGTGTTTGCAGTTAACATTTTTAACTTTTGAGATAAGGCGCTGCGTAAGTGCCCTGTAGAGACACTTGATTGTCAGTCAACACATTAAGACACCATACCATGTAAAGCGCCTAAAACATGTGACATTTCCCGTCACTCTATTCTTCAAAGCCGTTTTTATCCTCGGTGTAATATTATTCAAACTGTATCTCATAACAGAACCACCCACTTGTTTTTATTAGCAGGTACTGCCCTTAGACTTCATTTGTTTTAAATCTTGTTACTTTGCTCGTTACGTTCAGTAAACGATTATTTCTTATTACCAATCTTCTTATTCCAGTTCAGCTACCCTTTTCGTTTAGTGTCTATTTCCAAATCTTAATCTTGTTTTCGTTTGTAATATTTAGTTTAACACCCTTTAAGAAATAATGAAAATTACCCTGCACAAAGCTAACAATAAAATGTAGCAGTTGTTCTGAGTAACTTAATTCTCTGACAGTAATTCAAAACCTTGTTACTCTATTACATGGCAGCAGAAAGTAGGATTTAATTAAGACTTTTCGAAGTAAAGTGGACCAAGTTACAAACCTAATTATTGTATCCACTTAAAGTCGTAACTTTATACTACGAGAATTAATACTAACGAGTATTAAATGCATTCGTCTTTGGCCTGATGGGAAGATTTCGAATATTTGTGCCTTTGGTACAAAGTTCCGGTTTGTAAGAAAACCAGTCAATAGTTCAGTTAATACTAATAAATAATGTGTAGTTCTAATGAAATGCCTACTTGAAGAAGCTTTCAGGATAGACAGCGAAACGACTTTCAAAGCGATTATTTGAAACCTTTTATTGATTTAATGGAATCGTGATGATTTGATTTCGTGTGCCATTGTTGTCTTGAGCTTCAGCTGTATCATATGAACCCAATATTGTAGTCTCGTAATATTGAATTTCTCTAGGCGTTCACCCGTAACTCGGATTGTTGGTGCTGCAAGTGGAACGAAAAGAATGAGACCTTCTTTTGTTACCGACTAAGTTCTGCTGACCTAACGGCAATTCTAAATACTGCAAAATCTAAGAAAGAAAGAAAGACTTTTTTAAATCAAAACCTACTTGTCTTTATTAAAAACAAAAGAGACTTTAGAAGCCCGTAACACTAACAATCGATAATTTTAGGGACAAAGAAAATATCTGTGCAATGTAGTCAATATACGCTCATATCTGCATTGCCCTCTAAAGGAGAAGGAAAGTTTTGAATTCAGATCGTTAATATAAATAATACATTTTTCTACAGGACAACTTACGCTTTGCTTGAACCATAACTTATTTTTTAGGAGATACCCTCTCATTCCAAAGACCCAACAAATTCATTATTTTCTACCTGAACGAAATTATATGACTATGGGGAAAACCCTTGCTAATCTCGACCCCACAAACCTGTAGGAACAGTTATCCTCGACGTAAAATACAACACGTCCATATCAGGATTGACCTAATGTTGCCGTGTTGTTGCTCAGGCAATTAAAAAATGTTTCACTTTTACGAAACTTCAAAGTTCGCTACCGCGTTCATAAAAGCTCGCTATTGGAACGCTTTCCACTTCACATCTTCATGAAATTTCCTCTACAATCTCTTGCAACGGTGTCACGTCCATGCGTGCTTCATGTTCTGCCCATCGCACACTGCTTGATTAATCGCCCTAACGAAATGCGTTTTGTTTCCAAACAGCTTCTTTGTTCCAAGTGCCTTTTACCCCTGTGTGACAATCTGCGCTCCTACCGACAGCAGCTTTAAAACTTTTCGCTGTTAATAATACTCGTAACGTTGAACATGGTGATATCACTTTGTTACCGCTTATAATGTGTTGAATATGACTGTAAAATGGTTTAGGTCATACTATTACCATCATGAGAAGGGAAGGTCAGGTAGGGTTTTGGAGGGTAGTAAATGTTTATGGGTCATAGGGCTGAATGAACAGCCAGCCACTTGTTGCGTTCCTTACTGCCTGGCGCAGATATTCAAACGGTGACATGTGCAACTTTACGTCCTTTTTGCATCCTTGCCGAATTTTTAACCTGACTGCTTCGTATTCGGGAGATCTCTTTATCATTTCTAGGTTTGGTGACTTGCTATCCTGACCGTGGGTTTTCGTGCTTTACTCAGCCCTCCAGGATTATAATTTAAATCAGGCCACGACCGCTTCCATGTACTTCCAAATAATTCGTTGATCGTCCTACAATTCGATGCTATGTTACCATGTGGGGCATTGTTAGTCATCCGAAGTTATTGTTGCGCTGAGAGTGTTTCCAACAGTGGTCTCAGGCCATGGTTACACTAATGGGATCTGGGGTAATTGTTGCACAAAATTGTGTTTGAAGAACGCCCTTGGTTCCAATTGTTGTGCAACAGGTCGTGTGGGTTGCCTGCGTCCTAGGGAAACCCCCGATAGACAGGGCCTGTCTAATCAATCCGTGATGATGGATACAGATCGTCTCCGAAACGTTGGAAACGAAATCTGTGTAGACACGGCTGTTCGCCCGAAGAAACTTCAAATCAATGTATATAGATAAGTACTGTACTAACTTTAAAACAGTTACCCGCATAATACGGAGACTTCGATTTTTTGTATCTTAATTTCATCAGCTCCATCATGCCCTCAACCACATGTCAGTTATTCTTACCACAGACAATGGCGTTATGTGATATTGTTTTTGGTACAGCAGTTTACTTTGTTACTTATGCCTTGTGTTGTTGTTGGTATTATTATTATTACCCCAGAATCCGATTCCGTTATCCTTGTCTCTGGAACGAATTGTTGTCATTTAGGCCCGCCCTCAACTTGTTCGACGTCCGATCCTGGTAGTTTGCCACCACGTCTGAACCTTCTGTCGTTGTCGCAGGTTCATGTATACTTCTCCGCGCTCCCGGAGGACAAGGTACCGTACGTGAACTCGGTGGGGGAGCGGTACCGAGTACGACAACTGTTGCACCAACTGCCACCCCACGACAACGAGGTGCGCTACTGCCACAGCCTGTCCGACGAGGAGCGTAAAGAACTTCGACTCTTCTCCGCTCAGAGGAAACGAGAGGCTCTGGGTCGCGGCTCCGTCCGGCAGCTGCCGGCTCAAATGACGTGCGATGCGGTAAGTACAGGAACTCCGCCCTTACTTAAGTAAGCACGAAGCTAATCAGACTGTAGTCTGACCTCTTGTGTGTGGTTGGAAGAGAATTCCGATTCCATCCTCACATCAAAAGCCTGCACGGTGTGATACGGGCTCAGTGCACATTAGTGAGTTCCAATAGTGACCTCTCTTCCAGTTGCTGCTCAACAGTGACCCCGTAGGAAGAGCGCGACAGATAGACATGGAAGGCCCGGCCCGTAAGGTGTTTTTCGCTCAGAGCGTGAACAACTCCGAATATTCTAGAAATTAGGAGTAAAAACTATTTTAAAGCGACCTCACTTTTGTGACAGATAAAAGTAGTCTTTATCAGTGGATGGTTTTTTTAAAAACACACACGTCTAAGAGTTAATTACTTCAAACAACTATTTAATTCCACCGTAGCAAATTGAAAGGATTAAGTAGGGTCCTGTATTTGCTTTGCTGTGTCGGTTGGGGGGGGGGGGGGGTTATTTGAGTTTCCATGCCATGAAGACAAAGAGCGGGGTGAGATCCCTCACTCAAGTCCTTGGAGTTAATAAAGCTTCTTGAATGTTGCTTAAAGCTCATTCGTTTAAGACGAAGTGGTTTCGAACCTACAGGTTAATTCAAGTGGAATCTTCTTGAAGCGCACTTTCCCTACACGACCACCTCCCCACCTGATTATAGTCACAGGCAGGCGAAATTTTTCTCCGGTAACGGCGTATTTCACGAGATTTTGTGCAGATCGGCAGTGCTTAAACAGCCTAACGCTTGAAATTAAAAACAAGAAACCCATGAATGCAAATAGAGTAGTGAGGACCGAACTAGAACTACAAAATCTTGGTTTCTGTGCAGTTTCCCGTTGATGTTTCAGAAATTAACAGTGAAGAAACACATCAATTATACTCATCTGTCTCCGAGGAGCAGAGTCTCTGAGAAGCTGATAATACGTTCAGCTAGTGAGCTAATCGCCTGTATTTTATGCAACACGAATATTTAATATCGTATCCATAACAGCCTGCCACACGAGTTAGATAAATCTAATGCACATCCTCCGCTCTACAAATCTACTTTAATATTATCTTCCCATCTACTGCTGTGTCTCCCGAGTGGTCCCCTCCCTTCAGGCTTTCCAACCAGATTTTTGAACGCACTTATAATCTTCCCACGCGCGCTGTATGTTTCGCCCATCCAATTTTCCTTGCTTTGAGAATCCTAATAATATTTGTTGAAGAGTAAACATTATAAAGCTCCTCATTATGAAACTTTCTCCAGCATCCTGTCACGCCATCTCTCTAAGGTCATATATCATCCTCAGCACCCCTGTATCAAACATCTCCAGTCTATGTTCTTCCCTTATTCTTCATCTAATAATATTAGAATGATAAGTATACGTCGAGGAAAGGGGACAAACCAGGAAGTCGTGGTCGGGAAACCAAAACGTAAGAGAGCACTTGGGAGACCTAGGCAAAGATAGAAGGTTAATATTTTAAATAGCTCGTAGAGGAAACGGTCATGACTATGTTTAATTAGTTAAGGAGATCCAGTGACCGTCTTTTATGAATGAGGTGTTTATTTTGTTAGTTCGAAAGAAGCACGGATTTTTGTGAGTTGATTAAATGTCATATTTTCATGAATGAATTAATTCCTTTCAGCATCTTCTAATAGAACAAGAGGGACATTTGGTTTCTTTAGATATGAGTATTTGATGGCATTGATGGTTTCTAAATGGTAAGAGACAGTGAAGAAAAATTCTTTTAAAGTATTATGTTAAAGAAATTTCTTACTGGAGTAAACAGGTTTGTAAGATCATATGCTAATTTATCTCCTTACCCCACAAAACTGTATCCGGTATTATTGGCGGAGCTCAGGAGACATGCTTCCAAATTAGTGAACAAAATGGTCGCACTCAAAATTATTTGTTGTCAGGACTTTTTCCATCGTCTGTTTTTACAGAGACTAGCTCCTTCTAAGGGACCCAACAGAGTAGACAGACAGAACCAGCCTCCGAAATGTCGTGAATTTTAAAAAACAGACGATGTAAAAAGTCCTGACAACAAATAATTTTGAGTGTAAACTACCGTCGTCAAAACCCTTTAGAATTGAAAATGGTCGCAGTTTATCATCCGCCCTTCTTGCAACACAGATCTTTCTGGAACATCAAACTGCGAAGAAGTGGCCATGAATATTTATACGAACCATTAGTATAGAGAAGTAACGATTACAGTAATAAGTAACTACTAGGTCCCCTGAGAAGGAAATTAGTTTTTGTCATTTTAATATCTTCTTGTCGCTTCCGGACCTTGTCAGATTAGTGTGAATAGTACAGAAAGTGGAAGGGTAAAATTGTAGAGTTTACAATTTTCAAGAGGGGTAGATAAAATCAGGATAAAGATAGAGATTTAAATGTACTATAAAAACAAAGGAGTTTGTTACGTTTACTACGTCCATTAACATCTGACAATCGAAGCTGAGTGCCGTTACCATGGTAACAGGAGCATTTATAGCACTGAACCTGAAAACGTCCCTCAACTCACATGTCATGGGCATCGTAAAGGATTCCCAGTGGAGAGAATTAACATTATGCGCAGACAGATGGAGAAAGCGGGAGGTTAGAAGGGAGGGAGAGAGTTTTTGAATCTTAATTTCCTTCTTCACAAAGTTTCCCTTTTCAAGTCTTTATCTCTTACGCTAGGTTTCATTTTTGCTACTCAAGAGCTACAGAGAGGCATAGCTTAATTACTTTAAATGCGTTTCATTTAAAAGCAATAAAGAAAACTGCCTCTTCACTCACTTTCTGTCCTCTGGGCTTAAGAGGATGAGGTTGGGGTGGGAAGCACGTTATATTTAAACCTCTGTTGCAATGTATTTCGGTCTGCGCGGAACTTGTTCCTCGAGAGAGGCTTGCAGATGCAGTTGGTAGACGATCACGTAAAAGTAAAGTTGCCTCTGGTATGTGATTACTCTCGACGCATTCTTGATCTAGCTTAACGCCCGGGCCGGTTTACGAGAAGTTATCGGAACATGAATCAATGCGTAGCAGTCAGGGGATGTTGTCAGGATGATGTATGCGTTTTCGCCTCGGTTTTAATAATTAACCCTCAGCTAGCAACAACAGTTTGTCAATATTTCGACTCAGCTTCCTGCGCTCTGAAGCCCCTCCCTCAGTATCTGCCATTTTCTGGCTGCCTTGTGCAAAGTCAAGAAGCCATTTCCCGTCCGTTCCACGGACCAACCACAAAAGAAAAGAAGGCAATTTCAATGCAAATGAATATAAGGAATGCGTAGGTCTTGGTTCGGTTTGGGTCCCTCAACGTGTTGTCGTAGTTCTTCTGATCATTGTTTTCATCTGGTGAGATGAAATAGACAGGAGAAGCTTTGTTTTCCGAACGCAAGAGTGTGCTGCAGGACGCGCTCGATCCGTTGATTTTAGACCCCAGTTACATTTATAGTTATTAAGTTCTGTGTCACTGGTCTTATTTTATTATGTGAATCTTTTAACTGAAAGTGTCCACTGTCTCGACGGTCAGTGTACACGTTTCCTCCGTCGCTGTAGGTTGTCGTTAGCTACACAAATAAGGCTGGAAAAGTATACCGTACTCCAGGCATATTTTTTACATGCGATCTTCACTGTTTTACATACCTCGTTGGCCTTTATACATATTCAGATATGTTTCTAGAGTGCTAATCATAGATGTCACTAGCAAAGCCGGAAGTAATATTCACTCATATTTTGTTAATTATTTTACGTTTCTTACAATGAACCGTTTTGAGGAAATCAAAGAAATTTTATTGAAGTTTCGGTTGCGTTTAGATTTGAGGCTTCTACCGCCGCCAGAACCTCGGATTAAAAAAAAGACCGTTGGTGTTGAAGGATGAAGATACGCAAATTAAAAAAAGTACAGTTGCCTTCAAAAATTTACCACTGAATGTCCCGTTTTCGTAAACACATTCACTTAAAAGGAGGACTTTTTTTTGGCATTTTAAATAAACGTTACTGATTAAATATTAGGTTCGCAATTGGTTGGTATCCTTTGATGACAAACTTGCTGCGTAGCAAACTAAGCTAATTAATCGGGTTTATAAAGAGGGGCTAATTTCGCTTTGAAGTTTAAAATACACGGTTGTAGTAATTGGGAGGTCACTCAGCAGAGCACATGGACATCGGATTTACAGGCTTCCGGCCCAGAGCTGGGATTACGGACCTAGCACAAAGTGGAAGCGTTATTATGTATGCTCCTAAACTAACGTTCAATTAATTTTCAGTCCCCTTTCTTGGATCAGTGTTCCACGCGGCTGTATTTGTTTCCTATCGTGTCTTCTGTGCAGTGTGTAAGTGTTCACATCTTGGGTACACTTTGACGGAAGAGGTCTAATTTCTCCCTTGGACATAATCTTGGCTAAGAATTTCATTGAGAACCTCTGTTTATTACAGTGCCAACAGTAACGGATCTCAGATATTGTAATGCAAAATGCTTCGCTGGGCAGAACACTCCCGTACGGCCTTATTAATAAAACAATAGAAAAAATTGGTAATATATTTTCCAAATTCGTTCTTTGCGTGGCAACTGGATCTGAACGTTGTTAGAATCTTTGCTTATGTTTGGTTCGTGGGATATTTATAGATGCTGTATGAAGTGCAGGGGCTATTTAGGGCGTATTTTTATAACTTTGACGGGGTATTCGAAAGGACTGTTATGTAAGCAGTCGTATCCAGTTTGAAAGAACCGTCTCGGTCAGGGTAGATGCTTCACAGGAATTACGTCGTTTTTTATGGTATCCCAAAGTTGCTTTACTTTTACACAATAGCCCGCCTTGAGCCAGTTGTATCTAATCCACATCCTTGCATCCTATTTCCTGTAAAAACCCGCAATAATATTACCTTTCAAGTCTTTTTTTTGTGGGGCATTCCATTTAAAATTTCGTGAATCGAATTTTAAAATTTCCAATTCTACAAGGCAGTGTTTGAAAACGTAGCCTGGTTTGCTCTTTGCATTCCAAGAAACTAATAAACTCATCATCTTTCGGATGAAGGTTGGTGAGTTACACTCGTCTGAAATTTCGTGATTTAGTACCGTCACGACAAAATCCTTATCGACGAATCTTGTCCCGTCACCCTTACAAGAAATGGGCATAGCGACAGGGGGTTCCAGGGGTGAGATGCAGCTCAAGAGAACGCCCGAGCCACTTAAACATGGCGCCCCTCCCCCACCCCACTACATTGTCGTCGTCATAAATCTCTGCATGCAGCCTGCTCTCACATTCGCTCTGCGTCGTTTTTGTGCGCCCTCCGTCCTACCGAAGCTAATGGACATTTGTTTTAACCCACGGCCTGTTTTCGTAACACGATAAAAAATAAATATTGCGTATGTAAACGTTTTTCGTATATGGAAACTAGGAAGAAATTAAGACCTTCCAGCCGTCATTCGATTTTAAAATAAATTCTTCTAAAAGCTTCCATCTAGAAAAGCAAATTTTACAGTAGTTTTTACTTTCCATTCTCGGGCCCAGAAGACGGATAGAAATTTGCATTGTCAGAATGTTAGATTCACTTAAACATGAAATAAGCAAATCATCACCTAGAAAGTCTACTTATCTCGAACATTTGCCTGTGCCATTTAAAACGTATGCGAAGTTTGTTTGGAAACAGACAAAAACGAATCGGTTACAATATTAAGACCACTCGCTATTGGTGAACAGATGTGACTCTGGTTTTTATTCTCAAGAGATGGCAGCACGCTAGGGAATTACATATGGAGTTAGGGGTTTTCCCGCAGCTGGGGGACGTAGAAATGGGTTCGTAACTTTCCCAGTGGAGGTTGTGTGTCACCCAGAGGGGAGAATCCCTTTTCCAGCACTCTCAATAAATCTGTCGGGGACAAGTGGCGCTGAAAGATGGCGATGGAACTTGTTCCACGATCGATGGCGCTGGAACAAATGAGCATCGACCTGTAAATTATGGGAGCCGTTAATAAGGGAGGCTTATAAAAGCAGAAGGGTAGTGCTCATTGCCCGTCAATCTAACGGTTTTGTTATTTGCAATAATAAACAGTATTGGTGTCGTCATCAGCAGTTTTAATCCTTTTTTACCTGTGCCCCTACATTTCATTTCTGTCCCCTTTCGTTCCTTTCTCATATTTTCTTCCTAGTTTCTTTCATTCACCTGTTTCCATTATTTCTTTTCATCTTTTTTTCTAATTTCCTACCCATTTTCTTAATTTCGTATCTGGACCCTGCTTTATTCTGGCAGATCTTTCATGTTCAGTTTTGTCTGTGTTCGTTTGTTTTATTTCTTCTCTCCCAAAATCCTAAAAAGTAAAAAAAAAGTTGCCCCACTGTACGCCATGTCATTTGACAGTTCGTGACGTAATGTGAGGACCCCGATAAGGCGAAGCTTTGACGCTTAATGACTGGCTCATCTTATACCACAATACAGATAGGTCGTTCTTCATAAATCTCTTTCAAATGACATTTCACCAACATTTATTTCTTTGCCCCATGCAAATGTTAACAGTCCTTTGCCATTGCTGAAGCGTATGTCACGTATTCATCTGCAAGCTGTCATCCACAAGAATTGCCTCTAATGACTTGTTCCGATTTTATCTTTCTTTCCACGTTTTGTCTCTGCAAGATGATGTTACCAGGCCCCTTGGGCCGTCTGCTTTTTCTCCTCACAGCCTTTCATCTAAACTATTTGAGTTTGTTTATAGCACTACGAGCTAGTTAATAATCACCACCCAATAATTGTGCTCTGACGAACTACGAATAATTTCTGCATTAGTATTTAGTAAATTATAACCACTCATTCCTGATCTTCTGTTACTCACAACTGAAAATTCTTTCCATTCGCTTCTCTGGCTTCACCTTTTTATTAATGTAATATTACTGTCCTGTTGAAAACCTTTTTATCCTTCAGATTTCTAACATTGTTCATCGTTGAAAGTTCAAAGGCGAGGAGGACCCTGTTTTGTTCACGGACCTTTCGCCAGTAGGAAGAGCACGTCAATTTTTGCATGAACCAGTGACTTTCGTAATGAAATAAAACATGTTGCGTCTTCTTTTGTTTCAAATTCCCAAACCCCAATGCTTTGAAGGCCACCCTTCCTCCTTGGCTGTTGAGTGGTTTCTCTGACGACGAACGAGTCCCTTCGGAAGATTGAGATGAATGATTTAAGGAGTTGTCAACCTGGATCGGCTGTTCACTGAACAAGAAAACTAACTCTGGATAATGAAGTTTCGGAGGGTGAAGAAGTAAGGAATTGCGTCTTTTTTCCCCTCCTTTTCTTCAAATTCTTGAGGATGTACTGGAAGAATGGGGGACCGTTATTGGTAATTGTGCTGGTATGTTCGTGTGTCTGAGGTGAATGTAACGATCGACAGACCATAAGATTCTTACATATTTCAGTGTTCATTTCGTGCGTAACCGCGTAAGCTATATCCAGGTAAGGATTTTAGAACTTGTAATTTCTATCCCTGCTATTCTTCCTTTGTCTTTATCTGACTTCGTGTTTTACCATTTGCAAACCTTTACGGTCACTGGCTTCTTAACTCTTCGCCCGATGATGGAGGCAGCAAGGACTTCTGAAATGTTTGTAAAATTTACCACACTACACGACGCTACAAACCACAGAACAGCCATCTTCGTAATTGCCGCACAAGAATGAAAGTAAAATCTAAAGTAATAAACTCACATTTATAAATATTGTCCCATATTGATCACCAATCAACCAAGCTACCACCCGATCTTTTAAGAATAATTGTACTACTTGTGACGCTAGGTTTTAAATCCCATTTCTGTCGACTGAGATGCCTTCCTGTCTGTACCTTATCGTCCCTTTGAAGTTCTTAACAGAACGTTATGCCATCACTGTATCGACTGATGCTACAAGGATCTGGGTTGTGTTGGGAGCAGGTTGTGATAAACTGTTCAAGGTTACCTGTCCCACCACTGCATTCCTCAGCCAGACCCAATAGCCAGCAATGTGCTACCTGCAGCAACACGAGAATTCTTAAGTCAGATCACACAGCGATTTTGAGTTCCTCAGCTCCACATTGAATTATTTCTTCATTCGTTCTTGTGTGGATAAGAAATTGATATTAAGTTTCTTTTATCTTTCTGATAAATTATTCTGTTATGGATTGTGGTCTTCTGGGTTGTGATGCTGTGTGATTATCAGCTTTTCGGAGGGACGTATTGTCATAATTTTCAGGGTTGTGAGGCGATACGTTCTGGTAACCACCTGCAAGATTACACAGCATCACAACTCAGGAGACCACAGTTGGCTGAATCAGAGGTCGGGTGGAAAGTAGCACAGACACATACTAAATTCTGAATACCCATTCTGACATTTGAACGCCGGTCGGAAACCTTGTAATTAGTCACGTTATTGGCTGTAAAATTGCTAAAATGTCAGATCCAACTGATTCGTGTCAGGGTCCAGTGGTGGGCGTATGAGAACACGGTGTTGGATCTTTTGTTTCCATTAAAAGACGGCAGTTGTTTTGACCATCTGAGTGACTCTCAGCTACTCAAAAGGCTCTGCCCCCTGTAGGTACGTAGTTTGTTGATTTGTCCAGTTTTCACATGAGGTCTGTCTGAAGTGTGATGTGAAGATGTGTTGGAAAAAGTCAGGTTTCACTCTATTCCCAAAAAATCACTGCCTTCTTGACTATTTCTGTGTAACATTAAACACAGACAGCTACATCGTTTGAAATGCCTCTCGTTATTCAAAACAATCTTTTCGTTAGTGTGAGGTTAAAGAGCGAGACCTGATGCTTCTTCCAGGATACGAATTTCTTGTTACATCCATGGGAAACAATACCTTGGCTTAAGCTATCACAGCGACTGAATGCAGTGAAATCTTATTGGGCGATCAGCCTTGTTACTATGGAGTGAATTCCCGACGTTTCAGAGACTGCCTCTGTTTTCATCATTAAGCGTACTTGTTCTCGGCGTTGCAGTGCGAGGAGGGCCTGTCGAGTGGCGATATCTGCGTGTTCGCGTCGCGCGCTGGGCCCAACACCTGCTGGCACCCGGCGTGCTTCACGTGTTGCGTCTGCAAGGAGCTGCTCGTGGATCTCATCTACTTCTACCGGGAGGGTAAGCTGTACTGTGGACGACACCACGCCGAGACGCTGAAGCCCCGGTGCTCCGCCTGCGACGAGGTGAGTACCCCAGTTCCACGGAGTAGCTGATGGCCATTCAGCTGGTCAAGAAATTTCCCACTTTTCATGGAGTCTGAGGTTCGTTACTGTGTTCATAGGAGCCAGCCAGTGGTCCGTATCCTGTGCCACATGAATCCATCCTTCACTCTTTCTCTCTTGACTTACGTCATTGGCCGTGAAGTCCTGCGACGTAGTGAACTACTTTTCCGCCAAGTGGCGTTGCCCAGGGTGCGCCCAATGGTGGCGAGTTCACATTGCACCCGCAATGATATAAATTACTCTGATTTGAACTGAACGCCCTTCTGGATTTCTTGATCTTGCCTGAATACTTCTGGGTTTCATAGCCTCGGCTAACTATCTTTCTGAATGCTGAAACTTCAAGTAGTACATTCATGAGTGCTATGACCTTACTGAACACCTACATTAGTGTCATGATATAACACAAACATTACCCTGGATGCTGTAGACTAACCCAAAGCTTTCTGGGTACTTTACCCTTGCCTCATCCACAGTCATTGATGAGTATGCTGGCTGAAATAAATACGAAAAAATTTTTGTCTTCCATATAATACCACCTTGAAGATTCCAGTGATGTGGACATTGCAAGTTCTAGTCTTCTGTTACAGATCATCCTGGCTGACGAGTGTACCGAGGCAGAGGGCCGTGCCTGGCACATGAAACACTTTGCGTGTTTCGAATGTGACCGGCAACTCGGAGGGCAACGTTACATTATGCGGGATGGCAGGCCTTACTGTCTGCACTGCTTCGATGCGATGTTTGCAGAGTATTGCGACTCGTGTGGGGAACCCATCGGTGTGGACCAAGGTACCTTATTTATGAATTTTCTGTCTTCCATATTAAGTGGATCCCTTATGAGAGCAGCAGTCCATCTTCAGGTTGTAAATGGAAAAGAAGAGAAGAGACAGTCTCCAGTTGTCACTGCATATATTAAATAACTGTGGACAGCGAACACGGGTTGGTGCTGTAGCTAATAACTTTCACTCGAAGTGTCCATGTTATGGTGCAGGTCAGATGAGCCACGAGGGACAGCACTGGCATGCCACGGAGCAGTGTTTCTGCTGTCATACCTGTCGGTCCTCCCTGCTGGGCCGGCCCTTCCTGCCACGTCGGGGCGCCATCTACTGTTCCATAGCATGCAGTAAAGGAGAGCCCCCGACACCATCCGACAGCTCGGGCCCAGGCCCTCGACTCAGCCACGGCGCCCTGAGACAGCAGCGCCACCAGCGAGCGAGGCCACCGTCAGAAGCAGGCTCAAGCACACCACCGAACTCACCTGGGCAAGGACGAAGAACGCTAGGTTTACCAGGTTCACCTGCCTCCTCATCTGCACCATCGTCACCTCCTGGTCAGCTCCAGTGTGGAAAGTACAGCCGAAACTATAGGTATGTCTCGTATTTAAAGCAGTGTGTTCCTTGTACATGAATATAGAATACTTTCATAATTTGTAAAGTGAAACGTGAACTTCATCGCATATTTTTACGCTGTGGCAATAAGAACTCGTGTCTTTGCTTTCAGTTTACCTCATCAACCACCGCTACCTGTCACACAATCTCAGCAACATCAGCAAGTCCTGAGAAGTCCCCCTCCAGTTCGATCTCCAAAGATGGGGCGCCGGGCACTTCAGCGAGGCTCTAACAAATCCCTTCCTCCTACTCCACCATCTACAGATCCTCCTCCACCACCACCACCACCTCCTCCTCCGCTGCCCATGGTACAGAGTGACATAACCTTATTGCAGACTGAGGATTATGTTGTGAGAGGCCTTCCCCCCATTCCAAGCAGCAGCCACGGTGGAAATCTGCAGGCGCTTTCTCAGCAAGCAACGGGATCTTCACAAGTGAATATCACCTCTTCGCCGTGCAGTAAAGGCCTGGATCGGGTTCTTCTAGAGCGGAACCTGGAACGTCTGCTCTCGGAGCATGGGAGCAGTATTGCAATGGCAACTGAGATACAAGCAGCCAGTCCAGAGCTGGAGAGACTTCTTCAGGCTAGGGACCGTAGTCGGGAGCCCCTCCACCTCGCCGATCTTAACCTGAGCCTCGATTCCTGGCAGCCTCCCTCTCTTACATCCCACCCCCACACGAATAATATAAGTGGTACCGCTAGCAGTACTCACAACTGTAATGAAAGTCTTTACGGGCATGCGTCATCGATGCCAGAGTTGGCAGCTCATCAGACAACACCACAACATCACGTTCAACCTCCCGCGACACCGACATCGCCATTACGCAAAGCGAAAGGGAAAGGACAGCTGAGTGTCAGGTTCGAGAGTGATCGTTGTGATGAGGATAACGTCGTTGATGTGGGAGACGATGAAGCGTGTGGCCCACCGAGGCAAAGGACTTTCCCGCGCAGTCGTAGTTACTCTGGACGTTCGAGGCATCGAGGATTTGACGAGGAATATGAAGAGAGAAGAGCTCGTTCGAGAGGTCCCAGGAAAACAACTTCAGAGAGCCATGTACCTGGTGGTAGCAGGGACAGTCGGGAATACAGGGATACAAATAGGGATGATGCAGATAGTTATTGTTCGACTTGTTCATCCAGTTCAAGCAGTGATGATTATGCATACGAACTTCCACCCAGAAGGGCTTATGGAGGCGTTAGAATTTCTTATGTGCCGAACGATGCTTTAGCTTGCGCGAGACGACAACAGTCAGCGGCAGCTTCAGCTTCAGGTGGTCTAAGGTCACCGACGAAGAAGGCAGGTGGTAGCAGTACAGGAGAAGATAAAGACAAAAATTGTATTATTTCCTGATCAACGCTGTTCTTAACTCAACATATATTTCGAACAATCAATGGAAGAATTCAGTTGGGTATAAAATTCCCTCAAGAAAAGTCGAACAGACAAAAATAAATGAGCGGTTTGAAAGGAAAACTTTCTTTTTTACTCTCTCTAGATGCATATTGGAACTTTTTGGGCTAAATTTGTTTTTGTGTATGGATTCAAAATTATATATGAATAAGCTGCTGGGATATTTTACTTCTATTATTTTAATATCTTTCACCACCGAGGAGATATCGCCGATTCTTATAGCGTAATATTTTGATAGTAGGCATTCTTGGGAATAATCAAATTTAGGAATCTGAAATTTTGTGGTGAATGTTGGTAATTTATTTTCATTAAACATGTCTATAAAATTGATTTTGAACTTTTTTTTTTTAAATTTTAAAACGAAGTCGTGCAATTTTTAAATATTTCCCAGAGTCTTACGTTTATTTAGTGCATTATTGATTTTGTTAGATAAATGATTATTTTTCAGTAATCTAGTTTAATGCAATCATTATGCGCAGCCCATACACAAATATTAATAAGTTGTTTGACAATCTGCGAGATAATACCCATAACTTTCAGTGTGTAGGGTAATGTACTTTATTTTCCATGATGTAAAGTCAGATCAGAAAGTAATTCAAAGTATGAAGATTTCTGTCTTCTGGGTTGTTGCGCTGTGTAGTCTGGTCGATGTTTACCAACGTTTCATTGCCCTGATGACAGAGGCAGTATGACCTCTGAAACGTTGGCAAACATCGACCAGACTACACAGCGCAACAACCCAGAAGACAGAAATCTTCATCGCCCTGATGACGGAGGCAGTATGACCTCTGAAACGTTGGCAAACATCGACCAGACTACACAGCGCAACAACCCAGAAGACAGAAATCTTCATACTCACCACCGTGAAAACCTCAAATCTTACATTCATTACCATATTCACTGAGCGGGAAAATATTTATAACAAATAGAAACTTTTAATGCGGAAACAAAAAGGCAAAACGAGAATTTAATTAAAAGTACAGAATTAAGACCTTTGATCAAGAAAATACAAGAAAAACATTAACGGCTCATTGGATAAACTATAAAAGAGAAAGATAACAGAAAACGTTTACTACTCATTAACGATGTATGCATTAGTATTAATTCCTGGCAAGAGATTCTGGCCGTAAATACATAGGGTGTTACTCTGCTGTATTTTTATCTGGAAATGAGCGCGTCTGCCGAGTTAAATCCAGTCCGAAGTGGAAGTACTTGTCAGCTCTCTTGAAATTATGTTATAAGCAGGTTTCTTACTGTATCAGGTATTTAGAGTATTCACAAATGCCTACTTTCTGATCTGATGATGTAAGTTACGGCAAGGGAAAACATTCCTTTGCTGATTTAACATGTGCCATTTTCTTCAAATAATGTTAATGTCTATAGTTTCCATGACTGGTACTAATACATTGTCTTCCAGTGACAACTCCTCGTACCTTGGTGCTTCTTCTGCTTTATTCAAATTAGTAGGTAAAGATGCAGAACTCAGACTGAACTCTGTGGTTGAAACACTGGAATATCTGTTTACAGAAATATAAAGTTGATTTGTAGATTGAAAGCAAGAAGTTGCCCCATTACAAGGCAAGATCAGTGATAGGGCTAAAGGTTTTCTATACAGGCTGCTTTCTTCTTCTTCTTCTTCTTCTTCTATGCCTCTCCGGTCCGTATTCGGTCCATGGCCTCCTCAATTCTACTCTTCCATTTGGTCCTCTGTTAGGTCCTGATCGAGGTCTCGAAACATCTTCCTTTTTACAGTGCAAGGTTGTTAGCCTTGTGACCAACCCCCAACCTGGAGGACCAGGACACCTGTATTAGTCTGACCTCTCCCCCTTGACCAATCTGGCTAGGGAGGCCCTACCAGTAGCTACGCTACCGATACAGGCTTTGTATGCTAGTTTTTATTTTATCAGTACTCAGTATTTAGAGTCTCATCAATTTAAATAATATTTACTGCAAAAAAGACAAGAAAAACTTAAATATGAGGTATACTGGACAAGATCTCAAAATGTACATAAATATCTGTTTCTTTTTGAAATTTATCTGTAGGGCAGACAGAGAGTTGTGAATGCTCTACGATGCATTTATTCCTTTGTTAAAATAAGGATAAGACAGGTATTCCAGTTGAAATGACCTGAGTTATAATACTCTTTCCTCTCACAATTCCATGAAATACAGAAGTGGCTTTATAGCCTACAGTTGCTATGACTTCGGGATTTTAAAATGTTTTCTAGAATTCTTTTCAGATGAATTTTGGTATTTCCAGTAATAGATAATTTATACACCTGCAGTTGTTTCTGTCTTTATGTCTGTGCTGTGGATATTGCAGGATTCATCCCGTCTCGATACAGAGAAAATACGCATTGCCAGTATTTTATACTCCAGCCAAAATGCTTTATGTAATGAACAGTGTAATCATTATAATGTATTAATTTTGAAATAAGGCGATTAAAAATAATGTGAAACAATATACTGACATATATAAATTTTTGTATTGGAAATGTATGCAGTCAAAAGTTTTCAGAGATACAATAAATATGGCGTCGTTGTGAGACTGATATCGATTGATGAGTTATGTCCCTTTTATTTTGATTACATTGCATATTCAATTACATAAGTCCCTCCATATTTTATGTAAATGTAACAAAAAATGTAATGTATTACTCCAACAGAATGAATTATATTTCTTTCCTATCCTGAAACAGAATGGTTTTTGTTTAATGCAACTCACTTTTGTAAACTTTAAATATTTGAGGTTAAATTGTTGATGTTTCTCTCTTTTTTTTTAATTATTGTTCTTGAATTGTTACCTGGAATTCTCCAGCCTTGTTATAAATCATTACCTTATGTTATTATACTATTTATTATAATTAATATAAATAATCAGTGCTATAAACTAGTAAATTTATATTTACAGTCAGTTGAAGTATAAGTATAAATGTCAAAACTAGCATTTCTGCTGATGATAAAAACTATTTTTTATTCATAATCATGGATTTTCTTGTCAACATATCTTTCAGTTCATTCCATATAAAGTGAGAAGAAATTTTGAATGAATTTGGAGTGCAGCCATTCTGAACTGGCCGTTAGTATTTGTGTTACTAGTTTTGAGCGCTGATGGTGATAACAAGTTACAGGCTCCTGAATCCTACTGGGTAATTCGTGAATTGTAATTATGTTAGATAACGTCACAAACTACTCTGTTAGTTGCCAAAGCCAAATGAACATAGAAGCCTTGTATATGTGTTATATAGATGAATGAATTTAATGATATTTTTAAAAGTACAAGTAGGAGACTGTTATGTCTCCATTACTAATGTGAGCAAACAAATCCTCAGACAAACAAGTAAGGGCTCAATAGGCAGTCTTCACTCAAATAATTTGTTTTTTAATGTAATTAAGTCCTTGTTCCCCAATAAAGTGTTCTCTTCCAAAGATATTTTTTTAAGATTCATTTTAAGGTTATAAGAAGAATGTTAGTGTTGTGGCAGTTTACAGACTTGTGTATGCTTGTGTACAAATTGTAATATATAACTTTTTTTTTGGAAATTGGGATTTGTAATCAAAATAAAATAGATTATTCATGAACATATTTTGTATTATAATAACCATTTCCAATCCCTGTGAAACATCTTTCTACATCCATGTTTTTCATAGATTACAGAATTTATGGTTATGAATGGCATATGGTAGCCTGTCATTCACTTGAAGTGAATAAGCTACTCTCACAACAAATCCTATCTCAAAATCAAGTTAGAAAGTGATCTATAGTATTCAGTTCCAGTCAATTGCTATGTTTCGTCAGTTTCATTATCATACAATACTCATAGTGTGCTGTTTGGAAGTAACATGTTTGCATGGCATTCATTACAGACAGAACAAAAAGATGTGATGAATGTATGTATAGTGTAACACTTATGTTGTATTTATTAATGCTAATGCTCAATGCTTTTTCATAAAACAGGCAGCTCAGGAGTTATATGAGATGTGGTAACATTGCATGAAAACGTTTTATGTTTAATTATCATAAAATTGTAAGATTCAGTAAGAAGTGTTCTGGTCATGATATATATTTAATTATCTTCCATACCTCGTTTGAAACATTTTTTGCGTTGAAAAATATTTGCAAATTACGCTGAAGATGTGCACAGGAACACATGTCAGCTACCACTTAAGAACTGTCCGTAAATTTCTACCAGATTTCACAACTAACCACTGAAAGTAAAAAGAACGTGGTAATATTTATTGTAAATTTACGTTTCTTTCCAATCAAATCTGGACATGTGTGCCATCTATTGAAGAGTTATAAGCATTTCAATTTTTGTGCTTGTGGGTGTTTGCTGCTAGGTGCGCTTCATAATGAGTAGAGTAGAGTCTGTGTATTCATTGTCTGTGATATTAGTCTTGTTGAGGTTAGGCGGTGTGAAAAAAGTAGAGGAAATACTTAAGATTGTGATCATTAAAATGAGTTGTACGTTTTGTGTAAGTACTTTACCGAGATAATGTGCAGCAAAATTTGTCAATTGTTCATACAGTGAAGTGAATTTTTATCGTTCACGGGAATCAAGATACTACCTTAGCGTGACAGGTAAGACACTGTGAAGTTGACGTAATTTCAGTCAAGAAGTGTGAATAATTCCAAGATTGTTGTCATTCGTGATTCTAAGTCATTTTGTGTCAATTTCAGGGAGAAAAATGGTGAAAGTAAACGAAAGTAAGCAAGATGACATGCATGGCCATTGGCCACAGTCGTCTCTACCCAGTGATGATGGATCTTTCGTTGTTCTGGGAAGATCCCCGCCCCAAGAACTAAATACTCAGTTTACATCTAATATGTCTCAACAGCCCACGGTTTGCCTAGCACCTCCACCGCATAATAGTTATCCTGGAAGTTTACCTCACTTGGAAAGCCAGGTATGTGTTTGTAGATTCTTAATTTTTACCCCAGCTTTTGTACTGTCTTTCGTTTCCAATATGAAGTTCCAAAAAAAATGTGACATACAAAGCATGAGCATGATCATGTTCCTCATCAGCCGACCACTAATCTGTCTAGTTATCAGAAAGGTGCTTGATATGCATGGATAATATTGCTGACTTCCAGATAGTACTGAACATGTAAATCATGATATGAAAGTATTTAAGCTGGCATTGAAAGATTATATTTTATCTCACTCCTTACCTCAGTTGAAAATTATTGAATTTTGTGACTATTTATGCATGTAGTTATAATTTTGTTTTGGTATTTATCATACTGATGAGCTGGTGTAGCTCAGTCAGTATAGTTACTGGCTACGAACTAGACGACCGAGGTTCAATCCCCGATGGGGGCACAGGATTTTTCCTGTAGCCTCTGTGTCCAGACTGGCTCTGGGGCCGACCCAGCCTCATTGTTGGCTTCTACTATGAAGGATCTGTGTAAATACATTTTAATTCTAGTACTGTGTTCCAGTTTAATGAAATTTAGAGTCTTTCATCAAGTTCAGTCACCATGAAAGCTTCACTTTATGCATTAATGAAATGTAATTTATAGTACATGACTGCAGTACACAAAATTAGCGATACCCAATATTGATTTTATTTATGTTCTTTGTGTTTTAGACTTTGCAAAATTCCAGCTTTGTACCGGGTGTACCACCAACAGATTTAAGTCCAGAGGAAATTCAGAGAAAGCTTCATGAATTGCTACAAGAAAATCTGAAGCTCAAAGGTAGTTTTGGTGGTACAGTTCAGTGATGTTTGTTCTGTGGATGCCTGATGTCCTTGAATATGAACGTAATGTCCTGAAAGTGGCTTATTCTATTTTGAGGATGCTCATAGTGTTGTAGTTTAATGCATGCTATCCTGGTGCATTATAAATCACAAGATAAGCACATGACCTGTAAAGCTGTGTGTTTAAAATGTATGTTTGATATTGTCATCAATCTGAGGTGCTAGGTTATGATGACATCTTCTTCTATGGCTCTCCGGTCCGTATTTAGTCCATGGGCTCCTCGATTCTCCTCTTCCATTCGATCCTTCTGTTAGGTCCATCTGTCCGAGGTTGAGGTTTCGAAACATCTTCCTTTTTACGATGCAAGGTTGTTAGCCTTGCGACCAACCCCCAACCTGGAGGACCAGGGTACCTGTCTTAGTCTGACCTCTCCCCCTCGACCAATCTGGCTAGGGAGGCCCTACCAGTAACTATGCTACCGCCAGCATAGCTCTTGGGATACTCGAGCCCCACCACCACGACAAGGTGCAGGTACCATTAAGTGAGGTTATGTTGACGTCAGAAGTGGAAATCCATCACTTGTATGCATCATTTATTAAAAAATTATTATAGTCTCTATACAAGACTGGATTAATGACGAAACAACTGATACAAAATAAGATTAGCCAATCTGTAGCGATATACTCTTTGTATTTCTACGGTAACACTAAAAAACTGGAACTTGTAATGACCTTTTGTACTGACCGTGTGAGAAAATTATGGAGAATGTTGTTACATGTAGCAGTTAATCTAAAGTGGAATGCATTATTAGTAAAGTAAGTAAATTATGACTCACTTTCACTACCAGCTTTTAGTATGAATGTTACTGCGTCTCAGCTGAGTATGAGAATTCGGGATTGGTAAAATTTGACTGTACGCTGTTGCAAGAAAAAAATCCATGAAACAAGTCTTTCCTTGATACACTGCAGTATCACAGACAGACTCAAATAGTCGCGTATGCCCTGTATATTTGAACTATTGGTTTCCTGTTTATCGAGATATTTTCCTAACCTAACTAAACGTGATATATAGGCATGTGATTTATTTTCTTTTGCTAATATTCTGCTTAAAGTTTAGTACACGGCGTAGAATCTGTTGAAGGGAAAAAAACATTTCTTTTCCAGATACTCTGTGTCAGAACAACTTGGCAATGAAGCAGCAGTTTAATACCCTCGTCATGTGGCAAAATGAGTTGCTCAGGGTTCACAAGAATCACAAGGAAAAGTTTACTGAGACCAAGGAGCTAGTTCTGAAGGTATAATTAATACCATTAATAAAATTCTTCACATTCTTTTAAACTTTTTTTTTCGTTTTGCAACCATGTAAAATGAACTTTCTATTCCATATCATTGATTTTATTCGTGTTTATTAATTTTTTGCTCGTGTGCGATTGATGAAGAAAATATCAATTAATATAATAAATTCTTCTCGGACTACTAACCATTTATGGTGGCTTAATGAAGAGAACACCAGTGTTCGGGGAACCGTCTTTGTTCCCTCATATTTGTGAGAGTAAATTTGCTTTCCCCTGACTAAATGTCCGACATTTTGATAATTTTCCACATAAAATATGGACAGATATGAACAAAATTACAGATTCCATACACTAATATAATATTTTTGTTGTTATATTTGTAGTTGAGAGCCGAGAATGCAGAATTAAAGAATATTTTGGAAGCGTACAAGAAGGCAGGATCGGCAGTCCCAAGTGCTGCAGAGACAGAGGTAAAAATCATATTTCTGGAGAAAAATTAGCATATAAATACTTTGTCCTCTGGAACGGTCCTACCTGATGATGGAGGTCGCAAACTTCTCCAAAGCATCCCAGAAGACAACCATTTTCAGTCCCGCTAGAATAGTATCTTAAAAATGTCAGCCACACTTTGTGTTTCGTAATTATTCCGTCTGTGCAGTTAATGCCGAAGAACATTTCATTGGACTTTGATAATTGATAAATGACATAAATTTAACACAGAATGATATGATACTGTAATACGGCGACATTTATTATTTTTTATCGTTATAGTTGATGATGGAAAATGCAGAACTGAAAGGTAAAATTGCCGAGCTTCAACAGAAACTGTCGACTCCAGTTCCAAGGAAAGATCAGCTTTACATCGCACCTTCCAGCAAGAAAGAACAAGAGTTGAGCGCTCTGCTGGAACAGGTCAACAGGCAGCTGGAGATCGCGGAGCGTGCAAGGCGCCAGCTGACCGTGGATGTGGAACGGGTGACCGCACAGAGAACGCGGCTTGAACGGGACATGATAGCGCAGAAGACTGAAATGGAGGAACAGAAGGAACAGCTTCAGAAATTACAGAAAGAGAAACAAGAACTAGAACAGAAAATAACACTCTTGATGGAGCAGGTGAGTGTTTTCGCTAGTAACTTTGATTTACGGTGAACGTTCCCCTTGTCTTACATTTGACTACTCCGTACACTGAATAGTTCGGATGATATTTTGTTACTTCCCAGAAACTAAAAATTTCCAGTATCGAGATGCAAGTTCAAATCGTTTGTGAAACGCTGCGAAGGTTTTTGCATAGAATAATTAATAATCTGATATCCTGTAAATTGATTTACATTTTCTTCAATGTCATGGTGGGTTCTGAATTTCTTATTCATAATTGTTACTGATAATTCAAAAGTTTTTTCGCCGAGGCAAGTCGAGTTCCCGCGTTTTTACATTCAGTGAGTTAGTGATTTTCAGTTTTTTAAACTGTATTCACGTTTTAGAGTAAATGAAACCGGTATCTCATTTCTTACGAACTTGGTTTTTTGTAAACTAATTATTTGGGGGGAAATGTGCATACAAAATTTTTTGTGGTGAAACCCTTTTGAAAACAACCACTAAGAAGATCAAGAAGGAGATTGGATGATCTTAGGGAGATAGGTTATGAGGATTGAAGGTAGATCAGGTCCAGATCCAGTGGCAGAATTTGGTATTATCAGTATTGGACCTTGAGTTCTGCTGCGAGAGTTAATTATTAACAGTTTTTTATTATAATACCACCAGCAGAAACTTCATGATTATGTGCTGATAAAACATGAGGAGCAGCAGCAGGGTTCGTTGTCACCAATCGGAGTCCAGGAGTCCAATTCACAAGAAATTCAGAGTCTTGTGTTACAATTGGAAGAGCAACAAACTCTCGTTAGTACCTTGACACATCAACTGAAGGAAGAGAGATTTAAGGTGAGACCACGCAGAGCAGTGACATGAAAATGTACAGTCTGAACTTGAAATATCTAATGGTGATGATAATTATTTAAGTCATTGTATAATTTGGTGGCTGCATCTTTCTGTCATTGGAAGTAGCGGAATCTCTCTTTTATCGTAAAAATATTTCTTCCTCTTACTTTTGGGCAGAATCCAGGAAGGTCGTTAAATCTAGAGCTTTAGGTTTTAGGCACAAGACAGTTTTAATTCTTTTAAAGAATATCATTCTCAAATTTCCTTGTGTTGCTCAAAATTGGAAATTAGCTAAAAAATTTTTTTATCTCTGTGGGGGTTCAGCCTGTGGCAGAATCCCTAAATTGGTGTAATGAGTTCAATGGAATCCCCATTTAGTGTTCCTGATATAAAGGCTTCCCCAATTCAGCACTGGTCTCACACTAATTATTTTTGCGTAAATGTTTGCCATTTAAAATTTCTTCAAGTCTAGTATTTCTATTCAATGTCCCCTGAAGAAATATCAAGTACTGATTTAACTGTACATTTTTAATTGAAGTGGTTACTCTAGATAACTTCAGTGTTTTTATTTGATCCTGGAACACGCACACGAAGTTTGTAAACATACTTCTGACTCACCCTATATATATATGAACTGTGTGTTGTTAGCTGGCAGCAGCATTAACAGCTGAAAAGCAAACGCCATCCACTGTCAGTGATCAGGCATCACATACACACGACTTTAGTGGCTGTGAAGAAATGCTGGAACACATCAATAGCTGCCTGGATGAGGAGGCTGAGAGGTCTGTATCACTGGCATATTTAGGAGTCAGACGTGATGGAATTCTGGATTAGCATCTTGGCTCCCAAATATTTTTTCCCAGATATAAATTTGATTCTATAACCCACAGAAAAATTCAGAATTCTTAGTGTATGAACTGTGTGACACCCTGGTGGCTTTCACAGACCTTCTGCGTCTTTTCTGTCCACAGGTGTGTTGTTAGAAATGTATTATTTTACTCTAATGAAGACTGAACCTCCGTATAACAATATATTCCTGTGACCACCAGTGTCTCTCGCAGAACTGAAATTCTCAAGAGACCCACTGGTGACCCTCATGTAGAAAATGGCTGTTCTTAAAAAACTACAGCATGTAACAAATATAAATAAGTTTAAAAAATGATTCTGGTGAAATTACGGAGGACACGTGCCATCGAGTGATGACGAACGTAGCTGCTCATGTTTTTTGAAGTTGCATGACGGATTGGTGGTCATATCGAGCATGTAATCCATAAAGGATAAATCTCCATGAATTGTTCTTTGTGTTCATAGATATATATGTACTGTTATACGAATATTAGGAGCCGGGATAGCTCAGTCAGTATAGTGACTGTCTAAGGGCTGGGCGATCGGGGTTCGATCTCCGACAGGGGCAGAGGATTTTTCCTCTAGCCTCTGCGTCCAGACCAGCTCTGGGGTCCACCCAGCCTCCTATCCAATCTGTACCGGGATCCTTTCCCGGGGGTAAAGCAAGGCCGGGGCGTGATGCTGACCACTCACCCCCATCTAGTGCCGAGGTCAAAAAAGAGTAGGAGCTATACCTCCGCTCCCCCCAAACCACCTACATGGCGTGTAGTGGGGCAGCTTTACTTTTTTTTTATATGAATATTATAGTTTTATTTAAACTTTCAAATGGGTATCATTTTGTGTGCCAGCCTGTATTTGTCATACATACCTTATTTGTACATTATCTATTTGAATGTTAATGTAGGTCCAGTGACGTAGACACTTGGCTCCAGGTGGAATCTGATAGCACGAACCATTGTAAGGGGAAACGGGATGCTTATATGAAGATTGTAAATATATTTGAGGCTGAAGTTCAGGAACTGAAGAACCTGGTGATTCAGGAGAGAGCCTCTAATGAGGTTTGGAAGTACGTATCATCGTTTTAATGCAAGAAAATACTTTGCTGTTTGTCCCTACTGTATCTTCAGTTATTACTGTACATTTTTAGTTTTGGGATTGCATTACTAAGCAGTGCTACATCGGTGCCTGTAAAGTAGGTCAGTTATTACGTTATTTAGTGATGCTGTTTTAACTATGTATGTGAGAGCGTCAAATGATAATGGAAGGTGATTATGAATACAAAACAGTTAGCTGTATGGAAGGGAACAGACGTGGTATCTTTTGAGATGCCCAAGTATTCATTTAGCAGATAACTGCAAAACCTCAATAAGGTAGCTTGAAACTAGGCAAGATTCTAATCGGGTATTTTTAAAATACGGGTCTAGAGCATTGCGAACGCGCAGCCTACTAAATGGATGAACTAATATCGAGAATTTATGAGCATAATGAATTAACACCGTCATAGAAGGATATCTTCAGTGTAGAATTATATGCATATATATGTTTGAGGAGTGGCATATATCTGCTTTGGAATTAAGTGATGAACATTTATTTCATACTGTAAACCAAATTTGAATACACAGTGATATTGAATATTTAAATGAAACCCTTTGTGATTTTCATCTGTATACCAAAAATTCACTGTAGTGGTTGGCACCTCTGCTTCAGATTCGGAAGATTTCATGTTCAAATCTTGGTCTGGATGTCATGTAACACGATGGGTTTTTTGTGATTGTACTTGGCAAGTGCTTTGAAAGTCACTGTGTGTAGATGGAAACCCTCTTCATCCTTATTTAGTTCACAAGGGGTTGTTAAAATAAACTTTTCATATGTCATGTATGTACTCTCTTCTCCCATAGTGGCTTCTTTCTTTCTATAAATTTTTATACATTTCCGCAAAGTATAATTTTATTATGCCTTTTTTTGATTTGTGTGTAGGAAGAACCTGGAGGAGGAAGAGGAGAAGTTCAGAAACCTCGACTCAGACTACCAGAAACTTGTAAAAGAGTTGCACAGCTTCCATGAAGAGCAAAAGGATAAGGATCGTCATAATCTCGCATACTATGAGGTACAGGCTCGAGGCTTTACTGAGAAGATAGACGGCATGACGGCACAGCTCCTCAACAAAGACGAAGCACTCCTACAGAAAGACAAAGAAATGTCTCAGATGAAGGAAAGCATGAAGAAACTTGAGCTGGAGAACGAAGCAATCACAATTCTCAAAGCACAGGTATAATCACGGTAGTGAACTGGAATTTAACCAGAGAGTGCCGAGTGCCGAGTGCCTCGCACTCTTAACAACTTACGCTATCGTTTGTATGTGTGTGTGGCGTGAAGTGTCATCCTATAGGAATTTACACCAAAAGTTATTTGGTGAATTTAATTTTGGTAAATATTGGTACAGTATGACTATTACATTAAACTTCTTCTTTTATGGCTCTCCGCTCCGTATTCGGTCCATGGCCTCCTCGATTCTCTTCTTCCATTCGGTCCTCTGTTAGGTCCGTCTGTCCGAGGTTTTGAAACATCTTCCTTTTTACGGTGCAAGGTTGTTTGCCTTGCGACCTGGAGGACCAGGGTACCTGTCTTAGTCTGACCTCTCCCCCTCAACCAATCTGGCTAGGGAGGCCCTACCAGTAGCTCTTGGGGTCACTGAGGTACTCAAGCCCCACCACCATGACAAGGCGCAGGTACCATTAAGTGGGGAGGTTTTTATGTTGCTCATAAGAATTACAATTGGTCGAAGGATTGTATCATATTTAAAAATAATTTTATATATGGACATTGTCTTCCTGTTACTTTGAGAAGTAGAGAAACTGTCATGAAAATTTAAGAGGTTTTGCGAGACGAAGTTGTAGCAGTTACAGTATTTATATTTTCTCCCAAACTGAAATCGACGTAGAATTATTTTTGGAGCAGTCTGGTCATGTCATCTGTTAAAAAAAGAAAATGTTGCACGTGGCTATTTCATTTGGACTGTCTCTGTCATCCACGTATATAATCTCCAAGAGTATGTAACACGTTTAGTGAGTTTTCTGAAAAATTAGCTCCGAAAATATTGCAAAATACATTATCAACTCAATGGAAATATGAAGTCCTCTATAAAGGTGGAAAAACACTAATTCAGGGAAGAATTGTGGTAATTATTTAAATTATAGTGGTAGCAGTGGTGGTCCATTACAACAAAATACATTTTAAGGGATTTATTTCAGGTTGAAGTTTATCAGTCCGACTTTAATGCAGAACGAGAGGCTCGTGAAAACCTTGCAGGGGAGAAGGAGAGACTAGCAGAAGATCTGCGACATCTCCAGTGCCGTAACCAGCAACTGTTGGATGAATTGGAGATGTACCAGCAGACCCAATTTGAGCAGATGCAGAGACAGGGAGTTCCATCGGCACCAACGTAATTACTTCCGCACTGACTAGTACAGTTCTTGAATCCGAATTACCAGGCTTGAAAATGCGATATGTTTCTGAGAATTCTCTTGCAGAAGTGATGATATCAGTTGTAATATTTTGGGTTGTAGACTCCCTTACATAACACAGTTTAACTTCGTGTTCCGAGATGGATACCTGTATAACCATTTAAGACTGACATCTTGTTTAGGAATATATAAACTTTTACTTTTCTAACTGAAACAAAAACGTTTAAACTGTACTTTAACTACAGGGTGGGTGGGAAGTAAGTAGGCATTGAGAAATGGTTATAACCTCTATATTTCCAATGCAAAGATAATTATTTAATGCCTACTTACTTCCCACCCACCCTGTACTCTTAGGAATATTTTCCATCTATGAGATGTAAATGAGGATAATTAAAAATTATTTCTCAATTTGCTTTTCACTTCTTTCTACATACTTTGAATGGAAAATTATGAAAACTTTTATTGCATTTTGGTCAATATTTGGATTGGGAGGTGAAGCTGAGGATTGAAGTGGAAATGCTGATTGGCATGGGAATCATAAGTGCGTATTGAGAACACAGTATAACTCCACTCTTAAGTAAGCAACAGCATAAACAAAAGTGTTCAATCTTGAATATTTGGATTAATAATTGAATTGGTCGCTGCAGCGTCGCAAGTGGTTGGAACACGATAGGGACCCCAGGACGAGCGAAACTTCAGAGACCGGCTGGGTCCTCTCCAGGCAGGATCTCGCCTGGAAGACCTACAGCTCCTCAGCACCAACAGCAGCCTCTTCCACCAGCAGAACAGAATGATAGACCATTCAGGGTGAGCGTGACTTATTCAGTTGTTCTCTCTCAAAGTCTTGATAAGCATTGACAAGGATGCAGTTATGCAGACCGTTAGAATCTGTCGTACTTACATTGGCATTAGTTAAAAAAGTCCTTTGTTCTGTATTCAAGAAATAGGAATTTGTTTTTGACCGTGTGTGTCTTGCAGGTATATGACGAGGAGGTCCCGCCACCAAAGCACTATTCTTGTCCCGTGTGTAACATGGAATTTCTTCAGGTGGACCTCCTAGAGTACCACGTAGATACTTGTCTCGAATGACGTAGCCAGACGTAAGGTACAGTTCATCCGATGTACTTTTATCTCTTAATGAACGTGTAAAACAACGGGTGAGGGAGGGGAAAGATTATTTGCAGACAGTTCACGGTACAGTAAATGAACACATTTTAAATTTTCAAAACCCAGAAGGGACTTTCTGGACACACTGTATGTTACTAGAACATAGCGATTATGGTAAAATTGCATGTTTCAGGTTTATCCTAAGAAAGAGGACGAGTACTACTGTCCGAAGTGCGGCACGCGTTTCTTCTCACTGCGGCCCTTGGAACATCACGTCGAGGAATGTTTGAACCTGCTAACTTAACGTCAGGTACCTGTGACATTTGAAGTGATTACCCGCACATGTATGATAATCAAAACACATTATTTTCATAATATGTTGCTCGTTACTAATCATATACATAGGAAAAGTATATTTTTATGAGTAACGAACATTATCACTAGTGCCAATTTGACTCATGTCGCGACTGGTAGTACCAGACGGCTTTATACCGTAAAACACACTTGATCATTCGGACGTTAATATCGTTACTATTTTACTTAGCCGTGAGACTTTGGCTTCAGTAGTTTGTAATTTTTCTGGTTTATTCGAAGACTTTTGTCAAAATTTATGTGCGTCTGAGCTGATTTTAAAAAATGATGATTAGGCGCGGGTCGTTGGAATGAATCACGTCTGTGACTACAACAGTTATTATGCGTTAATTTTGTATGTGCCATTATCCGTGATTCAGTCCGTTTGGACTGTACTTTTATAGTTCAAGTTATTGCTCATTAGCCGCTTTCTTAGCGTGGATTGGTATTTTTATTTTAATATATATATGAAAGTAATTGAATAGCATATTGAGAATTAAGTACCGTTGAGGGAGTCTGAATTTTTTTGATCAGATGTCATATATGAACTTCTTTATGAAAATACTGTATTTTATCCAAGTTAAATAATTACCAGAATGTTACCACTAGTTAATGTAAGTGTTTTAGCTTTCGCTTAATTTCTCCTAGAACAATTAGAAAAGGAGGACGTTGAGGTAGATCTCGAGTTCTGAAGGCTTGGGTCAGTGGTCCCCAACCTTTTTGTGCCTACGGGGACATCTGAGAGTTTATGGGATCGTGGCGGGCACCAACCAATTAACAAAGCCAAATTTTCTTTTCTTTGGACAAATAAGATATGGACACCAAATAATACGCAAAACAACACAACGTTTCATGATACAAGAAACCATGCAATCAAAAATACGTAGTTTTATAAGTACAATTATTATTACTCAAGTGAGAAGTTAGTGTGATGTTTGGCACTGCATTACATCAGCCAGTTTTTCAAGTTTGGGAGTGTAGGATGATGTTGCTGCTCGCAAATGATCGTCAAGATGGTCGTCAGTAAGTCGAGATCTGCGCTTTGATTTTATAATGTTCGTGGTTGAACGGCCTTCATTATTCAGTATAACCTCTTTCCGTAACAACACGGGCATCCAAAAAGAGCCTTGGCGGGCACCGTGTTGGGGACCACTGACATGGAGTAAAGACATTACATTACTTGAGTGAATCTCCTCCGGATTGAACATAAGTTGGGGCCCTCAGGGCACAGGATGCGTGTTTTCCTTCAGTTGATATCGTAAATAACAATTTCAGTAGAAAATATAATTGTTCTCTGTTAAATACATAACTAAATATATCTTTATTGTTTGTTCAATTTGTAACTTTTTATTGGTGACTGATTGAAGTAGGGGCTTCGTTTTGCGTGACTGGAAGATCGCACGTAAGTCAGTAATCTCAGAAACAAGTGCGCTAGAGCGATGAATTTAAGATTTATCATCGTGAAAGATAAAAATGATCAGGAGTTACACAGCGAGGCTTCAAACTTGGTTCAGTGACAAACTCCTTGAAATGCGATATTTTACGAGGGCGTTTCAAAAAGTAACAGTAAAATTAAATATTTTGAGATATATAATTTAATCAGAGATACAAATGATTGTCATTTTTCTGCATGATCGCCCTCGTTTTCAATACACTTCTCGCGCCGTTGTACCAACTTCTTTATTCCATCAGAAAAAAATGTTTTTGGTTGTGCCTTCAGCCAGGAACGCACCGCTTCTTTGACCTCGTCATCACTCCCAAAGCGTCCTTCAGGGGTCCAAACACATGATAATCAGAGGGAGCAAGGTCAGGGCTGTGTGGGAGATGCTGTAAGATCTGAAATCTCAATCTCTGATCGGTGTCGAGAGTCACGGCAGCCGTGGACGACCAAAGCATCGGTCATCACGGATTAATGTTTGCCCATTTTTAAACGCGCCTACCCACTCGCACACTCTTCTCTCGCCAATGCAGGCATCTCCATACTGTTGTAGCATTCTTCTATGAATTTCGCACCCGCACTGATGATTCCTCGCTGCTCAGTGCAAACAGCTAAGGGCACCGCCATTTTGTATATGCATCCCTTTCAATTAAGCACGCGGTGTCAAAACCTTCTCTAAGAATGTATCTTCCCTGCGCGGGAGTTTGAAATGTGAAATATCGTCAATTTCCTGTTACTTTTTGAAACGCCCTCGTACTTTCACAAATGTTATCCAGGACGGAGTATTTCTGGAAGTTTTCACCTCTCCACGTACCAGACTAGTCGTTTCGCGTGTCTCAGCATGCCGAGACTGACGCGAGAAATTTTTATGAAGAAAGTTCAGTTTTTGTCTGCGAGTAGTTTTCTTTTGCTAGAAAGCAGAATTTGTTTCTGAGATTCAAATTTGTGACGCTCGTCGTGTAGACGGACTGTCGACCTAAATAATACAGTATTAATTATAAAACTTTGGGATTACTTTGGTATTACAGTCATTACTTTCTCGTTATTACCCGACCTTTCGTCGTATTCAATATTTTTGGCGTCGGTGTGGAACGACGGTAATCGTCGTGGTAGTGGTGGCTTGGCCGAGCTGAGAGCGGCGTCGTGGACCCTGCTGGTATGTGGATCTAGTTGGTGTGCTGTGGATTTTATTTCAGGATATTGGCCCGGAAGAGAGAAAAATATTTACATCTACATTTTTATTTTTGTGTGTCAAGAATTTATGGTTTTGTAAGAAATGACGCTGTTGTCTTCAGAGTTGAATGATGTAGGAATATTGTACATTACTATTCTGTAATTTTATGAAAATAAAGTTGTTCAGTAGCGTTAGAATGATGGTGGAGATGCGAATTTGTTTTTTACGTTTGTGAATAGTGTCTCGTTATCGTTATGGTAATTAAATCACAAGATTGGAAACACTCTGTCCATTGTAAGATTTGAGGTTTTGACGGCGGAGAGTATGAAGATTTCTGTCTTCTGGGTTGTTATTCATCACCCTGATGACGGAGGCAGTACGACCTCTGAAACGTTGGTTAACATCGACCAGACTACACAGCGCAACAACCCAGAAGACAGAAATCTTCACTCTGTCCATTGGCTCGTAAAAAGCAAAAACAGTTCTAGAAGCAGATGGCTGTCTTATGGGTTTCATATTTTATTGTCTTTTTTTTTTTCAGACCCTTTAATCGTATCACCGATTTATTTATTTATTTTGGAGACTTTTACCTTGCTTATCAGTTTTTGTAGCCGTAAGTACCACGTTTCCTCATATTAGGCGCTCACTTCCTTTTCCTCTTATTTCTCCAACAGTGTTTGTACAAATGATGTATATGAAGTGTGGCCTTGAGAATCCTTCGTCGTCTCCTTACGTTAGAAGCCTGCGCCTACATCGTCATCGCCGGCTTTTATTGGTGAGTGATCGCATTTTTATCTTTTCCACAGGCATTCTTTACGTGAAGCGTTTGGCCTTGAACCATGCTTCGTACAAGGAAACAATTTGCTGAATGAAATAAATTCAATTTTCATATTATTCATTAACGAGCAGGTTTTTTGAAATACGGAGCTCGTAGTGACCTCTTTCTTTGGTTTACAGTCAGATGTTACTTGGTTCAAAAAGTTGTTAGTGGGTTTACTCGTCTTGAGTTTCGTTTTGGAAAATCTCCGTAAAGAATGTTTTTGGAAGTCCATTGCAATCCATTAAGGGTACGCGTTTCGTTTATTGAATTTTCTGTAAGTGTGTTTAACTTTCAGGGGTGGAGCATTCGTGTTAACCACGTTAGCTTGGCTAACACTTTGAAAAATAAAAGGTCGTCTGTTTTACCTTTGTAATCAGATAAGATGCATCATCAGCCAACCAGGTGTTGTTAGCCAGCTAGTTGAGGCTTACAAGTGCTGCTCGGCTGGTCTAACGTGACTAGCACGGTTATTAACGTGAATGCTCAGCCCCAGTGCTTAATTGAGAATATTTTCTGGATATTCCGTTTTTAGAGAGGTAGAGAAGAAGAGAACCTAAAGCTTCTTCTCTATTAGAGAATTTACTTCGTAAAATGTAGGTTTACGTTATACGTCTTCGTTCTCTTGCCCGGATCTGCTTCGTTCCAGCATCTAGTAATACAGTAACGAACGTTCGGGTTCTATAAAAGGAGGGGAATTCCATCACTAACTGAGTGACCCTTAGCTTCTCAACAAGGACTCTTCTTCATGGAGGTTGATGGTTCGTTGAAAACATTGAACTCAATCTAGCTTCGATTCCATCCATTCGGAAGCATGGCCTCATTACTAAGGAGGTTGTGTTGGTATTGGCGTGACTCTGTCCGACCTCCGAAGAAACAAAATATATCTGTTCCCTCTGGTTTCGGTTCTTGTGGTACCACGCTGTCTGCTGTTATCCCATGTCATCCTCCTGTCACCTCTCACATCCTTTTTCTTCACCCACCCTCCGTTGCTGGACCCAGCTGGGACGTTTAGACTGTCGTACTGAATGAAATATAACCTTCAACTTCCTATAGTATTCTCCCCACCTCCAATGCCTTGTATGTACGAGAGTCAACAGCTCACGGTAAGGATAGAGTTTGATGTTTCGGAAATGTTACTGGCAGTATCGGTTTTCTTGCACGACGGGGATGCTCCCCCTCCCCCCAAAAAATGAAGGGAACGTACGATACCATATTCTCAAATCCAATTTGCACAAAGTGTACGTAGTGAATTCTATTTCTGTAAAATCCATGTTATTATTCTCCCATCTATGCTCAAGTCGGAGAAGCTGAATGAGATTTCAATTTCTCACAGCGGTAAACGCGTGTGTCGTCGTCTTCTGGGTTGTGACGCCGGTCTCAAATGAATGCAGTTAACACTCCCTCACTCTGTTTCCATAAGATCCATTTTAATATCTTCCCATCTACGCATAGGTATTCTAGCGGTCTCTTCCCTTAAGAATTTCCAACTAAAACCTTGTATTCATTACTTTCCCATTTACATGTTTAATAATAATATTTATTACTTTTATAATCGATACATTTAAATTTATGTACAATTTCATTACACAACTTCGTACCTGTGTATTAATTTCACAGTCTACATAAGAGTTTCAGAGGAAAAATAAACCAAAGAATTGATGCGCTATGAAGACAAGTGAAACTGGAATGCTGGCGTTCAGTCACTGGCTGTTCAGACTTCCACTTCTGCGTTTCGGCAGTATTACATGACATTTGTTCTTTACGAAAAAGACGCCAGTTCATTAAAATTGATGGGGTTACAGTTTCTGTTCCCTCATGCTGTATCCAGGCACGAGGGTTGACGTCTCACTTCACCCCAATAATGGATTCTACAGAGAAAGATATCTTGGGTTTGGTTTTGGGGATCGGCTGATTTTTCGCTTCTGGTAATGATGTTTTTCCAGGATCTTGTAGGTTAGAATTTTGGTCTGCGTGGGTGGTTAGTACAGGGGTAGGCTGGAGGCATGGGGGTGGCCAGAGGGCGGCTTGTGGGGGTGGAACAAGAGGTATCAGTGTGAGAGGCAGTCCGGCCAGGATGCGGTCTCGAAGTAGTGTCGCGTGTTCGTCGGGGTGATGTAGGAGCAACGTAGGTGGCAGAGCTGTCTCCAACTCGCGGTCTGCAAACGCGCGTCTCTTTCTGATCCTGTCGCTCAAGAATGGAGGTAAGAGCGTCCCATTTGGCGTTGGGAAGCGTCCCAGCCTCTGACGGTAACCTGGGAACAAGTCAAATACTGGCATTGTAGAGTCGGGCGATGAGTCTCCCTGATGATGGAAGCAGTAACCACCTTGAAACGTCAGTGAACTTCTGCCAGACTTCACAGTGCAATATCCCGGTTGATACACGCCGCTGTGAGAACGTGAAATCTCGTAACGGCGAAGAAGTCGACACTGTCTTCTTGGTTGTCACACCGAGTGGACGGACACGTAGGTTCAGTCTACTTCTACCTGCATGTCCACACAGCGTTACAACCCAGGAGACCAACATCGACAGTGGGCCTGTTTGTTTCGATTGAACTAATTTCTGGTAAAACCCCCTTCCTACTACTCAGTTCCGGTTACAGACCTGACGAGGGACAGTGCGGGCCGCGTGTTTCAGCGGTCGGCACTGGAATAATAAGTCTATCTGTTGGAATGTCTGGAAGCGTAAATCACTGTTGTGTTTTTGAAGATCTGTAACCATGTGAGCTGCAGATGGAGAAGTCAAGATGACCCATCAGCCTTGGACCGTATTAATGGTTGTCCAGATGTGAGGAAACCCTAACTTTGCTAACGATGTTACCCAGTTCCGGTGCCACGCAGTCTGTCATCCGTTTGTGCACTATTGTTACTTCAACGCAACAGTGGCTCAAGTCCCTTATAGTTACTTTTCAGTCATATAACATGGAAGGAGAGAAACAAGAAGTAAATACAGGATTGTTGAAAACCGCAAATAAAAACTACATTTACTAGCTCCATAGCAGTGAGGACGTCCCTTACAACCTGATAGTTACAAGCAAAAAAATTCCCTGCTTATATGGAATCCGAATTTTCATCGCCGTGTTCACTAAAGCCTCACCTTTTTACCTTCCACCGAAAACTGAAGCCAATTCAGACATTAACATCCTACTCTTCCTCCAACATTCATTTTAGTATTTTTCCCATCTACGACTATGTCTACGAAGTGGTTTCTTTTCATCGAGGCTGCAGTTGTCTTTTTCTCAGGCTTGAATAATGGTCTGTTCGCTGAGGAATAGAAGTTATAAGTTCCGCATTGTCTAATTTTCTTTGTTTTACTGTATCCAGTAACTAACTGCATGGAGCCGAGTCCTTGAGGATAATTTTTAAGTAAACATTCTGTGTGGTTTACGTAAAAACAAAACATTAATTAAACCGTCAAATATACAACACAGCCATCTACACTTCGTACCGTCATAAACAAGTGTTACTAAAACTGCTTCAACATGTTTCGGCTTGACTGGTTATCTTCAGGCAGTACTGAATTTAATGTATGTATGTGACGCGCTTGAAGTACCAAATTATGCCTATATGGCGTTTAAACCTTGAATATGACAAAGTAAATTATATCAGATTATATTACAAAACCTTATTAGAAATAATAAAAAATACGTTAAAAAATTTTAATATTCAGGACAAAGGATCATATTTTAATACTTTAGAAAGATGTGATATCTACATAAAACCAAGAAATTAAGCCTCGTGTTGAACGTCATCTGTTTTGACCTCTGATAGTTTTATTTACTCCACAAGAGAGCGACACATCCGTATACGAAAAAAAATCAGGTTTCTTCCACTCGCTGTCATTCGGTTCCAGTGTTCTGTCGTCGTCACATCGTTAACTCACCTCGAAATCCGCAGGTAAGTTTCTTAATGCATGTTCTCTGCTAGGATCAGTGTACGTATCACTAATTTATACATCTCGGGCAGACATTGTTAGTGTTAAACGTTCCTGTCAATATAACCCATTAAAAACCCAAAAGCAGACTTTCATACCAACTTCCTCTTCTGCTGTTATAATTTATAGTTGAAATCCATGAAAGCGGTGAGTCCTAAGACATCTCTTCTGGGTTGTCGTGCCGTGTAGTCTGGCAGAAGTTTACCGAGGTTTCAGAGGTCCATGCTGTCTCCATCATCGCCCTGATGATGGAGGCAGCAAGGACCTCTGAAACCTCGGTAAACTTCTACAAGACTATACGGCACGACAACCAAAATTATATCAATTTTCAGCCTTTATTTCTTTCATGCAGGAACGGTCCCATTTTATACTTGTATTAGACTTTAATGAAATTCCATCTTCAATTTATTGTTTTATTAGACTGTATTTCCGTGTACTTGTAGGGCCCATTCAATGCGTTGTTTACTCCGTCTTACGTCAACGAGTCAACCAGTGTCGTCCTCTATACGCCGTAGGACTCATTCCCAGTCACAGGTTAACAACAACTTTGATTACCCAATTCGATTCCGGGCTGGTGATATGTTGCTTACCTTCTTTCTACCGTAATTGCTGCATTATACGCATAAAATACTTGAGGTATGGGGCTTGAAAAGATGGAAGTTAAAACCAACATTTGTGTTTGTAATATCTGATGTCATTTTTTAAATGGTACTTTATTTTGAACATCAGTTTCAATATGTTTTTATAATACAATCTGATACAGTTTACTTTATCGCATTCGAGGTTTATGCCCCATATAAGCGAAACTTACTATGTTAAGCACGTCATAGACTACATCATAGCAGCAAGTTCAGTACTGCCTGAAGATGATCAAGCCGAAACATGTTAACAGTTCTTGTTCACATTAGCAATAATTCTTATCAAATTTATTGTTAATGGTTTGATGAAGTGTAGTACGTTGTGTTTTTGACGGATTAATGAATTCTGCCGCGTGGAGAAATTGTCTTAGCCAGTCAAATTTAACGCCTCTTATGGATCCTAAAGGTCCATTGCTGTTTTTTTTACAATAGACCACCTGTGGAACCTGATCCAGCTGATTTCAATTAGATATATTTTAATATTAATCTCCTATTTAAGACTGCCTGTCTTTCCTTCGGGTTTTGGAACTAAAATTTCGTATGCACTTCTAGTCTGTCCCATGCGCGTTGCGTACTTGGTCCGTTATTCTGCACGTATTCTGTTGATAGTGTTGCTTAATTCTTCCTCATATGTGTCAGAAAATTTTATTTTCAGATGAATTTTAAGAACATTACGAAACAAAATTATATGATCATACTACTTCAATTCTAAAGAATTTTGACGACGGTAGTTTACACTTAAAATTATTCGTTGTCAGGACCTTTTCCATCGTCTGTTCTTTAAAATCACGACGTTTCGGAGGCTGTTTCTGTATCCGTCTTCAGGTGAGAGGTACCTACTCTGTTGAGTCCCTTAGATAGAGCTAGTCTCTGTCACTGTACAGTGACGGAGACAGAACCAGCCTCCGAAACGTCGTGATTTTAAAGAACAGACGATGGAAAAAGTCCTGACAACGAATAATACTACTTCATGTTAAATTCTTGCTTTTTATTTTCCTTTCACTTTAAATTCGCAGTTTCAATTTATTAGATGCAATTCTGCAGTGGTTTTACTCTATTTTCGACACCGGAAGAATGTTTTGGTGAAAACAATTTCCGTTTAGTCAAATTGTCTTACTCGGCATGTCGTCCTCAAGGCCATCTCTATGTTCTATGTGTATGAAAGCGTGATAGGATTAATGGTTTGCCGGAAGCGGGGTCTGTATACATCTGTAAGGTTGGTTTCTCTCGAGGAAACCAGTGTATAAAGAGTCCCCAGTTTCTGATGTTACCATTTAACAAGCTGAGTAGCCGCGCAGTGACCGTATGGCATATATTATAGGCATTTTAACAGTTTCCCGAGTTCTAAAAATGTTTTACTGTTTCAAAGAAATGTTTATAACTGAACGAGTTCCACACTTTTGTTTGAAACATTTTCGTTTATATGAATATTTAACGAGTCCAGCGGATTCGTTTCCTACCGGCAAATGTTCTTTATCACACATGTTTAATTTCGTTTCTAAATTTTTCTCATGTCACACAACTTAAATTAACATACGTAGTACCACTTTGTTACAAGAAAATAAATACCATTTAAAAATACACCGTCAAGTTTCCAGAAATGTATGTTTTGTATTATATGAATCTAATAGGTGGAGTCGTGACCTCAGATTAAACATTACACATCCATTCCACTGACTTAATTTAAAACACTTCCTGTTGGCATAGTGAATTTTATGGTTCCAATGGATTAGTAAGTTTAGGCACTGGCCTCTTCTGTCCGGAATACGTTATGTATTTAATATTCATTGCAAATATTTATCCTGCCATATTTACGTCACCATAGGCCACCCATTCTGAAGTTTCCGCATTTAATTTTTCAGGTACTATTGGATTATAGAACAAGAGAAACTGTATTTTTACTAACAATAACTCAGCATGGAAAGGGTTAATATCTCAGAGGGAGATTTTATAAAGAATACAGAAGTAGTTTTTTGGCTTACATTTTAGGAGCAGTGTGTAACACTTTTTCCACAGCTGGCGGTAGTATGTGCAGTCAATGCAGTTATAAACATAAAGTTCTTACCATAAATCCAAAAAAGCGCAAGGCAGTTGCACTGAAATCATATAATTCAAGTATCCGTATACAAAGTTTGGAGGGTTTTAAACACGTATTTCCTTTCGCCAGTTGAAAACTCTCCAGTCATTATTTATAGACACGAAAAGCACATATATGATCCGAAGGGTAAACAGTCTGGAAGGTTTTGTTTCACGTCCTGTAACAAGTCGTAGTCAGGGTTGTTATCTCTCTACGTATAGATGGCCACGGGAAGGAAATGAAAAGTTATGATGATGATGATTGAGATATAAAACAAAAGTGGGTGCCCGTGACCATCAGTGTCGGGTTGATGGATGTGCAGGACATCGCACGCTGGAACACTCGGATTCGTTGAGAGAAAAACTATTTGTCTATCGAACGTTCTCGAAATACATTAACTCCTCGGCGTGAGATTTGAGGTTCTCACGGCTGTGAACATGGCCGTTGTACTGGACTGTGACGCCGTGCAGACTCGTAGATAAGATATCAACGCTTTGGAAAAACATACTATCTCCATCTTTGGCCCTGAAGATGGAGACAGTATGTTTTTTCCGAAGCTTTGATTTCTTACCTACGATTCTGCACGCCGTCATAACCCAGAACAACATGGCCACGTTAACCCCTCGTTTTACAAAGTGATACGTACCTTCAGACTTCTTCGTTCAGCAATAATTTTTTAAAAACTGAATTTCCCATTAATTTAAAATCAGCCATCAATGTCAGATAGGTAAATAACACATATTTATTTATTGTAATGAACAGAAAGGGTTAAAGTAAAATTGTCCCTGGTACTGAACGATGTACCACGCCATGCAGACGTATGGATGAGTGGAGGTATAGTCCCACACGTTCTTAACCTCTGCACTAAAAGAAGGTGAGTGGTTAAAGTCACCCCTTGGGGCTGACAGCTCACCTCGATGTAGTGTCGAGGTTAAGAACGTGTGGGGCTATACCTCCATGCTCTGCTTTTGCCTTAATTCTGTGTTGCTCGGAAGAAACATGAACTTTGCCTCCACACACTTTTATGAAATTTACTGTTGGTTAGGACAAAAATGTACATCATACCGAGTGGGGGATAAATGTGGCCGGAACTGAAAAGTGGCTACTATCTTTAAAATGACTATCATCACCAAATGTACCCGTTTGTCATGCTTTGGATAATATATCTCTGAGGAACATTCTGATATTGATTCACCGAATAATTCGTCAGTCGATTAATAAGCAGATAATTGATTGGATTTCTTCGTATTTTATATAAATTTGTAGTTTGTGTCCCCTTTGAAGTATGTCGTCACATAATCCATTTCCGGTGCTTGGCTAGCTTTCTCGAATGTTTTCTTAACGAATTGGGTTATAGTCGTTCACCGTTTTGAAGTTTACAATTAAGATTCCAGCTTAATAAAACTCGATATATTTAAAGTTTAAAAACAGAGATGATGCTAAGGAATGAACGCATGTTTCGGCCGTAATCATCAGCCGGCCTAAACTTTCTGTTGCTGCAAATACATAAACACATATTCTCTTTCCGGTTTGTGCAGTGAGTAGGAGTAAGCTTAAAAGAGTTGACCCACAGGGCAATAAAAATGTAGAAATGTTTGCATTAAATTAAAGAAATAAGACGAATTGGAAACGTCTTAAAATCTTCACCACCTTTAAAGTTACCACTTGGTTAAGATCTCTTGAAATTTTAATCGTAGTCTGTTTATTCACGTTTTGCCATAGTGGCTCTTATTCTGTAATAAAACGTCTGTAGGGTAGAGTCGTAAAGACTGAGAAAGAGGAGACTAAGCAGTTTTCCATCCACAGAAAGTTTATTTTCTTCACCGACGGAGAAAACAGTGCCACTAGTGAAGAGTAATAGAAATCACCGCTTCCTCTCTCTGGTTTCAACGGCTGTTAGCAGCTGTCCGGTGTAACAGAGCAAAGCATAAGAAGAGTCGAGTTTTAGTAGTCGAAGTCGTTCCAAGTCATTCACAAAAGTATTCCAGCGAAAACTGTCTTCTTCTCTTTTCGTCCCTCCCGACACTCAAGACAAACATTGTGCACTTTAAACGGGCTAAGAGGGCTAAGGCACGGGGCACAGAACATAAAAATGAACACCAGTTGGTCGAGTCCGGGACGGGCCTCAGGCCACCCATACTTTTAGTTTAATTCTGTATATAAACGTCTTCCTAGACAACGAAACCATATGCAAAAATAACTTCATATCTTACGGTTACTTCCGATTTAAACAAGAAGTTCTTGGAATGAAAAATGTCTTGTTCTTTAGGCCTCTGTAATTTATAATTACAAACGTTAATGCTCGATTTATATGTATAGTTTGTTATCTGCCTACCTTGCAGGATATCCCGCGCCAACGAGCTCTGTTGTAGGCTTCTCAGATGCTTCTGATACAGCCTCTTCTGTGCTAACAATGCCTCTGCCGATTGAACACGTGACCTCAAGTCATGGCCTTCCTCACTCGTTTGTTGTCTGAAATTACGCAAGATACAATTAGTCATGACGTCTCTTTTGTCTTGAATTATCAGATGACTGTTCCGATGAACATGTACGCGAATCGTAACAATTCTGGCAAGTTATCTGTTACTGCCTCTACAGTTTCAATTCGTAATCGTCGGCTTTAGATACTGTATCAAAGGTCTAAGTGGCGGGGGAACGATTAAGGACCTCCAATATAAAATTTGATGAAAACCAGTCCAGCCGTTCTCGAGTTATGGCTGAATAAACATTGTTTTTTAAAAAAAATATTTTGGGAGCTGTAAGCCGTACGAAAAAGAGGATTAGATTTAACATTGCGCTCGACATGCGGCGAAGAAACTCACGCAGGTCCACCTGTAAACTCTGCTTTATTACATCCAGTTTTTACCAAACTTGGAATATATAAGCCTAATCAGATTCTAGTAAAACTTCCTAGTATCGAATTTCATAAAACTATGTACGACTAACTATGGCAGGAAGTCTTATACAATACATGTGATTATGTTAGGTGAAGATGATTCGTCAATGGATTGTTCAACGGCAATGTATCAACTACACAGATAATTTGTTGTATAGAAAATTACTTTTACTCGTCTACATGTCTCTCTTATTCTAGACCACTAATTTAAGGTCAGGTTCTTTTAAAACTATTTCATTTTAGATTGTTTTATTTTAATGGAAAACATAAATAACCGGCTCTGACTAAATAAACGCGAGCAATTCTAATTTAATTGTTTAATGTGCTGTTTTAATTAAATATTATTGTGTGAATAGCTGACAAAATGATCTAGGTAACAAATCTTGTTACATTGTGGACATACCCAAAATGTTACATAAGAAAAATGAGAGCCGGGTTTCGAACTTTGGCAGTTTCTCAACACCAAAACAGAGCTTGGCCTTTTCAGTTGCCATCAGAGAGTTGGACATGACACACGTTGTAACTGTCTTGAGCAGCCGATCCTGTCATTGCCGCCTTCCAAATGCAAGACCTATTTCAAAAGCCGCGCATTGCCAAAATAAATATATACCGGGTGTCCCAGAAGAGAATTTAATTATTAAGAAACAGTTCTCGAGCAACTTTGATAGTGAATTTACTTAAATATTATTTAATGAGCTGGACGGCAAAGAAAGGCCCATGGTTTTAGAAACTTTGAATAGTTCACAAGTTGTGAGGTAGAAGAAAATCAACATGTCCTCATAAGTCACAATCAAATAATGTTGGCGATTCGTAACCCACAGTTAGATGAATTAACAAATTTGACATGTTGGATGACGACAAGGAAAGGTGTGTTGGCGACGCAGAATATGAAGCCACGGACCTTAGGGTTCGTGACACTGCAAATGATGAAAGATGAGATTATAAAAACTGTGGTAATGATAAAGGCAGTGTGGAAGGATACGACTGTGTTAGATGGAAAACGTGCAGGTTAATGAAGAATACGTATAAGGAAGGCGATGATACCTTCGCAGCGCCACCTGTGCCGCCATGACTCGCTGCCGCTCGACCACCAGCTGGCAGTTGGGGCACTGACACTCTCGCCAACGGCACAGTCGCTTGTGGCCCTTGAGGCACGAAATCACCCCGTGGTTGCGGCACCGCGCGCACTTGGGCGTTCGAAGAAGCCTCCGCCCGGCGCCAGTCCCTCCGCGCCCACCTCGCACCAGCCGCTCCGCTGGCGTGTTCATCCCCTACAGGAGAAAAGCACAAAGTGACTTCTCTTAACGTTCGCAGCAAGTTATAAAGTAGTTCCAATGTTTACTTAAGCACAACGCCGTGAATACGCAATTGTCGAAATGGAAGTAGTGGCCAGCTTTGTGCTCCGACCACTCTATTCCCGTCGGAAGGGATCCCCGTCTGGCTGTGATGGCGAAAAATGAATCCCTGCTAGTACCGGAAATCGAATCTCGGTCGAGAAATCTGTAGCCAGTCGCTGTATCGACAGGCACCGCATCTACGTTTGAATACCTCAGCGGTTTTGATATCAATTTATTACATATACAAAGTTGTGATGATTGTTGTTCTTAGTTCATTTAAAGTTGCTTTCTCAGCTGTATGGGTTACATTGCGTTTCGTGGTGGAATAGTTGTGTATGACGAAATGTAAAGGTGTGTGTAAACACATAGAAAAAGTAGTCCTGGCCTATCATAGCTTTTGTCTGGAAGCTGAACTGAGGATTACCACAGAAATCTTCGGACAGGGTATCGTGTATTCATCCCAAAATTCGAAGCCGGTACCTCCCTAACGCTTTCTTTTGGACAAAAAATTTTCAAGTAAAATTTAAAGTGTGATTTATATCTCCTATCCAACGAAGTTAGGTTCGAGATCCACACAAAGTACATAGTTCTTGAACAGTTGATATAAAGTTAATTCTAAGGTTCAACGATGTCGTAAGAAAATCTGAAACCTCTTTTATACGAACATTTATTTTAATTTTTTGTGTTGCATGCATTGCATATATAATTGCACCGGCTAATTATTAATAGGATTGTAGATATTAATGAACGTTGCTGATCAAGAAGTCTATTTAGAATAAAATAATTTTAGATAAAATGGTAAATGAATAAATAAATAAATAAATAAAATACACGTTCAATCTGAGTTTCTGACGAGTACCGGCTGGATGCAGAAGAGTCCTGCAAAATAGTTCTTGAACATCACTGTCTATTTTTCAAAAATCCAAAAAAAAAAAAATTCTTTTTGTCAGATATAATTTAAGTCTTAATATTTCTGTCACCGAACGTCGCGGCCCGGTGGTGAGCAACCAAACATCGTATTCAGGTCTATGGTGCAAATCTCTGCCCGGGTACCTAAATCCTGATTGGGGTTTCTCTCGATTTAGGCTGCGACCGGTTGTTTCCATATCGTTTACATTTCATTAATCATCCTACCCCAGCCTTGTCGAATTAACCACAAATATGAATATCTTTATCCTGATTCGAAATCTTTTATTTTCTGTTTGCTCGTCATCCTACGACAAGTTTTATAACGGTACCTTCTGTGTCCCAAAGAAGAGCTGTCGACAGTTCACGAGATGCCTCAGTTCCGCCGACGACGGGAAGCTGATCACTGCTAACTGGCGGGCGAACTGAGCACTTAACTGAGTTTTGTCTTAAGGATCCTCGTTCTCGAGCTGTTATTGGCTCGAGAGTGTTATGTGGGCGTTGCCACTCTAGCGACGAGCACGTGGATAGATTGTCATGTGGCTCCCGAGTTACAGAATTCAATCTCCACTTTATATTATCTCGTTGTGCTTTTACAGAGAAAAAGAATTGGTTCCCTTTTTTTTAGTATTACAAACTAACTCACTCCACGGAACAGAATCCTTCTTGAGGAGCTGATAATCGCTGAAATGGTTAAATATTCAACCATTTATGGTCGAAAGTTCATTATTAAATTCACAACAGTTCTGTCTGGATTTTATCCTAAGCCAGTTTAATCCATTTATCTTTACTCTCACACTATTTCTAGATACACTTTAATATTATCCTCCTATCCACACGTCGGTCTCTCAATCGGTTTATTACCTTCAGATTTCCAGGCCAAATTTTGTATCTATTTCTCATCTCCTACATGGATGCTGCATGCCCAGCTCATCTCGTCGCCCTCGATTTGGCAACTAATATTAAGTGAAAAATATAAGTTATTAACCTCATTATCTTGCGATTTTCTCCACATTGCTGTTATTTCTCCGGTGTACATGTTGTGTTCTCAGACACCCTGATTTATTAGGTAACTTTATTTTCCTTCTGGTGACGATACATGGCGAAATTCCCTGCTGATGAATAACAGAGACTTGGTATTTCTAGGGGTCATTAAATTAATAAAATTGATCGGGCATGTAGCACGAGTGATAGAAGAATAAAGTTCCGCTCTTTGAAGCCTCGTGAGGTCTAGGCGAATTGTTTCTTTATTGATATGTGTAAAAATTGTTTGTACCTACATTTGCCTTTGAATCATGCACCAGGTTATAAAATTAAATTTAGCATTGTTTCCTACGTAAACATTATTGAGCAAATTTGTTTTTTTCTTTTTGCGTGCTGTCGATCAGTTATAACTCAAACTTTACATGAAACTGTAGTTTAACTTGATCAGATTTATGAAAAATTAGTAACTGGCATAAAACATTAATATCTATAAGTTCACTTTGAACGTGATTTCGATATGTCTACTGTTTAGCTAGACTTCGGCTAATAGACACCGTCCCGAACAAATATGCACTGGCACACGATGGGTGAATCTTTTTTGTTACGGAAATAAGGGCAATTCAAACTTCAGCTACTACGCACTGGTGTGTCTGCTGTGCGTTAGACAGGACAAGTTATTAATGGCCCAAATTGTCATTCGTCTTTGTCTCGTCCGTCATATGAGTAACACTGTCAGGTTATATACAAGAAATGAAATGCGTTTTTCTCTTTCAACGAAGGACATTCAGCGTACTACACAAACCTATTTGAAGGGTAATATTAGATCTTGTGGGTCTGAGCCACGACAAGAAGAAAGACCTTGCTGATAGCTTTTCCCTTTTGCCTGAAATGTTTTCCAGATGTGTTCAGTATCTGACAGTATGACTAAAAGGCATAAGGGCTTTTCAATAAATGACTGAACAAACCCTCAGAAGTAACCACAGGTTTTTATGAGAATTTTGTTACTTGACTATGTGACGCTGGAGTAAGATCCCAACGTTTTATATGCGTTTTCGTTGCCAACTTATTTATTGAACGACTCTTGTATTTAGGCCTGCATTTAAAATGGCCGCTGGACCAAAATAGTGTGGTTTATAAAAATTACACCTCATCGAAATCCTTTTTATATATATATATATATATATATATATATATATATATATAACAGCTTTATTGCTAATAGTTTAAAAGACGTACGGACGACCCGGTTAAAGGAGATCATTAGTGCCGATGTGTGTGCACACATGGCTTATAAAATAAATTACAGGAGTAGAATAACTCTCAAAATACACTAGACCAGTCTGAGAGATTCTTGAAAAGATGACGAACCTAAAGAAGTTATTAATTTTCTCCTAGAGGGCGAGTCCAGAAGCTAACTTTAACAAACTTCTCGGAAAGGAAAAAATACGAGAACCCGTAAACGTCCTAATTGTTACACGTAGTTTCCAAGTGCTGTTACTGTATATAAATCATCATGTTAGGTCCCATCTATAAGTCTAAGTTAAAATTTAAGCCGGAATAACTTTTTTAGGATTTAGTGTTGACTTATAATAATTTTATGGTTTATGAGATTTTATCAAACTGTCTGACTAGATGGTTATGAAGTAGGATTCGCCAATTATTCCTACGTGCTGTTTACATAAAATCATATAATCCATAAAAAGTTCACTGTAATATAAACCATTGACGTCGTAGATTCAATTCTGTTATTGAACCTCAGTTTTCCACACAAATGCCAATAAAAGTAACGACCAGGATCCGAAATATTTGTCGGCTAAAACACGTGATTTTGTCCGTTTTATCCCAAAGTGTCAATTTCTTCATTTTTATACTTCTACTGTATCAAAACCTACATTGGCTACCTTCAGGCTAAGACTACTTTATATCATTTCCAGGAATATGCCTGTACAATTTCAACTTAAAAATAAGACAGCTCCTTGCAAGAACCAAAGGCACAAAATAAAGATCAGAAAAATATAGGATGTCCAGTTTTAATTATTGTCGGAGTCCATGGAAATCTAATCCAGGCCCATGGGCAGACAAGCGAGATGACCAGATATCTGTAACCAATCTTGCACAGTGTTACCAAGCCAATATCAAGTTGTGATTGGAACAGCGACGAAAGTGGAAAAAGATGAAAGGTGAGCCTAGGTCAGCACCTGGAGGAAACCTCGTTGCGCTCTGATGACAAAGGACATGCGGGCGGACTAGTCGAAAATGTTACTGTGTGTATGAACACGTATAAACAGTGAATCAGTGGAGAAGCATCTTTATAAATATGTTCCAGCAACTTGGACTCTTGGTGCTAATTCGAATAAAGTTGGTTAGGACGTCGCGGCGAAGAGAAACATTTTTATCCCCGCCGGGAATCGAGCTAGTCTTCCAGACTGTAACCTACTCACAAAGAATATATTATTTTATTTGTATTTTCTTGATATCTCGTGAACGTTTAGAGATAATTACCGTGAATCTAAGTCGGTCATAAATGTGCGTATACGAAATGCTCTTGTTTGTATGTGGCATGTAATTTCAAACTTTTTTTTTCTCTTTTCTGAGTGCTCGAAAACTTCAATATAAATGAAACGGTTGCAGTTATCATTTACTGTTTCCCAGGCACCTTCCCCGTCTTAAACCGTTTCAGCAGGGATGGTGGAGTCAAAGTAATAAAAGACAAAAATATATCTGCTATTCAGAGGAACTTCTTATAAAAGTGGGGTAATTTACGACTTATTTAATAAGAAAATCTAAATGATAAGTAAAATTACAAGCTAACAGATCTGCTGTAAAATATGTGCTTTGGAAATGTAGAAATTAACGATAATTAATTTCACTCTTTTGCATATTTTTATATTTCCCCGACAGATTCATACTTTATATGTACTATCCGATTTAGTTTTTAAAAGCGAAGTGAGTGTTGTTCAACAAATTGAAAACGAGTGGCAGTTGGTCCTTCTCGCGGGATGCATAACCACTCAGCCGAGAAATAAAAAGTAGTTTGTGTCTCTGTAAACAACGAGATCGTGTTCTGGGGCGGTGGTTTCTTCTAGTAGCCGAGCGGGACAACACGAAGTTCCACTGCAGAATTACAGCGCATTGTAACACCCGACGAGTAAGGTTTTGTGTTCTGAAGGGAGAACAGGTTCTCATGGTGGTCTTATGTTTCCTTACCCTATTAGTAACACTCGCGAGCCTCCGGGTTATACAAACGAACCTCATGACACTTTAGTAAATACGATTGCAGACAGGTTCACACACTAACCAGTAACTGTCTTGGCGAATCTGTTGCCAAAGTTACTAATGAAACTGTTTTCTTGTCGATAATGAAGTTCTCGATTATGACGTCGTGTGGTCTTTTACCAACGCTTCAGATGGAACGTATATCGTTCGTCTTCGGGGTGAATATGGTACGTTGGTAACCACCTACAAGACCACATGACGTCACAACACAGAAGCTCACGATTGAGAAGAAAACAAAGAGATCTATTATTAACTTTACCACAGCTGTGAAGAATCTGCTTCAAACGACAGAGATGTTCTAGGGCACAGAAGTATTGATTTCTGTAGATGTGATGAAGTGTTGATTTACCTACTATCTTTTTAATTTTATGTTAATACGGTAAGGTAAGGTCAGTTTCGAAAAGAAACAAGGCATATAAAGAAGTCTTCAGCTTTTCTGCACACACATTTTGATCCAGTAAATTAATTCGGTTCTTCTGAATGTTAAATTTGTACATTTATAAAACGATACAAAATTTTAAATATTCCAGTGCCATTTAAATGGGTAAATGAGTGTTTTGTATACGCGAGACAGTGAACTTGTAGGAGGATTTTGAATTAGTGGGTTAATCACTGCAACCTTTTAAACGACTGATGTGAGAATGATCTTTTTAGGAGACGCCAGTTCTCAAGTAATTGTTTACCGTGACCACGATAATGCAGGTTCTGCAGTGTAAGATTCTTGGCTGTACTGGCAAAGGGGTTCGTTTGAAGTGAACTGAGTCTGGAGTCCGTGACGAATCAAATATGCCGCCTGAACTGAGATGACTATCACTCGCGCTTCGTTTTGAAGGCTAGAAAAATAGATGCCGAGAAAACGTTATGTTATAATTACAAAATACGCGGCTGAAATTTGATACACGTGAAAATCTTCTTGGCACTCGTAAGGCCATTGACAGGTGCAATGTCTCTGTGTGGATTGATGCAACATGGAGGATCTGCGAATTGACGGAAAGGAGCCAGTATTCTTCTCAATAAAATGACTGGCATTACTGACACTAAGATAGGAAAGAAGCTTTGGCAAACATTTAGAAACACAGCTTTTATTACACATTGTTTATTCATAACACAGGCCTATACATATTGAACATATGAGCCGAGTCAGTCGGCTGACTTGTTTGAGGACTACCCTACTGGGTTTCGATTCCCGACAAGAACCTTTTCGTTACCGCGGATGTCACTGGCTATTTATATCTTTGTCGCAGAAAAAATTAATGTCCTAGATAGTAAACTAATCTTAAGAAACTTTAACAAACTAATCTTTAACTTAAAGAGAGGCCTATAGACGGTATTCACTCTAAATCGCATAGTATTTTTCCATACAACCAAGTTTATCTTAAACACTCGTTTGTTAGCTTTCAAGAAGTTTTGATTTCAAATAATTTGTATAAAACTTCAGTTAATATCAGTTAATTGGTTTGTTAAATTTCACGTGCAAAACATCTGTTTCATTATTTTATATTATTTTGTGGCACTGTTGTCATTTTCTCATGTTTCAAGGTTTCTGTTCACGAAGTAGGGTCAAACCTTGTCCGTGAAGATTATTATTATCATCATAATTTTTGAACACGAGGACTAAAGATATTTTCATTCTCTACTTGAAAGAACTGATTGTGTAACGAAAATTAGTTTCGATTTAATGTTCGGGAACATTCTTCGGTAGTTCTTCCAGAGCGAGTTCCCCGAAACACAATGCCTTCTATACATCTGCCAAAACAAACAGGCTTGTTTCTTGTAGAGTGAATATGGCATTGTTGTATTGCTCAGAAGCGAAGCGCCTCGTGCGTTTCCTTTCCACTAATTCTTTCGGAGTCTGAAAAAAATTAACGAGTTTATAAGCGAAGCACACAGGGAAGGGATTAAGTCCTACATAAAACATTTTACGAGTATGTACATGAACTCTGAAGAGATATTTACATTTCTAAACGAATGCGTTATTGGCGCAGAGTTCAACTATATGAAGACATCCAGCTGTCCACAGTGGAGAAACCACAGAGAAGACAGTGCTGTCTTTATCAGAACATTAAAATATGTAAAACCTTGCTCTCTCCGCGTGAAAGGCGATGAAGCAGTGTCCGCGTACCACAAGACCATGACATGATTTTGTGACGGCGTTGAGAAATGGTTTAAGAGTTTGTGTTGCGATGGATCTTACTTGTCATCTTGTCATGTTTTGTTGCTTACCGTTCCAAAAAAATAGTTTCGTCTGTATCTGTGTGTCGTATGATACTTCATCATATACTGAAGTCACTCGGTTGACAATATGTGGTGACATTTAGGAACCTGACAGCAAAGCACTATTCGTCTTAAATATGAGACGAGCTGCTCTGTTTTCGAGATGACTGTTGATTTTGGAACTCCTTCCTGTGATAATCCAATACTGTACCGGGCATCAGCTACAGTAACATTTCGTGGGCACACTTGTCAGGCAAAGTGTGACAAGTCTTCATGCAAGGAATTAAGTGGTTAAGCCACACGTTCAGTGGCGACACTATTCGATATCTTTTTGTTACTTCTACAAGCGCGTTATGCCTTATCCGACGTTAAGGAAGTACTAGATGTCTTACGGATTTTTTTTAAGGGCAGAGGAGTAGTAATAATCATCATTATTGAATACTTTTTCTGACGTCAGTGAGCCCAGGCGCATTCAGTCAAAATTTCAACTAGGCTTAAGTTATGCAAATGTTTCAGGTTACTTAAATTTCAGAGGGCATGATGCCAGAAGGACTTAATGCTGATGCTACTCTATAAAGAGGTAACAGTTATATTTGAGCGTATGAACAATAATAAAATACATTTTTCAAACGAAATAAGCGTAAGAACATAGCCTCCTGTAAATCGGTCGTTCTCTTTATATGCCTGTTTGGCATGATGCCCTCGATTAAATTATTATTGTTTATATTTATAATTGTTTTACAGTTTTCGTTTCTCATTTGGCACTGTTGTAATTCCCGGTACTGTTCGATTTTTTTTTATTTAAATAAAGTGAACAATTAATAAAAAGAGCCTTAATTCATATTCATTTTACTTTGGCATTCAGAACAAGAAACCAAAAAGTACAGTCAAGTTATACTTGTTCCAATTCTGCTAACTATGTAATGGGGCGAATCCCATAAACGTTTCGAAAGGCCACAGCGGACAAACAATAATGAAAATGTGCTACATTGGTGCACACGGGGTAGTGGAGTGTAAGACATATTCAGATTAGATTTACGAGGGTTGCTGCAAAAGTAATGCCCCAAACTTAAAAAAAACTTTTTGTTCCACAGCTTTGCTTTTTTCACAGTTGGTAGGCATGTTCTTCCGTGCTTAGTTAATTCTTATCCCGATAGTGGCGTTGTTATAACTTACGTTAAAAATGGCGACTGCACGTGCCATACGTCAGACGTACCACGTGCTGTAATGGAATTCTTGGTGTGTGAGAACGAGACAGTGGGAAACATCCACATCATCTGCGAATAACTTGCAGTAAGGGACCAATCATGGTAATGTGTGATTGTGCCATGTGCCAGTCACATTGGAGCTATTGATCAAGTATGAAATTGTAACGACTGGATCTTTGAAATCTGACTGCAGCCGATAAGCAGGTCTGTTTATTTACAGAGAGCAGGGGAGATACTGATGCTGGGAGACAACCACGTGATGTGAATGATCTGCATCAGCTGCTGTGAGGACATTTCAGATCAAGAAGGAAGGAGAGTGTCCTTGTTGCTACTGACAAACATACGGTAAGCAAGCCCGCTGTGTTCCGTGAAACTCTTCACATCGGAGTGGCATGGTAGCATTTGGAGTTGGTAGTTGGAGTGGGATAGGTCACAGGAAAGTTTTGTTTGTTTCTGCAAACCTCAATATTTCATCGATCCAGTTCAGTTGAACACCGTGTGTTATAGTACTGAAAACATTGAACAACCCTTGTGAACAAGTAATTTCAAACGTCTGGCGAATATATTTTAAAATTTTCTCGATACTGTCATGTTACCAAGGCACTCTGTTGTTTAGTAAATTCTGAATATCTTGCTTTGTTTCTTACATAACGCAGGTGTAACCACTGTTATTGACTGTAACTGTGCTGATTTAACGTGGAATGACGAAGTGTGCACATACTGATTTTGCAGGGGCTTTGCAGATTGAATTCTGTATGTACTTAAAACGCAGAAATGTTAGACCAGACAGGTACTTTTAATTCTGAATGGCAATGTTGGTTACAGTGAATTCTGTATGGTATGAGGCCCCTCGGGTTGCCACTCTTTCATAAAATTATGGCCAGAAAACCCAGAACGAAAGAACCAGTAGGGTTATTAAAATGGAACTTAAGAATACAGGACGTGAGAATGTGGATTGGATTCAAATGGCTCAGGATAGATACAAAGGCAAGCTCGTGTGAAAATAATCCACCTTTGAAATTCCATAAAAAGCAGGCAGTTTCTTAGAATCTGAGTTAAAAAAAGAATATAGCCCTTATCAAATAATTACACGTCACTTTCGAAAGTAAGGTTACAAACATGACGGTGCGGAAACTAATGTAGTCAAATACAAAATTTCTTTTTCCACATTCATCATCTTTACGTGAGGGGTTGATATGGTTATCGACGCCGAATTTCTCATGTACTTTGCAAAATAAACTCTACAAGATCTTGATCAATTTCTTCCAGAAGCATTAAATGCACTCAGTAATTGAATTTCCCTGCTCTTCCGGAAGTTGTTGGTATCGCTATTTGATTGGAAATTATTATACTTGTCAATCCATTCAAGTAGTAATTATTGGGTAATGGGCATAATGTGCATATTTCAGAGTTCTACGCTATGCCGTCAAAAGAGATTGTGTGCCTGATCTAGTGACGATTTTGTGAACTAGAGTTGTAGAATTCAGACACTAGATGGCAGACAATTTCACATTCCAAAAACTGTACAGCTGTTTCCGTTTCAGCCCTTGTATTTTGTTCTTGCTTTTAAGCAGGATTTCAATCGATACATAGAAGACTGGAAAGGTGTAATTCGTGTGGAATTCACACATGCAAATTCTGAAAAAATATTACGTCAGTCATCTTGTTTAGATATCTTTAGTTTCCAAATATGCAAATCGTGTGGTGTTAAAATCTTACTTAAGTAAAATTAATGAGTAGGGGTTATCAAGAGGCCTTATTTATTTGGCAGTGTACTGGTCTTGTTATACACGGGGGCTCGAAATCGGGACTTGGACAAGTTATATATCTTTTTTATTTATTTTAACATGCAAGCGCCATGCTGTTATTTTACGTTACACGAATAACTGCTAGACTAAAGTTTCGTGTTTTACACAAATCTTTTACCATATATAATTTTATAGCCCTGTTGCAAGTGGCGCTAGTGTCGATCGCATCTCACATGTTAATTCGCCCGCCATGTTGGTCGGATTGTAGGAAATTTTAAAGTACGATTACAGATCAGTCCCTAAATTTCACCCAAATCTGCCCATCGTTTGTCGAGTGCCAAAAAGTGCGCATTTCGCTGTGATAATGACACCAAGGAGACTTGGCATGTTGGGAGACAAGAGATGCGTGCAGAATATTGGTGGGAAACCTCTTGGAAAATGACCACATGTAAGACCAAGAAGGAGACGTGATAATAGGCTATAGATATTGGTGAAATAGATGTAAAGCTGGAGTTGGCCCAGGATCATGTCCTGTGGCGGGGTTTGGGTTTAGCGGTGTTGAATCTTCTGGTATTTCTGCCAGAGAATTAGACCTAGTACATATTAAATGTTATTAATGAATACAGCTTCTGGTGGGACGGTCGAGGTATGTGAAGGCAATATTTACGACTTTCTTAAGCAGTAACTAAACAATTTCGAAATTTCTCAGTATTATCTTGTGTTGCGGACCGAACAATTCTTGTGACAGTAAGAAATGTCTCATTTCTATTTCTTGTCCTCAGGGCAACCCAATTCCTTTAAACTCCTCTTTCCGGCGTCTCGTTGTTTCTCTTGCTCTCCCCCCTCCATCCATTCCTAGAATATGGGCGTGTCATATCATTCTGCACAGTAGGCTATGTAGTAATCGTTTAAACTGTATTAGCGAACTTAGGTTTTTTTCCCCTTCTGAACTTACGGCTCTCATTTCAGCTACTTGTGTTTTGCTTTGTGTCTTTGCTCCATCTCCATGGCCAACTTTCGTATTTTACCACCGGTCTGACAAATATTCTGTATAATTTCAAGCACGTACTCCTGGACATTATTTTATTAACGTGTCTACAACTTACAGCATTTATTTTTCAAATCTCTGGCTACCTCTGCTTATTAGACTCTGTGCCACTCCATAAACGGTAATTATATTGAAGATTTGGCGTTGGTCCGCGGATCAGAATCTAGGAAGAACTGCTGAATCCGAACCAGTGAATTGAGGCTGTAATTTGAACCCTGACACACGAAGGCCAATGTTGCTCTCTGCGCACCTGGGCACATAAAACTGATAGTGGTATTTGGGGGGGGGGGGGGGTTGTTCATCCCCCATAATGGTAGGTATGTGATCTTTATGTTTACAACAGATGCGCCATTAATAACTGGATAAAGTTACTTTAAAACTATCGTTCTCTGAATGTCACCAGTGTTAATGAAAAACTGTAATATCTGAATGGAGCGACCAAATTAAGAAGTTTCACGTCCCTCGACTGTATAATTTATCTCGTAATAGTGATTTATTCTACCTTCTACGTGACCACAGACTGTGTCCTGTTGTGTACAATTTATCTCATCATTACGATTAATTTGATAGGTTTCTAGAAATCGCTCTTGGCTATGTAATCATAATGAAGATTGTGGGTTCCTCTTAAGAACCTACAATCTCTTTTCTAGAAACTCTACTTTATGTAGAGTTGAATGTTTGTTACAGTACTCACAAAAACCCACAACTGGGCCCTATCTTGAACCAGATGAATGCGGTCCACATTATCGCACCGCGTTTATTCAGAGCCCATTTTAATATTATCCTCTCACCTCGCATAGGTTTCCGAACTGGTTCCTTTCCTTCTCGTTTTCCGACTAGAATTTTGTATGCATTTCTTGTGTCACACATTCGTGATAAAGCCCTGCTGTCTCATTCAGTTTCAGAATAATTTGCACCGTTTGTCTTCAAATAGACTAAAGAGAGCAGGCCACAGATGTGAGTTTTAGGACAAGAGTAATGCTGAAATAAATCCAAATTTAAAGTTGCTTTATCCGAAATAACGGTAGATATGAGGATAATATTAAAATGTTTTTCAATTAAACAGGATACGAGGGTATAGATTGGATTTATTTGGCTAAGGATAGGAACCAGTGATGGTCTGTTGCAAACACAGAATGAACTTTGTAGTATATTAAATGCGAGAAATTTCTTGACTTTCTGAGGATAACTGTGCCTGTGTTCTGAAGAAGGACTCTGCTTCGCGGAGTTGATAGTTTAAGAAGTTCTGCGGACCCCAGTTTGGCTACCGTTCACCTAGTAACGAGAAAAATGGGAACGGCTGCTGGGTCAGTGATAAGTTGCTGCATTCTCGCTGGCTGAAGGCATCTTATCTCTACCATTCCACGCCCTCCAAGGCAGCAAGTCTTTTTATGTTCTGCTATTTACGCCGAGAAAAGCTCTGAAATTTTCATGACAGTCCCTTTGATCATGCCTTTTTGGATACGAGACGACATGGCACAGCAGAGTGTTAAGTAAATTGGAGAACATGGAATATACCGTGGGCTTATAGCGCGGAATGAGACCAGTAAAGAGAAAGGAACGCAACGGAACTGTTACGATGCGTTTATTATTCAGACTAAATATTGTCACAACGTGTTCAGAAAGTACGCAGTTAGTCTTATTTTCTAAGATACAGCCTTAAAAATAGGATGTTTATGTTCACATTTTAATTACTAGTAAATAGCTTTCTAAAGCATGGAAGGATTTCGATTGAATTTGTACTGAATTTTATTAAAATCCCCGATTTTATATATTCTACATTCAAAGATATAAATATGGCGGTTATGCGAAACAGTACTACCGCAGTTTATTATAACTTCTTAAAATGTGTGTGATGGAAGATCTGTCAAAAATTCTCCTTTATTGAGGTGCCTTGTTTGAAATGGGAATTTAGCGTGTCATTGAAGCTCATCCACTTTCGCGAGTGTTACCATTACTAACATGGCCGGCAAACCTCTGAGGTGGGAGCGACATCAGCCATATTGTAACGTCAAGTGACAGACAGGGAGATAAGTAGAGAAACGGGGTTGGAACAGAAGAAAGCTAAATAGTGTAGTTTAAAGTATTACCTTGACATTCGTCTGGAGGACCTTGGTAAAACCATGATAATTAGATTACAATGACGCGAGTCAGTGGTGGGTAGCCTTCCAAATACAAATTAGCTGATTTCACAGAAATACCTCCATAAAAACTTAAGAGTTGAACTTAGCCTTTTTTTTTTTTGTTCTCCTAATATCTGTACTTACTGTAATCTGATCAAGACGATGAGACGAGCAGGACACATTCCACGCGTGATTTTCCAAGAAGTGCGTGTAGTTTTTTTGTTGTTGTCAGGCTATGGAGAAGATACCACGTTGAATACCTAGGCATAGATGGGAGGATGATAAGATATTGCACACCTGGTATACGTATTATGGTCACAAAGAAATACGTGTAGTTTCGCAGGGGATCAGGTTGAAGTTTTCTGCTTTGTAATTCATAAACTAAAGAACATAAGAAGTATAATCTTAAAAGGATGCAACTATTATCTGTTTAAAGAAGAGAAATTACAAATGTGCTTTATTTTCTGTGAAGTTATGTACTGTAACTCATAAACTAAAGAAGTAGATTCTTTGAAGGACGTTACTGATGTCTGTCTTAAAGGAGAGAAATTATAAATATGCCCTTAATACGCGATGTCAGTAGCAATATCAGCTTCTTTTGTTTCTTATTTGTTCTTGCGTTGTGACTATGTTCTTATAGGTGTGCGACATGTTATAGAGGTGTGAAGTAAATTGGACTGGCCCAGAACGGTCAGTCGACGGACTTTTGTGATCACGGCATCGCGTCCCATTGCAAGGAATTTCTTGAGCAACTGAATTATTGATCGGACATGTAGCACCCGTGGGGGCATGGGGGAGGCATCTAGAGTTTTAGTTAGAAGCTTCAGGAGAAGATATCACGTGTGAGACCTAGACGTAAATAAGAGGATATCATTAAAGTGGATCTTATGGCAGTTTGTGAACAGTATTGGTGGTGGAGATGTTGATGTCTGGGGTGTAACGCTGTGTGAGCTTGTTTGTAGATGGTAGCATTTCGGAGGTACATGCTGCCTCATCAGGGATGTACTGCCTCAGTATATTACCCAGTGGTATGTTTCTGGAAACGCAAATTTGATCTTTACAGCAGGGAATTTCTTCGCCAACTAAGTAACTGTGAAGGTTCTATAATTTATTTAGGGTTGGTTTTCATTAGAAGAAGTATCGATGATGAAGCGCATGCTTTATGTAGTATTTAATTTGATAGCGAATTTTGTTTCTCAGCACCTGGTCAATCATGTTCCAAATTGCCCCCTTGAGAAACAGCATTATGCCAATTAAAAATGTGGTAGTTCATGAACTTCATCTGCCGTACTATAGCGGCAAGAAGATTCACTTTTCTGGCTTGAAATAAAGCTCTGTATATCCTAAAAAAAATGCCGAGCTTGACAAAGTCAGGGCAAAAGCTCCATCTGTATGTCTTTATAAGAGATATAAACTAAATAAAACTGACATGCCGCGCTCTGAACCCTAAATCTTGAGAGATGAAATGAAGAACACCGCAAGAAGGTGGATAGATAAGGCCTGGCGCCGTAATGTTATGCGACTTCTCGTGCTGCAGACTGTTGCGGGTTAGTCTAAACAAGGCCTGCAGGCGCTGAACGCAAGCTGCTAAATTTACTACGGGTCGCACAGGGAAAGGGCGAGTTTTAGGAAGGGGAATAAGCCCCAAAAGCAAAGGAAAGGGGAAAGAAACCCCGGTCGATACACTCAGTTCACACTTGGTGCTGTTCGTCCTCTAGTACTCGGCGTAGTAGAATGTGCAGATCCCGACCTCATACAAGTTCCTTCTAATTAACTCTGTGGAGCAGAATCTTTCTTCGAAACGTCGCTAGTCGCCTAGCTAGTTAAGAAATATCGGGCCATTTTTGGAAACCAAAGATTCATTTTCATGTGTACAATAACCCGCCACTCATTCTTATCCTGAACCAGCTCTTATCGTCCTGTGGCGAATCCTGGTCTTGAAATCCGGTCGTGCAGAAGTGCAATATTATTAAATTCCCCCAGTGCTAACGCGTTTTACTAGGAATAATACAATAATAATATGCAGCTATTATGTTTTATAGCAAAGCATTTCTTTTATATTCCTTATTTTTAGTCCTCTGGCGGCACACTACTATCCATACAGGGGAACTCGACACTGGTGTTCCGGCCAAATCTTTAACACTCTTCAAGTTCAGTTTCATCTTTCCTGTGCCTTCAAATAATTTCTTCTCTATAGGTTTTCCGACCAAAGTTTTGCAGGCATTCCTCACCACCTCCTTGCGTGCTGCATGACTCATTTTCCTGTGGCCATTTTAATCCTTCGGATCTGTCACATTCGTAATTACGCGGTCTTTTAAGGACCAGCCGGGATAGCTCAGTCAGTATAGTGACTAGCTACGGGCTGGACGACCGGGGTTCGATCCCCGACGGGGGCAGAGGATTTTTCCTCTAGCCTCTGCGTCCAGACCGGCTCTGGGGCCCACCCAGCCTCCTCTACAATGGGTACCGGGGTCCTTTCCCGGGGGTAAAGCCGACCGGGGCGTGATGCTGACCACTCACCCCCATCTAGTGCCGGGGTCAAGGAAGAGAGGAGCTATACCTCCTCTCCCCCCCCCCAAACGCCTACATGGCGTATAGTGGGACAAACTTTACTACTTTTTATTTTACTTAGAAACAAAGAATTTTTTTACAAGTCTGCTTAAATAACATTTATAAAAGAACTTAGTTATATAATTCTCTGTACGAGGGACCGATTTCTGATAATTTTTCCTTTTTCTGTGTAGTCGTAAGACACCAAAAGGATCACCATGCAACTTTTAGTCGCTATTTAACGTTTCAGTTTTGCATTCTCTTCGTAAAACTTGTGAAGGTAAACGGCAAAGTTACTTGAACGAGTAAGCAACGCGACATGTGGAAGTGGAGGTGAAGCTCCGTGCTTCCTTGAGTGGTCACTTCCATACACCGCCCGCTTTTACTCTGTATTTATTCAATACACGGGGTGTTCAGCAGACCCCGTCTGGACTTCGCGGTGGAGCGAAGAATTCATTCGTGTCAGAAATCGAACCCCATTCATCTTATCACGTGGACAGCCAGAAATTAATTATCCACTATTTTTCTGGACGATGTTTCTATATTTAAGTATTTGAATTTAAAGGATGTGGTATTTCCTTGCACTCCAATTAATATTATCTTTCAGGTTCAAGGTTCTGATTTTAGTACAACAGATCTTGTATGATTCTAGAATACGTCCTGTATGCACCACAGTGAGATATAAGTCACACAGTGTAATACAATGTAATTACTTCCATTCTATACAACAACAAAATTATCATAATTAGAGATGTAGTCGCTGATTGTTGAACTTAATGAATATGGAAGGCACACAGTCGTTTTTTCTGAGGACGTTTGTCGTCTTTTGTCTGCTACTCGAAAGTACATTATTACAAGCAGCGTAACAAACGCCCCCTGCCCTGTACCAGGTCAAGGGTTCAAGATACTTCCACCATACCCACTTAACTGCCCGCAGGTCATAAGTGTCAAGGCGACATACAGTCGACAGGTATTTACATATGCTTAATGGACGGTGGTCTAGTGGTTAGAACACTAGCCTTGTAATCCTGGGGTCTCGGGTTCGATTCCTGGCGGTGCCCGAATTTATAACTTGTGTTGGGCAAGGCCGTGGTCTAGGCAACACGGAGTTTTCCTCCGGGGGTTTCCCCGGTTTCTCCGTGGCATCCCAACAATTACTCCATTCACACACAGAAGAAGGCAATGGCAAACCACTTCTGGATCATCTGCCAAGAACGTATATGAACAGGTCCCAGTCCGAGAAAAGGATGGAAGGATCCTGTTCATATGGACCTGTCGTCAGACAGAACACTAAGTAAAGTAGTAATGGAAGAACGGTACAGTGGCTTTGAAAACATAAAAGTGGACGGCGACTAATTAATTTCTGTAATGGTAACATCTTCTCGGACGCTAAATAACTTCTATAGTTCATAAAGTGTCGTCAAACAAATACATGTATCTTGTGTATGAGTACTGAACTATGTTTTTGCACCGAATCCCTTCGGTTCGTTTCGTTGGTGGAAATGAAGTGCAGATTCCACCAGAGGACGTCAGCTAGGTGCCAGCCGCCGACAGTCACGCTTTCCTGACATTTCTCTCCACAGAGCAAAAACAAGAAGCCTTCTTCGGTTCCTTCAGGTATTACAGACGCGCTCAAATACGTTTTGGAGTATTATTTTTAAATCACAGGGCCCTCCGTCAACTCTAGCCTTTCTGCTCAACGTTTTCCATTGCACCAATTTTTTTGCAACAAGTGGCCAATTTTGATTCCCCTCTCAGGCCGACCCTCGCGAAGACCGTATCAGCACTGCAGTCGTTTTGAAACTTGTTCATAATCACTTCGTAACTTTCTTATCGATACAACAGGTAGCCTTATGTCTGCACTTTGCTTCACCACTGTATCACCTTGATGATAACATTAGATGCTGCATAATCTGAGGAATTGAAACCCTTGTTAAATAAAATAAGGTATTATAATATCAAAAGACCACTCCTACTGCTAATTCTCTGAGTGGCTTTATTTCTTCGTCTTCTGCTTCGTCCTGGCTCTCTGGCTTTTTCACGATTCGGAATTTATTCTGAATGTATGAATCCGACATTTTGGCTCGGGGGGGTTAGCCCTACACAGGACAATAATCATAACATTTATGGCTCGAACGGGATTTGAACGTAGAATCCCAGTTTTCGAGTGGTCCAAACCGTACTCGGCTTTCAGTTGGTCTCACAACCGCTGTGATAGACGCTTTTAACACTTATTTGTGATAACTTGTCTTATGTCTCGTGTCTCACATTACGTAATAGCTTCAGCGTGAAAGTGTCGCCACTCCTCCACACGCCGGTGCTCCGACCGGCCAGTGGCTTTATCGATTGGACCAGCAATTCATTTGGACCCGTGTACAAACAGAATTCATTGGTCCGCGTGTTCTGCATGCATGGCGCTCATTACTGGCGTATCGGCATGCCGACCGCGAACTCACTCACTCTCTTGCACCGTGCTAGCAGTCGTGGCAATTCTGTCATTATTCCTGTTACTGCTAGCAGGACCGCCATCATGCCCTCTTCTGTACCAACTTTTTAACTCCAGTGAATGTCTTGTCTTGTTTTAAAGCCTCTTCTGTTATTCTCTTCCAAGTTGTAGCCCCTTGAGGGTTACAATCCAGTGCTTCCCTCTTTACCACTGCCTGTACATTTTCCACTCACAAATCTGCAAGTTCTAATGACGTGGTAAATATTTTATTAATTTATTACTTAACTAATGTGTATGCTACCTATCTTACTTGCCGTGTAGCCTAAGTCTTCTGAAACACAAGTTTGGGTCCCGATTAGGAAGTTGATGCAGGATCTATGTCCGCGATCTTCTGTGTAAAAGTAGGTCCTCACGATTAGTCCATCCATTGTTAAAGAAATTCTATCAACGTCTGAAAGGATTTACTGTTTAGGAATTTATTAAAAATCGTAACAGGCCTGTGATTGCTGAAAAGTAACACATTATGTTTTACGATACTTATTAATACTTTTTCTTTGTTTTATTTCGGTTTTAACGAATTTCCATAGACAATTTGTCTAAAAAACTAAATTCTTTACCATTCCTTTCACCGCTTTCTGCTAGACCGTTATTCAATTTTCAATTATCGAATGCTTTTCTGCGGTGTTTTTTTAAATGTCTTTTCGACTGAAGCAAATTTGAGTTGTAGGAGATGTCATGTAAAGAAAACAGAAACATGTAGGGCGTTGACCTCTGCATATCTAATTCTAAACCTTTACCACGGGCATCAATCTTTATTAATTTCTATGACTGCATACGAGTAGTATCTCTTGTCAGCCAAACCTTTTTTCGTAATCATTTCAATTCATTACGATGGCTGTCCGTTACATTTAGAGTTCGCACGTTGCTAAGTGAACTGTAAGGTATCATAGTAGTAAGCAACAGCCACACCGCACATGTACAAAATATCCGTACCGAATATAAATCGCGGATCGACTATCGTGACAGATTTATAGTGACACTTTCTCCAGGAAGATTACGTTACCGCTTTCTTTCATTACATTACCAGGTCACTATTTAAAAGCACCTCGGCCATCCTCATTCGACGCTACCCAACATCTGAAGGACACAGAGCGCTGTTAAAATAACAAATAAATAAATAGTTTGATCTGGTTAGTATTAAATTACGTAGAGCTGAATGTCTGTGTAGAACTTCAAGTGACAAGCATCATTAATTAGTTTGACGCTTGTTTGCATTTGTAAGATTTGATTGTTTTCACAGCGGTGAGTATGAAGATTTCTGTCTTCTGGGTTGTTGCGCTGTGTAGTTTGGTCGATGTTAACCAACGTTTCAGAGGTCATACTGCCTCCGTCCTCAGGGCGATAAGAGATAGAGATAAGGAACGGATAGAAAAATCTCTCTATATTATTAGAATGAATCTGGTTATTGGCAACATTGAAACATTTCGTTAATAATATCACGCGATTGTAACACCGTTTTTCAATGTGAAATGTGGGTTCGGCGTTACTTACTCGTTTGAAGGCTTTTGGCTTACTGTGTTCGTGTGTTCCAATTCAATACCGGTGTTTTAGCCTCCCCCGGTTGATTTGTAGTTGGATTAAGCTCTCTTCTGCATCATGAGAAAGAGGGATCAAAATCCTGGTGCGGGATAAATGAAACCCGGGTTGCTATAGTAATACAATGTATAATCACCTGAGAGACTCAGTTCAGGGGTGATAAAATTTGAACTAAATCTATGGATACTTATCAAACTTCATGCAGAATTTAATTTAGAAAATAAATTTCTCTTTTGCCTGCATATTTTGATGTTGGCTTATGCTTGATTGAATGGTTGATCCTTGAATGATGAGTTTGAAGAGATGCGGAAAGAAGCGGTCCTGGCATTTGAACCAGAGACCTCCGAATACGAAGCAGGAGTAAGTGCTAACCACTTAACTGCGATTTTCGGTAAATTACTGAATAAAGTGGACAACTGTAGGCCTAATGCTTCATTATAAATTTATGAACTGTACCTTTCATCTAATATCTCTATCGCTAGGCCACTTAAATTAAGAAATGTGTGGGCAGGACATATAGCACGCATGGCGACAATGAGAACTGTGCATTTTTTTGCTTAAAACCATTAAGGGAATGTGCCACATGACGTAACTAAGCGTAGATGGGAGAATAATATTAAAAAGGATTTGTATATGATGGTGTTGTCGGAATAACCTGGCTCAATTTGGGTTTCGGTGGCTGGATTTTGTGAACATAGTAACGGACCTTCGCGTTCAGTATAAGGGAGGTCTTCTTTGATCGGCTTAGTAATTATCAACATATGCTGCAGCGTGGAATTAATAATTCGAAGGTGAAGAGGTGATGTGTTGATCTGCACACGGCATACCTTCCGTGGTTTGTAAAACCCTGGTAAAGAGTTCACTCCCTCGTTGGTTTGCAGTTGTTTGCCAGGCGTTGCTATCATTTAGGACCTGAAATATATCTGCCAGGATGTGTGTCAGAAGAATCCTCGATGGTGAATTACTAGAGGGGTCGTGGCTTATGCCGCCAGGACAATCGAATACAATGATGGTCGGGTACTGGTGAGGCAGCATGGTTCCCCTCCTTAAAAAGGTCACGTGATCGCGGAGGATTGATTGGGGTACACTGTTTGAAAGAATAAATTATCACGTTTGTAAATCAATGTATTACATCAGAGCAATTGTTGTGCCGTATACAAATGCGAACAGATTTGCTTCCTTTGGATATATTCTTCATCTGATTCATAGATGTTTGCGTCTTTAATTTAACTATGCTCTCTCCACTGCGTAGGATAAATAGCATTAAAAGTAAGGACGATTGTGAACGATGAGTTACCAGTGCAGTTGAGCTGAATTTAAACCCATTAATTAATCAGTCAAGAATTGTGAATTTATAATGACGTGGAAGGGACAAACTCTCTGGAGGGACTGAGTAAAGCACGATGTATCTGAGTGAAGATGTCTAGTCTTTGTACGGATATTCTATATCTGGCCTTTCGAATACGGAAGAGTAGTGGTAGCCATTACAAATTAGAAGCAGACTGCCCCAGCCTCTCCTGTGATACTCGGATTAAGACCAACCTTGTTGCTAGGCCCCCTGCTTACGTCACTTCCACAGAAGCTGTGCAGGTGGGAACACGAGCAGAACGTGTGTTCGTTCTAGAACATTATTTCGCATCGAAATCGTTTGCGAAGCATTTAGCAAAGCGTATCTTGACGAGGAAGTAAATAAGGCAGCAGTGCACCGATTGGTAACAGAATTTGGGAACGTAGGAAGTGTTTCACTCATCAAGCGACAAAACAGCTGAAATTACGGCCGTGCCTAATTCAGGCAGTGCACGATCTGCAATAATCAGATACAGCCGCAAGAATTCTATATTGCAATTGGTTTTACGTCGTTTTGTTCGTGAAGGGTTTTATATGGAACACCCTGAAAAAGTTGGAGGTAAAACCAAAAACAGAGAAATATATTTTTGCGGGATTTTGTTATTGTTATTAGCTCTGTTGTCATTAGGCCACGTTCAAAGAGTTCATTGTGATTAGGTAAGAATATTGTTGAAACTGTATACAACTAACAGCAACTGCAAATGGCTATGTCACGATGAACGAAATTTAACAAGAGAATGCGTTGCTATGCGACATCACCATTCTGTTTGTTACCAAACGACTTCAGCGACATCTTAGGCTATGTAAGCACTGACATTTGTCGGAATATGAGTTATAGTTATTAGCCTATAGCTATGATTTTGTTACTTGCATGAAGACCGATTGTAAAACTGCATGCATTTTTCTTGTCTCAAGTAGACCTTTAAGGTTCGTTTCCGGTTCCTTTAACTGTAACGTTGAGCGTTTGACCTGTCTCCATGTTGTACTTCAACAAACAAGAGTTTAATTTAGCACGAAAAATGTAGACATGTGCATTGTCTCTTGGTGCCACTACATACTTACATAATCACACAAAAATAATGTTTGTTTTTCACCCCATTTTTGAATTTATCGTTCGCAAATCGTCATACGTAATTCATGCAGCTGAAGGATGTGTCTGACATTTGGCATGCGGAATGAACTTGTAATATGGCACTTGACTCATCTTTTAGTCATTGTGTCGGGTCCTTGGTTAAGGTTCATTTCCCACACACAACGTCATTTGCTACTTTAATGACGAATCGCTATCAAGTTGACGGTGTTGTTGTTCTGGGTTGTGACGCCATGTAGAGTCATAGATAGATATCAGTATCTATGAGAAACGTACTGTCTCCTTTTTCAGCCCCAAAGACCAAGCATCGACGTCTTAACAGCCGTGAGAACCTCATGTCTTGCCAACAAGGTGCTCATCATATGCCTGTGGAGCGAGTCTATAGGAAAATCCTCTGACGCCATAGACATTTGAGTGCAAATAACGCTTAATATCAGTTATGGCTCTGATTATACCGTTTAGATAAATGTGTGTTTCTTGGAACACGATACAGAAGCCAAGGCAATGTCCTACGCAAGCGATAACAATCGAGCTATGCGAGCTGCATAAGCAGCTCGGGGTGTCATATGAAGCGGGGAATCGCTTGTTGTGTCCTACGTGAGAGACCGCAATAGAAGCATACGGCCTTCCTGCGCATGCCTTTTAGACACGACTAAACTGATGCTCTGAGCTAGAGTAATTACTATTTCGGTTGAAAAACCTATTTTGCCATTTTGTGTTCATGAATGTTTATTTCGTAGTAGGCGTGAATTATATAAATCTTAAACAAATTCTTTTCAAATTTTTCTCAGGAGTTTCTTGGCATCAGTGGATGAATTATTGACAGATTACAATATAATCTGTGTTCAAACTGACTATATAAAACTAGTTTAAATATTTCAGAATGAATGCTTCAAAATTATTTCAAAACTTCTGGTTGGTTAAAACGTATTTGTTGCCCATTTAATAAACAGCATTGGCGTTTATCCAGTAGCATGTCACGGCCGTCAATTCAGCTGACACCCAATTACGTGGTCGTCCTGTGCTCGTCAAACTATGACAATGACTTCATCCATATTGACTTTTAGTTGACTCGACAAAAGCAGTGGTCAAGTCTGAAAATTGGATAGTACATAGGATTTAAATTGAGGTTGTCGGGAAGTTGGGTCAGCAATACATCTCTATGAACTCCTGTATGTTTAAGCAAATGTTCCCAACCCATTTCTGCCTCATATTTACTAGCTACAGAACCTCCAGATCCTCATATTTGAGCTTTTCTGATAAAAGTTATAGGAAATATAATATATTTTGTATATTCTGTAAATAATATGAGACCCGTTATGCACTTGTGGATTCTGACATGTATAATCTTGTAGGTGTTTATGAACGTTTTGAACAAACGTATCTACCCGTCGTTTAGGTTAGGCAAGACTACAGTTTACAGTTTCTCATATTTTCATTTTACGTTGAGATTTATATCTCACAGATATGAAATGCACATGCTCATACAAATGGTTAAAAATCAAAAACTTAAAATAAATAAATAAGTCGTAATGCAAGTGGTTGCAGATTATCAAGAGTTGTTATATTCAATCACTTTTAATTAATTCTGTTTCCTTAAAATTACATCAATGTCCTCGAACATGTATAACCGCATTCTGTAAGTAGTTCCTGTGTGTGTTTCCAAAATGCATTTCATACATTTCCTGTGTCACAAAAATACATTTCAGTCTTTCTTTCGGGAGTGAAGTGTTCAATATTATGAATTTGTGCGATGCGCTATTGTTAGAAACGGATTAAGAAAAGTAGACAAACGCTTTTATTGCTGTAACGCTGAGGTAAGCTTGTGATTTTCTGGAGTGGTGTAACGTATATTGCCGTCAAGTTCTTCAGGATGTGGTTCAGGATTAACGTTTTGTAATTTTGCTTTCTCACTTATTTCTTCTGATGTCATATCCTATAAACTTTCTGATTTATGATTTCTCGTCCATACTGACTGCACAGATTTGTGATCCCTTTCTACCACATTCTGTTGTAAGGTTCAATTCGAAACTTCTGATTTTGTCCGCCATGTTTTCGGAACCCAATCAACCGCGCTCCTTGGTATATATTGGCGCCTTCGACATCCAGAACCATTCCCGTACCGCTCCTGATGGTAAAGTCGTCATCAAAGAACCACTTCTGATTGCTACCCCCATTGGAGCTGAATGTGATGACGGGGCCACCATGGCTGCTACTTGCGATGTCTAGAACAAGCCTGAAACAAAAAATACTTGACATTGTTACAGTCAATTGCAATAACAGCCTTTTAATATTATCATTTTGTCTTTGAAGTGTCTTCATGCAGTTTAATGTATCGCTGCTCGGTGGTTTAGTGAACGCAAATCGATAAGTGACTGGCTGGCTTAAGATCGGACGCACTCCGGTTAGTCAAGACAAGGAACATAAGACATACCTGATTCATGGTCATCATTGCGCACCAATTAGTCAGTCACGAACAGGATGTCGGAGGATGAGCTTGTTACGGGTGAACTTATGATCTGGGAGTGGTTGTAAGTCTTTTACTAACTGGACTTGTTCTTTTGTTCAGGATAGGGGCGATAAAATACGTCACAAAATGTATTTATTGAACTGAACTCTGACCGATGAAAGTTTAAGTTTCACGCGAATGTCACCGGAAACTACTGAGGATTTGCTGGAACGTGCGGGAACCAATGACGAAAAATATTACTAATTATACAGTAGAAGAAGCTTCTCTGTGGCAACATCATTAGAAAAATGCGCAATTTATAAAAGCAACGTATTAATTATTAGTTCTTTGGTGATCGGTAAGATGGGCTCAAGTCAAGCGTAATATGTATTGCCTTAAGCACGTTTTACGGAGCGCCAAATAATCAACATTTTACAAGGAATGCGGCAATACTTACGATCAGCAAAATACATTTAGAATTCCTTCTCCTACTATAACTTTGTACGTTTCTCTGCTGGTGCCTTGATGAACAGAAATCTAAATTAAATATTTATTTAATTGCGATGTCCCATCATAATGAGTGTGGTATCGACGAAATACCATTTCGAATATTTCTTGGCTGCTGAACCGTATGACCTGGTCTGATAATATAAATATTTTGTGTATGAGTTTTGAAATTAGTCCACTTATGTTTGCAATTGTTTAAACAAGTCAGGAAACATATGCACAGCGTAGCAATCCTGGCGGCTTAGTCAGAATTTTACCTTTGACCTTTTAACCAAGGTAATAATTCAATTCAATTCATGATAAACAGGGTAACCTGAATACTTCTCACCTAGTCACTTCGGCTCGCATAAACTCGTTGAGGTCTTCATACAAAATGTTATGTGTTGAAGACGCGTTTGACCCTTGAGTGATGCAGAAGTACCCTTTGCATGGTGTGTTCACCATAGGAAAGACGAGACAACACATACCCGCTAAGTTTACTGTAGATCATGTTGTTCTTGTATTCCCACAGCTGGTTGTTTCCCCCATTGTAGGGCCACAATACCACCTGAGCGCCATTTCTCCTTTCATTGTTCTTGACGTCGAGAACCATCCCGTTGGCCACACACTTGATAACGAACGGCATTTTCTGTGTACATTCATATTAATGCAGGTTGTTACTACACACGAATTTAGCTTTTTACGTTTACAACTGTAAGAAGCGTCGTTCTATAACCCTTTGAAGCCAAGTATCATTTGCTTTATAACATTCAGTAACTCTGCATATTACCCACAGAATGTATTTATAGGTTTTGTATGGTTATCAGAACAAAGCTGTTATTTCCTTGAATAAACGTTTCGGGGGAACATATTCGCCTCCATATTCAGAGTTGTGGGTGATTATACCCTGAAGATGGAGGCGATGTTTTTCTCCGAAACGTTGGTAATCACCTACCAGATTTCATGACGTCATAATCTAGAAGACCACAGTTCACGTTTTAGTTATAATGTATTTCTGTCTGTCATTGTTTACTATCCCAAGAAAATCCTTGATTGGCATGCGAATGTCTCAACGACCTACTGATTCAGAGGTGCAGGAGGTGTCGGGTTCGAGACCAGAATGGAGTGATGATTTTCCCGCATGCCCTTCGCTGACAGTGTCAGCACTTTGTGAATGTGAGGGACATCGCCGTGGTTCGGGTGCCACTTGCCGAGCACCATCTTCATTATTTTGATTTTTCAATAAACAAAGTGACAATCCCTCCCACCTTGAGGTTCTATAACAGTGTACCTGCCGTGGATAAGATGGCCAAGAAGGAAAAGTCGGGTCATAAAGCCACAGTATATCACAAGTCGTTTATTCTATCGTCAGTTTGTTGTTCGGAATTTGTGGCTTTAACGGTGCAAAGTACTGCGTTGTGTTTATTTTTGATAAGATAAGTGTAGCCTTATCTAGACTTTTTTCACGTGTCAGGAGAGGTGTTATCGCCCATAAAGCATTAGTTGTTGCATAATAATGCTTCCATATCTAAGGAATACTTGAGCGAGGCTAGACCAAAAGCTCATGATATAATCCAGAGGTTCCTAAACTTTTATATCTTGCGCCCCCCTTAAAACATTTCATAAATTTCACGCCCCCCTTCCAGAACAAGTGCAAGCAAACAGATTTGACATAAAATTTAGCTGTGAGTGTACAGCACTGTAAGACAAGCCTCAACCAAGCAAAGGATGTTAACAATGTTTCTCCATATTTCGTTAAAAAAAGTTTTTCATACAAACAACACCCTCCCCACACCCAGGGGACGCGCCCCACACTTTGGGAACCTCTGATATAGTCTACGAGTTCTAGCACCAAAGTTCAGATGATCTTCATCACAATCCTCACCACCAGTCATTATGTATTGGTATAATTTCATTTCAGTACCTGATGCAAATAGAGCACTGTGAAATATTTAATATTTAGTCAGTGTCCCTTTATGGTCCTACTGTACACATAGGTTAAGGCATTTTGAGCACGAAGGTGACAACATATTTGAATTTAACTTCGAGGTTTAGAATGCGTTGTCTTCATCTAGTCTACCTATAATGTTATGAGAAATTACATGCACGATTACTGTAAGTGGCGAATATCTGATGACGCGAAAGGAAGCTGTTTTAATTTGTCTACAGGGACCGAGAATAACTGAAAAGTCAGAATTAGAGTTGGGAAGATGTTTTACTTTGACCCGTTCTCTCACTCTCTGTCGTTAAAAATCATGAAGTCGTTTTTAAGAAACTTTGCCTGCTTGTCTTGTATGCTACATTTAGAGAATGAATTTTTAGCATCAATAAAACGTCGTTTTGACCAGTTCGTTTCTGAATACATACGCACATAAGTTCGACAGTCACGGCAAGACTAGAATGTTTGTTTCTTTTTCTGTGTGTTTAAATTCGGAGCCTTTGCGTTCTCAAGATATTTTTGCCCAAATATGATAAATACTTACTATTACTCGCAATTGAATTGATGTGAGATATTTGTGTGGTAACACGTACGTGTCACTGGATGGACGTTTCAGCCGGCTGATAAGTAAACGACTGACTCTTCTGAAATAAGCACATTGAACATCTCGTTATCATGAGTCATGAGAGGGGAGGTGAACTCACAGTCAGCCAATGGGATTCTTAAAAGGCTGTCACTTACTGAATCTAGCTGATCAATTTAGAGACTGAAGTACACGCAGCAGATCCCTTCATCCAGGAACCGAGCCTCAATAAAGTTGAAATTGCCATTGGGAAATTAAAAAGTTACAAATCTCCCGGTATTGACTCAATTCCAGCTGAACCAATCAATGCAGATGGTAGGACACTGCACTCAGAGACACATAAGCTTATAGTCTGGTTTTGGAACCAGGAAGTTATACCACAACAATGGAAACAGAACCAATTGTTGTCCCTAACCATAAAACGGGGGCAAAACTGAATGCAGTAACTTCCGAGGTCGACGTCATACAAAATTTTATCGAATGTTCTTCTGGCACGGTTAACGCCATCTAGGAATTAGACTATCGGGGACGATCAACGTGAATTCCGCCGTAATAGGTCAACTGCTAATCAGATCTTTTGCAGTCGACAAATATTAGAGAAAACGTGGGAGTATAATGGGTCAGTACACAAACTATTCGTGGACTTCAGGAAGGCATATGACTCAGTCAGAAGAGATACTGCATGTAATTTTGAGTTTGGAATACCAAAGAAACTTGTTAGGTTAATTAAGATATGTATGGACGGGGTATCAAGTAGAGTTTGTACAGGTAACCTTCTGTTGGATCGCTTCCCAGTGCATAAGGGCCTAAAAGAGGGGGATGTTTTATCCCCAATGCTTTTTAATTTTGCTGTAGAACATGTAATCAGGAAGGTCAGAGGGGATAAGGAAGGGCTCAATTTGAATGGTCTGCACCAGGTACTTGCCTATGCTGATGATGTCAATTTGCAGGGGGATGGTGTGGATACCATAACCAAGAATGCAGAAACTCTCCTACAGGCTAGGAAGTCTTGAATTTTTTCGGGAAGTAGCTGGTTTGATTCTGGGGCAGGACATGGGCTGTCTTTATTTATACTGTGACTGTAGCCCGCACTCCCGTTTACAAAAATAAAAGACAACCAAAAGGACCTATGTTCAATACTGAGATTGTTTGTTCATTATGACATTCGGACTCGCTAAATCCATTTAGCTGACACCGTTTTAATTTTTAATATTTTACAATTTTAACTTCGAATTACCCTTTAGAGTCCGGCATATCATTGTCATTTTAACGGGCTATCTTGCCTAAAACTCCTGTTAAATTTTATCCGTTTACTCCAAAGAATGCTGTAGACCTAATTACGATTACTGAAGTGTTTATGTTCAGTGTCCACAGCCGACATCTCTAGTTATTAATTCATTTGCATTAAACATCTGGTTACACATCGGTGTAAGCGGTGTGCTTGGGTTTGCAAGCAACTCCCTTTGACGATGCAAAGACTTTACATTTCCAGGTCAGTCATTTTGGCAAAGACCACTCGGCCCTCGGCGTCATTCTGGAGCAACCTCGAACCCAGTAGCTTCGGACAAGAGATACAACATAACTTTGCAACAGTGGATTTGCAGTTCTACTGTCGTAATGATTGCTCTTGGAAATCATACGCATTACCTCCATTTTTATACGTGGTGATGGGTAGACACAAAGGAAAGTTTTCTTCTCTGCATCTTAAGGAAATCTAGGCTTGTCATGAGTGTGTGTATTGGAAGGCGGGAGTAAGACTGAAGGCTGAAGAATGTAGTAAAGTTCATTTTGTTTCTGTATGGAATAAGGAAAGGAATAACATGGATCATTACAAAACTGAAACAGTCTACATTCTTCAGCACAACAGATCATTTGGAAAGCGTAGGTGCTAATTCTATATGACTCCTGCTAAAGGATAAGAGGGCTCCACATATTTACACATTACACTCGAATGTGTTCACGAATTTATCTCATTTCTGGTAAGGATGTTTTTGCACTGTTCGTGGAAATATTTTGTGCCCTAACCTTTGTTACCTGTGAAACGATGTCTTTGACTTCATAATCTCAGAAAATCCTTAGAAGATGCTTCACATTTCACGTGGTTTTCCTTACACTTAGAAAACGCCTAAGTCCACCTTGTCCGCTCACAATGAAGTTTTCAACATGCGAGGAGATACCGTTCCACGTTCAATTAAATCACTTCAGGCACGGGGCTGAGGAAAATAATATTAAACTTTATTTATGATTTTCAGTTCCAGGCAGGATTTCATCCTCATGAAATTACAAATGTTTTAACAAGTTACAAGACATATAAGCTTTATTCTTTGTATAGAAAAGATGTGTCATCTATCAGTGGTTGAATGTATAATAGAAATCGGGTAATAGCTCAGTCATCATTAACTGGCACGACACGGAATTTTTGGTTGTCTCCTCCGTGCCCAGAAAAGGCTAGGAGGTTCGTGTGGTTATCCTTCGAGGCGTCTTTCACATCTAGCACGAAATTCAGCCCGCTCTTGATCGTGAAATCATCTTCGAAGGTCCACTTCTGGTTGTCTCCTCCATTCTTGCTCCACATTATGATCTTCCCGCTCTCTTCACCTCTCTCAATATCAAGAACAAGCCTGGAACCGAATAAATTGTGTTATAATGTTTGCATATTGAGTATTTGCAGGCCATCGAACGTCACTGTCTAGTGGTTAAGCACGCACGGTTTCAGATCACGGCTCTGAGACCTTCAGTTAGGCCACGGCCGCTGCCTTGCAAATTCCACCCAGTTCGTTACTCATTCTACGGTATGTAATACGAGCTACTGATTCCATCGTTAAATAAGTGCACTGTATCAACTAGGCCTATTTAGCCTCGGCAGAGGAAACAGGATGACTATAATACCGTAGAGTTATATTAAAGTAAGAGGTCGTGGTCTACTTTAAGGTAGGCCTACTACTCCATGAGTAGCCAGAATGAACTAAGGAGAATTACGAAGATGTTAGTTGGGTATCAGGATCGAGATTCGAATCCAGGACGTCCGGAATAGCAAGAATATGTAGGGCTGTTCAAAATGCCACGACGTTCGGAAGCAAGGCCCAGATGTGACGACAGTATTCAAACGGAGCCTAGGATAAATTGCAGACAGGCGGATTGTGTATTGCCTGAGATTAACATTTTTCCTTCCAGAACTACCGTTTTTATAATACATATTTACTTATTAATTGGTAAGGACTCGTTGAGCTCAACAGGATATACTTTTCCTTTTATTTTCATCCCGTTACCCCATCTTCTTTCCTCTTATCCTTTTTGTGCCTTTCTTTTCTTTGTAATCACTCTAAAAGCTGCCTAATAATAGCAGCATTTGTGAAATATAACATTCTGCTATCTAGGGTTATTTTTGGGAACTTTTTGAGTGATGTTTTACAAAGTTACTGACAGTATCCTGTTATGCGTGCGTGTTTGAGACCGGAAGTTTACAAGTGCGATCCCAGTAATCGGTACGTACCCGTTAAGTTCGCTGACGATATTCCCGTTCTTGTATTTCCACTGCTGGTTCTTGCCACCGGTGAAGTCGAAAATAATTACTTCTGCTCCCTTACAGTCGTTATTGTCCTTAATATCCAAGTATTTTTTCGAATGCACACTCTGGATGTAGAAAGCCATTTTCTCAACGCTGTAAATGGAATAAAACATTGATATTGAAACGACCCTGTAATGAAGAAAGACTGTTGCCCCTCCTGTCGTACTAATTGCATTATTTCGTACATTACACCCTCAGAACGGTTGTTTCTTTATAAACTCAATTATATTTATAGCAATAATAATTTCAATAGTTGCTTTGTATAGATGTAAAATGCAATCTCTCTCAGCAAGAGTAACGCGTACTGCAAGTATGTGCGTAATTGAAGATGTACAGAACAAATAACATCGTATTGGGTTAGTCATATTTTATAGACCTATAAACTGCGACCAAAAGACGATAAAAATTTAATCATTGTAAGTGAACATCCGAAATTTATTATATATCATTATATTCTACATTACAGCAAGTTCTTTACGAAAATTTTTTCATGCGTTTAAAATCAGAGTCGACGCGATGGCCTAGATATTCTTTATACGCCCTAGAGATGCATTTCGGCAAAGTAATTCTACCGTGCCTTTATTAAGTAACAGCGCCCGAACTACGTAATCGATCTCGTCAGATTTGGTATGGTACATACACAGTACTTTGTCGAGATGTTTTAAATTTCGGTTTAGTTTGTTTAATTTTAAGGGCCACTTAACGTAAGCTCGACTGTACTTTCACGTTCAAGCATTACAGTGTAAGAGTTTCGTTCGCCTTAATTCGCCTAAGTGCCGCATCACGTGCCTCGCCGTGTATTGGCTTTGGAAAAAATGTATTGAATTAACTTACAGTGATCCATGTCTTGTACAATATCTGTATTACACTCAGTGATTTCGAGAAAATCGCTAGTATTTAGCAGTGGCTGTGAAGTATGTGCTTGCAGGTAGACGCGTAAAAGAAATACATTTTTAATACCACGACCAAAGGTGTGTTTTACCCACGTCCCTTGCTCGATTCCGTGATGGAAGATGACAGCAGTTGCAAATTAAACTAACGCAGACATGAGATTTGAGGTTCTCACGGCGGTGAAGATAACAATGTTGGTCTCCTGGGTTGTTCGCAGATAGATAGATAGATACGAAAGTTTAGCAGAAACATACTCTCTGAAGATGGAGACATTATGTTTCTCTGAATCCTTGGGATCTACCTGCAGGTCCATACTGCGTCACAACTCAGAAGATCAACATCGTTAAAGTGGGTGTCTATAATTGTATCAAGGATTACTAGTTCTGAGTATGTCTGAATAGCATATTACGTAGTGAGATCCACTTTTGTGCGAAAATTCCTGAATTGGTTGTCTTAAATTCTCAGCAAACTCGACTTTGGCTGATGTGGAAGCGATGTCAATAAGCAAGAAATATAACAGGAACTTCTGGAAGCAACTTACAGGGATTTTAAACCAGTAACCTGTTGAACACATCCCATTGTCTTAATTAGGTTCATATCGACGTTTCGGAAGTTACCTGTGGTTTCGTTAACGAGTGACTGGCATTATGCTGTCAGAATATTATTTTTTTTTTAGATTAGTGGTGATCGTTGACTCCGAACGTGTAATAGGTTATTACGCTGACTACTAGCTTAGTATTCAAACACAAAAGCTTCGTTTTCGGTCCCAACCATCGCCACTGAGCTGAATAAAAAATAAACTTCTGTCAGTTGAATGACCTGATAACGGGATTAGAAAGAACTCCAAATATTTTGTGTATATCGAGAATACATCAGACAATACAGCGCCCAGCAGCCCTAATCAAAACGCTTAGTCATTGTCACGTACCTTTCAAAATATTGCATTTGGATCATACTACCGAATTTACTGAACACTGCAAATTTGGTTCGGAATTATTAAGAAGAAATAAATACGCATTTGTAACCTGTATGTGTTGCTGAATTTTCCAAAAACCAACCTATTTGTTATAATTTGTTATTTTGATGACAGTACACCATAATTCGAATTGTGGAGTTAGGTAATGATCAGAGTTGGAAGAAGGATCAATACTGAGACAAAATGGCCGCTTATCCTCAGATAAGATGATAAAATCCGTATTGAGGACAAACTACTCTCGCCATTTGGAGATAGTGAGGTTTAGGTCTATTCGGTTGTCACAAGAGCATGTAATCTACGCTTTATTATCTAAATTTCACCGAATATTTATGTAAGCTTATTAAATAACAAGCATGTTTATTTAAAGATTAGATATTTCTATGCTTTAAAATAACTTTTAGGATTTTATTTCTCAGAAACACTCTCAGCTCCAGAGGCCATATAGCACTGAATGAGATACTGATTATCCAACGAATATAAGTCTAACCTTTTACAGCTCTGTTTGTCTGTTGTGTATGATAAAAGTTGAAAGGTTCTTAGAAATACCAAAAAAAAATTCTGACTTCATAAGCAGCTTACAAACGGTGTTAACGCTAACGTTATTCTTGAATGTCCCTCATTCCAGCTTCTAAACAAACTAGCGAATATTCATGAAACTTGGTACGAACATCATTTCATTAGAGTAGCAAACATTCATACCAAGAATAAATCGAAGGACTTTGGTAGGTGTAGCAATAGAGACACTATATGAGCGTAAAATTTTCTGCAGCGATATACTTTCAAAAAATAAGGAGCTATAGTGCAGGTGATGTTTTTGTACAGTTTGATACAACATGTCTACCGTGTGATATATGGTCAGCTTGAATCACTGAAGCTAAGCATGTGAAAAATCATAAACTTCACCCACATATACTATATGAGATATTTTTTATGTTAGAATGTAAAGAAATAACGACGGCCATATTCTCTGAATTATACTAGTAGAAATTTTGTGAACGACTTGACTAATAATTTTTTTAATTACCGATCTTCATATATATATATAATTTCTGTTTTCAGATGGAAGGCAATTAGGGAAATAGGTACTCAGTTGTTTCCTTAACTTGTTATTAATTTATCATGCGTCCTTGATGTTCGTTGTTTTGAACAGTTTGACCTGTCCCACTGAGTAATTAATTTTGGGTTTAATTAACGACGCGTACAGTCAAAGTGGGTGTATCGCGTAGAATAATGCGACGAAACGTGAATTATAAATTGGAAATTAGGAGAAAGGAGCGGTCGTGTCCTTATTGAACGCTGTCCCCAGCCTCAGTATTTGCATGAGGTGACTGAGTAAAGCCACGACAAACCTCAAAGAATTCTCCGTGCGGAAAATCGGTACCTCCCAAGTACGAAGAAGGCGTGCTAACCTCTGACAGCTACGATGGTTTTGGCTTATTTGCTGTGACAATAAAGGTGAGGAATATAAATTATGAATATCCGCTGTTTGTTTACTTTCCAGTGCTCTGTCTATCCTACCCCCATATTTAATCTTTACCGAAGTTTAGATGCAGTTTTACACGCCTATTTATGTAGTGTGATACGAGAGGCTGCTTACTTACGTGTCTCTGCAGTGTTGCTCTCTTGAATGAAGACAGATGAATGTTGCTAGTCTCTAACTGAGCGAACGTTATATAAAGACACTATCTAATCAGTAGTTGGCCAACAGACTCCGGTTGTGTCAATTTAATTTGAAAAGTTACACTACCACGAATTTCACCATTGAAACATTTACAAAGAAAAGGATTGCCCTAGCTGAATAAACAAGTGATATCAATTTTTGGGTGTCTTCATCTGCATTCTCTCATTGCGATGTGTTAGACGGAAGAGCACTCGCCTGCAAGGAAACTGAAATAAGGACCGAATATGCTGCCTCAGTACCAACATGTACTGACTAAATGGAGCAGAGGCGAGCTAGATAAGCCTATTATGCACGCAGCTAGTTATCAGATCGACACCATTTTTGGAACCTGAAGGTTAATTTCCGTGTTCACATGAGTTCGCCACCGGCCGTTACTCCGAGACACACCCAATTTCCCTAAGATTAATTTTAATATCATCTTCCCATTTATTCGTAGGTCTTCCGACTGCTTTTTCACCGAAAACTGTGTATGCATCTGCCATCCCCCCCCCCCACCCACCCACTCGTGCTAAATACCAGCCCATATCTTTATTTGAATTTTATAACATTTAGTGAAGAATGTGAATTACGTAAGATTTGAGGTTTTCACAGCGGTGAGTATGAAGATTTCTGTCTTCTGGGTTGTTGCGCTGTGTAGTCTGGTCGATGTTAACCAACGTTTCAGAGGTCATACTGCCTCCGTCATCAGGGCGATGATTATGAAGATTTCTGTCTTCTGGGTTGTTGCGCTGTGTAGTCTGGTCGATGTTTACCAACGTTTCAGAGGTCATACTGCCTCCATCATCAGGGCGATGAGTATGAAGATTTCTGTCTTCTGGGTTGTTGCGCCGTGTAGTCTGGTCGATGTTAACCAACGTTTCAGAGGTCCTACTGCCTCCGTCATCAGGGCGATGAGTATGAAGATTTCTGTCTTCTGGGTTGTTGCGCTGTGTAGTCTGGTCGATGTTAACCAACGTTTCAGAGGTCATACTGCCTCCGTCATCAGGGCGATGAGTATGAAGATTTCTGTCTTCTGGGTTATTGCGCTGTGTAGTCTGGTCGATGTTTACCAACTTTTCAGAAGTCATACTGCCTCCGTCATCAGGGCGATGAATATGCCAATAGGGTGTGTGTGGGGCTAGGTTTATAGGTGCCTGCTCCCATTGGCTCGGGATAGGCTACACCATTCACATTCCATGCGAACTTTAGAGTTAGACTAAGCCAAAAAAATTTATGGAAACGTACCGATATAGGCTCTATACATACGTACGCCTATAATACATGATTTATTACTTCGGCTTATGGTAAGATATTATATATTAGTGGCGGTGGCCTCCGACGGCATGTCGTCGCACTTTTGAACGTGACCATGCAATGGGCATGTTACAAAGTCCCATAATTCTGTTTAACCTCTTACGTTCTTATATTTTGTCATGCATAATATGCGAACGTAGGGCAGTTTTGCTGAGGAAAATTAATTGAAATTCGATTACGATACAGAAATAAATTATTATTTATACTTTAACGGGATCAACTGTTGAAATATAGTGTAGTCATAAACAACTATAATATATATCAAATCTAAAACTTCTTGACGATGGTGAAGAGTCAATTGAATAAAAATTTCCTTGGATATTATCCATCGTCTAGTAAATAGGATAGGGATTAGCTCTATCAAGTGGGCCCAACTGTGTAGGAACCTGAAGACGGAGATAGAGTCCCATCTCCGAAACGTCGTTTTACGTTTTATATTTACTAGACGATGGATAATATCCAAGGAAATTTTTATTCAATTAACTACAATATAACAGAATAAAAGACCCATTTGTCTTTCTGTTTTGAACATGGAAAGCGCGGCGACAGCTCAAAACAGTGACATTCATAACTTTCAGGTAGTTGAAGTCTGCGTAGCCTGAATTGACACAGATCCGTAAAGTAATCCGCCAGAGAAACTAAAAAGCCAAAAACCCCTGTCTTCATCGAGTAGAGTGACGTTCCCTCTGTTCTGTTTTGTTAGGCCTGTCATGTTGTGAATCCATTTTTGCTCCGAGCATGAGTCACGCCGATAAAGCCACGCTATCTCAAGTTACAAGACGTGTGCAAATATTTGGTAGGGGCGGGTCACTAAATTAACGAAGTCATTGACAGTATCACCGATTTTATTTGGAGTTGAAGCGTTGTTGGTCTACAAACGAACGTAAATTAAATTTCGAAATAACTCACCTTCTTGGCCATCGTCATTGGCAAGAGCATCATTGTATTTTATTGAGCACAATTGGAACTTTAACTACAAACCAAGTTTTGTGAAATTCCGGAAGTAAGCCGCTTTCTTCTTGCATGTTATCAGTTGTTTCTTCTTCTTCTTCTTCTTCGACTGGTGGGATGTGGACTGGATTCGTCTGTTTCAAGAAACGTTTCAATATCGCGCTCTTGAGAATATAGTAATGAACTTTCGGATTCTGTAAAAGGCGGGAGGATATTTCTAGACTACCTGAGTGACTATCATCTCCTCAAAAAAGGATTTCGCTCCATGTGGAATTAATCAGTATTAAACGAGGTTGATATATACTTTTTTAATCCATTTACGATGGCTTTTTTGTATACAATAATAAGTTTATGGAAAACGCTACTGATATTAGAGAAAAGGCTTACAGACTTTCGGAATATTCCAAGATTACAAGTAACAAGTTCCGGTATTAGCCTCTTTCCTTATCATGCAAAGGCATTTGTTTATGTGGGGTTAAGAAAGAAGTTTTTGTAGGCAGGAATAATGTGTATTGCTAGTAATCTGACGTCGTATGTCCATTCTGATCTCATTGATTGCCGGGTTATTGTTGTCGCAGTGTCATTAATATAATTTGCCTGGCTTCACCAACTGTGCAGAATTATATGTCTGATGAAAACTTAGAAAAGCAGCTGTTATTTCTCCTTGCCCTTCCTCAAGGATAGGACCACGGACAGGTCGGCTGTTTCTCCTTGCTTGGCTTCCTGCTAAACAGACCGTCGCTGTAGTCCTCGATTTTAGCTAAGTCCAGATCTGATTTCAGTCCAGTCCAGAGACTGAGGTAAACCACTAAAAGTCTCATTTGGGTTATCTGCGAACTCTGACCGAAATGTCAGCCTTTTCTGATGGCAACCAAAACACTGCAGCCCTTTTCCGTGGAGGAGACGAGATTTTTCAGGGTAAACATGTGTCTAAGCGCGGAACTGTGTAACCAGAAACGAAAATTCATTTATAGATATTTGTTTTCTGTTAAGATTACGTAAAACTCTCCTAAAAGTGGCAAACTGAATCGACATTAGGATTGTTCTTAGCCAACTTTCGTTGCACTGCTATTATAATTTTAATGACAGTTCATTATCAAGTTTTTTAATACTTTGCTGGCCGGTTATTTTACCGTTTTGTAGAAAGTAATTCTTTATTCTTTATTAGGTGTCACTAAGAGTGTGTCCATTAGATAATTTGTTACAAAAAACTAGAAGGATAGAAGACAAAAGAAGTAAGGATGAAAGTATGTAAAGCCTCTGAAATTAAATGCCTGCTCTATATATCGTGTGTGTAGGGGATTTCAACAGTACGGACAATAACAGGTACATAAAGCCCATCTTTATGGGTCACTTTGTGAATGCAAGACTGGTCAGCCAGTCGCAGCGGAGCTTCCTAAATTACTATAGCAGGAACATTCTCTTCTCCACACACACAATGCGATCCACAAGGTGAATTATTACCCAAAATGCTATAAAAATGGACTGCAAATGGTTAAGGAACCAATACCGAAATTTACAACCTGCCCACCTACTCTTCAGCACTAATTTCTTTAATAGTTATCACCATTTTATCACCGGAACCAGAGGCATTAACTGGATTGGACACCTCTTCTTTTACCCTCTCATTCGCGCGTTTAGTTCCAGTTCGTTGTACATCTCTGGCCTTCCTCAACCAGAGAATGAAAATATGTGAGGCTGTGATTTCCCTTCTGCACCACGAGCAGGTCTTAACTTTCTGGATTTCATATCTGAGATACCTTATCGAACCCCACGTTATAAATGTCAGCTTGAGTCCTGTGCAAATGAAAAACAAATCGTGACAGTCTAACTGATACTAGCCTTCGAGTTTCTTTCCACACCTTTCTTTTTATACACCCAGTACAGAATCTTTCCGAATTCTTGCTATGACTGAAATCAGTTTGTATCGATTCGGGCTTTCCACGCAAACCAACTTGGAGCCAAGCGGAACTATCTACGGGATAAAACCCTAGTTTTAATTGGACTGTTGTAACGTAACCAACCTACTTGTGCTGTAGGTTAATCGCTATCCGAACAGGCAGGCGTTGCATGTCTGCTACTCCGACTGTATTGAATGAGAACAAATTACTTTTTTGTGAAGAATGAGAGTAGTTGATGAAAAACGAAGATTGGCAACAAAGAGAACAAAAATTATTTGTGGGCCTACAGCGGAAGAGGGCACAAAGAGAATACAAATACTGAGTGTATGGTAATAGAGGTATTTTGTGTGATGAAACCAGGAGAATGAGATGGACGAGGCATGTAGCGCGCATAGGGGAGATGAGAAATGAGCACATATTGTTTTGTTCGTAAGTCTTAAGGGAAGAGGCCACTCAGAAGGCTTGGGTGTAAATGGGAGAATAATATTAAAATGGATCTTTTGGACATCGATTTTGAGGGTGTGGATTAGATTCATTTGGCGCGGGACAGGAACCGGTGGCGTATTGTTGTGCACCCTGAGGACGAGGACGAAGATGGTTCTCGAACGAAACGTTGGTTTTTTCGCCTTTGAAGCACCTGACACGGCTGGTAGCCCGAGAAGAATTCATTATACTTAGTCGCCATGAAGGCTTCAGATCGTATAAAATAGGCCAGCGTTCCAAATTCTTACAAACTCATAATTCACTGTCATCATAACGTTCGTCTTTTAAGATTGAAACATTCAGCCCTTAAACTAATTATTCTTTCTCTCCTCCTCTACAAGCAATTTAAAGGAGGGTTTCTCAAACATGGCCCTTCTTTCGAATAAACAAAAGAACGTCAGTTGGCTCTGTTCAACAGTCCAGTGACATCCGACTGAGCCTGTACAAGCCGCCAGTGGCCGGATCTCGTAGTGTTGACCCTGATTTTGCTTTTTGTGTTCTGTCCTTGGAACTGAAAGGCGTTTTGTGATGTACGCTGGCCAGCTGTGATGGAAGAAGGCAAGTGACCGGAACTTCTAGGTGGGATGCGTTGTCTTCACACAGAACGTGCCGATGGCAGGGGACATTTGATTTCGATTTCTGTGTCACGTTTCGGTATTTTGAGGAGTATACGCTGTTGAAAGTAAAATCAGCGCGGCACGTATAATTTTGAACATATTTTACATTTTAATCGTCCTAGAGGACTACGCGGAATTACAACAACCGGCATTTTCATCGCCATGAACACGTTGCATTTTATGCAGATAGATCGTCTAGTTTGGTCTTCATGAAATCAAGGTGGACACAGTACGTATCTCGAGTGGCAAAGATGTTATATGAGTACCGATTTTGTTGACGAAATTTCTTGTAAAGCGTTCACTTGGAAGACCTAGAAAGAGATCGGTAATATTAAGACGGCAGTAAATTGTGAGGTTTAGATGTAACTTGCTCAGGTTCGTGTCCAGTGAGTAGTTTTGTCATTAGCAGTGTTAAACTTTCGAGTCTACTAAACAGATATATACCCAAAGGAAGATTACTTTGTAGTTTGTGTAAACGTTCATTTGAATTCAGAAAATACTTTTAAACTACTACTGATTGACAAAAGAATAAATTAAATAACTTTACGAAACCAAATCCTTCTTGAATTCAACTTGTCAAGATATTCCTCGCGTTTTATGGAACCAGAATTTACTTTGCAATATTCACAAGATATCGATAGTGGTTCAAGACCAAGGCTTTGTGTAGCTTGTCTAACTTGGAAGTGTTTATAGTGAAACGTTGTTAGCCCCTACCTAACCCCCAGTCTGAAGGGCCACCCCTTGTCAGATGTCTTCAACTGCTTATTCAGTTTATTCGCATCTGTCCTCCATATCTGAATATGTTTTCCTCTGTCCGCAACTTGAGGACGGACGCGCTATGACAAGGGACCCGTTTAATTTACAACTGAAAGTCGTATATTCAGAAGTTACCAGAGTAGCAGTCCCATTAGACTGTCCGCATTTACGTCCTTGTACTGGCCCGTGCGAAATTAGGAAGAAGAGACGAAGCCATGTCAAAACTCGTTGCATTTGCCACATGCCATTATTTCCGCTGCAAACAAATTCTCGTATAATGCTCTGCATTAAGTGGGCGGCAACGAGATTTTGTCTTAGCCTGCGTGCGTGAACGCAGATTATGTCAATACAGAAACGAAACCGGAAGAATAAATGCATCCTGTCTCAGATTCGTCTTTGTTTGTGCATGTATGCCCCCCAACAAAGGCCAGTTGTTACGTAGCTTTTGATAGCCTCTGGCTAACAAACTGAATTGTGTTGTCGCAAAGGAACTCGTTCTGTTGAATGAATAGTTCCGTTTTTAGTCGCATAACCATTCCCCTTGGTTGGGATGTATTAATCTTTTCCAAAAAGAAAAAAATGCTTACAGGAGACACGCAAATGTAATTAGTAATAACGACAGTGGACATGCTGTTCGTCCAAATGGAGGCAGAGTGCAGCCTAAATTAGATACAGACTCGCTAGAGTGAAGAAACCCAGCCAGCCGTCAAGTGTAGGGTCTTCATAAGGGCATACTCAGTATATATTTTGGCATATATTTTTTTATTGCAGTTAATTCTCGGAATTAGGGGTTTCGTACATGTTGTTCATTTGGCTTGTGCCGTTTTTATGCTGAAGAAGAAAATGGGCGAAATCATTTCGGGTATCGTGAAACCTTGATGTTAGGTTTGGAAGGAATTGCAGTTTACTGTTCCTCAACCAGAGTGTGACAGGAGGGAGTTATGTGTGGATATTACACGGAAAGTTTAAGCGTACTGCAGAATATGCAGCGTAAAGTAGCGAATCGTTGCCTCACTGACTTTGTAGCAGCTCTTTAATTGATAAGGATAATTAACCAAATGTTGGATCTGTGAATGTAAAACTCGGTGATATGTACACATTTTATATGAAACGTTGTTTTGTGCATTAAAAGTCAAATATGGCTACGGTGTGAACATCCAAGTTGTGTCTGACAATTATCAGCTGGTGAGAGACTGTAGTGGAAACTATGTACGGAAATAATTTGTATGATTATTAATTTATGCTAGATTCTAGATTCAATTAGAGAGATTTGAATGAAAGAAAACTCAGAAGTTGTTCCGGTAAATTCATATTTCTTTTCTAATTGTGGTAGTGGTGCATTAACTTCTAGAGTAAGCTCAACATGTTTTGGAAAATTCAAAATTAGTATAACTGTGTGAATTTTTTTCTGAAGTTATTCTGGTGATGGATGCAATAAGCACCATTGAAACATCGGTGAATGTCTGATACACTACACGGCCTAACATGTCACACTCGCTGCCATGATAACATTTTTCTCACTAGAAATGCTTCAGTTTACGTGATTTTGAATTCATATTGTCAACTTATAATTTGTTGCTGTGTAGTTCATCATCTATCTTATGTAGTCTGATGTTTGTAGCGCAGACCGTACGCTAATTTACACTGAAAAATTCTATCAGCATTTCATTGACTTTGGTTTTTGTTGGCATTATTGATGCCTAATTATTCTGCTTCTCCATTCATAGCCACCATGCAACACGTCATGTCTGTAAGACAGTAAACTTCCTGTAATTAAAATTTTTTAACCGATTCCATGACGCAGTCCTCTGTACAAATAGAAAAATGTCGAAGCATCACGAATCATATCTGTATTTTATAGTGAAGTGTATTCATATTCACCCTGTCTCTCGTCTGTTAACATTGTCACTTTGTCACCATCTCGGGCACTTGGCAAGGACTGTGGAAGGTGGGTCTTGTTGCTAGTTTCACTTGAGAAGGACATGAAAAGAGACCACAAGTAGCTATTGGAAAACGCCTGAAGGTATTACTTACTGAAAGCGGCAATACAGGGAAACACGATGGTGTGCATACTTGTAAGGATGTTCAGGCATACGAGTGTTGTGTCCACATTTCACAGGTGCTTTGAATCTCAATAAGGATTGAGTTCTGTAGCTAAATGTCTGTGTCAAGGAGTTGGTGACGCCATCTGTTCTGCAAAACTAGACAAATGCGTAGTCATCGTCTCAGCGTGATTAATAACAAATTCGTATTTCGTTATTACTATTTAATTATACGATTAAGTAGCGTCTTATGATGGATGATATAAATGACAAATAGGAAGAGAGAGGTTCGCCAAGCGTGAGCACGACTACAGAAAGTTTTGTTTAGTATAAATCGTCATGTGGAGCTTTCAATTTATTAAATGTCAGGGCACTAATCTGACGCATTACCGTGATTAAAATTTCTTTATTTCTTTCGTTTTGATTTAATTTAACATTTTAGTCGTCATTATAATTTCCATCTGTAGTAGCACATCTTAATTCTTCCTATTCTTAATTTTGCTCTAGCAGCTTCTCGTGTTCCAAATTTCTCTTCGGTTCCTCATTTCATTTTCCTTTCTCATATACTTCGTCTCTCAGCCTTCTCTTTTAAACTTCTGTACATCTTGTTCTCGACTCTTATTCCATGGCTGTATGAATCTCTTATTAATTTCACACACTTTTCCTCTCCACACACAGATTTTTTTCTTTTCTTTTTCTTTCTTCTACTTCTAATTTATTTCCATCTCCTCCGACGTAAGTTGTTCGTCTTAGTTCAGTTTTGCTCGTGCATTTCATCTTCATCGTCAGCATCTGTACACAGAAAAGCGTATTTTTCCTGTGTATTATTTGCCTCTCCTTTCCATTAACTGCTTGTTTTTTCTTTACCTCACGGTGTCACATCAGCTGTTTCGACGAGTGTCCCCGAACCACTACCGTATTGAGTTATTTAACAGAGTTACAAAATATGGGTCGTAACTCGCGTTCCAGCTACCTCGTGACGTGAGAGGTCAGCCTCGATCATCTGGCAGGCGACACATACACAGCAAGTAGGCAAATAGTTAGCGAAACACCCTCTCCCTTGTTGGAGACTGTCGATGCGGCATAAAGAGAGAATTTTGTGTGGCTTCATGCGTTTCCGGTAGCAAATTAGCGGAGTGTGGTGGGGAGATGCGGGCAGTACAGTAGCACCGTGGTGGGTGCGATATTTGCTGTCATAACTTCTCGAATAGGAGTTCTGCAGACACAGAGGTACTCAGTCTGTTCTGTTTCACCGACTTATACAACAGCGGTAGGTTTTACGAGGCTCTATCTAAACATTACATATCTGTAGAATTCTGACGATAGTTGACACAGTATTTATGACTCGTCATTGGACATTGTCTTTCGTACCAATTTTATAAATCCTCAGCGTTTTGGAAATCGGTTCTACTCCTTTCAGCGGTTGAAAAATTATACTCTTTTGGGCCCCTTGCTAGACCTAGTCTCCGAACCTATATATAGGCATGTGTCTATTTACGATAGGTTGCATATTCTCTTACAGCACTACCAATTTCCGATTCTTAAGCCACTGTAGGATTACTTTTGACTTTTTTAAAATATCTTTGTCCATAGACACTTTATTTGAAACTCTGAATACATTTTGCTGTTTATTTTCTGATTAGGCCTATTCAAAAAATAAAATGATTTTAGACTGAAAGTTGATTTGATTATAGCAAACACTTGCTTGAAGAGAGTGACCATGTTTATTTAAGCTCATTTGGTGTGATGTTGATATTGTGATGATGAAATACGTCGTACCAATTTTAACCTCAAGTCTTCGTAGTAATTAATAAACAAGCTGTATCCTTTAGTATACTAAAATTATGAAAAGCTTCTCTCTAACTCTGTACTGTAAAGAGAAGATGTTAAAATGTAAAATCCAATTAATATTAAACCAGCCACTTTCGTCACAAGTAATACTAAGCATATATTTAAGTTATGCTATAATATATTCTTCTTTTCGGCAAACCCACGGACTAATATTGCCGTGACCTTTACATGGCACTGTCCTGCCCGTGACCTCAAAGTAGCATGTGTATGGTCAGTCAGATTCCTACAGATCGGCAGAAATATGCGTTAGAAGAAATTACTGTCGAGTAACCTTCAAATTTTCAAATTCTTCTATTCGGCAAGCCCGCGGCCGGATATTGTCGTGACATTTACTGAACGGTGACCTGTCCGTGAACTCACACTGACAGCAGTATGGGCACTCATATTCTTACAGATCGGTAGTAATATGGGTTAGAAAACCCACGGGCTTATTTTATTAGCTTTAGAATTATATCTTGAGTTTTCATCTACAGTGAATGAGGTTGTCAGAATCGAATGGTGTGCATTTCGAAAATACTCCACATTTTAGTACATCGCGTTTCCCGCTCCACTCTTTTAAGTACACGTTTAGCTCAAATCGCTAGAACATTTCACTTGCTGAGCAGTCTCAAAATAAAAAAAAAATTACGAATCTATAAAATTAAAATAACAAAAGCCTCAAACTTGACATTGAACCGTGTTTTTTTCTGTCCATCGAATCCCTTCATGAAAAGAACTGCTTGTTTCTTGTTGGGCAGGAAGTTTTAAAACTGAATGTGAATGTAAAGAAAGGCCAAACACATCGTGTTGAAGTGAATCAGTAAAAAGTCTGTTTATAATAGTACTTTTAGAGGCCCCCCTTGGATTTAATTACTTATATTGATAAAGAAATTCTGGTTGTATAGGAAAGAGGCTTGTTTTGTTGTAGTAACAATGGCCGTAATGTGGTGCAGTCATGTGTTTCGGGGAGAATAAAGACCTTGCCGTCTGCCACTATCGAGCTGCACGTCGTGTTGGGTTCGGTCGGACGGCGCAAGCACGCAGCGGGCGGAACAGGACGGCCTGCCACACATCATCGCACAGTGCACGTCAGAAATAAAAAGTGAAATGAATTAGGAAACAAATACAGACAGACAGACAGACAGACAGAGAAGAGTAAAACAAAAGGAAGGAAGAGAAAAAACTGGAGAAACAAGTAGATATAAAGAAAATGTAAAAATGTACTTAATTGCAACCAGTCCATGAAGGCGTACGGGGTAGTTGACTTATAGCTCCAGGTACTTATTAAATAAGAGGTTCGGTGGGCCCAGGAGTCAGTCTAGACACAGTGGCTGCTTATGTTCGGAAATCAAACTCTGGTCCTCAGTCCCTTCAAGTAATTACAGGACAGTATTTTAAAATGGATCATCATCGTCCCATCCACGTCATTCCAAACTCATATTTGCGTATCAGCTATTAACGTCTGACCCTAAGAATCCTGTGCATTTGACAGATCGTCGTTAAACGACGGATTTCACGCAAGAACGGTTTACATTAAGCAAAATTAAGCAGTGATTTTGTGGTGTATCATTGTAAGACGTAACGTGGTTAGCTCCTACTCCATGTTCGGAAGGACGTAAGTTCAGATCTCGATACTGAGACCGGTTATCCTGTCTCAGTTTCTTCGTAGTTTTCTTTAGTTTCTCTAGGAAAATACAGGGATAATACCTCCATTTAAAGCACCGTTGTCTCTTCCACATCCTTTTCAATTTACCATTCACTAATCATCCGATAATTCGACGATATATAAGCCTAATGTGAGCCGCTGACAGTTCGTTAAATAAAACAATAATTAATATATCTCTGGAAGCCACGGCCTGAAAGTGTCAATGCCCCAGTAATGCTCCATTCTTGCTCTCCGCTGAGTGCATTCTACTCCATGGCGCTTCGTATCACATCATCAGCACACACGACCGCGCTCGATTTCGTTGGGCGCCGAGGTCGATGGTAGCCAGCTCTAAGTTTTGTCTTTTTGTTTTTGTTTTTGTTTTGATGCATATGTGTGTGTACACGTGGCATCCGTCCGTGAAATGCATTGTGCGCGTCGAGCGATCAGAGGATTTGGTTGCTTGCTTCGATGCCTTCCGGTTCTGCACTGAGGCATGAAAATCGTACAGTTCAAATTAGAGTCAAATTGTAAGTAAAACGGAAAGTCTCGTTAGAGAAGGAACGTTCAGGCGATGTATACAAACACGCGTTTCTTCTTTAAATATTATGCCTAATTGGAATGTTACAAATCACTTTGTTTCGCGTGGATGGGAAAGTTGGTCTGTCACCCTAGGCCAGGGTTCACACCGAAGCAACTAGCAACAGTCGACAGGTGATACAAGATGTCACTTTGGTTTATACAAAGCAACTTTCATTGCAGTGTGAACAATTCATACCTAAATGATAGCGATTTCGCTTTTAAAATGAGCTGTCGTGGTCAGGCGTTACGTGTCGAAGCAATTTTTCTGCTATATCGCCTGTCGCTGTGGAGGGGGCTTGTTTGTTTCTTTGTTTGTTTTCACAAACTAACAATTTGATAGCTTTGGTGTGAACGTGCAGCCGATACGATTTCACGTATCACCTATCACCTATCGCGTGTTTCCTGTTTTTTCGGTGTGAATCCTTCCCAAAAGTAGGAGAGAGATTGAGGATGACTGAGAACGAAGTGCTGAAGGAAATATTTGTCAAAAGCGGGAGAATATAAAAACAAATTATTCGTAATTTGTGCTCTCTGTCAGTTATTAGTGCAATCATATCAGTGAGCGAATGATGGGCGGGACGTGTAGCACACACTGGTTATATGGCAAATGCATGCTAAATTTTAGACGGAAAATACAAAGGGTCGAGACCTATAGGCGTACATGGAAGGACTGAAATTACAAGTTAGGTTGTGAACTGGATTTAGCTTGCTGGCCAATGGACAGCTGTTATGAACATTGTGATGATTCACCGAGTCCCATTAAAGGGCGGTATTTAAAACCACGGTAGACTTGGATGAGGAACAGTTTATCAATGCAACAATAACAACAATAATAATAATGATAATAATGGTGTTAACGAAGAATTTTTAACACCGAGTTGTCTGCTTTAACAACTTATAACAAGTCCAAGAGCCATTTGGAATGAGAAATAAACTGGACAAAAACACGGATACTCTCCGTCATGCCTTCTATACGGAAGACCGGATGGAGGAGAGGTTTCGCTTTTTGCGATGTGTTGCCATGGAGATTGTCACGATCTCTTTCCACAAGAGTTCTGTTCTGCAGTTTCCATTCAACTGTTAAGTTAGGGGGAAATTATTATTTATATTCAGTTACAAGGGATGTGCTGCAAATACTAAACTTCGCCAGACGTGTAAATAACATGGAGACAAGTAAAAGGTCAGGTTTCTCTGTATATGCAAATAATAATGGAACCAGCAGTTCTCAGTCTCCCTCGAATGCTTTTGAACATCGCTGTCTAACAAATATAAAAGAGAACGGAAATATTTTATTTGATTCTGGTTGATTCTTGCGTGTCGGAACGTTGAACGAATTAAATCGAAACTTACAATTGCACGGAAATGCCCTTCATATCAGGTGTTACGATTGTATCGTCGGAACTGGATAATTTTTTAAATTATAGGTGCCGTTTTCACTGCTGGTATAATGTTTATCGATGACCAGTGGTTCAATTATGAAACAGGATGTAGAAACTACCCATAAAGACGTGTAGTGGGAGAGGCTTTAAGAGACGATACCATCATCACGCACGGCATTCATCGCATTAATCTGTTAGTATTCTTTAATTTTGTGAGAAATCGTATCAACAAACAAAAACCAATAAGAAACGAACAATAGCATTAGCTGTTGATTCACATCTGTGTCTTTTCCGTGGCGTCATGAAACGATGTACTGTGTTCTGACACCCGGTGAACCCGACCGGGAAACCTTTTACTTCTGCCTGGCCATTTCACTTTGAAGCTGATACCGAATGCAGACTTTAGCAAAACCTAATTTAACTTTACCTTCGGCCTTTTATTATCTTCTTGTGCGTGAATAATGCACAGGAGAGAAATTATTTGTTAAATTCTGCATAAAGCGTGCGAATCTAATTAGATATGTGTCACGCAGTGCCGCTAGGCAAGCGAACACGGACGATGACGTCGCATGAAACGTGGAGTTAATGTAATTCGTGTAATGAAGATAATCTCTTGCTTAATTAGCTTTATTTTGGACTTGACAGCCAACTGCATGTTTAATGCAAAATCAAGCACTGTCATGATACTCGCTGATAAACGCTGTAGGTAGAAAATATCTTCTTGTGCTGGCAACTACTGGTTCTTCCCTGGTCAGTAAAGGTTATTATTTCAGTATGATGTCGATATCACTTTGCTGGAGATTATGGTTAACTGCAGTACGATTTAATGCCAACTTCGTATTCGTGTGGCTCCGGAGATCGGTTATCCTGACTGCGGTTTTCGTCAGTCCCCTCAGGTAATTGCTAGGACAGTGGACTTTCCTCAGATTGGGTTATGACGTCTTATTTCTATACCCTTTCCAATTCATTATATATTAATCTTCATTTTGCCGTTCGATGCTGTAAAGTCAGAATTGCTAACATCGTTGTTGAACTATAAAAAAAATTAGTCCTGTCGCGATTGATATGCTAGAAATCTAGTTTAATATTCCTAGAATTGGGTGTTCGATTCTGGGCTCGGCTATTTTGCATGTTTTTTTCTAGTCTGTCGGGGCTTAAATGTACGCCATGAGCTTTTTCTGTCTAGTTAGAGGCTGCAGGTATGATGTTTCACGTTTCTTACAGACCGTAAATTTACAATTATTTCAAGTCGAAAACGCGAGATTACAAAACAGATATTATTCAATCTTTCGTTTTGCGAAAAGAAAACTATCTGAAGTTTATTCTAGGATGCTAGGATAGTGCGTTCAGATTTTCGCTTACGCTTTGTCGGAGTTTGGCATCTGTTACAGTCCGTGCATATGCAATTATTTCAAGTTGAAAACTTGAGATTGCGTTGTAGATATTCTTGCTGCATTTTAACCTTATTTATTTCTCTATCTGTACATGGCATAAGGAAGTATTGTAACCGTGAAGACTAGTCGGTTTCCCTTTCCGTCCTTTCGTATTTGTTTACGAACTTTGCAACTGTTTCAACCACAGACAGAAAATTGAGAATTTTAGATGTCAATTAAAGAGGTGGTTATTCCAAAAATAAGCAAATCGTGATGTTGGTAATTGAAGTATTGAATAGTGCGGATTTATTTTGTACCGCAGGAATATTGTTTATTGGTATGTTTAACTACGCTTTCTCAGCTACATATTCACAGCGTTGAATAATAGGATGATTATACACGGCAATAAGGTAAGAACTCGGTGGTGGTATATTTTAGGTACTACTTGGGCTGAAAGCAGGAAATATTATCCCTCACATTTTGGAAGAGTGCAGAACTTCATAGAATTATATTAAAGATTCAAGGGCGCTGTCATGAATGTGTCTTACAACGGATTAGTCCTTCATTACCTATAAGCATATGACATTTTCTGCTCTTGGATATTTCAGTGACGGGTCCGGAATTGTTTAAGGCGCTTCAGTAACCGATTATAGGCAACCATGTCTGTAATCCGGTATAAATTGCCGAGCTGTTGGTCTCGGGAATGAGTGGTGGGATAACGCATTTATGAGCATAATTTTAAATTATATAAACATAGCTCCTTCATCTCGTAATAACAGTGACGTTCTGTAGGCCTGCATTTATTCATTTCTCTTACGACATTAAATGTATGTAGCGACTAATGAACAAGACTGGAAAAATGTATGTCCTGGAGCACACTAAATCCCAAAGGTGTTTCTCGCGTAATATGACGAGCGATGACGTCAGCTGGAGAACAAGGCTGGCGAATTCAGCAATCATACGAGGAGAAACAATTTAATCTAACGTAATTTTTTTAACGTTCACACCGTTATAGACGGTCATGGAGTTTTTCGCTCACGCTGTTTAACCTGGAACACCTATAAAGCAGTCAGACAACCGATCTGCCGCCAGAATTCGAACCGGGTACCTCCCGAATACGAGCCATATGTTACCGCAGTGCTACCCCGCATGCAATAATAGTGTTTTTCTGTGTAAGTTTTACTTTCATTGTCCCACTTATTTAAACAGGACTCAGCATCGCTGGTTTGAGACGACTGATGAAGGCAGAAAAGAGCAATTAGTTTATAAAAATCGAAACAGGGATCTGAGTGATGGGTTATCAAAACCAAGCCTTCCTCGTCTGAGTAATTAACGTCCGTGTTACTAGTCCGTACAAACTACCGGGAATTCTACGTCTGAGACCTTCAGGCATAGACCTATAGGCCGACGTGGAAAAAGATAAAAGGAATGTAATAAAGAAACAGAATATACGAAACTGGCAGTAACAGTAGTTTTATTACCAGTTTCTTCGACCTCTACTTCTTTTATCTGCTGCTGTGTCCATCAGTTTAATTCTTCCCGCCTCGCATCCATGTCTTCCCCAGGACTCTTGTGAAGGCGTGCGACTGTTAATTCATATTTAACAGTTCTTTTGATACTTCGTTTCATCTGCTTAAACCAATGAAAAAAGGCAGAACGGCTTTATTTAAAACGGAAACTTCCATCTGCATCTGTCCTTTACATTCGCATTAATCGTGTGGCGCGTCTGGGGAGGAAGGAAACTTCATGTTTCATATAAATGTACAAAAAAAAAAGAGATCGACGCAACTTTTTTAATTTAAAAGAAATTAAATTTGCGTGCACTGTTTTCAACAAGCGTGTAGATATTTACGCTCGTCTGTGTGCACTAACGAAATGGCATGAGACCTCCCGCTTTGAAAATGCAAGCGGGGAATATTAAACAGATGACAATATCAACGATTTTCATTTTCACTGACGTGAAAGTTTTGAAATGGCAAAGTTTTTAATTACAGCAGCACCTTTTGTATTTTATGGGTGTGGATTTTGGTCTCTTGACACTGAAGAGAGACTATGGATTGAGCGTATTTTGGGAATAAAGTGATGAGGAAAATATCTTGTGGTACAGTTCAGATTGTTGATGAACCCAGTCTCATCTAGCCTCTTTTATCAGTCTCTGTTCTGTCCCTCCTTCATCGTTGTTTTCTTCTCCTACATCATCGTCCTTTTCACAACCTTTTGGATTTTATGGCCCGTAAATTACGTGGGGACAAATCTTTTGTGTATCGTAAACTACCAGCACCAGTATTGGCACTGGAGATTGCAGATGCGATGTTATTTCTCGTTTAGCCAAATTTTACATTTCAAATATTCCAGCAGATGATTGTCGCTGTCTACAGTATTAATCTTTGTGCTGGCATATTGGACTCCTACACGGGTGATCATGCAATCGAATCAGCACAGAGAATCAAATTATCTTTATTATTCCATGAAACCGACAGTGTGTTATTTTAGATTGTGCAAATAATTACTGTGCGACATTTGTGTATTTTTCGAAAATCTGTAAGCATACATCTTAGCATGATCCTGTGTTAAGTGCCACCAGTGTTGCTGTCACCTCGCATTCTCGATCGATCACTGTGTTTGTATTACCGATTATAGGAATGTAAAAAGTACAAATTTAGGAGACCCTTCAGTGATCCAGCTACAAATAGGAACGCTGAGGTTAAATTCGTGATTTCTGAGCACCAACAGATCATTTCTTGCCCGGAAACTAACAGTGTACTCTCTTAAAAGAGACGTATATTGTACCTCTGTGCTGAGTGCTGTAAGTGTTTTCATTTGTAGTTCAGTAACTTCCTTCAGTTGCCATTTATATTCTTGGCTTTTTCTAATGCTGAAAATAATTTGATGCGTTACAGAAACTGATGAATTCATTTTTTTATAAATGTTTAAATATCTACATACCAATGTTATAGCTCTGAGAGTAGGGTGACGAACTTCTCCTTCCTAATCTTACACTGAGTCCAAAGATAAGCTTTGAAAATATCGGTAGCCTGGTATTTGTTTACTTATTTTGAATCGCACTTCAAGTTGAAGTTAAATCTGATAGGCTAACGTATGGCATTTACACATTACTAGTAACATCTCCGTGCTGAAGTGGATGTTTGGAATGCACCTTTCATAAAATCTGTGATCTACAGGTTATAACTCTAAAATATCGTTTGTGGTCTTTCACGTAGCCTATCAAATTCAGTGAATGTTCTCGTTAAATTCGGTGCTATATTAATCAGTCGATAAAAATATGTAAACACTAGCAAATAAATCAAGCACAATTGAGACAGGGCATTGCACATCTTGATTCTGGTTTAATTAATTAAAAATTATCGCAAATCAGGAAAACAAATTAATGCGAATGTATGTAACCGACGTTCAAATAAATTGTTTTGTGTAATTAATTTCGTTAATATGTTATTAGTATTGTTTTGTTATGTGAGATTGGAGGTTCTCACAGCTGCGAATGTAAAGTTGGCTGTCTTCTGGGTTATTACGCCGTGTACTCAGGTAGACGTTTACCCTGATGATGGAGGCAGCAAACGCCTCTGAAACGTCTGCAAACTTCTATGAGACTACACGGCGCAACAGCCAAGGAGAAAATCATCTTACTTACTGCTGTTGATGTTGGAGCTCGTCCGACCCTGGCCTACTTTATTTACTTCGTTTTGTCTATTCTTAATAGCCGTAGAACGAGGGAATGGAGAAATCTCTAGTTTTATGCGGTGCACTTTAGGTGAACAATACCCTAAGTTATCGGCACAGGCTTTCCATTTACCAGTAGAGTGTAGGTGAACTTATGATTGTCTTGTCTGTTGTCTTTGTTGCTTCGGAAGTTTTTTGACTCGGGGGAAGCACTTTGGTTTATGACATAGTCAATCAGAAGGCAATCATATCACCACGCACTCTGTACATTCATAAAACATCTCATGTACTTACATTTCCCTGTCCAATATTAAGAGTGAGCTTAACTATTTCTCTGAAACATGGCTGTCAAATGTATCATGCAACGTGAGGTGTCTGCAGAGTGTCGGCATAGTTCACGGTTGGACACGTTAAAGTAATCAGCCTTCACAGAGACTGTGTGCTTAATTTTCTGCGGGTAAATTTTCGGAACCTCGTATTTCTTCACGAAGAAGAATTTTTGTTTCAGTGATGAACTTTGGTTCTCTTAGAAGCAAACGCTGATACCGTAAAATAGTTCGAGTTCCTGAAAACATGTTCAACTTGCCGGGCCGATTTCAGACTACATGACAGTGATACATAAGACTTTCGAAGTCCAGTTCATCCGTCTGAGAACACCGTCAGTCATCTCGTTCACAGTACGCCTACTTCGCACAGGGTCACTCACAAGCTGGACTCCATGTTCTACCCATTAAACTGGAAACATTTGATTATACCATATCCCTCTGATTACTAAGCACACTCAGCTCAGAATACGACAAAGTTGTGTCTCATTACGTCAATATCCAAACCTTCAACAGATCAGGCACGGCGTTTTCTTGACGTCAGAAAAGTAAGACGATCTAAGAAACCGGCCACGGACACTTAGCACTGGCACGTATTTAAACCACAGATCCAAATTCGTTACCACTTTAACTGTATGCATTTCCCTCCAAATGAAACCGATATTATTAACATAATTCTGAACTTCTTAATTTCACTACAGCATGCCAGTAGCTACCGCTGGACAATTCATGGGAACTTTCCAGTAATAATGCACGGAAGTTTGGGTGCACTCACCCGGCATGTCGGTTGAATACCATTACGAAGTATTCTGCACACGTGGCTGCTAGTAAAAGAAACAGTTGAAACAATTACTATGGCCTTTCAACCAGATACCAACAGTTTGCATTGCCACTCGAAGTGATGTGCCTACCGTCGGTCAAACCAGTTAGAAAGTGTCAGCTGTTCTGTGATACGTCTTAAGTGAAAGGGTGCATCTTTAATTATAGACTGAAGTGTTTCAAACTCACGCACACGATGAGGGAATGCCTGTTAACGATTGCTATCCTGCACGTCGTTTCCCTTTTCGTAATCACAAATACGATTCCAGAACGGAGTAATTTGGTGTCGTGTTTGCATAATATCCTCCTGAAACACTTCTCGCAAGAAATACCTGTACTTGTCTCGTTTCTGGACACTGCAACTGGCATTCTTGAAGATTCGCCCAATGCAGACGACTTTCAACCGGTGGACTTCCTGTTGCGGTACACGAACATGGAACACCTTTGGTTAATCTACGTGTATCGGCTGTGCAGGGAAACTCACGAGAGGTCGGCAGTTATCTTGCCGTACAAACCCCAGGGCTACGTCATTTTCGTAGGACCTTAGAAGGAGGAAAAGCGACTTTATGATTCTCTAAAGTCACAAATTATTGCTCTTGTTTTAGACACGTACTTCAACCCAAGGGCTTGGTTCGTTGTTGTCGTAAATGGATACTGTTCAGAAGTTGAGGAATTCTTGCAGAAAGGCACTGAGTTGCTATCGATTGTTTTAAAACTAAATAATTTTATAATCGTGAATTCCAAACATGATCAATCTCAGTGCGATATTAATGCAGATATGTTCGGGTTAATGAAAAATATGAACTTTGATATATATTTATGCTTTCCCTATGAAGGTGGCGGATGTGGAGACAATGTCCAGGCGGTTTTAGTGGACAAATGTTACATTGAAAACGCAGGGGAACTCTCGTACAACGTGGATTTGTTCCCGAATAAAGTTCCTAACGACTTCGCGGGATGCCCAGTGACGGTGCTGATGGACGTTGCAGAGCCATACGTAGTGAAACCAAATAAGAGCACTGATGGTTATGAAAATGAAGTTTTTAGATTTAGAGGTCTAGAACTTGAGTGTCTTACTTACGTCACTCAAATTCTGAATCTGTCGGTCGAGATCGTTACAGCAAGAGAGGAGATGGCCTTTTCACAGAATGTGCATAAAATTGAGTTACTAGTGCAGACTGGGGTTTACACTTCTCTTAGAGAAGGGTCTGTCCCTTACATATTTGATGCTTTCAAGTGGTATGTTCCTTGCCCCAAATCTGTTTTGAGGACCGAAAGTATTATGGGAGTGTTTAGTTTTTCTGTTTGGTTGGATGCACGTTCAGTCGTACTCGTAACGAGTTTTGTGTTCTGGTTTTCAGCCAAATGTTCCTACAGAGATGCCGTGAGGGAGTCAAAGAGTTACAGGACTGTGATACGTTGCATGTATGACGTCTGGTGTGTTTTCATGGGCGTGTCTGTTGCGGAGATACCGAGAACATCCAGAGTAAGGGTTGTGTTCTGTCTGTTCGTCTGCTACTCGTTTGCCATTAGCACTGTATTCCAGTCATTCTTCGTTTCTTTCCTTGTGAGCCCGAACCTCCTCAAGCCTATAACAACATTGGAAGAACTCCTAAATTCTAGTTTGAAATATGGGAAGAATCCTGTTATCCACGGCTTTCTTGATAAAATGGAATATGAAGGCTTGGAAAGATTAGATCTTGATGTGTTGGAATGTCCTGACAAGTACAAATGTTTGGAGCGTTTATTTATTCAGGGCGATATTGCAATTGTAACTTCTGAAATTGAAGCTCAGTACATCGCCTCACGAGTTGACATGGCCCACGACGTTCTGTGCACTCTGGATGAGCACTTATTCCCTTGCAATCATGCGATGTACGTAATCCGAGGAGATTCTGTGCTGCCTAAATTGAATGACGTTCTCAGACACTGCAGGAAGCGGGAGTTGTGGAAAAGCTTTGTTCCGAATTTAATTTCGTCAACAAATTGCGAAATGCCGGACAATTAAAGGATATTCAATGTGAAGTTTGTAGTGACACATTCGACGTGTTTTCACTTTCTCACCTTAAAGTAGCGTTTATTGTTCTGGGTTTTGGATTCGTGGTGAGTGCCACAGTGTTCCTCGCCGAAATATTCTGGAAATGGTGTTCATCGACTGAGACACCGACAGAATCAGTGTCCATAATCTATGTGGGAATACAGACTTCTCGTGCATTCTCTGCACACTTGCATTATGAATGCCCCCAGCTTAGACAGATGAGAGTAGTAAATTACACTTAGTGTAGACTACTGAGCTAGGGTTATCGTAATTAGCCTCCACGTAAGCAAGACGTAAATCTCAGGAGATGTAAAAACAAGTATTCAGCGTATGATAAAGTAATTCATTTAGTATTTCCTGGTATCTTCTTATTCACGAAAGAAATTCAGTATGCGTGTTGTTCAGTGGTGTCACTGTTATTATGGCTGCTGTATATGATAACACGTTTTAAGATTTGGTTTCTCTCATCTCCACTTGTTAATTTGTTTATAGGAAAGTGATGAGGCAACAACATTGTCTCAGACAGAGGACTTGGCTTTGTTACTTTATTACAAAGCGTTTAATACATGAGATATATGTCGATATTTGTCATAGCCTGTTAGTTTTGCAGAAATGTTATTTGTAAAACAATGTTATCTTATGTAAGATTTGAGGTTTTCACGGCGGTGAGTATGAAGATTTCTGTCTTCTGGGTTGTTGCGCTGTGTAGTCTGGTCGATGTTAACCAACGTTTCAGAGGTCATACTGCCTCCGTCATCAGGGCGATGATGACGGAGGCAGTATGACCTCTGAAACGTTGGTTAACATCGACCAGACTACACAGCGCAACAACCCAGAAGACAGAAATCTTCATACTCATCGCCCTGATGACGGAGGCAGTATGACCTCTGAAACGTTGGTAAACATCGACCATACTACACAGCGCAACAACCCAAAAGACAGAAATCTTCAATGTTATCTTACTCAAATAACTTTCGTTCGTAACTTTATGGATCTCTTGTACTTGGTCATTGTTAATATGTTTTTCTTGCATTGGTTATGTAATAATTTATAAGTACATTTTATATATATATATATATATATATATATATGCAGCACAAGAAAACAGGGTTAGAAACACAGTAGTTCACCACTATTTTTTAAAATGAACATTTACAGTATTGTAGCCACTTTTAATGAATAAAATAAAATAAAGTGTGTATAAACAAATACAAGCAATTACAAAACGTGTTCAAGACTCAACATCTGACGAAAGAGCAACATGTGGAAGAATGAGATTTGGACATTTGTGAATTACTAAATTGATAGACTATAATAATATCTTCGAGGGAATACTGATATGGTAGCATAGCAATGTGCCTGAAACTTCCACAGGCTTCATAGGCCCAGATAATAAGTGTAATTAGTTAATGTTCGTATGTCAATGATATTATTTATTCATTTTGACACCCTTGTATAATCCAGTACAGCTAATGAAATATACAGAAGTTAACCAGAAGGAAACGTCTGTCTAATCGCGAGGTTTGCCCATGATTCACCCTCAGAATAGAGTTCGATGTTGAAAGGGGGAAATGGTCTCTTGCATACGTCCCTCTGACACAACAAAACACCACTGGTGCATATGTCAATGGCCAGATTCTCTCTTCATTTGTCTTTATTAATGTTAAATAATTAAATTTTCACAGTGTGATAATAACAACGCAGGGAATGTTTATAGTTCACACGTTAAAGCATTGAAACGAAGCGTACAGTGTTTAACGAAAATACTAGATTTGTGTTTTCGAATAATATTAAATAGTCAGCGTAATACGAATGATTGATACTCGCTACATAATAATTGCTATCGATTAAAAGGTAATTTTTGATCCATGGATCTGTGATTCAATATAATGACAAAAAGTAGCTCCTGGCGTTTACGATATGTGTAGGAAATCGTTGTTAGAATAAGATTACAATTTAAACTTTAGAAGTGCAAGAAAGAGTGTGTGTCCTTCCGTGAGTTATTTCAAGTAATAAAAAGGGTGTGAGTTTTGGTTTGTCGGTATATTTTTCCACCCCCTCTCGCCATAAACGCAGTTTTGAAATTCTGTCCAGTAATACGTCACAACACTAACAGTCCAAGAGAAAACAACTGTTGAACAGTAACAAATGTTTTTGTGGAATTTGGATTATTTTTTTTTTAATTTCACGATTCTGTTAGGAATGGAATGAGTTTACCGCTCGCTCCATTAGGTCTGTTACTGCACTACCATTTCTTTGTTTAATTGTGCTCATATTGCTTCATCAGCTTTCAAGCCTGTTTGTTTTGTTGTGTGTCCACCAACTGAGTGACCATAAACCTATAGACAAGCTTACATAACGACTGGATCCAACAGAGCGTATATAAAAGTAAAGTTTGTCCCACTATACGCCATGTAGGCGTTTGGGGTGGGTGGAGGTATAGCTCCTCTCTTCCTTGACCCCGGCACTAGATGGGGTGAGGGGTCAGCATCACGCCCCGGCCGGCTTTACCCCCGGGAAAGGACCCCCGGTACCCATTGTAGAGGAGGCTGGGTGGGCCCCAGAGCCGGTCTGGACGCAGAGGCTAGAGGAAAAATCCTCTGCCCCCGTCGGGGATCGAACCCCGGTCGTCCAGCCCGTAGCTAGTCACTATACTGACTGAGCTATCCCGGCTCATAACAAGAGCGTATATAAATTCATTAAATATTTGAATTCTAGCTGTTTACAATTTCTGTAGATGTTAGTCAGATGTGAGTTGGACTGGCGAACGCGACCACTGACACAGGTTGACTCCTTGATTAGCAAATTTCATATAGACAATTTTTAGAGAAAAGTTCCTACCCCTGAGAAAACACAAACATTCTCATTACAAACGCCATTTTGTTTGATGCTATTTGGGGAGATAATCCGTGTTTTTATCTCGAAATTGGAAATTCGGCTTCAGGTCTTTCATTTGGTTGCCCTCTCTGATGGTCTCATTTATTACCGCTGTATAGGTTTTCTGTTTTATTAAATTAGTGATGATCAGAACAACAAGATCTCTTGTTATTACAGTACAACACAAAAAGAACACGGATACACATTTATGACCTGAGTGGGAACAATTACATTTCCAAACAGTCCCTAAATATGAAACACGTCCCTAGTTCAACAGTGGCAAGTAAATTTTATTTCTCGTTACACACCCACTTCATCCGGTTCCGGGTCCTGCGTGTAGGTTGACAATGCAATTACAGTCCGCATTCCACGTGTTATTTATCTTTATCGTGAGTGCTGCGTTTAAAAACATAATAATATTTGTTACTGACGCCACTTGGTTCATTGACTGCTAGTCTACTGCAGTTTTGCGTGATCGAAAGGTGTTGCAACTCGCTGTAGGAAATTCCACATCTGCTCATTTGAAGGCAGAGGTGAACACTGGGAAACAACGCTAGCTCCAAAATAATTTCTCATCAGGCTTGTGGCACCCATTCCTGGAAACAAGCTTTATGCAAATTATAGTTACAATGAAGTCATTTCAAATGCATTTCATAACGATATGAGGTGAACGATTTGGAAACTACTGTGGGCGAAAAACGTCGTTGATTAATAACAGCAAGGTAGTTACCCGATATGGCCTAACGATAACAAGTCTCATTTGTATTCGGGAGGTACTGAGTTCACGTCTCAGTCGATTTGAGTTTTTTTTTTCTGAGTCCAACAAGTTGAATATATTTTAATTATCTTATAATCCGTCATAATTGCTTGTTTCTACACTTTTTCCGATCCCCTGTTCGTGATAAACCTCACGTTTCATCGACTAGGATAATGCATAAATTACCAGAAGAGCAGATCTATTATCTGAAACATTACTAATCTCGTTCAATGTAAGCAACAAGAAGTTGTTTGTCCATTACCGAAGTTACCCAAACGTTTCATATACTTGCCGCTAGATGGAATCCGGGGATCAGTTTAAGGTCTTGGAAGTAGATTCCTTACAAACGATCGAACGATCCAGAGAAATGTGTATAACATGAAAATTGGTTCGTCATGATTAAGGTGTTAATCTGTTCGTTGACTGGTTATTAATTTTATTTTGTTTGATGTAGTCGTCGAGACAGGTAGCGACGGGCTAGATGAACGCCTAGCATGGAAGGTCGTTATAGGCGAAGGCACATTTTGTACGTTTCCCGCTATCTGCTTAAGCATTTGTGGCAGTGAACCTGACTTCGAGGTGAAACTGACTGTGACTCACCGGGCGGTCATGTCAGAACAGGAACACGAAGTGCGCAGTATCAGTGGCGTATTTTAATGTAAGATAAAAGCCGGGTAGACCTTGACTGATGACAGTGACGGATATTTGTGTTTTGAGTCTTCACGTCTCAGTTACTCAGCACAATGTTTTTAACAGGAAAGCATTTGGAAGCAGGCACTTTTCTTAAAATGTACCGGGGAGAAACTGAGGAAATTGTTAATCATGATAGCGGGTGTCCCGGCCGAGATTCGAGCGGGTATAATTCAGAAGACAGCCATCTAGGCCAGGAGTTGAAACACCACTTCTGTCCGTCCGTAACTCCTAAACTTCTCAGTAGATTCGATAAAATGTGTTATGGCGATTCAACGCATTGTGAGGTGCGTTCAATTTTGGTGTTTATCAGTCATATACAAGTGTTGCTTTGTATGAAGCCCTTATCGATATTTGCAATGTGTTAAAGCTCAGACTTTACGTAGAAAACATGTTGCTTTATGTCTACGCAATGTGGCTGGCTTTGCCACGATAATTTGCGTCTGCAGTAAGTGAACAAGACCAGTGATTTGGAAATATGTGCAGGCCTATAATCCGTAAAACCAAATGTCAGTATACACCATGAACTCGGTAGGGTACTTTGGGAACGATGTTCTCCCTTGTGTACCCCGTCATCGTGTGTGTCAGTTTCCCGTATCAAAAGGGAAGCCACAACAAATATTAATTTACGTTTCTTCGGGAAATGATTCGGGTGTCTGTTACTGCAGGCGTCAGGAACACAAATTACACGCGCACGTAGCAGGTGTCAGACACAGTAGGCGCCACGTCACAATTACAGTGACCGCACATCCGCTGCTTTGGCCCTGCTGACCACCACACCACACGTTTCGTATTTATGTGGACTGAATCTGAAAACACAGCGCTGTGCCAAATGGTGGCTCCACACTTTCTACAGAAGCTCGACCCTTATTAATTAATTATCAAGTAATTTATTCTGTTTAGCATTGAACTCAACGTCACAGTTGATTGGTTAGTACTCCTACTTTGTAGTCGTGAGGTCCCGGGTTCTTTTTATGTCAGCAGAATGCGATAAAATTAAATTCATACTCTAACGAACCAAGTTCTGGAGACGAATGCAAAGTCACAGGTGTACTTTGAAGTGCCAAGAGAAAACCCTCAGACAGAACACAAATATTTTATTTATACCGAATATTTTTATGTTTATTTCTCCGAAAAGTGACATTTTATTGTCGCAGAATGTGAAATATTATGTGAATAACCTATGGAATCTTACCTTCTAGTCATTCTACATATATACAAGGGGTAGCAATAATTATAAATTGACGGTTATACCACATAATGATCTATTTCTGCACATATTTCCAGTAATATTAAATTCCATATGCTACTTAACAGCTGTTAAGCAAAACCTCGGAAGTTTTATGGTCTATGTTCGTACCAGATTTAATGCTCGTAGATTGAATTATTCAATTTATTGCTATTAAACAAATAGCTAAATATAAATTTCGCGCTGCCGCCATGTCATTTACATTTAAAAACTTTAATAAAACTTGCATATTCTTCGAATATCTCTCGTCACACAGAAGTACATGATCAGTGTAGCTACCGTCTCTCCTACTTAATCCGCCATGTTGGTAACATTGATGTGGGAAATTAAAAATGCCAGAGTAGGCCTATTGGTAATTAAAAGCTGCTGTTCTGTGATTTTCATACCAGGTTTCATAAATACAATTTTCAAAACGTTGACTGGAGCACAATGACACAACGCCAGCTTTCGTCATTAAGGAAAGAAGGTTATGTATGATATTAATGCCAGTTGTGGTTGGTCTTTCGGGGCGAAATAAGTTACAAAAGAGACGTAAATTTTTAAGAGTCTCGTAGGTCCCATTAAGAGCTCACTAGCAGTCACTGATGAATAATTACATGTTGATTAATTAATTAACATGAAACTTGTTTAGAAATTGCCACGTTTTATACTTCGCAGAGATATTTGAGATATTGAGCGCTTTCATTGCTGATGTTGAAAGTGTGTTTGTCATTTTAATCTCCTGGGAATCGTACTCTTTCATCAGCGAGAGCAAACATGAAATTGAATGATCACACTTATATTTGCTTGCAAACATTACAATTTTCTGGTGCAGAATTCTTTCGCAAGTTCAGGAAGCAGTCCCGCTGACAAATAGAAACGAATACGTGTGGGACATTCTAGCCTCACTAATCGACTGCTTCCAAATCTGTACCAGTGGGTGTAATTTCTATTTCCCCATCTGTACCCTGAAACCTAAATATAAGCCTTAAAATAAATTGAATTCTTCTCTTTTTTAAGCTCCTGGCTCTATGTAACCATTACTCATTAATCTTGATCGGATTTCGGGGTGCCAGTACACTATACTAGTTGCACATCACAGCCACAGAGCACACAGAAAAATCAGGAAAGTACACAGTACTCTCACTTGAACATTACAGTATATCACAACGTAAACGTTATCCATTGTACTTTCAAGTTGTTTACGCTTTACCTTGTGGTTCACTTCATGTATGTTTTTCTGTCACGTCTTTCATCGAATTATTACAGCAGTGCCTTTAATATCATTGACCTTACTACCAGTTTCATTTGGAATTCCCTTAGTCATTGTCCGTGGTGTAGATGGTGTACTCCAATCTCGTTATTCATTTATATTGATTTTGCAGTGTTAACATAGTTTCGTTGATAGTGCAGTGTTTCACGAGCATATGCGTGATTCTGATGATCATTGTATACAATCGGAACACTTACGTGGTGCAGTAAAGTGGTATGAAATGAGAATTTTTGTAGGTTAATGACGGTGTGTTTGAAAAAGTTAGCTGTACGCTATTGACCAAAATAAAATCATTCACTGACCTTCAGAACCAGTTTTATCGAATCAGACATGAACGGAACGCAATGGCAGACGACACTCGAACATCTAATTTAGTTTCGTTTTATACAGTTCGTAAAAGTGACAGAAAAATGTGCAGTTGAATTGATTGTGTTCATTATTTGTTTCGGGCTTCATTGTACCTGAAATTAATTGCGTTAGAAATATTTTCACATACAATATAACCTCTTACATGCTTATGACTCATGGTACGTAGCCTATCAGTTACCTGTACTCGTGACCCTATCATGTGGTCGGAGTGGGGCCGATAATGTCTCTCCATTGTATCGCAAGTTTGTGTGAATTAGCAGTTAGTATAGCGTACTGATACTGGCTTTGTCAGTGGGCAATCCCATATTAACAGCAGGAAATTTGTCATATGGCGTGTTAGTGAAAACTTAGAACGTAACAAATTTCCGTATCTTAATTCTCTGGGTCTTCGTTCGTACAAGACGTTAGTAGAATACTTTAACCACGGTATAACAATTCAGATATTACGCGCGCACATTTACATAAATTTACACATAGATTTACGTACATGGAAATTAAACTTTTCATTCAAGGGGATGCAGAATGCTTCCATGGGCCTACAGTTCTTTTAGAACCTGTGACAATAATAATATTTGTAATATGAATTTAAAAGCAACCACTGTTCAGTGTGGTGTCGACAAGATTTTGCTATTTTCCATAGAATTATTAGAACTTGAATTATGTTGAAATATTTATAAAACACAGTGCTTTATGTACTTTCATTCGTGAAATGTAATTTTCACAGTGACATCTGGTGATAGTACAGCGAATCATACTGGGTATTTCCAATGTAAAATCGATATATAACACTATTATCACTGAGAATTCAGCTACAGAAAGCCCTCTGATAGTGGATTTATTCGGTTTGGTAGGCTGTGAAATAAAGGTCTCCTGTAAACTTGCAATAATTAAAACTTTTTCAGCTTTTCAGCATTGCAGATTATTACCAGCAGAAGAAGGATTCTGTTAATTAAAATTAACGTAGAAATGGTGTAGACTTATATGGTACGGTAATAATTATCAAGCAAATATCAATAATAACCAGCAATTCTGTATTCCCACATGTTATTTTTATTGTCATATATTTGTTCTTTTCTACCGAAACGTGGTATGGTTGAGTATTTAAATGTAGGCTATATTTTCCGAAGGAAGTTAATTGTTACGTGATTTCGGTTGGCATTATTCCTTCATAAGCTCAGTCAGTATAGTGACTAGCTACGGGCTGGACGACCGGGGTTCGATCCCCGACGGGGGCAGAGGATTTTTCCTCTAGCCTCTGCGTCCAGACCGGCTCTGGGGCCCACCCAGCCTCCTCTACAATGGGTACCGGGGTCCTTTCCCGAGGGTAAAGCCGGCCGAGGCGTGATGCTGACCACTCACCCCCATCTAGTGCCGAGGTCAAGGAAGAGAGGAGCTATACCTCCACTCACCCCAAACGCCTACATGGCGTATAGTGGGACAAACTTTACTTTACTTATATGTGCTGTCCAGGTTCGAATCTCGGTCCAGAGACACTCTATCCTGACCGAGAGTATTCGTGGTCTTCCTCGGTCCCTCCAAGCAAACATTTCCATTCACTCTTGCCCTTCACAATTCATCATTTATAATCATTAGATCATATTACAGTTTTGCTTCTGAAGATGAATCAGCGTGGTTTAATTACGAGGAGGGAGAGATAATGACATAGCGTGCTGTGACATTGAATATATAGATATGTCATTAATTATGTTTCGTCCTGTTTGTGTTGCCGCTTGCCTGGATGGATCCCACAAATACATGTCATGACTCTTGTCAGCATTGCCATGACAACACCTCGCGATCGCTATTCCTACTGTTACATGCAGAGCCGTCTGTAGTCAACTGAATCTCTAATAATATCGTTATATATCCACGGCCTGTGATTAGAGTTTGTATAGCAAAGTCCCTTAATAATCAATCGCGGTAACCGGAAACCGTTGCGTAGAATGGTAATAATGAGGTGAATGCACTAAGACCCAACTGCCACATTAATACTGCAAACATTTGGTCTCTGTCGTGTGCAGGTTATGGCAGGTGCTTTTTTTGATGTCAAAAGTACATATTAATTTTAAGTATTAACTTTCGTGAAGAGATTCTTAATACACTGTTATTCGTCCTACGGAGGAAATGTATGAAATGGACATGTCGTGAAGATAAAAGTGTCTATCTGTCCATGTGTTTAAAAGTTGGACATCTACATTAAGTTACATTGAACATATTACATTTCGGACCATATCTACCTGCTGTAATTGACATTAAGCTTGAATCGTAAAATAAGATGCAGGAATGATTATCATCATTACATAGGAAAGGGCGAGGAAGAAACCAGCCTTGGAGAAAGGAACAGAGGAACCTCACGAAGACCCTCAGTCAGGTTAGCAAGTCTCCTGACCGAGATCCGAACTTATAACATGCATCTGAAACAAAATGTATATTTCACGGTAGAACCTTTAAAGCTGGGATGTAAAAATGGTAAAATGGTAAAATGGTAATATCCCAAAATGAAGGAGTCAGGCTTCTTCTTCTGCCTCTCATCTGTTTCCAGTCATCGGACGTGACGGAAAGACAGACAGGCCGACATTCGCTTGGATTCATAAATGCATACACGCAAATACAACCAACACATCCACACGCATGCGCAAGTTATGAAAGCAAGCAGTCACTCAAATAATTTCGAGGTGCAAGTTGTGTAGGAGAGATTCTGTGCCATCTGCTCACTTTTGTTAAATATTGACATAATCCACACGCTCCTTATCGTCATAGAATATTCTGCAACAGGGACCGAACTGTATTCGACTGGGTGTATAAAATCATTCACTGTTTATTGATCGTCGCTGGGGGTACATTTTCCGCTAATGGGTGCCTAAAGCCTCTTCATACATTGTCAAACACAGGTTGAAATAACCTAAAAAATTCTCGACAATTTGAAATTTCCGCCAAGCGTTTCTGTACACTTTTTTCTGTGCACGTAATAAATGGAATTTATTTAAAATTAAGAAGTCTTTGTACGAGTTATTTTGTCTAGTTTCAGTTAAAAGTGAAGTTCCCGTTGGAAACGTGTATGTGTAGTCTCGCTCTGACTCTAAGGAGTACGTTGAGAGAAAGCGAAAAGTAACTTGTAACTTAGGTTTCAACTATGAAGACTCGAAAAGTATGTAAATATTTAAGGACATTACGAGAATGGATATAAAAATTGTGTAATTGTATTCGGTTTGGAGGGCGGTTCCCCGTTATACCAGTGGTGCATTCCCATGGGGCTCTCGAAAGATGCTTGAGGTGTATAAATGTTTTTTCGTAAAATAAAAATATATTCCATTTCAAGGCGTAACATCTGAGACGGCGTGCTCACAGCTTTTTTCGACCAAAGGGCTTTTCAGAGAGTCACAAAACACAGTTCGCTCAAGAAAAGCTGTTGCCAGAGAAGAAGGTCTGCAGAAGAACACTACCTTATAAGACAGACGCAACCACTTCACATAGGAACAAGCCCCTCTGGGCCTCACAGTGAGCGGGAGAAAGCTCGCTTTTAAATTACGTGCTCGTGCGCCACATGTTGGTAGTGTGCGTCTGAGATTTAGCATATAAAATGCTGCAACACTCGTGGCAATCCAGGGTACAGCTGGAGTTTGATCGTTCAACATCTGACTTGATCTTTTCCGAGGGCAAATCCTGAAAAGAACCTAGGTCTGTTGGAGGCTATGTGGCTGTGGGTTAGAATATTTTAGTTTGAAGAATGCTTGTTTTATAGCACCTGCCGGTGGGTATTCGAGATATCCACCCTCGACCTCTTAGGGGATGAAGTAAGGCGACCCCTAATTTATCACTCTGGTCATGCGGGCACAGTGTTCAGGTCGGCGTGTTTTCTAGATCCCACAATGCTTCTTCCTGCACCCACCCAAGACTCATTTCTTATTCATCTGCAATTCTTTTCACTCTGTTGTCCCATTTATATTTTCGTGTTGATTTTACGCACTTTCTTTCTCTCCATTTCCTCTTCTACTCTACTATTTGTGGCATTTTCAGTAGATGAAGTAAGAAATGGACTTACAAGCATTGTGCCTTTTCCACCCCAATTAATTCACCCTGACTTGTCTTTACCGATGCTCCTGTTTGTTAAATATTCAGACCAGAGGGACACGGATATTCCAAATTGTCGAGGGGTGAGGGGAAGGGGGGAATGACACAGAAGCAAAACATCATTTGGTGATAAAACTTTCAGGCCGCTTTACTTAACTACAACAGAATAAATCGAATAGCTCCTCAGTAGGGCTTCAATTATTCGGTTTTACTCCATAAATAGATCGCAGTGTACACGCCATTTTGTATTTATAAAAAACCTGGAAAAAACAAGGTTTAAAAATAGCCGTTTCATTAAAGTTCGCTCACACTGAAGATAATTATATTCTGGGTTATTGCGCTGTGTAGTCTGGCATATGTTTTCTGACGTTTCAGAGGCGCTTACTAGCTGCTTCTACCAGATTACACGCAACTACGCAGAAGACAGACATCTTAATATTCGCCTCCGTGAGAACCTCGGAACTCACATACTGCCATACTCTTTCGTGCACAGAAAGGGTCGTGATACTGCAGTTTTACAGCAGCCTTGTCTGTCATTTTACCGGGTGTGTCATAAACAGTGCGCTTCTTTATCGAGTACCTTTCTGAAAAAGAAAATGTACGCATTTTTTGCGATTTGACTTTAAAGGTGTTTGAGAACACGGTTCTGAGGATAGTATTTGGACCTCAGAGAGAGAGCGTGTAAGAAATGTTGGAGAAAACTGTGTAATAGTGAGGAGCTTCTTAATCTGTAGGCTGTTCCTTGTCAGATATTATTAGGGTGAACCGATGATGGAGGCTGTAGTAGTTGTAAATTCCAGTCAACGTAATTTAATACCTGGAATCTGATGAATGCATTGTTATGGTTCCATTTCTTCAGTTAACTTCTACGTGTTGTCACCTTCGAAGCGTTTGTTTATTTTGAGGATAATGTAAATGAGTTCCAACAGTGATTGCCACCTTATATTAAAACTGGGCCACATTGAAAAATTCGTATAAATCAGACTATTTAGTCTTTATTTATAATTAGGGAAGTAGCATCACAAGCAGGGGCCAGAAATAGGACACTTTTTCGTAACAATTTGTTGCCTGACGTGTTGTCAGATTATTCGACAAAGAATTACGGTTTCGAGCACAATGACGTAGTCAGAACAGTGACTTCAGACTGTGATGCCCTAGATAAATTTCTATAAAGAAATGTTGCATCATGAACTCTAACCTGTTAATTCCTTTGTAAAGTCGATATTTGTTTACAGAATAATTGTTTGATTTAATTGTATGCTATGTTCAGTATCGTCTGCACGTAGATCTCCTAAACTGTTTGTTCTTTTAAGCAGATATTATTACAAAGGATCTGGCGTAATATGCCGTGAATTATATTTAAATGACTCAGGATGTGACCCAGCGACGGTCTTTTGTGAAAGAACCCTCGGTTTCCTTAAAGGTATTGAATTTGTGGACCAATTGAATAAGTATAAAGACTTTGCACCGTGATGTAATTTTAACCTCTTGAAGCACAGTGGTAAGCCAAGGTCTGTTCTAACGTTCACTGGCCCTGTGTTTTTCCCACAGTGTATTTATGGGTTTCATATGATTCTAACAGTGATTATTTCTGTGGAACAGCGTTAACTTGTTGATGGGTTGTATTTTCTTTGATGCAGGAACTAAATGCGTAAATATTATTCAGATTCCTCAAAATTGAGGAATCAGCTGTGTGAATAGTTAAACAAGAACTGTTATGAAAATGCAACCACGGCAACATCTTCGTTTTGACTGAATACGCCCTTGTCGGAGAAAGTGCAGCAGATGTGACCGGCATTCTGTCGTTTGACCTCATCTTCCTCTCCACTTCTTCTTTTCTTACCAGTAAATATTTTCAGAAACTTCTGCCAAACCCCTGCCCTTTTCCGTGTTCGTTCGGAAGATCCCAGTGTAGCCATTACTTCTTTCTCTTTTCGGACATCATCTTCCTTGCCTGTCTCAATACATGATGTAGGTTCATCATGCGTACGAGGACATTTGAGTGAAAGACTGTAACATTTGTGTCCAATTTCTGTTACCAAACCGTTCACTGAGTGGACCCCGTGGGGCAAGTTGGTAGTTTTCCACTTGGTGCTCAATCCACTCCATCGTTCTGATTTTTTAACAGGTTAAGTAATCTCAGTATCTTTTATTTTATTTCTTTATATTTTAATTTATTTTATGTTTTTATTGAACTTAATTTCTAGAGTCGAACAGGGCGATATTTGTTAATGGTAATTAGCAAGTATGTGGAAGTAAATATGTGACTTGTTTTGTGTCCTGTTGCACCATTTGCCTGGAGAAGCTGAGGAAAACCATGAAAGGCCTTACGCATGGTATTCCTCTGGGAGGAGAATTGAATCCGGGATTTTCTGAATACGACTAATAAATTGACTAACGAATAGGGATGCAGGGATTATATGCGCTTCTTTTAGCTTCTTTAAATGTAGTTTAAGTCAGATTATTTATTTGAATGTCGTCCTTAGAGGAGTTTCTTGGCCCTTGGGTCCAACAGGAAAACTATTCTGATCCGAGCGAGGAAAAAAGTTGGACCACCCTGGCGTAGACAGTCGCAAATAAACACTCGGCCTTTTGCTGAATCGACTTTAAACCCGTTGCAACTACATAGGCTAAATTTGATGTCACGATAAACAAACCTGCATACGAATGTTATATGGCACATTCACAGCATTGCGATGGCTGTGTCTCTGTGGTTATTGCCGACAATTGTGACGTAATGACGAAATTTAGGTTGGAAAGCCAGAAAGGGGGATAATAGTAAAATGGAGGTACACGTGGCGGGTTCTTGTGAACACGGTGATAAACTTTATGGTTCCACAAAAGGCGGGAAATATCTTGACAAGCTAAACGTACTATTAACTTCTCAAGAAAGTCTTCTGCATGAGTTCAGTGGGCGTTTATGTTAGTGGAAACTATAAACAATACTACGCCACTTAATTGTATAAATATTAATTTATAATTGCTGCTTGTCTCTTCTCATAGCTTTCAACCAGACGTCAGTCTCTTGTCGTCTAATATATTTTGTTCATTACCGATGTATCTCTCATTATTTTACCGTGTCGTCATGTCTTCCGTTGTTACTCCAGTACGTGGTCGCGACACAGAACACTCTTCATCGTGTATCGGTGGAGTTGTCTGCTCCGTAACTATTAGCCCACTAGTAAAAGCGCGGACGGGACACCAGGCAGTTTTTCAACTTGTCACGCAAGAGTGATGTATTCCGCTTTTGCACCGAGCTGTGTGCTTGGTGCAGAGTGGTAGTCGATCAAGCAGAATTCCGGGCCGGAAAACATAAAGAGACATCCGGTCACTAAATCCTCTGCTGTACATACATGAGAAGGGTAAAGCTCGTAATTATATAACGCGTTCACCTCTGCCCGTATAGTGTGTTGAACATGGAGGCTTCGGTGGCAAACAGACCCTTAGGCAGAACAGTTACGTCACGGTAATACCCTCACCCTACGGGAAAGGCAGGCACCATAACGCAATTAGAAGATACGTTGGTTTGTTTAACGACGCTGTGCGGAACGTAGCGGTCGAGAGGTTAGCACTCTTGGTTCGCGTTCTGGAGCTCCCTGGTTTCGAAGATCGACTTTCCAAACGATTTGAGTAGTTTTCGTCAGTCCCTGCAGGTAAATGGCTTATAATAGGCTACGACACATTCTTTCTTCTGAGTCGCCATCGTGCACTGACTTCAATTAAACATATGTTCAGGCGAGTCCACTGTTGTGGCTTCTGGTGAAAACTTTCGGTGTTCTTCACGGTCTTTATTAAAAGGAGATGTTTCTTCGTATATTGATTTTTTACATTTTGAACAACGTTCTTATTCAACTGCAGAAGTTTCAATGCATCAGATCAAATGCTATGAAGAGTGGTGAGTAGTTGTTTTAAGCTGTGTGAAGGATACGGAAAAAAATAGATAGTGAGAAGCTTCAGAGACATCTGTTGGGGTCATTACAAAATTAGAAATGGTAAAAATTTGGCTTGAAACAACCTCAGAAAAAGTGTGCGTTATTTTAAAAGTGGGGATGAATATTTCATGAATAGAGACTACAGAAGACGCTGGAAGGTGAAGGAAACAGATTTCAAAGGCAGTAAATCATGATAATGCACATCGGATTGAACTGATTGCTGGCAAAATCGAGTGACGGGATTCTGAAGTGACAGTGATGAACTATTTGTTTGTTTAACCGATTTTTTTCTAAATAACTAAACGCTTTTCGGTCGCCCAAGGAAGACTTATAAATGGGCTGGCAGCGTGCGACGGACTGATCGATTAGCTGAAACTAAATAATTACTCAACTGTGCCAAGAGATCAGTTATCACTGACTCGAAATTTCCTCGACGCATTGACTGCAATGGCATGACATGCAAACAACGAGCGTCCTTCGATTTGAGGGTCTGGAGGCACATCGACAGTAGTGACGCGAACAAGTCCGTTGGGAGCTGAGTTCGACACTGGATAACCACATCTCAGTCTGCCAAACAGAAAACATCGTAGCAATCAAGAGCGTGTGGTTTGGGTGTAGAAGGCTTCACTAAAAGCAGCGCGCAGAAATGACTTACAAGGAGTCACAGAATTTAAATTCAGGAGCGATGAAGTTAATGCCTTGATGCAGGAGGCAGCAAGCACATCTGAAACGCCTACTGACTTCTACGAGACGAGAGGGCGCAGTATCCCATAAGACAGTCATCTTCAGTCACCTTCCTATCTTATGCTCGAATCTGGCACACAAATTCTTTACCGTTGCTCGGTGGAAGGGATGCAGAAGGCCTCCGGCATGCTGTTAATTGAAGCAGCTTATGGTCTCAGGTGCCAGGTTCGATCCAGCTGCTCGTTAATGCGCGTGGCACTGCGATGGGCGACAGGGGACCGTTCATTTGATTGTTATAGTGATTGATATATGAAATGGGTTGGTGGAGGGGCGAATGAACAGAAATTGCATGCATATATAGAGGACGCTTGCAGGAAGGGTGCTTCTGCATGTGTTTTGTTCCCCAGAGGCTTGTCTCTCCCCTGGACATGAGGTCGTGTATACGGTAGGCCTGCTGTGTTATCAGCTGCCTACATTATCCGGATGCAGAAGAGATCGCGAGATTTGTGCTGCAGGCCATTGAGGCAAAAGGACGTCAGAGTAATAACGAGGTCCCGTGTTTAAAGATAACTGCTGATTAAACTGTGTGATACTGTGGGGCCGTTACTGGAGACAACACACAAACTTGATTTGTCTTTTTTCCTGGCATTTTTTTACATTTCTTAATTTCAGAGCAAAGTATAATGCCGCTAGCCTGGTTTATGTAGTGGTTCACTGTGACAACTAGCTGTACGGGGGCCGGCCTTCCCTTCTTTAATGCTAACCAAATCTTCGAATGGTGCATCCTGCAGGAAGCCGAATGAGATATGAAGTGAATTAGAAACAAAATGGGAAGGAAGCGGTCTTGGCCTATGAAATGCACATATTTTTTCAAATGCGTTCTTTTAGATTTTACGTACCTCATTTCCTTTAGATTTGTTGTTTGTAGGAACTCATTTTTATGAAGTTAATCACACCACGGGTTCAAATATATAGCAGAGTAGGAAATTATTTATTCTTGCATCTCTTTAAATACTCAACATATCTAGAACTATTTACGGTAGAATTTTTTAGCTCTGTATTCTGTGGCACGTGACGATATAAGATAATCATTACTTTTCTCAAAAGCGGTATTTCGATCTGACCGAGGTGTTAGTGATCTGATTTGAAACTGTGAGTTATTAAATTCGTCCAGTAACATTGATATAGACGCTTAGTGTTAAATTTAATCGAAATCCATTGCCACATTCCCATTATCCGTTCATTTCATGTTTATCGTAAAGTGAACACACAAAATGCACATTCGCCATGGTGTTTAGGCACTGGAACATGTCTTCATTCCCACTGAAAACTGATAGCGTGATTCAGGCTGCTGAAACCAAAGCCCCGAATCGTAGCCGGGGATGGATCCCCCGTACTGCCTGACTCATGCGTCGGTGCTAAGTCTAATGGCGAGTGAAGGACGCCCTACTGTCGCACAGTGTGTGAGGGTGAGAATGTATGATGAGAACCTTGGGGACGTAGCTGTAGCGATTAGCCGGTCGGACTACTTGCTGACACACCCTTTCCAAGCCCCATCCGTACTGATTGCCACGCTCCATGATATTCAGTGGCGGCACAACAATTTTGCGTCTTGATTTCTGCTCTAGCAGTACTACCCATTACTCACCGTGTTACGACAACTCTTTAAATAAAACAGGCTGTAAGATCTACTTTATTTTCAAGGTGACCTAATGACGTGGAATACGGTTGAGAGAAAATAAGAATGCAATAAAAGTTCTGGTGGTGATTCCCAAGAGAAGAGTCGATTCTCAGACCTGGCGCAGATCAGAGGATTCTATAAAGTCTGGTGTCAAATAATTATGTTGTGAGAGTGTTAAATGGATTTGTGACTCTGAAAGCCCCTATTATTGAAATGTTATGAACATGGTAATGATATTTTGGGTTTCATTAAAGCAGATAATTTCTTGCGTAGTTGAGGAACTATTGACTTTTCTAGCAAGACCCTGCGCTCTGGACTGGTTCCGTACTTGTTACACTGATATGGTTTGGATTAATTATATGTTTTTCTTCCCGACCTAGATCTGGCGATCCGGACTGGAATATTTCGTGAGTGTGCTCAAGGAAATGTAAAAATTGTACCTGAAGGCAAGCCACGATCGTTTTTATCCACGTAGGTTATAACCACATTCACAATAACGCTTTGAAATATCACGTGACTATAAATATACAACCTCAGCTGTTGATGCTGTGTCGTAACGTAACCGAATGCCTAACTCAAATGCCTGGGCACTGACCACGGTTAGCTCCTGCCGGTCTCTTCCCTGCTCAGCTCTCAGGAACGTCTTCGTGAGGAACACTGCATGAAGAATGCCCGGGCAGCCGTTACATGGCCCCAGTTACCTCCTCAACAGTTGTACTTGACGTAACATCCATTAACATTTTCACGTGTCTTATAGTAGTAAATTTAGATTAAACTACTGGTTCCATGTTTGAATGATTATTTGCATTTGATTAATTTCTCCGAATTCAAGTCAGACAAGCTACCGAGAAATGTAGTCGGCGAACTGGAAAGGATAATAATAAAATGTAGTTAAGACATGCCAAGTATGCAAGTGATCGCAGACCCAGTAACAAGTTACAGTTTAAATAACCTTTATGTTACAAAATAGAGTTACTTAGAGTTCTATGAAAAGTACAATATCTTTCTTTTTTTGTGAGGAGAAACAAACTTTGGAGTCACATTGCCCCTGTATATTGGCTTCCCCACAATAGCTTCTGAATCTAGAAATCGATGAAAATACTCGAAACGATTGGATTCTATAAGGTTCTGGCGATGGTGTGATATAGTCGGGTTTATTAGGTTTTTGAGCTTTGTCCATCTTCCAAGGTTAAAATGCGTACGGATCTGGAACCGTTTTCCAGTGACAGCGACTAGCTCTTTCTGACTGACTTAACAGAGTAGGTGCCCCCGCCCCATACACCTGACGACGAAAATGAATCCGGTTTTCGAAACGTCTTACGCATTTTAACATTGGACGTTGAACAAAGTCCAAAAACTCAATAAACCAAACTACTCGAAACGAATCAAACTCCGTCCCCCATACGTTTTCTTTTGGAAAACTTTTTCTGTCGTGAACCGTTCTGAAGCAGTGGTTAATATAGTTCCTTGAAATGTGAACCGTAATTTGCTATTTTGCCGACGATCCGTCACTGATTTTACGAGCTAAATATGAATGCTGTGAAATATAAGGGACAGTATTGCCTAGATCCCTCAGGGCGCTTCAGAGCTGTTCTTGCCCCTTCATACGGATCAAAGGGTTGTTGCGTTATTTTAACAATCTTACCCCTTTAAAAAGTTTCGACAGCATATACCCTGTTACGAGATTTATTATTGGAGAGGGGAAACTTTTGTTAATAACTGTTCTTTTGTTGAAGTGGGCTTTGAGGATCTTCAGTGCCAAGCTTATCAAGTTCCGAGTACGGTCAGTGCGAAATTGATTGCATTCACAAATCGTTTCTGATGAGCGAAAATTGCTAGATGGAAGGAGGCATTTCAGTTGGCGAAAATAGAGATTTTAAATGAAAATTAATAACATGTTACATCCTATGAGTCACAATTTTCTTTGTCGAATTTGAAGGAGAGGTTCGGGATTGAATTTAAATTGCTTTATAAACGTGACTGAACTGATACACAGTTATTAGAGGCGGTTGTCAGGTTCTGATCTCGAATGTAATTCAATAATATTTCTCAAAAATATCTCATCGTTTAAAACCAAAATATGTATGTGACAGTATATAGCCTATGAAAATCATTGACTTGCATGCTATAATTTAATTTGCAATATTTTTCAATTGTTATCTTTAAAAAAATGAGCCGATATTTGAACTCGTGACCTTACAAACATGGAGCAGAAGTACTGGTCATTCAACCATGACGTTCTATTTCAGTGCCATATTTAATCGAAATACATTGAGTTTCGTAAATAAATTCTGCAAACGGACTGACAAACAGACAGTATCTCCCTGTTATGTGTTTGTTTTATGTAATTTGTACAAAGCGCCCATAAACGCGTTCCTGGACCTGAACCTGCCGTCCTTTACCACATTAGTTTTTACATTGCGATTTATTTATATTAAACTCTGCTTCTGCACCTCGAATAAAGCATCTCTTAAGTCCGTCCAGCCTTTGTTTTACCCTCGTGTTAATATTTCTGGTCGTCGACATCTAAAATTCGGTATGTCAGATTATTCCGCTGTGGCATGACTTTCATACCGAAATTGCGTCAGTTGGTGAGTTTAAAATATATTCCCAGAGTTCACACAAAGATACACAGACAGACATGATCACTGAAACCATTTTCTTCCTTTCAGGAAGATACTCAACCAAGTACCGCCTGGTATTCGTTCCTTTTAGAAATATATGGCTGTCCCAAAAAATAGGCGACTTCGCCATAACTGATTGGCTGACTGACTCATTCTTGGTCAATAACTTCAATCCTTTTTAGGTATTCTTTAAGCTGTAACGGATGTGAACATGTTCCTTGTATTCCAACTCAGTCTCTCTGCTGAGCAAGGCCCTTTCTTACAGTGCTTGATTATTTATAATGTAATTAGAAGCAATTTTGTTAATTTTGTCTTCATTTGTGATGGCAGTTCCCAGTGGACACATCCTTTGTTAAATGGCAGTGATTCTCATTGCACGGCAATATGCACATATGTGATGATAACGCCGAGCTTGACCTGGCATCGGCGGAAGGTAATTTCATTGAAATGCATAGAATAGTAATGGCTGTTGGAGGCAGGGAGGGGTTTAGTGAAGAGGAAGGGATGGCAGCTTCCGTACTGAACAGTCCTGACCTCAAGCGCGCTTCTAAATTGATCGTTTGTGTAATTTACGCTTTCAGTAATAGATGGATTGGCATCAGGTTCGTGTTTGCCGCAATATTGCGTTGCGCTGAATGCAGATGCACCCGGGGGCAGTTGTACACATACACACAAAGTTGACATTGTCATCAGCAGGACAAAATGCAAGTTGCGTTCAGCTTGCAAATATGGTCCTGCCACGTGACGATGACCCGTCACTCACGTTTAGAATATTTCCATATAATGAAACAGAAAATAAAGATGTAGCCTAACCGCAAAAGTGAGCCGGTTCAGCTCAGTCTGTGAAGTGATTTGTTACAGAGAGGATAGCCGAGGAGGTCAGACCCTCGGTAGTGGTGGGATCTGTTTCCTTTGGTACCAGGTTCACATTGGCTTTGGCTCGCACCGAGTCTCCGACTCAGTGTGTGAACCATTCACGTGTGAGTCTTGTGTCGCTACAAATTTTCGTGTAATCTTGTCGCAACTTAAAACTTTGTTTTTGTGTGTAATCCTGCATTTAGTAGTCTGCCTACAGGATTACCTTTCTGCGAGGGTAGAACGGCTGTAGCATGAATCTTTTCCTCCACAACGCCTGCTTCATGTTGTGTGGCTTAGACACAAATGCAACTTTACCTTTAGGCCTACCACATTTCCTGTATTCGTACGTACCTCATTGGCCTGACTTTCAGTTAGAAATTATTTATAATCAGAGATTATCATTGTCACAGATTCCTGATTGTATTGGCTGTAATTTCTATACTTAACGTACGAAATTAACAGTGCATATATTATACAGCATAAAATCATGAGTCATTTATCTTTCTAAACCGTTAAACTTGATCTGTTTTGAAGATGGTTGTCTTCTGGGATACTGCGCCGTGTTGTCTGGCAGAATCTTCGTACTTTTCGCCGTGAGAACATAAAATTTCACCTTGAACTCCCATGATGTATTTGAGGCGTAATTGTAACTTTCATGTATTCCCTACTTTAACATTCAATGAGTGCATTTCCCCCAATAGTGATTCTCAGAATAAACAGCGATTATTTTCCACAGAGAGTATAGATATTTTGAAATGGAAGCGCTTTGTGTTCCTTTCTAGGAAGAAACTGAATTTTTAAGTGTTATTTATTAAGGTTTTGTTTCAAAGGGTTAAATAATGGTCTAGTCTCTGATTGGTCTGGGTGCTATGGTAGACTTTTAATTATTTGCCTGGTGTTAAGTACTAATACCGTCATAGAGCATTAAAATACGAGAAACCTAGAAGGTGAAGTGAGAAGCATTTTATCTTTTTTGTAAAAGAAGTTTATTTACGCTAGTAAGCACTTCCAAACTGAAGTATTCCGTTTAATATCGTAGGTAAAGGTCACGAATCCACTGACCTATCAGTTTCAAGGTATTTTGTGCCCCACATCATTTTCCATATTGTGCTGCAAAATATAACTCTTTAAATAATTCCAATTGTTAAACAAAATATACATAATCCCACGACGTTTCAGAGACTACAAAGAAATGGTACCTACTCTGTCAGGACCATTTGATAAAGTGATATATTATCAACAGGCCCTCTTTAACAACTGGGCAATGATCCTGACGTGGGTGACTTTTTGTTTATATTAATGGATGCTACAGTAAGAGCCCTCCACTGCAGACATTGGTCAATATCCGAAGAAAGTTCTTCGATACATGAACATATATCATAATATTGTGAGTCAATGTGAATGCCATCTATGAACTAGTGTAAGAACGAACTCCGTAGGAATTACAAGCAGTCCGGTTATCTAATCGACCATTTACCGCGCCTCAGAGGTAGGCAACACTGTAATGAGTCATGCGGTGCTTTATTTTACCTCCGTCTCTATTTATGACGCGATTATGCCCATATGACTGGGACCGTATTAAATATGTACCTATACAACTATGCTCTATGGACCTGCAGAAATTATCTCACCCATTTTCCATCTTACCCCTGTTATGTATATGTCACTGCATTGTGTTGCTTGTGAATATTGAGTAGTGAAAGCACCGTGCGCATGCGCCTTATGTAACAGTAATTGCATATTGTATATTAGTCGTCACTCGCGTAATGGCGTTAGTGTCATTCATTTCATGAAATTGCTCCCCTCACAAGCTGACTATTGCTGAAAACTCTGTCCTTCCCTCCACAACCAAAATCAATACTGCATATTGAGGTTATGTAACAAAGGGTGTTTTAAACACAGTGTGCTTGTTCGAAAGAGTTTTATCTGCCACTAACAAAGAGTTGTCATATAGGCATGAGACAGTTGGCTATTTCGGTCCCCAATTGAATATCACTGATATCTCATCTACCAACTATAATGATTTTAAAAAGCCTGTAGTTCAGTCGGCAGAGAACTGTTGTATAGCATTTTAGTCGAAGACGTTCTACCCAAGAAACTTGTCGTTTAATTATTTCTTGCAAGGCAGATTTTAGAATAGTTACAACGTGGCGTGATCCACATGAATCATAATGCAGAAAATTTGATTTTGAAAATTTATTTATCGTTGGGTTACTTCCCACTGTTCTCGATTTCTCTCCTGAGCCGGATCATTCCGACACACACTTTCCCTCCCTGTCTTAGGATCCATTTTCTGTATCATTCGCGCTGTAGCGTGAGCGAAGTACACGTTATCGACCTGTCTGTGTCTGTCTGTCCGTCCGTCCGTCTGTCGCGAATTTCGCGGGATACACAATCTTAATGACCATGAATCAGTGTTCCTGCAGGGGTACTCAAAACGCATGACTTGGGGTGGGGGTCAATGGTCCTACAGGGATACTCAACCTGCAGGACCGGGGGAGGGAGTTATTGTTCCTATAGGTTTATTCAACCTGCATGACCGACGATGACATTAGTACAAGAGCGTCCTATGACATAACAGTGACACCATTGGATTATCAGTGCACTTCAGAGCGTACAGCTTTCAAGTCTTGCAATATTATCTTCCCATCTATGCCTAGGTCTTCTGAATAATCTCTTCCATTCAAGCTATCAGCCATAATTTTGTTTCCTCATCTTCCCCATGCCCCGTCCATATCATCCTCATTGATTTGTTCTTTCTAATAATAATTGGAAAATAGTTCATATAATGTAGCTCGTTATGTAATTTTCTCCAGCCTTCTGCCACTGCGTCCTAATATTTCTGTTAGCGCCAGAAATACATAGCATGAGCTGGGCATTGTCCAGCGGTAGTCCTGTAGAATGAAAGACAAATATTTGAACTTTATTCCAAAACGTGTATTAAATACTGCAAATGTTGGTTCGCTCCGTCATTAAGTCGAATTAGAACGCATAGCATGTAATTATTAAACAGCTACATCAGCCAAATAAACAAATTTACATTTCTGGTCTGGACGCGGCACGAATATTTTGTGTGGTGTGCAAGAAATTTATATTCAGACAGCAAGTTAACATTTGTTTAAGCTTTCATAGTCCCGTAGCTCCATGGTGTAACATACACGTTTAGATTTAATTGGATTTCAAATCAAACCAGTTAGAGTGGGGGGGATGGCAGTCTTTTTTTAACGTTTCCAATACAGTGCGAGGTGTGTTGAATTAATGTTCCCACCCCCATCAACCCCCCGAATCGTTGAAAGCGCTGCTGAAGCGTATTAAAATGGACGGATCCCGGCAAACTCTGTGTTCTAAACTAAATTTCAAATTCTCTTTGATCTCCTGAATACCAATAAATGACCTTTTGTGTGTGTGTGTGTGTAGGCCGAATTCGAACGCGAGATGGCACTAAAGTAGTTTGACAGTGTGAGAGCGGTTTCTACATTTGTGTTGTCTTCCCAGAAGGGAGTGGAATGCTGACAATGCACCGCAGACATATTGGATGGTCACTCAAAGTATTCACGTGACGTCCATACTGTGGGACGGGTTGCAATGGACCACAGAGTCGGGGAGGGGGGGTAGCTTCTGGCTGAGAACACATTTGGGAGATTAATCACCAAACCTAGAGCTGTCTAGCTTAGTGCGAGCACATGTCTCACCAACATGGTGAGGAGAATACTTGCAGGCAAGAAGAGAAAGGTCCATCACCCTGACTAAGCACAACACAATATAGGCGCATAGGTGCCATGCTTTGTGAATAACCATTTTTCTACTTTATAACTAGATGTGAGAAATTTGTGTGGTGCCAACTCGCGATTGTCGAAGTTCGGGGTATCGTGCTAGAATTATTGTTAACAATCTTATTCGAAGTCTCTTGGTATGCATGGTCCATCAGAGTAATTAATAATTGGAATTTTATTTATTAATTTCTGAACTATTGAAAGAAATTTTCAGTGACTTAGGTACTGTATCTCTTTTTCAACGATTCTGCATAAGAAAGAAATCTTAGAATCGTGCTTATTTAAGGGATTAAACTGCAACGATATGTTTTTTAACTTTTAAGTTCTTGTGTTTTGGCACCCTCACATTCACTACGCCAGCAAATAATGGCTGTAATACTTGTTTCATTGACGTATTTATTCTGCTAGTAATTCTTACACCTAATGCGAATGACAGATGATATGCACAGAGGTAACGTGCTCGTATATTGCAGATATAAAACCTGATATAAATTAAAAAAAACATAACAAAGGATCCACCCCCATCTCCAACTCCCCACCGTCCAGAGCCTACTCTTTCTTATTCTTCAGCCGTTTCATTTAATCGAAATGAATGTCCCCTAAAACTTCGAACAACGCTTTCAGATTTAGAGGACACTAAGCCACGGTGGGATGTTGAGATAAAAGGAAAGAAGAAGAAGAATTTGGAAAGTGAAAACGGTATGAATCACGACGTGCACGTGAGCCAATAGCATCAATGACCCCGTTTGCTCCAGAGGGGTTGGATTAAGCTTATCATTGCATCCATGCGCTTCTTTTTACCTTTCAAACCTTAGCCTTTCTCTGCACGAACTCATCTGCTGTTAAGTCTGGTACCGTGGTGCGTGCAGTGGGCACACTCAACTTGTAATGAGTGTAAGCTGGAAGCTCTCTGGAATCCATTAACAACAACTAGGAATTCGGAGTACACGTAATTACCAAATGTGTTCGTTGTTATTTTTTGCTCTAACACTTTGGCCTTTGTCTAATCGTACATTACGTCCAGGTCTCTCGAGTGGAATCTCTCCTCCAGACTTCCCGACTAAATTATAAACAAACTTTTCATCTCCAAATGCGTTAGGCATGTCCCGCTCGTTGGTACTCAGTTATCATAAAGCTTTGCTGTCTTTTGCCTAACATAAATATTTGTTGTTAAAGACTGCCAGTAGTGAACCGAACGCCAATGGTACACTGTAATGGTTGGGTTTTAGAAAAATCCAATCTTGTGTTTGGAATAGAAATGTCGTCCTTCTTGATCGACATCTTCGCCGCTATGAGAATCTTAAATCACGCTGGTTTGCTTTGCTTTTTATTTATTTTAGTTTTATTTCCTTTCGCCTTTGATTTTGGGAAGGGCATCTTCCGTCTTTGCTAAGATCCCTCCCGTCTTAGGGCTACATCCAATAGACCTGTCGATGATTGAAAATTGCTATCCTCTGGGTTGTTGCGGCGTGTAGTCTGGTAGATGTCCACCAACGTTTCAGAGGTCATACTGCCTCCGTCATCAGGGCGATGAAACCCTGGTGATGGAGGCAGTATGACCTCTGAAACGTTGGTTAACATCGACCAGACCACACGGCGCAACAACCCAGAAGACAGAAATCTTCAGACTCATCGCTGTGAAAACCTCAAATCTTACTGTCGATGATTGTCATTTTGCAGTTACACTGTTGGCTATTGCGTACAGGGTGCTAAAAAAATTGCGTAATGCTGTGATTCTCTTGATAACGTGCAGTTCTAGGTGTATCATAAAGAAAAGTACTGTCTTTCAAGGTCTCTTTTTCTTAATTCGAAATTCCCTGTTTCTCCTCAGTCATTGTGTTAAATCTTCATGGAGCTAAGGAAGAGGACTAGGCACTTCCGTATCTGACAGAGGTTGAACTTCCTTTTGTCGTACTGATGCTTGTGATGGTAAAGGTGGTGGTAGAACGGTGGATAGGAAATCCAAGTGAACCCCCCAACTATATGGAAGCCATACACCCTGCAGAGAAGTGTCTTGGGTTGGTACTCCAACAATCATCATTGTGCGCCCTTCCTAGCTTTTCAGCCTGCCCAGTGTACCGTTCCCAAACTCCCTCGTCGTAACAATGAGCCGACAGCCGTCTGTCTCCCTAGGGACGGTTCGGCCGAACCAATAAGCTTTGCATAATGCGTCATGCATGGATCATACAAGCACTGCGTGTGGCTCCAGCAAGGGTTGTGAGGGGCCCGGAAGAATGGAACTGCGCGTGTAGATTAGGACGGGCACATTCAAGTTTGAAACTCCATTACACACAAACTACCGGGTGCCCACAATCCGAAGCAACTGTTTTGGTTTTTATAGAAAGTTTCAAGGATTATACAGCTTTTAGGACACGCACTTGTCTGGTTACTATAGACTGTCTGTCTCTCTGTTCGTATGTGTGCATGTGACAGCTTCATTCTGTTGTTTCGATAAATTTTATTCGACCCAATGAAATATATAAAGACTAAAAAAAGTGTTGTTTTAGTCTGAGCAGTGTTTTAGTAATAGCTTTTTACGGATACGTTTTTGAAAACACATCGTACATGAAGACCTAAGTACTTTTTTATGAAACATTTCGACAGATATGCATGTATCTAAAACAGCACGAAGAAAATATATTGCTGCTTTTTGTGTAATGGCATTGTGTTGCCTTTTTAGGTCATTTTGTGTCAAATTCGTAATGGCAGGACGATTAATAATAGTTATTTGGCAGGGATGTGGTTTGTTTCAAGGTCTGAATAGAGCAACTGAGAAAAACCTTCAGTCCATCAGTCAATGTAGTTAGCGTTTTGACCGAGAATCTTCAATATACGAAGAGTTAACCAGCACACACGACATTCTGTGGTAAAAATGCGGGTTTAGGAAGATTGATGTTTTGTGTTGCGTAAATGTTCTTTGTACGACGTACTGTAGTATAATTGGCCGTAGCGTTTTTTTGAATATGAGTATAAATATCAGTACGTATAACATCTTGCTTGTCTACCCTGTAGATCGGCTTTATACCTCGGACCTGCGCTCCCCTTGCGACTGCTTATCTGGCGCATCCAGGGGTCGGGATCCCAAAGGTCCAGTTAAGTTGGTTCAGTTTTGTATTCAAATAGTTCTGTATCTATGACAACCGTCTCATCCAGGGAACGTTCTCGCTTAGTACTTGAACTGTGAGCTCCTATCGTGAAATCACAGAAATCTGGGCAAATGGTCATTTCAGGCCTCCGTAAGTGTGTAGCATAATCGCTGTTTACAGTAACGTCGATAGTAGATTATCAGCATTATCACTACATTTGAAAGTAACGCGTGAATACATCTTTGTTGTTTGTGATCTAGTTTCATTGCTTATGATATCTTCGTTCTTGACTCTTTATACTTATAAATATATAATAACTAAGCAAAGAAGGGAGGTTGCTATTGAAACGGATTTTAAACAAATGTGATGTAAGGGTGTGGACTGGTTTCGGATAGCTCAGGATTGTTTCTTGTCTTGTGAACAAGGTAATGTACTTCCGGTTTCGTAGTAAATAGGGTATTTCTCGACTGCCATCTTCTGAGTGTAGACTTTGCGACGTACAATGAGTTGGCTGGTATAAAATCAGCACTTATTTCTAGCAAATAACTGAAATTAAACACTTCCAGTTGCTTTATAGCTGAGTTGGTATTGGTTAATTTTGTGTCAGTTTGTGACTGATCGTCAGTCATCTTGTGATACTCCCTAGATGGCACAGTGCGGTTCCCTCACGTTATATGAACAACCACTATTGAAAATCTTTGATAAAACCAGATACGATTTCACAGATTCTGTTTATTCTTGTATTTGTTAATGAATTGGCGAAGAAATCTTTTCAGTTTCACGAAATGGCTCTCTGTCCTCTTCTGGAAAAAAATCAGCAACGAAACTACGATTCCTTAGGCACTTGGTGGGCTTCGATGATGATGATGATGATAAGACCTTGGCGTTGCTTAAGCTACAGGGAGATTGAAGAAAAGTCCCTGAGCACCTGTAAGAACACAGTTATATTTCTTATGGTGAATTTACTTACGTTACAAGCTACAATATTTGTTGTAAGTGGGCACCACGTGCTTCAAGCGTCTTCGCGTTTAATCTTGATGGCGGTGGCCCCAATGCAGCAAGGCTTCCTTCAGATGACGGAGACTTCAGCGATTGTCCTTGTAGACTGAGGCTTCCATTGCTCCCCACAGACAAAATCAGGTTGACTAAAATCGGGCTACAGAGTCGGGCAGAATCACCATGCACACATGATCCGTGTGCGGTGAAGCACACCCCTGCTGGAAGTAGGGGTGGGCAGTGTTGTCGTCCTCATTAAAATTCCCAGTGAAGGGATACAGAATCAGTTCACAGTGACTTATGAATCACTTCCCACTCCCAATGCTTGTTCTTGCGGGTGTACGGGGACATTTTAATCACACTGTGCATTGAATAGGCCCAATATATTTGAACGTCGTAAAAATTGATTTAGTCTTAACGTAATGGTGGTCCCGTTTTCAATTTTGTAGCATTGTATCTTCTTCCATAACGATGGACGCTGTTATAAATGCATACACATGTTTGTCACTAATGAAATGTCTCTTCCGTCAATATTGTTGGAAAAAAGTTCAGTTCCCTTTTCTTGTAGTTCCATCATTGGAGATTTGTAACAGTGTTTAGAAGAGCCCGCCACTAAACCTTGAGCCAGGTGAATCCAGTCCACTTTTTCACACCTAAATTCTTTAAGATCAGTCTCGTATCCTCCCGTCTATTCCCAGATTTTCCACATGCTATTTTTCTTTCAGACTTTTGACGAAAGAAATATAACATGTGCGGGTGTACAGTACAATCGTCTGCCTATTCAGTGCCTGTCTTGCCCCATCTGATCCCTGTATTACCGTACTACCTCCAAATGTAAATTACACTTCGCTGATTTTCTTGCCACAGTTTCAGCAAACCTCACCTATATCGTCACATTCAAACTTCTAAATCGTGTATCCATTTTTATTTGCTTAGGTAGTTACAACAAAATCCGTTTAAGTCCGATACGCTGAGTAAAATTTCGTAACATTAGATTTTACGTCCCCCCCCCCCCCGGATGAACTCAAAAGCTGGAGGACCACCTCCTGTTCGCAGTCCGCGAATTCGTATTCATTGTATATGAGGAGCATAAAGAGTACTTAAGAACTCTGTATCCTTCATTTCGTTTTTGCCAGTGAACGATAATATTATTTGTTAATAATGTTTGCGATCAAGAACTGGGTGTTTAAACGGCCTTAAATAATTGTTTGTGTGAATATGGGTGATCATTGATTGCTCGAAGACATATAATGGGATAAAATTAATTTATTCTTAGTCATTTCTGTTTGTGTTGTTTATTCTGTGCAGTCAGGTCGGTGTTTGTAAATAACAAGACATAAACGCCTGTATATTACGAGTTTAAATCGATTTTGGATGTTTGCAGTAGCTACTTTTTAACCTCCCTGTGTGATATATCAGGGTTAGGTTCCGTTGAATCAGCTATTAGCAAAAGAGAGCCTAACTAGGGGGTGGGGGGTAAATTCAAGATTCCCTCTACATGGGGTCCACGCTGTGGCATTATGAAATACATTTTTGTTGTGTGCAACATCGATTGTGCTCCTAACGCAGATACAGCCCTGACTCTTCCAGATCTAAATTTGTGTGGAGCAGAGATGGGTGAGGGGAACCAATTATAAGTTTTTGAAGGACTTGTTTTCAGCCACAGAATTCGTCATCTCTCTCTCTCTCTCTAGGGTAAAAGGCTGGGTTAATTTATTCTCCACTTTCTTCGAATTAGGCGGCGACATCACTGACAAGCGTGTGGTAGTGATCCATCGTTGTTTACGTTCTGAGACATTGCTCCGTGCTTGGTGTTAAACAAGAATTTGAGATGTCCGTGACTCAGACGGAATAGTCGCTTATTAATATGTTTCATTTGAATCAATATTAAAATGGGCTATCTGTCCGTTTCGTTCATAAAGAAGGTATCTGAACGATGTGTGAATTTTCCGCTTTTGATAACTGTGGGGTTGAATGATGGATGGAAAAATGAGTGAATGAACGGCCATAGATACAAGAGACGTGTGTGTGGTTGTGTTGATGTTTTATGGTTAAAAGTCAGTTAATGTTTTAATCGATTTACAGTGTGCAATGAATCTGTAAATTTTTCCGTCTTTGTTACGAAAAATAAAATTTGTTTTACTGTTAAGTGACTACCAAGCGTGCCATATGAATTGTGAAGCTATAAATACACAACACAGAGTATGGTCCAATTCGCTTGCAACGTACAGTGGCGAATATTAAAACCGTGAGCTTAGATGAAGTGGGATTGACTTTTGTGTTCGTTATGCAAGATAATTTTCGAGTCACATCATCAGATTATATATATATACAGAGTGTCCCAGGAGGAAAGGTCAATATTCTGGGAGGTCATAGTATCGGTGATTCTAATTAAAAAAGTCTATATGTACATGTGTCCTATGCCTTGCCGTATTTCGCTAGAATTTTGAGAGTGAAGCTGTGGGTTATAGGTAATCCTATATTTGCAAGGTGGCCTTCGTTGGAATGATCCCTTTTCGCAGCTGCTTGTTTACTTCTGTCAGGAGAGGGCGCCATGCTTCAGCAACCAAGGCCCAGAATGGATTGGATAGGGTGTTTAAAAGTAAATTTCACTGTTAGCTGAGGATGATGGGGTATTTCTGCAGCCCGATGTAAACAGAGGGTCTGCGATATATTTATCGTTCAAGGATTTATGCCAGTGGTGTTAATTTGTACACTGAAGATAGGTATGTCAAACAAAGAGTAATTCAAAAATGTATTTGTAACATTTAAAGCTTTCACGACGAATAAATTCACAAAAATCTTCTCGTGCGTACAGCCGCGTAACATTTCAGTCATGTTGTTGAATTTATTTTAAAAAAAGGTAAGTATCCCTATGTGAGAAGCTTAGTGTCATCATGAAATCCGGAAGATATGGCGTATTTTATCCTTCTTTTCACAACCTGGCCTCAGGCGACGAATTTCCAGAGATTTTATATGCGTTTTTCTCGTGCGTGCTACATGTCTCTCCTCTCACGTGCCTTTTGATTTCATCACCCTAAAATGAGTTGAGATATTAAAGCATATGGAGTCTGCAGTGTGTATATCCTCCAGTGAGTGGTATGTGTTGTTAAATACATGGTAGCTGTGCAAAGAACTCATGGCGAGAGTGGAAAGGTGCAATCTGATTTGAGAACATATATTTTCAAAAGCCGTTACTGCGCTTTTATGTGCTGCATTGGGCTGATATATCCTTTTTGTCATAAACAATAAATATTCGTATTTCTTTAAATACATACCATGGCCCAAAATCATTACAAATAAATTTTATAGATCGTAATGAGAACTACACTTAGTGTTAGGCTTTAGGTTACAATTTCTTGTAGTGATTCTGTCTTCATAAAACTTGTGCATGCTAGATTTAAGCTTGATATAAAATGGGGATTATTAGATACAAATTTGGATCAACACTTTATAATCTCCTAAGCAAGTTATCGTATATAAACTCTTGGTGCAACATTTATTCTAAATTATGTGGGTGTTTTTGGAAATGTAGCGCACAAACAGACGGACAGACAGACATGCTCTTCTCATTGTAGTTTTTATTTTATTCACTTTATGCAACGAACGCATAAGATCTCTCTGACTGCACACAAGAAATGTGCACTCCGTGTTAGACCGGTGCTGATTCCGTCGTTGCAAGTAAACGATCTGAGTAAATGAACAGCCCGCGTGGTAGTCATTGAATTAGCTAATGAACCCACCCCACCCGCTTTAAGCACTGCACCACGTAATCTAAGCAATCAGCGAGCTGTTTGTTTAGACTGGGAGGGATACCTACCGTGTCAGTCAGCGACAGTTTGGATATCTCCCTTAATCACAAAATCTCACAAGATTTAACATACATGTTTACCACCTACTGGGATAGGGGTAGCTGAACTAGTAAACTGACTGGATTCAAGGGCTTCTGCTTTTCCCCACAACGTCCGGAACGGCACTGAAGTCGACCCATTTTCCTCTGCATTTATTTTCTCGAGAGTAAAGCTTGAAGTTGAACGTTTAATTATATTGAATGAAGTTAAGAATACATGGAACTGCCCCTTCACTCTCTACACATGGTCTGTTTGGGATGAGCTGGGATAACCAGCCATGAAAGTGGCTGACTGTGTGTTCGATTCTCTTGGCTTCTGCTTCCAAGTCTGCTCTGAAATCCACACTGTGTCCGATCCACATGGTAAAGCGGTCGAATAACGAAGCTTACCGCCCACCTGCATCGAGTTCCGAGGTTAAGAATGTATGGAGGTTTACTCCCATATCCCCTATACAAATTTCTGGAGGTGTGCTTTGCCTGTTACTGACATCTGCATATTAGAGTTTGAATTCAGTCAGTTTAAAATAGTATGGAACCCAGAGTTGTAACAACAGAACAGTCTTATACGTCGTAAAATCGTTACGAATCCATGTGCCAAGATAATACGTACCTTAAAGTAGGACACGACTACTCCCTCCCATCACATCAAATTACCGACTGAAAGAAGCACCAGGATCCTCTGATGTGAACTCTATGGTCTCTTCGTCTGGTCACCGATTAGAACTGCAAGCCCTCTTCTCTTTACTGTACTGACCGGTTCTTGAACCCGAGACTACTTGCCTCGTCTGAAACGCCAGTTCTGAGTACTGTGTTAATCAATCAGTTCAGAACTGTACTGTTTTATTAGCCAGATCTCGAAGCCGGGCCCGCTTAATGCGTGTACTGTGCTCGATCCACAAGGCCCCGGGCCACCAACTGTGCAGAACTCCGTTGCCCTTCCCGCCGTGTTGCGGCATACGTGTCGGTAAGACGCCATTAACAATGGCTAAACTCGACACGTGGCCTGTCTTTATCACTCGAATTGGGCATTGACCCTCCTCCGTTGCTCGGCAGAGTTGTAAGTAGGAATACGAATGCGTCACGAGCTTCGATCTGTCTTACTCCTCTCCGTTTTTCCAAATGCTTTAAATAAATTCGCTATTGTACATCGTTGATTAATTTATTTTGAGTTTTTTGATGGTACTGTTTCAAATGTTGATGCAGATAAACAGCGTCGAATGATGTGGGTCAAAGATCATGAGTAGGTAAGGATTTAAGATGTGGTCGTGGACTATTTTAAGGCGCTGTCTTGTCATTCGCAATGTTGGACTTAGTAAAATTATGTGCGGAAATTTCAGTACTTGGTTTAAATTCTGAGAGCCATAGGCGAAAGCGGAAGTAGCCAGTTTTGCACTGAAAGAAATTTCAAAGAGTTGCTCCCCTTTTCGTGCAGTTTGTGGAATTGGGGCACAGGACAGCAGCAGCAAGTTTCTTAGCATTTCTGTTTAGAACTAAGGGACAAGCGCGGAGTTTGTTGTAGACTCCACACTGACAACATCCAGTGATGTGTTTCTTTACTGTAATTACATTTACCGTGTTCTTCGTCGGCAAGTCCCTGGATACAGGTGAGGTAAAACTCCACCAGTTGTGTAGACAGTTCAAACTGAGAGTATACACTCTCATATCATGTCATCCTTTTTCTTTTATTGTTGCGATGGAGTAAGACTGTCCCTGTGAAATTGCGACCTTTGAAAGGCCCTTTGTCCATCCCCCAGATGTTATAGGGCCGAATATTGAGCAGTTATGGAATTATATTCGCAGGAAAAGTCGAAGGACTCGGAGAAAAACCTGCCCCAGTTCCACTTCGTCCGTCACACATCTCACGCGGATTGCCCTAGGAGCGAACCTGGGTCTCCGCCAGAGTTATAGCATGTCCATATCATCCCTACTTTGTCATAAAATGTCAAGTTGTCTGTGTCTAAGAACCTCGCGCATTCTAGGACCTCAACATCAAGGTAGACGCGTAGTGTGAAATGGATCGGGTCGAGATGGCAATGTCTTGTACCCCAGCCGATATCCGAACCTGGCTTCTTCAGAATATTAGTCGGAATCCTGTGAAATAAACCTGGGAGAAAGTTGTGTGTGCCCTTTGAAAGCTTCTGCTATTTTGACTGTATGCTTTTAACGTACGCGAAGGCGATACGGTTAGACAGCTAAGCTGCTTGCTATGCGATGGGCACTCCAAGCAACTGGCGTGGGTAGAAGACGTACTCAGAATTAAAATCAGCTGTTGTCTGCCTCCAAAATTCGCGTATTGAAATTAACTGAGCGATACGAACTACTGGTTTATGTCCCTGTCGCACATATGGACTTCCCGAATGACTTTGGTTCTAGAGGACTAAAGCACCAGATGTATTCGGTAGCTGCAGGTTTGTCTATGCAAACCGTGGGTGATGGTCACCATACAGTCCAGTTGACACTTTACCTATTGTCGCCGCCTAAAATATTTTAACCTTTCAGACTGGTTTCTATATGCTGATGCGTGTTTCAGTATGTGATTTATTTAATGTGTTGTCAGCCGCGAATAACCATTGCAGTTGAGTCGACTTTAAGCTGCCAGCTGACTGACTGTCGTTCTTAATTCGTGTTAACAGCAAGTCCACTGTGCCCATTTGCAGTGTAGATACCTGAAAATATTTGTGATACCAGACATTTTGAAAACCTGAAATGTTTCATAAATATAAATTTGTGTAAAATGTAAATTACAACCGGATAAACATTTTCTGTTAGTTAATGACAAGCGATGAACCATTATGCTTTTACTAATTAAATCTGCTGTGCAGAATTTTTCTTGAGAAAATAATATTCAATCGTTTGATCAAGTAATATCCGCCACAGTATATAATCTTAGACATTTTAATCTAGTTTGCATCTTCATGTTCTGTTTCTCTAAGACTCACCCATCCTACTCTTCGCGCCTTGTAACTGCGTATCGGCGCGTAAAATGTAACACCTTTCACAGTGACCTCTGACCTAAAATTCGATGCTGCGTAGTCATGCAATTAAATGTATGATCACATTGGCTGGCGAAACAAAGGACAGATTAAGAATTGACACTTTCTCAATGACAAATTTAGTGTGGGATATTTTTGTCATGAGTGTGATCAAGACGCAGTTTCAAGTGATCCCTTATTTAAAACAGTTCCAGTTAAACTACTTAGACTCTGACTGACAAGTGAAAGGTGAGTAGATCAGTTACTTGCTATCAGTCAGGTGGCGATTTACCATTCAGAACAACGTAGCTACCCGACTTTTCTGAAAGCCTACATCTTAATAGCCGGAAATTTATATGAAACAATAGACACGTAACATGTAGAACAAATAGATCTAGATACGCCCTCTCGTGCTAAAAGTCTGTTCTACCAAATAGTAATACATGCATATATAAGACTCTAGGGATGTGTAAAGTTTGGCGTGGATTAAGTTGTCAGTATCACTTGTCTGGTTCCATATTAATTTTTAGTTTTCTCTTTTGTAGTAAATAAGAAATCGTCGAAACGTGCATGTCTATTGCATTTTAAATAACTAATGTGATACTACCTAATAATTCTGAGTTTGTAATAACTTCCAATAACAAATTTTGTAGTATTTAAAACGCGTAGTTTTAACTATCTAACTAACGAAATAACTAATGCTATGGTTGCAAAACGCGAAGGTTCAATATCGCTATTATTAAAAAAACTCATTGAAACGATATAATTCCTTATAAAACTCTCTTACAACTCAAAATTTTAGGATTCGACAGTGGTGCTAGTGTATCTACCGTGTTGGTATTATTGATGGTAGGAAAGTATTAAGTTTAAGTAAGGAGTGGCTTGTAGAGGAATGATGTTCATACTAAGTTTCATGAAAATCCGTCAATTGCTTGCCTTAGGAATCTACATTTTCGGAACGACCACCCAATGGGGGAGAGTTCCCTCGTAAGGGTTTGTTTTGTGGTTTTCTCGCGACAATTTTAGAATATTCATTTCGAGTTTTAAAGTGTCTAGTAGTTTAACTGTCCGATTATTTGCCATGCTATCTCCACCAAATTCACTTGTAGATAAAACATTTTTTGGTAACCCCTGATTATTAACATTTGAGTTGTGGTAACAATGGAAAGAATGCCCACGCCCTCTTTCTTCACTCTTCAGTCGCCTGAGTTTCATAATAGATTGATTGAAGTAGTTCACTGTCACTTAACAATGGTTCTGCTTGGTTTTATTGTTACTTCTGACACACAGCATTAACTTTTCTACTACGGCTACCAATTTAATTGGTACTGCATTAATTTATAATTATTTGTAAGTTGTTAAGGCGTGACGCAACTGACAGCACAGCGGTGTGTTCGCTTTGCACGTGCAACTGCGCGCTAGCCTATAGGTCGGCGGTCTGTTATTGTTTAACGGCTGCAACAGAGCCTGTAGTGCAGACTGATTGGCTGTCACTCCTCCACACTCAATGGGTGTCTGTCGAATCTCGACCAAACAACGGGATATCCCGACTAAGATTCTTCGTGGTTTTCATCCGTTTCTCCAGAGTGCTGTTAGGCCTTATAGTGCTTTAAAATACGCTCACAAGTGCATCTTACTAAACCCTTAGCTTTACTTCTACAGTGCGGACATTTTTTACTAATTCAGGACAATAAATTTGAAACGGCACGAAAATTAGGCCGCGATAAGATTTGCGAGGAAAACTAAACAAAATATTTACAAGACTTTAATTAAAATGTTATATTATACACTTCAGATGCATGGCGTGTAGCGGAGGATGGTGTTAAAATGTTACCATAGGGAATTAGGGTGGAAAGGTGTGGGATTAGTCTCGCTGAGGATGAGAACCGGTGGCGGGTTGTGAATACGACAGTTGACCATCGGGTTCAGTAAAAAGCTTAGAATCTCTTGATTAACTAAGCATACTATCATATTCTAATGAGAACTGTTTTCCATGAGATTTTTTAAATACGTTCAAACGATATGTAGCTACAGGGCTCTTATGAATTTTATCATAGGCATATTAGGATGTGTATAGCCTACAGTAGCCTACGTGTTTTTACATAGGCTATGCTTTTCAATTCTGTTCCTTTCCAAGTTGAAGCTTGGAAGTATTGATATTTTGTGATGGTCATTGAATAAAGCAAATAAGCATATGCAGGGAGAGAGAAGAGTGAAGGACCATTGATAAAATGTAATCCTTTAAAACGAAACATCGAATGACGAGAGTCTTCTCGTGTATGGGTTACAAAGTGACGAATTTCGAATTAATTAAATAATTTTAATCTCCTAGGTAGATTACAGAATTATAAAAGGAAGTGACTGAATCGGTTTGTCAGTAAAACACAACAGGTTGTAAAGAATATCACGTCAAAGGAAGCAGTGATGAGAATCGCTTTAGAAAGACGGGAAGTCTGTTTCCCATGAAGTTGTATTAAACTCTGAGGAACAAAAGACCAGGGCAACCTCTTTCCAACCTCTTTGACGAACTGCATGAACGTGTGGATAATACCAAGCAAGAAGATCATGGCATAACTAATCAGTCTACTTTGCTATAAATACGTGCATCCATGTAATGATATTAGAGATGAATTATCAGTGTTGCTGTCTGTTTCTGGGCATAAGTAAGAGACAGTTTAACTCAGCGGAGTCACTGCCCTGCGGGTTGGGCGACTGGAATTCGATTCCTATGCTAAGAAGCACTGATTTTTCTGTTCACCGTCACACCCAAACCGCCCAGACTCGTAAGCGATGCTAACGTGATGCTTTCCCGCAGGGAGTAAAGCGGACGGAGCTTGAAGATCAGTTCTCACGTCCACCTGGGTGGGTCCCAGAGCCGATCTAAAGGGACTGTCGACTAGAAAAATTCTGTGCGTGCAGAAAATGTAAATGTTTGTAGCGAGCTACTTTACTGGATTAACTGTGCTCTACCAAGTATAATAAGAAGTACATTTACTCTGAGACCAACCAAGAATCAGGTTAGAGAATAACCATGATCCTCAGTGATAAGGTATGCCTCATGGACAGACGCTGTGTCAGACGGTGTGAAAGTATAATAATAGGTGACTGATAATACAAATAAATAACATTTCCATTAGAACTCATGTAAATAGGAGAGGGTTTGTAAATTCCACTTGTTAAAATTTTGTGTGATATTTCTTCATCCTCTGACGAATCGATTTTAATTATTGTTGGAGAGAAGCAATTATGATTGTTGTAAGAAGCCGTCTACCTATCACCAAGTGTAAGTTATGCGTAAACAGCCAGTGCAGGGTTGTTACAAAGTGAATTAGGTTTTTGTTTGTAAGTGCTTACCTGCAATGCTGATTGTTATTGATGAGTTAACACAACAGCAAACTATCGCGGACAAAACATCTGAGGCTGACAGCAAACGCAGTTTATTGCAATTTAAAAACAGTTGGTATTTCCTGATATGACGTAATCCGAGGGCTCATCACAGCAAAACAGTAACTTTGCCTGTGAACCCTTCCATCTTTATGCAATTCTTAACATCATAAGTACGTATTTGTTAAACATTAAACTTGGTTTTAAAGAGTGTATCTCTCTGATGTTGTATCCTGTATATCCCCTGCACAAGTCCTAAATTGGAGTCGACGTTGATTTTTGAGAGCGCTTTATATTCTGTAACTTAATCAGCTACGATCGCAAGGGATTTCCGATGTAGATGGGAGGTAGTATGTCTCCTGATTCAATCTGTATCGGCAAAGGGCTTCTTTCCTTCCTAGGTTTTGTCTTTCTTTCTGCATCTTTACGTCTCTTGTAATAATCAGGTAATTACAGTTATTATACAATTGTTAAAAGTTAAGTATACATAAAACTACTGGTTTATAGTCTTACATAGCGTTTCGCGAATTAACCAGCAACAGGATGCTAATATATAGACCTAATAATATGATCTCTGAAAACGTTCCACAGTCTGAAATGGCTGTCTAGATGCATAAACTGAGACGCAGACCTACGCTGTCCATGTCCCATGAACAAGCACGGTCATGGCACTAGAACAGATTTGCCACACAGATGATTTATATTTGGGTAGCCGTAATGTGTTTGGGTACACCATATTTGAATGCAGTTCCCCTCTTTGGTTTTATATTTTGTATTTGTTTAGTAATTACCAAGCTGTGGTTCTGTATATTCGATAAACCTGAACGCTGTGCTGCATTAGGTTGCTGACAGAACATTCGTCCCCATGACCCTAAACTGACAAGCGACGTGGATATTTATGCGTCCCTTGGAGTCTTTCAGTGTACCAGGACCTGTATGCGGTTGTCGAAAATCGTGTGTACAACTTCAACTAATCGACTCCGAAGATGAACGACTGTCAAACAATCGTTCATCTCAGAGGGCGGTGGTATAATCAGTCACACGCATATAATGATACACTGGACATACCTTATAAAGAGAAATGCGCTAATTTTGAGGCAGTACGGAAGGAAATTTTCTTATTAAGCTTCACTTTGTGTTGAGTTTTATCAAATCTAGCAAACATCTGAGCCGGTTGTTACTGTTAATCTGGTAAGGAAGTAACGTATCGATATGAAACTCGAAGATTCGTCACTGTCGTCACTAAAGCCTATCGTTGAAGCCTGTTGTGAGCCGTTGAAGAATACAATAGTTGGTGTCGTCGCTGTACGTTCTCGTAACTTCTCGCTCTCAGAAGTGATAATTTTTAATGAGTCATTCAAGTAAATATTTTTATTTGTGTTTCCCATTGGTGCTACAGGTTTAAGAAAAGTTCAAGGGAAATTCGTATTAGTTTAATCAATATTCTGTTAATTTAAACACCTTACACAGAAGCTGTTGTTTTGGACAATACAGAGTTTTACGTTGTTATATGCGTTTTCGTTTCTTACTTTCTATTTTTATCTTATATTGAACACAGCTCAATTCTAGACTGAGGTGCACCATACGCCAATAAACAGCGTTAGTTCTTAATGTTTAGGCTTTGTTTTCATATTCAAATAAATGATGCGACACTTAACGTTTGTTTTCAATTGTCTTAAAGCTGATAACATTTAGCAATTAAAAAATATAACAGTCTGTATCTCTAATAACCTTTCTGTAACGTCTCTCTCTGTAACATTACGTGTTTTTGCCCAGCTTCTATTTAAATACCGCCAATACGAATGTTTTATATGTAACACTGAATTTATATGGCGTCATGTTCTATGAGTACCCATCAGGAGACATTTAACTTTACTTATTAAAATGTGTTTTAATTTAGAAGTAAAGTATAAATCTTGATAGTCAGATTGGATCTCTCGAGTAGACTAGACTTATATAGGTATGCCAGTGCAGAATGTGTTTCACCACACACGCACACACTAACAGACAAACGATTTTGATAACTACTCAACCATTAACATCGCTCTCGTGCGTTTCTATTTATGCCTAGAGACCATTCCCAAATTCTCTTAAAATATTTAGACAACTATTTAAATAATATTTGTAGATATATAATATTAACACTAATGATACTTTAATGGTGTTGGGTGGAGGGGTATGAACTGGATTAATGTGGTTTAGGATAGGGACAGGTGGCAAGCTCTTGTGATCACGGTAACGAATCTTTTAGTTCCAAGGCGAGGGATTTTTTCATAAGCTGAAGGACTGTCAGGTTCTCGAGAAGGACTCTGTTCCGTAGTGTTAGTTACATGCTCTGTCTGCGCCTAATGAACTGCGATAGACTATACCGCTCAACAGACCTACCAATTATTGTCACACGAATGGTTTGAAGTAGCCTACGTCACACCACGGAGCCAGGTCAGTGACCAGGCGATGTGACCATACTCCACACTCGCGTACTGACCGCACTTCCTTCATAGGACGTGTCCTTTGATACACGCCCTGCATTGGTTCTGGAAGAGGTTACGCATCAAATATTACTTTTTGATGTAGCTTCCACCTGCTTCGGGCATACACCAGCAAAGGTATAACTGAATGTAAAAATGCAGTTGTCTGTAAAAAAAAAAAACAGTACGTGAAATTGTTAAAAGTCAAAGAACTCTTATTCCCACGTAATGTTTCCAGAAACGTTTTATTTATGGCTGTTTAAACAGGCGAGGGCGTGTAGGTCACATGGGGGAAATGAGAAATAAATTCACATTACAATAGGCTGGCTACTGGTACATCAAGGCAAAGAAACCATTTGGGAGACGTATGAGTCAAAGGGAGGATAGAATGCAAATGGCTGTTTGAGAGATAGGGTACGAAGTTACGGATTGCGTTTAGCTGGTTCGATTGTACTTTCTGTAAATATGGTGACGAAACTTCTGGAAATTTTGTGGCCAGCGGAATAACAGTTGCCTACGAAGGAACATTATGTACCGTGGAATTGTTAGAATTAGTTTCGTTCCTTCCGAATACTAGAACTTCAAATATCTACCCCACAACTTTAACTGTTATTTTGTATTGATGAGCGAAATGCATTCTTTTATTCTGAGAAAAGACCAGGTAATGCGAATGCTTCAGAACAGAGTTCAACAGAAGATATTGTTGTTGTTTTAGGTTGCGACGTCATGTAGTCTCATTTCGTAGCCTGACGATGGAGGCAGTATGTTTCTCCGACGTTTTGGTCTCTACTTACGATTCTACATGGCGTCACAAGTCAGATGAACATCATCGTCATCTTTACCATTGTCAGAATCTCAAATTTTATTTTAGCAGAATATTTGAAGCTAGGAGAAGGAGTAAATTACAAAGCAGGGAACTTTACAGTGAATATTCTTCACGAAACATTGAAATTTTAAAAAAACAACGTATTAACAGTTCATTATTCTCCTTCATTAAAGGTTTTGTCATTGCTTTTGGATTTTGAAGCCCAGTTTCATGACCTGTGGAAGCTTCAATAAAGATTACGCATATCAAATATCGCCAAAACCAACAAATTGCTTCAGTAGTTGAAAGACCTGTCAGGAATATGATTAGACAAATATCGAGGACAAAATATAATTTGAAAACTGCGTTCAACATAGCCCATACTACTCGTAGATAGATTAGATCGTGATATGCACTCTGATTCTGAGAATCATATGTTGATTGGTAACTGAGTTGTTTAACGACGCTTTCTAAAAATGCGCAGGTCATACAGCGTTGAGGGGGGGGGGGGTGGGTGATGAATTGAATGTGTGAGAAAACCTGTCTTGGTCCACTTCAAGGGGTTTTTGCTACAATTTTTTGAAGGGCTGAGCAAAACTCCGAAGTTCGGGACCCTTGGCGAATATCGCACGTGGGACCTCCCGAGTACGAAAAAGACTATGGAACACGCGTAGACCGTTACCTACTTTGTGCGTGGAAATAAACAACTGTGCTTTGTCACGGGGCATTTCGGTATAAGGCAGAAACCGTTATGGACAAAACTTGGCAAACAAATTTCAGTTGTAAGTTGTATTGCATTTACAGTAGGTCTGTAGGCTTGTTAAAACTTACATTGATCCAGGAGCCAAGAGCGAAATATCCGTAGGCTTGTGCCACATAAGATGGTCATCCCTGGCATGAATGAGTCAGTGCTTCGAAGATTATCTCGTCAGCTTTCAACGCTGGATGCAGGGGGGACGCGAGAGATCCAGTGAGCCGTGTGTTATAGTTTTATTACTACATACGTTCTCGCTGGACCGAAGCATTTTCATCTCATGGCTATTGTTGTTATCGCTGACACACTCGTGACGCCCTTAGGGATGGGAAACTGTTATGAAGGTCACACAGGACAAATCAGTTTTCCGTGGATTTTTAGAATGTAAAGCTATTTGTAATAATACCACGAAAAAGCTCCTGACATAGATTTCCGTCACTTGTTTCAGGTTTTTGTGAGAGCGAAATGTATGGTGGTCGCCTTCAGTTTCTGTTGCAGTCGGTAAGTACACTTCTGCTTTAACCTACTTTAGTTTATCTGTTCTCTTACAGGCATAGATAAATTCTTCGTTTATTATAAAATGTATTCCGGAACTTTTCGGAAATTTGTGCTGCTCCCATTGGACCCCTATCCAGAGCCAGATAAATTCAATCAGCAACCCCCACTTTGGAAGAGATTTGTCAAAAAATAGTGTAATAAGCAGTCGCCTTCTTCCCATCTGAGATACTTTTAAATCCAAACTAAAAGTTTTTATTTAACTACAATATGTAACAACAGTACGAGAATAACAGGCCTATAAGTCACGACTTTCTTCAGCACAAAACTCCCTTTTTTCTCCTTTTTGGATAAGCTCCCTTGGGTTCAGAATAAAATTATTACTCCTACTGAATATGTGTGTGGGTGAATTTATTTGATTCGAAATTATAACCCGTGCAATACGGGAATCAATATAATTTTAGAAGATTGATGCTCCAGTAGTGTTCGTGGAAATCATTCATAAAGTTTTTATTGTTTATTGATCGCACTTTTTTAGGTTCAAGAATTTTCATGACTCTTGCCTGACAGTTTCACGTCAGACAGGAAAAAACAGTGTACTGTATTACAATACGTATTTTTGTTCCTGTCAGGTTCGAAAGAAGTGCGTCGAGAACGTGGAACTTTTAATCACTCTCAATGAACAAAATGTTTGCATCGCGCGTGATACAGCGTTCTTTATCCGGGAACTGTAGATCGTGATACATAGCACGTTAAATGATCCATACCAGAGTGTTTCATCGCAGTCAGCAATCACCATAGCAACCAGCAGTCGTGTCGCTTAATGCCGTGAGTCGCCGACCAGAACACGAGTGAAGTTCCACAAACTATTGTGTATACACATTAAGTTGCGGGGTGGAGTTAGAGGGGTGCTATTACTGTTGCAAGGAATATCATTGTTAAAGCGCTTTCGGGGTAATGTGAAACAGTTGTCCTGTTCTGTTCATAAAGTTGGAAGTTTCGACAATTCCTCTAACACTTCATGTCACGTACTTTCGCTTCCTGGCTTGTTCAAATGCGGCTGTGAATCTGTGGCTGCCAAGTATTCAGTATTTGAAGTCAATTAGTTACAGGCATAGATTAGAGAATGACATTAAAATGTGTGGCCGAATTCCCGTAGAAAGTGATCAGCGACGATCATGGCGCTTTGATGAAATATTGAGTCCCGCAACGTCGGAAACTCGTTGGGATTCGAAGTTGTCGCGGCGGTGAAGATGTCATTGTCGGTCTTCTGTGTTGTGACGCCGCGCGGTCTTGTACGTAGTTACCAACGTTTCGGTGGAACTTATCGCTTCCATCTTCAGGGTAAAGCGAGTTCCGCATATTATTGTGTTTGCGCATTCATTTGCGGAAGAGGTGGAAAGATGTTGTTACTGCACAGAATGTTTTATTAGACCTCTTTCAGGATAATGTGAAACGTCCTATTCTATTTATAAATTTCGTCCTGCAGATGTGATACGTTCCTTCAAAACGTCCCGAATCACCTGCAAGTCTGCACGACGTCAGAGCCTGGAAGACTAGGGAACTCGTGATTATCTGAATTATGGAGACTATACCAAAGAATTAGATGCCTCTACACTCCTAGGCCTAATATTTATGTTTAAAGAAGGTGCACGGTTCAAGAAAGAGGAAAGTAACACGAGAAAACTTGAATTAAGAAGCTAGGCCTATATCTTTTCGTCTTGTTACCAAATCACTACGAATTGAGACACACAAAACAATAATTTTACCCATTTCTGCATGGCTGTGAGAAGTGTTTCTTAGTCTAATGGAAGAACTTAAATTACATTCAGACCTAATGAAAAGAATGTACCGAGGAAAGCATTTAAACCCAGGTGTAAATTGAGCCGCTAAACGGCTGTGTTATTATTTACGTGACGTAAACAGATTGTGAGTCTGTATGGTTGTTGTGGCGAAGGGAGAAATTCTTTCCCCCTGTCGGGAATCGAACACCTGACATCCATTCTATGGAAACCATCCCGACGAACAAAATACGAACTGTCTCTAAAAAAATAGTTCGATTTTGCTTTCGAATTAGGGGTTTTTGTAATGCATTCTTGTAACATAAAACATGCCCATGTTCATTTCACTTACGAATTGAAGAGACTGAATTATACTTTTATTTTTAAAAATGTGCGTTTCAAAGTGATTGTTAACCGTTCTGTGTTGCACACATTTTTCAAACGGACTGTACTGCCTGTTACCTTTAAGCCCAGGGAAAGAAATTTATTAAATTGATATTTATTGATGACTACCTTTGCAGTCCATTCATTAACTCTGAGAACAGCACGTAAATCAAGTCCGGATGACCTCTGCGCCTATTTCTCACGCACAAAGCCGCTCGGGCCAATTATTGCAAGGCGTGACCGTTATCTGGACTGGGGCTCCGGCCGCCGCACAAGCAACACCGGGTCATCAGGCGCGACCCCATAAACTCCTCTTGACCTCACCAGAATTACCAGAAGTTTTCCGAACGCAGTGCAAGTCCGAAACCAATGGCAGAATGAAAAACACAAAAACCGTACAAAACGAAACTACTACGCGAACCTAAATAAAATTGCGTTAAGGCAGTGGAAAGAATAACTCGCGGTTTACTCTCCTGTAGGAGGAAATTGATATTCACTTCATGTTATTCCTGCCCCGTTCTCAACTAAAATGTTCAGAAATACGAATATTAATTTCGCTAAGTCTCTCCACATGTAGCAGCTCAAGAACTACAGAATGGGTTGTAATGAAAAGTAATATCGGAGAATTTTTGCTGACGTTTGTTGACAGATTCCAATTTTGGTTAAAATCTGACGATAACGTACACTTTACACGAATCCCGTGTACGAAAACGAATAAGGGAATCGACGCTAGCAGCGTTATTAGGCTATGCTAACGTTTCCTAACTTACTTTCTTTCAGCCCACGAATAAGACCTGTTCTTTCATATGAATTACAACCCTGAACTACAACAAATATACCTGATAATATAATGATTGTAGCTACTAAAATGCATGTGTGCAGCAAGTGTTGCACTCCGATATAAAAGAGAAGAAATTCAGTACATTAAGGTCCGTTTTATTATTGTACTCCCCAGTGACTAGGCTACAGGCTGAGAACTGGGTTTTCGATCTCTGGATCAACAAACCTCTTAGCCATGAGTACAGGGGTTCTTTCCTCATGGGTGAGGTGGGAAGGACTTGAGGTTCCATTTGGTACTAAGAGTAATAATAATAATGATGCATGTTTCATTTAATCCGCTAGGCACCGAGTAGGATTTCTAGGATTTACTGTGAACACGTCAAGATCAGGAAATATATTAATCATAGAACACGGGATTACGTTTCGTTCTATAATCTGAGAAGTACGTTTAGGGGGATGTTATTAATTACCTCAAGGTAATTCATCCTCCGACTCAGGAAACATTTTTGTTTCGCTGTTGGTTGACCCTTGACCTCTTATACCCGTTATGATGAACCACGTCTGTCTGCCTCACGTGATGAAGCGTGCGCTAGCCACGCGCGTGACGCACAGCGTGCACACGACACCAAACTCTGGCGTCACGATCCACCCGCGACCTCACGCTGACCTCGAGCCAACAGGACAAGTAAGATAATGGGGTGTTTGCCGCCTCTTGCAAAGGCTACTCCACCTGAAGCATTTCTGTTCTTTTTGAATTCCTTTGACTAATGCGAAACTTTCAGCTCAGTATACTCGCGCTGAATACGTTGATGTAGCCGAAATGCATTCCCACAGTACCAGATTTGAATCCCGATCTGTCTACCTCTTCGTTGACAGTGTTGTTACTTAGTTTTCCAGATTCTCTATAGGCCAGCCGTTTTCTTCCAGACCACTACATTTTCACGTTGAAGATCCGTCAATTTTACGCATGCCCAATTTTTCACGCTTTTTTTTAAATTCTGTAAAATATCCAGTTTTTGTTAGACTTCATGTTTAGACTGATGCCAAGTCACTATCACGTCTGTAAATTATCCATCGCCCTGTTGATGGAGGCAGCAAGGACCTCTGAAACGTTGGTAAACTTTTATCCCACTACACGGCGCTACAACCCAGAGGACAGCCATATTTATTTCCATATTTCTGCACGCATTTTATGCAGTATAAAATGTGTTTGCTAAAATCTTCAAATATTTTCCAGCCTTGTAACAGATTTTAGTAAAAAAAAAAAAAAAAAAGTAACCTGTTATGTTACATCAAAAACGTTCAGCATCGTGACTTAGGAAAAATACAGACCGCTTCATATCTGAGCCGTGTAGTCTAACAAAAGATGGACATATCACAGTAGTTTTAAAACGTGTGAAAAATAAGGTGTACGTAATGTGACGGTAGTTCAACACGAGAATAGGAACTGAGAACACGTGAGGATGCTGCTACAAAATTTATTAGCAGAGTTTAGACCTGCGTCTGTACCTACCCATATGACTTCTGTAGTTAAAACTCCGTCGTTGTAATTCGATGCCACAGAATTTCTTCAGTTCGAGAAGGGTCGTTAAATAAGATAATCTCACCGTTTTACGTGACTTCCTGTCTGCCCTGTCACGGACACTTGCTGCCTTTTTATAGGTGCATGCGATCCGTCCTACCGCGTAAGTTGTTCTTCACGAAGATCATCTTATGGATCCGGGATCACATTATCATAACAGAGACTTGGGACACCAGTGTGTTTCAAAGGGTACTTATTTCCAGTCTTGTTACAGGAACTCGTAAAATTAAACGTAAAGTTGTCCCTGCCCTCAATTAGTTGAGGAGCACGCCAACGTTTCCTAATGAAATATTACGACATGCTGACCGGTCACGTCACGTGAAAACGTGGGAGCGATTTTCTGAAACTGAGAAGGACGGAGATAAAACATGGTTGCTCAGATTTAGCTTAGTAAGATTCCCAAAGACACAACGGAGGCAACAAACTACATGTGGCTCAGCTTACCTTTGTACAAAAATAGAGGGCGACAGTGACATTTCCACCTTTGTGAGTTAGCTCACTGTTGCTTCCAGGTATTCAGTTATAGCATCGGTGTAGCCATGGCGACAGCAGCTTTTAACAGGATAGACAGAAGAAAGTCCCACAAAATCTGATTTTGCGCTACTCCACAAACAGTGCAAACTAAATGTTATGTATGACATGAGGTCTGTAACGATGACGTAAGAGTTTGCGTCTTCATAGTCTGATCGATGGGATTTCTTTTCTCTCCCGTTCTCTCGTTCATCTTTCTTATTAGTAATATTTACACAAAATTTCTACACGTTTCTCTGACGCACTGAGATGAAAGTGTAACTTGAAACGTGATTGATAATTTGTTCTACACGGCCAAGTGTTGCGTCTCGCTTGGGTTGATTTGTTGTTCCGCACACGGATCAGCTGAACGCACGAGCGTGAATGTTTCAGATCATGGTGACACACTCATGATTTTCTGGCCCGATCCCAGAACACAGGTAGGCGTTAAAATCGCTCTCAGCCTTGGAAACCCGACGCTACGTGAACCCGTGCCCTGTTCTTCGTCACTTACGGGCACAGTTCGGTTGTGGCGTTTCAGAGAGACGGAAAGAATTCAACTATTAAATATGTATCTCCCGCACAGCAAAACGCCGTTTGGATCGATGTCCCCGGTCTGTGAACCCTTATTCTTTACCTTCGCGATAGATGGAGATGTGAGTTTCACGTTCCGTCATCTTTACCTCCGGGGAAAGAGACCCCCAGTACAGAAGGCTGGGTGGGTCGCAGAGCCAGTCTGGACGTAGTGGCTAAGAGAAAAATCTTTTGCTCCTGCTCAGCCATTAATCTAGTTACCGTAACCCTACTGATCCAACGATATTTCGATCTTTACCGTAAGTAAACAAATGTGGTGAATGACCCCCTCAGACCAGCCAAGGGAACTACTCATGTGCTTGCAAGTGCTGATAGGATTTTGAAAACGTTTCCATTCGTAGCTGTTAGTCACAAGGTTTTATCTTGACGCGCCTGACAGTGGGGTTCATTGTCTGAATCTCAGAGTAAACACTGGCCTGTGGTAGTGGCTCGGGGTTCAACTCACACTCGGAAGCAGTGAGATCAAATTCGCCGTTCATCACAACTAATTACCGAAGACAAGTTTACACTGACAAACAATAGCAATTCCTTTGTCCATCAAATCAGACAAAACGTTCATTTCCGCCGAAACAAAATCTGTGTTTTCATCTTGCTCAATTCAGTTTCCGTCACTGCTTAGCGTGCGTCCAGTTTGATATCAATTCTTTTTCTTCACTATTTGTTTAAGTTTCTTATTTATTCCTTGCATGTTGGGATCAAAATATTGTAATTTCGTCGAGTTCATCACCTTAAAAATATCAGAAACAATGAAACATCGCTCTGCTGTGCTGACAGTTATTCAACTGATCCGGAAATGACCTGTTACGCAATTCCAGTTATATTCACAAAATAAATTGTGCCAACTTATGAAAACCGTTGCCGATAATTTGTGACTGACGGTGATCTGGTCATCTGTCTCCACGTGGCATTTCTTGAGTAACGCTCATCGGCCAATGTTTATTTCGTCAGTAACAAAATGCACATATGCGTATTTTGAGTCTTTGTCGACTGGCATTAAAAAGGTAATTTGCATCTATCGGCAAGAACCACAAGTCTGCTTGGTGGAAGGTTTATCTCTCTCTCTCTCTCTCTCTCTCTCTCGACACGTAATCTATAAGCGGGTTGTCTACAAAACACGGTTCTTCAAATGAGTCATTTAGACTAGAATATCAGCCAGAGGTAAACACATAAACCGAATGACGATATGCATTCTGGAGAACTGAGTCATCAGTTCACCGTTATTGCACAGAGCTCCAGAACCTAGATGACGTATTCGTGTTACTTATCCTGGATGGATGAGTGATGAGATCTATCATACACAAAGTGAAAAAGTAAATATCAACCCAAATTTTGAGCAATTATGCGTGTTCAAATAACGAACGGACTGTGCATTTGTCACAGAAGGTTGCCCTCTGCGTGCGTTATCAGAATGATACTCTGTAGACCCGACTTGATTAATTTTGTAGAACAGAATTAATCGTGTGATTCCGAATTTCCTATTATGAATTGGCGTCAAGCTATTCTACCTAAGAATATGTTCAAGATGGGGATTTGAGAGGTTCAGGGGTTAATATTACCTCATCTGACATGACTTTTATGCAGATTCATTAGAAGCATCCCTTTGATTTTGGAATGCAGGCAATAAAATAAACGCGATCAAAGTGCATTGCGTTGCCATGGAAGCAGAGAAACGGAACTCTTTCGAACACCGTATCGTGTTGTCTTCCTTTGAACGCTCTGATAGAGCACACATGAAAACTCGACGCGCTGGCATTTAGCATTTTGTAATCGATATGGATTATTGGAACGAGCAGACCATTGTGTTCTTCGTTTAGCTTCTGGGCCGAATGGAATTAATTTGTTATTAGCATGAATTCTGTCTTTTCAGCTAAAAATTTACACTGTTTATACCGTTCTGTTGCATTAGCTGAGGGGTGGGCAAATTGTGGCCCTCGCAATTTCTCTGTGAGCCACATCACATGATTTGGGAAATAGCCAATGCTAGATGTTGCACGGGACGGTTAGATATTCTGAATAGAACTTAAACTTCTCTTAATTTAAGTAGGAATTTCATACCCATTTGTTACTGTTGTTCTTTGATGAATGCCACACATTTTTAGAGGCAGGGGATATTTTATATAGCAAACATTTTTTCGTTTCATTACAAGAGGAGGCCAAAATTTCGATATTTACTGGTTTTAATAACATACATAAACTGCTTAAGTAAGCACGAGCTTTAATTATAACCGGATCTCACATTCAACTTCTGACCTGTGTGAAGGTCTGCTGTTTGGTCATACTGTGATGGTGCTTCGGTGATTCCTGTTACTGTCCTGCTCTCGTTCAGGTCCTCCTGTGAAGCGTTCCAGCAGAGTGGTTCCGCTGAAACCACACTTGTTTGCGGAGTTTTGCTGGTGCGTTATCGGTAGGCGTATTTAATAAAGATCCACAGACAAGAAAGACAGTGTTACTGATGACCCGATTTTCTGGTTTTTGTTTTTGGGAAGTAAACTTTGGTATTGAGTTGCAGTTACACAGTTTAGTTGTAAGATTATTCCACCTTACCTTCAGAATTCTCAAATTTTGGTTTTACGGGTTAGGGGGTCATGAGGTGGTGTATTTTTAAAACACCTCGTCCCAGATCATGGACTTGTGCGTGAGAGAAACTTGTCTCTTCATCGGTTTCAGATGTAGTGAAGTTATTTACTATCTTCGGTTCTTACAGATACCATTTGCATGTGGTGATGTTGTGAAGCTTAGACTAGTAACAGCTGGAGACGTCGCACGCATCCATGTTTATGCAGGCCATCTTTTTGCAGACACGGCAAATTTCCAAACATGGACAGAGAAGTTCAGACATTACGTGAAGTTCAAACTGTGACCCTGGACGTTACGCTTTTCGAATGACCTGTATCGATTGATAATCGGTCATTAAATAAACCAAGAAACTGGAAACACTTGTTGAAGAGGGCAGTAGTTATTAACCTTATAATTGTTAATTAGGTGTCTTGGTTATAAATACCATTGTATTCTGTTGTGAATGCTACGAAAATGAAATTATTCCAGACAGATATGTCAGAATATTAAGGGAATATTTAGTATTTGTAACAGAAGAGATTGCTAATTGGAAATTTGAAAGTGAAAAAATTCGTTTACATTTATCTTTAGTCAATGTGGAAAGCGTTAAGAGTACTCGCCAGTGGTGTGGTGCTTTATGGGTACCGAAGGAAGGTTATGACAGTAGCAGTGCTGATATTAATGTTGGATGTGTTCATATGATATCACCATAAATTTCATCACAGGCCACCATTATTGCCGCGAGAACAAATTATCTTTAATACTGCCTGGCAAGTAGCCTGTATACCTGAATCAGGAGCAGCAAACACTCGCAGCCTGCTGATAGTGTTTCCAAACATGCCATTCCCGTTTCTTTCACGCCTAAATCCAGGTATTGTTGTTTGCACTTCGCAAAATGATAGTCTTGTACATGGAACGCGTTAAACGTCAATAACTCCATTTTCGGGCACCCAGTGAGTCTGATTCCGTTTGCTCCTCTATCTGTAACCGATGTTTCAGCTAGAATGTTGATGCTCAAGAGAAAATGCTGTTAAGAGCGTGGCCCGATACCCAGACCACTTACATGCTCTCGCGTACTTGAGCCTTGATTTAGAACAGAGAGAACTTGTTTATGTGTTAAACACTTTAAAAAGAATACTCTGGTATACAACACTTTTTGCTGTATTTCAAATAGCGCTTTTAAGACGTTCTAATGGAAGTTTCAAATTCATGAAGGTGGTTGTCCGATTATTGCTACCGTCCAGCCACTTACTCTACGTTCGATGAACCTTGAATCCCTTTCCAGCTTCGCGTGAGAATTCAGTGGCTGATAAAGTTAATCGTTACTAAAATGAAAATTTAAAAGAAAAATCACGCACTTTGCCAATGTCATTAAGGCGGACAGATCCTCTTGTTTTTGTCCCATCTGTAAACTTGCATGGCAACGTTAAATTATTTCCACTCAATTTTATAAAAGTCGGGAAATCCTTTGAGCACCGAAATGAGCTTCAACTTTTAACTGTGATGTTAGTTCTCATTTTTTTTCTACGGCTACGAATTGAAGCCTTTGCCAGGTGCTGACCGGAGTATGAAGACGACTTTCTTCTGATGTTGCGCCGTGCAGTCCTGTATAAGTTGACGGGCGTTTTAGAGGTGCTCTGATGATGGAGTCAGTAAGTACCTCCTAAACGTTCTACAAATTTCTACCAGACTACGCAGCGCAACATCCCAGAAGACAGTCTTCATACTTGCCGTAAGAACCTGGAAATTCAAATGTTGGAATAGTAGTTTAAAACAAGCCACGACCTCTTCCTTGAACAACCTCCCAGTTCATCTTTCGCAGTCACTGTTACCATTCGGCGCTAGGCCTGAAAATGTATGTACTAAATGTCGTTAAGTACAACAGAAACAAAACACAGAAATACCTTCGGAAGATCAAGGGGGGAGTGGAAAGTTGGGCTGTAGCTTATAGCGATTCTCTGTCACCCCGTAGCAAAGAAATGGAGACCGTTTCTTAGGAACGCGGATTCAAGAGAAGACTGGTACTAGCCTTGAACTATGTGATCTCCTCGTATCTCTCATTGGATATTAATCGGCAATGTTGAAAGGAAGGCGACAAGAAAAAGGAGTCGGTTTGTGTCCTATTCATTAAATTCGCGTAGGAACAGCGCTTGTTGTTTTCCAATAAATTATTTCGCTGTAAGACAAAGCTGATCTTAATCTAGGGGGAAAATAGCACAACTAAAGCGCCATCTCCCCTCTAGCCCTCGCTAAGCCAAGATTTATAGAACGAGATATTTTGTTGCAATAACACAGAAAAATGTTGTACAGTCACTGGAATAAGCATTGTATCAAACTCCTATAAGGTGTTTTAAAATATAGTTCTCCTCTTGGCCAACTGATCTATGGCTTTCATTATATGGATTATGTTCTGTACTTGCTTTGGTACGACACGGTTGAAGATCTTTAAATCAAGTTCTTGTTAAGAAGTAGTTTCTTGAATACGTTAGGATTCATTCCCGAAACAGTTTAGGCTGTTTTATGCTTACAAACTTTTGAATGTTAATATATATATATATATATATATATATATATATATATATATATAATGCTTATGAGTGCAACAAAGACTAAACACACACACATATTGCAAACTAACAAACTAACTTCATGGGGCACAGTGCTTCTTGAGAAGCTGACATGACGCTCAACTAGTCAAAAAATTCTTCGCGTTTTGTAGAACCCGATGGTTTATTACCGTGTTCACAAGAGCCCGCCACTAGTATGTACGCCACACCTTCACATCCTCCGTTGCTTAGGTCGCATCAAAAGAATCTGTTCAAGTCTTATGCTATGTGTAATATTTTGTAGTTACTTATATTTCTTGAGTTGATCGGTTGTTGTCGCCCTGCCAAAACCAAAAGCTTGAATGTTTGCCCTTATCGGCTGTCCGCGACTCCTTGCTGGGTATATTTCTAGCTACACAGAGGCCGTCTCGCTGAGGATTTTCCATGTCGTGATGACAAGGCGCCGCCTAATATGGTGCCAAGTTTCGTGCTCATATAAAACAATAGTTGGCATTGGAGCTTTGTATGTTTGAACCTTCGGCTTTTGTGTAGAATACGGAAAGATAAGAGGAGATGTTTTCGGATCGAACAATATCACGTAGTTAGTCAGCCTTCTGGACAGAATGCTAAGCACTGGTCACGAATCATACGGGGCAAGCCAATCAAAGCCTGAGTGACTTGTCATGTTGTCACAGGTAGAAGCGACTAATGTTCGCACGTGCTGCAATCCTTCCCCATCCCAGTTCCACCCCCCTTCCCCTCAATCGACGAACACCTGATCAAAGAGAGGATTAAGTTTGAATACCACATGGCATGTGTGACAAAAATGTACTGGGAGCTGATTTAATTAATACCAAAAGCATTCAATTCGTATCGCTTCGTTCCCCTTTTGAGCTGCCATGCTATTTGAGAGGTAATCAAGCTTTTGAGGGAAGATAATCACATCAAAAATACCCCAATGGTTCTAGAACAAAGTGTAATGGCAAATAGCCGAGCCGGTTGTGTTCTTTGTGGACGTTTTGTTTCTAGTTCCACAAATGCTGAAGGTTGCATTTGCATCTGTAGCTCTGTGTTACGGTGTGTAGAGATGCCTCCTTTCTTAAATCTCTCGTTTGTGGTTCGACATCCACTCGAATCGATGAGTGGTTATGAGCATGAAATGAGACTTAACGTTATTATAGGCTGCGCGATTTTGAGTCGGAAATATGTGGAGGAATATAATGGTCTGCTTTAAAGTAGCCTTCTGTATGAGGCCTGAAAGGACTGAGGAAACTAAAAAATTGCCCCAGATACATGCAATTCCGATTTTTCTGCCCTCATTTAAAAAAAGATAATCCAGGTTAATAAATCTTTTTACATAATTCTAGCCAGACGGAACAAAGTAGCAGGTTTGTACATTGATGACAAGACTAGTGATTGGGCAATTATTTAATGGTGCTGATTTGAAAGTTCTACCCTGGTAGCACCCTGCAGGAATTGAGAAAAACTACGAAAATTTGAAATAGGTTATCAGGTGACCCGACCGAAAATGGAACAAGTTACTTGCCAATTGTTTCAGACGCTTCCCGCTATTTCACGAATCTTGGAATGGTACAAAGTCCATAAATTAAACCCGTCGAGATGACAAAAACAAAATCTAGTTTAGTTTGCCATTTTTGTGTGTAAAAGTGAATGTAAATTGTCATGACATTCGACGTCAGAGCTTCTGTGTAGCCAGTGGGTGTGGGTGTTGTTTCACCGGATACAAAGCAGCCGGAACTTTAAGCTGTCCACACTTGCCGACGTTTTGGATGCATATTTTAGGCCTACTCCCCGCTTCCTGTGCCCCATCATTGTGTGAAAAATCTACTTAGACATCAAGTTCATGACATCTTTACTTTTTACAAAATTATATACTGATGTAATTTCCAATATTGCTCCCCATTTAAAATTCCAAAATTCTAACTGTCCTGATAAACTCTTTTCTGGATATCCCTGACAAATCCGGGGTTATTTGCCGTCCCAGGTTCCTTATCGATCCGATTGATCATAAGCTGCTTATAGATCCTGCGTTACAATATTTGCTTCATTGTGAAATGATAGGTCTCGTTCCGCTTGACCAAAAATTCAATACCATTCTCCCTTCCTGATAAATTAATCACTAAATCCTGGGAATCGCGTTTGGTTGATGGTGAAACTCACGTGTTCTGTAATCAGCATCCAACAGTTTCGTGACAATAAAATGACAAAGCAGGTAATGATAAACATATATTTATCATCTATTAAACCTCTAATTACACTAATGAATAACATTACAACCAAAAACTCATTACGTGGAATGCTTCTGACTGTGAAAGAGATGATTAACATGTGAATTGTGAATCGGATTGAATGACAAGTATGATCAGAGCTGCTGTATTATTATCAACGTCATCATTTTCTGTTGGTTTTTTTTAGTTGTATTATTATACTCAGTACTAACATTATAATTGGCTTGATTACCAACTCTCCAAGTCTGCGCGTAGTATCTCTCCTTGTGCACATTTAACTTGTTTGCAAATTTTCTTTTTGGCATAGTTTTTTTAAAATTTCTGCTTAATGGGATTGTCCCGTCAGACAATCTTTCTGTGTTTAATAATTAATCACGGACATATCTGGTCTATTGAACCAAGATTGTCTGATCCGTAAACACTTCTATATTCTATTTTTTCGAAGACCTACAGGTCTGCTTATTGGTCTATATAACATAACGGGGTTAATCTTTGTATTGCCTTGTGTTGTTATTATACGAGGCTGGTCTACAAAGTAAGTTTCCCTGGGGCCGTTTACAGAAACAAAACACAATTTCATGGAAATATTTATTGCAACAGATACAGCAAGTGTCCAGCTATTTTTCAACATATTCGCCACCGGAATTGAGACATTGGTCATACCGTGGGACCAACTTTTGAATACCTGTGTCGTAGAAGTCTGCCGCCTGGGATTGGAACCACTGTGTGACAACCATCTCCGCCTCTCTGTCATTCTCAAAACGCTGACGCTGACCGGACAGGAATTTCTTGAGGTGTAGGAAAAGATGGAAATCACTGGGAGCGAGGTCCGGGCTGTAGGGTGAATGATTAAACACCTCCCAGCTGAACTCCTGCAGGAGACTTGCTGTCCGTCGAGCCGTGTGCGGCCTAGCGTTATCACTGACCGCACTTCACAGTCGTCGGGAGCTGGAATAAGAATCTCCATCTTCAACAGCTGCAACGATGCTACTGTGAGAACGCGGGAAGTTCCGTTAGTGCATGCGCCATGCTACGTCATTGCTCTATCACGTACGCACAGTCGTTTCGCTCAATATAAGGTTTGCTAGCTGTGGGACGAGTGGGAAACTTACTTTTGGGACGCGCCTCGTAATAATGACAATTATCATAACTACCTCAAACAAGCAGAGTCCTTTTTCAGATACTTTCACTCGCTCGGCTAGTTAAGAAATTCGCCTTCTTTTATGGTGCCTGAAGGCTCATTACCGTGCTCACAGTTTTCCTGCAACTCCGAGATCCTGTGTAATGTTTCGTAACATGTTTTACGGTGTGGAGTTGTTAGCACCCCCCTCCCCAACAAGCTGGCGGATCACCCATTATCGGCTCTCTGCAACTGGTTGTTCAGTTTGTTCTCAACTGCCTTCCATATATGGAGGTCGTCTCCTTGAAGTCAAGTGTACTACAAGAACAGCTTGACTTTTGTGTGACGAAATTAAAAAGTAATATTTTAAACCTGTGTCGCTCCTAGTAACATCTGCGGTTCTTTAAACATTCGCACACATCAAATGCCCTGCCGAGATGGAAACATTGTCGTCGCCAAGCAGTGCAAGAAACACATTACTCTCACAGCGCTCGGAGCCGAAGTGTGCGAAGTGCTGGTCCAGGTTATGGCATAGCACGACGAAGTGACGTGACCTTTTCAGGCACTGTCGTTAGGGAAGAAACTGGAAACTTGTACACTTACGGTTCAGACGTACATGTTTTTACTTTGCGGTGAAACAGCTGCATTTTATTTTCACATCTTATCTCTACAAAGATAAACATTGACTTTGTTCCACAGAAGCATCTGATAGTCAACTCAGCTGGGCAATAAGTTCCCCTCTTACATAACTCGAAGGTTCATTACCGTGTTAACAGGAGACTTTCTCTGCGCCCTATCACAGGACTCAGGAAATGGCCTCACTTCATTTTTCTTGAAGATACGTCTTAATATCACCATTCTGTCTACGCCTACGTCTCCCAAGTGTTAGCTTCTTTCCAGGTTTTCAAACCAAAACTTTGTCATACGTGTCTTGTTTTTGTGCTCCCTGCCCGCCCACCCCTCATCCTATCGCAATAATATTTGTGAAAAGTTGGATTTGAATGTGTACTTTTGTTCGACATAAGCTAAACAGCAGAAAGCTAATCATGACATGTAACAGCACCTAATACCTTTGGCATGGTACGGTTTAAGGTTACGAAGGTGGTTTGTTCATAGTTTATTTTATCCTTGTTTTCTCAACTTCAGATTCCATAGGCGTATGACTTTGACTGTGGTGATTTATTTTACCAGATTTCATACACCTTCAGTCCCTGAACAAGATTGGCCGGTTAGTGTCAACAAGTAGTCAACATTCATGATCATGGCTCTGTCTTATTCGTCGCTACACAACCCCTGGAGTTCATTGGACGTCATTAAATAACCTAGTATCAAGCAGTCTGCGTGCTGATCTCGCGAGTTCTCCCTGATATTTCAGGCAGCTCTGTACTTTATGGCAGTCAGAATATAACGGTTGATATTTTTTGGCCGTGATCACGACATGGCCCTCGATTTGTCGATTGGTTTGAATTATTGGACTGAGCAATAAACCGCAGTCATGCTTAGAGAACACGAACATTTTTTGAGCTCGGAAATCGCAGACATTCACCCAAGATGTAAGACAAAACGCGGATAGTCGTCTGGTATAGTCTTGTTACGACAATGTTGGTGGAAGTCTGGGAGACTGGAGAACTCAATTTTTCAATTGAATAAAAATTTTCTTGGATATTATCCATCGTCTAGTAAATATAAAACGTAAAAAACGACGTTTTGGAGATGGGACTCTATCTCTGTCTTCAGGTTCCTACACAGTTGGGCCCACTAGATAGAGCTAATCCCTATCTCCGGACAAAGTTAAAGAGTGAAAGTCCCGGAATAATACTTTGTCCGGAGATAGGGATTAGCTCTATCTAGTGAGCCCAACTGTGTAGGAACCTGAAGACGGAGATAGAGTCCCATCTCCGAAACGTCGTTTTTACGTTTTATATTTACTAGACGATGGATAATATCCGAGAAAATTTTTATTCAATTGACTCTTCACCATAGTCAAGAAGTTTTAGATTTGAAACTCAATTTTTCATTTGTGTCGGGGGTCAGTTAATCTTAATGAACTCAAGCGGGCTGGACAGTCCAGAGAAGAAGAAGAAATGTGTAGTTAGGCGTATAGAGTTGTTAAATAGCTCTCGGTTATTCGAATTTACTTGAACTTACCTTATAACCTACCTATATGGCGTACGGCCTGTGCCACGATCATATAGCATTAGTAATTATTATTTCGATCACACTGTTTTAACTGTAATTTGCGTTATAAACTTGTTAAAATGAACCTTGGCTAGACCCATCGAACATCACGGCAGATTGGTTAGCAATGCAATTTCCTATTCAGGAGATCCCGGGTTTCTGACTGAAGTATTCACATTATTTTTAGCCCCTTCAGATAAATGCCAGGATATTACATTAAATTGCTACTGCGTTCCACATAATTTTAAATTTATTATTCACTAGTTATGATATCATTCGACGCTCTGTAATTCGGGATATCGACAGCATCATTATATAATTCACAAATAAATAAAATAGACTGAATCCCACTTGACTTTCAAGAAACCGCTTGTAAGTATAGTAAATTAAAATGGGAAGTACATGTACTGTGGACGCCAAAACTTGCATTTCCGTCATAATGGAAGTGAATATGATAAAAAGTAATGTTCTGAAATACTTGAATCCTCGCTACTCAGCGGTCATGACAAACAAGATGTACTGTAGCAGTTCAGATTGGTGGATTAGCGAATGCGAAGGATCGATTTAATGGACGAGATTATTTCTGGTTATTATTGAAGTCGACAAAATCTATCTTGGCGATGTTTGTGTGAAGTAAATAATAGTGAACTAATTGTTCATACACCCAGTTAGTTCTGTGCCTCTGCATGAAGTTTTAACACTTGTGTGGTGCATTCACTGCCATCGAAATCCTCTGACTGACGAGAACATAAAACTTTGTTATGATGAATTGCCAGAGACGTGAGTAATAGCACTTGTTCTAAAATGTTGATGTTTTCATAGAATTACTGTCAGATATCTTACTTCTTTGCAAATTACAGTGTAAGCCTGTGCGGTCATTACACTCAGCACAAAGTTTCGTTCTGTGTTGTGTTTCAACTCGTATACTTGTAATTTATGTAAATCTGTTCGCTTGTGTGTTGTGACGTATAACACAGAAATGGAACACGTCGTGCACTGCAATAGGCATTTTTTATCATGAATAAGCTGGTATTTACTGTCGGTTTTCTAAAAATAAACTGTGCTAAAGTGTGTCTAATAAACTCTAATAATATTTGTAGCGATAAGGAACCCGAAATTCTTTAAGACTCTAAATTCAGTCGATTTCCGTTTAACTTAATAAAGAGTGGAATTAATGCCAAGACAAATGACGATCTTTTAGATCGTGACTCCATGTGGACTCGTAGGTAATACCAGCGTTTCGGAGGAACATACCGTCTCAATGTTCAGCCCTCAGTTGACTTCAGAGGTCACTGGATGAAGTAATGATTATTATTCATATCGAAAGGAGTAGACAGCCTATGAATATCCAGGGATTTGATTCAGTATCACCAGTTATAATAATAGCTTCGAGCCGATTTTTTTTTCTCGGTTGTTCATTTGTTTAATGACACTAGGTCAACTGGATAGGTTATACCGCGACAAAAGGGAAGTAAGAGGGATCTTACGTCTGGTTCATTCTGGTGGATTTTAAGGGAATGATCGTGACCTGTTTCGTGTATGGTATTAAATGTATAATTTGTCTATGTTGTCTCGAGAAATGTAGGAAAGCCGTAAAGAGATTAGTATTCAATATAAGCAGTATCACGGCGATGTATGAAACATTGCGTTTCCGATTACACGACATGCTATCCACCACATCCTGGCGTCGAACGATTTATCGAACACGCAGTGTCGATTTATCGATATCTATGAAGAATACGTAACCTTGTTTCGAAGCAAGGGCATTAGATAGGGAAATCGATATGCTAATGCGGGCACAGAGTAGTGTGTTCGCGGGCCGGCCTCAGGGTCGGTAGGTTTGAAGGTTATGCTTCCCGCATGTTGCTGCAAGGCCAGTTCCTCGCCAACTGGAGTGTATCCGGGTGCCCATATGCTGGGCCTCGTACAAACCGAGACAATGGTAACCCTAGCAACCTACAGGACAACGAAACCCATCAATCTGATTGGGATAACTCCACGTAGTGCTATCGTGCAGTGCTTGAATTTCACCAAACTGCGTGGACAGATGGATGGATTACGAACAGGGCCGCCACGTGGCTTCGTCCCCCCCCCCCCCCCATCATGTCTCCCATGCATGTGCTACATGTCCCTTTTATCTCGACCTTCCCGATTCGATCACCGTGATACTATTACAATGTACAACTTATCATGCTTCTCATTACGAAATGTTCTCCAGGAAGTTCTCTGCCGAAATTTGTCATTGCGAGCAGACGGCTGCTTGAAGTGACCACACCAGGCTTAAGCCTTTGCCATTTCGAAACCCGTATGACAAGTGACTGACTTTACGTTCCGCTAATTCAGAGCAGCTTACGACTGATAGCTGATGATGTGACATTATAAAGAACTCCCCGGAATGCGATGAGCGCGGAAGTCATTAAGTGAAAATCTGAGTAGACAGTAGTAGGAGAATACCTTGTTGGCAAGACTGTGGCCTCCGGAATGCTTCGATGTAAGTGCCTTGTGCACGAAACAGGTGATAAAATGCTTCATGCTCCACACGGTATGTGCTGTTTTGTGTAGTTGCTTATTCCATAGGCCGATGTTTCTCGTCTGTTCCCACGTGACGTCACACTGATGTGCGATCTCACTTTAATATTACACGGTACATCAAATCACGTATTTTTATAGAACTGTGTTTTGTTTGTGTGTTATAGGCATCAGCAATTCATATATCATTCGTCATGTTTTTTTATGTATACGGGATATTGAAATTTTCCATCCATCGTAAATGTTCCAATCACGTTATTTAATTTTCGTTTATTGGTTATATTATTGTTTCCAGTTATTTTATACTATCTGCAGTTCACCTGTGATCAAGTAGTTTTATCAGCCACACTTCTAAAAAAAATCTCTTCTGTTTCTTGTGATGTTACTTGTGTTCTGTCAGTCTAGCCTTTTGATCCATTTATCAAACTGTAAATAAATAAGCAGACAAATAATTACGAAAATGACAGACAGGAATTACGAATAGCTCTGTATTTCGAAATTCACGTGTCTTTTTGTACGTGCCGTTCTTTTCATTTTGATTTTTCTGTATGCGAGTTCGAAAGTGCAGCAAAGAGACACTGTTACAAACGTCGGAGTTTCCATAATCTGTTAAAATTGTTTTCAAAAGAACCAGTTACGAGGCTCACTAAGAGGCAAAACCAAACATGCAGCATCATAGACGCTTCCTTGTTTTAAGTTAACATAAGTATTAATAACAAGAGCACAAAGACGTTCATACAGCTTTGTCTTGGCACAGGGGATACCTCTGAACAGAACAAGCTGCTAACACACTGTATACCTGTAACGCCTTGCAAGAGCCAATTAGTCAGGCAGACAACAAATTATCGTCTTAAACAATCCACACACTTTGGGCACCTCTTCAAGGTGGTAACACTGCACGCATGCACACGCATCAACTTTCCGTGTCCTGAGTTGTTTTGTGTGGGTATGGCTATGAAATGCGAACTCTTACTTTGGGGTAAGAAAGGTCATTCGAGCTCCTACATCACTTTGAGAGGGCCCGGGTTCAAAACTCCGACTGGAAACTTTCAAAGACACTGTTCATTCATCATCTTACGGTTATGATTCAACGCTGTAGGCATATAGTTTGAGCGCTGGCAATGTCGGTAAATAAATAACTCAGCAGGACTGGTCAGATTTGTTTCGACTATAAAATTGTCGTCTGTGCCCGACATTGCATCTGAAGTTTTTACAATTGCTGGACTGTTTACCTAATTAACACCACTAGCTTCAAATTAAATTTACGTTAACTGAATTTTTATTTATCACATGAAGTCCGACGTCGTTCTGGAATGTGATTACCCGAATATCGGATGTGAGTTTGACAAAGAACCTGAATTGTTTAAGCATCCCCTAGCAAAGTAACTGGGTGAGGTGTCTGAACGTGTAAGAGCTGATTTTGTGACAGGTTTGTGGTTTGACATCACCACAACTACTTTGAGGGCTTTGTACCAGTCGTCTGAAATTACTTAGATAAACAGCCACCTTTCTGAAACAAAAACACATTGTAATTGTACATACAACACATGCCTTTATGAAGCTAATTTCCTTGGAAACGTGTAGAGTACATTGAGGGAACGCAGTGCTTAACAACATATGTTTCAATGGGGACATCTTACATAAGGTGACAGTGGCCCTTCCTCTATATGTGTATTGCTTTGAATGAGTTCTCTGTGTGTGTCACTTTTATCTGTTTGTTTAAATTTGTTACAGACATTTTTGACTTTAGATAACCCTGTCACCAGTAGTAGATTACGGATTTTATTGGGCCACAATTTACTTTACGTCACAGTATAGATGATACTACGCCTTCTTCATATTCAGAAGGTCCCGGATTCGACCATCGAGGTGGAAACCGGCTATTTTGAGGTATTTCGTATTTTTCTATAGTTCCTCCAGATACGTGTCGGTAATGTTCAAGAACGCCATGGCTACACCCTTCCATATCCTTCTCATTACTAATTATTATTCATCCTATCGTGTTATGCAGTTGATGAAATGTCAACAGATTTGCATCAGAAGTAATACCGCTGGACCAAGTAGGCCTGTTCATTAAAACATACAGAAGCGATAGCGAAAAATTATACGACAAAAGACTCTTGGGGGCCATGAGCCGGGATAGCTCAGTCAGTATAGTGACTAGCTACGGGCTGGACGACCGGGGTTCGATCCCCGACGGGGGCAGAGGATTTTTCCTCTAGCCTCTGCGTCCAGACTGGCTCTGGGGCCCACCCAGCCTCCTCTACAATGGGTACCGGGGTCCTTTCCCGGGGGTAAAGCCGGCCGGGGCGTGATGCTGACCACTCACCCCCATCTAGTGCCGACAAGGCGTATAGTGGGACAAACTTTACTTTACTTTTACTCTTGGGGGCCAGTTTACTGAGAAAAACTAAGTCAAAACCTTAGGACAGCCAGAAAGAACCGAAGTTCCAAACGGGCGTATCTCAGATACGAGTATCAGTACATTTCATGCCTGAGCTGAAGTCCCCCCATAACTTAGGACCTTGATAGCGTCATTCTGTCCTTGAAAATGTCGTATGTACCTGCCGGAATCCAATACAGCTTAACGTTTCCAGATAACTTTTGGACACAGTGGTTATTATTATCTACCCCTCACAAGCAGCTTAACCATCGGCCCCAGCTTATAGCCCTAAACCAACCGGCCACATACTACTACATACAATTCCCTCCTCCGTTATGGCAACGCGTTGCCCGGGCGACAGACCGTAGCCGAGCTGACCGAAGATCCCATGCTGTCGAGGCACTAACTGGGTCCAGCACATCACGAATACAAGTAAACCGTCAACAAATTGTATTAAAATCCTTAGAAATGTATTGAAATGCTTACCTAGAAAGAATCGCATATAATCGTCAATGACTTTTGTTTATTTTCATTGCTACTAATTATTAACTATTTTATCACATTTTGCCGTCTTGTCCTTTAATTTTGGGTCTTTGCCATTTCCTATTTGTACGGACAATTTATGCTACAAAATCCATCATTCTAACCTCCTATACTTTTCTTACAACATAATTTTTCTAATTGCCAAATCAGGTACTGAACGCAATTTGTATGTATTTGTGTAGAATGACAGTGACTCTTTCCAAAATTGGGGTTCTCAGAAATTCAGGAAAAAGAACATTGGCAAAACAAGATAATTTTTCATAACACCGAATGAAACTTGTGAAATTTCAAAATACGTAACTTCGCTGTGTGGTTGCAGTGTTCGACTGTAGAAGAAGCCTTGGAGTGTTTCGACCAGACGTTGAACTTTGCCCGGTGACCAGCTATCCTCATCTTCTCAGTAGTCACCACCGCTTCCTTCCACATCCTCTCCAATTCATCATTCACATCCTTCATACCATTCGAAGTCATTAAAGCTATGCAGCTGGAGAAATGTCGTTTGGTTGCCCACATTTTCTTGTTTCTTCCTCTTATTTTCTTTGTTTCTTTCTTTGTGTTTCTTCCCTTTCGACGTTCTTTCTTATTAGAGTTTATAGCTGCTGGACACTTCGTATTATTTGACATTTTATGTTCAGGAGGTTTTGTCATGGGGGTCGTTGTACGTTATTGAACATTTTATTTTGCTAGACGTTGTATTATTGGATTTATAGTAGTGGTCTGGAATTCGTGTGCATTTCAGCAATAGCGAATAAAGTAGAACAGCCGCCCGGCAGGGAGAGCCTTATTCGAGGGTCTGTAATTAAAGACAGAAAAGTCAGGCTGCCTAACATTGCTTATCCTGAAAAGCTGTAATGATTAACCACTACGCTCCTCGCTTTCAAGTAATAACGCACCTTGAGTGGTTTTGACAGTTTTATTAGTTGTGGGGTCCTAATGAGGACGCCTAGTGCTGGCAAACGAGGTACAGTAACTGCTGAAACCGAGTGTTCGTGTTGCTATTCCACGTATAATTCATAATTTCACTCTGCCAGTTCTCTTGTCTCCAAATTTCGCTTGATCATTCTAAAGACTCGGCAAAAATCAGAGGATTTGTTAAACCTTTCAAAATCTTTTATTACTGTCATTTATTTGAACATCAGTTGACTGTGATTTAAATTGTAAGGCAGGTAAAATAACAAAAATAGTTATTTTTTGTAATTTTATATTCGTTATAATTTAAATCGCATAATATTTTATTTTATTGCAGTATTTCTATTAAGCCTGTCATTGTTATAATTTATATCACAGGTTAATGTCCAAATTAAATACACATAGCCTACATCACCTACACTGTCCCTTAGAATGACGTATTAAAATTTAACTAATTGCGAAAGACAACAAAAAATAGAGATGAGGTTTGTGATGAGATTATAAGAATACATTCGATGTTTCTAAAACTGTCCCCGTTTTGAAAGAACTAAAAATTAAGTTAAAATAAATGTAATAAAGCCTCTTTTTTTGTCTTACTCAGTCATTTTAGACAATTTGCATGAAAGCAACTTCAAACCTACTTCTTCTACCTCAGTCGTTCTCAGTTCATCACAGGCCTACATAATGGTAGCACATCATTCGACGCTAAATTATCTCAGTAGTTCGTACAGACTCGTTAAATTACCTACGAACGATTTAATAAGTATGAAATAATTCTGCACAGTTATATATATATGTGAAACATATGCTTAATGCCCAGAGGAAATAACAAATTGTGAGATTTGGAGTAACACATTTACGAGTACACAGCAAGCCTATCTGTAAACAAAGTGAGAGGTGTGATAAAATACATGCCCAGTTTTCGTGAGAATTTCTCATGAAAAAGATCACAGGACTACCGCTAATAAAGATAGAAAGATAACATTAAGATGGATATTAGAAAAATTGGTTGTTAAGATTGAAAGTGAATGGAAATGGTTTAGGATCGCGTTATTATTAAGGGTGCTGAATATTTGCGTTTTATTAGCAACGATATCTCGTTTAATACTCTGTATTTATGGTATTAATATTCATGTGTAGACGTATACTCGGTTATATCATGTTACCGAAAGTTTGAAAGTCCTGTCTCCCCTCGTCCATGGTGACATGTCGTCACTATTCTCGTCAACAACCGTCTCTTTGAAACGGAACACAGTGTACAGACCACAATTATTGTGGTTCAGTGAGTTTCCGCTGCAAACATGTTTGCTAATTGCTGCAAAGTATTCTGTGGTGTTCAAAATGCATAGCGTTTAGTTTTTTGCGGTCTGGTAACTGCTCTGAGACCGATATCCATCGGAATACCAGCCCTGGATGTTATTCCCGGAATTTAATTTTTAATTGCCCTGAATCAGGCAAGTGGCTTCCGAATTGATTATTAGCTCCGCGTCATCGGGCCAAATTTAAGTGGCGACTAAAAATTCATAACAACCATATACTTGATCTCTGTGAAATTCGCTGCTTACAACACTGATTTCCCTCAAGTGTTTTAACGTGGTTTAAAACAGGGATAATCAAAATACGGCTCATGAACTTCGAACAGAAACATTTAATGGAGTATTTAGACGTTTGTGTCAGAGTTTGTGATCGATATTCATAGTTACATATTCAGAATAACTAAATAATGTTGTACACTACCGTGCAACTATTTATCTTCGAGGGCAATAGAACCTAAGGAATGTACATCGAGGATGTCTGGAAGCAAACTGTTGATTAGAATGCCTAGACCCAAGAAAGTTTCAGAGGGAGGGGGGGTCGAGGACATAACTTGATTAGGGGCTTCGTAATAAGCGCTGTTCACAAAGTAAGATTAATTTTAGGATGATTGAATCAGGTAAGATAAGACACGGGTAATATAACGCGTTTGAAGTAAAAGAATAATACATATAAAATTCTAGTCGTATCTGAAAGGAGGAGACCGCTTATGAGGCATGAGTGGGAAACTAATATAAAATGGATCTTAAAGTCATAGGATGTGAATGGGGTGGACTGGATTCATCTGGCTGAGAAACGGGTCCAATTACGTGCTTTGCCGAGAACGGTAATGGTGCTTCTGGTTCCCTAAACGCTGGGAATTTCTTGACTGGCTGAAGAACCAGCTGTCTGATTTTCAGAGAAGACTCTTATCATGGAGTTAGTGTTCGTGTGCTTAACGGATGGACCGATACAGACCTATATTTATGTCTGTGTATATAGGCATACAAAGAGACGAAGTGGAAGGATAAAGAATAGTAACTTCGTAGAGTCCTTCATGAGAAGCTGATACTACGCTCAGCTGTTTATTAATTTCCCGCCTTTTATGGAACCCGAACCCGCCACCAGTTTCTATCTTGAGCCAGTTAAATTCAATCCACACCATCCAACACAATGTCCCTTATATCCATTTTGATATTATCCTCCCATCTGTGCCTTTGTGGTCTCCTTACGCCAGAAGGATAAATAATAGTATTTTTAATGCAACCTTTGAAAGACCGACGACTCCTATAGCCACCAACCACAATTGTTTTTCTTATCGGTTGCGCACGTCCGCACTGAAAGTTCATTGCCGTATTGAAACCTCGTCTCATCCTCGTAAAGTATTGTGTGTGGCTACTGCTCCCAAAAATGAAGTAGTCATATGTAGACCTATATGAGTTGGCAATATGCACAGAGAATATTTTGCGCCCAAAACGGGTATAAGGAATTCAACACCGTAAAGGTTTCTAGACGGATAATTTGTATATTATAACAAGGATATGAAGGCATTCGCCGACATAACTTCAAGAAGACATGACACTGTTTCATCTTTCATTCCGTGACTTTCAGCACAATAAATTCCATTTCAAATATCGTTTTATTAACCTTTGTCTTTGCTGATATGGGGGTTTAAACACCCGTATAACAGGGCTGCCAGTTTGATAATTTTTTTGTTATTATTATTACTTCGAAGTTACCGGTTGAGCTGTGTTCTGTTGCAACGCATCAGGAATCTGGGAGTTTGTACTGTCACTGGTTCAGTGCTTTATGTAAGCCGCGATGGCTCAAACTGACTGCGGTTTAGATGGTCTTGATTCAATTCCCAAAACTGGCAGGAAACTTCCTTTCGTTTCTGCGTCCAGACTGGCTCTGAATTCACGCAGTCTTCCATCCGCAGGTGCTTCTTACCTCAGGGTAAGGCGACCGGAACGTGAAACTGACCACGCGTCTCAGTCTACAGCCAGTTAGTTATGTGTGGTGGAACTCGTTGAGTGTCATATGCAGAAGCCTAACTTCTGTCTTCTTGTGTGTCGCATGGCCGCGTTAATAACTTTATACTTTACGTAGCAGTGGTCTTGGATGATACTAGAGTGAATTTTAACGTGGAAATTACCATGTCAGGGTCACGGTCCAAAAGTTATGATCCTTGTACCAGATAATCAGTAGCGATGATAGTTACGGCACTGGGCCTAGATTTCCGTACTCTCTGCATGTTTACGTTTGTCAGAAAGTTCGCTTTGCAACAAGTGCATTGCGGAAGTATGGCCATTACAGAATAATTTCGTTTCAGTTTACGAACTTTAGTACTAAAAGAAGCTAGAGTGCACTGCCTTGCTTACTACTTTTAAAATATGTTGGTTTTTTTTGGCCTTGTTTATTACGAATAAGACTGTACCAACGTATGATAAAACTCTCTTTGCATAATTAGAAAACAAAATCAACGTGCTTGTAATAACAGTGTTGCTAATTTTCTTGGAACAATCGTCTCATCAAAAAAGTATGTATAAACTCGTAGTCTAGTACCGTCTCTAAAATAAAGTCAGTTCATAAATACGTCTTTTTATTTTTCTTTCTTTCTTTCTTTCTTTCTTTCTTTCTTTCTTTCTTTCCTGCAATATTGCATGCCCTCAGCAACTGTCTTAATGCCGCTAAAAGACTTCATAAAACATACGGATAGTAAATAATGTTCTAGATAAAAACAGAAAACTGTAGGAAGGATGAGATGGGTGGTGGATGTAATGCGCAATGGAAAGATAATAAATGGAAAAATATTTTAATTGCAAAACCTAGACTGAAGAAACCAGTGAGAGACCTAGACATTCGTGAGAGTATGGTAATGAACCATCGTGTTATATAAAAGGTGGAGGTCGAGTAGGACCATGCATCCTGGACTTTGTAGCCAATAAACAAGTGGAGTTAATACTCCTTTGCTGGTGTCGTTCAAGCATTTAGAAATAAGGAATTGTTTCCGCCTAGCCTGTTACAACCTCTGTATTATCCGCAATTACCAACAATAAATTTCCTGTTCCAAAGTGTTACAATTTCACATTTGAATGTTTCACGATCTTAAACCCGTTAACGTTGTCGGGAGAAAAATGAGAAGATAAAATGTACCTTATGTTGTTCTTGTCATACGAAGAACTTCCTGTTTCCGGGTTGTAAATTAAAATAGACTTTAAACGTTAGATTTCTATTGGTTCTCGGTCTCAAGGTGCAGCTCATGTCTTACGCGCAAGAGTTAGTGCTGGCTTTATGTGTTATGTTCCCCAGCTGCTTAATCGGCTGGGCAGTGAACCTTGTAATTTATAACAAATATTTCATGATTTTGAATGCGGGCTGATGCGCTACCATTTTCTCTCTAAATGAAACTGTCACGAAACTGTAATTGAGTTGGCCCATATTGGAGCTGAACTGAAACACCGATGGTTACATCTCCACGTGCTCAGAATTGTAAATGGTATCCCCACTTGACATTAAGGAAGTGCACAGAATCATCTCAGTTCTACCGCGATTACATCTGTACGGGTGACAGTTCGTACAATGCCTGTAAGGACGTACAAGACCCATGCTCTCTTGGTCTCACATTTGTTCTCGTTGATGTTGAATATTAAAGTTAGCCCTGCGCTTAAGCCCCTAATATCTGCCGCTTTGCCTCCAAGGAAGGAACCTCGGATGCCCATTCAACAGGAGTTTGAGTTTGGCCCCAAAGCCGGTCTGGACGTTGTGTCGAAAATTTAAATAAATAAATAAATAATGGCAATCACAACGCAATGTAAACTAACAAATTTGTATGCCTTCTTGATTTGATCATTATAATAATGTTTGGTCTAGGGAACAAATTAATGAACCTTCGTATTATGTAATTTCTTCCGGTCTCTGTCACTTTAATTTTCATTTCAGACCATTGGAAACCTCCTTGTTCCGGCTTTAGCTTCCCGTCTTTTTATTTGGTGATCAATATCTCATTCTCCGCTTAGAATTTATATTTAAACTAATTAATTTATTTTATGATAGTTTTTGCGTATGCCTGCTTGAGGGTGAGGTACATTTGTATCACCCGGTAGGAACGATTTGGGATCCCGTTATCATCCCCCAACCCCAACCCCTCGATGGCAATACCATCGTTTCGCAATCTGGCTCTGAACTGATAGCCCTGAAGAACGCCTGTTCAGGTAGGCCTACAGCAACAGCGCTGTCGACTCTAATACTCAGTAAACATGAATGTATTCAATTGAAGCACGCTACAGGCAGAGATTTTAGTGGGAGGAAATTGAACAAATCCATTCGTTCCCAATGCCTTCTCGGCGGCCTATTGAAAACTGGATGTGTGGGAGATTTGTTATTCGTAAAAGACGGAGATGTTGCAAAATCTTCACGTGTAAAGAACAACAATACAAGTGTTGTTATTTGAAAGAACGTGGAATAGAACGGATTTTTCGGAACGACCTACCTGCCACTTGTAAGACTCGGGAACAGTAATGATGAAACGACGAGTGGCAGGCTAAAACCGAGCTAGTTTCAATAGCGCTGTGCCCACTGTAACTTCCTCTACTGTACTAGGATTGAACAGGGACCTCCGCGGTAAGAAACCGTAGTTATGAAACCGCATTGTAATATAAGTACAGTAATTCAACACTTAAAGAGGCAAGTCACCTGCCTTTCACTATGATTATGGGTATTCTTATATAATATTCTGATACATAATTGATTTTAAGCCGCTCCTTGGTCTGTCCAGCAGCAAATCGCTCCTGTTGCCTGCCTGAATTACTTTCACCTTGGGCCCTATACGTCATTACCGATTATGCTTGCCATTTAGTTATGATTCATTTTACGACGGTCGATCAGAAAGTAAGATAACTTGATGTGATATGGAATCTCCGGTATTACATGAAGTCCTATTCTCCATCAGTTTGTGGCCAAAATTTATTTCCTTAATATAATTTTAATATTTCTGTGTCGTTTTAATATTATCATTTACCTCTCGTAAGTGAACAAGGCATTGAGAACATGATAAGTATTCTGTTTTTTTTTTTTTTTTTTTTTTTTTTTGTAAATTATTGTATGTATTAAAATTATTTCTTACATGTGTTTTTGCTATTTATAACATTTTCTTTAACTCTTCTACAGTAACTTTCAATTTCTGAAGCAACAAACTATTCTGGATTTTTACAACTTGCACCTAGTGGACTGTGGCTCCGTGCGGGGCTTGCACTACTCGTTGGGAAACACTGCAATGTATGGTATCTTTCTGTGTTTACTGTAGTGCCGTTTTTATCTGACATTTCATGTGGTATAGCCTCTCATAAAAAAGTATGCAAAGTAAAATTGTTTTGAGTTATCACGATGCAAGCAAAGTAGCTTTCACTGGCTTCACAAATGTGTCATGCATAATGTTCTAATGGATGGCCAGCGGCAGGCATTGCTTCGTTGAGTGCTGTATTTGTTAATCTTCGCAAGATATTAAATTGCTCTGACGGACAAGCCACTCAATTAAGTCCATTGCAATTTTACAGCACCTGCATTTGACTAAAAAATTTTCACTGTCACATGACTTGAACGTCTTTTCTGCTCTCCTGGTATCCTCTTCCTTGTCTTTGTACTTCCACATCCTCGATGCGGTGTGCCACCTGCTGTCCTGGGGCATGACCGTGTTCTGCCACCTGCCCACCATCTTTTGATCTTTTGACAGACTTGCAGAATGGAGGTGATACATAAACAAGAGGAGGAAGTTGCATAGGATTGAAGTACAAAAGCTGGACTCCGCTGTTGCAGAACCCGAAAGTTTATTGGCGCTAGAAATTCTCCGCAACTTGTTTCCGTAATGTGCGTCTCCTGCGACGATTTCCCTGTCAATATGTTGCGTATGCATCTTGTTTCTTCAATATATACTATCATAAACTATCTGAACCCCTCGTGACTAACAGTTGTAGTTCGGTAGTTCACCTGTCTTTCAGAGGTCGTTGCTGCCTCCATCATCAGGCTCTATACTGCGTTCCAGCGTTTTTGGCTGCTGAACTTCGTAAACTGGAACCTCGGAGCGAGTCACCAGAAGTTTGCTGGAAGGAATGGCAGCAGGCCGCGTACAGTACACTCCAAATAAAATATCACCACGGTATATAACACAGGAAATTCGATTTCACTACACTACACATCACTAGAAAATTAATATTGCGGAGAGTATTAGATAACTTTATCTTCTTCACAAATATTCGGTCTTCTTTCAATTATTCCACTCCTCACAGACCTTCCCTTTCTGACATCACTCGATTCATCACTACCTCTGCTGATGTTCACTGCATTATCTTCAATTATAATACGTTCAATAGCGTCTTCGATTATGGCTTCTTGCTCATAATAAATTTGTTCTAGTTTTTCAACATGCCGACATACATTATCACATTCCTCTTCCCCAATTTATTCAAGTCTCTGGCTACACAGATTCTCGACGTCTTTAATTTTAGAGGTTGTGTTCTTGCTTGTAACCCACTGTTTTACATCTGCCCAAATAAGTTCAATGGGGTTTACATCGGGATTGTACGGCTGAAGTCTCAGCATAGTACGTTCTTTGTCTGCTAAAATCTGATAAATCACATATTATTTGTTCTTTGATTTGTTTAATTTGATTAAATCGTACAGTTGAGCTTTCAACACGTTGTCACAAAATTGGATGTTTCTTTCCAACAGCCAGGCTTTCATTTCGTCCTTCTTTGAGTAAGGCGCAGGTGGTTTGTCTGTCTTCGTGTTGTGTTACAAGGCGTTATCAATGACCAGAAAGAAGATTGCAACGAACAGGTGTCATGTTAACACAGCACAGTCACAAGATAACAATATTGGTCTTCCACACTGCTGCTCTGACACAGACTGCACTGGCCGACGGAAATTCCTTCCTTCCTTCCGTCATTGAGTGGCCCGCATATTGGGCTCTCCCTACAAGGTCAGCGGCCATCATCGGTGGATCCAGTTCTAACAGTAGTTCGCGAATCAAACAGTGTACTGATCCCGAATTAACTGCCAAGGTACCAGGCATTTTTAACCGCTTCAGGCTACATGTTTCTTAGGAGTCCGGATTCTTCCAAGACCCGTTATTTATGAGGTCCGATACATTTTGAACAGACCTCGTACTTTGCGTTGGCGATAAGAATTAGAACATCTCTTCTAGTGACAGAACTAATACCGTCCGCATGTATAAGGTACACATGCTCGAAGCCACATGGCAACAGATAACAATTCGCCATCGCATTCATTACAATAAGTGTTTTAGTAGTATACTGGTAGCCAGGCGTCGAAGAGAACAGCTGCATCAGGGCTGTTGTGACCGGTGTGAATAGTGCGGGAGATATCGTTGAGAGAAGTGGGAAAATATTTACACAATGCCGGTACGAGATTGGAGGTTATAACGGCTGAGTAGAATTAATACAAGAAACAGTAATTCTGTGCCTTTATTAGGTGTTCTTCACGCTCTAACACTTTATGGGTCCATCCATGTTTATCTGTCGAGCTCCTCATAGGAGAGTGCACACGACCGGGGGTGGGGGGTACTCATATTGTAATTTCTGTCGATATTTATATTATTGCTATTCCTTGACCTTTCTTTAGCCGGGTTGGACACCCCTCTGTGTCTGTCGGCTCAGGTTAGATCATCCAGGCTGCGTAAGAAAACGAGATTACCCCCGAGGGGTTTCGCCACCCACGGGGATAGACCACTTTCGGGGACCTTCGGAACACCCCCACGTATGTTCAGGTACGCTACTGTTGGGAGACTTTGGAAAACCATGAAGAACTTCAGAATAATGAGCCTTCAGTGAAGGAAGTTGAATCTGAGACCTCCCGAGTGCGAAGACGGAGTGGTATAACCATTCAGCAACTCTCGTCTGTTCTAGTCCTTAATGAGTGGTTTTCTCTAACAGACTGCAGTTACCATCCACACGTCGTCGTCTTCGAATCCCATGGAAGTTTGCGTTTTGACCTAGGACTACGTTCATGGACAACGGGGCCAAACGGAATGCAGTTCCTAGAAAAGACTATACTCGTTTAGAGTCGGTGATCTGTGTCTTTTTATCTCAGAGACACTGAAACGGGTTTTGTCATGAAGATTGCGATATGAAAGCACGATCGTTACGAGTCCAGTACTTTGCTGGTAGTTCGTATCACCCACGTGTAATTACTCACAGGGGTTTGAAGCATAAAATTGTAATGGCCCTTCCTAGATCCAGTTCCTTACAAGCCAACGTTTTAATGTATGCGATGCGTCTACGGCGCGTATAATAATCTGCACAATTTAGGAACTTGAAGATTCACTTGCACAGTGGACTGATTTACTTTCGTCATAGTGTACGACCGGAAACGTCATCACAGTCAACAGCCTATGAACAACTAGAATATATAATGGACCGTCTTACATATATGTTTAATGATTACATTTTTGCAAATTATTTGCTATTTAAAGAGCCATTAGATTCAGTCTACTTACTGTTTTCATTTTCCTTTCCAAGTGCTTGCTTCTTAATTGCTTTTATAATAATGGAGAATTATAATGGCATAAAAATTAGTATATTTTTGATAGCGTGAAAATTTGTTATAACCTGCTGTCGTTTCAAATGAAATAAACGTGTCTAGTGGTAAGTACCTTCAGTTCTAAATTTGCTTTTAGTCGGAATTTGTTTAACAGCTTCTGAAGTATTTATTCTGTCTGCTTGGTAACGCCTCTAGAGTGCTCTCCACTTAACCCTTTCCTTAGCCAGATTAATTCACTCACACCCTAGAACCCGTTTCTTTAAGATTCTTCCATGTTTCCATCCACGTTTCGGTCTCCAAGTGCTCCCTTCTTTCTCATTTGATGTTTCACCCTCTTAATATTTGGTAAAGAGTGCAAATTATGAAAATCAGTGTGCTGCTTTCTCCGGCCTTTACCTATATGCTGACTTTTACATTAAAAATGCCCTTCTCAGCCATTCAGTGGTTATATAAAGAAACGGAAAATAAGCCAAACATGTCACCGAGGTAGCTTGGTGGACCTGTGCACTGTCGCATCAATACATATGCATTATGGGGGGGGATTAATTGCCTCATTTAGGCACAAGTCTACTGCATATTCGATATGAACACAAGAATAAGGTATCGTAGTCATAATTGGCTAGCTGCACAAGAATATCGACACACCCAGAAAACGTTTTTATTATATTAATAGGAGAAAACGCGAGAAGTTGAAGAATGTGGGTGGGACGAATGTTGGGAAGGGCCCGCGTTACAGAATACCGTCGCAAATGGTCCGTTACTGTTTGCTGTCTGTCGATTATGCAGATAATCGTTGGATTCTGTGGGAAGTATTCTCCTGGATCGCGAAAAACGTAGCATTGAGCAGTCAAATACACCTGCACTCTAAATATTTATTAAGAATTCGAAGAATCAAATTCCAAACTTTCCAAAATGAATGCCTATTAAACACACATAACAATTCATTTCCTTCAGTTTTCTGACAAAGAGAATAATCACTCTTCTACATTATACATTATATGCGCTCTCAAAGCTGTCGGCCTCCATTGAATATTGAAGGCTAGGTAGATAAATCACTGTAAACGAGATACATTTGTGAATAAATACGCCTTTCAGTGTTCGTACATTGAATGCGGCCAAGTAGCTTCGTGGACGGGAGTGGAAGGTTAGAAAAGTCACTACTGGACCAAATCTGTTCCGATCTGCAGCGACCACATCTAAACAGTGTATGAGGCATGTATGGCTTTGTGTGTTCTGTCAGCAGCATCCAGTGGAGACCACACACCGTGTACTGTTTTAATGTCTCTGTGTGTGGTGCTTGGCAGGGCCTGGTTTCTAGGATACCAATGATCCTCGGCATTTGTGCCGGTATGGTAGGACGCTGTTGGACTTGTGTACTGTCAAATTCAAAGGTTGTAATAGAGTGAGCCATTCTTTCAACCCCGGAGATTATATGGCGTCAAATGAGATAAGGAGGTGGTAAGTCTAAGGGTTCGTGGCCTATTTTAACGTGTTTTCCTAGCGTACGTCTGGTGATACTAAGGGAAATTACGACAGACCTTCAATCGATATAGTCCGTATCCCATCCACAATTGGGTCTGGATACCTCTGAATGCAGGTGTTGAGCATTTCTGGATAACACGTGACATGTGTTGTTGTTTCCCTGTGCTTTGATACTGACGTGTTATGGCATAGGAGAGCAACATGTGATCAGCACGGAAGCACGCTTAGTGAATATACGTTACATATACGCCGATGTGGCACACAAATCTGTTCTTCCGGTTAGGCGGGGTTCGATTACCTCGAACCTGCGAGATGTACTACAGGCAGATCGTTCTTTTGTTCACATTGCCATGGCCATCAAGATGGTCTTTGTTTCGTAACACGCACGAACCTTCCAACAATATTACCTCTGAAAATCGTTGACTCGTTTCACATTCGCTCAAATTATGTTAATCAGTGCTCTTATTTGGCAAGTACTTAGCATATCAATTAATTGTCAGTTTCGAGAGTATTATTTTTAGCGTTCTCAAATGAAACGCTCAAAGTCCAACATTTAGCACTGAACGTGTCCTAAGCAAATCCACTCTTGGCGTACGTCAACATACGTTTGCAATACTGTATCCGTTTTAATACAATACTTGCATCTCACTGAAAGGTATTCAAGGTCACTACTCCCTTTTTTATTGCCTCTGTCGGCTTGATGTTCATTTGTTATAAATACAAATTTACTGTTGTTAAATCAATCGCCCTAAGCTACCAAAATCAACAGAGTAAGAAATAATTTGTCTTTGTCTTCTAGTAATTAATCGGTACGATAACCCCGTGGAGCAAAGTCATTCTTGAGAAAGATAACTCGGCTAGTCAAGAAATTCGCCACGTTTTATGGAACCAATATTTTATTGCAATGTTTGAAATAGCCCGTCACTTGGCCCTATCCTGAGCCAGCTTAATCCAGTTCACACCCTCACAGTTTAGCGGTACGCATAAAAATTAAGTTAATACGAAATTTGTGACTCTCGAGGCGGTGAAGGTGTCTATGTTCTTCTGGGTTGTAATCCCGTTTGGACTTCAGCCCTAAAGAAAGGAGCAATGTGTTCCTCAGAAAAGTTTATTTCTTCCTACAGGTTCACAAGGCGTTACATCTCAGGAGATCAACATCAAAATTAGTCCGAGTGGTTTCAGAGGCGAAAGATTAAGAAATTCATGACCCTCTCAGTACGTGGTAATTTAATGAACTTTGCGTAAACTGTACATTAAAACAAAGAAAGTTCTTTGCTTTTAAAACAGGCCAATGCTAGGAAGACGCTATAACATCAAGAAGTAAGCCTAATCATTAAAATTATCACCATTTCCATTACTCTCACTGCAAATAAATGAGAACCAGACATGTAAACAAGCCGACAGTTGGGCGGGGCGCGAGGGGGGGGGGGGAAGGGGCAAGGAGACGCAAACCGGAGATATACCAGACCCATCCGACATATGTTGGCTACAGTGCCCCATTTAGAAGCTGGAAGTGGTAAAAACGAGCTGACGCAACAGATGTCTGGTGACCACGTTGGCAAGTGGCAGGTTCACAGGTTCCTGCTTGTCACGTGATCTCGCTCGCGAGCATCTGACTACCATTCCGTGGGTCCTCAGATCGAGTTATAGGTGGCTGACGGTTAAGCAGAAGATTCTGAGCTCTCTGGAAACTCGCTAATTGTAAAATAATAAAAACGTGGTCGTGTTTAAAATATAATTTTACAATAATTTAAAGATGACCATACATATTTCCACAGTCTGACGATTGAGGAACATTGGTTTATTATGCAAAGGAATTGAGCGTTGAATTGAATAATCATTTAATCAGTAGTCTACAGATTTAAGTTGTCATAGAATTGTCAGGTATAACCTCAAAAATTCTAACCACCTTCAGATGGAAACAGTAAGCACCTCTGAAATATCAGCCTATTTCTACAAGATTACTCGTAGCAATATGGCGGCAGATAGTCATATTCATGCCTTGCTTTTTCTTTTTGTTGCCTTCGTTAACAGTTATCAGAGATGAAATGGTCGGGTGGACGTGGTTACGTAGGGTTTGTGAATAGCAGATATAATGGGAATACAAGCGAAGTCCTGGAAGAAGGCAGGTCACCAGGAACACTTGACCCTCCACCTCAGCAAGTGGCAGATTTACAGATCCCAGCTGCTAAACATCCGCCAGCAGCTGGCGTCTTCACCCCACCACTAGAAACCTAACACTTCCTTCAGCATTCCACTGAAAGTGCTGAAACATCTTACTAAAAATTCTCCTTCGGAATCTTGGGCACGAAAAACACCAAACGGGCTAAGTGTACCAAATACTTGTTTTCAGCTGTGTATCTTTTTTGTTCGAAGTGCTAATTTTGAAGCATTAAGAATAATCAAATTGTTTACTCAGAAGTACACAGAACTGTAGAAAACTTCTCATGCTTACCTGTCAGTTTACTTTGGTTTATAGAAGAAGGTGATTCAATTCAATTCAATTCAATTAATTTATTTACGTGTTTGCCAACAGCAAGAAGCCAATAACAGGCAAACACAGATAATACATACAATGATAATGAAATAATAATGGATAATAGTAAACAAACGGATTAACTAAACTTATACATGTACAGTATTAAATGTAACTGCCAAGTACAGGCAAACCCAAAATAGAAACAATATTAACACAGAGCAAAAAATGAAGAAATATAAATAAAAACAAATAATCCACCTAGGGAACACTAATATAATTGTAAACTTTAACGAATATAAAAAGACAGATAACGAAGCTAGATCATTTTCCTTGTTGAGAACGTTCGCTCAAGGGAGACAATGTTTACGCTAAATACGTCCAAAGATTTACATACGTCATTTGCAGCGATGACGCACCTGGCTGAAGGACTGTGTCTTAGTGCACTGCTAACATTAAAAGTAGAAAATTCTCTTATTTGCCTCGCCGGCACACGTAGACCAACAGTGTCCATAATGGAATGGCAATTTATTTTGCACTTAAATACATTAATAAGAAATAACGCATCGAGAGTGATTATAATAATGATGATAGTCATAATATTAATAAGAATCATTTTCGTGTCATGGAACAGGACATTCATTGCTGGCTAATAATTTGTGTTAAGAAATTTCCAGATTTTATAGATCCTGTTGTGTTTACAAAGACCCAACATTATATATTCTCACATTCTCCAAGATCTGTTTCAGTATTATTCTTCCTCCTGGAATAAGATCTCTTAGTCTCTTTTTCTGAGTTCTCCAAACAAAATTTCTTGTGTGTTTGTTGTCTTACCGATTTTAGAGTTCTTGATTTAATCATAACAATAACGATAAACAAAACGCCTCTGTATAAATAGAGGTGATGAAATTATGAGTCGAAATTATCAGATATGAAGAAAATATCGTGCATTGATCTGCAAGGTGCCAGTTTTTGCAGGCTGCAGATTGCAACGAACGTTTCCAGAACGTTTAACGATGGATATTAAGTTTGATAGGAGAGTGCAGTACTTGTCTCTAGGCTGTGGATGGGATGGGATTAATGAACAGCGGCCATAATTATGGTGTAACAAACAACGATAATAAGAATGTAATTTAATTGATGTAGCAGTTTCACCACGCGAAATATTGAGTCAGGATACGCCCAAACAAAACAAAACAAAATCGAAAAGCGTGTGGACCCTGCAGAGAAATTAAGCAGATGTGGAGAGAGAAGTTCCTCACTTCAGACCATAACTTCATTCAGAAACTGGTTCCGTATCAAAGCACCTGTAGGGATAAATGAAAGCACGTGAAATTATGTTACTGTCGATTTATACAGCTGCCACATAGCAACGATCAGGTCCGCCTGGTCAGTGCAAAACATAATTTTTCTTAAATCCGTATGCGTGTGTCAAGGCGCTCGTGTTCGTGCTCCGTCTCGTGTGCGTCCGTAAATGTGGACGATTTTACGAGCCCCAGCGCGATCAGTTGAAGCCATGGGCTCGAGAGATTCGTGGACACACACACACACAGGGCAGCGGTCACCCCGGGTCTCTGTACCACGAGTACGAATGTCTGGACGCACCTTATCAAATTTCCGGTTAAATGATTCATGCTTACAAAATGATAACAAAAATACGCGAGTCTTGGATAACTTAACGACTGTCCGTGAGTTACAAGTGTAATGTTGTGTCACGTGAAATGGAAAGAAGATCATGAATGTTTAGTAGGTAAGGATTTGGAAGGAGGAGGATTATCTTTCGATTCGTGGCTTCCCCTCCCCTCGGATTCACGTGTGATAAAAAAACAAATTTGGCTTTTGCTATTAAAATATCCTCCTGGACTTCTCTTGGAAAGACTAAGGAAAATCCCGTTCGAAAATTCGAACTCAGTGCTCCCCTCCCACGTGCGCTGGGATTATTGTGCTGTCTGTGGCGGGGGGGGGGGGGGGGGGGGGGTAGTGACTCTCAGTTCATTCCACAGCGAGAGTACGAACTCGCAGCGGGAGATTTAGAGCAATGAAGGAAAGGCTAGATTTCCTACTGCTGAAACTAATTAATAACCCCCCTTGCTCCCTGCCGCACCGAACCCTAATTTGTACACGTCATCCCCCATTTTTCAAGGTCGTTACCAAGCACATTTTAACGCTGTGGTTAATATGGATTGGGAACTGTTTTAAATTAGAAAAGTTACTTAATGTGTTCAGGACCTTGAAGGAAATAAAGGAGCCACAAGAGACGGACGGAGGAGTGAGTGAAAGAGAGGCAAATGATTAGTACACAGACAGACTTTATCAGGTTAGAAGAAACATTAAGGATGCTCACACGCTCAGCTGTAGATGAGAGTATCGCTCTGTGTCCTTGCAAGCACTGTTAGGCTTGTATAAACGACCCTACAGAGAAAAGAAAGCAGACAGAATTGCGCTAAAAGCTCATTTTGAAGGCGAACAAGTCCTCATTCATCGACAAGTAACGAGCTGAAAGAAACTAACTCTCTGGTAGAACAGCTCAAAGGTTAAACACCGCTGACACAAACCAGTCACTGAACATTATCCTGAGCTAGTATCATTCGCATCCCTTCTTTATTATCAGTTTCCGTGAGGTCCAGTGCAATGTCATCTTACGTCTCCTTTCGTCCGCTTTCTCCACATCGTCACTGTATATATAAACACCCCCCCCCCCCCCAGTCGTAGCTTCATTCCCAGCCCATCAGAGCATCCTGAATTTCACTATCCTTACAGATCACATCATGTGAACCAATTGTACGGTACTTTATTGACTAGCCCAGCGGTTCTCGACTTCTTTCGTCGTGTCACCAGTTTCATTACGTTGCTTCGTGTCTGTCTTCCTTCCTTTCTTTCTTTCTTTGTGTTATTACCCAGGTCTTATTCAGGAATATGAAATTTTAAAATGTTACCGCGTACGAAAAATATAACGCGGATAAAATGATATGATAACTACTGGAATAATATCTGTACCATAATGCCCAACTCGTTGTTCCCTGAGCGCGTTTACTATTATTATTACTATTATAAACAATACAATTTATGGAGGGTGAGACAGACAGACGTACATCTGAAAATCGGTGTTCTGTTCCGCCACATAGTTCTCTCTCTCTCTCGGCTCAGTGCTTTCTAGCCTTGAGTGCACGATTTGCTTTACTCTCAGCTCAGATAACTTCTCCAGACTTCATAATGTGATTTAGCTGCAGAACACTGTAAAGAAAACACGTGGAGGTTGCTTTCATTCGCCAGTTCCTTGCCATAATATCCTGCTCTCAGGGATACTTAACGGCAGCGACAGGATGTCCTCGCGTTAGACCGCTCTACTTGTACTTCTCAACTAATCCAGGTTCTAGCTCCCTTTTAGTTTCCTGGATCAAGGTCCATTCAGAGTACAAAACAGTTCAAGAAATGCACAAATTGTATCAACTACAAGTTCACTAGGCGTCACGAACCAGAAGACCATTACATCTTCATCGCCGTGAGCCTCGTATTTTGATTAAAGGTATCCTGAAATAGCAAATGAAAGCGCTTATCATTTACTGATTTCTTACGTTTGTCTCTTGGATTTTTCTGCCACACTTTTCGTGTGCTTAATTCGTATAGTGTCTAGTGGAAGGACGAACATGGCTGATGAGCTGAATCTTCTCCCGTCGGCATATGGACAGGTCCGTATTTATAATTTCTAAATTAACGACAGTGGTTTTGGCAGAACCACTGTTAATATCGTAAAAAAGGCGATTTGCCCATCTATCAGTCCTTGCAAGACTAGCGGTTAAAACAATAGACCCTACTGGAGGCGTCGAAACGTCTGCGGAGCACGTGACACAGTCTACAAGCGGTTTAGATATATTTTTTTTTTGTTTTGTTCTGTCATATTAAAAGTCTTTGCTTGTTGTGAAGCGCCTAACATTTCGGCTGTATTCTGTAACAGTTGAACTGAATCTGAAACACCCGGTCGGGCGAATTATGTCTTGTTTGCTTAACAGGTAGTCTGAACTCAAGGAGTTGAGCTTGTTTGTAGCGTACTGCAAATCTGTTATCTCGTTAACGAAGTTTCAACCTCGCTGTTTCAAACAAGTGGTGATAACAGAATTTGGTTTTGTGAAACCATGTTACTAAATCCGTCGTGTCATGATATCCTGACGTCGTCCACTGCTGTCATAAGTCTCTGCATACCACAGTTGATGGTCACCGAATCCAATCTCGAAGGCGATAAATATATCTCATAAAGCGACACTGACTGCTTCCAGGCAGTGCCCTAATATTTCATTAAAGCGCGCAAATGTTAACTTTGAATTCCTTTGCACGTAGGAGGATGTAGCCGTGGCCGATTTTAAGTTACTATACCGTTGTTTACTCTAGAGGTACTGAAGGAGACGTCCAGAACGTCATTATATTGGGCATTTCCGGGCCGAGATTCGACCCATCATCTCCGTGGAATGAACTCTCTCGATATGAAATATATCTCATTGAAGCTATGGTATTTCTCCCCTGAACAGTATCCGTTACCGTACAAGCATGTAGCTGTAATCAATAAGATAAATTTCGCGACAGCGTGGCAGGTGAGGGTCGCTTGTATGGCTGGCAACGTTACGGAACGAACAAGCAGGAAGACAAGACATGTTGGCTGAAAAGAAGGTACGGGACAAGCCTCCACCTGTTCCAGGTGCAAGTGTAGACGTCACAGTGAATGGACCTCCCATACACAGACACATGCCTGATAATTTTGTCTTCTACACCCTGACCAAGTTGTTCCTGGTTATTGACCTGCTCTTATTTGTATTGGATAACACTGCACTGAGACATTCTCAACTTTTCTAAGAACATAAAATTGTACCAATTTATGAAGCTCCTTGTATTCAGCGTTATATATTTTGTGTTATTGTCACACGTTTTCCGAGTCAAGAGACCACATTTTCTCAAAATCTAACACTGGCTCTAAGTGTTTAGCGTTTTTACTCATCTTGTAATAATAAATAATGTAAACGGTTTCTCGTTTTAAAAGCAGTTCAAAATACGTTCGTATGTTTCATGTATGGAATGACTTTTTGGAACTATGTACTGGGCTTCACAACAAGATCTGATCAAGTACATTTTGTAGTCTCAGAGTGTACTTAACTTCGCCTCTTACTAAGTGGGTGTTCGTGAGACACGCGATGTAAACCCATCGCCTGAAACTCACACTAACTCAGGAACAAAGTTTCTGTTCGATATTCTTCCAATGTCATAAACTTCAGATTGTCCGGTTATTTTGTTCTCAAGATCAATACCGGGTGGCATGATTTCGCATTTATACTTGTATCATGCTCACGCCTCGCTCAGACATGTGCTACTTCATTTGTCGCCTCTCCTCTAGCCTGTCAGTTGAAGCAGGCATTTGAGAGGGCATTCTGCAGGCAGCGAAGTGTATCTCGAAGCAGATGTCAAATTTGATTCCATGTCTTACCAATAACGCTTTCGTCAGCCCTTCTAAAGACAAGCACGCCCTCTTGTGATTTAGCAAACTCACAAATTTTGAACAGACGTGTTGTTATTTTCTTCATTGGTTTAAGGGCTGAAAACCGAAATTCAAGGTCCAGTCTTTATCACTTTTATAAAATATCAACTTCGTCCCTTTCCTTACTTGGCATTTTAACCCCGTACAGCCCAATAGCATCTGCTTTAACATCCACTAACTCTGCACGTAGCGTCTTTTAGACTGTCAAGAGAAAGTAGACCTGCAAATCTACAGAAATGGGGAGAATCCTCTTCAAAATGTTATCGTTAAATCTGAGACGATTTAACAGCGTCAAAGTTTCAATTTCCTCTATTTTTTCAGCATTGGCAAGATGAATTTTATGGGCATGGATGTCTTCTGGGTTGTAGCGCTGTGTAGTCTGGTAGAAGTTTACCAACCTGATGATGGAGGCAGCACCTCTGAACCGTTGGTGGACTTCGATCAGACTACACGGCGCTACAACCCGACTCGACGCCGTGAAAACCTCAGATCTTATTCATTTGATGAGTTTTCTGCAAGGCTGCTTTGTTTGTTGTACTGCATGCCGATCCTGAACCAGATTCGTTTTGTGAAAATCCTCCACAGAACCAACCAATCCGATTCAGTTATTGTTAAGGCCAGTGTTGAAGGAAAGGTCAATGACATTTACGTAATTAAATTGTCATCTGCAGAAAATAAATGGAGGGTAGTTAACCTTCCACAATAGTGTTTTAGTTAACCATAATGAATACAAGATGTGAAAAGCACTTGTTTTTGTCTCCCTTATAATTTTAAGGTGTGGGAGAAAGGGCGAAGTTAGACATCTGTCCGTCCGTCCGTCCTTCCCGTCTATTCGCGTGCATCTTCTCTCTTTCAAAAGCGAAAGAAAGGGTCTGCACGCAAGTATGAATTTGTTGTAGTCTCTCTCTGTCTGTCCGTTTTCATGGCGATGACCTGCACTCACGTGCCTGCAACGAAGACGGGGCCCTGTCGGGAAGGAAGAGGCTACAGTCACTGGAGGTAGCTCTTTGGAACCAGGCAGAACCATGTTCTGCGGGCCCTGAACTTGAATTTGGTACTGACTGTCGTGACTGAACTTTTCTCGATCGGCCAAGATATCGCCTGTTTTACGAACGCGACTATTTGCCAAAATTTCCACAAAATCCTGCTACTTCGTTTTGTCATGAGCGAGTTCAATTTGGCTCACGTCTTCACATCCTGTTTGGCTAAGATTTATGTTCGTCCTGCCGTCACATCTACTTCTAGTTCACCCAGATAATCTCAGACATTGATGTTTCATACTACCTTTGAAACCGAAGCACAGTTAAATAATATTTAAATATTAAGTTCTTGCTGGAAATAAAACGCATGTCTCTATTGGAAAGATCGATTGGTTAATGTTGTATACAGAAATAATTTATGTTTACTCTGACAATCATACAAATCCCGTAAACATGCACCATGGACAGAATAAGAAAAAATTTTGAGTAAAGTGGTGCATACCGTTACCAGTGGGTTTTAAAATGTTAATCATGCTATTAATGTTAGGCACAGACTAATTACGAAGTTTTTCCTGTTTCAGGGTTCTCCAATCCTCTGTTACATGAACGCGCTTAGGCCCAAATTATATTAATATTAATGTTATCTTCGTCAGATTATGTGTTCTTCTCTCAGTGCAATAGGTAGGAGGCGATTTGTATATCTGTGAAGTGAATTAGCCTCGAAGCAAAATAGTGGATTATTAAAGTGAAGACAACTTTCATGCGAGCAATTATCATTAGTTCTACACTGAATCAACCGTAACTTGAAAAAGTGAAGTCGGGAAGTTTATTGTCCCAGAGGGCGCAACAGAATGTTATGATGATCCGGGTTCAGATACCGCCTACGAATCTACTGCAGCAGGCCGGAGGATACGTTTCTCGTTGTTTGGAACTATTGTCCTATGACAGACGTTTCGTCCAAAGCCTGCGGTTGCACAGAATGTGCTTGTGACTATTTTGATTTATTGCTCTGCAGTTGTCTCGGCTGTATTCCATGTACACGGCCCTTGGAGAGATCGTTGTAATCTCGTCCCCAAGTAATTGGTTGTCGTTATACAGACAGTCTTATTAATTATTCGTTTCGTTTTCGCTGAGGAGAATATTTGAACCTAAGTAAAAGGAAGCAACAGAATGACACGTAAATATGCATAACGTTGAACATCATGTGTACTCACTTACCGAATATCATTAGGCTAATCAGGATTGAGATGGGTGGAGCATGTAGCACTGATGGGCGAAGCGAAGAGTCTCTGGAAAACGTTGGAAAACCAGAATGGAAGGGAACGTTTGGAAGAAAACAGATGTAGGTGGAATATAATGAAAATATTGAGACATTCCTTAATAAAATAAGGTTGAGAATGTGGATTGGATTAAGCTGGATTAGGATACATTCCAGTGGCGAGCTCTTGTAAACACGATAGGTAATTAACCTTGAAGTCTTTTGTTTCTGTAGTGAGAACATATCACAAATACTGTAATAAAAAGTAGTTTCTTTGGTAATAAGTTTGTTATGAGATTTCATATTCGAGTTGAAAGAACAGTGAGGAAGTAATTGGAACTCTTTTGTCGGAAATTGTTCGATGTCCTTAAAGATTAAGACGTGCAAACTTTGTTTCCTTCTCAGTTGCTCTAAAAGGAGAGCTAGAAATTGAGGTATTCCAAAACAGAGTACTAAAGAAAATATTAACTTGGATTAATTTAACGAAATGATAAATGTATAAAAGAAAAAAAAGTCGATTACTTAATTTAAGGAAGTTACATTGGCCAATGTTTTTGGGTTTAAGAAACAAGAAATTAATTAAATTTATGTCTCAAATTGTGCTCGGCCTGGTTGGGCTTAATGTGTTTTCAAGTGTCCTCGCTTGCCTTGGAATAGGTTGGCTTACGGTTGCTCGCCGTGGCTTGGCTCTGCTGTCATTATCTTTTTCATATTCAGAGGCTTTTATGTTTCATTATGTTACTTCTGTCTTGTAACAGATCGAGAAACATACTGTTTATCAGCAACATCGTTGAAAGTCAGCCGTACATTTTAGTCCATCCGTACAGCTACGGTTTTAATTATTTCTACTATCGGCAAGCCATAAGAAGAGTCACGACGTAGCATTTTAAAAGAAACATATTAATGGACTTCCTGAATGCCATACCTCTTCTAGAAATAAATAAATAAATATAGATAATAACAACTAAAGAAGTAAGAGGTCACTCTTGTTTTAAAAGTTGTTGCCCGGTCAGAGAAAGGAATCCTGAACCGTCAGTTGTCGTATATCCTCAGGACATAATGGTCACTATGGAGATGAGTAATTGCTATTCTAAATCGTCTTTAAATACAGTATGCCTCGAAATTACCTACGAATCGAAGAACCTGAACGCAATAGGCTACTTTGTGACCTGTGCTTCAGTGAATCGGATGACTCATTGGTAATTCCTTCAAGCCGTGTTGTTACTTGGAACATGCACACGTTTTATTTTCCAGCACAGAAGTCCTACTTTAACGCTTTAAAATCGAAACTCGTCTAATCAACCTTAAATAAGAGCTTGAGGTTGAAATTGTTGGTTCATGTGTTTGTTCGCTTATAGCTCGAGAACGGATAAAAAGATTTACACCAAACTTGGCATTCTTATTTCTTGAAGCCAGGAAGAAATGATTTGAGGGTCAAAACTCCAGAAAAGTGCCCTGAGTTTGATTCCGAGTTTGAGGAAGGTACTGAATCTTGTTATTTTGTTGCCTGTTCATAATGTGAATAGCTGTGATGATTGATTTTCAGTTTCTTTTTTCGATTAGGTATGTCGTGAGAATTCAGGTTCTCACGGTGGGAGTGTGAAGATGGCTGTCTCCTAGGATGTTGCACTGTACGGTTTGGTAGAAGTTTACCAACTTTTTCAGAGGTGCATACTACCTCCATCATCAGAACGATGAGTTGGCCACCAAGCTCGCGGTGATTTACTCATCGCCCTGATGATGAACCCCCAGAAGACAGTCATCTTCAGGTTACATATCGTGAAGAGATGCGGCATTAGCTTTTGCGTGTGTCTACAATACATTAACGTCTTAATTAATGAGATATTTTTACAGAATTGAAGGAAACGCACGTGGAAAATTGCGTGCTGTTTCGAGGACACGTTTCCGCACTTCGTTATGCTGAAGGATGCGAATCGCCCGACACAAGAAAGAAGCTGTCGCTAACATTACGTCATGCCCCTACATGAACAGTAGCTATTAGCAGTAGCGTTTCCTGCATGGCAGCCATCATAAATCGGGTACATGCATACATACTTACACCAGCATCTCTACCGGATTAACGTCGTGTGGGTGACCGTGAAAACCAGTAACCTGTAAGTCATCTCGCTTCAGCAGTAAGGGCGACCGGCACTGCAGAAAGCAGACAACCTCCCTCCTCCCTTACCACCAAAAACCAGGAAATGATATGGCCTTTTCGAACTGGACACAGGTTGATTGACTTTTATAAAGCAACGGGAAATTATGCTTTATGCCTGACAATCACGCAGTGAAGGCGTATAGGGGAGTGGATATAAAGCTCCGCATATTCTAAAACCATGGATGGAAGTCTAAGTGCGTGGTCAGCATCATGCTACCTCCGCTTTACCCTCAGGGGAGGAGCTCCCGGTGTTCGTTCATTGGTATGAGATTGTGTGGGAACTCAGATTCGGTCTTGGTGTGATGAAGGTAACAATTTAGGAAATGTAACTGTATTAGCGTAACAGATCTGAGGCCTTCGCCAGAATTGTTCCTTTCACCTTTGTGAGTAACACCAGTGACGTCATAGTTGTATGCGTGGCTGGGGATTCCCCAATTAGCCGTAGTAACCATGGTAATTATGTAATCAAGGTAGCCGAGGGCTTCCCACCCAGCCACTTCCTCGGGTAGAATGCGTGTAGGTTCCCATGTAAAGTGCTTGTTATTGCTGTCCGATTTTAAGCATGATCGGTTATGTTTCAGAAAATCCATATTTTCAGATGTAATGAAAATCCGTTCAGCCGTTCATCTACGAAACGGGAAGGTACGCAAATGGAAACTGAAACTAAAATCAGGAGGCTTGCTATCGGGATCAGTATTCGAACCTCAGACCTTCCAGGTACGAAGCCGGAGTGATCTTCGGTTTGAGCATTATCATTGTGGTTCTTGATGATAACAGATTGGCGTTAACCGAAAACACACGTCTACTTGATTGCGGTGATTGTTAAATGATTCTTACGTTATTAAACGAAGCTTTTTTAAAATGTGTTTTGGAAACTTTCCATGGCTTGTAAGCAATATTTTGGGCAGATTTCATACGTGCCTTTGGTGTCACCGTTTTTGGAGCTGTCCACTGCACACTAGACCATACGATAATCTGAAGGTGACTCTTCCCTGTTGTTGTGCCGCGTAGTCTCGTTAAAATTAGCCGATGCGTCAGACGTTCTTGCTGCCTTTATCATCAGAGCGATTTGTAAGCTGCTTTGTTACAAATTTCTTACATAAACAAGATAACTTTGCCTGACCTTTCTTAATAATCTATTAATTTTTATAATTGCGTTAAAGAACTGGACTTGAGCATGTGGACGTGTATATGAAAATGTTACAGCTTCAGAAGTATGAGAACTCCGTCCCTCTTTTTCCAGATGTAAGGTGTTCTATTGGGATCCATAGACAACGACCTTTTATTTGTAAATATTATTAAACTGGCAACCCGTCGAGTTTCTATGGGTTTCCATTTTTAGCTTTAAAGAAACTAATAAACTGCACGTGTGTGACAATAATAACAGTCAAGAGCTACACGCAGTGAAGAAAAACTCTGGGTCATGACAGCTGTTAGCCAGACTAGGAGGCAGTGGTTTTATGTTCAGCAAGGCAGACCATGAGGCCGAGATTCTCTTAAAAGCGTTACCATGCCAGCGGTTGTCATAATGTAAGCATAACGCACGTATAGTCATGTAACCATTATCTCCAGAAGGCCGAAAATCTACTTTGACAACGATAATAATAATAATAATTTTAGCATGACGTACGCGCAGCCAGCCTCCTGTCAATATCGTTTGGTGGGGGGGACAGGATGTCAGCATATGAAGGAAGAATTTTGAATATCGCATTCATCGTAATGATAAATTTGAATTAATCAATTCCGTAGTGAATGTCTATCAAAGTGAGCTAAAAATCAGTTTATGCAAATTTTTTCGCATGCATTTGAGAGAATCTAAAAAAAAAGTTATTTTTAAACAGCAAATAATTCTTGAATTTCTGTTTTCATAAATTTGTTACGAACGTCCTCGTTTTATGTTATTATTGACTCTTTTTCAGAGTAGCAAACCGAGGCAATCGACCGTGATCTCACACGATAAGTTATGACCCCTCTTCGGTGGTCCAATTTGGAATGAAGTATGATTTGTAAGCACGAGTTGACTAGCATGATTCATCAGGTTGCCAGTAATTGGGGCTTATGCTTTTTTCTGTTAGCACACATGGCCGATCAATAAGAGTGGTAATACTGACGCTTGTCACGGCATGTGGTCATTACCATCGTCATGATCACTCAAAACTGAAGGTGTCAGCTTCAAGTTCAGAAAATTGAGACGTGAGGTCGTATATATATATATATATCTAAAAAGAAATGGCAGGTCGTGTGCGATAAAATACATTACGCTACATGAAGAGTCCATTACATCTGCAAAACAGAGCGTGTTACTATAAGATTTCTGTACGTAACATTTATTTCTCTTTTTAGCACGTGTGCCTCCTACTAAGGCGATCTGTTATGTGACCAGTCACGGAACTGTTCATTCAACAATTTGTGTTAGTATCCGATCACACCATTATTTTTATTAACCAGTTACTCCAGCGCTCTCATGGACATATAATCACTGGCCTCTGTCGGAATACGACGTGAAATTGTAAAGAATGTTTAGTGTTCGTAAACCGTCGTTTCCGCTACTCTCAAACTTTCGGTGTAAATGCTGAAAAACCAAACGTGCTACAATGGGAACTTGTTTACAAAACATTCCTCCATTCACTTTGGCAAAAGGTGTGTGCATCAAATAGACCAGCGCTTCCAAATCTTTGGCACATGTACCTTTCAGACAACACGAGAAACTACCTCTTTATATACAGCTCATTTATGTGAGGGACACTAGTCTCATTTTCCATTTCATTCTTCTTGATTTAGACACCCTGATAGCATATGGTGATTGCTGTTCACTGTGAAGCTGTGCGTTGTGTAATTTTCTTCGTTCTACCATTAATTATTGTTTATTAGAAATAGTTTAAGACATTTTCTTCTCCGTTATACTCTTTAAAACAGATATGGACTTAACAGATAACGTGTTGAATGATTCTTAGGTTGCTTGACGACACTGTTTCAAGTGTATAAGTCGTGTAGCTTCGAATGTGAGGTGATGCAAACGAATTTTGGATAGGTAAGGGATTGTAACTAGTCTGTTTCATATAGAGTAAGCACACCAACAACTATTAGCACTATAAAAAGACACTATTGCCATACGCGTTTCGACCTCAAGAGGTCATCATCAGTGGCATCAGGGAAATTAATGCATTTAGTCAAATGGTTCAAACTGGATTCAGAATTAAAAATTAAAAAGTATTTGACAAAATATTCGAAGTGACATTGCACTAGATGCTGTTATTCACAGGAGTAGAACTTGCACTTAGATATTGATCCCGTGTTCGGTGGCCGTAGCTGGTCTGTTTCATGTTATTATCTCGATCTTCGCACCTGGGAAGACTGAGGAAAACCACAAAACGGTCGCTCTGGATGTCCGGTGACTTGGTCATGATTTGAACTGAAGACCACCCAAATCGACTAGTTCGATTTCTGCCCCACCCTCCCCTCACAGCATGCACTCTGTTACCGTAAAGTAGGATCTACTGTAAGGTCTGCTGTATTCGGGTCGAATCGTATACTTCATTATATCTGACTGCGAAACGCATGTCAAAGTGTAAACGTCATGAAACCGAGACAAGAATGCACATGTCTGTCAGTGGTGAGAGGAGCCAATGTGCTGGAAACCTTAGCGAGGCGCCATGGCAACTGGCGGTTTGAATGGCTTCCCGCGGGATCACGGTGTGACAGATCAAGTGTCACCTGAAACCACACAACTCCTATCAGTGGCTACCACTTCCGACTGTGCCACCAACTTGATTGCGTTCGCACAAACCTCAATGAGGTCTTTTCAACTCTCTCTCTCTCTCTCTCTCTCTTTTTTTTTCAAAATATTTCTACAAATTCTTGGTCATTATCATCAAACCAAGCGTCGTGGTGTAGTTGTTAACACCTGTTTTATTGGTTGATGTATCATGTGTTTTTTCAATCTCTTCCAGAAAAAAGAACCTTAAACCTCATCGTAAGTCGAAGATTGAATTCGAACCTTGAAAACATGAGGATAACAAATGAGTTTGTTACACAACAGTTCAATAAAAATAAAACTTTTATTCTTAACTTTATGTTGCACGATTTGAACTTGGACGTACTTACATTGAGGCACTCTGTACCCTTATCAGGCGTATGAAAGATAGAGACTCTGTCGGATTCACGGTGTGTGTAATAGTAGTTCATTTCATTATTATTGTTATTATTTATGTGCGTGTTTTGTGTATGTAGTACGTTGCTTAGAAGTTTCGTTAACAAATAACTTCTCTGGTAATGTGTCTGTATGCAAGGGAGCTCGTCTTGTTCTACGTGATTTATGAAACTGACAAACTGAACTATGACGGTAAATATATTTAAGAATCATCTGTTCATTTTGCAGGAAAGAAAGGTTCATCAAACGCGAAGCTAGTCCAGACAAGTCAAAGACGTGGTTCTGCGTCATCCACCACGTGTCCATCAGTTATCAGAACAACATGTGACTGGAACGTTAAGGTAATGTGACACGAATTTTATAAATAATGCTAACTTTATATTACATTTGAATGTTACTTTAAATATAGTCTTATTTTGAGGGACTTAAATATTTTTAAGGATGTGCAGTCTTTAATAGAATTGTTTGCTTGTGAGAAACAAGTTTACTAATCTAAAACTTCTTGACGATGGTGAAGAGTCAATTGAATAAAAATGTTCTTGGATATTATCCATCGTCTAGTAAGGTCCGGAGATAGGAATTAGCTCTATCTAGTGGGCCCAACTGTGTAGGAACCTGAAGACGGAGATAGAGTCCCATCTCCGAAACGTCGTTTTACGTTTTATATTTACTAGACGATGGATAATATCCAAGAAAATTTTTATTCAAGTTTACTAATGCTATTTTACCCATTTTACTGAGACCATGTTCAAGTCACTGTGAGCTTTAGTCATAGGATGATGGATATTATTTTTTCTTCTGATCTATCAAACTGCACTTGGTATGAAAATACACGACAACCAACTGTTTTCGTTTCCGAGCAATTGCCAGGAGCGTGGTGAGTGAACAAAGTTGGTGGATGCGGTGTAGATGACAGGACATGTGAAAATGTATGGTTTGCATTTGACGTTACTCGTTTGTAAACAAATAGACCGTGCCTATCCGATACTCGGCCTGGGAAACATACTGCAGCCTTCAGAGATGTCGGAAACCACGAAGAGCCAAAATTACTGGAGTTGTTACACTTTTCAGAAACGCTTCTTACAGTCTTATATAAACAAAATGAAAAGATTTTGAAACAGACAAACCTGTGATTTTACATTTTGCTTTCTGTGGGTTTGGAACGTAAAATCTTCGTCTAAGAGAACTCAGGGTAGATGTTTCTCGATTTCTTCGCAGTATTTGGTGTGAGGGTAAAATAAGAAGCTCTTTATCAGCTTGTTTAAGTTCATTCTTCCTTTACCACTGCTAGGTTCGAAAGTGCTCTTACGTGTAGTCCACCCTTCCATGTTGCTCGTCTTTATGCATTATATAATTAGGTGTAACTTATCTGAACAGATTTTTCATACTATTACATATTGTTAACTGTTAATAGAATTTTATCGACAAAGATGACTCGCCTGAAACCGAAACTGTTACAAAATGGAGGACATGCACAATGATGAATATTATTGCGGTCCGCTTAGGTCTACTCACAATGCATTTGTGTGCCTCTGTATAAAATTAAATTCGCTAGCTTCTTAACTATGACAGCACATTCTTGTGAAATTCAAACTATTACATTTACAAAATAGTGTTTAATTCTGTCATATTTTGTACCGGACAGGCGTTCAGAATTCTTGGCTCACACGATATTTTCTGGCTGCAGTTTTCGTGTGTGCCGAATGCCTAAACCCCACCCTTTGCAGAATTGAGTAACGCACGAACTCCAACTAATAACGCTTATTAATTACAATTATGGTCCGGCAGTTAACTGGAACAGATAGAACCTCGAATGGCCTTACCATCATTCGGTCTAACTTTGTTATGCTTGGAAATAGGGGCTGTTATGCCACTTCAGAGTACAAACTCACCCCACTAACGACGCCATTATCCTCCGTACACTCTCTGCGAGTGTCTGGGTTATCACAATGGAGAAGGGGCTGCAGTGAGAAACCCTTCAATTTCATTTCACAAAAATGATTGCTAATGAATACAACACTGAAGCAGCCGCACAAGGGTGGGTGGTGCACTTGTATTCGAGTGAAATTAAGATCAGGGAAACAAAGCCCCCGCTAGAATCTATTATTTTAACGAGCCTCTATCAAGTAAATAGGTTACTAACGTTGAGATGCATGTTAGCGTTATAATGAGAGGTGAATGAAAAAGAGTGGAGGATTTGAATTCTTGGTCGCTTTCAGAGTACTATTACAACATTCATCAGACTCCTTTTTTTTATTTCGTTATGCATTGCTGCTATATTATCTGCAGCGGTTATGTAACGCCAAACGAAATTCTGGGTATGTACTGGGAAACGAGGAGGAAGTGGTCGCTTTCCGTGTCCTCTGATACAAGTTTAATTTATTATAGGTGAAGATACTATCATAAAAATGGGCCCAAATTAAAGGCACAGTTGTTTCTTTGATTTTTCAGTAGGTACACTTGCAAGCGCATGTAGCCCTGGACTGTGATCTGTTGTTTGAATCGCGTTGTGTATTAATCAATAATTTGTATTGTTATCGTCCTTAAACACCATATTACAATGCATCAATGCCTCCCTTCCTCTTCTCAGGTGTCTTGTTCGTGTCTACTCCTATCCCTGCAGACTGGTAATCATCCGTCGGACATAAGCAAACTACCACTTACACAACTAGTATAGCTTTCACTCTGCTCGGAAGTATTTGCTGTCCCAAACTATTGTAAAACACTTATACCAAGTACCATTACGATCTGGTAAATGCCACTTTAATTTTCCTTATAAGCCTAACCCTTAAAGTGTGCACCGTTACACATTTGATACGTTTTAATACATAACATTTTAGACACTTACAGATTTTAAGCTATGACCGGGCAGTCGTTCCCATACAAATAAAAAGTAGCCAGTAAGGTTTGTCTGGTCCCTATACTCTTTTCTTCTTTCTGTATAAACAACTTATCCACTTCGTTATTTAGACCTAATGGAAAGAGAACACTTGTAAGACACAGACATAGATGGAATCGTACAGAATGTTATTTTGTGGACAGGTTTAATATGGCGCTGACAGGGTTCAGTTGTGGGCTGTCGCTTTCACGGTAATGGACGCAAGGTTTGAGCTGTTCAGGGCTATGTGAATTAGGGTTCTGGCTTTTTTTTTTTTTTTTTTTTTTTTTGTTGAACCATGGAAAATGTTTCACCGAAACGTCAGTATAAATCTGAAATATTACCCCGCTTAGAAGTCCAAATACCACAATTTGAACTGTAATTAACTTACAAAATGGCGTATCTATAACCTAGCTGAGCGACTGTCGTCTTCAAAAATAATGTTCTCGAATGGATTTTGTTAGTTATTTCCTTACTTCTATTATAGTTAACAGACAGAAGTTTCTGTTTCACTTAGTGTGCTGGAATTTGGTGGGAGGAGTAGTTTATTGCAAAACCTCTACTTGCATAGGATAACACTTAAAATGTTATACATATACGCATGCCCGTGGCGAGATGTGATGACGTAAATTAAAACGTTCTTAAAATGTGAGTCCCTTTTTTGGGGAAAAAAGAAGGCATGCAATATTCTCACTTGTTAGAGAACGCAAATTATTTTCTAGTTTGTAATTTAATACTAAGTTTGGAGCCGATATTATTTTCCGCCCATAGATTAATTTATCCACTGAGCCCACAAGTTCCGTGGTCACGGTATGCGATACACTGGATTGCCCGATGTACGTTTTGTATTTCATTATTCCACGAAATTGCTTCCTGAAAGCAATGATGTAACAGCACTAAGCAATCATCCAAAATTAAGCTGTTGATTACGAATTGTGCTAGGGGAAATCACATTAACCCCCCCCCCCCTCCGGTAATTAATCCTCGTTGCCGGTTCACCTGGCTTATTCACACAGATAGCAGCCTGCTGCATATACAACCCACACAGCACCGGAGGCAGTTGGGATACCTAATGTCCCAGGTAACCCCACCCCCACCCCACTCCGACCAATTCAACACCCTCCAACTATTATATTGACTGTGCGTTAGTATTCAGGGAGACAAATGTTGGTTCGCCAGTGAATGTCAAGTTATGGGATTCTGCAATGGATGGACTCATCTGAATTAATCATGATTCGCAACAGGCTGTTAAGGGCGAGTAGTCTGCGCGGTGCATCGCGTGACCAGTTTATTAATATCTTAGTACTTTTCCAAGGAAAAAGATGAGTTAAATGTATATAATTAATATTTGGCGTTGTTGTATCTTCTTATATTACCAGCAGACTGCACGGTTAGTTTCGTTACTGCGTCCCTTTAAGGGAAACTAATGTTACCTTTCCTTCAGCGTCTTGGTCGAGTGGTTATCTCTGCTGCTTCGTATTCCGGAGATACCGTGTGAACAGAGTATGGTTTTACTCAGTATCTCCAGGCAAATACAGGAGTATATTCTTGAAATAAGCCACTGCAGCTTTCTTCCACGTAATTTACAAATAATCGTTAACATTTCTGCTATTCGACAATCATACAGTTTTAAAACGTCGTCATTACTCACAAAACACTACACTGTGAATGGTAATTTAAGGTTTTCTTCATGCTCCGCGAATGAGGCATATGTTATAGTGACACAGCATTTGTATGTTGCAATTATTACGCACGCTTGCTGGTGCAACCGTTCGTTAAACTATAGCCACGAGTTAACACGTTCTGTGTTTTTCTTCATTTAGGTACGGCCTCATAATGTCTTGTCAACATTTTGTAATTTATATGACAATAAACTTTAATTCGGAACGAATCCAATTGACTATCTTGTTCTTGTAACAGATTTCGAAAGTTTAACACCGCTAGAATCATCGTCTTATAGTAAAATTGCGCCATTGGACACGATCCCAAGTCATCTCCATCAACCTGCTCTTCTCAAAAACTATTTCCGTATGAGCTATATTAAAATTATCCTCCCATTTTCTTCTTTATCTTACAAGTAATCCTTCCCTTTGAGGTTTCCCCACCAAAATTCTGTAGACAAAAATGTTACTTGTTGAAAACTTTAATAATTCCTTAACTTCCATCGAATATAAGCCTGACCGATGTTACTAAAATTACCAATCATTAAATTTCATGAAAGTCCTGTCAGTTGTTCTCGATCCGTTACATACATACAGACAGACAGACATGGTTAAGGTAATATACGCGTTCTTACAAGTTTTAGTTGCAGGCGCTCCTAAACACGAATTAAATTTTTGAGCAGAACAAAAATAAATTAACATTAGAAAGCCCAACAAAAGTAATTAACTAATTCCCATTTCCTTGCTGGTGAGGAACTTCTATCCGACTTCATTAGCAAAAGTCGCGAGTGTTGTGGAAACTGCACATATTCACACTGCGGACCCATATCCTGGATTTAGAAAGCTGCGTGTACCGGGAGAGACCTCGCATGATAATGCTTTCTTGCAGCAAGTTTAATTGCTCGCCGAGTACGGCACGGTGTTATGAATTCACCAGCGTGCACACGACATTTCCAAAGCTCCTTTGCCCCCGTAAGTTCATTAATGATCTATAATGAAAGAAATCTAGCACGCAGGGTAATACAGACTGTAGCAAGTAAATAATCCGACTGACTGTGTAAAATTATAGTATCTCACAACAGGAGAACATGTAATCCTATCTCACGTCAAGAAAACGCGTTTTATTATTTAATCTAAGACTGGCTGAAACGTAGTCTTTGTTCGTGAATGTAAGGGACCAGCAAATTCGATTTGCTGACATGGAAGGGATAAGGGCAGGCTTCGTGTAGGATTTTAATGGGAAACCCTGTCGGAAAACTTTAATTTGTGAGTCTCCGAATGAGGATGGAAGGGGGGGTATTTGTGGTGTTGAACCAAATCTGTTACCACATAGATAGCAGGCCTACATTCACTTTGAGGTCGAAATGGTTTTACTGACAGATCGTCTCCATAGTTACCGCAGATTCATAAAGGACTATGCACAGTATTTCTTCCGACTATATTTTAGCCAGCAAAACCCCTGGTATTATGAAATAAGCGGCCCGTCAGTGCCACAATAAAGGCCGCTGGGATAAACCCACAGTCGATCTCAATCCGTAATTTCCTAACAGTCTTCCAAATACGTACTTGTGTATTGGTGAGATTTCAGCGACGAATGTGAAGGTGTCAGTGTTATGGTCTGGTAGAAATTGGCTGACACTTCAGAAGTGATTTTTGCCTCCGTCATCACTGCGATGATGAAGGAAGTAATCACCTCTGAAACGTCGGTCATTTTCTACCGGACTACTCGACGTAACATCTCAGTAGACAATAATCTTTACACTTCTGTATTGTCTTCTTTCAATGCCTGTCTTCCAAATGGCTTACTTGCATTTCCTTGCCAAGAGAGCATAGTGGTATCTTTGTCTGAGTTGGCGCTACTGGTGGGTTAAGAAACACAGTTGACCGTTAAAAATTTTCCAAGCCATAACTTGTTGCTACTAAGATTACAAATGTTTTATATGAATAAATAAAGCTTCTGCATGCGTAGAACTATAGTTGTCATGACAACGTCTCACAATACTCGTCCGTTCCACGTTCATTCTAGTGGTTCTTCTGATATAGTGGTAACTAGAAAATTATCCGTCAGTAATGACGGGAAAAATCTCAGGTCGCACTTAAGAACACCAGCCAGCACATACGCTACGTTTCAACATAAAAATCTCAGGTCGCACTTAAGAACACCAGCCAGCACATACGCTACGTTTCAACATATATCGTTTGCTGTACCTTGCATTTATTTACCAGTTTGTAATACAGAATCAATGTCTACGCATCTATGCTATTCTGTCAACAGTTAATTTCCGAGACGGAAGAAAAGAATTTTTAAAACGTATGTCCATATATTTACGTGAAAGTTGTGGAAATTATGTAGGCCTACATTAGTTTGCAATTCGCTCATTTGTTTTGTTAAAAAGAAGATTTATGAGGCGATAAACAGATAAGAGTCAATGAATAAATATTTTGTTGGGGAGATTCGCTAAAGACTTTACATTGCCTACAGTCTAATAGCGATTTTAAAAATTGATCACCAACTAACACGTCTTTTTATACAGACAGGTAACTGTTTAAGGGCTTTTAAACTTCAATGTCTTATCGCGCTCCCACCTGTGTACACATGTATGATATGCACCGTATATTTCCACATGCATACTACTTGCTTATCCCATTTTTATTTATTTAACTTATCTTCGCTAACAGTACAGGAAAGAAGAATCACACAAAAACACAATTTTTAATCATTCCTTCCTTCCTTCCCACACATCCGTTCATTCACTTACCTATACTTCTGTTCTCATCGTATTACCCACCATGCACCATTAATTTATTCACGATTTCGTAATCCATTTCTCGCTGGTCCTACTCACGAATTTAAATTTTCAGTTTTCTACTCTCGGCTTGTGTCAGTAACTAACGCTAAAAACTTTTTATATTGGGACATTTTGTTTCCACTTGTGAGATGTGAGAACTGAAGTGCTCTGAACCCAGTCGGATTCGTTCTTTTCCTTGTTGCTAGGGCAAATGGATTTAGTGAGCCCTAAGGCTTCCTCTCACAAGGGATACGTGTGTTCTTTTCAGACAGAATACAAAGTTCGGTTAAGTTAACTTTCGCCCTCTCCCACAGAGTTCGGTACAGTGCTGTGCTTTGGGAACAACTCGCCGGAAACCAACTTATGAAAACTAAATACTGGATATTACAACGACAATTGAAATTCAACCTTAATTGTGAGTGTTGCACGAACGATGTAACTCTTACTACGAAACGGCAATGGAATGGCATATTTAATGAAAAATTGGGAGTGTGTTGGTGTGTTGCATTTATCTTCGATGTAAGCAGACTTAAACTTCTCTTCTACGGGATTCATGTTTAATTCTAATATAACTTCACTATGAACTATTCGCACATGGCGCTTTTAACAGTAGACCTTAACACGTCGTAAATAATTCAGTCCGCATTCCGCTGTAAAAGGGTTCGCGGTTGCTCGGTACGTAGGAACACTCGGAGTGGACAGGTGGGAATAAGACCTTGGTGCTAAAGTCCAACATGTATTGAAGGCATTGATACTGTTCGTGGTACATTAGAGAGTTCTGAAGGATTTTTAATTAGCAGCCACAAGAAAAGTTCGTTTGGTGTATTTTATTATTCTCTTAAGGCAAAGGTAAAAAACTTCCCACGGTGATGAACCATTCTTCAGCTCGGCCCTAGATGTAGATGAGCGCTTAGCTTCCGCCCCACTGGCTTTAACTGGGAGGAAAATACTACGGTATGAGAACCCATCCGATGGGTACCTGGGTGGGCCCTAAGAGCCGATTTGGACGTCCTGGCGAAGAGAAATCCTTATCTGATTATATTGAGAAGTATAATATCCTGCATAGTCGTTATTCGTAAGTATCCTGCCATATCTCATTTGTCGTCAATGATCGGAGTATCTCTCAAACTGTCAATAAAAGTAAGACAGGAAATTTAACAGAAGAAACAAAAGTAAATTATAATAGGCCACTACTGTGTACAAAAAAGTATTTTCTCAGAAAATTTTTGTAAGTGTGGCTTACTTCTGAGATCGCTGAGTCTTGTAATAAAACCAGAAGATGTTTAACGAATGAAGATTATAGCCTGGAAATTATGAAACACGAAGTCCGTGTAGTACGGAAGGGTTGGACGCGTGACGAACCTACTGAACGGAATAAAGTGATAGAAGTCTTGTATAAAAGTGGGTCACAATTGGACGGAGTGCGTTGTTTCAGCAACAGTGAAGCTCCAGTCATCCAGCAGAACAGCTGCCTGTCGTGACGCGGCCATCCAGGTGACAGGAAGTGATGCCATGGGTCATATGCGTGACTCAAACAACAAAAAGTACCAACGGGTCCGTGCACTCAGCCTGCCTGCACCGTCTGATAAAGTTCAATCAAGCACTTACTATTCTTCACTCCGCTAGTCAGATTAGATTTTCTCTATTCCTTTATAGATCTCTGCTGTGTGCGTCAGCTCCATTAAATACCAGTGCCTCTGTTTGTTGGTTTGTGTTTTCTTAAAATAAGTGGTTGTCATTCTTTCTTGTCACTGACAAGTGAATGCATCAAATGAGCGCGTTGTTGCTTGGTCGAAGTGACCGAATTGTGAATTTTTTGTAAGAAAATAATTAACGGGTTTCTATTAAAGTAGGTGTCGGTCGGTACTGAAAGCTGTGGGAGGAGGTTCCTTTTTTATTCTTGTCATTCTAGTATAAATAGACTCAGTGATTTTCTCTCGGACTGCTTATCGTACAAAAAAATGTGTAGAAAATCATAGTTATCATTAAGATCTGTAAACTTTATTTCAAAGTTATTTTAAAGAATTTTATGAAATAGGACAAATATTTTCTGACCTCATGTGGTGTGACAGCTTGCAACGTTGTAACAACAAATTTTTATCTACATCAAGACCAAACACCCTTCTAATATGCTGGTCTTAGATTTGGCAGCCGTGAACTTTTATCACAGGTTCCCACCGTTAAATGTGGCCCTCTTCCTCTGTCAGTTTGGGTTTCTTAACTAATCACTGTCAGTCGTAACATAATAGACGCATGTACAATTGTTAGATGATGGAAACAAGCATACAACGCTGACCCAAAGTGGGTAATTTCCCTACTGTAACTGTAGTTGTTAGTGCGTGGAGATGGAGAGGCGAAGGATGACCAGTCAGTCAGCTAAAGGTCACCAGAAGCCGTGAAGCATAGATAATCGGAGCGGAAGAGAAGTTCAGCTGTTGTATGCGGCGGGGTGTGGGTCGTCCGGTGTAATGAGGTCACTTAAGATCATGCAGGTGACCACCGTCATCTGTTTCCTCTAGTTATAAGGTCGTTAAATGAATAAATGAAGCACTTCATGCTATGTTACTCTCACGATGACAAGGGAAATTGCATCTCAAGATCAATCATTGTGCAGTACCGTTCTGTTTATGGATCCTAGGTCAAGGAGCTGTCTGTATTTAAAGTCAATGAATGTGAGACTTCGGTTAAGCTTGGATGGGTTCAACTATGATTTTCTGTTTTCTGTGCCGTCTTAGATGATGTTGTGTCTGCCATTTTTTCCCTTGAAGGGCTTGCCACTTCACTTCTTGTATTCATTTAATCGTATGTGCCTCTTTTAAAATGTTGTGAAGATCTCTCTTCCACTGAGACGGTTGTGAAATTTTCTTTATCAACAAATGTAAATTTATTTAGTTTTGTTTTTATATTTCTGTTTTGTTTCTGCTGTTCGTCGATATGCCATAACTGCCCTATTTAAATGGAGAATGCGGTAATTCCCATCTTCAGGTCACTACCGAAACCATTGTTACTGAAGTCCTTAGGAAGGTCGTGGAAGATCAACGACATTTGTTCAATGTTGAAAAGTCCTCGAAAAAATAAATTTCAGGGTTGAGTGTTCTTGTTGTTGGCTTATTAGGGTTGAAGCTAGAGAAAGCTGACGTCCAGGGGGTACCTTCAAATAAACTTGCTTCCTTTCTGATTTATTGAGCATTATAATTTAATTTACTTGTTTGATGTCACGTAATTTCCGCTATTGATTGAGCATCCTTGAATAACCAAAGAACCTGACTTGCTCCGTGGCCTGGGCGTTAAAAACTCGATGGTAGACCTGCCAAGCGATCGAAGCTGTAATTGTCTCCATTTAGTGATAAGGGTGTCATTATACAGAAGGTACTCGTCCACGCAACTTGCTGAAGACCGTTCGGATCCAAGAAAGGCCAAGTGATTACTGCAAGTTAATTAATCGCGGCCAGGTTGAAATCTTTCCACGATAGTAGTAGTACCACCTCCGCCCGCTAACTTGTTAATTGTCTTTGTAGACATGCAAGAAACATTTCCAGAGTTTGTATCTCCGCGTGATAATTTTGAAGGACGTTTTGATGCCATTTATTATTTTACAAGGATTCAAGATTACAGTGATAGCTCTGTTCTCTTCAGAATAGATCGATAATACCGCCTGTTAATTCGCAAGAATCCGTGAAATCTTTTAAAAATATTTTATACAACCGCCCAGAAATCTTCAGAGGTCCCTGAAATGTTTCCGTGATATCTTGGGACCGAGGCTTGCGTCCGAGGATATCAGAAGAAATTCACGGTCGGATCGCTACGAGTGATTGTGTGCTTGAAATTATTGCAGGTAAATCCCAGCAACTTTTGTTATTTGCGTTAATAACATAAAATTCCCGTGTCTAGGTCAACATGAAATGAATAGATGGGTGGAAGGGGGAGAGAGTGCTGCTGCTATTCTTTTCGTGGTTTAAGTAATTTCGACGAAATTAATGCCTGTCAGAACTGATCCAACTCGTATAACGATATACAAACTCAGTTAATTTATTTGCATCTCAGATCTATTGCACTCCTTTAATCCGTGGTTCAAGAACAAGATTCTGTGTCCAAACAAAAGAATAACGGTAGGAGGAGAGGCTTAAAAGCCACGACGGAAGAAGAATAAAGAGAGGAAGAGAGAAAGAAACGAACCAAATATAGGCCTTGCGTAAATAGACAAACAACATTTCTATTAACGTGTTTAATGGTTGGTTTAACCATTAATGTAAAATAATTAATCGATCAGAAACAGTATTAATTGCCAGTCTGTCCATCTATCTGCTACATAAAATATTCTTTCTGCTGTCATTCTTTAATATGTACTTTAAAATTATTTTTATATGTCATGATGATCGTCTTCAACTGAGTATAACCGATGGATAGTCGAGAGAACGAATCGTGTGTGATATGTTCTTTATTTCACTTCTCCTTGTTCGCCCAGCATCCTTCCATTTCGTGTTTACAGCGTATAGTCCATTTCATCTTTCACTTTCATGATCTTTGTTGGAAGAACAGGTTTGGAATCATGCACATGTCGTAATGTGCACTCGCTGTGCTTCTTAGTTTAGTTTTTAGTGTTTTTAGGGACAAACATTCATTCAACATTTTATTCCTTCTACAACTATCTAGTTTGTAGAAAGAATAAATTCCTTGCGTTAAATTAGAGGTTAAATTCTTCGCGTTACGAACGAGTTTTGCTATAATTTGTCCTTTCGTGCTCCAGCCATAACCCTGAAGAATGAGCACATGTCTCCCTCTGCCGCATCAGACGCCTCTTAATATCAAGGACTGAGTGGAAGAAGGAAGTATGGCCCTTCTTACACTCTTCACAGCCAGCAGTTCTTAATAATTTTATCAATTTTCATTTGACGTTGTATGAGACCGCAGCGTCGCTTCGCGTATGGGTCTTCAATTCCCACCCTACAGTTGCCTGGACTCCATGGAGCAGAGTCAGTATTAAGAAACTGATAGTTGCTCAGCTGTTCAACAAATTTCCATCATCTTATGAAATTCTGTAGTTAATTACAGTATTCACAATAGCCTGCGACAGGGTCTTATGCTTAACTAGATTAATCTAGTCCACATCCGTGCAACTTCTGTCACATTATTTTAAAATTAATTTTAATCTTATTATCCCATCTAAATATAGGTTTTCACGAAGCCTCTTATCTTGATGTATTTCGACTAAAACTTTATATTTCTCATCTTCTGAAGCTGATTCTTATTCAACTCATCACACTGTTATTTGTCGAAAATTATAGACTTTAAATATTTTAGTTTATTTCTGTCTCTTAGGTTCAAAGTAACTTCTGCCGTAAAATTATAATATACAGCCACATTTTACATGTTGCCAAATGTTATTTCAATCTCAGGATATCGTTTGTTTTCGACAAAGGTACTATGAATAATTCCGATGAAATTTTAGGCATTAGAGTCAATGAAAGGAACGGATTTAATGCTAAACTGAATCTAGTGTGATGGTCAATATGCAGTCTAAATATATGCCTCGCAAATATTTAGGAAAACGTGCATCAAAGTATTACTTCAGACAGAATGAGAACTCCACCCCAGATATTATAATACACGCGAACAGCGAGTATTAAAGACGTCCTTGGAACAGCTGGGCTCTGGTTAACAGCACAGAGACTTAGCATTAGACATTTTGCCAGCTCATGAGCGCGTACAACTAATCGTACTTAAGGCCTTGAACATGCAGGCAGTTTTGTATCCCGTTTAGGAATCGAACCCCGTTTGTCCAGTCGCCATAAGGAGCCGGTATATTGACTTAGCTAACTCGGTTCGCCTCGTGTCTGGGCAGGTTTATAAGCAAATAGAAGTGACTTACACACTTATTCCTCTCAGGCATTGATTTATAAGCAGCAGGTAGAAACTGCTTATATACTTCTTAGTTATTTTTACATTTATTTTACTGACATAAGTTTTCTACGCAAGCCAAGTGGAACATGCCGTCTTTGAGATAGCATCTTCCTGTGTAGTAAAAATATACTAATGACTTTTTGGTACAAACAACACCTTCAAAAACAGGCCTGATAATTAATGAGTATTTTTAAATAATCTTGGTGGTCGGGAACGATGTGGGAATCGTTCCACATACGGTTGAGGCGAGAGGACCTATAAACAGAGCACAGTTAATCTTTGTTTTATGAAGTAATAAAATTATTAACAGGACACAGTTGAATCTGTAACGGTTGTAAAAAGTTATTAGGCCCTTATTTTTATGTGGGGGTCAGTAATTAAAATGTGTGCTTAATGGAATCGACCATTTTTTCAAGAAAGAGGAAATGCTGTTGGTGTGGCGTAGTAATTGTATCTATAATTATATATCCTCTTCATACCAACTGACACTAGGCTGGGTAGCATTTGCATGTAATTTTAGTACGTACTCCGAGCTTAAAGACACAGTGAACATTTAGGGTAATGGAGTCGATACACATCCCAATTTGTTCAGCAACAGAAAATTTATTACCACTGCAGTTGTTATTTTCTGTTAGTGTAGTTGAATTTTGTGGTGTTTTATGACGTCATTATTACTTAGAAAGATGCAAATTATTGTATTTAGTTGTGCATTTGCTGCATAGAACAGTTTTATCCCCTTCTGATTTTGAGGAAGACAATGGTGAGGAAAGTTTAGGAGTAATTATGTGTATTCGGGAAGTGACTTCAGCCTTGAAAATGGAGACATGTTTTTTTTCCGAAAAGATGATATCTACCAACTAATCCGCACGGCGCCAAAAGCCAGAACACCATAAATTTACGACTCAGATACATATGGTTCGGCAGAAATACGCCTGAGAAAAATGACTTTGAATTTTTTAAGGCCCCTATTCGGCAAACCCTTGGGCTATTTTCATGACCTTTACCTGTTCGTGACCTCAACTTGACACGAATATGGACGTTTAGAAACGTATTCATTGGCAGAAATATACATTATAAAAATTACACTTAGTTGACTTTGAAATTTCAACCCTAACCAAAACCTTACCTAACCTAACCATAACACAACATAAACCTAACAGAATGTAAAGCAACGTAATCTATCCAAAAATTGTGTAAAAGACATATTAATAAATTAACTTGGATTAGTGCGCTATTTATAGTTTGAGTATTATTCAGTTTGTCCAGTTTAATTAAAAATTCATTGTAATCGATAATTTGTTGGATAACGTACATTAAGAAAAATTGCATGAAAATCTGCTTGTCCAGATCTGAGCTACTACATGAGGGAAAGAGTACAACGGAGTTAATCAGCTGATGTCGAACTGCGCCTAGGAACGGAGTCTGGAAGTGGTAGTAAAGTAACTTATTATCGGATGCTGATGCCATAAGGAAAACCGACTTGATACAATTATATAGTAGGCAATTGAGCTTTTAAAAACTACAATGTGAGAACCCAGTGCTCTTTAATTAGTTCACAGTGGTGAGGTTTGCGACTTTGTAAGAAGCTGTTGGCAGTAATTTGAACACGGGCGATGAATAAAGATAATTGAAGCTCCTATGACGTTAAATTGCCTAAACACCGAGAGTCACGTCTAATTGTATTTTTCTTATCTTTTTTTTTTTTACTAATAAGATGTTTATATTTCTGGATGCATCAGGGATAACATAAAAGTGAAAGCAGTTGTGCTTACACCAAAATTAGAGAAAAAGCTTGTCAAATTCAAGATGCAGAACCATGACACGCAACCATTGCCTTAGGGGTGATTAGAGTTCTCATTTTAGGCTTCGTTTGCACACGTGGGCTGAAGTGTGTCCACGTGTATATGCTTCGGAACATAACAGCGAGTTGCACTCCTAAATTTCTCACCAGATCTTTATGCATTTCGCTTTGCTGCGCGTTAATTTTTCTTCGTTTCTTAATTATTTTGATCACACGTTAATAGATTTTTTCGACCGGTGAATTAACACGCGCGTTGCTCGAATTTTTTTTTGTGCTCTGAGCTCAAAAGCAAGAGGACTGAACAACTGCGGTGTATGAGCTCCGTGTTTCCGTAACAAGAACATTTCCGTGGACGGCCGAATACGTCTTGACTGTACAGTTTTAATCATTTATCAGGGAGTTAGAATATTTGTGTATGAGTGTCAGAATAGAATAATTTTTCTAACAAAATTCTGTTCAATGCACAGGGTATTACATTTAAAACAACAAAAATTATCGAAATATATATGCTATAGAACACCAGGCGAATAATATTAAAAAAGGATATCAAATAAGTGGAATGTATACTTAATTTTCCTTGTTTGTTGGGATCTTTAGGGCTGTTCCGCCACTTAGTGAAAACAAGATACCCTAGACACATTTAGTAACTACGATATCTGAAATGAAGATTTTATAAGGTTCTGTTACTTCTGATACTACTAATACTACAGCAATAATTGTAATAATAATATGATTGTATATTTATGAGGAATTCTGCTGAAGATCAGACTGATAGTAGACGCGGTCAGATTTGTGGCTACTTACAAATTTTGAACAGAGGTTTATGAATCACCTTTTTTCTGCTTTATTTTATTTGTTAGTTCACTACAACAATTTATTGTCGATTATCACGTTTTTGGGACTCGTTGATTTTTAACACAGAATTTGTTAAACCAACATTACACCCATATTACTGCCGTGTGCATTCAGCGTACAATAGAGAAAGAGAGGGCACAGCGGGTATAATTCATTATAGTTTCCGGGAACCTTTTTTTTATTTTTGTAACCTCCCCGCGGTGCACCAGAACACCACTGAGATACTTATCACACATGAGCTGTGGAGGTGTTACCATATTATTTTTATTCACGGAAGGAAACAATTTCCTAGCAACGCCAAAGTTTACGATCTAAAACTAAGTATCAGGGTAGAGTAAATACACATTAAATGTTGTATAGACTCGACAAACAGGCAGATACAGTTTGCATGCTGTGGAAAATTAATATTTTTCTTCAATAAACATGAAGTTTTCCCGTCACGAAGTAAACAGAATTTGGTTATTTATGGAGTGTTAACACAAGTTATGACCTGCCTTTTGTCTGATGTAAGACACTTAAATTTAATTGTATTGTAAACATAGTATTGTCTTTTAAAGAACTAGACAGTGCACATAATTGCATCTTTTACTGTGGAGTCATACAATTAGGTGACCGTCTGCCGCTATAAAGTCCGGGTCAAGTGAATAAGTAATTGTACGTACAGTCAAAGCTTTCAGCTCATGTTATGTGCATAGGAATTAAATTTGCATCAGAAAATGTAGTAAACTCGAAAGTAAGGGCAGATATGTAATGCCTGCATATGAGCTCTAAAAATTACTCAGATGCTGAAATGAACATGTAAATATAAAGCAATTGTTACCACTTCTAGTGGAGTTCGTAGGATCATTTTACATTTCTTTGGCTTTTATATCTATTTACTATTATTTAGTGTTCTGTCTGACGACAGGTCCATATGAACAGGATCCTTCCATCCTTTTCTCGGACTGGGACCTGTTCATATACGTTCTTGGCAGATGATCCAGAAGTGGTTTGCCATTGCCTTCTTCTGTGTGTGAATGGAGTAATTGTTGGGATGCCACGGAGAAACCGGGGAAGCCCCCGGAGGAAAACTCCGTGTTGCCCAACACAAGTTATAAATTCGGGCACCGCCGGGAATCGAACCCGAGACCCCAGGATTACAAGGCCAACGTTCTAACCGCTAGACCACCGTGGCTATATCTATTTACTACGGGTACTATAAATCTCTTGTTGCGAAGTTAATTATTTGGTTAATATTCACTAACAAAGCAACTGTTGCGAATTAAATGTATAGAGCCTTATGAAATCGATATTTTGTTATATGCCTTTGGTATGCATTTTTGTACGACGAACCATTTTTTTTGAGAATACATATATACAGTTTATTTCAACTTAATTTAAATTTATGTTTAGACTTGAATGATGGTATCATTAAGCCAAAAATGGACTAATAATTCCGGTGCTTTGGTTGACCTCTCTACCTGCTTTTTCGTCTACTTTTTATCTCGCGTATGGCGTGCCAAGTGGCTCGTGCTCATGACCTGTAAGAATGTTTTGGGACGGAAAGACCAGTCAAAAATAAATTACCGAAATCATTATGGTGTTCTGACTCAAATTTTAATGTAAGACGAGTAGTTAAGAGCTGAAGTGAAATAACAAAAAAGTCTTTCAGAAAAGTGTAATTAACCTTACTTAATTAAAGTATCCGGTAAAAATTGGAATATGTTGTCATATTATAGAAAAACACTTATGATGTTCATGTTTTCTATAGTTTCTCCGTATGGCTCCTCAAGTAAGTTATCTTACTGTTTAACAAAAAATAAATCGTGAGTCGAGGGAGTACGTTTCCGCCGACCGAGATTCGAACCAGATACCTTTCCGGCAGATAGCTTAAAACGTTACCTCTACACGAACGTGCTGAGAAACGTTACGACAACACGTCGAAATATACCACACATTCTCCTCAGTACATTTTTTCTCAGATACCCTTAGATTATTTTCTTAATTGAATAGGTAAAGTGTTTGTAACAGCTCAAGAAACAAACGGACGGTCGTCACGGGCTGAGGACAACGCTGCCGCCGAGGTCAACCGCCAGCGAACAGACCGCAACATAGTTGCATACAATATTCATGCGTTTTTTAAGTCAAAAGTTGCATGAAACAGGGGGAAGAGAGACAATGGATCATGTTCCATCACTGTGACTGTATAAAGTGCATGTAGAATCTTACATGTGTCGTACATATTGCATAGCTTTGCATGTTGGGATCTGAGAGGGGACGAATCAGGAGAATGGAGTAAATTTCTGTTACTGGAGGGGCAGGGCATGTAGCACTCATGGTAGGGCTGAGAAATATATTTATCGGAAACCACAAGGGGTTGAGAACTTGAAAAACCTGTGCATAGACGACAGAGTAACATTAATGAACTTTTGGGTTCGGCACAACATTAAGTTTTAAGTACGCCTACTTGTCCGACTGTGAGTCTCTGAAGGTCTCTGCTTCATGTACGTGTGTGTCTCTGTCTCAGAACGTCATATGAAGATTCTCACGTACACAGTGACAGGATTGTGCACTGGCACTTCTCCAGAATTGAACATTCTCGTGTAAAAAGGGGACAGGTGGCATTTTATACTTTGTTCAGGTGGGGTAATCTGTTTTAAATGATCGGTAATTCATATATTATTAATTAGCTTTTTTGTCTTAACAAGTACACCTAGACATTCTAAAGAACCGCACTTTAAATGATTTATATGTATTTGTTGAAAGAATAAGAAGTGATGTTATTAATGGACATATTGTTTTTTCTCCAAATTAAAAAATATATATCTTTCTCTTCAAAATATGCTACTCAAAATGGCACTTATTAGTGGTTACTGTCATGTTCTTCATTTTCTGTCATTGACACATTATCTTCTGTGATCTGACTGGAAGACAGATTTTAGCGATTGTTAGTGACACATGTCACACTTACGGGCATACTGTTCATAAAGCTTTGTTGTGCCCTTGTATTTTGTATAATGTATTTCAATCTTCGCTTGGTATAGCATTAATTTTCCTCTTATCCTTTTCTGCTGTTCGTACCTTTAGTATTGTAGCCATTTGCCCCTACAAATTTCAAGTTAGTTAATAACATGGGAATAATATTGACAGACATATTAGTCGTGTATTAAAAGAGAGAGTGTGTTTGTCGGTCACGGTGGCTGCGAGGTCTGGAGCGTGGGCTTCACAGGCTGATCAATCGTCCATGGAATCCTACCAGAAGCCTCAATAGCTTAAGAAACCTTCCGTATGTGAGGCGGCCAAGGACTGGAGCACGGAGTAAGGAAGGAGGTGTAAAGTGACAAAGAGCGAGTATCGGCTCAGACAAACCGAAGCGTGAACCTGACCTCTGATATCCGTCTGATCTTAATATATGGTCAAGAACGCGTAGAGATGAGTTCCTTGAAACAATTCCCATTCCAGCACCATATATCAGCGCCTCTGCTTCATCACTGTTTATCCTTTTCCTTGTCCTGAAACTTTCATGTTTGTACGATATGGGATTCGAAATCATGTACGTTACGGTGTGACAAAGTGGCCCGCCCGAGACCATTTGTACTTGCTGTGTCTGAGGGCATCATCAGTTCACGCAGCGCAATCTGTCCACCAAGTGGAGATGTGCCACTGTTACATTGATATATTATTGCGTGCTATGAGTTGCAGATACTCAAAAAGAAAATTGTGCAGCTACTTGCATTTGTTTCTCGTCGTCTTTTAATTCGCCCCGACACACATTATTTATTGTCTCCCCCCCCCCTCCCAACAAACACGGAGACCTACTAGCCCCTACGGCCCTACACGAGCATCCAAATTACATGGGACGAGTAACACAGCCTCTGGGCTTCTCATTTTACACAGAATATACCTGTTACCTTGCATGGCTGTTATTCCAGTAAGCAGTGTCCAGCGTGTCATTAATGTGTAGCCTGTGTTTTGTTTTCAAATGGAATAATATCAGGGATTCAAACCACCGCGTCTGCCAGAGCAGGTGCTTGTCATAAATACTCCATAAATCTGAGACTTTTATTATGTAGGACCATGCGAATGTCGTCACGCATAATCGATTAGCTGTTTGGCCCCGTTCTTCGATACATCTCGAATCGATCGACGATTATTGATTTTTTTTAATTGGATCAGGCACCCCAAATAATACTTTGACAACCACATTCCTGTCTAAAGAAAGTAGAAACGTCATTTGGTACAGAAGAGTGCACACTAAGTTCTATCTGTTTAAGAAACCACTGTCCAACCTGTAATGGAAATAAACACGTTGTTGTGGAGGGATCGGGGATACCGATAATCGATTGATCGTTATGTTCAGACCAGTTCACGCCAGTTATACTCCGTTAAAATCAAATTACAGATTTTCCGTCACGTTCATTCAAAACTGGAATGAAAAATAATTTAAGTGGGAAAGCTCAGTTACCATTCTGTTTGCAACCTAATCTTCTCTTATACACTGCTATAATATTATAGAGAGGAGGGGATAGGATTTTTTTTTTTTACAAAATTAACTTTTAAATCACTGATACGTACAGCAATTCTGTGGTATCTGCGTAGTTAAAACAGAGTGCTTATACGTGAGGAATTTCATTCCCTGGTTATTAGGGGATGGCTGGAGGGGAGGGGTTCACATCCCAAACACTGCAGTGACATGACCTGATTACATACCCTCACAGTGGAAATTCCCGGGTAATCAATTTAACACGGTATTATCTTTCACCCCTCTTACCGATTATATACGTAGCAATGGGATGAGCTCGTTTGCACTCAGTTGTCATTTGATCAGCATCATCAGAGGCTAACCCGACTACAGAGCTATAATTATGTTTGTACAGTATAATGCCCTCTATATGGACGAGGACTTCATGAATACAGTGACGAATGCCGTACGGGTAGGTTCTCCTGAAAACTATGTGAATCATATCCCTGTTCTGGTCAGGGACGAACTAGTGACAGACTACAGAGAACACTTTCTGTCCTGTTTGCCAATTCCCAAGGTTTGTTAGCTGGTAATGCAAAGAAACAGGACTCTCAAGAGATTTCCTCACCTAGAGCATCAAATTCAATAACTTTTCTTAGTATAAGTGGATAATATCCTTCACGATGTGAACGACGTCTTTGCATCTTGATGCATTATATCTAAAACTGGGTCCGGAAAATTCGATTCCGTTACACACTCCGTTTAACCCCTAAAGCCGAAGCATGCCGAACAACCTCTTGGGTTTGTTATAGCTCGATATCGAATATACTGATTTGAACAAAATTTGGCGTGCTTATTTCTTAAGAACAGGAAAACATTGCATGAAGGTCCAAATTCCAGATCAAAAGTTTTGAATTCGATTCGCGCTGAGGACGTTTCTCGGTCTTTTAATACAGTGTGCAAGGACAAGGACTGAAACGACATCGTTCATAGGATTCATATCGATTTGAAGGAAATCAAAAATCGGGAGGATGACGATTAGATTCGTCTCATTCATGATAGTGAGCCGTAGCTTTCTCTTGTGATGAAGTTCTTGTGCTATCTTCCATTTCAGTTATAAGCTAGAGATTTCAGGGTAATCACAGGCTAAGAAAACCAATGGCATTTGTTCGTTCATACCAGCGCCTCTTTCGCGGTCCGAAGGGTTAACGTTATCTTCTCACTATTAATATTTATTTCTTAGTATCTCGAAGACAATTAGTAAATTTAACAATAAAATATTGATCAGCTTTTTGTCTCGAGTTAAGTTAGTCTGTTCAGGAGCGGAGTCGTTCTCGCTTAGCTAATTAAAATTTCTAGCAGTTCGATTCGGGCAGAAGGATGGACAGACATGTTGGAGATGACCACCCTTAGCGATATTGCGCTTTGTGGTGTGATCGCTCTGATTATGGTGGCCGTAAGCGCCTCTGAAACTTCAGCCTAACTCCACGACAAACTCCATTGAAGCAGGAAGCCGACGACGAGTATCGCGAAGTCGTAAATTGATAACATTCCCTTCGCAAACTACCATAACTCAGAAGATGGCTGTCTTGTGGGTTGTAACGCCGTGCAGTCTGGTAGAAGCTTATCAACGTTTCAGAGGTCCTTGCTGCCTCCACCACCAGGGTCCTACACGACACTAAAACCCAGAAGACAGACGTCTTCGGACTCACCACCATGAAAACCTCAAATCCTACGTAGCGTAACATAGTTCAGAATCTTAACAAAATCAACTGAACATCTTAAACTAATCCAATAGAAACCAACCTAAAGAGACCTAACTTATAACTTTAAGGAAAATAAAAATAGCTAATATGAAGTAACGTCGTCGAACTCACACAGTGCTTACCGGAGGCTTTATTTCCGGTAATAAAGCAGCCGGAGCCTGAAGTTTGCCACTTACCTTTATCTTTTGCCGAGGTCGAGAATGGGCGAAGCTTTACCTGTATTAGTGTATCGTCATTAATTCTGACATTTCATGAACCTTCTGTTACAACAACTCATCTGTTGTGTTGAAATAAAAAAAAAAAATATAATTCTGGTTTTATTCTTCGGTACAAAAGGTTCGTGTGTTCGACCAAACAAGTCACAAAGACGATAGATGGCAGTACAGTGCACTGTCCGCGGATACTGTAGAGTGCTTGAAACTGACAATAGTTTCGCATCATTTATAAGGCTAGCCGCATAACAAAATGCTAGAAGTGGCATGGTCTCTGCAGGTGTCCTCTATAATTCCCCTTCAGACTGACAGACATACAGAAATAAAATACATTTTGGATTGAAATGCCGTCTGTTTTTTTATTCCCACTCACGATACCACATCCCGCATGCGGCCATATCACAAAAGAGAGCCGAAAATCTTTCCACCTTTATTCTTGCTTAATGTCTGCGGACCGGAATTGTGCGTGCTAGTGTCAAACTTTACACAGAAAGAGTTGGTATTATAATTTGACAGCCATCGATCGCTTTTATCTAGTCTTTTTCTTACGTAGTGACAGTTTAGTGCTGAATTTCTATCAGATGAACTTCTGAGTCTGTATCGGCCAGACAGGGCGTTTATCTAACAAGTCACATACTCCAATAGGTCCTATAGACATAGAATGTAGGTCTGTATAGGGCCTGTGAAGGGCTGTAATGACAGGAGTGGAGTGAAACTGAGTCTCTTGTCATTATGGTCCCAGATGGGTCTTATTATACAGCATCTGATGATCTGGTGGCGATGGATTAGTATGGACTATGGTGGAAAGATTATTGGAATGAGAAACCCGAGTACCCAAAGGCCTGTTCAAGAGTTACGTTGTCCAGCAAAAATACTGATCTGTGGATTTATGGACGAAGATCATCTGAACAGTGTTTAAAAAAACTCATCTCCTGCCCCATAAAAAAACAAAGCGTCTCCATTACAAAGGTTAGTCGGTTATTGTTGTTTCGGGGACGAATCGCTGTTTATTCTGAGATGAGAATAGGAAACTCATTAATAGACTGTGCAGGCAAAGCGTAGGTACTGGATTTTGAATCGGCATCTAGTTTACCTCTGTGTGTATAGCGTTGAAGTCGTACCTGCCCGGTGGGAATCTGACGGCGCCAATATATATATATATATATATATATATATATTGACTAGATGGTTCGGGTCGATTCCCAGAATACGAATTTAGAATATTTCTTTCTTTCCCCATATCCAAAACCATTATGTACCCTCGAGGCCAGAACATGGATCTGACCGCTTACTCTATCTAGTCTCGCCACAAATTGTGTCAAAATGCTTGGTCCGTTTCCTTCCCATTCCTTTCGATTAGCCCCCATAGCGGGTACATAGGCACAGCGCAATCTTGCCTTTATGTGCAGAGACTTTTTAGCGCGTCAGTTCTATCAGCTTGCTTCCAGTTCATTGCGCAAAGTATGATGACATTCGGGATTCAGTACTTTTGCTGAAAGAGGGAAAAGAGATGAACTGAATAAGAACGAAGAATTTTGTAACAAAGAAATTCTGGGAGGATAGAAACCTGATCGTTACGTAAGTGCTCATAATATTGGGACACGTCCCTCCTAATTTCGGCATGAGCGTGTACAATGCTTAGTCAGACAGGAAACAAGTAAAGACAGTTATTGGAAATAAATAATTTGGTCCACGAAGACGCATCTGCGGTTGTAAAATTAAAATATTTCCTGATGAGATACCTGTGTGTTGATAGGCCGTAAACTTTTCTGCAAAATGGATTGATCTATTCGTGTGTCGTGTGACTGACTGACTTAGGATTTTTATTAATATAATAAAAATTCTACGGAATACAGGAAGGAGTATGATGTACGATTATAATCAGCATTTCCATGCTAACAAACTTCAGTTTAGTTACGCGTGCCATACTGTTTCTGAGTTGTAATTATCTAACCGCCTCGTCTCAGGTAGCTTGTCTCAAGAGCAAACGCTGGTCTGCCGAACAATTAAGATAAAGATAACAGCGTCCTGAGTTTTCATGTGCCCTGTCGGAGTATTTTTAAGGTCGTCGAAGAAAGATGGTGAAATGTTTGTATGTATTCTTTATGGTCTACCCCTTTTCCTTTCAAACTCCATCGCTGGAATGTTTGCCCAGTGTTTGGCTACAAATTATTCCTCGTGTCTGTCGTCGTATCTCACTTCATATAGGTTTTGTGTAAGATTGGGAAGGCTGTGTGTGAATAGTTCCCCAAGACAAGGCTGACACGAAACATTCATATGTATATCAAGTGGAACGCTGTATGCTATCACGCTCGGAACTCAATTTTTGGACTTAATCCTTGGGGACATATGTACGAGGCTTAAGATCGACTCCACATGTGACGATGGTGAGGGGAAACAAGAAATTGAAGCAGAATTTATGTTGAGGGAAATACCTTAGAAGACAAGACATGGGCGGATAACAACATGGATCTTGGAGAGACAGGTTGCAGACACGGAAAGTGGATAGAACTGGCTCAGAATATTTTTATGTGGTTGCTAACTTACTGTACGCAGCTACCTTATTCTATCTTCGTGGAAAGGAATTATTAAGCAGGGAAGATTCCACAGTAATCTGTGAAGCCACGGGGAATTATGTAAAGAATTCTGTGAAATAAGCAGCATCACGGCACATTAAGAATGTTCTTTGTATAAAACTGACAAAGCTGTGTAGTATATATATATATATATATATATATATACATATTTTTGATCGTCAAATCAAGAATACATGGCATAAAATGCTATAATTACATTTCGGCTACTTTGTGCCTAAAGCAGATTCCCTTGTCTATATTAACTTCTTGGTAAACTTCTAGCAGCGTTGTTATTACACTATATCGCACGACAGAAATATAAGTAACATAGCTCTGAGGCTTTATCAGCTACGTAGGTTCTATAAAAAATTTAATATATAGATGAAGGCTCTTTTTTTTAGCAGTTTGCGTTAGTCAAGAGAAACTTCGGAAATCACGTGCCAATGAAAGGGCACGTTCTAGTAGCTCATCCGCTTGTACATGTTCAATGAATGCACTAAAGGTATTTCGTTATGCTCGTCAACATAAAGAGGACTTAACATTCCTATAGGCATATACTTCGAAACTTAACGCACGTATCCCAGGCTGTGTGGTCTCGTGACGGATGCATACGCTGAGCATGAAGGGATTGGTAACCATTTCATGAAGCAGAAGAGGAAAGCTAGGGCGAAGGAGGCGAAGACTAAGACGCTGCTGGTCATATATTTGCAAGGTCGGATAGAGAGAAGGACTCAGGAACGAATAGGACACAAGCACCGTTGCGAAAAGCTCCGAAAATATTTTTTTAAATTTTACTTTGTCAAAGTGCGTCGAGCCAGCAGGGGTTTTTGAACATTCGCAGAATTCCTAAAGATTCGAAGCCAAGTAACCGCTTAATAAAATGGACACCACGAAAATAAAATCTGATACGAAGACTAGATTGAACTGGCTCAAAGGAAGATTCAGTGGCGGGTTGTATCACTGCAGTTGAAACTGTGTGTTTCATAATTTGGGGGAATCCACAATAGACCTGTGTCTTTCTCATATTATTCTTTGCTGCTATGTGCTCCTGATGTATGATCTCTCCTTTTGGCCCTTATAACTAATACGTGATGTGAATGGTCAGTTTCACGTCCCCGCGGATTTAAACTGTTTGAATTCAAGACCTGCTTTCAATCGAAACCTGATCACTTTACCGAGCTCACTTGGTATATAGAAGTAATAAGTACTTTCAAAGTCCCGGTTCAGAGATGAAGTTAATAACTTACGACCGAGGATATGATAATGTGCTGCTTTGTCATGGGTGTTGCGCACCTCACGGGGTGATGATGGATGTGTTTGGAGCGGTGGTGGAATGATGAATTGCAGGAAAAAACCGAATAACCTGGAGAATAATCTGCTCCAGTACCACTTCGTTCACTACGAATTTCTCTTGAATTCACCCGAGAATGAACCCGGTCTCTGCGGTGAGAAGCTAGTGTCCAGTGTGTGACCTCCATCCAAATGTGTTTCGTCGTGTGTCAAGCCGCCGTAGATAAAGCGACTGAATAGACTAAATTTGCTGTTACATAGTTGTCCTTTCTTTTCCTGTCGGTTGCGAAGAATTCCTCGTGTTCAATATAAGGTGAAGTATATCACTGGTACAGTTGAGGAATGTCGTGCCTGCAGGAACACTGACTTTACCTCGGGGCGCCACATCCGAATGTGAGGAGAAAGGGAACTCGCTTGCAGAATAATGAAAATTTAGTTGTGCTGTCTGTGAGTGGGGCGGATGCCGCTACATGGATCTCTGGGGCACCTTCTGCCTCCTGCAACTAAGTCACTGGGGAGGCATCGGAATGTTGCGTGATGCTGCAAGATCCACAAGTTCAAGGCCGATCCGTCGGGCAGCCTTGTGCTCCACCCAGCTTCATATTATCTCGATTTCCTCTGAATGCGAGCCTTGGGGGTTGGATGTCAGTAAAACGTGGCTTCAGCTCTTACAGGCAAGCACACAGACTGGAAGGCCAAGCTAGTGCCTGACCTGCTAACTAGCTCAGCCTGCTCATGTATGTCTGAACGACCAACCGATTAATTGATTGATTCGTTCACCAACTGGCCAAGGAAGATCACTTGATTGAGTGACCGACATGAGTTACTTTCACAACTATGACGACTGCTGACTGATCAGTGGACTCACAAAAAAGCCATTTTTCTGGCCGAATGACTCGTGACTGAAGAACGAAGGCGGATGGCGCAGAGAGAGACTGAGAGATATTTTGGCCAACAAATGGCGTTTGCATTACGTGTGACATAACAATGCCTTATACGCTAACTCTCAGAAGCTGACTGCATTGCGAGTTCATGGAGAAGCGTTCAAACCTCAGCCGTCATCATTCGTGTAGGTCACTTTTAATTGGTTGTATACCAGTCCAGAACCCCTGTAACTTTTTGACTTTAAATTTCAAATGGCCGGAAGATCAGGGGTGAAGGCCCCCCCCGCTAGCAAGCCATATGTGGAGGTTACCTCGCCAGCAAGGGATCTGGTCTGCAGGTCAAAACACATGGCAGTACTCAAGTGGACAGAGTCGACAGCGGGCTTTCAGACAGTAACCCAAACTTTAGTACCAGTCAGGGAAACAGTGTACAAGATTTTCTGTAAAATTAAAAAGTAAAATTATTCGGTTTCTTAAATTTGTTGTTCCTGTATTTATTGATATACATCAAAATTACCACGTCAACCCTGAGGTGATCCTTGTTCCCCACTGACTCTAGTTCGGGATATAACTATCTCTTTCTGCAAGAACAAAGAAGATAAAAGTAGTGAGGAAGGATAGTTATAGTTGATTGGTCAGCTAATGACAGTAAATTAATGTTCACTCCGATAATTGCGATCCGATGCAGTCATTTTCAGTTCAGTAGTCGAGAAATAAGTTCAAACGATGCAAAAATATAACTTAATTTCTTTCCATTTTCAAATCAAGTATTAAGAACAAAATATTTCGGCTTGGTACCAAAGATCAGGTATAAAGCATGTGTGACACGGTTAATCTCAGATTAAGAGCAACTGATCATTTAAAATCTTAATTTACGTAATTTTCAAGTGTCTCTATTGTCATGCGGTCTCCTCCATTACGCGGTCTGCATCTGCATTTTTACTTTCTTGTGAAAAATCTGCACAAAACATAGACACTCAATGTTAATTACGAAGTGTATTTGGGAGTACACACAGACGCGAGTCGCGGGCCCTTTTCCTCCAGCAATTCAGACTTTTCCCAGAGTAAAATGAGTCTTATTGTACCGCGCCATGGTTCGGCTCGCACGCAAATTGCTGCTTCGTGAGTGTGGCCCTGCCTTGGAATTGGATATGTTGGTCTCCTCCTGGGGGAGGGGGGGGGGGTTACGCTGAAATTTTCAAGGTCTCTAAAGCATATTGCTGGGTCACCGCCTTAGTTCTCCTGCCGCTTTTTAGAAAGACGCACTGATTCCGACTAGACTTTCTAAACCAGTGGTATTCAACCTTTTTTGTTCGTGTACCCCCAGATATAATTTCTCTTCAACTTTGTACCCCCAAAGTTGTTGGTGCATAATTCAAGTTATACATAGTATATAATCTACATCTAAAATAAATTAAATAAATTACATTACTGATTATTCAGTGTTTATCATAAAATAATTTTTTTTTTAATTTCACGTACCCCCTAAGATGTCTTCGCATACCCCCGGGGGTACGCGTACCCCAGGTTGAAACCACTGTTCTAAACTTTAGGCACGGAATGAACAAGAGGCGTGTTACATTGGGCTCGGAGGGAATTGCGTCAGCCCCTTGTTAAGTTTTGGATAATTATCAGAGCCCTTTGTTATCGACACAGAAAATATGAAATGATACAGGCGATATACCAGTATCAAGTATCGATACACTTACGTCCATGTATCGACACATCTTCGTCATCCCTACTTCCATCAAGGAAAAAAAACAGGTAGATGTGCTTCAGACATCTAGTTGGTTATTCACTAATATGTCATGTTCACGGTGTCTATATTTCTATGGGATTCTACCGCCGATTTTCAGTTATTGACCCAAATTTCCGGAGTAGCAAGTCACAAAATTCAGGCTTACGAATTGATAAAAATCAAAATTTGAACAGGTAACTGCCAGTCTGATTTTTTTAAGAATACCTCGGAACGAGACATTGCCACGAATCCGCGTTATTTCGAGAGAATATTAGGCAGTGTATAACTGAGGATTTTTCGATTGATATGTTTCGAAATTCATTTACACGAGAGTGGATATCTGCATTCTAACAGGAACTTGGTTTCGATATGATAGAATTATTTAAAAAGTGCTTTGTGAGATTATGTTGGACGATTACTTGAAAAAAAAATTGTGTTTTGTCTAACAAAACAGAAAATAATTTAGTTTAACATTGAATGAACTGATATGAGTTAAAATTTCTTTCAACCTTGCCGTTGTTGTGCACCATTGTACGAAATTATATATTGTTTTATTAAATGATTTGAGAGAGAAAAGAGAAGCATGGGGACATACTGATTGTCATGGCCGCCCACAAAGCGTTGCGTAGGAAATAAACGGAAGAAAAATGAAAGGGAAAGGGGGAAACAACAAATAGAAATGATAATGTGGAAATAAAACGACCAAGCGAAGGGGAATGTAGGAAAAAGAATTTGGAAAAGAGAAAAGTGAGCCTCGATTTCATACAAGGGATTTCTGTGTTAAAGTTAAAGCAACTTTGGGAATTTAAAGTTCAGTTTGAAATACGGACTGAGAGAGAAAGGTTTGATGTTTAGTCTCACCGTCTGCACACAGTGAACTCACACAGGCGACCTTAGCATTGCTCCTGCTACCTCGACAAGTAGAGTTTAATGGTTTCTGCTTTGAGCAGTCAACATATGTTGGACCGGCCAAATGAAAACAAAAAGACAAGTACAACCGTGGGCTTGGGTTTTGAAACCTGAACTATTTTCATTTCATGTCTTGCCTGTTGTGGCGGCACAATGCGGCCTGGCTCCAGTTTCAAAACTTCTCCATTGCATGCTTTGTGTGAACAATGTCTTTCCAAAGACCGGTCCTACACAGGACAGACATGGCCATCCACTATGCTTCAAGAAGACGTGCACATTAGCGAAAGCTCATTGAGTCAAGCAAAGACTCCACCCACACTTGTGATTCCTTCGACTAGCGTATTTTTTGCAGTTTCCTGTAAATCTCGTCGTTTCGATGTGGTTTAAATGGCCAATGTTTCGGAAAAACTTCCCATCTTCTTAGGGTCGAAGATATCAAATATATAAATAAGTTATTTGAAAGGATAAGGTCTTGGTCCATCACAAGAGAATGTCCCGACATTTGCCTGGAGCAGCTGAGGACAACCATGTAGTCAGTTTAGTAACTGAAACTAAGTAGGCCTCTCTCCCAAATACGAATAGGCACGTCAGAATAAGGTACTCTGGACTCTGCGTAACTCTTGTCTTAAATGCTGTCACCATAAGAACTTGGATCGAGATTCGATGTTTGTCGCTGCAGGACACGGTGTGAGTTGATTCTGTCTGCCGATGCCTCAGTTCCACCAGAACTTGAAATTTCCCCACCACGTAACTTGGTTGTCGCAGAAATAACTCTTTGAAGCCCGAAGCTCATTTCAGTGGTACTTAAAAATGTAGTGTCTACCTCAAAGGAAAAGTAACTCGTTCCATCATGAAGGTCTGCTGGTTAATGCTCTTTAAGGAAGTAATTTCTGTTTGTTCTGAAGGGAAACCTGTAAGCACTTCTGTGGGTAAAATGCAGAGGAATTGAATTGTGCATGTAGGTCCAGATACCACTGTGCTTTAGACTTTGGAGGGTTCAGTAGACTGCGGACACTTCCTTCCAGTTCCCTTACTATTCATTATAAATCCGATTCGACATTACATAATCTCTTTAGTCGGTACAGCGTCATGAAATGACAGTTAAACATCGTGCTGTTGGTTTGGACAGTCCTGCCTCAGGCGGGCTTGGTAACAAGTTATACTCTTCAGTAGCGTGCAGAGGGCAATAGACCATATGTTACATGCCCTGCAGGTCACTTCGCCGCAAACCGCTGAATGTGACTAATAATAGTGGCTTCAGACACAAAAACTGTAACTAGTTGTTTCAAAAGCGACGTTAATTGCCGTCCAGACCAGCTGACGTCGAAGTGCGACCGAGGTAAACGTGACTGTACATTTATTTTAGTGTAAACTCCTTGCAGCAGTGTTCTTGAGCTTAGCTACTCAGAAATTTTCCACTTTCCGTCGGACCCCAAGGATCCAAAGATCGCCTGACGAAACCAGTCCATAATATTACAGTCCATACCTGGATTTCTTCTTTTCTTCAGATTTTCAGACTGAATTTTTTTACGCTTTTCTCAGCTGTTCCCATGAGTGTCACATGCCCTTCCATTTTAATATAACATTTTTCCTTACTCAGTGCTGACTGAGATGATAAAGGAAGTTGAAGATTGGGGGTTTCACTTCCTGTAATGATCGTATTTGTACCTTGCGATTCTCACTTAAATCCGATCAACTACAATATCTTGCGACGAATGCTTTGATTGCTTTTACCCAGGCATCTCCTCCATTTTTTACGAGGCTGTAACCACTTCTCGCCCCAACTTTTCTCTCTCTGTTCTTATATGCTAGTTTATTCTTGTTCTCTATCCAAATTCGTTACGCTATCCTCTGTTTTGAAAGTTCTTTTATATAATTTCCTTCCTCTTTTCCACACTTTTCTTATAATTCTGACTATATCTCTTTCATTTTCTCTGTTTTCTCAGCTTCTGGCTATCGATACGTGTGTGTGTGTGTTTTTCATTTTCGATCCACTAATTTTTTTATTTCTACAATTTTCTACCTTTCCCGTCTTATATTTCTTTCTAGCCTTTCTTGTTTTTTTTTCAGTTCAGAAACAACATTTATGAAAATAAAAATATTTTTTATTTTTCTAAATATTATTTCTGGGTTTGTCTCCCATTCCCGGTCTGTATTTATTTATTTGTTTGCCGGCCTGTGTATTTGTGGGGATGAGCATTCATGTAGTTTTGCAGTATTCCTGAAGCATGTTCGATATTAGAGCGATTCCCTCTACTGGCAAAATTTCTACAGGCACAAGTTCTTAACCGCTAGTTACTCTACTTTTATCGGGCATACAGAAGAAATTGGTTACCAGTTTCTGAGAACTTTTCCGAGTGACAGCAGCTACTTCAGTGTTTGTTGGCATTCGAAATTCCTAGAGAAACCGACGGTACAGGAAGATGGATTTCTTTAAAAATACCGCAGTTTGTAAATTCTCTCTTTGCATAGTTTTCATCTTTGGTTCTCAGTACAGCTGCAGTAGTGTCCAGACACTTCAGTTACACACACACACAGTTTCTTAGGTCGCGACTCATGAGTCACTGCAAACGACCGGTCGCGGAACGAATAAATAAGAAGCAGAGTGCAAATTATAAACTCAATAAAAAAAATACTATCAGTTAAAATGGAGACATTTAATCAAAATGCGAAAACAGATGGTCCTGAAGTAATTCTGGAAGAAACATAGGCATGGAAAGATGTGAAAGTAGATGGAAAGACCAGTTTCTCTTCAGAGATTCGAAAGAGTACGTTCCAAACAGAAAACTACAGCGTTACCTCTAAATCAGTCTGCTTGGTTTATTGGCTAGCCTTTACATCCGTAATGCAAAACCGCATTGAACACTGATTTCAGTATTCCGTGTAACCACGACGTTACCAGTTACTGATTTGTGAGGTGTGGAGACGAAGTATCAGTTGAGCAGACGAGGGTCAATTCGGAAACTCGATTACAGGACGTGTCAGATAATTGCTCGATCACACGACAGTGAGGCGGTCTTGTGGAGTTCATCTTAGTTTGCTACAAGCTGGCCGCAGGGAAGTTCATGAAGGCTGCGCACAAATCACCTGTCAGGAGCAGCTGTGCCGACTGGAAGGGGGGAGGGGGGGGTCAGGCCCGCTGATTAAATGCTCCAATAAGCCCTTCCTGCTCTACTAAGTGATTACTGCTGCCTCCCTACTTTCACTCCCTTCATTTCGATTCCGGTGGATTAAGTTTTACATGGAAATTGTACTAATGCAGGTTAGGTATTTAATGAAGAAATTTCTTTAAAATTGTTCCCTCTCTCGTTACAGCTAGTCGGTTATCTCCGCGTAATCTTTCAAAATGGTTCCACTGATTTAATTCCATTTAAATTAATTAAACTTTTGTACAGGATACAAACCTCCGTTGTTTATAGACAGTCAACATTAGAGCAATAAATAGACGCTTCCTTTACATTGGCTACTACAGTAAAACCTATTTATAATGGAATCCCCAGACACCTGAGCATTTTGTCCATTTCAGAGAGGTTCTGATCAAGAAAGGTACCTCTAAATAAAATGTTGCACGGTACAAACGTCATATATATTTTATCCAAATTAGAAATCAGAAATTCATACTACATACCTATTACACCTACACTGTACTTTTTAAGTTTCTCCTTCTTGTTTTCCTCTTTCCTGTGTTTCTTTCTTATTCCATATCTTTGTTCGTTTTTTATTCCTCTCAATACGTAACAAATACGTGACAGGAAACGGAAATTTCCGTGTAGGTAGACTGCATCGACCGTTAGACCTCGGGAAGGTCAATGCTTTAGACCTTGTGAAAATTGTTCGAATTAATTTGTATTTACAGAAGAATAATTGCTGATTTTTAAAACATTAAACTCTTTACGCAGTACACGTATTAAATGTGTCTGTTAATACAGTGGCAGACAGGTTTGAGCTACACAGGGCGCTTCTAGGGAATGTTAATAAACAAATTAACATAATGCAGGAAATTTCGACAAAGTTAGCATTATTAATTTTGTATCATGTAATTGAGGAAGACATTTTGCGAATAAAAGCAATCTGTCGTTAATAATAAGTCGTAGTATTTGAAGGTGTATGTACATTGCCAAAATCTAGTACACCTGCGATATGCATCGATGTAAGATTGTACTGTCCGTGTTTATTAGCTGCTCGGCAATAGGAATTCTGTGAACGATGCCGCAGAATTGAAGCGCATAATGCAACCAGCATTTATTATGTCACTTATTGTAGCAGTTACGAACACGCATCGTCAAATTTACTGCATGTGGAAGAAGGCGTCTACTCCTAAGGGGGAATAGGAATATTGTTCGAGAGGCGTATGAGGAAACGCCCCAACTCGACGTCCACTCTGCTAATAACTGTGAGGTATCATCGTCGTTTACACGTCTGTAATCTCCTAGCACATATATGTAATGTTTACAGCGCCTTTGTATGTCGAAGCTTTAAAACGTTTTAACCTGAAGTATCAGGATGTCAATAGCAGCCATCAATCACATGTGAGGTCAAGACGTTCTGAGGCGTGGTCACACTAGAGCGACACATCATTACAGTCTGCTTCGTGTCATTATATTGGATATCGTTTGTTTAGTCCTTGAGTATGAAGATATGATTATCCTTCGATGCGCATTCTACACTGACTGAAGTTTTCCGTGATTTTTCTCATTTGTAAGGCAAATGTCAGGGTCCCTTATGATTAAAATGAGGCACTTGCCTCCTACCGCAACCATGAAGGCCTTCAGCCAAAGCGATCCCAACCTTTCTGGTTCAACTACCAGACATCCATCGAACCGAACGTTCTTGTCATAGAGGACAAATTGCCTCTTGGGATCATCCTCCCACAAACAGGCCCTAGTCTGAACATGTCAAGGCCTTCAGTCTAGACAACAATTCCGTTAGCATAAGCACGCTTAATAGTTTTTGAGGCTCTGTTTACCAATTCCAATATTACGTTTCGGTACGCAGGAATGAATTAACTAACCAAGGGACGACGTCTCAGACTCCGCCCTTGGGTGGTTCGTTAGGTAGCCGCGCTTTCCCATTTTCTGATAATGCTTCACAGTGCATTGATAGTGTGAACCTTCTTCAGTACAACGTTGGACTGTCGGCTGGAGGACCGGGCTTTTGATTCTTGGTCAGTGTAGGGATTCTTATCTTCATTCTGGCATTCGCATAGCCTCCTATCCGGCGCCATAGCGGTCGGATTCTGACTCTACCTTTCGCCTCCATCTACAATGTGTGGAGATCTACATTCTTGCCCCCCATCCATATGCCATCATATTGTAGTGCTTAAGAAGTAAGTACTCTGGTGTGCAGAATTTGAAAGAGGGTGAGATTTTACGTTCTCACGGTGGCGAGTATGAAGTTGGCTATCTTCTGGGGTGTTGCGCCGTATAGTCTGGTATAAATTTACCGACTTTTCAGAGTCATCGCCCTGATGATGGAAACAGAAATCGTTTCTGGAAATTTGGTAAATATCCACCAGACAACATCTCAGAAGACAGTGAATCCTTTGGCTTAATTATTATGATGGAAATGAGGTCATCAGTTAAACTTCTGGGTTTTTTCTTTGGTTTTTTGTTGTTGTAAAAACCGAAAACTCGAAAAGTATTCCAATCATATGGTTCGTGATCAGTCGGTTGAGGGTAAAATTGCCCGCTTGCGCAATGCTTCCCGCACTCGGGCCGATTACAGGCCGCGTATCACAGTTTGGAAACGAAGCTGTGTAGCGCGCTGTTGGTTTCTCCTGGGGAATAATAAGCATTCTTTGTGCCCAGCTGTTGCATTATCACGGGCTTGTCTCTACCTGCGACTGGCACATCTTTTATCAGTTGTTGACACGATTTAAGCCCCTTCCTGGAAACTGAATGGCACGGCACCAGCGCAGCGCTATTTTTTATTTGCTCTCAGCCTGTGTACTCAGTGTCACTTGCCGTGTCCCTGCAGTGAGGTTTCTTCGAGGCCACATTTTGTGTTCGGATGACGTCAGGGTTGTACAAATCGTCAGCAGTCTGTGAAGAACTGGTTCGCTGAAATTGGTACCAAGAGAACATTTAGAAAGAGTCAGGTGGTCACTGATCTATTCGTACAGACCTGTCAGATGATCGATGAGAAACAAGTACACAATTTTAATCGGAAAATCTGGAAGGAAGAGACCAATTCGTTAGACCTGTGTGTAGATGGTCCAATATTTAAGTGGACTATGGAGAGGTGTGGTATGGTAGTGTGGACTGGATTCATGTAGCTCAGGTTAGGGCCAAATGATGGGAATTTGTGACAAGCTGATGACCTTCGGGGTCAGAGTTTTTCTTGTCTAGCTGATCGGCTCTTAGCTTCTCAAGAAGGAATTATTCTGTATCATTGAATTAATAATTAGAAACAGACACCAGACATAAATATTCATCTGTGCCCTTTTCTCTGGAAAGGAATATCTACTTGTTGGGCTACTGTCATGTAATCATTAAACTGCTTGTGAGTCACGTGTTTTTTACAGTTGCTCTATCAGTCATTGTCGAATCTTAGATTATGTGTGGCAGAATATATTAATGTGGTTAATTTAGAGACAGTGAACGTTGCTTCATTTAAGCGATTGATAACTAGGCCCACAGTTAAAGCGACGTTTTAATATATCGTGCATCTATAAACTCTTTCCCAGCTGAGGTTACTGTTATTGTTACTTGTCACTTTTACATTCTTAAGAGCTGCTTGGACGGAGTTTGGTCCTTTGAAGGCCTCTGCCTTCACAGAAAACATTCTGAGATCAGTGTGGAAATTGAATTCATTTTTCTCCACAGCACTAAAGGATTTTTTTATCGAAAGATTTTTATCGCACGACAGATACCAAAGAGTCTATGGGTACGGAATTTTTGCAATAATTTTATGACATTTATTTCGAAATTTTCGTATTTAATAGTGAAAACATTAATAAATTTATTTGAAGTTGTTCATTCATTTGGCCCATTTGCGATTTTGTCCTCAGAATTAGAGCAAAATTTAAATCATGTTGAAATTGAATATACAACTCATGTACTCACTTCAGGCAGCACTATCCTTTTTAAGAAACTGATAGTCGCTTAGCATATCTGTTTTGAAACATGCAATATTATTTTACACCTGTCGTGTGGAGAATTTTGAAACATAACTGGAATATGTTCTGCTACAGGGAAGAACGTCTTTGAATGTTCTGTCTCTTCTTTAGTGGCGTGGAATTTGTGGCCTACGAGTATGGTTACCCTGAAAAACGACATAGCTCAGAACTAGAGCAGGGTGTTCATGTGCATTCAGAAGCTTTCATAGAACGAATACGAATTTGGTATCACCGACTGCCAGCCACTGCATTCAGAAACTCCACAATCCAGAACGTATTGAGTTGGCTGTTATATAGTAACGTTTTTCAAAGAAAGTGAACGAGGATTTACTCACACACAGCGGAAACTGAAGGACCGTCTCTGGTAGTTTCAGCGCAAGGAAGGGAGGAAACACTCATGGATCGTAACGTTCCGTTTACTTACGAATAAACTTGTTTTACATAATTGAATATTAATCTGTTTTGGAATACAGATCGTATTACTTCTTTACACTGCACTGTCCTTAAAAGCCTTCATGGTATTTTGAGAAGTGCTGACGTTTGTGGGTAAAGTTCTTTCGAGGGGGTAAGCCTAAAGCTAAATGCACGTGACACACATTATCTGTGGATCGAGTTCCGGAGACAGATGTGGTCATAACTTGTTAAAGTCTGTTCACTGGGCCCTTACATTGTTCAGTCTGTGTGCAGAAAATATATTTACTTCACATATTGCAAGGAAGACGCCTTATACGAGTAAGATGATTATTGAAACACGTTAGTATGAGGATGTGGACTGGATTCATCTGGTCATGATAGTCCCTGGAAGACGGGAATACAGCCAACTCCCGAAACGTCGTGTAGGACGTACATCTGTTATAATTTCAGACAGTGGACATTGTCCAACATATTATTATTATTCTTCTAAGTCAACCGTTGTTACAAAACTCAACGCTCTTGGTAGCTCAGACTACGTAGCGTCGAATGACGGAGTGATAATGACCAAAAGGGCATGTGAAAGGAAGCTGTCCTAGCCATGCTGGTGTTTGCCTGGAGGGCCTGAGGAAAACGTCAGTCAGGACTACCTGGTCTTCGGGCCAAATTCGAGAGCTACGTCCAGAGTCCTCATGCATTCACTGCATCAAGTGAAGGCGTAAAGAAATCACATTTATTTAACCATTCGCCAGCATGTGTAATTTCTAATTCTACCTGACGGATTTTGAAGAAATTTGGTGTTTTGGGTTTACATTAACGTTGTTGAGTCAATTTAATTTTTGTTCTTGTCGGGCCGAAGACTCATCGCCCATACCCTGACATATTTAAAGTTTTTCTTTGAAGTAGTTTTAATATTGTCAGTATTTAACGAAATGCATGGACAGATAGTGTGGTGAGATTGACTTTGTATCTGCGATCAACCCCAATGAGAGTGCAAAGTTTCAAAGAACGCACTTAAAAAATACGTGTACTTTGGAATTTGTAATACGCATTCCCACTCCTTCCAATGCACTCCTACACACGGTCGATATTAGTGTACTATGTACATAGATTTCCCGATTACCACATTTTTAAAAAACTTGTTTTAGCAGAGGAGCAACATTTTCTCATTTTTCACTTAGGACCTCGCATATTTGAAGTACAGAAGCTACGGATAGATGTCTGAACAACTGGGATTCCATTCTCGGAAGGGACGAAGAGGTGATTTTCACCGCCACGTCTAGAACATTTTGGGATCCTTTCACTGCCTTCATAATGAGAGCCAAGAACTTTTCCTGCAAGGTTAGAAGCTGTCAGGACTAATCTTTTGAAATCCATGGACGAGATATGTCGTTAATAGACATAGGCCACTTCTGCTGTAAAAAATATTTTTTTGTCTTATAGTATCCGTGGAAATATCCTACTATTTCTTGGCAATTGAAGTTTACTATTTGTGTTTTTCTCTACGTTTAAAGTTACAATGGAGATACAGAAACCAAAGAAGAATTTTCTTTTCGTTAGTTAAACTCAGCGATGTTAAGATTAAGAACTACGTGGTGAGATGTTTTGGACATAGGAAACTTTTAATTCTTGAACACGCATGGAATTTGTATTTCCATAATGCAACGCTGCCCCTAGGTATCAAGACGCGATACTATCGAAATGGGCCTTGGTTCCTTTCGTTCACCAACAACTACCGATTATTCCAGATCCGCCTCAGGATGTTCCCCTTGTGGGAGGTCCTTGTTTCGTCCCGGACATTACACGTCAGGCGTATCCCCTATAATCCAGCTGTTGACCATATATTGTATGTGCTGCTCGCTCTGTCTTTTGGTTTCCTCACGAGGGTTTTTCTTGTACACACGGTCCGAAAAAAATGTGTTTAAACTGCGTAAGTCTAACGATAATTAATATAGTTTAATCAAAGCGCTGAAAAGGACATTTGGACTTAAGAAAAAGAGTACAGAATTTTACATAATTACGGTTATAATCTGTAAATTTTTTTACCGAATGTGAGATGGACTGTACATGTAAAATGCATTGGAAAGTGAAAAATGGGTGTAACATTTTGTTTGGAATACCTTAAGGGAAGAATGTTGATCCACCGGATTGTGACTCCATATACAATTTTAGGTGGTTTTCAGTGTTTTGTAGGAACGCATCACCTCCTTATCCGAAACTTATCCCCGAAACTTTGGTAATCATCTACAAGACTTCACGACTTCATAACCCAGAGGACCACAGTTAAAGAAGTTCGTAAAAGACTGGTTTTCCGCAGTTGTTTGATAAATCACCGTCACCAAGCATTAGTTAACACTGGGAAAATTAGCTTTGGCATATCACTTCGAAAGGTTCGAGGGTCGAGTCTCATGGCTGAATGTTGCTAGTTTCTTGTTTCTTCATTTGCTCGAGGCTGATTTCGGGGATAACCTTAGTTCCTCCATCACATCATTCACAATGATCTCAACACCTCCATACTTGTCCGAACAAAATCAATTACCTTCACCATCGCCCAAAAAATATAATGACAAACCGCGCGTGCTCATACAAACAAATGACGCTGTCCCCTTCCGCTGTTTGACGCCGTATGAAACAACGTTCTATTGCTCCAGCCTCGGGCACGTTTCTATTTGCGTAGCCTTGCGGATCGTAATTTGAGACAGCACGTGGCTTGCTTCAGTTGTGAGTCACGGCTTCCGATGCGGAGCTTTACGCGATATGAAAAGCTGAGTTTTCGCTATCGATCACTTCAGTGGATAATGAAACCCTATGAAAAATCCGTCGTGCCCTACTACCCCCTATTGATCTTTGTAAAAAAGTGGGTTATGAACACGTGGACTACATTCATCTGCCTCAAGAAAGGGTCAGTTGACGGCTGTATAAAAACTACATTTAGTATATACTCCTGTTAATTAAGTGGCCTAAATTACGCCAATTAGCTTGTGGGTGCTGGAGTCTGTTTCTCCAGATTTTAACTGTAGCTCACCATGCAACTCCATCCAGTGCCAAGGTTCAGAATTTATCCCGTCTTCTCGTCTCCTGTTGTCATCATAAAGTGATGATTGGTGATTAGCCGTAACGGAAACTACAGTTGTTATTCGACTGGTGGTGAATGACTTTATAATTATTAGGCCTAATCTTTAGACGACCCTAGAAATTAAGATATGAGGGATAGCACTGCTCTGTTTACATAACTATTTTAATTAAATATTGTTACTATGATTAAGAAATAATTAGGGCTTGAAACACAATGAAGATGACTACATTTTATAATTACGTAATGGAACAGTTTCTACTAAATGAGCATTAGACGGACTTATTTAATTCCATTATTTCCCTAGTATATCTCGAATACTACTTACAAATATTCACGTGGTATAACTTCTTAGTTTCATAAAATAGACCTACGTGACAATGGAGGAAACGAGAAAAGGTTGTGAAAGGAAATTTGAAATTGTGAGTACATGAACAGCTTTCAACGTCTTGAGGACCCTCGGCTAAACACACTTCTCACTGCACCCGACTGTACCCACACAGAACAACGTAACCATTTCAGGGACGCGCTGTAACTTGTAAACGTTGTACCTTTTCGTTTCTCATTTCGTTTCGGCCGGTGTTCATCTGGGAGATTTCTCTTCACACCCGTTGCAGTCTAACAATCATTTCTTTCTACAGGATAGAATTCCCTCTGTTCCAACAAGAGCCCTGACACCGCTGAGCACATTTCCAGGTCAGCTCGTGAAGGAACTGTACACTATTCACGTAGTGCAGGGTTGCACAAAGCTTCCAATGCTCTAACGAAATGCAAGCGTGACATAGATTTATGTGAGGAAAGTTTTCCCCTCCCGTTGGGTTTTTTGCCGTCATGAACATGGGAAGAATAATGTTGAACACAGGTAGCTAAAGGCAGCATTTTATCACAGGCTTTTCACATTAGTACCTTGGATTTTTCAGCTTTTAAATTTGTAAAATGCACGCTTATTATTGTCCATATTTTGTGTGCTAACGTTCAACTGGAGGGTTGTTAATCTTTTATTTAACCTCTGTTGGCAAATATAACGTATCTTTCGCAGAGAATTCGTGTCCTTTAAGTTGTAACGAAGAATAAAATACGATGGCCATGTCTGATAATCCGATACAGAAACTAGCAGAAATATGGATATGTAGCACGCAATGGGATGTGTTAAATGCGAACAGATTTTGGTCAGAAAACCTGCGAGGAAAGAGACGACATAAAAGACTTGGGTGTGGGTGAAAGAATGATAAAATGGGTCTTAAAAGGAACAGATGTCATCTCGCTCAGGCTAGTGCCCACGAACCGACTAGTATGGGCACTGTAATGCATCTCGGGACTTCTTGAAATACGGCGAATATATTCATCAGCTGAGATACAATCAGTTTCTGAAAGAGTAAGTGCTCTGCTTAAAGAAAATTAGTCGGTTAATTATATAACGTGAAATTACGTGTTTACCTGGCAACTCGTCGGAATAAGTCGACCTTCGGGCCATGCACAAGGTTCTTTTCTGTTGTCACCTGCTTGCATTTAATTTCAGATTGCGAGCTGTCGATATTTGAATCGACCCTTTGGTAAGAATTAGGTTCCGCATGGAGTTGTGTCGATGAATGCTGTGGTAATATTTTAGTGATTTGTTTTGTTCTTTAAAAACTTATGTTTCTCCGTCGCCTGTCTGAAGACGTGAAGATCATATTGCACAGAATTATCATCTTAGCTTGCGTGTTCATTCATGTAAGTGAGAAGCTTTGTCTTACGTTAGGGGAAGAACGTAGATTAAATTTGTTCGATAACATGTTGATGAGAATGCTGGGACAAAGTGGGAGGAAATAGCAGGAAGTTGGGGAAAACTGAGGGTGACAGGTTCGTACTCCATGCCGTCAGAACCTCAAATCCCTTTTAGGGAAATCTGTAAGTGAAGACCTTCAGAATGTGTGTTCTTTGCCTAATATTATTACTGTTACCATAACAAGGAGGTAGAAGAGGGAAATTACTGCATGGAGTGGCCAATGCAAGATGTGTAATTTATTCCTGGGCCTTGAAATCAGCAAACTGTAAGTTTTGGGGGTGTTGCGGTTCTTTCTTCGTCTTCTCTCTCTTTCTCTCTCTCTATATATATATATTTATATATAAATATATATATATATCATCATCATCATCATCATCATATATAGAGCAGCTCATAATCGTGAGAGTGTAACTTCTACTGCGATTTGGTTTTCTTCAGTACCGAACTCGAAAGGATCAGCGGCGATAACTAAGTGAAATGCCTCCGTGTTCGGCTGGAATTCGGCTCCCAACACCTCTGCTCCGGACCCACTTCGTCTATCCTGTGGGGTAATGCGGCCGGAGCGTGTACAATACGCGAACTGTATCGCCGTTTCTCATGTTTCCCTTAAAGGTGTGGGGTTTATGCATATGCTCACACGAAATGTTCCCTTTTACATTTCCTCGGCCGCATATCCGATGTTCATCTGTTCTGCAAGCTTCGTTTGCTTGGCAGTCCGTCACATTTAATACCACGGGCTGGCATTCTTCAGCATGCAATTAAGTATTATTATTTTAACTGTCACTGCGTATGAGCTTAAAGATGAACTTTTTCCTTCTGGATGAAGGCGCACAGGGCCAATGAATGGAACTCTCTTTCTCATCCTCTGTGCTATGTGCAAGTGAGTTTGACGCCGAAACCGACTGAGAACACTAATTCCTGTTTCGAAGAGTACGGACGCCCTCTGACCCCTCCTGGTGGTATGCAGAGCATATGTAAGGCTCTTCCATGCTGAACAGTCAGAAAATTGGATCATGTGTGTAAAAAAGAAGTTGTCTCCGGAAAAGTGGATTTGAGAGGATCGTGTCGTTGAGAAGCGTGGGACCGGAAGTGTTCCCATGACTGCTTGGCTTCCCTTTCCTTCCGCCCCCGGTCCGGTAAGCGGAGCTGCGTCTTCCTCCTCATCGGAACCCGATACAGCCCACACCCTGTCGCCTTACATCACACACGGCGTTTAAACCATGGCCTTTCAAAACCTGCAGACAACGAATTCTTGCATAAGGACTCGGGAACAGTTCGCTATTGTTTGAAGGGCATCTTTCTGTCCCCTTGCTTCTGACTGGTTACCGCTGCACGAAACGTCACAGTTAAATGACTTAATCAACTGCATTTCTTGGTCTTCTTCAGTCACATACTAGCTCAGTAGGGCACGACTGCCTTCCACCTCCTTTCCAAGATCCACTCCCTCATGCATTTATACCAATGCCATTTACATCAAAATCCCATTATGAAATGGGACCTTTACTCCGGGACCAGTCAAATGTCGGGTAAAGATGAGGACACTAGCTTAGGACCGAGAGTTTTACGATGTGCTGCTTTGTCAGGGCAATAGCACACCTCGTGGGGCGGTCACAGATCTTATTGTTTATTAGCACCGAGAAAAAATTTGCTCCAGTGTTCCTCCATCTCACTTGAAATCACCTTGTATTGAACCCGAGTATCCGCGGAGTAAACCCAGTGTCCGACTACCTGAGATATAGCACGACCATTGTGATACACAAATTCCTGAAAAGTTTACCGGTGTTACTGGGCCCCATCGAGAATAAAAACACCAAAGCAGTGTTCCCTTCTGTCCTCTGAGACTTATAGCAAAATTGATTTCTTTTTAATCCTCACAAATCTGGGACGCAGCCATTGTTGGTTTCCCTCTCTTGTCCCATGCGGGTAGAAACCCTGGAAAAAAAATCTGAGAATTGATCGTAATATACAGCGTACAGAGAGTACCGATACTACACAGCGCGATCTACGGAAGACATCGTTACTGCTTCATTACATTATGAGTCAACAGGTTACGAGCTAGTTGCGTGAAGTGTGTAACCAGCTGTACCGATATCTCGTATACAGAATGGCCCACGGGGACGTTGATTTCCTTCGTATGCATCCGTCTTTATAGAGCGGCCTGCTCAACTAATAATATAATTTAGCAAGACTAATATGTTATTTTCTTCGCGGTTTTCAATACCTCTTAGTTCTCGTGTTTAGCTGCTTGTTTCACATAACAACCCGTTACTGCAGAACTAATCAAATTACAGATACACATGAGGTAGATTTTTTTTTCTTAAAATACTCCGTTGGAGAAAACTGTTTCAAGCAAAGGTGAAAGTTGTTGGCCTTAAATTTAATTCCATATTGCCAGTTCTGCGTACAGTAAGCCACGGACGATCGATTCAGACTCCCTGTGAAGTGGGGGTTTGATTTATAGACACGAATCGAAATAAAATTTGCTCGATAACTTTTGGGACAGACAGCAATAACAACAACAGGATGAGAATGAGAAGGAATGAAGAGAAGAAATAAGGAAATGGACTTTAGAACTGTGTCGCCGTAAGGAGATATTATTCTTACACATTCATTATCTGCAGGAATACAGACACAGATGGACTGTTTCAACCATTTTCAGAAAACAAGGCTGAGTGCTGGACTCGTATGGATGGGCATCGCCTGACCTGTCTGTCGGTATTTACGACGTTTGTAACACATCAGTCTTACGTGTCTGGTTTGCTGTCATTGTACGAGCACGAACTCTGAACTCCCCTGAGTAAGTCCTACCCTTGTTACCGGTGCGTTTCCAGATCAGTGTGCTGGTAACACATGGATGGTTTCCTCCCTTGAACATCCCTTAAAACATGCCAGATGTTCGGCGCCAAGTGTCCCACGGGAGGTACATGAGTAGACCGACAATGTGACGACACGAAGGCAGTTTCCTTCCGGCTGGTTCCTCTTCGCTGTCCCGTCCAGTAGCCAAGTTATCCAGTACAGGGACCGGAACTTGAATTATTCTGATAATAAACAGTCGCTGTATAGTTTTGAAGATGACTGTCTTCTGGGCTGTTGCAACTTGTAGGCTGGTAGACGTTTACCGACGTTTCAGAGGTGCTTACTTCATCATCAGCGCGATGATCTGAAACGTCAGTAAACAACGAGACTACGCGATGCAAAATCTCGCAGCCGTGAGAACCTAAAATTTCGCTATTTAGTTTTCTATTCCTTCATAAGTTGTATAGATGTAAATTCGAGGGCAATATTAAAATTTATGTCAAAGAAGAAGGTTGCAAAGGTCGAAACTAGATCCATTTGCATGAAGATTATTGTTAACACGAAAATAAATATACGAATTGCATATGGACATTTATTAACTAACTGCGCGACTCTTAGCTTCTTAAGAAAACTTTACGCCATTGAGTTGATTGTTAAGTCAATCCTGTGTCTCCCTGCAGAATCTCAGACTCAGATTTGAACCAGGTACTTCTATGACAAAAGTCTAAAGCTTTTTCGCTGCACCAGTTCGCTCCACGGTCACATTAATGCTTCTGATTGGAAATAAACGTTGAAATTTTTTTTAACGTGATTTACAACTGTCAATAAGTGATTCATAAGAGCGTTCCTCCCTTTTAACGGTTCAGTGAAACCGTACGTTTTGAAACAAAGTAGTCCGTTATGGCTGAGATACAATCTAAATATTAGACATTTACGAGAAGGTAAAACGTTAAAAGCATGCACGTAGATAAAATGTTCATTACACAAACACGAAACACATTTCTGGATAAGCGTTTCTTCACTCAGTCGATTACATGGATGATGTCAACCTTATAACGGTGACCGAGGAATTATCCCAGGATTTCACATGTAATGCCTTACTTTTAAAACTCAAAATGAACATGTAGCTTCGTATATTATATGCACTCATTATAGACCTTTTTATAGAATATGTTATTTCTGTTGTTATTATATTGCAATTATTAATTTGAATATAAAATCCTGTTTTATATAAGAAGCTCTGCCCAGCGATGCTAACTGTATCTGTTTTACCACCAGAAAGAACAATGAAACAACTTACGCGTTCTGAATTAAAATTACATATTTACTATTGGTTTATTGATAAAGTCGTTGGTATTCTGGTTTATCCGAATAGTTAGTCAATTAACCGGTTAACTTTGTAATTTGTTACACATTTAAAAGAACAACAGCCATAACTTATATATAGCTTAGTTCCAGTACTTCATGAAAGAAATCGAAGGTTCTGACCGAATTAAATAAGTTAATATTATTGTCGGTTGACATGATACTTTATAACAGAGTTAAGAGGAACCCTTAATCTAGGAATCTGGCAATAAAGAGCCTAACTGCGGATCTCAGCTGTAGATTTTCAAATTGCTACCAAATGGTAGAGAATTTTGCATTAAACAATCCATAAACTGAAGTAGACACATGATAATTCAGTTGTGCAGAACTGGGTTTCGATTCCTGGCGGGGATATTTTGACTTGTCTTCAAGACCAGAACGGTTTTAGAACCCACGCGGCCTTCTTCGAATTTGTATGTTGAGGGTCATTCCGGACGGAGTGTGAACCTACGTTTTTATCTTCAGTTACCGAGCTCGTAACTTGTTTTGTGTCAGCATGACATGCATTTTAATTGTTCGTTTGTACGGCTGGAAACACATTCCTGAACTGTAGTCATTAATTTGATTGCTTGATTCATATTTTAACGATGCTGATTTAAGTACCGAAGTTGTATAGTGTGAAATGATTCAGAAAGATAATATTGAAAGACAAGGCTTTGTTTTGAAATGACCTAACAGTATAAATGTTTATCCGGCGCTCGCCTGGAGGAACTAAATCCACGAAACCTCAGTCAGGTTGGCCCTGACTTTGCAGAACTTCGAACCGGATATTTCCTCATATTTTATCCGTGTTCCATCTAGCACCCACGTCGGTATGCACAGAGCTTTATTTCCAATGACAGTGCATGGACACAGGATGAAATTCCTGTTGCTGAGGTAGCCTTGTAGTTTGAGTGCGTCATTTTACAACGAAACCGCACGACGGCAGCCACACGGTGGGGTCTGGGACTCTATTCCAGAACCTGCGGAAGAAAAGGCTGATAGATCAGTTATCTACTTTCTTTTACAAACCTCACGAATAATAGCAGGCAGCAATTCAACGACTGGCTGTTTCGTTCGAGGGTTGTTTGTCATGTATTTCTCCCCCGACAATAACAACCGCTGTCCCACCCACTTGAATTACCAGCTCAGTAACTGCCATGCGTATCCTAAATGCCATGCTCTTCCTGTTTTTATAATTTCCGCGCCTAGTTCATGCGTTTCCCGTGCAAAATGTAATACGAGACCTCAGAATATAAAACTATTTCCGTTCTACGTTTCGTTATCTCTGGTTGGTGAAGCGTCATTAAGTACATGATTGATAGATAAATGCACATAGGCTACGGATTTAGTGAGGAAACACTTTGAGGGCCGAGACTAATTCTGACGGGCACCGGTGATAATATTTTTATTTTTATTTTTACTTTGACTTTACTGGTTCTAATAAAAATGTGTTTAAATGAAACCTGTGGCAAAATTTGTGTACGTAAATATTTATCTGAGTCTTTCTTCATCAAGAACGGTCTAAAGTAAGGAGATGCTCTGTCTTCCTTGCTCTTCAACTTTGCGCTAGAATATGCTATCAGGAAAGTCCAAGATAGGCAGGAGGGTTTGCAATGGAATGGGACACATCAGCTGTTGGCATATGCTAATGATGTTACTTTTTTGGGGTGATGATATAAATACAATAAAGAGGAACACAGAAGTTTTACTAGAGGCTAGTAGACAGGTGGGGCTAGAAGTAAATTCAGAAAACAACTAAGTACATGTTGGTATCCCGTCAACAGATTGGCGGGCAAAATCATGTGGCTAATAAATCCACGCGGGCATGGATGGGACAAGAGGTGTGCACCGGGTATTGGTTGAGAAGCCTGAGGGGAATAGACCGCTGGGGAGACCTAGACGTAGATGGGAGGATAATCTCAGGCGGGATCTATGGGAGATAGGAGTTGAAGGAAACTGGATTTTGTTGGCCCAGGACAGGGTCCGGTGGAGGGCTTTGGTTATTTCGGTGATGAACCTTCGGGTTCCGTAAGACATTTAGTTTGTTAGTTAGTTTACTTTGCTGGTAATAATATGTGGGTGGTGGAGATCTGAACGGAAGTAGTCTTTATTTGAAAGCACTGTCCCGATAATTATCTGGAGGGAGTGATTGAACCAGAAGAATACTCAGGATAGGTAGTTTCTGGCCTGGAATTCTCTTGAGGTAGGTCCTGAAGAGTGGAAAGAGTTGAGGAAAATCTTTATAACGGTTGTAGTGTGTTGCCGAATGTGGAACGGACATGAAACACTTTAACGAGTTGTATCATACATAACCTCGCGTGATGATCACGTTTAACACGTCAACTGTGAGTAGAGTACTTTCTCTACATCATTGTGACTCATGCTACTTATGTTACACCTGCCGTTGTTACAAAGATAATGACACTTTCATTTCCTTAAGTATTGTTGTAATTATGAACCTCACTTCCGTTGACAACAATAGTTGCCAATCTCCAGTTCTGTGTATGAATGTCGTTTCTGCTAGACTGGAATGAGTAATCGGTTTAATTAATGAGCTGTGTGTAGTTCAGTTTAGAAATAAGCAGATCAAAAATATAAACAATTTTGATGAAAATCCGCGGCGGAGAAAATAATGATGGAACAAATATTATACATGTGTAAGTTATGGCAAGAACTCGAAGCCTTTATTCACAGTGTAGATGCTGATAGGACAAGACTACTCACAAGTGCCTGAATTTTATAAATTTTACGCCTTCAAAATATGGTTGCCGGCAGCTTTCACCACTCATATTCCTCTAGACCAGTGGTATTCAACCTCTTTTGTTCGCGTACCCCCAGATATAATATCTCTTCAACTTTGTACCCCCAAAGTTGTTGGTGTATAATTCAAGTTACACATAGTATATAATCTACATCTAAAATAAATTAAATAAATTTCAATACTGATTATTCAGTGTTTATCATAAAATAATATATATTTTTTTAAATTTCACATACCCCCTAAGATGTCTTCGCGTACCCCCGGGGGTACGCGTACCCCAGGTTGAGCACACTGCTTTAGACAGTCATTTATCGCTGGCTTATAACAGGATTATACCTAAAACAGGCGGGCTATAAAAGCGGTCGTTCAAAATGACCATCTTCGAGATTGATGAAATCTTCGAAGCTTTGGGAACTGTTGTAGTTTTTCGGAGGTACTTCTTGCCTCCATCATCAGGGCGATGAGCAATCACATGTGAAACGCCGGTGAACCACCTGCTAACCCAAAGCAGCCAACATCACATTAAAATTCTAAAAGATTGAATGTATCAGCTGTAAGAGGACAAATTCATAACACTGTTCCCGGAAAGAATGAAACAGGAACAAAGTGAAACAACAATTAGGACTTCCCATACATTAGGACCAGCTTATTGTTTGTACCAGCAACAAATCCCTGCCGTGTCATTAACCAGTATAGACGGTTTTATTCTCATTTCACCTTACTTCGAAGTCTGAGTAAAATAATGACCTGATCATTATGCCATGTACGCGTGTGGGGGGAAATTGAGGTGAGACTCCACACGTTCCATACCTTTGCATAAGATACAGGTGTTAGCTTTACACCCCAGACGGTTTACCGCCCAGGAAAGAATCACCGATTTCAATTAGAAGGTTGGGAGGGGTTTGTGTGTTACCGAGAAATGAATGTTTGAACCCGAAAGATAAAACTGGTTTCTTAGTGTTCCCACTGTTGATGGTTCTACCACAGTGCAGGTAACTGATGGGGGGGACCCCCCCCCCCCCCCCAAGCAGCATTGGCATCACGTATCGGCCTGCTAGACTCTTTTCGTACTTTTCCATTAGACAGCTGGAAATAATCCAATAACCTTGTGTTTGCGAGTCGGTCGCATTGCCAGCAAGTACAAGTTGCCAACAGAATAACATGAACACTCTTGAAGAAACAGAACCTCCTCTCGATGGAACGGGAAAGGAAAGGTCAAGATTTGCGTCCACGGTAATCGAACCCCGTGCTTATAGAAAACAAAACGAGACACGGTCATTGATCGAGATCAGTGCATTGTGCACAAGGAATGGATGGAACCCGACAGGCTATTCATAGACGTTAAATGTCTGCTCTGCTGTATCTCCTTACCATTCGATGTGTACTTTGAGAATAATGGCATTAAGTTAGTGATTGAGATAGGTATATGAGGTTCTGACGTTGCGATATTTTGCAGTGTGCATTTAAGCAAAAATTGTTTATTTCAGAGTATAACTCTTTCACATAAGTGGCATGTCAGTCTAGTATTTGTGACAACGTAAGCATTAAACAATGTAAGAATGTTTCCTGCTTAATTCGAGCGGCTCAGTCTTCACGTAAGGCTAAAAGAACAAGATCAGAGAAAATATTCTCGTTTGGGTTTGCTGAACAAGTACTCCTTCCTTTCTGTTACAAAAATCATTACCATATGTCTTATTACGGAACTTGTATGGGTTATGACCCTTCTGCCCTGAAGATGGAGCCCGTAGATTCCCACAAAATACATGGAGTCTTAACCCAGTAAGACCACAAGTTTCACAGCTGTGAAAATCTCATGCATGTGTGTCTGTGAAATATTGGCGTTTATAATTTGTGGTACTTATTTGCAGTTATAGTTAATTATCGTTTCGTTTTTGTCCTTTTAAACAGGTTTCTCGTTCGTTTAGATGAAAACATTCTATCATAACCCCATCTTTTAATTATGTTCAGGGTGGAGAGCACTTAGTTTGATTCATCTTTTAGAACAGGTGGTACCTGCTGTTGCGAGCTTGCTGCACACTATGAAGTTAAGACAGCTTGGCTCTGTTTGCCTTCTTGCACCTGTTTCCGTCCGGACTTAAATTGCGGAAATTCTCAGTTTCCCCCCCCCCCCCCCCCCCCATCTCTGCATGTAATTTCGCGGCGAACGTAAGCATTACAGAGTATTCGCCACAGCTTTTAAAAACTGTAGTATGTATAACCTTATGATAGCGGACGGAAGGCATACGTACCTGTACAAAACAGCTTGTGCCAGACCACACCGGTAATTTTCCGTCTTCCGGTTACGTTGTGGTAACGTAGGGTGGCTCTGATTTTGTAAGTAGTATGCCATATGAATAACTCCTAAGGTAGGGCTTGCTGTTCTGGAATTCGAGATAGTAAGGATTATCACGTTAACTTTTTAAAGCACGAAGTTTGTCTAGATCAGTGGTATAGGAAACCTGGGGTACGCGTACCCCCGGGGGTACGCGAAGACTTCTTAAGGGGTACTTGAAATTTAAAAAAAAATATTATTTTATGATAAACACTGAATATCAGTAATGTAATTTCTTTAATTTATTTAAGATGTAGATTATATACTATGTATAACTTGAATTATACACCAACAACTTTGGTGGTACAAAGTTGAAGAGAAATTATATCTGGGGGTACGCGGACAAAAAATGGTTGAATACCACTGGTTTAGATAATTTTAAAAATTATGTTTCTTCTTCAAAGAAAACACAATGTGTCACTATTACAAGGATAAATTGATTAATGCTGTTAGGGAAATAATCACTATTTGTAGGCCCATCATGCGAAACACACGAATGTACTGTGTGCACAAAGTGCAGCGATATTAAATATTAAAATGTGTGTTACGTGTGGTAAGTGCTGTGCTTTAAAGTGTTAAACCAATCAGCTTCAGTTAGGGTTCTTCACTGCTACTAAAACGAAGACGGAGGTGAGACGATAGCAGGCTATTGAACTTTAAGCAGGTGACGTTTAATGTGAGTTGGACTGAATTGGCTCGGAAACACGTCTGATGTTGGAGTGTGCTATTAACATTGCTGAATCTAGGAATTCATATATAAAAGATTTGTGTGCCGTGTAAGGTGGTTCTTTAAAAAGATACATTTCACACGACGCGTAAAAGGGAACACACTTCTGAACCGTATTTATGACGAGAATTACGTTAATAGCACACAGAAGCTCTGCACGCGTTTGAAATGTGTCTTCTGAGTACAGAATTTAAAAGATGAGTCGAATAAAGCTATGATTTCTCAGATGTTAATAAATGATTTTTATGTTTGTTTAGTGAAGCTAATTCAAATGCATTTTAGTGTCATATAACGTTAGCATCGGTGCTTGGTGATTAATCCGCGAAATAATGTAATATTAATGACACTAATTTAGCGTCACTCCTAAAGTACAGTGTTGTAAGTTTAATTTCGACTGTTCAGATTTAAAACATTTCCGTCGTCTCTTGATCCAGGTTGGGAAAATTATCAAACCACCAACGAAAGGCAGATGACCGTAGCGAATGTCGCCGTTGCTTTACTGAAAGAGCGTCCTCTGAGGACGTGCAGTTCACTGTTTCCATTCCTTCAGTTCATTAATTACTGTGTACGGTGCTGTGTGTCCATCGGTATAAAAACATGTGAAAGCAGACGCAGTCTCCTTAAATACAGAATGAATGACATTTTATGTACAAAGTTTTTATTGTTTACAATTTTCTGTAAAATCAAAAACAAAGATGATTTTTTTCTGAATGTCTACGCTCAAACAATCAGTCGGTTAATTGATCGTGTCTTCTTGTTGATTAATCGGTTAAAAACAATTTATCCTTTTTCCAGCTTCGTTATTGGCATACATACATACTGTCATTCGACACGAATGAACAAGAAATAAATAAGCCAGTTAAGTGATCGACTGTCGGGTTTTAAATGACTGTAGCTTGCATCTCTGAAGTCCACTACACGGTATTCGAATTTAAATTACCCAGACTCAGAACATACAAATTCCATTACGTTTGAGCGTGTTCACTAAGTGAACTCATTACAATATGCAATACTGATAACTTCCGTTGCAACATGTCGGTGGATTTTCCTTCTGGGTTCCGTCACAGTCAGCATCATTGTCAAGGGGAAGACGAAGGGTATTTTCGGAATCAGACGACTTTCCATTCGTCTTTGTCAGGTGGTGGAAATACGGACGGAATTTGAACAAGTGATGAAACTCACAGAAACGCGGCGTCTTCTTTCAACGTTCCACTCAAACCGCCGCGTCGCAGCTAAGAACCGCTCCAACTGTAAGAATAGTAAACAAATTCACTAACCAAATCACTCACTCCTCCAACAGTTTTTGAACACAAAGATTTATTACTTCTGAAACGATATCTACCATCGGACCGCATACTAAGCTACTTTAATCAAATTTAGAAGATGGCAGATGGCTGTCCTCCGGGTTGTCTCTTGCCTTCAACGTCTAAATACCTACTACCTTTATGGAATAAAACCGTCCAGTTGGTCTAGAACTCCCATTCCTTGAAGAAACCCGAGTTCTCTGGAGCCTGCCATTGCATCTTATCTTGAGCAACTTTAATCCAATCCACATCGTCATATTCTGCTTCGTTAATACCCATTTTAGTATTATCCTCTGTTATTTAGTCCTGTTTCTTCCAAGTGGTCTACTTTCAGAATTGTTTATGCAGGTTTCACTTTCCCATGCACGCTACATTCCCGTGCACATCATCTTTCTGGTTTTATGATCCTAATAATTGTTAGTAAAGTGTACAAGTTACGCGAATCTTCACTGTGTTTTTGCGTCTTCCAGATACATCCTGTCTCTTAGTTCCAAGTACTGCATTGCTCTTCAAGTTTAACTTTCCGGAATGAACAAGTACGCTAAAATTACTAAGAGATGAAATTCACAAGGTTTCTTCTAAGTTTTTTAAATCCTTAATATTCTTCCCATAATGTAAGAACTATTGTTCCACACGAGTGAAGAGGAGTTATAAAAGTAGATTTGATGAATGACTCTCGGGCAACAAGCCGCGTCAGGTGGCTGAATGGTGAATGAACCATTTCTTTCGCCAACTTTATACAAAATTAGATTTGTTTACGTAAAAGTGTGTGCCACTTCAGACATAACCCAACAATAATCACGTGCCGCGGCGCAAAAATCAAATCACAAGCAGGTCCACCTCCCTATAGTAGAATATACTCTCCCAACATTCCCAGTGACGCTGGAGCTAAAGTCACTCTGGTTGCTAGGCCGCTGCTCATACCAGTTGCGCAGGTGCAAACATGTCGCATCGAAATCGTTTGCTGCTCTTTCTGAAGTATTTAACAATCGATTACCGAGTAATTAGCATTGCATCGACTGATAATAAAATTTCGGGTCGATGGTTGTATTCGAAAAGATAGTGGACACTCTTAGCATCTGTTCTGCAAGTTCTTCTAAATAAATAAAAATAAAGAAAACAACTTGTGCATTTCTGATTCAGTGACACCTATTTTATCACTGAAAATGTAACATATATCTTGGAAGACCATCGAAAGGTGAGCTAATGGAACAGTGAATGTAGAGGAAACGAACAAGAGTACAGCGTTATTGATAATAGTCCATTATAAATTAAAACTAACGATGAATAGAATATTTTGTTCCCAGTCGGACCCGTTCCGAGTATTTGTTAAGATGTTCTGCCTGGAAAATAAAACGACCACCCAAGCTGCTAACAAAAAATTTATCGTCTTGGTGCATGATTTTCGGAGACGTGCTAAACGATGGTGACATACCAACCGACAGGTGAAAGGTTCTTTCTTTGCCCACCGCAAACAGACGCTTTCGTCTGCCCCTTCACAAATAACGTACAACTGCCGAGAAGCCCTTAGAAAGCTGTACAAATAGCCTTCCAATTAACATCCCATTACCAGGCTGCGTACAGTATCAGTGATATTTCACTCGTGAGTCTCTTTAATTATTTATTTTCTTCTATTTCAAGTAAGCAACGCTGAAACTTCAGGATTTTCTTTGCCTTAAAGCCTTTAACTGATATAAAGTTGAGATAACTTTCTTCGTTATTCAGTAAACTTGGGGCTGTCATGCAATCCATTCCACAAATTAAACTTTGTAAATAGATGTTTGCTGTGAATACAAGACTAATTACAATGTTGCCCCAAAGTTATAGGCCGTGAAAAAACAGCGTCAGAAATTATAAAGAACATGCCAAATAAAAGAATAAAATAAGTACCATTTCGTTCAGCACTATGAATAGGTCACGATAATTCTTGTGTACTGTAAATATTTGAAGTTATTTGCGCCGAACATCACTGTTTAGTAGCATTTTTTATCTGTTTTCCTTAGGCTAACGATTCGAATATCGTTGGTATACTTCAAAATGTCTTGTATTAACGACAGTGATTTAAAGTAGAAACGTAAATGAAAGAAAAATTAACAATAACAGAGGGCTGCATGGACTGCATACGGAGAACAGCATAAATTTCTACTTCTGATTCATGTCATTAGTGCACGTGGCGTAAGTACTTCACAATGACTTCTGTTTGGAGGCAAGTTTCCGTGTTAAATGAGACGTGCATTGTGCTTAGAAATGTTCGAGACCCTCGTAATTCCGCTGTGAATAGGTTTTGATGAAGTGAGATTGATATTAAGACGTTAAAACGTGCAATCCATCGGAACTCTATAGAGACGACTCCACTGGCGAGTGGACTGCTTTTAATGCGTGTTTCAATGCATGGGCTGTAAACGCATCTGCATGACTAAAACACGTGATGTTTGTCATGCAGTGTGAGGTTGGTGTTGTTATAGCTCCCACATTATCGCTTTACATGCAGTTAACTTATACATATTTCAGTGCTACAATTTAGTTTGTAGGAAACTTTCGCTGATATGTATCTTACAGGTTATTATAATGGGGTTGTTAGATCTCTGTGTTCTCCATGATAGGACGTTGAACTCTTTAACAACTTGTGTGTCCTTTTCTAATATTTCTTTTTGTTCCTTGTTGGTAAGTGTAGGCTTAAATTTAGTAAAACAAAACCATCATCCCTTAATCTCAAGTCTCCAGCCAATCACGCGATGTGCTAGCTGATTGTGTCTTCAGCACTCAACTACGCGTTACAAGGCGTACTAGAACTTACACATGAAAGCTGGGTCCTGCCATAAAATTCAAAGTTACTTCGTATTTACGCATTTCTGTTGTCTGCAAATTTTGCTTGCTTAAGACAAGGTTGTCACTGCCATAAGAGTGATCTGCAATGTGACCCTCATATTGTGTGTCTATGCCTGTAGTTGAAGACTGATTTTTGAGGTTGTATGTGGAAATCAAAGAAATTCTCACTGAAGAGACAAGCACATTAAATTAGGGTTGCCTTGTTTAATGCAACGCTTGTGAGTCTTCGAGTCTAGTCTTCGAAATAAAAAATAAAAAAAATGAAAGAAGAAAGGCGTGTAAGCTGCCCGCTAATAACTTCGTCGACTTTATGAAACTGCATGAAGGTCATGACATACTTTTTCAAATTCCAACTTTATACACTTCAAACATGGCATTCATTTTAAGATGGCTGCAGTAAGAACGTGAAACTCTATAAGATAAACAAGCTAGCACTCCTCAGTGACAACTTTCTGTGGTTCTGTAATGCTTTTACGTGCAGCCAAAATATTCTCATCACCCGCGTTCCTGAATTCCTGAAGGAAATATTTCGGCCTGCTAGCAAAGTCTGCATGGCTTATAATGGGACAGCTTTTTAGCAACAGTCTTTATGAAATCAAGAAATATGTTTTAATGTAGTTTTTATGTAGCATAGGAAGTAACGTCAGACATTGAATCCTTATACCAATCGTGTTACCAGTTATTCTAAATGAAGATGTACTTGGTTTACCTCAGACTTTCACTTCAAATATTGGCTTCTTGCTTGGAAACAGGCCACGATCTTCTCCTTTCAAATCTTAATTAATAATCACTATCATTGATTTACCCACTCAGCGCTTTCTGATCTCTGCGGGTGCAAGAACGTTGTTAAGTATCCTAAAAGCAATCGGCCGTTTATTTTAATACTTAGTAACATGGTGATGGCATACGGACTGCAACAGTGATATTTCTGAACCGGATTTATATAAAATTTTGTTAGCCATAACTAACTTTCTGGTACCAGAACCCGAAGGTTCAACACTGCAAATACGAAAGCTCACCGTTGAACATGTTCCCGAGTCAGTTACATCCACCTCGTTCTTCAAGATAGATGAATCCCAATGTTATCCTCGAATTTTCCTTTCGGTCTTCCAAAAAGGTAATTAAAATCCTGTTGAAATTTAGTATGCAGTCCTTGTTTCCCGGCTCGGAACACAGTGACGTAACTGTGAGGCGTGTATTCCTGTGTACCACGTAATATCTTGACTTCTCACTTACCAATGAGGACAGATAAGCGTAAGAAAATAGGCGATATCCTTTTCTGGCAAAACAGATATTTCAGATATTTCTTTTGTATCAGAATCTTTGAATGTAAATTAATACCTTCTCCCATCCTATGTACCAGGGATCGGCATCCTTTTCATTAATGAATAATTTCTTGGACAGTAACTGAAACTTAAACATTATTATGAAAATGGACAATAGTTTATGTCTCCACTTTGTTATAAAGACGATATATGTTGTTAGCATTGAAACAATTTTTTTTATGAGCTGTATAAAACTTTAGTTAACAATATCTCAGTTACTTTCATATTGATCTGTTGCATTTCGTATGGTTTGAACAACGGAACAATATACATTTGAGCGAAAACGCAATTTTAACGTAAAAATCCTGCACCTACAAAGTTTCTGAATGCAATTGTTTACTCTTACGCTTAGGTAACGTGTTGTGTGTGTGCATAATCGGTGTTCCTCGATACCAGAAAATATTTGCCCTTCTCACATTATCTAATTCCCAAATCACATGAGAGGGCGCATAATAAGGTTGCGAAGGCCACGTGCGACTCGCTGGCTGCAGTTGATGACCCCTGCTACATGTAACAGTATTGCAATGTATTTAAACGCCTTTTATGAAGTGTAACAGGTTACGGACTTTTATTCCCGTTATCTCTAGGATCTGAGGAATCGATACATGGAAGGAGCGCGCACACACACACACACACACCTGTCCTCCAGCTGCCTTCCCGTTCATTTCCGACTTCCGTTCAGCCGGCTCCTGTAGGACCCGACCTCATTCACAAACACTGGGTTGTAGACATGCAACCACTCCACTGTGCCTAGTCACATGAATAATGAATGTACTTTACGGGTGTTTAAATCTAGGAGAATGAGATGGGCAGGACAAACAACACGCAGAAAGGGGATATTAAATGTCTGGAACGGTCTGGTTTAAACAAAAATATTGAACGAGTCCTTCGGATACCTAGGCATGCAGAAAACGTAGAAAAGTTGAGCTTATAAATGTCGAATTAGATTGAGATGGTTCAAGACTAAGTCCCCTGTCCGGATTTTGTGATAAGACTTTGGGTTTCATGATACGAGGCGCGTCCTCAAAGTAAGTTTCCCACTCGTCCCACAGCTAGCAAACCTTATATTACGCGAAGCGACTGTGCGTACGTGATAGAGCAATGACGTAGCATGGCGCATGCACTAACGGCACCTCCCGCGTTCTCACATTAGCATCGTTGCAGCTGTTGAAGATGGAGGTTCTTATTCCAGCTCCCGCAGACTGTGAAGTGCGGTCAGTGATAACGCTAGGCCGCACACGGCTCGACGGACAGCAAGTCTCCTGCAGGAGTTCAGCTGGGAGGTGTTTAATCATTCACCCTACAGCCCGGACCTCGCTCCCAGTGATTTCCATCTTTTCCTACACCTCAAGAAATTCCTGTCCGGTCAGCGTCAGCGTTTTGAGAATGACAGAGAGGCGGAGATGGTTGTCACACAGTGGTTCCAATCCCAGGCGGCAGACTTCTACGACACAGGTATTCAAAAGTTGGTCCCACGGTATGACAAATGTCTCAATTCCGGTGGCGAATATGTTGAAAAATACCTGGACACTTGCTGTATCTGTTGCAATAAATATTTCCATGAAATTGTGTTTTGTTTCTGTAAACGGCCCCAGGGAAACTTACTTTGAGGACGCGCCTCGTAGTATGGAACGTATTGATCTGCTGAATACTTATAAACTTCTGTGTTTTCAGTTAGTTTTGAAGAGACTTCAAACATACGGTATCCCTCCTTCACTTTTTGAACTTATGTTGCGTTCCGAAGGAACTGTGTTTCCTTTTCAGAGCCCGGTCCCTGGTGTAATCGTACACAACGATATGACACTTAGTGACAGACATTCTGAAAACTGGTACACTTCGATCAGCATGGAACAATGATCAATGGACGTGAAACAGTGATCAGTGGACGGTTCTGGTGTTTTGAATGGTGAAACATGATTTACTTCTGTGTAACTTCTGTCGACGTTGGTCAGCGCCGTATGAACTTTAGTCTTATACAACTTGCATTAATGAAGTTATGGAGGAGACAAAATCAACTAAAATCACATAAACTATTTTGTTTTTATGCCGATAAATTATTAATCTAAACAATTTAAAACATGATGATTGTAATGTAACATGCCTTAATATTATGCAGAGATGTGAACTAAAATATTTGTACTTAAAATTATTCATTGTCAGGAACTTTTCCATCGTCTTTTCTTGAAAAACCCACTACGTTTCGGAGGCGGGTTCTATCTCCGTCTTCAAGTCTTGGGTCCCTTAAATAGAACTTGTCTAAGGGGACCCAACATCTCGCATTAGTGACGAAGTCAGCGCCACATAATTTGATATGTAAGACTTAAGGTTAGGTTGGGTTAGATTATGATTTATCGAGTTGTGTACTCGTATTCCGTTAACGAAATTAAGGAAATGTAACATTCTGAAATTAGAATATAATTTATCTCAGTTGTAGCATATTTTGGCATATTGATGCAAAATTTTTAAATACGACAACAAAAAAACACAAACTGTTCAAGATATTTACAAGGAGTCTGGTCTTGCAGTAAACTTAGCATCACAGTAACAGTAGCTTATATTTCAGCAAATATATTTCGGTTGTGCATTTATTCCGCTGCTTTCAGATTGTCGTTGATACTTTTCCTGTATTTACGCCATAATTGTTTTCTGAGAGGTCCGCCATGAGCATTTAAACTAAATCTAAACTCCAGAAATATTGCGGGTTGTATCCTCGCAATCGGGATATCCCCGCTCGACTGAGATCTCTGAGGAGACTGGGAGATTCGCTCTTTGATCTACATCAAAATAGAAATAACTTCGCAGTAAGATTTTTGCACCAGTCTTTATTGGACCTAGCAACTGAATGAATCGCACGTCAGTTTTAACCTGGAATATAACTTTCTTATGTTGAGCAGTAACATGTTTCATTACGGCGTTATCTGAGTAGAAACTGTTTCTGCATCCCTTCAACGAAACAACTGTCAAACACACCAACACAAAACCGACCTCCTAGCTCCAGACTCCGACCCCAAACGTAAACTAAGCCAATTCTCACCATAGGCGTCACTGTAGCTTGGTATATATTTCTTGCTACCAGAGTCGCCACCGTTAGAATTTAATTTAAATATTTTTTCCACGTCATACGAACGGTTCACTTCTCCAGTCAAGCGTGACGAACACTGGCTATTACTTTGGAAGACAGCTTGCAGAAATAGCTTGTTTTCGAATACGGTGCCTTGGTTTCTGGAATTCTCAAGCCACTTTGCGCCCTGCTTGCCTTCATTCGTATCTCGTACAATTAACTTTAGTGAGAGCGAGGATGAGTGGAACCATGAAATGTCATTACCCGAACTGTCTACTCCGTATGTCATGACCTTGGTGAAGACTCGCTCGAGACGATATTCAACCTGAATGCGAAAAATCTGACGTCATTCGACAGTGTAATAGCCACCAGATACGGCCAACAACAAATCTGCAACTTCAATTACTGCTTACGTTTATCTTTTTCTTACGAAACAACCTACAACGTGAGATCAGCAAAATATTGCACCTGATCTCAACTTGATTTACGCTGGTTGTGGAATCATGCCTTACTGTGTGACTTTCGTGTGTTGTCTATTATCAGCGCCGACGTATGTTTTATGATGATGATGATAATTATGGTAATAAGAATATTAATGACAGCAACTTATATCACCACGAAAACTCGTTATTGGATCCAGTCCTGACATAGTTTTTCAGATCACACGCCCACAGTATATTTTCGGAAGATCAGATTTAAAGTTACATCGTCTCCCATCTACATCAAGTCCCCCATTTACATTCACAAATCAGTTCCATTGGCATGTTGGTCTGTTATTTTCTGTGTAAGTAATTTTTTGCGTAGAAAAACACTTCCTCCGTACCATCCTGGGTAGTCTGGGGCGATTAACACAATCCTCAACGTCCATCCTCTAAATACTGTCTTGGAAACGTATAGAGACATTTTAAATTTCCTACAGTTCAATCCGCTGTTGTCCCTAGTCTTTGCTATATATCACCATCACTGAAGTACAGAAGATGACTGTCTTCCAGGATGTTGCGTCGTGTAGTCTGTGAACTTAATGGTACTGATGACAGAGGTAGTAATCACCTCTGACCGCGGCTGTAGTTGGAAGTCAGCGCTCAGCTGGTACAGTACCTATTGGTAGGCCCCAGAAAATTATCTATCACATTACTACCTGAATTATTTTGGCTAATAAATGCAATATAGTAGCGTGTTGTTTAGGTCTTTTCTTGTGCTCGGAGTGAGGTGCGTTTGATACAGCCGGTCTCACTTGGCCTTAATAATAGACCACTTGTCATTACAAATACGCTTTCTTGTACACGTAAAACGACATGCATCTGCTTTTTCTGTGGAACCAAGGACACTCTCGCGCTCAGCTGGAAGTCCACTGTATTATGTTTCTCCTTTGCTTCAACAGGTTTGTTTTTATCTGCGAAAGGATTTGCATCATTTCCATTTAAAATGTCATTCCTAACACCTGATGATGAGTTTGAACTTTACGAAATCATTCTGTAACTACGAACTACATGGATTTACTCTTCGGCACTAACAACTTACCTTGAAATTTTATTCAAATATTGTTGGTTGCGTAATTTTCAATAACCTGCTATTACAGTATATTCCACAAAAACGTTATCACCATGATTCATTCGAATTACATTAGGTGCAAATTTAATACTCTCATTTTATACTCTATCTTTTAATGGGCTTTGTGTTAATTTCCTTTTGAGCTATCTGGAGTAATTTAAGGCCTTGGAAACCTAAAATTTCTTGAAAATAAACATTTCCGTAAATTACATATATTTTACTGCAGACTCTATTAATACTCTTTTGATAACACTAATATGTGGAGTGGATACTTACAGTATATGGCGAACTATGTCCAATTCCTCACCAAGGTGGCCTACTATGGAACAGTGTGGAAATTTCAGTTTCTGTAGAAGGCACAAATTTTTGGTTTCGAAAATAAAGTCCGCCTCATATTTCTTAATTTATTACGCTAAGTAATTATTTTTGTATGCCTAATTATTATTTCTCTGAACCCACTTATCAACTTATTTTATAATTTATTTAGAACTATGATGCCTGTTTGTTCTTGCGTCCGTTTGTTTTACTACAACTACTAACGCTAACACTACTAACTTCTCCCGCCAACCCCACCGCCACCGACACTGCAAGGTGGAAGTTGCTGTCATAACAAAGTATGTTAAATATGAGGATCTTATGGTAGAAATGTTAATGATATTGGTGATGATGATGATAATAATAATAGTAATATACTCGTAATTTAAAAACGTTTATGTGGCATTCCAGCCCCAGTGTGTACGTACAAAAGACGGCCATTCTCGGAACAGCACGCATATTGAGAAAGATATTAAGGCTACGTTTTATTAATTTCTAATATATTTATTTTTTGGAAGCTGGTGTGGAATCTGTAAGTGGGAGAAGATAATTCCCTGGGTCATGAACAGATACTCTGCAACATGATGTAATATTAGGCTATGTGTATATCAATGGAAATTTAACGGACTGTTGGGCAGAGTGAAAATTTTATTCGACAAAATGAATAAAGCTGCAGTAGTACAGGAAATTTGGAAACTTCTGTCCTTACAGCCGTTAGAGGAAGTGTCTGGTAACATGTAGAGCTTTTTAAGGTTACTAAGGAATAATTTAGAACTGTCTTCTTTATTAAACCGCAGATATTTTAAGGGTCTGTGCCAATCCACCCCTGTCCAGCGCATTTGGAGAAAAATGTTAAGTATGTGGTCAGATCATCACGATGCCTTTGTTGAATTGGGAATGGGAACACATAAAGAGGCGTTGCATGCAAAAATATGACTGTCCTTTAGTGCTGTTTGAGCTTTGGGGGAAGGTAAATTATTTTCGTTTATCAGGAGAGGAGTAGACTGAATGGTCTGGCTTCATGGCTTTCTTGCCGGCCAAAACTGTGTTCTGATGGGGATTTACGGTTCAGAGATTTCCCTGAAATGCCTGGGACGTCGTGAAAAACAGTATTTTCTCTCTCTCTCTCAAGTAATTTGTGTAGAGAAGTAGGATTTGATGATTAACCAATATTTATGGAGCCCATTAGCTGACTAAATATTTAATATCCTGCTGTGTTTGTCGGTTTTTCGATGAGACTTCAGAATATAATTTTACGTGTTTATGTATTTTCAAGACTGGGTTTAATTTGCCTCTCTTTAAACCTTATAAGTTTCCATTTCCTTCGAGCTCTCAGCATGACTTCCTTCCTTTCGTTTACGTTCCACTGGCTGCTTTGTAGTATTCTGTTGTTTGTCTTCTTCATGTCATGGCGAATTCGTTTGGTACTGTTAGTTCCGTGGGCGAGTAGATAGACAGATTATCGCTGAATAGTTTATCAGCTGCGGAGGTTATTTACCAATGAATTGTATGAGAGATGACCGCGTTCCGCAAGCTTACCACTGGGGTTGGAACTATTAACCTTTTCCCTTACAACTTGCTTGTGGTATGGTATCGAAATCAATGTGCATGTAGCTTATTTAACGGAGTTGTCAGTAGCTCACACTTTTTCTCCTCGTCGAATGATAGGATTGTTAATTACTTATGAATTAGAACAGACGTACAAAGAAACGGACACTGTCTCGTAGAATTTGAGGTTTTCACTGTGGTGTGTCCGAAGATGGCTGTCTCCTGGGTTATAGCGCAGTGTAGTCTGGCAGAAGTCCACCAACATTTCAGAGGTCCTTACTGCCTCCATCATCACGGCGATTAATGAGCCGTGAGAGTGGCATCGATTGAGATTTAGGAAACTGCCGGTTAAGGCAGACACTTCGTCGGACCAGTGGGGAATGTAACTTTGATCGGGCGAGGGCCTAGGAGCCAATATGAGGGGGGGGGGGGCATAGCTTGGTCAGGTTCAAGAAATCAGCCCTCATAAGGGCCCCTTGGGGTCGGTAAACTTCTACCAGACCATACGACGCTAAAACCCACCCAGAAGACAGCCATCTTCGGACTTCGTCTCATTTCAAATACTATCCCGGCATTTGCCAAGATGGTGTGAGGAAAACCAAGGGAAACATCAGTTAGTGTAGTCGGTCTCTGGACAGGGATTTGAACCCGGTACATCCCTAGTACGAAGCAGGAATGCTGACCGCTCGGTTGCGACTTTTGTTGCATGTAGTGTGGCTACTGTTCAGTCCCACGAAATGCATGTCCACAAAATACAATGTAGCGTAAAATAATTTATTTTGTGTTCTACAAAACGTGTCTGCAAATTTAAGATACCGTTTCCTGAAGCTATTCTACCTCTTGTGAGAATGCCCATCAATTTAAATAGAATTACTGCCTCCGGCATCAGAAACAACTCTGAAGCACAAAAGAAAACGAAAATAACACGAAATAGCGGGTTTACTAAAGAAGAAGAGAGACCAATTACTTATCCCTGTGGTCAACATAAAATTTGACTAATGTTTTACGAATTGCCAGTTACGCTACATCAACAAGAGAAATTTTTTATTGAATGTATCAACGTCTTACAATGGAATTATTATGTGGGGACCGTTGGTTTCGTGTGGGCTGGCAACCAGCTGGCGTTTCTAGTCGATAATCGTTACCTGTGGTTACTTTTATTGCAAAACACTAGTGTCACCTGCCCTCCATGTTATTACACGAGGCTAGTTCATGTCAGACACATGCTTCCTTCCGAACATGGTGGCCCACGCTTCGCATTCGACATGTCCGTTATTCGAATACCGATGTTGGAAATTAATATCTGCATTCATGTACAGTGCTTCTTTAAGAAATCGGGAATTACGACACCTTAAAGATTTCCGTTTTTTGTGTGTCATTTGCACAAAATACATATCATTAACGCACCATGTGGTTGTCGGATCTATCTTTTTTTTTCTTCCAGAAATTAAACTATTAAGAAAGTTTTCGTTCTCGTTTTATTCATCCCCCTAACGGTCAAATACAATGGCTGCTCTACAGAAGATCAAATCAAATTTTATTCGTTTCTTTTTGTTTTGTTCCAGAAATGCTCTCCATGCGAAAATGTCCTTATCGAATATAAATTTTACCGAGATCAATTTCTATTCAAATGTAATGTGTATTGAATTGAATACAATCATATTTGTGATTTTTATTTCCTTTGAAACAATAGATCTATATCTATACTAAATTAACATTAGCAAAAGTTAGATGAAGGAGGTGTTAAATCGTATAGAATGTATTCCATAGGACTACACTTTTCCTCTCGTCTCCTTCGCCTGTGTCCCAAAAGATAAACCAATCAAACAGTACAATGCATTGTGTGTCACCCGGCGAGACTTGGAGATATTCGTAGCCCTGTTTAAATAAGGTTTGATCCTTTATGGGTTTTTAAATGTCTGGGACTACTCGAAATGCTGTTTTATAACAGACCGCTCGAATAGTCCGAAGAGAAACTTTCATCGAAGGACAAACTACAATTTCCGACAACGGCGGGTCCACGTATTTAAGTAAAAAAAGGTCAAGTTCTGTCAATTCTTTCGATATATTATTAACAGCATATTGACATTTAGGATGCTGTGATAAACTGAAAATGTAGCAAGGATGGATGGACAGACAATGAATGCAGGCAGAATTTTGATGGAAAATTATTTAACAAATTATTTGATATTAGAAAACCATGAAAGAGATGAGAAGATAGCATCAAGGAAGCAAATCCGTTTCGTGTCCATCGGAACTGTTTGCTGTTAATGTTGTTGAATCTTCGGGTTCGAATACCAGAGTTTTCTGTGCCCTACATTGAATTGGTTTCAGAACTACACAATGCAATTATAGTTATTATTTCAGCTCAATAGCATGAAGCATCTTAATCAGTATCTTGTCTAAGTTTTATACTGTGAACATCACTTCCATGCACGCACGTGTTTGTCACTCTTCCGTGTGATTTATCGAAGTCCGTCTATAAAATCGCATGGTAAAAGTGTCAGCTGTGTTTCGAGATAGTGATCATTGAAAGGAAATTGAGATATCGGCGTGTACTGATTACTGAATTTCTTCATAAATCATAACTAAACGGGGAAATGGTTTATATTATGCTGCTTCTTTACCTGTCTCGGGCCCTTAGCTTGTTTCCCCTACATTATCCCAGAGTCCTTCCACACGGAGTCACATGATCATTCATATCTTTCAGATTCACTCTTCATTCTTTACTCGTGTCTGGAGACGAAAAGAGGTCAAACTTTTTTCTCCCGTTCCTCTTCTTGACAGACAGAAGCCATGAACGCTTCTTACTGGGGGATATTTCTCCTATCCTTTGACAGTTAAAAAGAGAAGATCGAAATAAAAAACTTGATATATATGTCCAAACAATTTAGCATGCCCCGATATTTCGGATAACATTTTCCAAAAAAGATTGATGCAGTATACGATACTAAGAGAAGTGAGAGCTTTGTGTTGGGGAAAATGTTACTAAACTGTACTGAGAATTTAACACTGCCTCTTAAATTATGGGGCAATAGCAGAATAAATTCATGTACCAATAAGTAGAAAAACATTAAAATACTTGCATGTAAATTAATTACATAAATATTTTGTGATTTGTGTGTTATATTGATGAGACCGGGTGCAGTTTCAGTTCTAATAAATACGGGTGTTATTTGATAATCATTTTTTACAGATACAAATCTGTTGTTAGTAAATATGACAGACATTAAATTACAAGCAGAGCTTATATTCATTCCTCTTCAATTTTGTTACATCAAGAATTGCTAAATTCAAGAGTTGTACTTGGGCCAAATATGAATATACAGTCCTGTTTTTTATGTTATGATTTTTTATTTTGCTATGCGTCAGTCATTCAATCAGTCGTCAGCCATTTAATCTGTTAGTGGATCGATCAATCGAACAGAAGGCTAAAGAACATAAACTACATGTTTTAGAATTGCAGCAACTGCACGCAGTACTCGCAGATGCAAATCGATTCTTTATGAAACAGTGCCAGCAAAATATGATTAATTTTAATGTAATTATTTTGACATCAAGTGCCGTTTGTTTTATGAATTAACATTCTAAATTTGCCTCAATGCATTCAAAATTAAATTCATTTTGCCACCGCTATACACTCGCTAAATTTCATGAACATGCAAATTGTTGCAAAAGTTTCCTCGTGTTATTCATAATAATATTGTGTCGGTGCATGATATTCCTGCTACGAGGATTGTGATGGGGGGGAAAACTGGACATGTTCTATGAACATAAACGCCTTTCGACCAATTAGTTGGTTTATCTTTCTGTAAACCGTTCCTTCCGAAAGCCAGTTTGTGTTTTTGCCATGTCTTTCACCTCTTGAATAATTTATCGGATTTTTGTGTTCTATATGAAAAGCATGTTAAAATACTTCCTTCTTAAACAACCTTTCTCGGAGACCAGCCAAGTTCCAGTTCAGGACCTACGGTATAGTAATGTGCTGCTTAGTCAGGGCCAACGCACACCTCGTGGGGCGGTGACAGGTAAGCGTGTAACAATGACGGAATGATGATTAGTATGGAAAAATCGTAGAACTCAGAGGAAGACCTCCTCCAGTTCCACTTCGCCCACCATGAAAGTTACTTGAAGTAAGTTCGGATTGAGCCCGCTTCTCCTCTGTGAGAAGCCAACGCCTACCCACCTGAGCTATGGCATTGCCAAATCATATATAACAATGCGTTAATTAGATCTGTTGTGTTACTAATCCTTCCCAAGTATACATGTCCACAGTTCAAAGCGTAGCTGCCGCATAAGTGTGCCAGACCGGCGGAAACTGAAGCCCTGTAATCGAGAGAATATTCTTTGAATATGAACAGGCACACGGACTGTTCAGGATCTTTATTGTTCCCCATCGCACGTGTCTTCAGATTCACGTGAGCACATGTCGATGACGTCTGTTTGTGTTCTTTGGATAGCGCAAAAAAGTTCAATTTTTTTCACTTGTATACATTACTAGTCGTAACCGTTGAAAGCAACGGAATTCTTTGCAGGAGTGCGTCAGTGAACATGTGCGTCTACAGGGCACGTGGGGGGAAAAGGCGCTTACGCAATGTGTTGTGGAACACACAGAGGACTGAGTCAGTGTACTCAGAGTAGGAGCCCGCATAATGCAGACATTTCAAATGTTTAATTATTCCAACCTGATCACTTCCGTCAAAACTCAGAACGACAAAAACGTTAGTCGAGTTGGGACAGTCAGTAAAGTGATGGGATGGGCTAGATCAGTGGTATTCAACATTTTTTGTTCGTGTACTCCCAGATATAATTTCTCTTCAACTTTGTACCCCCAAAGTTGTTGGTGTATAATGCAAGTTATACATATTATAAAATCTACATCTAAAATAAATTAAATAAATTACATTACTGATTATTCAGTGTTTATCATAAAATAATATTTAAATTTCATGTACCCCCTAAGATGTCTTCGCGTACCCCCGGAGGTACGCGTACCCCAGGTTGAATACCACTGGGCTAGACGGCCACAACTGGGTTTTCGTTAAAGGCCGCCATGCTGACGGCTGTGGGGTCGCCCCGCGTTTGTCCAAGTGAAACTAAATACTGTACGCCCCCATCTAGAACCAAGCCGAGAATATGTAGAGATTTACCTCCATTCCACATACACGCATTCGTGTCGTGGTGGTTGGTTACTTGGGGAAACTTTTTTATTTCCGCTCAATAAAAGAATTATGTGCTATGAAGAACAAATATATCTGGTACATTTTCATTCAGTGAGAAAGTTGAGTAGTTGAGAAACGGCGCCAGCTTGAACGTCAGTCTTCACAGTTCTCTTGTATACGTGTGCACTGGCAAAACGTTTGTTTTTTGTTTCATTTATCAGCAGCTACAATAAACTTCACCGAGGAGTTGGCTGCTCCTGGAGAGACAGTTTTCCCATTAACAACTATTCAGTAAATGCAATTTCGAAGCGGTTTCACGTGTTTAATTACAAAGAATACACAATAAAGTGCCGAGTCTAAATCACAGCTCGCCAGCCACTTTTATGGTCTGACACTCAGCCAAGTTTTTACAGCTTGAGCACAGCTTATCACAACATAGGGAAAAAAGAGTTTCTCTTTGTTTACAATGTAACTAGACAGGGCATCCAAAGAGTGCCGATCTTGCGAAATGGATATAAAAGGCGACGAGAAATGCCATGAAGAAACGCAGTTTTTATTACACTGGAGATGACAAGTATGAGTCGATAGGATCCAGCTGTTGAATAGTTCACCAGTTTGTTTCAACGTTACACTCAATTCGGAATATCGGCTTTCTCGGAGTGTTGTACTCCATGGTATTAATGTATGTGTCGCATTACACGTCTGCCAGAGTTTCTGCACGTGGAAAAGCTTTGGAATATTTCACAAAAACGGACTTGAGGACAGACGTGAAAGTTTGATATTAATGATAAAAAACATTTTTTGGGCGAACTGCTGAGTCCGTTTGGCAACATTTTAGGGACTTGCTCTGTTTAACGATACTTAACGAACCACTTAGTACGTATGCGGGAATGGAAAAATCTGTACACGATTTTGGTCATAAAACTCAAATGAAGAGAACACACGGAGACTAAGGCATAGATGGAAGTAAAATATCAAAATGGATCTTTGAAAAATAGTGAATGAAATTGTGTACTGTATTCAGTTGACTCGTGACGGTGTGCACTGGTGGGAATCTGTAAAACTTTTGACGAGCATTCGGGATCCCTGAAAAAGGGAATTTGATGAACAGCTGAGCATCTGTCAACTGTTTCATGTTGTCTTGTTGTGTTTTTCGAAGGTATTGTTGTTGGTGCTACAGTGCGAGTTTAGTGGTCTTCTGCATCGCAGAGGTTATCAAAACATTTATTCAGTCAGCCAATATGACTCCTTGGGTGAGATGTCTGGAAGGGCTGCGCGCTCTCAGGACAAGACAGAAGAACACGAACAAAAAGACATGGTCCGAGCGGAATTCGAACCCTCGGTTACAGCGTTCAGGACCGCACTACTACCTTCATCGCCGGATTTGATGATCAGTGCCATAAATAACGGGTTGGAAGATGGCTGTCTTCTGGGTTGTTGGGCCGTATAGTCTGGTAGAACTTTACCAACGTTTCAGAGGTCGTTGCTACCTCCATCATCAGGGCGATGAATAAGTAAAATCCTCGAATTTTACTTAATAGCGGCTTGTATTTCACAAGACAATGAACGTACTTCATGGCTTCTTACTAGAAGATGATTTTTCTTTAATATTATCCACTTCCGACCTCACTAAAATCAGTATTTTAAAAGTTATGCATAACACATGAATCATGATGTTGATAGATGCACATCGATTAGTCACGTCGACGCGTTAGCCTGTTGTTTGATATTCTTCAGACTTGCAGCAATCTGTAACACACGGCAGCAAGTGTTTTGTAAACCTATCTGACAGGTTTTAGTTTTGTAAAACTTGCCGACGAAGTTACGTTCGTAATGCAGGATGGAATAAGCAACAACCTTATAAATACGAATTAATTGCATAATTACTGTGTTCCTGTACAGCGTAGATAGGGTAATGAATTTTCAACACGGACGTTTCTGAGCTGGTGTCTCTCTATAATATATATTTCAACTGAAACTGTGGGAACAACTATGTGAAACATTTACTGAAATATTTTATTTATTCGTTAATTGGAATCGCTTTTCAGTGTTTCTTTCAACATTTCAAAACAATTTAAACCTATAAAAATTTCTGATACATCGTAATTTCTGAATTCGTAACTTTATTGTCATTTACTTTGCTTTTTATGGATATTAAATTGTAAATCTTGAGATCGATAAATAGAATTAGACTTTTAATTGACCTATGTGGCGTGTATGTAAATAGTGCATATTTTTTCGGAATAAAAAACTTAAAAAAATAAATACTGAGATGGCTTCTGACACCCACTTACAGACCTTTAACTTTTGTATTGAATATGTTTTATTATTCACATCTCATAAATATTTCTAATCAAAGTTGTGTATTAATTTCTTGTTTTATCCATGCTTTTCACTCATCCTGCCCAGGCGTGTTTCCTTGATCTAGGAAACTAGTGTTGTTTTGAATATTCTTTCAGTACCTCTTACTTAATCTCTTTGACGCTTATGTTTTCCTCGCCAGTTTGTTTACGAATGTCGTGAATGCCCGTTTTTCCATCCTGTCCCCATGTAAAACTGTACGAATAATAATAATAATAAATAAATAAATAAATAAAAACAATAGCAGCTCCGAGCCGTGTGCAGTGTCGTCGTCTGCCTGGGTTGGTTGTATCAACAAGTAGCACGCAGTAGCAGCTGCTGGGACCACCCCGGTATATCCCATGGAGCGCGGCTTGCACGTGTCTCGGGGAATGACCCACAAACTCTTGCACAAAAACGCCATCAGCTTCAATTTTTCATAGTTTAAAATAATGTCGTAAACAGCAGCCTTCGCGCTTGTTACATAGCTTCGTGATGGAAAAAACTGGAGTTCAGAACCTGTGTTCCATCATTTTAAATGGATTGGTTTGTGAATTTGATGTTCTGGTAACGTTTTCACAGTTAAGCAGTTGAGACACTCTGCTAATCCATAACGGTAACAATTTATCGATTATGTTATCTTCCATTTTGAGAATGCAATTTATTTTCGAATATTTTGCCATAAAAATTAATTTGCTTTTCTCTTATTTTTCATTTTCATGTGGCTTCGAACATGCAATACCTTAGTCATGACCTTGACAAAGTATGATCTTGATCACTGAACAGTAGAAGAGTAATGGTAGTAATGATGATGAATTGTATGCAGGAAGTCGTGTCATATTCAAAATTAGAAATGTCATTTGGCTTCAGGAAAACCGCAGATGTTGCCAATTCGCTGGTCACAACTCACAAAATTGCAGTTCTTAAGAAAGGAGAATCAGTATTAAATCACAATTAAATCAACATCACCGTTCTAAAGTCAATTACAAGTTTTTAATACCTTCTTGCACTTTACGTTCATTTACTACAGACAAAAATCTGCTCTTGGCAATGATAACGAACAGTAGAGAAATTATATAATTGTTTCTGTGTGCTTTATGAAATAATAGCTTATCGAAAAATGTTCTCAAAACTATTTAAAATTTTAATGTGGCGTTAAATTGTGTTAAGGTGTTACGTTTTTGCGTGATGAGTCATTTTGATAGACTCGGTGGAAAATGAATTGTCCTTCATGCAAATTAAATGTGATAGTTGACCGATATGGACCAAATGTTTCTTCCGACAACCACAAATGTTCTCGCCTGTTATCAAATTTCAACAAAATCTGTCATGTATCTCTATCTGGAGATTGCAGTAGCGGACATACTTCATTCTATGCGTTTCTAGCAATGAATCCGTTCGTATATACACCATATCCACTTCTGTATTTAGCTGTATTTTGATTTATACCTCATTTCCGGTTACTCTACTTCTTTCAAGTGCGATCCCCTGTAAACTGACCTTATTTTTTGTGTTTCATTCTTCTCTCCTCCAGGCGCCAGAATACATTTTATAATTTCAATTTGCTGTGCGTTGCATATGCCACATGTGATAGACCGCGGCATGTGGCAGTGATATAAACCCTGGTGTCTAGCGGGTTTCTGAGTGTTTACACGGCCCACAATGCGGCGAAGAAGACTGTGTAGTGACTTCATTTCACGCTTCTTGGGCACCGTGTAGCAGAAACGGTGTGCACCAAAGTGTGTCCACAGTAAATCATAAAGAAAGAAACACATAAATAAACAGAGATAGAAAGAAACAAAGAAGAGATGATAGAAGCGATGGAAGGAAACAACAAAGAACCAACACGTTTCAAATTTTTGATCACTATCTTTGTTTCTAGATTTAACAATAGTGGAATAGTGGAAAAGACATATTTTCCACTTGCTTACTGTGCGATGTTTACACCTTGAAATTCGTTTATTTCTGATACGTATCTTGTAGCAGATCGATTAAAACTTATTTGTTTTTAACTTAAATCACGGGTTTAAATCTTACAGTATAACAGTAACATTAATTATGAGGCTAAACTTCACGTAGTTTTCTCTTGTTGGACTATGTAATACTTCATCTCATCTTGGAGCAGTTATGCCACATAATGTATGTAATGAAACAAAACAGAATTTTCCATATTATTTTATGTTCCAGAGGGATAATGGTATGAATCCTGTACAGCGTTATGCACTTTATATGGTGTCAATAACAAACCCATGAAACAGAGCTGTGAGCAGTTTATGAAAACCATTCCGCGAGCCACAACAGGTACTATGTGCTCCTGGCTCAACCCTCCGTTGGTTTTGAGCTGCAAATAATCGCGTGTAACAAATGAGAATGAGGCTTCACGCCCCGCAGTGCTAACCACACGCGTCGTGTACCGCAGGTACTGTATCGCGGCTCTCATAATTGGAAAATTTGGGAGGTTGTAGGAAAAGTAAATCACTTTTTATTGGTTTTACCTTGCGGTAGTGGCTGGAGGCTGACGACCATCTGCTGCTGAGGCATCCAGTGTACAGAAATTCGGCTGCACCAGTCTCTCAAAAACTTAATAAAAGTGAGAAGTACTTTAATTCTATGCGTAGAAGGGGGATCAGTACCAGACTAGATCTTAGACCTGGTGCCAGGGTTGTAGGAACACGATAATCAACTTGATTGGATGTTTTTGTGGAGGTGCAAGTATTGATTATGGTCTACTGGGCTGTGACGCCGTATGATTTATAGATAGTTACCAAAGTTTCATGGAACGTATTTTTATCTGTTTTACCCTGAAAGTGGAGGCGATACGTCCTTCTTGTGCCTAAGCATCTCACCATAAGTGTTCGTGTAGAAATAGTGGAAATCTCGACGCATTCTTAACCTCAGTCTGCATGCAGGTGGGTAGTCAACTTTCCCCATGTACTGTGAAACACAGATTTAGGGCGCTTGAAAACAGAGTACTGAGGAAAATATTTGGACTTAAGATAGCTAAAGTAAGAGGAAGGTGGAGAAAACTGCATAATGAGGAGCTTCATATTTTGTATGCCTTTCACCAAATTATTTCTGTAATAAAACGAGGAGCATTAGATAGGCGGAACATCGCATGGATGAGATGAGAAATGCACACAGAATTTTAATCTATAAAGCTTTAGTGAAGAAATCATTTAGGCATAGACCATAAAAGATAGATGATATTAAAATGGATTTTGAAAACTAATGATTGTCTTTCGTGTGTCACCAGGAACTGGCTATTGTGTGATTAGCATTTGGGTTCCATAAAAGCGAGAAATTTCTTGTCTGCTGAACTACTATCAGCTTCTCAAGAAAACCCAATAATATTTTATATAATAACTGAACGATCGTGGCTCAGAGTGGCAGTTCGTGCAAGCTCAATTTTGCTACGGACGTTCTTAATTAACCGTTAAATTTTAAATCATATTCTGACCTTAATCGTTTAAAATTTAAAATCGTCGTTAAGGGAGCGATTAAGCAACAAAGTTGCAACACTTGGGATTTTAATGTTATGACATTTAGTTTTTCATGTCTGTCCTCGTAACAGAAATCTGCTGTAGCTTATTAACTACAAGATAATAAAATAGAAACCATGAGGGTTGTATATGTATATTTATGTGCTTTACACCTGGATGATCTAATGCAGGAATGCTGCACTCTAAATTACTTTCACGTACTCTTACAACTGAGCGCTACTAATGAAATTCCCTTAAAATTCAGTATACATAAGTCTGATTCGTTTCGCCTTTGCAGTGTTCCCATAGCAACAAAACCACGCCCATTTCGTTTGTTGAGTCACAAGTCTGGAATCTGCTCAGGTGTTTTCTCTGTGCAGATCTGTCACTTTTTCCGGTACATTGGCACTTGTTTATTGCTGTGTTTATGTGTGGCTTAAATGAGGTTTTCTCCAAGATAAAACAGTTCCTAAGGTTGTTATTGTACCCCAAACTTGTTCTTCCTCTCTGGTACTAAAAATGTTGTGATACGCCGTCATAAAATCAGACGAGACAAGTTGAAATAATTACCGAAAATCTTACTTGACTCGACCTATGTTTAGAAGTTACCTGTGTCGGTGAATATACTTTAGTTAAGTTATGGGCTATGAGCTAGGAGGTTGGAATTTGATCCCCGGCAGAAGCCTTCCCTTCGCCTCCCTTTCTCGATTGTGCCTCACCGAGGACTAGAGTTGGCTCACCTGTGTAACTAGTGCCGAGGTCCATGATGCTTGAAATTACCTCCACGCCCCATAAACGTCGTCATATTGTAGTAGTCAGACACAGAGCAATCTTATTAATGATATTTTCGTCGTCGTCTAGGTCTTTACTGATATTTGCCAGGTCTCTGGTCCTAAATTTTAACCCTAGACCTCCCAGAGGGAAGAAAGGGTGTTAACTGCTCAATCACGACGTTCGGTGAAGATCCTAAGATAACACATGAGGATGAAAGGCCCTTACGAGATTTATATCCTCTCATTTACACAAATTGGCCTGACTGCTTATTTTATTATTACGTTATAATTTTTAGACATTCTCCACTGCGTAAGGTAACTGTACGTATTTTCACGACGTATGGGGAGTTCGCTCTGCTCCCATACACCAGTTGCTGTTAACATACTGACTACGTTTTATTTATCTATTTCTGTTTTAGGGAACAGTGGCTAGGCTATGCGCAGATGGTGCTGTGATCCGTTACGCCTTTCGTTACTACCGAGTAGTTCCAAGCAACTAATAAGTAAATTAATTTTGTTGTGAAAGGTAGTCAGTAGGCTCCAAGCTATTCCCGATGTTCCTGTCTCTAAATCTCTCTGAAGGAGGAAGAACGGAACTGAGGGTTGTTTGAAAACAAATTTATGAGGAGAACGTTTGGTTCTAAGAGAGACGGAGTAAATTACTCAGGAGCTGGGAAAATTACGCGTTCTTCTTGAACTAGTTAGATTTTTAAGCTTATAAATCCTATTCCATCAACTCTCATCCAAGAATTTTGTATTTCCATCTCTTTCTGAGACAATCTCTGTAGAAAATTACGTAATTGGGGGACATATAACTTGTAGCCAGAAATACAGCCGGTGAAAATGGCAAAATATGCTGGATGCACGAGGAAAGAAACGAAAACATGCTAAAAGAACTAAAAATAGAACATGTTTGCACATAATTTTTAAATATAAAAGCAGTTTGATTCAACATGACAGAAAAACTTCAGGAACTGTTCAGTTACAAAGCAGACGGGTTATGGGATTGAGGACGACCTTTACAGAGACTGCCGGGTCACTGAGGGCGAAGCGGGTCAAACGTTGGCCTAACAACTTTGACTGCTTGATGATGATTATTGGAGTTAGTATTCTTTGTCTATATAAGTGTGGTTGATGTGTCAGGATACTCAACCCCAATTATGAAATCGATAATTTAATTAATCGTTAAATAATGTGCAATTGTTCGGAAATTAACCTGTTCACGGACGTAGCCAGTCAGTTTGATGTTGTTCTTCAGGACTTTGAGATGAAGAAATGTGGACTTCGGTGGTACCGCCTTGAGAACCTCATCTCCCGGAACGTTTGTCTGAGCCAATGTAAATCCGGGCTGCATTATTCAGTTGTTAGTTAACTAGTCAGTCCATTTATTCGGTTTTGTTATTAATTGGTGGCCCACGTGCCATGGGTTGCCGACCGCTGTTAATGCGTCGTGAAGTGTTCCAGAAACACCATCATGATGCGTGTCCTGCTTTATGTTCACACACGGACTGCGAAATGTTCACCGGTGCATTGAATTCAGATTTGCCAATGTGACGCTGTAGTGCGGCCTTCCATATCGACAGTGGAAAGTCGATCTGACTAGGGGATCCGAAAAGTTAGGAAGTGCAGACAAGACGGCCTCCAGTTTATGCCGAGTGATTGGCTCTTCCTGTGTTTAGTAATGGTATACGCCTTGCAGCCGACTGATCTCCCAGCTTCGGGTTGCTTTAAGATTGGTCGTCTCATATTAATTTTTACCGGAAGGAAAAGATGTTCTCTGATAACGTAACCTGAAGCTTCAACTTCATGATTCCAAAACCTCACAATGCGCCTTACCTTACCCTGAACTAGTTCAGTCATTTTCCTGTTTCCACAACACATTCAGCAAGTAGGATTGGATTGTAAAAGGAAACGTCGATAAATAATTTTGGGACAGCATGTCGTGGTTCTTCAGGACTAGTGGGCAGCGCTGTCTGAGCCTGCCTGGTATCTTTTTCGAAAATAAATACACGAAAATCATCAATAATTGGAACGTTCTTTGTCTGGCAAGTAGAAAAAGCGTGAGATTACAAAGCAGGGCACACAGATGAATGATACGCCGATTTAAAAGAACCTGTTTTCTGATACCCTCATCCAAACCCAGTAAGCTCACAGATGGCAGCACTTAACGACCTCACCAAATCAACCACTAATATTGTTTCCGCAACAGCAGTCTCCATAACGTGCTTGTTCAGGCCACACTCCTCCCTAAGAAACCATGACAACCAAGTACGTACAATTACCCACTTAAATATCCCATATTATGTATCGATTTATCCAAACAGTACTAATGTACACACTTCATTTCAGGTTCCGTGGACAGATGTGCAACCGATACTTGACTAAACACGTCTTAACTACATACACAAGTAAGTAATTACCAACAAGAAATATTTTAATGTAAATGCCCGAACAACAATTTGATAGCACACACACTCCAACGTAAATATATATAAATAAATATAAAATTAAGGATTCCGTCCGGCGGTAATATGATAAGCGTGAATAATCTTGCTGCAAAATATTAACTCAATGCCTGGATAAAATGCATACATATTTATTCTTCCAATTAAACTTTTCCTTCATCTTAACTACTGTACATGCGAAAGGCAGATTGCAAATTTGATGTATATTTTATATGAACTGGGCAAAACACAAAGGTTTTAAGTATTTTAATGATCACGTAAACAGATCACAAGTATGGTTAAATACATCTATGTCAAAAAGTGCAGTTGTTATTTTAATTTGACGTTCCAATATATTCATGAAACACCCCAAGATGGCAAGAAGCCGAAACACATACTACTTCATCATATGTGATGTATAAATGCAAGTTGTCTTGGAGGTCTTAGTGTTTGTTCGTTTCGTTTTTCGAGGATTTGCATAGACCGAAATCTGTCGAGTGTAGTAGTTCAGCAAATTAAATATACAGACTGACGGATATCATCTGAGTGTTCACTTTCTGAAAAGAATGCATAATCTACTTTAAGCAGAGCGTTTCTTGAAAAGCTAATAGTCGCTCAGCAAATTGCCTTTCATAAAACGTGATAGATTTTTATTGCTTATTGTCTAATGTACATTTTAATATTTGCCTCGCATCTGCTCCAAGATCTCCCCAAGTTTTCCGACTAAGAAATTACTTGCAGTTCACGTCTCCCCGTGCTTGCTGCATACCCCGCCCATCCCAGGTGAATTTAAATTATAAAACTCTTCAGTATGATATTCTTTCTTGTTACTTTCTCCGTCTTAGGTCGAAGTACTTTTCCCGGCACCCTGCATTTCCGAAGGGTGAAATGGTGTAAGTCATATTTATTTTCTGGGACAGTAGGAAAGGCTGTGTTAGCTTTTTAATAAAATAGTACAACGCGTTATACTTTTTGGCTCTTAGTGACGTGTCCATTTTTTTATTGCCCTCGACTGGAACGCCTGTTTGAGACAAACAGTAGACTTGCCTGTCGAACATGACCGACTCGCGACGTGGCATTCGTAAACAGCTGATGTAAGAATCAACGACTGCAGTGTAATAATCGAAACTGTCATGAAATCTTAAGTCGTGCACTCGTGATGACGTCAGTATGTTACGAATCGTACTGGGCTGTAGACAAAATCAGCGATGATGCAGTTACATTCCAGGTATTCATTGCTGATCATTAAAATAAGTGTTCTTAAATGTTTTAGTTTTCGGAAGAAAATTACCTTTTTCTTGCGTGTTGGATCCAGAAATGGTTCTACTACAAAAGCACGACATAAATTGGTCCTAAAATGCCTTCAACCTGCGCCCAACAAATAAATTATTTTTTTTATATTCGTTTCAACAAGCTTCTATTCTCTCACTATTCTACTGTCGTGCAAGTGAACCGGTCGTCACTCTCCACCCATTCAGTTCTGGCATGTCCTAGAGGCCAGCAGTCCTGCCTGAAGATTTACGTGGTCTTTACCGGGATACCCTAGTGCCTAGCTTTAACAGTTCGTACATCTACTCTCCGAGAAAACTGAAACTGTCTAGCAGAACTCACGGCCGTATCTCAAGAAGGGATCTTCCACTTGTCGCATCATTTAACCGTTACTACAGACCTTCAGAAATTTTTATATTATGCGTGTTGACCCGCACAAGCACGAATTTCTTATCACATGACTGTACCGGTTAGGCAGAAGCACGATTTTTTTTTGTCATAGTCGATGTACTGGTCGGGTAGGGAGTCAACACTACCAGTTTCCCTTTTCTCCTGTCGGTAAACAGAACTTGGGCGTGGTTACCTTCACATCACTTTACCATCGAGGAATGAACTCTAGTACCCGTTGAATAGGGTCTGACTGGGTCACAGAGCCCGTCTTGAAGTAGAACCAAAGATAAAAACACCCAAATCGTGTGAGATCATGTTTCGTGTTACTTCGGAATTTACGTCACATTCTACAGACTTTTGGCTGTTCCTTGGAGTAGGTTAAATTAACTTTATGTCCTATTCACTCCTTTTTAATATCTAACTAGTCTTCTAATCCTATAAATTATGAAGTTACTCGTCTTATTTCTCCATATCCACACAGAAATCGTTTTAAAACTAATATTGTCCTTCGCACTTTGCTTTCTCTCGCGGAGTATCAATCATGTTCGAAGGCCACAAGAAACACCGTTTCATTGTAAAATGTTCAGAAGAATAAGGAAGAACATGTGTCCACGTTGAAGCCATACACTGATCGCTGATTGGCTTAACCATTTTAAAGCTCGAATTTTATCTACAAAATATTCAAACATTCACTGGCTATCGTAAAGAAAACACAACGTGTATCCATTACAAAGATCAGTTGATTGATGATATTCAGGGAAATAATGACTGATTATTGTGAGAATCCACACACTGCGGGAAAGATACAGAGTTGTTGAATGTTAAACCAGGTGTTACGTGTATTTGCCACTAGGCTTTAAGGGTTAACTTGTAACATGTAACGAACATTTGCTTCCGAGAAACTCGGTCCGTCGCTTTCGTTCTTGAAACACAATAGGAGGAGAGCAAACATCACTCCTAGGTCTTTACGTCCGCCGCTAACCATTTGGATTAGAGGCTGGGTGGTCCATATAACCGTCCTTGAAGCAACAAGCTACGATAGGACTGTCAAAATTCTCCCGCGGGCTGAATACAGGATAGTTGACACCGGAACGAATTGCTTCGGTAACACACACGCATTCGACAGAAGTTCTAGGACTACAGCTCGTGAGCTGTTTGCCACAATCGTAATCCAAGAATTACGTACCGGTAACGATCTTGATTTGTATTTGGGTTTCGTTCGTGTTATTGGATATCATGACAGATTTTCATGGTTTTCTTCTGTCCTTTCATCGGTAGTGTTGGGATAGTATTCTGACATATGCCACGACCTACATCTTCCTAATCCTTACCTACATGCCTTCTCTTAATTAATCAATAGAATGATTTTCGTTTCGGTATTTAACTATATGGTAGGTGGTAGGCGGATGGCAGACAAAAGAGATCTTGGAACTAGAAGATCTATGCACAAAAGCCCGCAAGTCTGCGTCTGTCACATTTTAAGCGTTGTTTAAAATAGAGAACGTAAAATGAACGCATAATGGTGAGATGTCTGTCTCTGTGTTTCATCTACAAAATTATTGAATGAATTTCTGGGAGATTTTGTACTGATTGTCTACATCAAAATGTGGAAGTTTGGTGTAGATTCTTATCCGTCTAGGACAGTCGTTACATTTATGATAGTCTACTGAAACTTCGACGTTTTCAAAACAACTCATCGGACAGAAGGTTGTCATAAAATACAACCCACACTAAAATCAATGACCTCTATTTGAAACCTGTTTTCACACTAACTCCATGGAAAGGATCTAACAGTAGTAGAAATTTCCGGTTTTTTATGACGTTAATTACCGTGTTCACTGGTTCTTTCGATATCTTATTATGCACATTTAAAGAGTATAAATAAAAACAAGTGATGATTATGGCGTTGACTTTGCAACCACGCAGTTGAAATAAATTAACATTAGGGCCGATAAGACATGTCTCATAGCAAAAGACGCATCAGGAAGTGGTCTGTATTCCAAGTTGGACTTCACCTTTCAGGATTTGTAGGAAGACGGTTGAGAGAAAACATTTCACATCTGCGGTTCTTTTCTCAAATAAAATCCCATTTGGTAACTTGCGGTTAAGCGAAGTACAAAAGAGTCTTAAAGTGAGAGGGACTCCCAGTAGACAGGTAAGAAAATTGAAAAGAAGGGAATGCTTAACTGTTTTCTCTTTTTAACCAGTGGTCCTTGTCCCTCGTACTTCTGCCCAGCCTTCACTCAAATTGCGTTGGAGGTGAAGATGCCCGTGGTAGTCTTCTGGTCTATGAGGCCGTGCGAACTTGTAGATGGGCACTGACGTTTCGGAGTAGTGTACTCTATCTATCTTCAGGGCTGCATCAGTACAACCAAGAAGACTACCGTCGACATTGATATAAGCATTACAAAAAATTGGAACTACGATGTGCGATCGGAAGGTTTCCAGACTGCGCGTATAAAAACCCGTACACTTATCTCAGGTATTAAATTCATCCATCACCCTCGAAGTAGTTCCCCTGGGAGTGAACACAACGATCCCAGCGCCGCTGCCAAGCCTGGAAGCATCCCTGGAAATCTTTCTTTGTCAGCCTGTCAAGCACCATCTGCGATTCTGCCTGAATCTCTTGCCAAAGACTCGCCAAAACGGCTACGGAAACCTATGAAATGCTAAAGCAAGCATTTGGGGAGTCCGCAATGGGTCGTGCACAAACTTTTGTGTGGCATTCACGTTTTAAAAATGGCCGAACCGCTGTCGATGATGACGAGCGTTCTGGACGACCATCTTCGAGCACAACGCCCGAAAATGTTACGAAGATTCGGCAGGCCATTCACGAAGATGGACGTCGTACCATCAACGACTTGTGCGACATTGTTGGGATAGGCTATGGGACCTGTCAGCTGATTCTAAAGGAAGAACTCCACATGCGACGCATCATGACAACGCGCCAGCGCACACCGCCCTCAAAGTTCGGCAGTTTTTGGCCTCAAACACCATGGCCGTCATCCCGCACCCTTCTTATTCGCCGGATTTAGCTCCGTGTGACTTCTTCCTCTTCCCAAAGATGAAAATTCAGCTAAAAGGAAGGAGATTTGAGACGATAGAAGAGATTCAGGCAGAATCGCAGATGGTGCTTGACAGGCTGACAAAGAAAGATTTCCAGGGATGCTTCCAGGCTTGGCAGCGGCGCTGGGATCGTTGTGTTCACTCCCAGGGGAACTACTTCGAGGGTGATGGATGAATTTAATACCTGAGATAAGTGTACGGGTTTTTATACGCGCAGTCTTGAAACTTTCCGATCGCACCTCGTATGTGCGTAGGCTATATTTTGTAAAGAAGTTAAGCTACCCGTGTATGAACACCACGCCATGGAACTTATAAAAGTGCACATGGAGACAATTTATACTGCACAGGAATTGGGCTGTTCCCTCCTGCATAGCATTTGTTAAATCTACGATGAACAGATAAACTATGAAAGGGCATGGTTCGGAATCTTTCATTAGCTTTCGATAATTACTCGCCTCATTAAAAAGTCCCGTACTGTTATGTAACCCCAAGATTTATAATCGTCATCACACAGATTAACCATGTATTCTGTCTCAAGATCTTGAATTCGGTTACTCTCTTTATGTTCTGCTTCTTTTAAGTCACTTGTAATATCAAGTTTCCACCTACGTGTCGGTCCATTTCCGTCCGTTCGCCAAACAAACTGTTGTTTCCTCCACGCATGCTACATGCCCTTCCAGCTTCACCGTTGTTTTAGGATGAAATAAGTCATATTATAATGGTATCATAAGTTTTCACGGCTGTGAAAATGTGGTGTTCTGAGTTGTGACACCATGTAATCTCAGCGTTTCAGAAAAAAACATCATCTACCTTCGTCCGAAATGTTGATAACCACTACAAAACTCCACGATGCCAGAAATCCATATAATCTCATCTGAAGGGTACATTCCTTCGGAATATATTCTCCGAGGCAATAGAAAGATGTTTTGGGGTATCCTTGGTCTCCTTTCTACTTTCATTATCTGTATGGAAGTCTTCGCTGCAGTACGTACAAAGCAAGAAGGAAAATAAAAGCTTCAAAAGGGAGTGTTTATTAGCAGACGCATGTCTCCTTTGCCCTGGTAGTTTGGAGAGGCCTTGGACTTCGGCAGAAGTAGGTGGGTTCGTCATCCCTAAAAACCACAGCGCGATACAAACGCCATCTGGTGCCAGGCTGTTATTTTGACAGGTTTCTTAACATTCTCGGTGTTGCCAGCATTATCGTTTGACACTGAAATCTTATACCATAGTGAATTACACAGAAGATTCGTACAAGTAAGAAACAAACTAAATGATGTTCTACAAGTGAATTCACGTGTGGAGATGAAAAATGCAGACATTTTCGTTGCAAAATATAGTCGTGATTCAGCAAAGATTGAAAAGATTTTGTAGCGGTGTGCACATGCTTCATCATGAAGCCCATTGAGGACTTTTATGAACACGGTAATGAACGTTCACTTTCCATAACACATTCTTGGTCAGCTGAGCAACTATACGAAATGGAACTCTTCTCCATAAGGCTGGATATTTGCCTCTCAGTTTCTTATAACTGCGACAACGGGACTCAATATTGCCGCTGGTTTCCTCGTTTTGCGCGTGAAGGGGTTCGTGTGTCGTAGTTAGGGGTAGGTTTTAAATGGAACATTCTGAACAATGTGGATAATTAGAAGAAGCACAGGCCCTGATCACTTGCTTTGTAAGCAGTGTTCAGCAAATGACGTCGAAACTCCACCCAGCTTCTAATGAGATCCTCATGAATGGGCTTCCTTCACGATGCACTAGTGCGCATACATTTAAACAAATTCTTATGTAAGAGCCTCTGAACCTTTTTGCTGCCTCAGAATTCTTTTGTCACAATTACATTTTAGCGGTGCCATAACGAAGGGTCTCATTAACATTGAAGAAGGATTGGTTCAAAAACTTCCATATTTCTGATCGTGGTGTGAATAATAAACCACTAGGGTTCCCTCTTCTTCAGCTCTCCAAACCCTAGATTTGAATCTCTTTGCTTTTTCTAGAGCAGAGCACCACGAGGCTTGATAGAGTGCTTCAGAGCAAAAATGGTGTATGTGTTTTAATCATTTATAATCAACATAATGCTTGTACAGACTTCAACATTCTCCTCTTTCCGACGTCTCATTCGAGACTCTAAAAACTTCAAAGATGGTACAGTGTCGTTTAATAAAATGAGACGCATTCATGTCAGAGGAAATAATAATGCGTCACAGATATTCTGATTTAGAAAGCGTATGCACTTATTTACAGCATTAACTAAATATTTAATTTATTTGCTAGTTGTATTCAGAACGTTGCCGCGCACTTGTTAGCACTCGTGCTTCGTATTCGAGCTGTCTCGAGTTCAATTCTCGGCTTGGAGACCGGCTACTCTGTCAGAGGTTTATTACGGTCTTCCTCTGTCAATGAACAGAACATGCAATAATCAACTTGTGCATTCAGTGTTCTTAACCTATCAAATAACCTACCAGTTAATGTCACTATAAGTGTAATAGTTGGAATCGCCATGCTCAATGTTGCCTAGGAATCAAGTGTACTGTAAGCCTTCGACATTACAACGCAGGAAGGGAAATCTAAGAAAGCATAATGGAGACGAAATGCAGTTCGTTGATGAATTATCTAATACAATGATGTTTTCATTAACTTATTATTTTATCCTATTTCCCACATGGGATATTAGACACTCAATGTCTCAACACATGAAACGGCGTTGTAAAATAACAAAAAAAAAACCTTAAGAATCTGTGAAATTGTCTCGTAACATTATCTGTGATGTCGCTCGTAAGCCGAGAAAGCGAAATCAAGCCCAGACAGAAATCATCCGCTTGAAGTGAACTCCCTTTAATATCAGATAAGGAAGATGTTTACAAGGAACGCAACTCGTGACAGGAGCACCGTAGTTTATCCACTAGCTTCCTGTTTCTGCTTCTTTCATGTTTCTTCTTTTTACTCGTAAAAGGAGAAGAAAGCGGAATGAAGGACCCGAATGGCAAACGCAGACAAGTTCAAAGGAAACTTGGGCAAACTGACTCGAAATCGAAATGTCCTCCATCTGTTTCCCTCACAATCAGGATTGGCCTGACCCTCTCCCGCCGGCCTTCATCAGTTTTCCAGTCCACGAGGAACACGAAGCAAACGAGGGTGTGAAAAAGAGCCTCGAGCTAGAAAGAAGTGTAACAAAACACACAGAAGAGTGGATAGAGAGGGAGAAAAGGCCATAAGGATTTCGTCTGTGGAATTCAACAAACAAACAAGGGCACGAGTGTCCTTTCTTTTTCTCTAAACGTTTACAATTTCTCTGCCTGCAGAGAACACCTTCCTTTTCTTCAGCGATGAACAGAAGTTGAAGTTTCGTGCGGCTGTGTGTATTTCTGGAACAGAAAAAGACTCCGTAAACGGCGTACACAATTTCTTTGGGCGATTTATGCTCTTATTGTGTCCATTTCCAAGTAAAATTGCACGATATTCACAAGAAGAAACGAAGTTATTCCATGGAGCAGGTTCCTTCTTGTGAAGCTAATAGTCGCTTAGGTAGTTAAGAAATTCCCTCTGTTTTCTGCAACCAGACGGTTCGTTAACATGTTCACAAAATTCCACACTGGCCCTTATTCTAAGTCAGAGGGATCCAGTACACCCTGTGCCCTTCAGATCCATTTCTATATTATCATCGTATCAAGGGTTACCAAGTGATTTCTTCTCTTCGGTTTTCCAATAAATAGTTTGTTCGCGTTGCAGGCGAAAGTACCTTCGATAAGCCACGACCGCTTCTTCCCCCATCATTTGCAATTCTTCGTTCAGTCATCTTTCCATCAGTCTCAAATTTACCTTTCTGGTTAAAACGAATAAATAATCGGGTGCCGTATTGTGAGACAGTTCAATATAGTTTATAACCTCATGGTATTGTACCATACAAGTCGTCTGACAGTAATCTTTATTTATAAGTCTGTCTCCTGGGTTTTAGCGCCATATAGTCTGGCAGAAGTTCACCGTCGTTTCAGAGGTCCTTGTTGCCTCCATCAACATTGGTAAACTTCTACCAGACTACACGGTGCTACACCTCACCGCCTGGGAAACCTGAAATCATATTTATTTATAAGGTTCCAAATATTAAAATTTGTTTTTGTTTTTGTAAAATATATTTTAAGATTAGACCATTTCTTTCCTGCGTGAAGCACAGTTATCTCTGTGTTTTACAAAGTCCCAAATTATATGCACTTGTGTGGGAGTGGAATTATACCTGAATGCATTCTTAACCCAGGCATTAGAGAAAGAACCCGGGTATCCATTGTATTCGAGGGTGGTTCGCCCCAGAGCAGGTCTGGACAAGATTGCAAAGACAGAAGTCCCTTCCTTTGCCATGAAACGAAAGTGGTCGTCCTGTCCCTTGACTAATCACTATACCTGCCCCTCGTCCAGTGAGTAATGACAGATTTTCGCCTGTGGTAATGGGACTGGTGTGTGAAGCTGACCAGTTTGTGTCAAGGTGAAGACAGGATGGAGGAGACAGTGAGTCTAGCGTCGCGACATAAATATCCTCATGCTGTTAACAGTTATTTTTAGGTATAATCTTACACACAGTCTGCTTTCTGACAAAATGCATCAGATAATCCGATTACGAGAGATAATAGTATTGTTATCAATACCAGTAACACATGTCGGATCTTTTGACGTTTAGTTGATGTCGATGAATAATAAAATGGTTTAAATACGTAGATCCTACTTGATGAAGGCTACTTTGTGTTTGTGAAGCATGTTCCTAGCTTATAGGACCCAGTTTTCGCCTATAAGACACTGCAGTATAATAACCTAGAATCTAGTACATATAGAGCATTACTTAGTTCGGTTGTTTCTCTCCCATTTTTCATATTTATCAAGCAGAAAGTTTTCTTTATGTTTCACCATCAGGCATATAGGGTGCCTGAAAATTATGCTCCATGCAATCCAGAGTTCGGCACAACTAAGCTATCATATCTCTCTCTCTGTCACACACGAGTTTTGTCGCCCGTGGGTTTATCATTGTTTCTTCGTCTAGCTGTCCAAATTCTCTTCATTTTAAATCCTTCTTTATTTGTCTCCACTCATGTATTTCACAATCGTTAACAGCATATTATATTGATTTTCATTCAGATCTGTCTTCTTCTTCTTCTACTGTCCATCTGCTTTTTTCTTGTCGCATCCTTCACCTCATTATCGACCATCCTCTTGAACCTGCTCTTTTATCAGTTCGACATATCACACTGTTTCTTGATATATTTCTGCTTTTCTTATTCTTCCTTGCGTCTGTTTTATCAGTTTAAAATCGTTTGTGTCCTCCTTGTACTTTCTTTTGCCCCCCCCCCCCCCCCCCCCCCCGATGCTTTGCACCAAGCTTAACCATTCCTCCTCTCTTTCGTCGGATGTTTTTATCTCCTGTAGCTTCTCTTCCGTCGACGCCAACTTCGTGAGTTTGTCAGGGTTCTCCAAAAGGCTGCGGAAGGGGCCGAATGCGTACTTCCAGAATAAAAATTCCGGACTTTAAGCTGTATCACTTTTCTCCATGAGGTTTCCTCGTCAGAATGCCCGTGTGACTTGTCTCTTTCCTTCCACTCCAAGAACGAGTCTCAAACCCAGAGAAGTTCCGGGCACTCTTCAACAGTACTAAAGCGGAAGGAGCGTGAAGCTGGTCACTGCCATAGTACCACGGTGCATGATATAATGGTATTCTGTATTCATGTTTACACATTCTTATCTCTGCCAGATTACAAGCTAACGTTACTGAGATTTATCTTTCCTCAACCTTTGTAGACCAAAGAAGGAATAGTGGCCTTCCGGCAGGTTACGGCTGACTTTCTTCGTCGTAATACATACTTTTACACTTTATTTTGATAACACATGACCTCTACAGTTGACGAATGGCGTTGGAATCGACGATTAATGACGTTCTTTCCACTACTAAAAAGCTTTAAAGTTACAAATTTTTCTCAACCTTCAGTTATTTGTTGTAATTTTGGTCACATCTGTTAGACTATCAGAAATGATTGTCGGTTAGCTGCGAAATTAAAATTTTTGTCCGGTATTCCCAGTCGAACCAGGGATCGTGTTATTATTATTATTATTAATTATTATTATTATTATTATTATTATTAAGTGTTCTGTCTTACGACAGGTCCATTGCTCTGCCCAAAAAGAGCTCTCCAGTTGTCCCTATTCTCGGCTTCTCGCTTTAATTTCCTAAAAGAATTCTCCTGCCTGATACCTTCTCCCGAGACAGTCCTCGCCCGGAGATCCGAATGGAGGACTACAGTGGAAAAATTAGTGATCCAACCTTGGCTTTCATGGGTACTGGCAATGAAAGCGATTACGCAAAGCAACTGTCTGTTGCCACAGTGATGCGTTTCCAGCATTATTACTTGCCGTAGTTTGTTTTCACTTGGTCATGTCCGTGACATTATGGACACCGATGATGAAACGCATGTCAGCTGAGTAGCCACGGACAACTTTCGCTTTGTATAAAAAGTACCACCTTTCTGACCCCTTGTTCGATTATTGTCAGTGAGTTTGAAGAGGCATTTATTTATTTAAAGGATATCTGTGTAAACTTCTGTCTCTAAAGCGTCAGTCAGAGGAAAGTATAGCCAGCGTCATTCTTCGGCCAGTTTACTCCAACGGAAAGAGACCAGATTCCCCACGTGGCAAGAGGAACCCTTCCGAGTATCATTCGGTACTTGGAACTTAATTTTGGAGCAAGTATTCATAAGATCAAATTAATGTTGTAAATGGATTGTGGTGTTTACAAGATGGTCGTTTGTTCATTACTTTTGTTTTGCAAATTGCATTTAACACTTATTTCCACTAAGTTGCTCTTAATTCGAATTAAGACGATGTGTCTTGTCATTTATGTACATTACCGATCATTCGTCTGTGTGTGTGTGTGAGAGAGAGAGGGGGGGTTGTTCCACAAACTTCTCCCTGTCTCTGACACAAACTTCAAGGTTGTGGCCCCAAGCTGAGCCCACTCAATCCAATCCGTATGACCATAGCCCATTTCCCTACAGTTCGTTTTTCTTTTACGTTCTCAGTCATGTCTTGGTGTTTGCTCCAAATTTCCTGTTTGCACGAGACATTTGTTCTTGGCTTTCCTTATCTGTGCGTCATCTGTTTTAACTCTGTTCTGTTAATACGATTTTTACAGTTTGGTGAAGGTTAAGTTTTTCTTCTTGCTTATCAGACCACCAAATTATGCAGACGTGTAGAGAACTGGAGGTATGAAGATGGCTGCCTTCTGGGTTGTAGCGCCATGTAGTCTAGTCTCTTCGCCCTGGTGAACGTCTCCACTATCGATGCGGAATTTTACAGAGAGTTAGAGTTACAGCCCCAGTTTTAACATTTCACAAGTTCAAATAAACATAGGGACGTCTGATTACTGCTTCAAAACTGTTTTTGAAAATTCTCTCCGACAACAGATCTTTTGCTCAGCGAGAAGGGGCTGGCATTTGTAACTGTACACCTCGTGTTAGTCTATTGAGGTCAGGGTCTTCTTCTTTCCTTTGGGAGGAGCTGCAATTTGGGTTGGTACACCAGCTGTCTGGGTACACATTTCCCATGCTGTTGAATGTAATATAGACGTACACATCATCTCTCCTTCACCATAATGATATCAACTTATTCCTAATTACTTGATATTTTTTTTTAATATTCAATATGATGGTTGAAACGGGCCATTTTATTTCAGTGTGCTTTTATACTCTCATGCTTGTCGAAGATTCGTCAAACGAAGTAGTGAACAAACAATGACGAAGTGTAAAAATTGTTGTATTTCTATCTACCGAATCCTGTACATCAACTGTTAATTTATAAAATACAATATTCTCAGGTTGAAATTTTTCATGTACCTGGCTGGTGTTACACAGGAAGGAAAAAGTGGATGTATCAATTATTTATCTGACCTATTGATCCCGCTCGGACTTGTGAGAATTTCATCACGCCACGTATTAATATTTTATGTCAGGAGGCATGCATCCTATAATAGTATTGCTTTAAATGTATTCTAGCAGCAGCGCACAAAGATTTGTCTAGAGATTAGATTTCCCATTACCATCTATTGAGTCAGTTAAATGATGTATTAAAACTGAGTTCCGCGTTTTAAAACATCAGTCGCATCGCATCTGCGTCATATACCTGTGATTGTTTAGAAATGTGGGGGTGAACTTTAAATTGGGACCTGGATTCTATGCAGGGGCAGGAAATTTTCAGTAGCTATCACTTTCAAGCCGACTATGGGTCGACCTGTTCTAACCAGTGACAAGCACAGTCTCTTTCCGCTGGGGTAAAGGGGACGGAGGTTCAAGCTGATTAGTCGGCCGACCAAATGCGCGATTGTAGAATCTGTGGAGATATGTTTAGCCGTTTTTCTACGTAAGTCGGCGGTGCCATGCAGTGGCGTGTTTTTCGTACCGAGTTTTCCTATGTTCGGAGCTTGTTGCGATGGAAACATGCCTTGTCGCATTGTTATTTATCTTTTTTGAATATAATCTGTTCTGCCCTGTAGACGTAAGATTTGCCTTGTTAAATATGCGACAAAGGAATGGCGTTTTCTTGGAATACTTTAGAAATTAATGAACTTTCATGTCATACGCTTTTTCTAAATACGAAAAACCATCTTATAACACATTTTCAGAACCTAAAGTATTAAACATGAAGTAGGAACACTGGACAAAAGAAACTGGAGTGAAAAAACTTAGTACTTTCAACTCGCTCAAACGCTATCAGATTTATCAAAAACGACGTATGGCACAAAACTGTACCTGCACATAATGTAACATATTTATTTGCCTTCAGAAATCAATAATTCTGTTCCCTATCAGTTTTTAGATTCTTGTCCACAACTTCATACTTAACGAAATTAACACGCGCCGATCAATGTGCTCTTGTGTTCTGCTCGAACGCTGAGATCGCGGGTTCGAACTACTCTTGGGGCATAGATGTATGCCTGTGTAAGCGATGGGCTGATTTCCCCTCCTGGGAATCTTGACAATGTCTCACAATTCGTGTTTAGGACAAAGTATTCTAAACTCCGTTTAATATTCTCAAGCTGATAAACACACTTTACTGATAGTACCCACATGTAAGCATCCTGAATGACAGAACGAACTCGTGTTATCAGGACCTCACAACTTACAGCTCTTTCAAAATCGGCCTTTTTATTTTACTTTAAGGATTACAATGCTTTCTCTAAGAGAATATAAACTTTATAACGGGCCACATTGTTCACGAACTGAACAGCTGCGTAGACCAGAATTAATCTTTTCGTTAGCCAAAAGGTACTCTGTAGTAGCGTCTTTGACCTGGTCTTATGAATTTTTCCACTTGGAACCATAACTACACCCCCTTCTATATATACTGGAAGGTACGTCTCGAAAACAACTGTGGCATAGTTTGGTAGGAATCTATGCAGAGAGCGAATCGTTTATACTACGATGTGTGCTATGAATTATGGAAAAAGTTTTTCCAGGCCCGTATACTGTTCATATTCTAATGCCGAATTTTGAGATTGAATGGAATTTTACCTTAGATTCGTTAGCAGACACATACATGAACATAGGCATTGCTTCATTTGCAGGTACTAGGCTTAAGCAAGCATAAGTCTAGTTCTGTTATCGAAGTACTGACGTGAGATTGGTTGATAAGTGAAGGGTTTAGTGGTTTGCTTTGCTTGGAACACATTTTCGTGCTTTTATGCTGTAAGCCCTGAAGTTCGAGCTGCGATGTCCATAGACTAAGCTGAAATCTCCGCCACCCTGTCGTTCCATACTTGTGCAAGCTACGACAATGCAACAATACTGCAGTGCAAGTAGACCCAAGCTGACAAATCTCTCTCCGCCTTGTTGAATGGAGGGGAACAACACAAATAGCAACCCTGCAACGAATATGCGAACACAGAATAAAAGATCCAACATCTATGAAAGAGACTCTGCTCGATTCTCATCTGAACCTTTTTGAAACGTTACACAGCAAATGAGGGGACAGCCTGTGTTCCGTATTGTGTGGGAGATTCCATTCAGAGAACCCTGCGTGTGTATGCGTTTGTGCAGCCAAGGAGCGCGTTCGTCCTCTGAGCTGCAACTTTCTCAGTTAGATTCTTTATTTACGTACTCAAGTAACTTTTTTGATTACTTGTTCATTTTGATATTTATTTATACGTTTGGACTAAACACATATTTTTGTCTCGTTACGAGAATGCAGGACAAACAATCATAAGATGAAGTTAGTTAATAATTGTCATCCTTCGTCTCGTCTTACGCTCAGTGACCTGTTGGAACTGGTTCGGTGGGACATAAGTTAGCTGTGTAGGCCCTCTGTAGAAATTCTTATCTAATTGGTTGTAGAGGAGAATCTGGAATAGAATGCTTGAGTTGGTTGGCAGATGAATTTTTTTTCCCCCCCACTTTGATTTGTAGTTTTGCATGGATTCAGTGATTGGTAGTGTTAATTCCAAACGACTATAGCCTATTGTTTTCCTCATGTATTTCACTTATGCTGCTTGCATGTCGTTTGCATATAGTTCAAGAGCATCTCTTCCGTAAGTCAGCATTGTAAAGTCCAATTCTCGTACGTTATTGGGTGCTAAATGCTTCGTATATTACTCCCATTGCTGTATTGCAATTTATAGTGTTTCCCTGTTGTAAGTACAGGTTTTTCTGTGACAGAAGTCTTTCCTTTGACAAGCCATTATTTTAGTCTTCACGTTATGAATTTCCATGTTGAAGTCACTACCTGTGTTTTGTAAGTTGCATACTGAGCGCGGATAACCAATACGTTACTCCAAAGTGTGATAAATTTCGAATAACCTAGTCGAGTGCGTTAGTAACATGTCAGAATCACCGTGACGAATAGAATGTCTGCCACCTTTCAGTTCAGATTACTTTGTCTTGGCGTCTTTTATCTGAGTGGGAGTCTAACATTACCACATTTCTGAAGTACAGGAACCTGATGTGATGTGTAGAACTTGATGTTTGTTGTTATCCTTACCATTACGCGCAGAAGAGAATTGGAGACAATAACAAACATCAAGATCCATAAACCGAGTTTCGTATGAACGTGGAACTTTGTATCTCCCTGAGAGAAGAACATAATATAGGCTAAATAGATGTGTCAGAGAACAGGGTGTTGATTACAGTGCATTACTTGGATTCAAGATACAGGAAATGACAAGAGTCTGGAAAGGGCTTCATAATGGGGATCTTTATATTTTATATTCTTCGCGATATATTATTAGGGTGGTCAGGTCAAGGGGGATGCGAGGGGTACGAAGCTTGATAGAGGTGTGAAATACAATAACATTTTGGTTGGAAATCCAGAAGGGAAGAGACCACCTAGCTGACCTATGCTTAGATAGGATAATATTAAAAGGAATCTTAAACAAATGAGGAGTGTGAATATTGACAGGATTTATGTGACTCATGACTGGGTCCAGTGATAGGCTCTTGAAGGTTACGGCAATTAACCTTTCATAAAAGCCGGGCAATATCTTGACTACCTGAGAACTAACTGTTCGTTTCTCAAGGAGTAGTCCATTGAGTCGACATGATTTCCCAAACGAAGCTGTTTGTGTTTTGATGATTCACAGGTTCGTTATTTAAGTTATTTAGGAGCGCATGAGAAAAACACATTTTGGGCAAATCCTAACTCGTAAATCTCTCCTCCAGGATCGCTTTTGTATAACCACATGCTTCATCCTAACGGTATGATGTGTAGGTTATTTTAGCCAGTGGTTTTCAACCTGGGGTACGCGTACCCCCGAGGGTACGCGAAGTCATCTTAAGGGTTACGTGAAATTTTAAAAAAATATATTATTTTATGATGAACACTGAATAATCAGTAATGTAATTTATTTAATTTATTTTAGATGTAGATTATATACTATGTATAACTTGAATTATACGCCAATAACTTTGGGGGTACAAAGTTGAAGAGAAATTATATCTGGGGGTACGCGAACAAAAAAGGTTGAATACCACTGGTTTTAGCAACTAGTCCAGTGTCCTTTGAAAATTCAATAGGAAGTCTCATTTATTGTATTATCTTACAGTTATTATTCTTATATAAATCGCTTCGCTGATTTTTTATCACCTGTAGTACAGAAGTAATGGAATATGTTTTGTATACACACTTCCTTTCACCACTGTTATACTATTTAAAATCATGGCACTATGTACGAAACGACTTTTTGTACATTTTCGACTTTCGAGATTGAACCGCGTCGAATGTCTTCCTGAAGGCTCCCAATATAAATTCACCGCGAAGACGACAGTTCCAGTGTTTGCCGAAACCTAAGGACAAGAAGAAATTGTTTATTTCCGTACAGCGGCCACTGCGATCGGCATATCACACACTTAATGGCGCAGTTTCGTCTTACAACACACTTATCTGGTTTTAACAACCACATTAACTAAAAGTTGTAATATCTGAAGTGTAGATGGTAAAATATTGACTGCCTGACCTTGCGCTGTACCCAGCTCTTGTGATACTGGGGGGAGATTACAGCCTAGCTGGGAGAACTTCACTGATTGATGAGACGGGGTCATCGACCCGTCTCTTTTCCTGGATACTTCCTTGTTATGCAGGAGAACAGACAATTCGGGGGAGCAAATGTAAATGTTTCGCGGCGTTATAGGTACATTTTGAGAAGTGGAAAGGCCTGTAGTCCGGATGAATAGCGATTTGCTGCACAGCTGATAATTAAAATGACCCTTGTTTGTCTGGTCTTACTATCAGACTATTCTCTGCTGTTGTCCGTTATGACATTACTTACTTACCGGAAGTGAGAATGATCTTTATTGAATGCTGTTATCATCTGTCGAGCATATTGATTACTACAATGATGATCGATTATATCGACTAGTTAGGCTTGTGTTCTTTGAACGTACGATGATGATTATTATTATTATATGTAAAGACGAGAAGGCAGAGTTGTGTTTGTGCTTACCTAAAGACCATACCATTGAGACAATTGGGGAGTAGAGGTATAGCTCCACGCATTTCCATCTTGGCACTGAATGGAGGTGAGTGATCAGTTTCACGCTGCAGCCGCTTTACCCTCGAGGAAGGAGCTCCTCATACCGTTTGCATAGGATGGTCCCAGACGCCCATCCCATAGCCAGTCAACGTTTATAATAACAACAGCAGCACAAGGTGCACTGCCTGGAATCTAATGTTGTGCAATTGAAAGGAAACTTTGCGTATTCTGTCCTTCCTTTGTTTGTTCTTTACCTCCACACGGCGGATGGTGTGATATTTCTGGATTCCTATGGCTGGAGGTGAACTTCATGTTATCCATGGTCAGATTTCCTACTCAATAAATTACTCGACTGGATAGGTAGCTAACCTTCCGTAACTGGAATAAAATTGTGATCATGAAACATGGAGGCAAATTGCCACAGAGATTCACACAGATAGACATGCCGCAGGAGGAATTCAAACCCATGGCCTCACGGTTGCCTGGTTCGCCAAGGCTACCGGGCAAGCTAGTTTGTAGGAAAATGTTTAGTAAACTCGACTGCCTGAAGATACAGAGTAAAACCACGAAAATGCTATCAGTGTATCCTGTTTCCTGGTCCAGAATTGAAACCGAGATCTCCCGAATATGAAAGGGTGCTTACCACTCGTCCTCATTGTTCTAGTCAAGATAAGTGTAAAACTGTCTTTATACTCCTAGTCCGATGGTGTTACTAAATCCACTGTCGACAGAATATGATATGGCACTACATTAAATGACTTTCTACTATACCATGCCGTGCAAGAATGTAAAAAATCTTCTTTTTTTCTGTTGACAGGTAACAGTTCAGGTTTATTTGATATGAATCTGTAATATATGGAGCTTTGGAATGACAGAGTCTTAATTGTCTTATCCATTGTGACTGGTCTTCAGAAGTTGCATTCCTCAGTTTTCCCATTTATTTCAGTTTGTAATTTGGAGACATAAACTGAAGCGGTCTTAGGACTTATCTGTTGAAACTTGTCACGCCTGACCTGCGTGGCACAGCGAAACCGAATCGAATTACCATAGCAACTGGCATCGACGTCAAATCATTTGTAACAACGAGTAACCGCCTTGAGTTACATCTGCAAGCCGTGTCCTTTCTGTAACAATACAGTGTGTAACTGTATCCTGCTTTATGATCGACAAGGTATAAAAAACACTTTTTTTATCGAGTTACACAGTTCTGTCCAGGTCAACGTTGTTCCTTGACAAAAGGTTCTGCCTGAATCCAAACGTCCAAGTAATTAATTCTTTCCTTCTTTGAAGAATATAATAATTACAATACTAATATTAAATAGTGAGGTTCTGGCAAATTGGTCAGACATAATAATTAAAAACAAGAAAGATACAGTTTGCTTACTGATATGTGTAGCAATACCATCGGATAGGAATGTTGTACAAAGGAAGCCTGAATATAAATCAAAATACAAAAAAATAAGTAAAGAAATTCAAGGAATGTGGAACATAAACTGTTTTGTACTTCCGGTAATCACTGGCGCTACAGAAATTGTAGCTAAAGGACTAAAAAATTATCTGCGAACAATACCAGGAAGGCATTCAGTAGATTCTCTATAAAAGCAGCCAAACTAAGAACATCGCTCATTGTAAGTGCTGCAGTCAGAAACTTGAAGCCTGAGTGGTGAGGCTCGCTGTTGGTTCAAGAAGAACAGTACTAGGAAAACCTATGAATAAAGAAGAGGGAAACAACAGATTACACCAGAAACATGCCATGCACCAAACCCGAGACAGATGAGGAACATGCTTATTGATTTTCTATGCCAGCTGACAGAAATATAGTGTAGAAAGAGGCAGAAAAGATATTACAATATCTGCTTGTCGAAATATAGTTCATGTGGAATGTGAAGGTGAAAGTGACACCACGATTTATTGGTGCAACTGGAAGCTTATCACCATCATTTGAAAATCGTTCGGAATATATCCCTGGTGTTCACTGTACGACGATCATTTTGGGAAGAGCACACGTCTTGAGGAAGATACTAACTTATCATTTTGTTGGTTTAATTCCAAATGATTTTTTTTTAAAGTTTCTATGTAACTAGCCGGAGGGCTGACCGAAGTTCGTACTGAGATATCCTGGGGAATGGTGAGAAAATAATAATACAATAACGATAATTTGAAGTGCTGTACACAAGTGACCGCGTGACGGGTCGATGATCGGGGTTAGAATTCCAGCAGCGACAGGCATTTTTCTCTTTTCCAGCATGTCAACAGCTCCAGGACCCACCTAGCTTTGTTTCTATTTAATCAGTACCAGCGACTTTTCCCAGAAGTAAACCTGCCGAAGCGTAGAACCGACCCCACTGTAGTGCCGAGTTAAAAAATGCGCTCCGTTCATCTCCTATAATGTTTCTTGTGGTGGAGCATACGATCAGGGGCAGTTTTATCTTTATATGTTAATCTTTTGTAACGTTAATAAGTCATTAAAGCTAAGCCCGTTTTAAATTGGTTTAAATAAATTATATAGCCTTACTGCTCATATTCTGTGACGCAAGGGCAAGACGTTATGCAGTCAAATGCATTTCGGAGAGTGGTCACTCTGGACGTAGATGACCGAGTCATTCAAATTATATCTCCATTAGTTCTCCATGTAGTCGTCTAACTAATAAAGAGTCAGCCTTAATATTTATGCGCCTGCGCACTCAAGGGTGAAATAACTTCATGCTACAAGAACTGCGCAATTAATATCAGTCATCTGCTTTCTTATTATTATGCAACATTACTTTTCATGTACAATTTATTTTATGCAATGTCTAGTAGCGGTCCTGATGGAATGTGCGCCGTTAATAACTTCTGAGTCAGTTGACAAGTGTAGTCGATAACGATCAGAATACTGTGATGGAAGAAACATGAATTCTACTGAATGTATGATTCTTAAGTTTATATGATGTTAGTATTTTGAAAATTTTTTTTGTTTTTCATAGGACAATTTTTGTGTAAAATATAACATTCTAACATCAGTCGCCCGGAATGTGTAGGGCTTAACAATTTGAACACGATAATGAACCTTCGGTTTTACTGAAATGAGGCCGGGGGGGGGGGGGGGGGGGTATGTCTTTGGTTAGCTGAGAGACTTGTATTCTCATGAAGGACTCTAATTAAACTCTTGAGTTACTGTAAATGGTCTGTATTCAGTCTGAACCGCAGATATTTGGTTCGAAGTCTGTGACTTTTCCTTGAGCGTCAGGCGATATTTAAAGTTTCCTGGGATGTTTCGAAAGCGTGATGCATTAGGTCGTTGCTTGACTCCGCATACTAATGACAGTTTTGTAATAATCCTTCGCTGTTGTGATCCCAGCTGAAAGTAATCTTCGCTCTCTTCAGAAAATTTGATTTGACTACTTGAAGCAGGCAATTTCAATGAGGGGTGCTGTACAGTCTCTCGTTGTACCGGGCTGATAGGGTAAACGTATTTCTTTATATTTCATCCTAAACAATTTTTTCTCCCTCTCTCTTTATCAAGCCTCTGTGTATAAAAGCCGGCAACATACATAGCACAGAATATTTGGCAACAGAGGCCAGCTGCTAAAATATCAAAAGATCCCAGAAGCTGGGGATTTTTTCTGGGATACAGTGTGCTCATTGGGATTGCAATGGGAAAAACGGGCTCATGGCCAATATCTAGACGATAAAAACAAATTCCCCATTCAGAAAAAAAATCCTATTGTAGGTTATGAACTCATTACCAGACTAGGGTGGGAAAGCTTATGACAAATTCCGTACTCACAAGCATTGTCATTAAAATAAGTAATGGAAAAAATAATCCTATTATAATTGGAAAGATGCATGTATGTTTGAAAATTTGCTTTACAGTTCTGAAAATTTTTTTTTTTGACTTTATAACAATCTTAAATGCTAAAGCCATAAGAAGCATGGTGTATTTAACTCAAGTCCCCATATTCATTAAGAAATCAATAAGTGGCTTAGCCAGATTGCTATGAGCAGTGATGCTTAAGCGTGCTTCAACGTTCAACATCAGATCGCCTAGGGAGTATATAACTGAGATTCATATTTACAAACTTTACTAGCTGACTGATGTTATGAATACGGATGTGGAGTGTTTTTTAGGCGTATTATTTAGAACATCTGTAAAGTGTCAAATAGTCTTTTTATCGAAGTACTCGTAAGAACGTAAATTGGTACCTTTTCAACACAGCATTCACCTTCACGTACGGAAAATAGCTAAATTTCCTTTGTCAGTTGTGTGTTACTATTATTATGGCATTTTGTTTGGATATTATACATTTGTCATTTGAAATTTAACTTATATGTGATTTAAAAATAACTATATTTCCACGACTGGCTGTCTCCGTCCTCGGGTAGGAAATAATCTATTGTGTGGGTCCTGTTAAAATAAAGCCCACTGATGAAAATATCTTTGTCTAACGGTCCCCAAGGAACAGTACCTGCTAACCTGAAGGTGGAGACAGAATCAGTCGCCAAAACCTAGCAAATTTTAGAATTAGTAACTTTTTAATGTTTATATTGGTGCAATTTCAAGTGATAACTACATGTTGTATGGAAATTCGGTTAGGGGACAAGAGGACAAATTTTAAAAGGACGGCGTGGAAAATGCACGTGGAATTGGATGCTTGGAGGAGATGTTCAAACCAAAGTTCATGAGAAACGTTCAGTTGGTTTAAAATGGACTACCATGGTGGACATATTTATGAACAAGATGTTATTGTAAGCCTGTCATTCCTTTTAAATGAGGAGAGTAGGCTAAAATGAAAAAAAAAACCCGAAGGCAACAGTTAGCCTTATGCGTTATTAAAGATGTTACCAGCAATGAGGGCCACACGCTGTTCCCTCACTTGTATTCGATCATGATGGTGCAGTAATGGACGTGACCTTGAGACACCTCTGGCTGTGCGCGGACAGTTCACTGCCCCGTGTTGCAGTGTAGGAGTCGGTCAAGTTAGCCGATTCTCTCCTCAGGGTCAGAATATGATAATTAACCACGTTTGTTTCAGGCAGTAACTAATCGACTGACAAATCGGACAGCCTGAAGAAAATAAACCTTTGCGAGACTTTGCATTAGACGGGAAAGTAATATTAAGACATGTTAGGAAATGTACGAGTAGCGTTACAAATCTGGCATATTGTCGAGAATATGACCCTCACGAATGATGTTAGTTGTTTCGGTTGCTGTGGATTCCCCAGGTAACAGAGGTAACGAAGGTAGCTAAAGGATTCCCCAACAGATACCTGCGCACGCAGATACGCATGCAGGTGTTTGTGCAAATTTCCCGTTATTTTTGTCAGACGCCAAACGATCTTTACATTAAAAATTAAATCCGTGGCGTAACAGCTCCAGAGAGCCAAAGCCGACTAGCTTGACTGCTGGCCTCACGTTCACATGCCTAAGCAGAGGTGAACGATCATCCAACCAGATATAGGATGACGTGTGGTGCTAGTTTCCATGACCAGATTACGCTATTCATTGTAGCTCCCCAATTTCCTCACAATACTGGGTTGGCACCGGTCCCATACACGGTCCAAAGCTCATGAGAAAATTTCTTCTCCCCCGATACTCGAACCAGAGCGCATTTCGTATCGCCGGTCCGAAGCACGATGCCTCAGACCGCGCGGCTACGGCGCGGGACACCGATCTTTACATATGTCGGCAAATTTTTGATGCAAATCCCCAGTATCAGTTTCCATGAAAAGCCTTTCAGCTCTTCTCGAGTTATCACATGCGGACAAACAGGACGATGACTCATTTTTACAAGTTCTAGTTGCGAAATCTCGTTAAGTCATCTTAAACCAGCGGAATATCAGGATGTGGTATGGATACGACTGGTTAGGGATCGGATCATGACAATTAACGCTAGCGTTAGATCAAATTAATGATTCTGAAATGCAAAAGTCTCACTAACTCTGCTTGGCATGCACAACCTTTGCTCGTAGCGTTCTTCGGCTGTCCCGCCCTGTATTAATGGACCTCTGGCAGGTGGTGCGCGGGAAGAAAATAATGCTCGTTCTTTTTTATCTGTCCTCTCGGCACAGCTGCTGTTACTAGCATCTGTCTTATCACCAGAAGAAGAAACTGCCTGAATTCGATTAAAGCCAGTGTCTATCATTATTACAGGCTGGGCCATAGCCCAGGCTGTTAGTCCTCGGCGTCTCAAGGCGGGGGTCTGTGTTCGCTTCCATGTCAGTCCGTGTGGGATTTACGGTGGACAAAGTTTTTCGGACTGTCGAAATGTCTCCGCCGTTGCTCATTGTTTACTCACATGTGTGGAAGATGGACAAATGGCCCATTAGAGGCCCAGTTTCACGAAGACATACTCTCATTATTACAACACAGAGAGCATAATAGAAATTTAAATATTCCCCGCTGTTTACGCTGTATACCGGTAGAGCGGTGTGTGGTAACACACTACTCTTTTTATAAAATAGTAGAATTTTAATTAATCACAGGTTAAGACTCCCTTGCGGTAATTTTTGAATAATTGTTAATGTACTGTGAAAAATGTATTGTTAAATACCAAGATAAGTAAGGAAGTGAATGACCGTTTCTGAGCCGGACGATTCAGGTCTTGCGTCATAAATGGAGAAGTGGGTCTCGGCTGTACAACGGTCGGAACGTGAAGCTACCTACACACCACCGTATAGTGCCGAGATTAATTGTCTTGAGATATGAGGTTTTCACGGAGTGTTCAAGATGAAGCAAATGGAGGTATCGTGTTCCTCCGAAAAGTTGGCAACCACCTACAAGATCACACTAGCGTCACAACCCAGAGGACCACTGTCGATAACATTAATAATGCATGGGGCGTGGTATTCCGTTTCCCTTGTAAAGTGATGCTCGGGGGCGTCTACATTTTCGTCTGTGATCATAATTATTCACCAGAAAATCTTATTTTGGCTCTCCATCATCCTGACTTCTCAGTCTAGCCCAATGGAGCTTACTTGGAAAATGCTGGCCAGTAGTCATTACTGAAGCGATGTGAACAGCTGTGTTAAGTTCTATTATTAAGAACCAGCGTACACACAGCCGTTCGAAGCATCGTACCTCCTAAGCTGTTACAAGAAGAAATGTGTGTCATCACTAAAATAAAAAGGTTCGGTTGTACCGGATAAAAGTGAGTCATAACCGTAATTAAGAACGAACCCTCCCAGTCAAAGCGAACCGCGTATGGCGACTCGAAGATTGGGATCGCGTATTCGACTTCCGCTCCCTGCATATCCCGGTACCTGGGTTAGGATGCCCCACCAAACGACTTTGCATTTCGTAATTTCATTTTAACATCAACTGAGTCGACTTGTGTGATATCAATATCAGCACGTTATTATAACCTTCAGGCTGGTCAGTGCGGAGCGTAGATGGAGGCAGCAAGGACCTCTGAAACGTTGGTAAACTTCTACCACACTACACTGCGGACAAACACAGAAGATAGCCAACCTCTGTCCCACTGCTACGACATCCAATACAAATCTCACAGGGGATAGCCTGTGATTAAACCCGGGACCCCAAGACTAGAAGCCGCCAGTCTTGTGTACCCTGTATCAGCACTTCATGTTTGTTCCTGTAATATAACTGCAGTGAAATTTACCTTAATTAATTATTCACTTGTAAACAAGACGTCCCCCGTCTGTACTACTACTCTTACTACTACTGCTGCTACTACCAGCGGCCTTTCCAGTAAATCACTTTCCGAATCCGAGGGCTTTGTGGTTAGTTGAGAGCAGAACAACTTTCCTGAAGAAGAGTTGTTAACCACATGCCTAACCACTGGACTAGAGGTCCGCCCGTATCTACCCGTGTCGGTTTACATGGTTACCCCACATCTGGGGGGCCTTTCCCTGCATCTGAAACCTGAGGATAAACTGTACTGCTCAAGGATATCTGAATCTCGGGTTTAATAATAACAATTCATTTTTCACGTTCGAAGCAGACACGGTGCCTGGAAACCATAAACAAGTAGCTATTTATCAGAAATATTAACAATCTCACAAGGTGTAAACGTTTTCTTAAAATATAAAAGGTGTCTGTAGTAACTCCCATTTAGAATAATAAATTGTGACGCTTTGTGCTTCGTTGTGCTGGTCCATATACTGTATTTGCAGTTGGGTTGAATTTAGACAGAGATTTAAATTCTTACACACGGTTAAAATAAAACAAAAGATGAAATAAGAAAAGAATTAAAGACAGATGCCATAAATAACACTTATTATTAGCGTTGTTATTGCTGAAGATGTAAAATAATAAGTACTGATGAACCATTTTTTCCTGTAAAGTAAAATAAATGTGCCCAGAGAATTAAACACTAGTGGAATGCATAGGAAATCTGCAGAGACCTGAGGCGTGCACTTATTTCGAAAGAGAACAGTATGGAACTGTTGCTTCATGCGAGAGGAAACCAATATGTGGCTAATTCACGCATGAATCTTGGTATAAGCCGAGTGGGGAGAGGTAACAGGTACAGATCTGGAGACTGCAAGATGTAACAGGAGGAGATGAATGATGACAATGAATAGACAAAATGAGATCTTTCGAGTTTTGAGATCCAGATTGGTACACATGCATGTATTCAACAAAGATGAAATGAAAATAGGGAATTATATTATCCATACTGTGCGAAGTTATTGATGAAGATAGGGTTGGGGAGGGGGGGAGAGAGAAAAGCTGCCCTGTTTTATGAAAACGGGGCACTGGCGTATTTCATTGCCGCAGGACAGCCACAGTTCTTCCAGTTCCTTCACCCCGTTTCAGCAAACAACAGACACACCTGTACCAACGTTTCGCTTTGTTAGCTGAAACACATTTTTTCGTGACTCTGCTGTCTTCCTACAATTTAGTGTTCACCCACGTGCTTGTCATGATGCTAATAGAGACAGTGATGATGAAAACTGATAAATATATCCGGACAGAACTACACGAGTCTTTACAAAGGCGCAATCAGCTTCACGGATTTTACAAGATATCATTATTATCAGTCAGTACTTTGGTTTCAGTTCTGCTGATCTGTACAGGCTTCTTTCTGTGTTTGATCTTCGAATATTTTTGTTTCCAACGGGACGATATCGTGACGCATTTCGTGTAAATATTTTGACCCAGTTTTCACTATAATCTAGTGTTTTTCGGTGCGTTAGCGACGATGCGAAACGCGTACTAAAACCACTCCGCTGGTATATATGAAACAACTTCAAATTTATGAACGACTTCCATTAAGTTCTGTTCTGAATAATACTATTCAGTTAATGACTTTGTACCATGGAATTCGTTACGTAGAGTGGCTTATTTTATGAAAGCCAGAGGTTCATCATCGTGCACACAGAAACCCGTCAGTGGATCCTATCATTATCCATTACAGTTCAGTCCACAACTTTATACCCAATTTCTCTAAGGTCTTTTTAATATTATTATTATTATTTTGTCCAGGTTTTGTGGCCATAATTACATTTTATGGGTTCTAATCTTATTCCACAATAAAAAAGTACTTTATAACTTGTTTACTTCGGTCAAAACATTAAGGATGAGATATATCCATCCAGCCACCTTCTTTGCCGCGAGGTTTTAAACTTGCATTCATTGTCTGTTCAAATTCTGGTTATTATGAATACTACATCGATGTGGAACGTGAAGTCGCTGGAAAGATTCCATTAAAGGACGAAGCGTGAAATTTATTATTCAGCGTTAAACAGTGGGCATTACTCAGGAAATATAAACGAATGAACCAGACTGGATTACTCTATGGAGATTTCCTTGCTGTCAATTCAGAACTATACCTTGGGCGTAACAACTTGAACAGTTTTCTGTACCGTCAGTTGCCGAGGAAACAGTTTTTACTGATAAACTCGTGCAACCTCATCTTGGTTCATCTTCTGATTTTGTAAGTTTCAAGCTTTTAGTGTCTTACGTAACATTTGCTTGATGCTTCGCTTGTGGGTGGGAGAAAGAGGAAAGTATTTTTTTTCAGACACGGTCAAGTATGAATACTTAGCAGGATTTGAGGCTTTCAACGAGTATGAGGATGGTTGTCTTCTTGGTTGTAGCACCGTGTAGTTGGATAAAGTTTATTTATTTAAGGTGATGATAGAGGCAGCAAGGACCTGTGAACCGTTGGTAAACTTCTACCAGACAGCAAGGCACTCCAACCCACAAGACAACCATCTTCAAGTAGGTCCATTTGGCCTGTTTGGAGGTACTATCAAATCATTTTCCTGGATTGATTACTTGATTCATATGTTATTAACGACAGTGTGTCAACTGCATAGATTTTAAGCGATCAATTAAATGACAAGACAGTTGTAAAATTTAAGCTGGAAGGGACCTTGAAGTAGGCAATCATGGCCTATTTGAAAACATAACTAACAGAAGAGGACGGTATAAATGTAGCGCTCCGCATTTATATTCGAGAGAACCCCTAATCGAATCTCGGCTGGAACGCGAAATACAGCATCACTTGCCGATTTGTTTTTTTTTATGACTGGTGGTAAGTTGCGTCAGTGCAGCCTAACAAACAAAAGTGAGTTCTCTTTTGTTTTATTGAATTCTTTTTATGAGGACATACGAAAGCCAATTGGATGGTTGCTTGACGTCATATAACATACGTACTACTGCGAAAGCAACCCACAAGTGCCATTGTTTTCCGCTTGGCATTTTAATACCTCAGTACGTGTAGCGTCTGTTTTAGCCGTTCCCGGCTACAATGATATTTCGTTATCGTCATATAGAGTATTCGTTTTTTCATCAATTTGTTTTCTGTTTTACTGGGGATACTGGGAACGACCCGTTTTTCAAGTGCCTGAGCACTGCGGGTCCCAACATTTTCGTTGGCTTCATCTATAGACATTCGGTAGGACTCCTTGGACGAGGGATCGGACCGTCGCAAGGCCTCTACCTGTATTATACACAGGACAGCACAACACAGAAAAACACAGACAGACATCCATAGCTTGAGTGGGATTCGAACTCACGGTCCCAGAGACCAAGCGGCACAAGGCCCACGCCTCAGACCGCGCGGCCACTGCAGACCCCGTTTTCTATTTTAGAAAGAAAAATTATATAACAAATGTTACTCGTTTTAAGTTGCGTACAGCTTGTAATTATACAAATTTCCACAGTCGCATGTTCTGTGAGTTCAAAAGAGTTCTCGCCGACATTCGTATTTGGCATGACCTTCGGAAGTGCATGTCTCAAGAACAGCCACTTTGTGAGGACACTATCAGCAGCAGGCGCACTGTTTCCCCTTCTCTCTATAGCCAGTCTGTGCTGTTCAGAAATGGCGTGCCTCTACACTTATAGGGATTCAGTGCTCTGTTATAGTGGATTTGTGTAAACCGATCGACTTAAATATAGTGAATGCACTATCTGTAACTGTGAACCCATTTGCACACAGGTTAAACTGCTGGGCTATAAAGATATAAAGGGAAAGTTCAGAATTTTTATAACTTCGTTGTCGAAGGACATTTTTATGGGCTGAACATGCAACTCATATGGAGAATACCAGAAATGCTTTTAGAATTTTTATTAAAAAATATTTCGGAGAGATTACTTGGAAGGATCAGATGTGCATTATATTCACACGTGTATATCGAATACAAACTGGGATGAACAGAAAGTATCACGGAAGCCATTTCGTAGAGGCGTGTCTAACATGTACAGTCACTTGTGTGCCTAATCAGAATACCATTACAGTGTGGAGACAGAGTGGGAATAAAGCTGTGGAATTTTACCTGATGTACTCTGCTTGTCCTCACAGTCAGAGACATCGATAAGGAAAGGTGGGTGAACCTTCACTGCACATGGTAGATCAAGACATTCCCACTCTCACGTGGAATCGAATCATGATCATTCAGACCTTACCCAATCATTGTACTGACAGAACTGTCCCGGTTCACCTCGAGGTTCTTTGGAGATTTTTATCTGTTCAGTCCTCAGTTTGGAAATACTACACCCATAAACCTTTAAATGGAGTAAACAATCTTTGGGTTACTGTAGATATCCATCTTACAGTTTCCATGCGACCTTATACCTCCTGCATATTAATCATAGGTGAAGCACAAGGGGGAAAATGTATCTGTAGTAAAGAAATGCAACCCCAGGGGTTGACCAGACAGTTTGGAAATTATTACCTGAGGCCGGGATGATTATCGGTTAGGATGTACCAGCCGTTGCCCTGGTGAATGTACTGAGATGAATTCAGTTTGTTTTGCGCGACACAAACGACACTCATTTCATTAATTTGTCGCCTTGTTAAATATATGTATTTCACACATGAAAATAATCTCGAATGAGTGAAATCGGAAAGAAAACACGTTTCCTTCTTGTACCTATCTTTCTCTGGGTGACTTCTTGTTCGTATCGGACAGAAAATAAAATAACCTTACCAGCCAACATCTCTATAGGTTCAAACGGTTCGCCATCGCTTCGTTATACCCATATCTAGGCAAGGTGTTCTGGAACCCATTTTAGTTTATACACCAATAACTTTGCAGACAAATCCAGCAGCAATGTCAATATTGAAATATTTTAATTATCACTGGTTTATTCTTTTTTGACTAGTTGGTCGTCGAATGGAAGTTATTGGTAGTGACGAGATAAAACCTCATAATAAAAATCCCAATTTAATATTTATTTTCGTCAACATTGAATCGCAGCTGCTGTTGTCTGCAGTGAATGGTTAGTCGCCATCTGGCGGACAGGCTCTTACCACAGTTCTATTACAAAGATCTAACTACAGACGCCAACACTGGCGAAAGAATAGATCACGCAGACTTCCCATTCAAGTTTACACGAGTGTTAATAAAATAACACAGGACATCGTACTTATTACCAAACCACAAAGCGATAATGGACATAATGCAATACTATAAAAAGTTTTCTCAACGTACTTGTCTTTATCTTATGCTGTATTTCAGAAAATAAATTACATAAGAGTCTGTGTATGTTTTATTACTTGAGGCATTGTCCTGTTGATGGACCGACTAAAAACTAATTACACAGTCAGTTCTGACTTCAGTGACGTGACTAGACACTGGCTCCCCCTCCTCCCCCCCCCCCCCCAATCGCCCTTCAACCGCCGATATCAAGAAACACAAGCCGGTTGGCTTTCATACAGAAATATATTACATAAATGTATCTATATTAAGTACGCAGTTATGTGCTTCACTTATATGTAGCCTTAGGCATATAACAGGTGTTAAATCTTGAATCTTCTTTCAGTGATACTTATTCTGGTTTAGATTTCGTAGAATCTTGTAACAAAAGATGTGCGTGTGTGTTCTGCACATTGTACAGGAAGGTGCCCTTAAGTAGTCTTCTTTTCTGTCTACAAACTTCTATTCTTCCAAACCCCACGGTCATAATTGGCACGATCTCTCAGACTGCGGAACGGATCACCTAATATGCAATAAGAGTCTTAAATTTTCGTCTTGAAAGGATGTGTCCAGTCTGCGGATGTGAAAACGTTTCCCTTTTTAAAAGATTACAAATGACCGACACGTAATTTTGTTCTGAATAATTCGACGCGCTGCATTTTAAAGTTAATATCATTATAAAGTATTTCAGAGGCATGAAAAGATGTAAAATGTAGTTCCTACCTCAAAGGAAACACGAAGTGTCTCCATTACAAAGATTCAGTTTGTTTCTTTGGTTTAAGGAAATAATGATTGCTTGCTCTGAGAATCGTATGAAACCCATAAATGCAATCCGTGGGTGAATTGCAAAGGAGTTACTTAATGTTAAATTAGGTGGTACACGCAGGAAACACTGTGCTTTAAATATGCCTATGACAATTCTAGTAAAACAGTGGTTCGCAAAACGTTTAAAGCTAGGCCTACGCAAAATTTGTTTGAGAGTGCGAAGGAAACGGTTACGTGAGAGTGGATTTCTTTCATTATCTCTTCATCATCTCGTTATCTCTTCGCTATCTTTCAATTAGCTCTTCGGCATCTTCATTATCTCTTAAAAATCTCATTGTGATCTATTGTTTATCCCGACATCATCATTTAATTATCTCCTCATAAAAGTTTCAAAATCGTGTCATTATCTCTTGATTATTTTTTCATCATATCATCAGTATGTCACTTTATCTTTTCATTTTCTTTATTATCTCTCCAATATCTCGCTATTTTTCATTATCTCTTTCCTACTTCCATATTACTTCACCTATATCGCTTCTTTTTTCTCATAATTCTCATCCTTAACTGAGCAAAAAAACCAAACCTGAACTAAAAAAACAGAATCTTCCCTAACCTAATCCAACCTAACCTAACCTAACCTAACCTAACCTAACCTAACCTAACCTAACCTAACCTAACCTATTCGAACTCAACAATTTTGAAATAAACTGAACTCTTCTTAACTAAGTTCCCCTGTAATGAATACATGTGAAACAAACTGAAAAACTTTTGTGAACTACGTAGGATTTTAAGTTTTCACAGCGGTGAGTACGAAGATGGCTATCTTCTGGATTGTAGCGTCGTGTAGTCTGGCAGAAGTTTACTAACGTTTCAGAGGTCCTTGCTGCCTCCATCATCGCCCTGATGATGGAGGCAGCAAGGCAGCAATCCAGAACACAGCTGTCTATAGTCAACTGTACTGTAATTACTGAGCTAAACGGTACAAAATTGCACTAAACTGAACTACATCGATCCAACCAAACGCACGCAATACAACACTGAAAAACCGAGACAGTCCTAAGTCTGTTGAAGTGGGAAGGGCGAGTGACGTTATCCGTCTTATGGAAAGATTTAATGTTTTATTGTCCTCACCGAAATGGTCACCAGTAGAGAAAGCCTGGTGACCGCTCTCAATTTTATAACCCTTATCTAAAAAAAATGCGTTGTTTTCCTGCGCATTACGTGTTACGAGAAGTTGTTGTTAGATGTCAACCTATCATAACGTGTTCGTTTATATACTTAGTTTTTTGTCATGTGTCGTCTCGCCGATAAAGTAATACTCATGTGCGGTTTTTTAAACGTTCTTAACTAACGGTTCGATGACATGTACATTTCTATCGCATGATCCCATGAAACTTACAGAACACAAGGTCGATTAATTGTACCGCCAAGAGGCAAAAGTTATACGTAGCAAGTGTAACATGCAAAAGGCTCTTAGGTAAAGTAATGTTGCCAAACTGCTGCCTCTAATATGTGTATTATACTGTATGTTGTCATTCTTCATTTCACATTTTTTCCTAACAAAAATCGAGATTCTGTCCGAGTTTGTTTACACAGAGTGACTTGAATACAGGGGACACAAAAATATCATTCTGTAAATGGTAACAATAAAATTTTAATGTCACGTATTTTTAGTTACACAGACTACAGAGCATAGGTACGTGCGTGTACAAGAAGACTTATTTACTTCGGTTGATTCGTTACACAGGGAAGTGTTTTCAATGTTGAATGTTGCAAACAGATATAGACCTCTTATTTATACTTCAATCACGTTTATTATCGAAATCTATGTGGAATAAGGCCCCCATTTTCTAGCATCACGGCTAAAACTCGTCTTTTCTATTAATTGTTAAACAGCTTCTGATTCAAATGGTGTTCTCTCTGGTGTTTGTGCTAACTGTTTGCATAGATTCTCGTATCACAAGATAAAGTGGGTGGTGTTCAACATGGATTCCGATACACAAGTATGATCGAATTAAAAAATGTAATACGTATTTTTAACATTAAAATTTAAAATATTTGTCACTATAACTAATCTTCCAAAATTGGAAAAAAAAATCTGCACATATTTACGTATGTTTTACACAACGTGCAATTAGTTCCATTCAAATTTGTAGAACCATGCATTAGCACAATTTCTTAGAGACGTCTGTTTTGTAACACGCGAACACTACGTTTTCATAAGCCTTGGCTGCATATGTGTTCATAATGCACTCTTTTCTCAACCGAACCCTGTCGCACATACAATGGATAAGTTTATACCCAGCAGATTGCTGCATCGGTACAGTCTTTTCATAGCTCGTAATTTGGCAGCACACAGCACAGGCCATCTAGTTTCAAACTTCTTTCATTGTCTCTACGGTGTTTGGTTATGTTTATAATGCGGCTACTCTCACTGCCGATGGAATTTATGAGCTGAAGCCGGAACATGGCTTTTTTTGTACAGAATGTCAATAAATTATTGGACAGTTTAAAGGGTGTATGATTATTTCTTTATAACATACACGAAAAATAGTCACACGTCATTAAAGTTTTTCACATGTTGTCACGGAAGTTCACATAAGTTTTTCGTATGTGTTACAAATAAATAATTACGCACCGTTCAAAGAGCCCGTTAATTTATGAACAGTCGCTACCAGGCTCGTGAATTGTCTGACGGACTGGTATTTATGAGGCTAGCACAGAAGCATTTAATTGAATTGTAAGAACTGTGTGAGAAGCGGATGGTACGGGTTCAGAAGACTGGCGCTGATTGATTTAACACATGCCACGTGGCAGTCCTTGCTACCGCGTAACCAGAGTTTGAATCATAGAACAGTGTTGAAGTTGAGAATCAGTGGGGTTTTATTTTCATATCATTCTGTAAACTTTAATGGCGTTGTGCTCTTCAATGTTGAGAACATAGAGAGACATCCTTTGCTGTAGCCTGCAAAAGGACTGTGAAAATCTCGATATTACACTAATGTATGGGTATATATGAATGTTGTTGCTTCACGTTTTGTGAATACATTCTACCTTCTCTTTAAAATGTATTTCGAAACAGGGAAATGTGGTTACGTTGCATGCCGTTGTGTTACAGAACCACAAAGTCATAGATTAATAGGGTAATCTAACAGCATCGACTATTAAAAAACCTTCACGTCAAGGGAAGCACACTTGAAAACATTTAATTACTATGTGACAGCATCCACATTATTAAACAGTACAAGAATAATGAGAACACAAGATAAAATTCCTAGTTTGTTACAGGAATTTTTAAGTTACAAGGTGAAACATTTCTAAGAAAATGTAGACCTACTATTCTTATCTTACATTCTGAATTAACATTGAATTATTTTCATCTTCCCCACAGTTACATCAGAAGTAAGATAATAGAAACTGCAAAACAATGCCTTCCGTATAAATTAGATTTCCAGATCTCTCACGATAAGCGATGGAATTGCCCTTGGTCGTAACTTGCATTGCTTCAAATAACTTAACAGTGCGTGTACCCAGTCTCTGTGCGTAACATGGAGGCATGACATACAAAACGCATCTGTGCATCAGTAGCACGACTGAGGATATATTGTTTTAAAAACAGATGACGTACGATATGAAATATATACTATATTAGCAATGAATCATCAATTCGTAAAATTCACTCGCCGTACGTGACAAATGAAAAAATAAGACTGCTTTACATAATCTCGTGGCCTTTAACTCCTACATATTCACGACATGATTACACCGAATTCTTCGTTGCTTTCTGTGTTAAAAACTTTGGCAGTGTTGACCTCTCTTATCCTAGATAAGAAATGTCTGTATGTATAACACATATTTGGAATTCCTGTTGTGTTATTTGCATGAATGAAAAGAGCCCTGCATTTTAAAAATAATTTGATAAGAATGACGTAGCTCAGTAATATTTTAATTTTTTATTACCTTATATGACGCTGTATATCTCGGTACCAGAAGCCATTTATAAGTGGCAAAGAATTTAAAATATTCCTCGTCCTTTATTTCCTGTATTGCCGTTCCAAGAATTAATATCGAATCGTTCTCAAGTATGACAGTTATAAATTAGTGGTTCATTGTCGCGGCACATTCCCAGAATTCCAGGCTCTAAAGATAAGTGACTTACTGCAGATATGTGCAAATAACTTACGTCACACGGACACTATTGAAAATTAAATACTCCAACACCTGTCGGAATTCAGTAATTCAGTACAGTCTTTCTCGAAACAGGAGTACAAAGATTTCTCCGTCCTATTATTAATCGGGGTTCCCACAGCTTTGTACCTCACCCCATCTGTTTTTTACTGCCTGGGAGGGTTGGAGCGGCATTTCTTTCACAATGAAGTCAGTTGATTATAAATTTTAATTCATTTCGGTTGGAAGGTGAAAAAACGACCTGGGAGGACTAAACATTGGTGACAGGATAATATTAAAATGGGTGGGCACTATTCATTTGCCTCAGGATAGGGCCTTTAGGCGTGCTTTTGTTAACACGGTAAAGAACCTTCGAATTCATAAGATAAGGAAAATTTGTTGACTAGCTGAGCGACTGTTAGCTTAGCAAGAAAGTGTCTGCCCCGTGCTTAAACACCAGATCACAAAGAGGGAAAGTCGATGTGGTGTTGCATACATACCTGTGAGTAGTTTGAAGTTCCGGCTGCTTTACCTCCGGTGCTGTGACAAGGTGGCTGTGTTGATCCCGCAATGTAAGGAAGTCTAAAATTCTGACACTTGGTCATCCAGTCCCTGGTATCTGGACTCTCCCGGTTCACACTGTGAAGAACTGCTTCAGTTTTTCCTAGTTAAGGGAATATAGCCTCCAGGTGGAAGTGTTTTTCTGTTTTCGTCATATTGACGTTAAGCAGAAGTGACGTTGTCCCGCCAGCAGCCTGCAATGGCGGCCCCAGGATGCCACTCTATCTCCTTCTCCAGTTTTATAACATTTTTCCTTACGTTGTCACTTTTCCTGGTCTTTTCCCTAGGAGCTATCAAAGTCTCAGGTTACTATTCTGCTTACCCCTAGATCGAAGAACATCTCGGAGTGTGTGTTTAAAAATTCAGGCCCTCAGTCGAATACCAGGATGCTGTCTCAAAATGGATTACTGCCACTTTCTCCTTCAGCTTCTCCGATTCACAGTCCGAAATTTCCTGTTCGACGCTACGAAAGTTCGGTAGTTGTATCAGCGTCTTTAATCAGAACACAAGTGGCACTCTGGCGTAATAGTAACACCCTTGATCTTTATTTAAGACGTACGCGGTTAGAATACCCGCTCACTTACTTGATATTCTGAAAGACATTTTTTAATCTTCCTCAGTGTTTCCGGGAAATTACTGGTATAGCACCTGCAAACACACTTTGTGAATTTTTTTACTTTCTCTCGTTTCATGAACACCATCTTTATATGCTCTTGATTTCATTACGAATATAACTTAAACCACATCAACTTTTTGAGGGGTATATTACCCTTCTTACGTTTAAGGACATACTCAGACTTTTATTTAGACCTTAATGTGATCTAGAACTAAAAGACAAACAAATTGTATCGACAAGAATTTAATATAGGTCTTTCATACCAAATTTTCTTCCTAGTTTTGAGTGCCATTACATGGCGACGGGCATGATGAAATTAATGCGTGATTTTCGATACATGCCTGTAGGTAAAAATTCGCGTAACATGAAGATGTGTATATTTTGTGTGGATTTCCCCGAGATACGAGGCTGTCAGCAATACACACCAATCAGTGTCGTTGGTGATATCGTATGTACAGTGCCACGCAGCGGCGTGGGTAGGCAGCTACTGCGCTCCTGTTACTTCGTACAAATAAACTTCCCTGATCGCATATCAAAACCGCGACGGAAATTCATATAAACGAGTTTATTATATTTGAGTTTTCTGTCAAAGTTCATAGACTATAAATGACACATGTGATCACTCGGGTTTTTCCCTTTGGGTTCTTCCCGTAGAAAATACGGTTGTTAAGTAATTCCGTAAGAACAAGAAATAAGCTCGTAATTACATACGGAAAGTAGTCGTAAATATCGTTCCTTGCACTGACTAAGAGCTGCAAGTTATAAATTACATAAACTGATACCTACAGCTCGACTTAGACTCTGACCCCGACCCCTTCATAAAAGCTGAATATATATTAATAAGGGTAAACCTACTAAAATGGTAAATGGCACCATAAGAGATTTCATCACCACCACGTGAATCATCAGCCTACTTTTCAGACTTAAAACCTATATTTAAATATACGTCTAATGGTTAATGCACAAATCGGTTGATTTGTAGACAGTTTGTATTCTTAAGGTACCAGAGCCAAAGTTACAAAGCATTATTCCCACACCATGTGGCTCAACGCGTCGTTGAATCTTCCTAAACGTGAGGCCGCCAGCGGCTCACACGGTATAGAAATTGTTCTTAAGATTTTATATCGAGGTCGGAGTCGGTACATCTTTACCGACTCCGACTCCACAGCCCTGCCTACAGCATGGGGGTCCCCGTGTCAGCAAGGCTGCCTTGAGAAAGTGGCACTGTGAAATCTCATTTAATTCGTCGATGGCCAGTTAAACATATTTGCGCAGATAATGTAACTGTGGACGGTGATTTTAATGGAACGCACCTAAAAATAGAGTTCACTAATGTTTCTAATGAACGTTTCATAGAGTGTTCGTCATTTAAGTTTATCCATATCTCTTTATGAGAATAAGAGGAATGAAAACAGAAGCGTAGAAGCAGTTTAATCTTTAAAGCTTACTAATGACATAATAGTCGTAAGAATAACTTGCGATTGGCGCAGTAGTAACAGTAACAATTAACAATAAACTAAATATGCGAGGTTCTGATAACAGATCAGCTGGATTTTGAGGTAAATGAGCTGGGACCGAAAGGCCAGCGAACATTAACAAGTGTTTGTTATGGTAGATTCGAAAGCCACCTCCATTCAGTTTCAACAAATTTCTTGCCTTCTCTGGACATTGAAAACTCATGTAGTCCTTCTCTGGATTTTATCCTGAGCCAGATTAGTCATTGATCGACTTCACATACTTGCGATTTCTTAAAGACTCGTGTTAAATTTATCCTTTCTGTATGCCTCGGAGTTATATACTAGATCTCTCTTTTCCCGTGAAATGTGTACACTCACTCACGAAGTTCCTTGTCATATAATATCCTCTCTTCCCTACCTGCCACCTACTTTATTCTGCTTTCCAAGCAATGTAGTCGGAGCTACTGACAGCATCGTTAAATAAGCCATAAATAAATAAACATTCTTTCTTCTTACAACGAGATATTTCCGTGAGGACTTCGCTTTCAGACTTTTTCAATTTATGGTTCTTAAAATAAGAAAACTTCTCTGTGTAGAATATGAATACAGATGTAAGAAAGGACAATTATATTTAAACTGAAAAGCCGTAAAATCTTTTGCTATACATTGAAAGACTTGTTCGTAGCACAAACTGCAAGGGAAGTTCGTAAATTACATGATAACCATTACGAAAACTTGTACAGTCCACTTATTCATTGAATTGAAAAACTGAAACCTTGTTTCCTCATCCGATGTTGGAATTTTAGAAGATACTTCACAAAGAAAGAGGTTCGCCATGTAACATCACCGACTATAATTCTAATGCGGTTAGAACAACATTTCACGGCAGGATTAATGTTTTCACGTATGGAGTGAACACAAGGATACACACCGTTTGATGAAAATAGATAAAAGACTGGATTTATTTGTCTGCTTTCATACTGTTTACTCCATAAAAAGAAAATACAGAAGCAGAAAATAGCTTAGACTACTATTCAAATCACTGGTTAATCCATACATAATTTTAGATATGGCGTAAATGTTTTGTCATTTTAAAACCGAGTGGAAACTGCATGTACCACCTGCTTTAACAATCTTTGAATTTTTTTCAATTTTGAAAACTTTTAAAAGTCTTAATTCTTAGAGATGTTTGCCAATTTTGGAATTTTTTGTAATTCATCAAAATTTTGAGAACTTTTGACCAAACTCAACTCAGCATTGCCTAACAACATAACACGACTTAACCTAACCTAACCTAACCTAACATAGCCCAAATAACCTAGCCTCACCTAATCTAACAACCTAAGGTTTTTTACGTAAATTTTGATAAACTTCGAAAATTATTTAGTTTCTTGAGATTTCTAGCCATGAATTCTCATAATTTTTCAAATTTTTGAGAACTATTTTGATATTTTCGAGCATTTAATTTTTGAGAGATATTTGGCAATAACGGAAATTCTATGAGTTTTCAAAATTTTGAAAAGTTTTCTAAATATTGAAATTCTTTTTAAATTTGAAGGTTTTCGAAAACTTTTATATGTTGGGGATATTTTGCCAATTTTGGAAATATTTGTGGTTTTTTAAAAGTATAATTTTTTTATAAATTTTTAAAATAACTTTGAATTTTGAATATGTTAGACATTTTTTGTGTTTGGGACATTTTTGCCAATTTTGTAAATTTTTAAAAATTTTGAAAATTGTTTAGAATTTTCGTAAATTCTTAACTTTTATAGATATTTTACCAATTTGGATGGGTACGTGGGTGATTTTTAAGGTATGCAGGGTTTTGGTAGGACTCCTTGGACAAGTGAACAGCCCGTCTCAAGGCCTCTACCTACACTTGACAGCACAACACAGAAACACGTGGACAAACATCAATGTCATTCGTACACACGACCCTAGTTTCAGAGCGATGAGGACCCACGCCCCCAACCTAGCAGCTACTGTGACCGGCATTGACCTTATCGATTTCGAAATGAACATTTCTACAGAGTTGCATTATGGCATTGCTGGAATGAGACACGCCATTGCTTTCAGGGCAAGCAGTTTGCAAGAACTTTTAACCTGGGCTGTGTGGTTATAACTGTCCATTTTCAGTTCATTACGCGCTCTATTGATAAAGGTCACTATTGGCCGTGAGGATTCCGTGACTATCCCGGACACATCCGCTCTAGGAACATCGCAAATTTTGCGTGCTGGTAGAAACCTGATTTAGAAGGACAATTCGCATGTCGGGATACGAACCGCTCACCAGAGACCATGGGCTAGTTTATTTCCACCTCTTATTTTCAGTGAGAACATGGCAGGATCTGTGGAGAAAAAGAAACTCGTGTACTTCCGTAATGCTGTAATAGTCTTTGTTCTGTGAAAAGCCAACTTCTGTTGTACGTATCTTGGTGTGTTGCATGAGTGACATCAGAGAACACAGGTTTAATTACAAAATTGCCCGAAGCATCATACTGGTTCGTCAGTTACAGAAATAAATTTTAATCACCGTATCTACCAGCAACTCATCTTTCTTATGAGATGTAACATGTCGCTTATTATGGGTACAGGTGAACACGCCGGTTCCACAAAATTAGTAATAGGCTACTAAGAACTTATTTTCTCAACGTACGATTACCACAATGTCTATGAGGTTCTTGCGTTATTTAACAACGTTGGTTCAGAATGTCTCAACTTCTCATTGCCTATCCAAAAGTTTATTAATAAAAATATCACCCACAAAGCTATGTTTGTATGGGTATAAAATTTATTTGGTTGTTCTGAGTGAAAATGAAGAATGTTGAGAAGATTTGGATCTAAGAAATGAAAATCTGCCGTTAAAACTGCATAATGAGCACCACAACGTATTTATATTATTTACCATATATTTTCAGGGTAATGTTATGAAGACGGATGAGATATGGGAACTTGAATTGAAAACCCAAAAGTGGGGAGGATAATATTAAAATTAATTACAAATATACAGACAGTAAGATTGACTGGAAATACATAAAAAACCTAATTGTAGTCCCACTTCCATTAAGTAATACGTGTTAGCTACCGGTTAATTTGTTTCAAGAATAGAATTAAAAGACCTGCAAGCTGTTATTTTAAAACTAATATTTTAAAACACTGAATGTTTTTTTGATTTCGAAATAGCTTTATACTCATGTAGGAGGGAGTTTCATTGGACCTCTAAGTCGTGTCCAGACCGACCAATAACACTTGAGGCCAGACGAGAATTGAGTGACAAGAGTTCATCAACCTCCTCCAGTCGCAAAATCCTTATAACGTTATTTTCTGCGTGATATGTTCAACTATAGTAATTACTGTCTGGTAACATGTCAGTCTATGTGTCTGCAAATCTAGCAATGCTCCGTTATTATTACTATACTGAAACACGATTAACCAGAATTATTATCCGGAGGTGTCCTAAGGGCCTTGCTTTGTTAACCCTTTGAAGCTAAAGTTTGCAAGTATAAATAGTCATTGGCCGTCTCAAAAATGCACAATGCTTACCCATTACGAAGAACAGCTGGTTACAACTGGTGAAATATTCTCTGTTTATTCTTATAATTAAGTGAAACCGATAAATGCACACTACAGACAAAATGTAGGCTTATTAATTGTTGAAGTAGGTGGTACATGCAATAGAAACAGAACTTTAAAGAGTTGACGTAAACAAATGATTTTGATTTTATGGATTCGGGTTTATGGCCTGTATAAATTCAGTATTCATTGCACGGATGATGAGCTCTTCGTCAAGGCCTCTACTTACACAGGACAGCACAATACAGAAACACGAGGACAAACTTCCATGCCTTAATTTGGATTCGAACCCACGATTCCAGTATGCCAGTAGTGAAGAACCACGCCTTCGACCTCGTGGTCACAGTAAATTATTCATTCTCAAAATTAGCGCGCCTACTAGGGTTTGCTACTGCTGGTTTAGACCATAGAAATCCATGCACAGTTGTGAACACGATAATTAAACTTTTCGTTCGGGATTCATAAAAGGCGTGGAAGTTCTTGACCAGCTTTACGATCACCAGCTTCTGAAGGACTTTTTGCCCTCTTATTATTTTTATTTTTCAAACTAATGTATATTATTCCCTCAAAACAAGAGACTACGCTTTATACAAATACAAAATAAATCGCAAAATTTTAATTTCATTTCTCGGTCTTGTGTGCTTTGGAAAGTAGACTTGTTAATATTTTCTTTCGACTTAGTAATAAACATTTGCAGCCTATAGTCCGTAATGACTCATTGTTCTGTGTAACACCTCGTGATGTAGTGGTAGTCACTTCGAGCTGTTCCTGCACTTCCAGATGATCTGGGATATGCCGTCATGGAAATGCCAAGGGCACGCGTGTATAATTTGACTGCAATGGCCAGCCCCTGAGGTGTATGTGATAGCATCGCAAACGAGCCAGGGATATTTCATCTTCATCCGAAGGTCGATGTTCCAGACGGACTTATACCTACATTAAAAGCAAAACGAACCAGGACACTCGTTACTCGATAAAAGGACTGCTTTTGGATGAATGACCGGCATTTGATTACCGGAAGAGACATTTATCTTCTTCAACACGTACGCAAGCTCTTGGCCCAGTTGGTACTGTGGAGTCTGTGCTAGGGACAAAAGGGGCTGGATCATAAGTTGACCACTAACACCAATTTGGTATCGAGGTCTAGGATACCAGAAGCTTCGTTTTAATATACTTGTAGGGTGACACCATACCGTTCAGATTTTTAATTATTTCGTCGCCTTTCCATCTAAAGATTAAAATGAAGTGTGCTGGTATTAAGAATGCTTGGAGCTGCAACTCCACGAAATTGCCCGTATAATTGCTGTTAATATACATGTTCGTTATGGTCATCATCTTGCTTTACCTTAACCAGTTCAATACAGTTACGACTGCACCTTGATTTTTGTATCAAAGTTTGGTAATAATTTATTTATCCATTCATGCTAGATGTTCAGGTTGTCACTACGACATACATGTAATCATCTTAGCAGTGCAGTGGGCCTGTTATAAGTATTTTAAAATCTTATGTTCCTCGTGCTGTAATTTTCGCTAGTCACAAGTTAGCTGATTACTCATGGTTAGAATATATCCCACAGCACTTTGAGTTTTGTACTTTCACTTTGTATCCTACCTTCAGAGTACGATGTCTGGTCTTACACCTGAGGTTTTTATTTTATTTTTTGCACAGTAGTGCGGATTAGCCGAAGACCGGAGTTTTAATCCGCTGACACGTGGCTGTATTCTATATAACATTATTCCAGTGTCTGAGAACAGGTAATATGGACTATATTTGGACGTACGAAAGTGGAAGCTGTAAGAGGATGGTTCATAATCATCGTCATCGACAAGGAATTAAGTAACTTCTTAGCTCGTTCCTGCTTCGTTCGTCACAGGGGAACGGAAAAATTATGTAGTGAGTGTAGAAGGAAGACGTTAGACACACAAATAACTTGATTTCCCATGAATTAGAAGACGAAAACCACGTATAACATTAAAGAGACAACTGGAGTACTAATTAACTCCGTGGCAAGAACAACAAATATTCAGCCATTACGCAATCTGTCTTCTTTACTACAACATTTTGTGTCTTAGTAACGCACTGTTTACATAAGTATTGGTGCACTCAAGTAAAATTTCAAGATGCCATTAAAAAATACACCAACTGTATAAATATTTAAAATCTACAAATAATCACACGGCTTGTTTGTTCCAGAAAAGGACAGACAGATATTCGGCCGTTCGGTTCAAGAATATTATAGGCAACAGCGTTATCATCTAGGAACGTCGGTGTATGAATGAAATGTCGCGTTATTTTCACGTCTTCATGAGTGAGGTAAGTTAATTTCAGTCAAGGAAGTAAGGTGAAAGAGACTGCAATTAGAAATTACGATATTTGCCGCATAAAATCCTGTAGATTTTATGATCAAAGAGCATTTTTAAAATTCTCAGCTGGATGACTACTAGTATATGACTTTAACAATAATTACACAATATTGTGGCACAAATGCGCAATAGATTAGTGTTGAAATATTACATGCTAGTTAGGATTTCCAATTACAAGATGGCAGTCTGGCCCGGCTACGTGACTCTTACCTAATTCGGACAACAACAACAAAAGTGAACAGATTCGTATATCCTCCAACGAGCCTACACTTTGAACAGCACAGCATCGAAGTTCGGCATTTTCAGCTTATAGAGGTCCACTCTCTAAAATCTGTGGAACAACATGAAAACTATTTTAACAAAATTTGACTGAAGAATAAAGATTCAGCGATGAAGGAGCCAAGATCTTGGGGTTTTTTCTGTGTATGAATGAAATTTTCGTTTACCGATTTTTCAAAACGTTTTTATGAAGCTAGTCATTTAAATGTTAGTGCTTTATACAGCACCTAAAATTATCTTGATTATTTTCTTTCAAACCACTAAATTGATAAATTATGAAAACAGTATAAATATTACTCCCAGCGAAATTACACATTTAATATCAAAGCAATGCCAATTAAAATTGCTTTTATTATATGAAAATCTTAACATAAGATACAGATCTGTCTGTGGCTGGATGTACGTCCTTCACAGTTATCAACTAAACGTGCGTGTCTGGGATATAAATTAGTAATAGTAATATCGATATTATTGAAATGGATTAGTGCTTGACTGTAACTGGTCTTGTTGAGTAGGTGAATTGGAGTGTTCTGATATTGTAATCTCAAGTCGAATTCTCGGGTAAAAAAAATGCAAGTTCACGTCTTTGTCTGTCGTCCTGTATAGGAGGATGGACTGATGCTCCATTACAGGAGTTCTTCCAAATCTAATATTCACTGTGTGAGAGCTGTTTCTGAATCGGCTAATTCGTGATAGTTGATGGGAAGGGACGAAAATAATGACCATACCAATACTGACAATAAAACGACGTGTAATGAGATTTCTCCAATTTATTAACAAAAACTAGAAAATTTTCCCCCAGGGGCGAGACGTAAGGTAAGCCTGCATGGTTCAGTGAAATCGTGACACACAGATACCCAGAGAAAGTACGGCACGGAGCGGCACAGTGACATTTCCAGCTGGTATTTGAATGAAAATGCACGTTCGATAAACACAACCTGGGCCGAGTTCAGGGTCGCAGTATCGACAACCCTGAGAAAGAGAAGTACGCTTACTGGAAAATTCTCTGCGATCTTGCGGCCATTTATAAAGATTATATCATTTGGCTGGCAGAAATTTTCGAAATTGAAGAAAGTAACGACAGAAGAGGCTGCACTTACAAGAAATTCGCCAGTGATAATACGATTCAGGGTTGTTTTTATTGTGGAATGAATTCATTCGGATAGGGACTCTATTCGGGCTGTAGTGAACACGGTAACGAACCTTCGAGTGACATAGAATGCAGGAAAGTAATCAGCTTTTCAAAAAGGAGCTTATTCTATGGAGTTAGTTTATACCTCGTGCAAGTGCACAATAATTATGATTATTATTCAGAGACATTTGTTTCATATTTTCAAAATGAAGGTTAAAGCTAGGAATAAGTACATAGCCATGAACCATTCACGGTTTTCTGAACACTGGATGCTATCTATTGAATTCATTGTCACACTCTGCTACTGACAGACTGACTTTGTAGCAAAACAACGTTACAAAAAATAGCAATGTTGTTCTGGGTTTTGAGTCTTAGAGCTGAAGATGGAAATAGTTTGTTTCTACCAAACGTTGGTGTCCTACCTTTTAATCTGCATGGGATCAAAGCCCAGAAAAAAAACGTCATTCTCACTGTCGTCAGAACCTCAAGTATTACAAAAAATATTAAGAATTCCATCGATTTACAAGATGCGAGCAAGAAACTGTTAGACACCTTATAATTTGCTGTTGGGTTCCATTCTGGTGCGCGCAACGGCCATAACTTATGCTCATAGTCAACCTCTAACTCAAAACAGCACATCTGCGACTCGAATTTCAGAGTAGCTAATATAATATCTCAGGAGACCTCTGCACTGTTATTATTACGTAATGTCGCCAAGCAAGGGATTTCTAGAGCAATGCCACAGCAGATCTGGTTCTTGCAGATCACTGTAGCTGTCAGACGCCCAACCCCGACGTAGAGGCAGACAGGCAACCGCTCGTTTGGTAACCCTGCAGTCAGCCACTGTGTCCATACAAAGAAACGTGAATTCAAGTCTTGGTGACCTAGCTGTTTGGATCAGCTAGTGTGTGTTACATTGGTGGTCACCTTGAAACTTCGCAAGAAAAGCATTTATTTCGGCCATATTAAAACTTATATAACACTGCCAAAATAATTTAAATGTTAATTCATGCTTTATAAACAAAGGAATATATGTATTTTGTTTGGTAAGGCTACTTACCATTTCGCGGAATGTTACGTCTCTCTCGCCACTTTGAAATATTAGTTGATTCAAATAAGGAGAAATGAGAAGGAAATGTTTGAGGTTTGTAGGTAAAGCAGAATGTCCAGCCACTTGGGAGATTACAATCAACGTTTAATTTACTTGAAGCCTTACATAATACTTCAGCATAAAACTGCAAATCTTCGGAGAATCAGTATACTTGTGTAGGAACTGCAAACAGTTGGCATCGACTGGCACCTGCTATTACAGGTTTCGTTTGTATTAATAATTCAGTAGTTCACTAGGCCATTATGTTCGATGTGAGGCTCAATTTTGCTGTTGTATCTTAAGTTACCAACACGAATGCCGCGAAGCTTGGTTACCGAGAGAACTGTAACAAGGAAAAAAATGACGTTATACTTGTGTCTTATGTCGCTTATTATCAATTAGGCATGTGTTCGTACTAGAAACATGTAACACACGAACCAAGAATTGAGTAACTGTTCAAAATATGTAGAAGCGTAATTATATAATTAAAGTCAGTTCATCTCACCTCTGAAATTATGAGTGCAAATTCAGTTACCCTAAAATTTAAGAGATGAGATAAAGGCGTCATAATTTTGATTACCAAAAAAGTCCTTGTACTTGCCCTAATCGACGTAGACTGATTGCTCCTAACAAGAATTCTAGTTTACGGATATAAGTTATAATGACATGCGATTCAGCGAGGAAACTTTATGCAGTTCTTTTCAGACACTAAAGACGCTAGCGAATTAAGCTTCGTATTTCTTCACGCCGGCCATGTCAGGTTTTCATAAAGGCAGAGAGGTAGATGTGCTGTGCTTAAGCACTACTCCACATGGATGTATGGGGGAGTGGGTTTGAAGCTCCACACATTCTTAACCTAGGCATAGCAGAATATAAGTAATGGGCTTCACGTTCTGTCCTGTCTCCCCCCGCCCAACTGTACTGACTGGACTCGATGTTATGTGATTTTAATGCAACCTACTTTATAAGAAGCATTATCATTACAAGGAATGCATTGTCTGTTTCATTTTACCGGCAATTATTTTTTGGAAGTTTGTTGAGAAGTTGTCAAATGTTTCTGTGCTGTAGAATTTGATATTTTCACGGTGGTCCTCTGCATTGTAGCGACAAGATAGACCTCTGAAACGTCGGTAAACTTCCACCAGACTGCACGGCGCTACAACCCAGAAGACAGCCATCTTCATTGCTGTACAGTGTTACTTTCCTGCTCTGTATTCCGGATACGTCGGTTTTGAATCTCAACCTACAGATTGCCTTTTCTGACTTAGGTTTCTAATGTTTTTTACCAGTCTACGTTTTTTATCATATAGTATCTTAAATCGGCCACGGCCGCTTAAATTCAAACCCTTTTCAATTAATTTTATTCTATGTTGTATTTATAACCCGTGCAGCTGAGGAAACGTCTTTACGTATAAGCCCCTCCTAAGAACAAAACCAGACAAAGCCTCGTTTTATCCCAAAAAGGAGTCGACAGTGGGGAAACCAGCAGTGCGCACATGAGTGGATTTATTGCCCGGCAAACCGTCGAACGAAAGGCAGAGGATGGTAGGTAGAACTTGTGCTTTCTAGTTCGGAAACTGTTGCCTTCTTTCTCAAGGGCTCAGTGTGTCCCTCATTACAACGGGCAACTGATGCCATTAGTCTTGGGACGTCAAGCCATGTCTTGCCATTACAACTGCAGTGCTCATGCATACGAACAGTGCAAGCAACATTTTTTCTTTATTTTGTGTTTCTTACAGTTCTGATGGTATACATTTGCTACCTTTAGTCTAACTGCAATTACACAACGTTAAAACTATGAGTGATGTATAATTGATGTGCGATGCTTTCATACAAGTGTAACTCTTAAACAGTATTTCCAGGCTTTTTGTCTTTTGTCTCTGGCCGCGATGTTCGTTATCAAACTGGATTATATCTGTACCTATAAATAAGTTTAAAAAATTTAAGTTGCTGCTTTGTCTCCTGTGCTGGGTGGAATCTCATTATAAGTTAATGAGAAACGATTATACAACAGATTGGAAATCAGCAAGAGCGAACAACATGTTTACATTTTTCAGCACAAAGTTCTGCAAGAAGGCACATTTTAACCCCGAAATTTTACTGACTCGTTGTTAAGCAAGAGGAAGATAGCTTGAAAGGAGAAATGTATTACGAAACAAAGGAAACAGGAAAGACGGAAGGCGAGATGAATATGATGGAAGAAAAACTACGAATTGAAATCCTGAATACATCCGTCACTACATTTTTAGAATGGGGTTCATGTTGAGAAAACGAAACCAGAGCATTTAATAGCTGAGAATATTTCCTAAATTAAAGTAAATACATAATTACACCCGTCGTTAAATACGTGTCATATCTATACGGCTGAGGTCGCATTGCAAATCCGGATTCTTTTAACATGTACCTGATCCACTGACTCCTTGTAAATCACTACGAGATGGGTAAACGTCTGCCAGACCACACGGCGGAACTACCGTCTTTAGAACCTGAAATCTCGCCATATTTCTTTATCAGATTGCTTTTCAATTATGGGATTTCTGTTATTCTTCATTCCGTGAACAAACACTGCACCATAATACTTCCTTACCTGTCAAATGACTGAAAATCGCAGTATTGTAGTATTTTGAAACGTGCACGTACTTAAAACTGAAAAGCGTTTGGTGTTCATTACCGGAGAATAGTGATGGTCATGTTGCAGACAGCTGTTTTGTGGCTATTACAAAAATTTTAGTGTGGAATATTCCAAATTCCAGTCGATTTCATGCTGATAATTGGGAGTGAGTTAGAAAGAAATATTAAATGAAGATCAGTAGACTACACGGATTACTCAGAAGTCCTGAGTTCCGCATGTTTTGTCGTCTGGCATATGAAGCTGTGCGTTGCTATGTATGTTGGAATCTTGAAACGCAATCCCATGCAAGAGCTATTAATTGCTATGGCCTCTGCAGCAGGTAGTCTGTAACGAAGCTGCCTTATCCAGTTCAACGAGAGTATGATACAGCAAAAGTAAATACAGGCTTATCGCCCTTGGGTCAGAAAAAGGACACACGTCTATGATAGTCGTTAAAACTCTATTTTGACTAGTCTTCTGAAAGACAGGGGGCTTTTAGAGACATTCCCTGCAAGCTCTTGGTGTTTATTGATAGTCTGCTCATTTTTTATAAAAGTAAAGTTACCAATATGGCAACTTCACAAACTATTGTGGATCAGCCATCAAGCAAGACTCCTAGAACTTGTTCTTCAGCACAAACCGTAGTGCTGTAGAGCAGTGGTTCAAACCTGGGATACGCGTACCCCCAGGGGTACGCGAAGACTTCTTAAGGGGTACGTGAAATTTAAAAAAAAAATTATGATAAACACTGAATAATCAGTAACGTAATTTATTTAATTTATTTTAGATGTAGATTATATACTATGTATAACTTGAATAATACACGAACAACTTTGGGGGTACAAAGTTGAAGAGAAATTATATCTGGGGGTACGTGAACAAAAAAGGATGAATACCACTGCTGTAAAGAAACTGGGAGACAATTCATAATATAGCTGTGATATCTGAACGCCTGTGCTTCATCATAATCCGTGAAAAGCAGAGGGAAAAGAAGACGAACAAATTCCCCTTTTTCAAGGTCCAAGTTTATATTTTTAGGGTTTCTATAGACATGAAACCCACGTAATTTGGTTTATAAACTTCACGTTTTACAACTATGCTTTTATTTATAACATTTTGTTTATGGTGTGTGTAAGAATATATCATGTGGCCTTACACAAGGCATTCATATAGTGCGTTGTTAGCATTCACTGTCCATTTTATGTGAAGCCGTAAGTACAAATGTTCCATCTGGAGAACACAATGAAGAAAATAATCACACTTGTTTCAATGTCAGCAAATAGCTCGCATGTAATTGTAGTATAAATTACCGCAGGTAGCATGGCAGCTGCTAATGCTCGGCACAATTAGGTTCCAGTCTCCATTTTTTCTTCTGCAGGAATGACTGCGATGTTACACGATAGGAAAGGTCTTTATCGGCTGCAGCACCTTTCAAAGTCCTGACTTCGATCTCATCCTTCTTCTGGTGTCCTTCATCACTGGTTTCTGTCCTTTCCCTTCTCGTGCCTCTGTATCTCTTTTCGCCTCCTTCCCTAGTCTTCACCCAAAATGCCCTTTCATGCTTTCAAGCGTTTTAAAAATGTATTAGTAATATCCATTTATTTATCTTATTTACTTATTTATTTAAGAGAGATAAATATCTATTACATTTAATTTGAAAAGTTCAAATATTTACGCGCAAACAGATGAATGATGTAAGAAAATTTTTCACTGTCCTTGGCTAAGTAATTGTAGGGTACAATTATTAAAATAAGATAAAATATAAAGATAAACAGAAGAATATTGGTAGAAAATCATCATTGTATAATTCTCTCCATTATCTAGTTACTTTATCTGTCTTCAGGTTCAAATATCTGTGCCTAGCAGTGTTATTCAACCTTTTTTGTTCGCGTACCCCCAGATATAATTTCTCTTCAACTTGTACCCCCAAAGTTGTTGGTGTATAATTCAAGTTATACATAGTATATAATCTACATCTAAAATAAATTCAATAAATTACATTACTGATTACTCAGTGTTTATCATAAAATAATATTTTTTTTTTTAAATTTCACGTACCCCCTAAAATGTCTTCGCGTACCCTCGGGGGTACGAGTACCCCAGGTTGGGTACCACTGCCTTAGAGTAGATGACGAAGTATCACACCCATAGAAAAGCAGGTAACTTGAAATAGCACCTCCGCACCTGGAACTGGCTGGATTCTTGTCTGTTATGAACTTACAGATTACAGTAGGGCTTGGGGTTGTCAAGAATCATTACGGCTGTTACCCTTTGCGTCACAGTGGCTGAGAAATATTGACCGCTGCATACTGAACCCCTGAATGATACATGAAGTCGCTTCTAACGTGTACGAGTGTATTTTCCTTCATCACAAATGAAGATTCTATAGGAAGAAGGGTTCAACCAAAGAAACCAAAAATTTAGATTTTTATTTAGATTAGTAAACCTTTTGGTTGTTTTTTGTATTGATAAAGTGAATATCTAGCTGTATTTCCGTTCCAGTAGTCCCTTAGATTTGAAGTTTTCCTGTGTTTTTAAAATTGTTTGCATAGCGTGGAAGAAGTTTCTTCAGGTAATGCCAAAGAAGACTTTTTCCACTTGTACTTTACTCCCTTCCAGTAAAAGTTATTTCAGGTTATTTTTACTTGTCCTAGGTCCAGAGGCGGTTTATTTGGCGAAATAGTTCGTCAGTCCTCACAATTAGTGATCGTTTGTACGATGTATCTTTTCTTCATACACCAGCTGCCACTGTTTGCAAGAACTTTTATTTGTCCCACCAACTGTATTAACACACATTGCTGGAGAATGTTCTTGTAATTCATTCTAAGTTGTTTTTAGTACATGAAAATGTCCGTTTTGAATCAGTAAAAAAACCGCTTGTTCTGGTAACAATATCGAATTATACTTTGTCGTATTTGAGTTAAAAGACGGTGTTTTATGAATCTATGTGAAGTAGAATGTGTAACGTAGGTCACAAAAGTTACATTAGGAAACGAATGTCCCATTTAGTAAATACCATCCAAATAATCACCTTTAACCACAGAGATGGCATTCAAAATTAATCTGAACCCCATTTCCGTTATGTTTTAAGACGCGCCACATCTCGGAATGCGATTTGAACAGACATTTGTACACGATTTTCTGTGTTGTGTAATGGACATGTATGGGTATGAAACTTGGTCTCTAGCTCTAAAGGAATTGTATAGACTGAGGGTGCGTGAGAAGAAGGTGCTGAGGAGGTCATTTGAAGTTAAGAGAGATGAAGTAACCAGAGGTCGGAAAATACTGCCTTTCGAGAAGCTTAATAACCTATTTGTAGCCATCATTAACAAATAATAACATGGTAGGGTTTTGTAACACGAATCGGAATAGGTACTTAATGTATACATATCTTTGGTTGGAAAATCTGACTAGAACATGCTTTTGGTAGACAGACGTTTGTTCGAGGACAGTATTAAAATGTATTGTAAATAAATAGGATATAAGCGGGTGGACTAGATTCATTTGGCTCAGAATAGGGACCAGTGGCGAATTCCTGTTAACATGGTGACAATCCTTGTAATTCTTAAAAAGCGTACAGTCCATTGATCAAGTGAGCGAATTTCTGCCTCTCAAGAAGTACGTTGCTCCGTTGAGTTAGTTAACAGCAATATTAACGTGACATATTTGACAACATGGGAATATAAATGTCGGCTTTTCATATAATTATCTTTTATTAAACCCTAGAGAATTTCTTAAAGCGAATCCGGGAACTTTAGATATACTGTTTGTTGCATGTCCGTTCTCTTCGCACAGTTTCAAGGGAAAGATTATAAGATGCCTCCGTGAAGACAAACTTAAATGACATTTTTTAAAACAAAATAAATATATTTAGTTGTGAAGGGTGAGAAAATAGGCTTTCTCATTAAAAACTTTTGGTCCCTTTCGTACTGAGGATGAGATATCTCGCTTAGAAGTCTTCGCCCTTTTGATCTAAATTTATTATGGGAAAATATATCGGTGAGCACCCCCCCCCCGCCCCCCGCCCCCCAACTCTCAACAGTTAAAGGTTTTGCTCATTAAAAGTTATACTTCTCCTTTGAAATATAGCAACAGAACATTTTCTTCAGTTTGGAAAGGGCTGGCACATAATTCCCAATAAAATAATGCTAAAGTGCTTAGGGCTACCTGTCACATTGATGACACGTTTTCCTTATTTAACTGCGCTGAATTAGCTAAAGAGATCATCTAGTGTCGACTCTTTTGCTCTGCTATGTACTTGTATACAGTGCAGCACAGTCATTATAACCTCGACATAAGATAATACAGTAGGGCCCCGCTTTTCGGCGCTCCGCTTTATGGCGATCCGCTAATACGGCGCTCAACAGCTGAGTCAGAGAAGTGCGTCCGGCGCCATTTTCTCGTCGCTGATTCAGTCTGTTTACAGCTTTTGTGCACTCCGCGTCTCTATGTATTTCTGGCAATTTTTCATTTATGACAAACTGTATATTTATATAATATTTCTGTGTTAATACAGTGTAATTACAATGGCGTCAAAGGGTAGTAGCGATAAAAAGAGGAGTCGTAAGCCTCTTACTTTAAATGCCAAGTTAGAGATGATTAAACTTCGTGAACAAGGCATGTCTATGGCTTCCAAACCATCACCAAAATGAATAAGATTCGTTGAAGAGTCAGATGATGAAGATGCGCCATCTCCTTCATCCTTCCTACTATAAGCATATCAATTTTCAAATTTATATTCACCAATCACTATAAGCTGAGGACAATGTGTGTATTACTGATATTCATTTTACTTTCATGTCGTTTTCTTAGGCCTAGCGCTATTGTGCACTTACTATATGATAGTGTAACATCTTATTAGGCTTTGATATGCATTTGCAAGTGAAATAAGGCAAAGATCCGCTTTTCGGCGATTTTCGCTTTACGGCGGGGGTCTGGTCCCTAACCCGCCGTATAAGCGGTGCCCTACTGTATATGAGATTGTTCTACATCAAGTCGTATCATATTATTCAATTAAGATTATTTTTTGTTGCACGCATTACTTAATTTGAACTATTCTTTGTGAAAAGCCCTTTTCTCTTATCCTGCCCTGTTATACGAGGCGCGTCCCAAAAGTAAGTTTCCCACTCGTCCCACAGCTAGCAAACCTTATATTGCGCGAAGCGACTGTGCGTACGTGATAGAGCAATGACGTAGCATGGCGCATGCACTAACGGCACTTCCCGCGTTCTCACAGTAGCATTGTTGCAGCTGTTGAAGATCGAGGTTCTTATTCCAGCTCCCGCCGACTGTGTAGTGCGGTCAGTGATAACGCTAGGCCGCACACGGCTCGACGGACAGCAAGTCTCCTGCAGGAGTTAAGCTGGGAGGTGTTTAATCATTCACCCTACAGCCCGGACCTCGCTCCCAGTGATTTCCATCTTTTCCTACACCTCAAGAAATTCCTGTCCGGTCAGCGTCAGCGTTTTGAGAATGACAGAGAGGCGGAGATGGTTGTCACACAGTGGTTCCAATCCCAGGCGGCAGACTTCTACGACACAAGTATTCAAAAGTTGGTCCCACGGTATGACAAATGTCTCAATTCCGGTGGCGAATATGTTGAAAAATAGCTGGACACTTGCTGTATCTGTTGCAATAAATATTTCCATGAAATTGTGTTTTGTTTCTGTAAACGGCCCCAGGGAAACTTACTTTGTAGACCAGCCTCGTATATACGTCTACTTCAATACAAAATAATAAACCAGTTGTTTGCGTATTAACGCTTCGTAGCTTTCGTAATTAAGTTAAGTAATTGTTTTAATTTTTACATGCTGCTCTCTTACGCTTTTCAATAAAAATGTGTTTTAAGTACGAAGTTATATTCTCCTGTCATTCTTGACAAGCAGTTTTCTATTTTGTCTTAAATCTTATAGAAGCTAGGATACTAATTACCCCTAACCTCTGTGTGTTGTCCCGATTGAGAGAGCCCTCTTCTTTACATGATGCTTAGATGCAGGATCAGCTTCGTCCAGTTGGACGTTAAATGTTAACATGTTAACTTGCAGTGTTGCGATGGGATATTAACGTTTCCTGTGGATGATGGTCACACGAAAGAAGTGGCTAAAATTTATTATTGCAACTTGATTTTATATGTCAGCCTTTTTTCTCGTAATTAACAGCACACTGTCGTTAGAGACTACTTCTTTACAGACTTTGCTCTAGTCACGACTAAGTATTCCTCTACATTTATAAGTTATGGGCCTGTAACGTATTTCACCCGACTTTGCATTTCTTTGTCCCAGTTCAGTTCCATGCCTGAGCACGGCGTTTCTGGCAGTACGTGGTGCCGCGAAGAATTCCAGACGCTCGAAACAAAATGTTTCGTATCCAGAGTAGATTTTAGTTGTCGCCCTTGGAATTTCACAGACAGGAACATCGCTGCATTCTCACATAGGCCTGTTACACCTTATGAGACAGTGATGGCAGCATCCGGTAGTAACACGAAGTATTTCGTCATTGAGAAATGGGTGTAACCGGTCTTTTAGGCAGTTTTCTTCCTTTCAGTTCTATTCCTTGCTCTGCGTAATGTTTCAGATACTGAGCTTGTAGACTAATTCCCTATAATGGGACTGGGGTCATTTGGTGGGGGGGGGGGGTGCTGAAACCATACACGTCTTCTCCAAATTCATTACCATGTTCACAAACCCTGGGACTTATCCTGATCAACCTCAGTCCAGTTCCCACCTTCTAACTCCTATTCTGTAAGATAAATTTAATATTACCTTCCCCCACATACCGTTCATCTCAATCTAATTGTCATAACGATGTTTGGCAAGGATTGCAAATCATGACGCTCTTCACTGTGTAATTGTCTCTCTTTCCCCGCACCTTCCCTTCCTCAGGATTTTGTTCCCACACTTTGATACTGTCTCCACGTCAGAAAATTCAGTCAGGCTTGGGGTTCGGTCCATGAACTTTGGGGAGATGTATGTGGGTATAAAAGAAACCATTATACTGAGCCAGTACGTGGCGGCATGGTTGACACACAGTGAACAAGACCGTGATAATTACGTCCGTCGCCAAAGCTAACTTTAGCGTCAATCACACTTCGCCAGAACTGCCGACTCCCGCAGACTTCTCGGAATCGCACGCCGCCATCATCTCGTCCCGTAGTTTTAGTCGAGAGACTGACAACCCTCTCTAGAGATAGCCTCGTCCCAGGTGCAGGGAATGTCGAGTACACCTATGACGTAAATATAGGATGTTGCGAGGAAGCAGTTTGATGCTTTGTACATGCCGCTTTGCGTCGTGAAGGCAAGGAGGTTTCAGTGAGCTGGGCGTGTCTCGGGTTCTCTTAAGGCATGTTATCTATTAGATTCATTTTGTTACTGTTATTGCTAAAGTTTTTTAATTTAGCATATGCCATCCTTTTTACATTGGCGATTTCAGATCTTGGGGATTCTGTTAACAGAGGAATGTCGTTCTTATCATTATCATCATCGTCTTCACCATTTCTGATTCATATTTTCATCATCCACTTTGTTCTCTTTTATCGACAGTCATCAAAAAATAAAAACGTGCGCTAATTACCTGCAGTTTATTAGTGAGAGCACCTCACGCTCTCTTTCAACTTTTCGCTTTTTGCGTTTCAGAGTCCGCGAGAGGGCGTTGCACAACCTTGACAAGGCTATTCACGCTGTTCTCAGTAATCTTTCATAGCTCAGTTTAATTTGTAGAATCAAACAGCTTGCCACGTGTCACAACACACGTGCGGGTATGGTTACCCTTTCTCACCTCATTCAGATACTCCCTCGTGTGTTTGTCTCAGGGCGAAGGATCGAGACTTTTGTATGTTATCAAACATTGCGTTTGAGCTGTTGTCATTCCAGCTTCGTATGCTATTCGACCTGGATTCAAATCGCAGACCGGAGACCGGATATCCTGACTGAAGTTTTCGTCGATTTTCTCCGTTTCACCAGAAAATGGTGGGATAGTACCTTGAATTAAGACACGAACGCTTCCTTCCATATCCTCTTCAGTTTATTATTCATTAATAGTCTCTTATCGTCCTGTCATTCGACGCCATAAAATCTGTGCTACTAGCAGCGTTGTTACATGAACTATCAAAAATAAACCTGTAAAGAAATTAATATAATTAGCAATGGTTGGGATTAACCTAACACTCTGGAACACGAATCTTGCAGACCTACTTATATGCTGACTAGATCACTCAAATTGTAGAGGAAGACCAGTAAATCGTAGAAAGTCGACTCTCCGGATAGTCATTCAGTATATTAAAATACATACATGATTCAGAAATTGGACAACGTACAGCATTATGACAGTGAAACAAACGTTTCATTTATGTTAAAATAAAAATAACATTTCAGAATATAATTCAATGTATTCAATTCCTTTTGAACCTAATACTGAACAAGGCTACAAAACACAGACTTCTTCGTCCGAGGTACATACAAGCGGCCCTGGGGCACCGGTACCTTCGCTGCTTAAACTTCATTTATTGATGACAGACTTACTGTATGTAGGATTTGAGGTTTTCACAGCGGTGAGTATGAAGATTTCTGTCTTCTGGGTTGTTGCGCTGTGTAGTCTGGTCGATGTTAACCAACGTTTCAGAGGTCATACTGCCTCCGTCATCAGGACGATGAGTATGAAGATATCTGTCCTCTGGGTTGTTGCGCTGTGTAGTCTGGTCGATGTTAATCAACGTTTCAGAGGTCATACTGCCTCCGTCATCAGGGCGATTAAGATTTCTGTCTTCTGGGTTGTTGCGCTGTGTAGTCTGGTCGATGTTTACCAACGTTTCAGAGGTCATACTGCCTCCGTCATCAGGGCGATGACGGAGGCAGTGTGACCTCTGAAACGTTGGTAAACATCGACCAGACTACACAGCGCAACAACCCAGAAGACGGAATTCTTCAGACTTACTGTAACTTACAGTGCATGGACTTAGGAAGAACTGAAAACTCAGTTCCGTTCACATATGCATACTTTCCGATTGTCACACAGCAGCGCGATGTAGGAACCCGGTGTTGTGCCAGCATTTATGCTTTGTATTTGAGACGTACGGGGTTTGAATATCGTTCTGGAAGCCAATTTTTCTACCTGATTCGTTGTTATCTTCAGTTTCTTAATGATTTTTGCCTGGACAGTTCATAATTATCCAGCCTTCGCAGTTTGTCACGAACTTACAAAAGACGATGGCTGTCTGCTGGGTTGTTGTGCGATATACTATGGTAGACGTTTACGGACGTTTCCGAGGTGCTTGCTGCCTCCATCATGAGGTGAAGGCAACAACAACTTAGAAGACATACTCGCCACCGTGAGAACCTCAAATAATGAAGTTACAAAATGCTTCGTTCGGGTGTCTGAGGGAGTGTTCTTTTCCTCCCCTTTATGTAGGTAAAAACAGGAAAGTGATTTCTCAAGGCCAGAAGAGGCCATAGGGCGTGATCCCTTGGAGAAAAGGAAAGGGAGGAAGACATTGTACTTTCACCTCCCAGAAAGAATAGATCTAATATTAGCGATTGGCAACAGCCAGGTCTCGGAACGGATAATAGCAGAATGGCACAGCATGTGTTTAATATGCTTAAAATAGCAGGGGCGTCCTTGCATTTGTCTTCCAAAACATTATTTACACAAAGATAGAATTCCTCCCGTGAAACAGCGCCAAATAATTGCGTTTGAGAGATGAATAAATTGAAGCCAGATTTCTGGGTAAGTTGTAACACGCTTACCAACCGGTCTGAAGTGCTGGTCGGTCAGAGGCGTCCTAAATATCGATATCGATATTGAGAGGGAAAGAAACAGGACGATTTGGGGGGGGGGGGGGGAAATGCCACAGTGAGAGCTTCGTAATTTGTAGGTCTAGCCTTCACCAAATATCATTACTCTGATCAAATCATGGCGGATGACATGGACAAGACAAGTAGCAACGTTGAATTTGGAAAATCTAAAGGTAAGAGACCGCTTGGATGAACTCGTTGTAGATGGGATGTAATATTGAAATTGGTATTAAATTAGGTCATGAAAGTCGTGGACTGAATTCAAGCTCGTTCCAGCAGCGGGCTTCTTTAAACAAGGATATGAATGTTTTGGCACAAAATATCTCGAGTACATGAGAGATTATAAATTTCAGAATGTACTTTGTGAATAAAAATAATATGTAAAATAGCTTTGTTATAGGCCAATGTGTAAACATTTTTTGACATGACAAGTCTATTTAAGAAATTATGGTTGGAGGTGAAGCTCCACACATTCTAAGTCTCTTCGCAAGATGGGTTGAAGTTATTACTTTCACACTCTGGCCGCTTAAACTCAATAAAATTAGTCCCCATCCACCGTTTACGAAAGCCGAGACGTCCTCAGATCAATTCCAAATATCTTACTGAAGGTAAAGAATACTGTTGTCTACTCTGGGAATAGAATCCCTCTTAACATTGTTGGACTCGGAAGATTGTCTGTCCGAGTACTGACCGCTGAAAATAGTCTCCCTCAGTCCCAGTTCGATGAAGTAAATATATAGAAGATGCCTGTCTTCTGGGTTGTTGCGCCGTGTAGTGTGGTAGATGTTTCAGAGGTTTATCGCCCTGATGATGGAGGCAGCAAGGACCTCTGAAATCTGCCAAACTATTACCAGACTATACGGCGCGACGACCCACAAGACAGACATCTTCGGACTCACCGCCGTGAAAACCTGAAATCGTACTTTATAAATACATCGTTTCATACGTGGTTTTGTGCGTTTTGATTTTACAATGGGTTCTTGAAGGAGTAAAGGTTGGATCCTAATGCTCCTAGCTTGCCGAACTTTGTTTCGCGACTGGGAAATCCAGACTGTTTACAGGTACCTTCTAAATCCGTAGACACACGTAGTTATTGTGTAGCCTTGACGAACACCTGTGTATTATTCAGCCAGACCTTAATGTATTTGGGAATTCACTGACGCCAGTGAAATTGTTGAAGAAATTTTCATTTCAGCGGATTATTATATGCCCGCATTCATAGTTTGGAAAACTTCAGACCATACGATGCGTCAGGAAATAAAATATATGAACGTAAAATAGTGTAAATTGTATCAGTAATGTCTAATATCGTAATTTAATTTCCGCTTTCTTTTAACTTTGTAATTATATAAAATTCTTTCGCCGGCCGGTAGAGTTGGCCGTATTCCGCCACCGGGCCGTAATTTTATCACTCATAAATCATTTCATGGAGTAGAGGTTTTGAGAAGCTAATAGTCGCTCAGTCTGCAAAGAAATTTACCACCGTCTACGGAATCTGAAGAAGACCTCTCGCATCTAGTACGGGCAAAGAGAACGTGGGAGATTACCTCCACGGAACATACAGGCCTTACATTTACAAGATATTGTTCTAAACACAAAAAATACGTTAACGTTTGATCCTTTGGTGTGTTAATTAGTTTCTCCGAACGCGTAATGGATAGCACTTCGCCATATTTGGGTTGTACCGGATTCGAATCTCGGTTAGGAGACTGGCTGTCCATATTTCTGTTTTTTTATGCTTTTAATAATGAAAATACTGGGTAGTGCCTTAAAACAGGCCACGACTATCTTTTCACAACGTTTCCAGTTAACCATTCGCAATAATATACACTGAAGCTACGTTTTTATTCCGTTGAGAAAGCGTCCTTACATAAGTAAGGATCGATAAATTGTTTCTCTTAATCACCAGGGAAGGGACCTCTGGTGCTCGTTGGATAGGATTCTACGTGGATCACGGAGCCCGTTTCTACATAGTGCCGGGAATCGATCCCCTGTTTTCCAGACCGTACTATGCCTATACCGACGTATGTAATTTTCGAAGCCAGAGGAAGAATAAAACATCTTCCTTTGAATAAAAGAGTCATTTGCCATAACTAGGTGGCCTTTGGCTTTAATGTTATCGGAAACGTGTAAACGCGTTAACCGGAAGCTCTTAGACACGGTTTACCGCTGGAAATCTGTGATGGTATCTGTACACGCAACCGCGCGAATAATCCAGACATTTTAAGTTTTCCGCTACAAAATGGTTCAGCAAACATTCCAAGAATCGACGTCTATTTCTCGTGACATCAAATTTTACACTTTCCCACGCTCGATAGCCTGTCGCTAGACTTCTTATCCAGTATTTTTACGATAGTCTTGTCTCAGACCAAATTCTTACCTTCCTCTCGTTTCAGACGAGGTTCTCAACAGGCAGCAATGTGCACTCCCTCGTATCGACTTGTGGGCCCTGTGATTATAAAATGACAGTTTACTGAAGCCTATAGCAATTTGCCACTTCAGGCCTATTATTTGAAACCGAATTATATAATTGGGTTTAGTATGGTCACTGTACTGGTCTATTGGCTGAGCTACTCATGTACTAGAGTGGGGTTAAAGCACAGCTTCGCCCAAGATATAGAAGCCCTGGTACACATTGTATAAGTGACTGTGTTAAGGCACGGACGGGAGAGGCTTATTTCCCGCAAATTACACGGAATATTTCGGTCGCCACTGTACGTCCAGCCTCCAACCTTTTGGGCATCTGCGACTCATTCCTCGGGGAGGTGGGGGGGGGGGGGGAGAGTGTAAGACGGCCAGAGAATGAAGAATCCTTAGTAGGAATTGAGGTTTTCACGGCGGTGAAAAACGAAGATGGCCGTCTTCTGGACTGTAGCGCCATGTAATCTGGTAGAGATGTGTGCCAACGTTTCAGAAGTCTCCTATGATGGAGGTAGCAAGGACCACCGAAACGTCGGTGAGCTTCTACCAGACTACACGGCACTACAAACCAGAAGACAGCTGTTTTTGAAGAAGCCTTCTGAACTGGAGCGCCGTTTTCCAATTCGCATAGGCACATGGGCCTTGGCATTGCTTTAGCTTTGTGTGTTTGCATGAATGTACGTTAATACGTCATCAAACCTGTGCAGGATTTAGGCCTGTTAAGATTATCCAACAAAACGTCCGGCACATGTAGTGGCATTGCAACTAAAATGCTGTTCATACGATTCAAGGAGACTGGAAGTGCCCTGAGACAAAACATCCGGTATACTAGACATTTGAGGACATGTCATCGACTGCATAACACTGACAGTTTCTACGAAACCTTAAAAGTGCGTTTATTTATAGAGTACTGAAACAAGGACTTTACACAACTTATTACATGAAATTAACATTGGTGATAGTAATCGATGTATAAACACTTTAAAAATAACAACACTTTTTCTTCTTGAAAACTTGATAGTAGCTTAGCGAGTCAAGGAATTCCCGCTTTTTTGGAAATTTGTGGTAGGTTTACTACCGTGTAGGATCAGAGGTTCTCATTGCGGTGGGTATGAAGCCTTCTGGGTTGTAGCGCCGTGCAGTGTGGTAGAAGTTTACCAACGTATAGAGGCCCTTGCTGCCTCCATCATTAGGGCGATCACTCATCGCTCTACAACACAGAAGACAGCCATCTTTGTCTGTTACCATATTTACCTCCGGTTCCTGCCCTGAGTTAAATTAATTTAGTTCACATCCTCGAACACTGTTACCCGAGGATTTATCTTAATATTATCCTGCCATTTATGCCTAGTCGTTCAGAGTGACCTCTTCCCTTCAGGCTTCCCAACTCTGAATGCATTTCTTGTTTCCGATGCGTGCTGTTGGTTCACGAGGACAGTAGAGCGACAATTTTTGCGAATGCTTCGAGTAAAGTATAAGTAATTTTGATGAAAATATTATGAAATTCCAATATTGCCCTTTGCCATTCTCTACGAATATAAAACTGAACATTACTCCCATTGTGTCCCAGTTCGAAAATTAGTGTTTCGTCTGAAGATTGAGGCAGCAAAATCCTCTGAAACGTTAGTAAAATTATGTATACCACACTACACGGCGCTACAACTCAGTAATCATTATATCATAATTTGGACTAGAATTAAATTTGTTTGATAACATTTTTTGATGACAGCTAATTTTAGACTCTTGGTGTCATGAATACTTATTCAGCCGAAATGGAGTATTATCAAATGAGCATAAGAACAATAATAAAATTATCTCTTCTTGTTTAAAGACTCCGAATTGAAGTTGGTAAGGAACTTGCCACACAAAAATTTATTTCATTTTTCGAGCTGTTTGTTCAACCGTACTTATTTCCTTCACAATTTCAGATCACACTATTCCTCTAACTTGTATTACTGTCACTATTTGAAAGTCATTATTCTGATGCTTTATTTACATCGTCACTTGCCTCTCTGTTCTAACCTCCTTGGGAAACATACGAGGAAATTACTGTACACCTGTTCTTTTAGTTGGGCCGATGACAGTTTCTGGCATGTTTTTATAACAGCGTTTCCTCATTCTCTGCGAAGGATTCAATTCATCACATCCCAGAAACACCTCGTCGTGTCGTTTCCCGAATCCAGACCACTTTCGCTTGTTTTATCACGTAACGTAGATTAGAAAGTTCAGATACAGGAAAATTTCATACGATACAGTTAACATCATCTCAATTACGAATTCATTTCATTACATCTCAAAGTCTGATCGCCAGCATAACCGATAATTTGGTAGCATGGAAAGTTTTACCGAAACTTACTCTAAATATAGGACTTGCCAAGCAAGTGATTTTGCAGTGTTACGTCCACTTGTTGTTCGCTGAAATTCAGAAATGTTTACACTTTCTACTTTCCAAAACACTAAAGATTAAGATGTGTGAAACAGTATTTTGCAATTAAAATATATAATAAAATACAGGTCAATACACAAAACTATATTTGGGTGTTAAAATTTAAAATTTAAATGTTAAAATTTAAAATTTAAAATTAGCGCTATTCATCACTATAAGGATGTTACATTTGCGCGCTTTCATTCATTTCACAACATGTTTCGATGTAATACATCATCTTCAGGTGTTGTTTTTTATTTAAAACTATCGAAACATGTTGTGAAATGAATGAAAGCGCGCAAATGTAACATCCTTATAGTGATGAATAGCGCTAATTTAAAATTTTAAATTTTAACATTTAAATTTTAAATTTTAACACCCAAATATAGTTTTGTGTATTGACCTGTATTTTATTATATATTTTAATCCAAAACACAAACATGACGCATGAAAACCTTAAAAGTATTTTGCAAATATTCCTGTATATGTGTGTGGACAAAAATAGTGATAAATAATAACATAGTCGAATAAGTTAGAAATTTTAATTATTTATGTTGCCAACGAAGCAGTAGTTGATTCTGTATCTCTAAATACAGAATCAACTACAAAGGTTTAACTACCTATGCGGAACAATTGAATGTACGCTACTTCATAAATCCCGACAGGAAATACTACTAAAATTCTACAAAGTATTGGCCATACCATCACTTCTTTATGGTAGTGAGTGCTGGACCCTGGAAAAGAAAAAAACAGCTGTGAGAAATTGAAGCTGCTGAAATGAGGTTTCTGAGACCTGTGGCAGGCAGTCGAAGAATAGATCAAATGAGGAATGAAGGTATCAGACAGGATTTAAATATATTCAGCCTATGTAAATAAATGAATATCAACACAACTACTATGCACACATTTTAAGAATTCCAACTGATGGAATTCCTCGGAAGCTGTTTCATTATCACCTAAAAGGAAGAAGGGAAAGCGGTCGACCATTGAAGAGATGGAGGGACCAGTCCTCGGATCGGAACGGAACAAGAGGCCCAACCCCTGACGACGACGATGATGATGATAATTATGGCTTTTTCTTATACTCGTAAAATGGCGTTCCCAGACAGAAAATGTAGAAAAGTAGTGAATCTCTTGCAGTGTTTTCAACCTAAATTAAAATTACGTGTCTCTACAGAAATCAAGTTCGTATACTGTGTCAGAGGATGTTCGAACCAGTACTTTGAAGTTGCCTCTCAGCAAGTGTATGGTTGTGAAGAGCACATTCAAACAGATACCCTTAAAGAAAACAAACAGATCTTCGTAAACTGGCAACACCACTTGTCTATAGGCTGGGAGAAACTTCTGTCGGCGCCGTATTCTGTTGGCGCCTTACGCGGTTGTTCGCAGGCTAATACACGACGTTGCTAATCCTGGAAATCAGGGCTTCGTCTGGTTGGAGGAATACAGACTCAAAGTTGTCTGGTACTGGGTGTTTAAAAACACTTCTTTTGCCAGTTTTAGTCTTGCGTCCTGAAGGAAATTACTTAAACAGCGATTAGGTATATGTCTTTGCGTCTTCTAGTAGCAATCTGAATCAGTTTCCCATATAAACGTGCTACTAATTTTAAGTATGAGTTACTACTATCTAATCGCTTTCATACTCAGCTTTTATGACGTATACTTCAAATGTTACGTAGAACTTACATACCTTGACAGCTTGATGATGTCATACTTGTTAGAAACCGTAGTTAAAAATAGGTAAAACATACGAAGAATATTTTTAAGATAATATCTGTCACGACGCTGATAAAGAAATGAACCGTACTTCAAGGTCGTCATTCTTTATGTCAATAAATGGCGAAAACATGTGGTTTTTATGCATGAAATGGGCCTGTGATCTGACATTAGGTTCAGGTCAAGGTGAAGGCTTTCAAAAAGTAAAACACGTGTTAAATGTATATTAAGATGATAGACATTCCATTTACTTTCCAAGGTAACATTTGCAAAATAAGATTAATAAGAATTAACGATGCGTTTACAAAGGAAGCAAGTAGACTCATAACGTTGTTTGTTGAAATCTCACTGTCTGACATGTCCAGTTTTTACTTATTTGAGAAGTGTAATTAGCAAAAGCGTCTAACATCTGTTTAGACTGTGCCAGTCCCTCAGTCAGGGCATAGGCCACCGAATAACATATGAGCCATATGTCTTAGTTGTTTTGTACGTTCTTTACGCATGTCATAGAAGAAATATTGGAGCGGTGTCGTGGTATATTTCCGTCTGCTTTCTCTAGTTTTAGCACTCTTCTCTGTGATAACACTTTGACAGAATTCTGTACTTGGTACTGTTATCGAAACAGAAGCCTGAAATTGCGATTTACATTAGACAGTTTCTGACCGTGGCTGACACTGTACTCAGGGGAGTACGTGAAGTTGTCTTCGTGCTGTTAAACTATGTCCGTCACATTGGCTGTGCTGTCTGAAGGACGTCCGGTCTTGGATAGCTCAAACACCTTGGTTGTGGGCTCGAATGCAGTCCGATGCATCAATGTAACTTATGTTCAAGTAGCGAGTCATAATTTCAGAATTAATTCAGAAACGAAACGTCAAAACGAAAGAATAAGAAAAACAGGACGATAATTATTGAAGATTATTAATTCACATTGTACTTTCTGTATTTTGTGTGGGGTGTAGGAAGAATTAATACCTGACAAAGATCGAATACATTTTGAGATCGTGTTGCGCATTTGGTCAGAAACCTATTCAAGTGAAAATCATTAAAACAGGATCGGATGCAAATTACCAGAAAAACGTCACTCTGTTGTCATGTCATAGAACTTCACAAATGTACGGTAGCGGTCCAACTAATGTCGTCTACTTCACCTGATAATAGCGGAGTGATTTGTTAATGGGTTTTATAATCGACTTCTTGCAAGGGTTATTCCTGGTTATTAATATGTCGATAGCTGTGGTATTGAACGTTTATACATCTTTTTTATGCAAACCAGGTATGTGGTTCGTAAGTTATGATCCGTTTTGATCTAGATTAATTTTATGACTGAAAAAACCCTCTGTCATCAGTAAAAAGCGATGTACTTTACAGCAGTTACTGGCTTTTCAGCAATAGAAATGACACGTTTCCATGGAAATACGTTGATGGAGAAAGTTTCTTTAAATAACAGATATCACGAAGAGGATCAAATGAAGTCATTGTCTAGCACCCTCGCCCTGCTGCTTGATACATGATTCCACTACCTCGTTATAATCAAGGTTACCTAGCAAATGGTACTGAAAGATCAAAGTCCCGCGGTGAACTGTGATATTTCCTTTTCTGGAGACAACCTTGATTTCTCAGCGCAGAACAATGTTATGAACAGACTTACGGAAGCCTTGCATCCTAATATTTAAGTTCCGTAGAATAAATGTCAGGAACTCGCATGCCTGCCGTGTTAGGAAGCCATTATTTTCCTCCCCAGAGTCTGAACTACTGGAGACGAATGATCTCCAGACGCATGTAAGTTTTAATCAATCGCAGAAGACATACAGCAGCGGTCGAGTCTTTAGCACTGCTGTTTCGTATTTCAGAGGTCTCAGATTCAAAGTTCATCACGGAAGGCGGCTGTACTAACTGAGGTTCTCTCTGCCCCTCCATACAAATAACTTTATAGTGGCTCAAATTACGCCAGAAGAACTTCTTTCTCTGATACTTTCCAATCCAGTATCCACTAATCATCCTATTGTTCGACATTATGTAATGTCGACAATTAAATGTGCCATTAAGTAACCGAGATAAACAGTAAAGTCCCTGTTATGGAAACCAGTAGTGAAAATCGATGCATAAATCTGTACATGGTGTGTCATAGCAAATGCAATAATTTTGCAATACGCGAAAAGCAAAATAGTGTAATTTGTGTCAGGAGGAAAGTAATTGTGTCAATTCGAAATGAAAAAATCTATGCATGATCTCTTTCCTTTTCATTCGGTTAAGAGGCTGTGTAAGATCACAAGCTTAAAAAAAAGAACAATATCTTGGCTGGCTTGTGGGGAAGACTTCAGCTCCGTTTTCCATCCAGTAATAGGTTTAATAGATATATATAATTTGAGAAGTGAGCCCATTACAATGTACGATAATGGCAGTCACTTTCTCAAATAATCCTGCTGCCGAGACCAAGCTCAGCTCTAATTACTATAGTGAGAATACAGGTTTTCCCGGCTGGCAAAGGTCAAAATGCAATTGAGCAAATAATTGTATAGTCTAACACAATGTTTCATGGAATGTAACTTATTTCTGAGTCTTTAATACAGCAAACAAAGGCAAGACCTTGTTATGCATACGTAATCTATGTGGATGACACATCCTGGAAATACAGCTCTAGTGATATCCGCGGCATAGTAAAAAGTGCAGCAATAGCGAGTTTCACGACGAAAAAGGCTCCGTTCCGCCATTTTGTAGAGATAAGGAGGTGGTGAGTGTAAATCATGTGTTAATGTCAGTGGCATATGTGATTTGTAAGTTTGCTTATAACATTTAGTTGTTAAGAATAAAACTATGTAACTTCTTCTGAAATGAAGTTTTACCCTCGTTTCTGAACGTAGGCCCGGTGAGTGAACATTGCATTGTGCGTTCCAGCGTTTTTGGCCGCTGAACTTTGTGAATTGGAACCTCGGAACGAGTCACTAACCAGAAGTTTGCTGGAAGGGGTGGCAGCAGGCCGCGTACAGTAGTACACTCCAAATAAAATATCACCACGGTATGTATTACAAGAAAGTCGATTTCACTGCACTACACATTACTAGAAAATTAGCATTGCAGAGAGTATTAGATAATTTTATCGTCTACCCATCTGCTGTATAAAAATTAGAAATTTTGAAAAACTAAAAAATTCCCGAAATTTCACGAAAGACTCATAGAATTAAAAAATCTGGAAATTTTCCAAAGTTCAAGGTACATTGCCTTCATACCAGTCGCGTAGGCAAGCGTTAGATTTGGTTACTTTAGGTCAGGTCAGGTTAGGTTTGGTTGGGTTCGGTTAAGTTAGGGTACGTTGGGTCAGGTTAGATTGGTAACAATTTTTTTTCGAAATTGGCCTAAAATCGCATAAAATTAAAACATTTTGATAAAACTACCAAAATAAAAAAAAATTAAGCAATTTCAAAAATTTTAAAAACTAAAAAAATTTACATAATTTGCCGACGTTTCAGAAGAAGATATTGACTTTATCTTGAGGATTGTGGAGTTAGTTCACATGTTTAATGTATGCTTGTGTGACCTTACCCACAGATTACAGGTAGATATATATCATGTGTCATGTGTAATGGGGCGGTGCATTTCACTCCTTCAAGACAACAACACATAGCTCACAAAGTATTATGAATTGGTACTTGTGTGTGGCGACTCCTACCTGTTCCCCGAAAGCGCTCGATATTGGCCAGCCTCTGCGAATCTTTACTGAGCGTGTTCTGGGAAAGAGATATTTTTCCTGCGTTGAGTCAATCACGGGATTTCACGATTTTTATTACGCGGGCAGAAAAACTTCGTGGTTCCCTATTAACGTCAGAAAGCTGTGGGTTAACGGTATATTTCACCCCACCGGTTTATTGTTTGGAACAGCGGGTAATCGCAGCACGAAACGATAAGTAATTTACATTCTGTTAAGCTAAACGCATAAAATATTATTCTTCTGTGGTGAACAAATTACATAGCACCAGTTTGTAAATGTTCTATAAGCGTATTGGTATTCCATAAATTAAGACAGTGGTGACAGTTGCGTTCAACAATATTAGTGAATGCACTGTATGAGGAGATTGGCATAAAGGAGAAACATGTTTAATGTTGTGGCTGCTGGCATTTTACACTCTGAATTAATGGAGCAAACACAAATGATGCAATATCCCGGACTTCATGAAAATTCTACCGATGAGGCACAGTGACTTAGTTTTCAATTAAGGGTGTTCGTGGAAAATTAACTTTGTTTTTTTTCCATCCCGACTTGAGAAAGAACCTGACAAGAACAAATTTATTTTAACTAAAATCCGAAGTCCAGCACTTCTGTGTAATAATAGAAAAAGTAAAATGTTAAATAATTGGGCTACCCAACCAACTGACTCACTCTGGTAATAAGAAGCAATTTATCAACACTCGTCTTTGTGTACAGTTTTAGGCTAAGTCTATCCAATTCATCTTTCATGCACACAACCGATTTCCACCGACCGTCCCAGCAGAATCGTTAGCACTCCTGATTCGTTCTCTGGATGTCCCTGGTTCAGGTCTCGGCACGGACTAATGTCTTTCGAGTCTTACGTCACTTCTTCCAGACAAATTCCGCCATAGCAGCTACCGTTAAGCCACGATCGTGCCCTTCCATTTAGATTCTTCATTTAACCTATTATTCGATGCTACATAGTCTGAGCTATTTAAAGTGTCATTAAATATACAGTAAAAAAACAAGACGACGTATTTACCGAAGATCTACCTCAATATATATATATATATATATATATATATATATATATATATTTTTTTTCATAGCCTTCCTGATTGTCCCAGTCAGTTTCTGTGTTTATCGTTTCTCGCATTTGAGCTACATGTCCAGCCCATCATGATATCCTTTGTTTGACCACCAAGATAATTCTAGATGAGCTTTATAAAAGGCGAAGTGTTTCTTTACATAAAATTTTCCATTCTCCACTTCAGTTCTCTCGAGATCATTTTCCTGAGCACTTTACATACTTGTTTGTGTTTTTCCCCGAGACTGAGACTGGGTTTCGTAACCATATAAAGCGACTAGCAAAATTCCTCTTTTATATGATAATCTTTAGAAGCTGTGGACGCTTGGTGAAATTGTTGTGATGTAACGGCAAATTAAAGCAGGTGTTCTGCCTGCTGGTGGTTGGCTAGATAAGCTTTAAAGGCCAACTGAGCGGAAAGTTTCCAGCGGCGCTGATGAAAAGCTTAAATAATTGTTTGATAATGACTTTTCCTTCTTCTGTCTTGTATAATTCTTAATGTTGTTTCATTCATTAGTATTAATGCTCTTCTCCCATGAAGAGAGGTGCAAGGGATTCATGTACTGCCAGACATTGCCATTAATAATAACAAGAAATAAAAATGAGATTCACAGTGAAATTCAGAGAACAAATAACTGCTTATGTCTCGTCTGTTTTACAAACCTTTAAAGATTAAATTGCATGAACAACAAAGTTTTTTTTCTTTCTTTCGTACGAGTGGAAGAAGATCGTAAACTAACGTGGCGTATAGACCGGGAACAATATACTAAATTACGTCGTCTTTTGAAGTTCCGTATCTTGCATAATTTAGAACTTGGCTAGAGCTTAGTTTCAAAGTTTCACATAAATTCTGAAGTAGGTAATGCGAACTGTTATTGAGTTCGCGTCACTTCTACGAACTATTGTCTTCGCAGGTTAGGTTAACGTTCGATTGAAGGACAGACTGAGTGTGGGCGGAGATGCTTTCACTCCTATCCTCAGTATGACTAAGGACTGGAAAATGAAATCACTCAGCGCTTGGATGAAACTGATTTTAAGTGAAGGTAGCGAATACAATTTCGGATGATTCATCAAAAAAACGGAAGTCGGTGCTGGACCACGTGTCGTGCATGGCTGGTGATGCGCGGGCACACCATTACGCACACACCGAAGATAGTAGTAATTTCTGTGGCAGGGGATCATAAATTAAGCTAAGTTTCTCTCCCATGAACCTTTACAGGAGATGACTCACTGGAGCAAACTGGTCACTAGTATTTGTTTCCGTGCTTAGAAAATGACTGTACCTGTGCATGAGTGTATCATAAGGCACATACCACATACGTAGCACAGAGAAAGTATTATATCTGAGAGGCTGAGATCTGGCTGCTGAAGAGATGCAAGGGATGGAGAACATTGCATGACGAGAACAGTATCCTGAGCCTATTTTATCAAGGCCATAAAATTAAACTGTTTCTGTATGATCAATTCAAATATTTTCGTCCCATCTATGTTCAGTTCTCCTAAAGTAGTCTTTTCCCTTTTGGTTTTCCAACCTAAATCTCGAAGTTATGCTACTTGTTCCGTCCGTCCTGTACTTCTTTATTTGATTACACTCGTATATTTGGGCGAAACACTCAAAATATCAGTCAGCTGATGAATTTCGAAAAGGAGATATTCATATTTGAAATCTGTTGAACAGAAGTTCAGAGAACGGATGTATGTAGTTGTCATGGCACCGTAAAACATCGAAATAAGTACATTAGTGTGAGTGCCGACGTGCTGTTTGTGTCGACCTTTCTCACAGGTGAGTGAACAGCATAAAATGGTTTAAGTGGAAGCCGTCGACATTGTACGATTCCTAGTAGCGTTCATTATCATACAGCTTGTTTCAAAACGGAATCGTCGTAGAAGGGGAAAAGTTAGTTCCGAGCACAAAGCTATCTTATTAAAACATAGTTACCATTATTAGGAAACGTGTTACCCTTTCGTTCACTTTAATGCGAACATATTTGTTTCTCTTATATATATATATATATATATATATATATATATATATATATTGCATGATTATTATAATTTCCTCAACGATAATCGGTGGCGTGACACGTACTATTTTGCTTTTCACAAGGCAATTCAGGATTGGCACCATAATCATTAAAATTGTTATGAATCGCTGCTTCCTTCATGGCACGTGATAGTTGTTTCTTCTTGTTCGATCAGACGGTCATTTAGTCTGTAGTTAGTTATCGGGTCAGTGGGTCGTTTGGTTTAATGCTCGTTGTCAGTCCGCAAATATGGCCATCAGCCATTTGTTGTTTCAGTCGCTTAGCTCGGTTATTGTACGTACGTAGACACGCTGATTTCTTTTGCGTCGTGTTAGGAATTGTTTAGGCATTGCATAAATCCCCTAAAGCAGATTCTGAGTCTTCGTCTTTTGTTTTTATTTTCTGGCCAGGTGATGTTATGTAATTTGATGAACTTTTTAATACTTTTTCACTTTTCATAAACAAAAGGATTCTTGATAGCTCATTGGCTGGCTCTACATATTGGATAGTTATGATTCGTGGCACGAAGTGGCCCTGTAGCCCGTATTTGGGAGGTACCTTCTTTGCATTTCGGTCGGAATTTGTACGTATTTTGTTGCTGAAAATCTCTGAAGTGGAAACAACATTGTTTATTAACCTGAAAATTTATCAATAAAGATAATAACATCCTTTGGGAGTTTCCGAGTTGAGATCTCAGCTTGTAGATCAGCTATCCTGACTTAGGTTTCTCGTGGTTTTCTTAAGTCCTTCTCGACAAACGGGGTTGTGGACCTTAAATTGGGCCCAGACCGCGTCCTTACATATCCTTACCAGTTCATTATTCTATAATCGCCCAAGCTGTCAAGAACGCTACATAGTCTGGCCTGTTGATGGCGTTGTTATGTAAACTACAAAGAAGTAACATGAATCCTTCTCATAGTCATTACGTGATTGACAGCTACATAAAATAAATAAATAAATAAACAAATATGAATGTTTCTGTAGCGTACTGCGACGTAAATGAACGTGCGCCATGTCGTTCTGTATCGGACCCCTCGTGTGTGCCCTTCACGCCATGTTGTAACAGCAGTGAGACCTTGTTCTGTCTGTTCGATTATTTCACTGGCCTCTGGTATCCTGATATTTTATATATTCCTTTATATATAATTGACCTTTTATAAACATCGCTTTTTGTTAACGCTGTATAAGGAAATAATCTCATTTTACACTGACAATAATGCGAAACATACAAAAATGCATTACTCATTACTGCTTACTAATTGTCAAGCACGAGAGACAGATATTTATCGCTAGGCATGATTGGTTAATGTGATGGCACGTGGAAGTATTTCAGATACTCTTGCCTAGATAAATTAGGTCTACCATCACGTGCAGTAGAAACCGTTTAGAACTGGCCTTATGCTTCCGATGAGGTTACATTCGTTGGCAGGCGTTGCTAAATTTTATCAAAGTACGGAATGTGCCATCTTGGAGCTCTTGTCACTATAGTCTCCATTCCTGACGGGGTTGCACGTAGAATTTGGGGGTTGGATGGACTGGTGTCGGTTGGTTTCTTCCAATCGATACCCTGGTGCCAGTTACGAGCCAAAGATTAAAACCCAGTCCCCCTCGATCGATAGGGAGCAGTAGCACTCTTTGGTAAAGAGACCCAGACTTGTGTTACGTGTGTGGATAAATTCCAGTAGGTACAAACTTTCTGCACAAAGTTTACCAACTTTAAATGCTTAATTTATAGTTTTTATTAATTATTCGATGACGTAATCTGCAACAGCTTCACACCGCAGATACCCGGGTTCATTCCCAGGTAACATCAAGTGAGATTTGCGGTTGTCGAAGTGGCATTGAAGCAAGCTTATTATTTAGGACCGTTTAAAAAGTTTCATAATGTGTATTTTTATTTTGTGTATTTTATTTAGACAATTAAGTATCACTAAACTTACTGTATATTTCTGTTTTAATAATCTGCTTCATATTCCGGCCAACTTTACCCCTGGAGTAGTCGCCCTTGGTTCTCGACGGATAGTCGAGATTTGTTTTGCCATAAATTGATTCTCTGTTTATTTAAAGATTCCTTTTTATCCACAGAGGTTATGCCATATAATGGAAAATTACATGGAAAGGTTATTGTGAATAAGCAAGGACTTAGAATGAGGCAGTCCTCACCTCTCGTGTCATACGTTATTCGTCGATTATGTTTTAGCTGTAACGTTAAAACAAATCGGAAGATAGAAAATGAATTGTGACTAGGTAAGCATTTGGAAGAAGGCAGTCGTGTTCTGTTTCAAGGTAGCAATCGGAAATCGCCTTGAGAAACCGAGGAGATGCAGGATAAGCGTCTGTGATGGTAGTCGGTAACTCTGTCGAGATTCGAAGTGGTGCCTGTGTAATACTATAGATTTAGATCGTTAGTGGTGCCCACACAGGTCAGCAGTATGTGCTTTATCAAATCAATATTGAGCGCTGGCCGGTCTGGAACAGCCTTAATCAAGCGAGGCGACAGTGGAAAACATGCGTCCCCCCTGAATTGACAGCGTTTTGCGCTGTAGGAGCGGACAAAAGAGAATAATGTTGGGATCAGACCCTCCCCATATTACACGTAGTTGAACTGCATCGTGTGATGCCGCGCTCCATGCGTGAGAAAACACACAGCAGCGTCTGATGATTAATTACCCGAGATCACTACAACTCGACCTTGAAGCGAGTTACTTTACGTGGCATTGACTTACAACAAACAGCCTCCACACAGAACGACAGCAGGTTCACTGACTTACTTACCGTAAAGTAACGTTATTTATTACCGATTAAAGTGACAGTTGACAGGGTTTAGGTTTAAACCAGCGGCATTGGATATTTGTTTTTTGCCACAACGTTCGGAACGACAATGAGGGACCCCCATAACCTCCCATCGCATGGGTAAAAATGGACTCTTCCCGTGTGGTACAATTGCGAGACGACAGTGGAATTGATCACTCATGCTGCTAATGACGAAATTTTGGACGAAGTGAGTTCTAGAGATAACTGTCGTCAGGGTTGTTGCGGGCTACACGGCACAATAACCAAGAAGACAGCCATATTCAGAGTCACCGCTGCGAAAACCTCAGATCCTACGAAATGAGTTCTACCTTCACGCATAATTTTCGTTTATCCAACCGTTTGCCCTGAGGAACGAACCCTCAAGTCCTGACAGCCGATCTCGTGGTCGGGATTTGAATTGGAATCACACGACAAGAATCAGGAGTACAACTAGCTGCTCGAGATTCATTCGTTCGCGTATTGGTTATTTCATGACAAGGATCTGGTAATTTTCAATAATTTCTCATACGTTACATTACGGTGAGTCGTAATGTGTGTTATTCTCTCGGGCCTGGTGTTTCGTAATATAAAGGAGAAAGCAGCAAAGCATGCTTCCAGCTTTTGCTTCGGAGCGGAATGTTTAATTCATGGAGTCATACATGTAATTGAAGAAACTGGAGTTACTAGTGATTCAATAGAGTTCTTATACTGCTATCGGGCTTGTTGAACGAGGTGGAACTGGCCTTCGTATCCTTTCTTGAAATTAACGAATGTTATGCGTCGTTACACATGACTTGGTTCTCTTTCCTATTCTGTTTATCTTATTTCTAATAATGTGCAGATGTTCTGGAGTTGAGTTGTCAAGAGCGATGCCCAGGAACCGTGAATACACGGTTGGCCTTTGGTTTATATGATTTAAACCACGCTTTATCAATTGCGTATGATTGCAAAAGTGGATGTGAAGGACATAATCCTGGCTTATTTTAATGTTACTTTGCCACAAGTAGCCTGGTGAGGTTGAGGAAACAACAAAAGGCTTTAGAGTTCTCTGGCCGCTGAGCTTGGTCCTTGCCCAATACGAAGCTTGCAGGCTACTACTAGACTGATTAACATATCTTTGTTAACTGCATGTTTTTGTCTGATGTAGCGTCCAGTGGCTGGAAGGAGGGAGGGATATGGAAGGAAGAGGTTGTGGTGTAATCTTTTCGTGGTTATATTATTTTTACTATAGCCTATAGGTTATCAGCATATTGAACCCGAAGAGGTGGGATGTATTGTGTACTCGCACACAGGAAATTTTAAGTGAGCAGATTGTCACAAAGTTACCCTGGAGGATTTTTCGTGGTTTTCTTTAATCCTGCCAGCCAAATGATGGGACAGAGCTTGAAGGCAGACCACGGACCTTTTGTTTAGCATTTACATAGAAGGCACCGTGACATCTTCAGCGCATTCAGGACCTCAGATCTCGTGCATGTAGGTATTCATAAGTAAAAATTAATCTTCAAATAAAAACGTCCTAGTTGATTCACGTGCGAACGTATTGTCTTGGCGCTGTATTTTCGAATAAACATTCTCATTATTAAATGCAGTCTAAGCATGTTAATTCAGACGTTGATGCATACGGGCAAACATAGAGAAACATTACTGAACGTTAATAGAACCAAAGGTCCTTCACCTTTTCTTTATCTCAAGACCTCAATGTCGCCGTTAAGCTGCTTTTATCTTTTTGTATATCTAGAACATGTAAACAGCTGTGCTTTAAAGGTTCAAAAAGGTTTACGATCATACAATGAAATCTGATCCTGTGGTGGTACTATTTCAATAGCAAACGTCTGAAGTATTTTTGTTGTTTAGTTTATAATTTTCTCAATTGATAGTTTTCTTTATTTTTCTTGAAACACCGGTGTCAGAAATTTATTGATAGGAATTTCCTGAGGTTTACTTTTTTTTGTTTAATGTTGGGAGATGTTGGTGTAATCGATTGGAACCTCACAGCGGCCTCTAAATTTATTTTCAGAAAAATACAAAACTTGTTTAATTTTCCATAAATATACCAATTTCTGCAATCCGATGAGAATGCAGAATGACAGAACACGTAGACTATGTGGAGTAAAATTGTTACGAATTTCTCCAGCGCAATAAATCACTTAACTTGAGTATAAATGTAATTGGTTTATTAATTACTTGGATAGAAATGTTGGTTTGCGCTAACAACTGTAATGCACTGGCTAGCAAAGCATTATACATAAATCATCCCTGATGTCTTGCGCAGATTGATTGACTTTTTAATCAAATGTAATGGCTGTCCAATTATCAGTTGTGAATTTACTGACGTACAGTTTCGTAATCAGATTTATTAAAGACGTGAGCGTAGTTTTTGCCTAATGAGAGGCGAAGCGATGGTATGTGATATGTCGCATAAATGTGGTTCCAAGCGGGTGACCTCAGGCACTAACGCGTCTAGATTTTATTTTGTAGGAAGCCGGTTAGAATCTATGCCGGAAACCAACTGTTCCGGCTTTATTTTCCTTGCTTTCTTTTTCTTGGTTACTCCAGGACACGGTCATTTCTTCCAGATATTTTTTTACATTGTCCAGATTATAATTAAACGCTGAATAACATCTGTACTAGAACTTGCGTTGATAAAATGAGTAAGTCATTGCAGTTTTAGCCATTTCCAGGCGTCAGCACACTACAGTATGCCTTTAGTTTAATATAACATGGAAAATAAAATCATCCAATTGCATGTTGAGAGAAATTCAAGAAATAAGACATGAGCTGATTCCGAATGAATGACACATGTTCGTATCTCATAAAGTGGACTAACATGACATATATAGGCTACCTGAGGCGTCACGGCCATATTGATCCGTCACGAAATAACGACGCATAATCCACTGATAACGTGTTATTCATTGTCCTTGTGGCCAGCGCACTCGCATCGAGTTCTCGTCATGTTAAAGGCAATTTTAGATATTCAAAGATAATATGGGCACATGGTGCATATTAGCTGATAACGCTGTGGCATTGTTTCATAGCCAGCCGAACGACACACGTCTATATTACTCAAGCCCTGCAAGCTCTTTGTTGTCAAGGCAACCTTTAATTTAGTTTTGTCATGAATTTGTTAAGCGCATTCACAGTAGAAGCAGCAAGTCCATCTCATGTTCTTAAGGTTCCCTATTCAAATCCCAGACGGTGCACCGACTATTCTGACTGAGATTTCTCGTGGTTTTACTCAAACATTTAAAAAAATACCGAGCTAGAATCTTGAAATTCTCCATTCCCTTGAATTCGCCAAACGCAAGTATCCGCACATCGTCACTTAGCTCTCTACAGTTGGTTCAGCGTTGTTATATAGCATAAGAATGTGTCCAGTATGCTGGTTTCTGATTGCATGATGGCTGTCTGTTTTTCTTTTAACACAAATTTTTGTTGGAATTCCTAATTTTCTTCTTATTTTCGAGATTTTACGGTAAAATCTACCTTGAAGGAGACTCATATTGCGTAGAAAGCTGTATTTATCCAAAATTCTGAGCCTACAGAGAGAAATGAAAACGAAGAAGTTTCACGTCCCTTGGTATTCTGTTATAATCAGGTTTCACTGCACCTTCCATCTGTGCTTGAGCAGTTTCTGAGTCCTGAGAAGGCCGGATAAACTGCATCATTAATACCCCTTTACATCGTACTCAGTGGTAAGCGTAAGATAAATTTCAGATTGACGCACCGTCGGGTGAAGTCCCCACGGTAAATTCCCCGGAATTTCTGTACACTGAGCACGACACAAGTTGTGCCCTCCTGGGATGTTACTGTGCCCCCTTCGTTTACCCCTCGCATGTTTCTCATCTCTCGCCAGGTCACATGATTGTAGCTGAACCCTGGTGCTGCTGGTAGCACACGACACTCGCCGATCGCATTAACACTGTAACGCTTTATTCTACGGGAGAACTGATCTTCCGTAAGTCTGTATGGACATTAGAATTATAGTTTGTCCATGTTCGCGGACCATTCCTGAAATAAAAAAGCGTCCATTGATGCTCTAAAAGGGGTGCATTTCTTAGATGAATGGTCGAAAATAGCGGCTCTTATTATAGATTCTACACCCCTGTCTACGAAAGATTTTTGTAATAAACAATTGAATGGAAAGGCTGTGTACTAATTCATCTACTTCAGAACAGGGAACAGTGGTGGGGTCTTGTGAGTACGGAAATGAACCTTTGTGTTCACTAAAAGGCTGAGAAACTGAGTTACTGCCAGATTTTTTAAGAGGACTCTGTTCCGTGGAAATTGTTATATTTCGTCCTTAGAATGTTAAATCCCATGTGCCTAGGGCCGCGTGTTTGAATCCTACACGGCAACGGAATGCGTCTTCTCGGGCGATCAGCTGTGTGAGAGTTGGTGAATATTAACTCGATTCTCATGTAAGGAGACGTCATAGAAAATGTTTACGTGTAAATTTTTTTTTTTCATATTGCTTCATTAAATAACAACTATTTTTATTGTAACGAAAATCGAAATAAACTTAACTCATAACTGGACATCGGCGCTCAACATCGGTGGTCCCGTGGTTTCTGTAGACCACCAGTTCTAAAATGGGGTAAATGTACTCCAGGAGTATTTAAGAGGATTAATATATTGCCAGACATGTAGAACGGGCCCGAAGGAATGTTTTTGGGTTTTATAGTACACGATTTATTGATTACTCGTAGGTTGAAACAACAGTTTTCTCCCAATTTGAAAGGTGTACGTGTATGTCGATCGAAAAGACAGAAACGCTGTTCTAGAACGAGAGAAAAAGAGGAGAGAAGGCAGACAGGGTTGGAAAGCTTTTATTTGAAAACTATGTAACGAACTGCACTGGGTCCTTGAGAAACGAAAAGTCCCTAAGCTGGTCAAGAAATTCCGCTCGTCTTTCGGAACCTGACGTTTTATGACCGTGTTAGCAAGAATCTAAACAGAGTTCATTTCCGAAGCCGTGTTCTTTCAGTCTACCACTGGTCTCTGTTCCGATCTAGATGAATCCAGTTATCAACATCGCAGCTTATTTATGCAAAATATATTTCAATGTTATTCTCATATCAACTCCTAGGTCTTCGAAGCGATATATTACCTCGTTTTCCGACAAACATTGGTTGTACATGTATCATCTATCCCCTACGTGCTACACGCTCAGCCTATTCACTGGCTTTAAAAATACACGTATACCGTAATGATTCTATTAAGCCAATACAGTGAATCAAGATTAAACAATACAGAAATGTTCGAAAATAAAATATGTTATTTTCAATATAAAAGTTTCGTCATGCATGCGTCTGCGACGAGAAGAAAATAAGGACCCATGAAGAACACTTATTACTGGATAATTTTATACGTCAAAATTAAGCGGGTCTCGAACTGCGATCACTGAATGTCGTAACTGCGCTGCCTCTCGAATCTTACACAACCTTGAAGTGTACGAAGCTGTATCTCTGTGATACCTTAACTTCGAAGAAACCACTGAAACCTCACCTGTTCGACCTGGCATGAATTCGCTGAACCAAGAAAAATAATTGCCTTTGCTACCGCGGGTAATTGTGGGGTGGTGAGAAGAAATAGATTGTTTCCTACAAGTTTCCAACAAATTTGGTATCTTCACCCATGCCCTCCACCGCCATTGGAACGTGCTCGTAAGGTAGTAGCAATACTGCATGCATACTACACACTCCAGGTTGTCAGGTCTTGTCTGACATCTGACGGCGGAAAGACGGAACATTTAGGCGCTTCAAGCGGGGAATGTAGGTATGTGGATAAAGCATCACTTTCTACTTGTCTGTTGAACTGTACGGGTCGGAAAAACAACTTCAGTCAAATTTAACGTGTAATGAGAGTAGACAGTTTCATATGTTGGCTTACGACGCCATGTGGTCTTATAAACACATTACCCTGTTTTTTTGAAGTTCATAAACACGACATTAATTAAGGTACCAATGATGTTTAAAGGAAAATGTGTTTATTATGTTTAAACTACACGGGTGCTGTAACATGTGTGCAAAGTGATAATTGTTTTTAATTATAAAGTTTATTAACTTTTTTGTGGTTCAATGACTTAATTCTGTACAGCTTCCATACAGCTCAGGCTGTCGGCTTTATCTCTGATAGATAGAGTTCCCACTTGAAGGGGCGAAACTCCTCCCATTCGAGGTTTTGATTGGTCGAGAGCTCGCTACGTAGAGATGTGTGCGACTATCGGTTGGTAGATATGCATTACGCGGACACGCGGAGCCTTCAGTCGTCGTCTTACTTTGACAGAAAGAATATTTAGTTTAAATGGATGTGCAAGAAAGTTTGACGGGAGTTGCCCCGCAAATCTGTGGAAGTGTCTGAAATTTGTAATATTACTAAAAATATTTGGCCAAAGTAAAGGGAGTTTTCACTGTACTGCTACGAATTATCTCCGTGAAATATAATTTAGACGCATTCAAATTTAAATTAGAAGTGTGTAGTATTTGTTGGTGTTCTTAGTGAAAGTTCTTATAACGAAAATAATGGTGCCGCAACAGAACGATACCAGTCGGTCTAGCAGCCCCACCTCCAGTGGAATACCAATGTTTGGATCTCAACTGATCAACAAAAATTCTTCCACACCTTATACGGATGCTACCCAGGTGAGTTTCAATTCACTTGTCGTCCCCAGAAACTAACGTGAGGTGAACTGTACTAAACGATCGATTGTTTTATCGTCAATGCAAATTTAAGAAGGATGTTTAAATTTGTGTTTCAAAGTGTATTTGACATCATCGTCTTTTTTTTAAAAAAATTGTCGGTTTATAATGATCATTTTCGGTGGAAAGTGAACAATTTGGGTTTTCCGATTTTGTGTTTAAGGTTAAAATTGCTACATTAAATAAAAGAATCTTTTGGGAAATATCGAAAATGTAGTGGAATGTCTTTAAGGTTTTCGCGATTGTGTTCTAGTGCGATATATCGATATTTTGTTTACTTCCATTTACGATATATTATTATTCAGTAATCAACAATGGGGAAAACGGTGTGATCAGTTTTTATAAACTCTTTCACCAGGATCTTTTGTTTTATCTTACACGGTAATATTAATTTGATTTCGTTTCATGATATAAGGAAACGGTGTAGAAGAAATACGTTTGCCTGTCAACGATGATTGATGTTGAGGATGTTGATTTTTACGCGTGTACTCTTGAATATTCTGCCTAATTTTAGGCAAGTGAAAAGTGAATTGTGATCCATAGCCAGGTTTCGTCAAGCCGTCGATGAGCGAGTATTGAGCAAGTGAAAGTGGCCGAGAGTTGCCAAGTCCCACGCTTTGTGTTCGTGACCTTCGCACGACGTTTTGACGGTTATGTTGTGTATTGCATTAGGACCAAGTGTTGCCTGTTTTGTCAAGGCTTTGTTAGATCCGTGAGTGATATTCTCGAAACTTCCGCATTTTCTTTTGGAATTATTTGTCAATATCCTAGTAAAAAAATTTTAAGTTCATACAACTGGCAAGGCACCAATTTTCATTTATATACAGAAGCGGCTCGTCTACTTTGTTGATATTGTCATCGTTAAGTCAGTTTCGATAAACCGCACTTAGGCTTTATCTCGTTATTTAAACGCTAGTTCCTAATCAAAACTCAACGTTGAATGCCTGAACCAATTAGGGACGGAATTACGCGTAATGTAACGCCACTGAGTATGTTGGGGCAGTTTGTGGTGATTAGAGCCACAGACACGGAAATGTAAGAAGCAATGTATTTCAGAGTATTTTCATAATAGTTAACGTTGTTACGGATAAAATAAATAAGAAAATAAAAGTTTCGTGTGTTTAGACAGCTCTGGCATTGTTTGAAAATGGAATTCAAAGAAATGTTTCGATTTTGACAATTCTTGTCAGTAGTTTTCGAGTTTTTCTCCTTAAGAAATCGTATTAATTTCAAAACCGAGAATATTCCTGGAGTTACGTGTTATTCACACAAGTAAACGATTCGAATTTTTTGGAAGTAATCTCAGGGTTACTGGACGTTGTTGAGGTGGATAGATGTAGCCAACTCGGAAGTCTCGAAACTTCTAGAAATAAAATGATTGTTGTGAAGCTAACATTTGTTGAGCTGATCATTTCTGTCGTTGACGGGACCTGAAGGTTCACTACCGCGTTAACAAGAGTTCGCCACTGGATTGAAACCGTAGGGCAGAAGAATCGAAACCCTGGTCCCTTCCTTTCAGTTTGTTCCCATTTCTGAGTGTCTTGAACAAAATATCGATCTGTTTACAGAACGAAGTTTTCGTGTTTCCCATTACTCGTGATGAATTTCGTAGGTAATTGATTCGCGCTGTGGTTGTGTTCTGTTCTGACACGCCATGTCAAGTTCGTAGTGTCCCAGTGGTGGAATTTGTGAACGTAGTATTGCTACGGTTCTGCAATATTCACCTTGCTGATATGACGTTTCCACCCGATCGTATTGCGTTGAGACGTGACGAGGTTCGTTCTTCAACTGTTGCAGAATTTCTCGCCAGTGGTGTTCTGTTTTGTGCTCTTAAGCAGATGCGTTCAGGTATAGTTAATGTCGAGTCTCAACTAGACGGAATGATTGTGAGTGTTAAAAAAAGAGGAGCATGCATAAATGTAGTAAGTGAATATAATGTACGCTCTTGCCTAGAGACATATGAGAAGGAAACTTTGATGTTGATGAAGTTTGGATATTGCTTACCCCAATTTCTTTGAGTTTTTGGTTCTAGAATGAACTGATTTCAAGACTGTTGGTAAGGAGTGTTTGGTGGAAAACGCGTTAATGTTCAGGTTAAAACAATTACGAAAGTACATCGCCTTTGCTTTAGAATTGCCAATTAACACTGTAAAGCCATGTACAACATTGCTTTTTTGTGCTGCATCGTGAGATAACAATTTAGTTTTGTGTTACGTAAGCTTTTTACGAGTAAGATAAGGACGTTTGAGAATAAGTTTTGGGCCGTGAAATTCCACCAGCACTGAAAAATACGGTGATTTATGTTACTATAGAAACCCTACGAAAGTATCGGTTGTTTTGCCTTGGAACTCTTTTGGGTTTTGCGTTATCATTCCTAATTGCGTCTGTAACGAAAAAAATGTGTGGTGAACACGAAATCGATATCGTTACAACAGTGTAGGAAGTGAGGTAGACTTCATTATCGACGGATTTTTATTCATTTCCTAGTGCCACGAGTCTTGTATGATTTTATTTGTTGTCAGCGTATAATTTATCACACGTTCGCGGGTATAAGAAACGACGGAATATACATTTTACATAATGAAGGAAATTAGTCAGGTGAATGCTATTTAATGGACACTGATGCAGGCACGTGTGGGCGATGTAATGAAGTTCTTCGGGGTCATCCTATCATCCGTCTGATCGCTTCTTGGAACGTTGAGTGTGACTGGCTACGGGTTGTGTTGCAAGAGTTTCGGAGATGCATAATGTCACCTTCTTCAGGACTGAAGTGACTGTGGGGGCCAAGAAACTGGCAGGGAAGTTTCGTCAGTGGCTTTGAGTTGTGAAAATGTTGAATAATGGACAGGGCTGTGCATTTTGTTTGGTGTGACGTAGGGATCCAGTGATTTAGGACGAAAATTTGAATCCGATGCGTCTGTAAAAAAAGAGAATAGCTGAGCTAGAGCGAAATTGTATGAATTGAAATCCCCTAAAATTGCCTTGCGTCTATTTTTAAGGTGTGATTTAGCTGTGTTGGGATGTCGAGTTTCAAGAAATTGTTGAAAAAACAGTGCATCCGTCATATATACGGAAATGCAGACACCATTGCTGACCGAAACAATCGTACAGATTTTATAGACCTGTTTAATAAACAAAATTGAATGGATACGTTGTTACGAAGTTAACATATTCCGAACTTATTTTCGCTGCTATTAATGACCACGATTACAGTGTTGTGTGTCCTGTTCCTAGTCTTTTGTTTCTACAAGGTCATTGAGTGAAGAGATGTGATTTCTGTATCTCATCCGCATCCTGGCAGGATCTGGCCTTGTGGTATTGACGTAGCTCTCAGAATTGGCTTTATCAGTCACTGTACTCTTGTGTGAATTTCAGGAAGCCTTTGCTGACGAGATTTTTAAATTATGTTCGGTGTTTCTGTCATTTATCCAGCCAAGGGTTTTGGAGACCAGAAGTGTTTGGTTAGGAAATTTGCTCTGCCGAATAGAAATAATTTCTCGTTAATGCGACAGCTGTTGGACTTCGTTCAAACGTTACCAACAGCTGCGTTGTGTGTTGGTGTGCACGTAGGGCCTGTTGTGGAACCCAGAGATTCACATCAGAATAATACATGCACGGCTATCTTGTTCTGATCCACCTGGAATATGGATCATCTCAATTTACCTAGTACAGGGGGCCCGTCCGCCCGCCTGTAAAATGCGTACATTTTTTTAAAGAAGAGATTTAAATCGTAACGAAGCATTTATAACGACTACTGTTTTATTTGTGCATGTATGTAAATGGATTTTTTGTTTTGTTTTTGACGGTATTGAACCAATTGCGCTATATATTGAAGAAGTGTTTTGTTTTCTTTGAGGTGAGAAGTGAATGTTTATATGACGTTTAGGCCAGCTGAGGTCTGAAAGGTTTTAGCTAGTTTCGAGTATTGATTGGCACGGTAGCTGACTCATGAGTGGTTTACGCGAGAAAAGATAAACATTTAGAGTTGTTCTGGGGTCGTGGAAAGTGGACTGGTCACTTGGATGACCGAGAAGATTTGAAAATTTTAAAAATTGATTTTGATTTAACGACGGCTTGCTGTTTGACGAATGATAGATTGAAAAGAACATTGGAGGAATCAGTCCTGGACTAATTTTGAGTTACTGTTAGGACATTTGCGTTGGGTTCTGAGGAAACCCACGATAAACATTAGGATATTCCTCTCCGAGCCGAGATTTAAATCCTGGATTTGCTGAATACGACACAGGAATGCCAATATTCGGATAGGGCGAGATGACTTCGTTCCAAATCCTTACGTACTACTCAATCTGTTTGTAGACCTGTTGTTGAACGTTTCCAGTGGTTGACTTTTTGACCGCCTTCCGGGCGTGTGATTTCTCAATCAGTAGTTACTGGGTACTGCATGTTGCCATGTGCAAGGGAATAGACAGGGCCCTGTGGCCTTCCATCACATTGTTAGGGACGACAGATTAGCGATCCAAGGATCGAACCTTCATTTGCCCGGATCGTCGCATCCCACGTGGGCTGATTTGGTGTGAACGACTTGTTCTGTTAAGCACAAACGTGCAAGCAAATAACGCAGTGGGTTTATATCAGAAGCTGAATAAAATAAATTCCGTTGTCGGCTCGTAATTTATTGCTGGACCGTATGTGAGGAGAAACTTTCGAAAACTGCGCGATATTATCCACTGGTATGCCCTATGAGGGGAGAAAGATACCTCGTACATATTGCCAGGTTATGGAGTTAACGGGAACTTTGATGAGACGCGCTGTCATTAACCCTTTAGTACCGGAGATTGTCGTGGTCATCAAGGATTGCGACGGAATTTAAAATGTTTGGCAAAGTCATACGCCCGTGCTAGTAGACTTCAGAACTGCGTGGTGAAGTTCGGATTACTCGCGGGTTTAAACACACTTAAAATTGTTTTGTTTCCTGCAGTGTTGTGGTGTTGTGTTTTGAGATTTGTGGTCCGTTCGTTACGTCCGTTAAGAGAATTTGTCTGTCGCTGTGTTATGCGTTTTGGCGTAATGTACGTCTCAGTGTAACAGTTCTCCCACTTTTGAACATGTATTTGGTGCTCGGTTAAAAGGACTCGAATCAAACGTGATTTGTATTGTTTTAAAACTTAACCTAACCACCGTTCGTGTTGCCTCGCGGCAGCTACAAACTCCACCAACGACTGAACCCCGAACTTTTCCTCTGTGATCCTTTCGGGTTACTTGTTGAGGTTTTACTCAGGTAAATTGTGCTTTTCTGTTCGAGCAATGATCTGAATAGGAAGTAGACTTGTAGGCACCAAGTTTTATTAGACAGCAACTTGAAAATACAAAAATACAGTGTTTGCGATGTGTTTTTGTTATTATCTTTGTGTGGTGTTCAAGATTGTATTTGGTTGCGTCATTCCTCTAGCCTTGAAGGCCATGTTCTTCTTGTTTGAACATGTTCACTACAGATCATTGCACTCTTTTTTTTTTACTTAACAGGCTGGCAAGGTGATGAAGCTACTGTAAAAGTTTACTTGCTTTAAAAAGCGAGAGTGGGAAAACGTATTGCAAGGAATTGGCCCACAGCACACTGCTTTAGAAATTCGATAAACCTCACTGGCCTTGATGGTCATTTATTTCAGGTACAAATGCTTTCTTACGAAAGTAATTTAATCCCCGGAATTGTTGAATATTTACTACATTGAAATATTTCTGAGTTAAATTTGTAGATTTTAGTGTTTTACGTCATGGACTTTTTTTTTTACAGTGAGCCGATTCTGATAAAAATTTGATAATTGATTATGTGTCATGATACTAACCAAAATTAAATGTTCATGATAGTTTTAAATGCTGTTTTTGTATCATTTATGGAGTGCACCAAGAGGTTTGCTGTGTATCCTATCCATACAAAGCGTAATCGAAATTCGTTGAGTGCATTAGGCGATAAAACGTAACAACAGAATGTAGCAATTAAAACTTGATTAGTGTGATACACATTCCCGTATTACATGGCTTCAAGAACGCGATAATTATACCGCATGTGGTTTAGAAGTGAAAAAAAAGAAAGTTTTTACCTTTTTATTATCAGATGTTGATATTGAATTCCATAAGTGAGCTGTGGGTTAATAATTCAGGAATTGTTCATTGAGAAATCAATGAAAGGACACGCTTTGGTGATTGATAGATCGTGACCGTAAGTTTATTAGTGGACTGTTTAATGACAGAGGTCTGAGTTTCTGGAAGATGGGGGAAAAAATAAAATCCTTTTATTTACTTTGTGTAATTTGCCGATCGTGATCTTCTCGGGGTTGTGACGCGGGGCAGGTTAGCAGATCGTTACCATTATCTCGGAGGAACATTGGTAAACCACCTTCAAGATCACACGGAGTCATAATCCACAAGAACACGATAAGTTTTTTCTACACTGTCACAATGTTTTACAAATTCCATAGATAGTATCAGTAAGATTCAGCCTACTTTATGGGTACGCTGCAGTTTTTGAAGGACGAATTATTGTTTACTTGTGTCAATAACGATGTGTTTCAGCAGTTTAACGAAATTAATCCTGCAACTTGTAGTTTTATCCAAATGTGAAACGTGTGGAAGTACAAGCATATTTGTTTGTTGGAAAGTGTTTAGAAGATGCTGAGCTAATTAGGTGTATATGACTTGCATAATTGATGCAGTCACGTTGTGTTGCGTAACAGACAAATGCCAGGCTCGTCACGCATGGCAGAGGGACGCACGAAATCATTGTCAGCCCAGATTCACACGGGGAACATCTGCTAACAGTCCCTAAAACTGGATTCTTACAGACAGCGTCTTCAATGTGATAGCAAATTACTCTCTACCGTATCGTGGACGTACAAAGTGGCATCTTCTGCTACTCTTCTTGTTTGTCAGTCAGGTTTGCAGCAATCTGCAAGGAACTGCTCGTGAATATCGCCGATGTATTCATGTGCTGACGTCACAGTAATGCATGTCATCATCGATTCGACCTATCGGTTAAAATATTTTACAGAAATTTGTTTCTTGGTATTGTTCCAAGGTTTCAGTCGCTGTTCATAAGGATCTTGAAAGTGTGCAGAGAAAATGAAGTTAAAGTTGCACCAATTCGTAACCCTGACATTAGATGGAGGTGTGTGATCTGATTTTTCGGCCGATTTATCCTAGGGCGAATTCCGTTCTCCGACGCAAATCGTAGACGGATTTTATAGCCGGTAATAGCTACAAAGCTTGCATAGATATATAAAATATGTAATTTTTTAGTATGTTCCTTTAACGACGCTGTATCGTTGGTGCGAACCCTTAGTTTGGGAGACTTACCGCTCAGTACGTTTATGTAAGATACTTCTTTTCGTGTGAAGGAAGTTTATCGCATCTAAAGGTTTTCTCCGCCCTTGGTAAATTCCCTGCTTATCAGCGAAGGTTGCATGATTTCTGTTGTATGCTCTGCTATGAATGGAAAAACCTGTGATATTTTTTAGCACGAATCTCTGAGTAATACCAAATGTTTGGTCACATCAGAGGCGCCGCGCCATTTTACATGGACCTGTTAACTTGTAGGCTGTTAACGACGCCATAATCTGCAGAGATCGTTAGATGAGGTCATTATGAATCGCACATTTAATGGGATATGCGCCTAAATGCATGTCTTATTTGCCTGGGGGTTGGTAGAAAACCACAGAGAATCTCATCTCAAGTTCTGTACGTGGGACGAGATTCGAACCGGTTAGTCCTATCTCTTGAATTTCTGTCGATTCCTATCTTCATTGTAGCCAGGAGGGCAGAGACAGAGACCAGGATGGTCAAAATACCATTCTGCGACGGGCTAGACACACCACAGCAGCACATGGAATTATTTTTCGTATATTCGAGTCACATCACGCCGTTAAAACCGTGGTCATGTGTTAGGAATACGTATAACGTAATGTTCATAATGCGTATATAGTTAAACCACGCCCCCAGCAGTCTTCCCAAGAAAGTCTAAAGAAATCCCCTGTGTGATTTTGAAGAGAATTTCCCGTCAAAGCTCTGTCTCTGCTAGCCACCGCTGGCGCAGATGTCTTGGGCCTGTTTTAGGGTAGCCGGCTTTTTCTTTGGGGTTCAACACGAGTAGCCCCGCCAGTCTGACGCCTTGCTCGCCTTCATACTCCGGTGTCGGGTAACTAGATCTTCCTGTTGCTGTGGTTTCAAAATCCGCTAGAGCTGGCCCCCAGAACCAGTTTATTTTGACCGACCAGTTATATAATTTCACCGTTGACCAGGGGCTCGTCTTCAGAGAATGTAGCGTTTGTAAAGCACAGTATTAATGCAGTTACAGGTTATAATAACTCATACTGGATATTTCTCACGGCAATGAGTACGAAGAAAACTTCTACCAGACTAAACGGCGTTATAACCCAAAATACTTCAATCGTTTTCATTTCAATGTCTTTCGGTTTGTTAATTTTTATAATGAACAGCAGTTCTGTCAACGCGAGGTAGGAACTGAATGTCTTCAAATTATTTAGATGAACTTTGTACTTGTGTTGAGCTTTGAGTTAAATCAAGCAGACACAAGGCACAATAGTTCTAATTTTTTTATTGAAACGTTAATCACATAGGGCCTCGGGGTTGCACGAACACGACACAGTGGGTTATTGTCAATGCGGTGATGAACGTTCGGGTTACTTTGATCGCTGGGGATTTTTGAATGGCTGCACAACTGCTAGCTTCTCAAGAAGAACTCTGCTCCTTGTATTTAATTTAATATATTTCTCAAAGTGACGAAAATTAACCCTGATTCCATGATTCCATATGGGGGCTTCCTCTAGGAACTGACTAATCTCGCAGAGTCCGCATCCCGAACGTGATTCGGGTTTAAGGTCAGGTACAGAGGCGGAAAATTCGTCAGCCCCGTTCAACTACTACTGACCAGAAATCATCAAACCATTGGTTTTCACAACCGCGGGGGGAGATTTGAACATGAAGTAGCTACAAGTGGCGCGTCATGCCACGGCCTGCGATTACTGCCCCCCCCCCCCGCCCCCCGGCCTTCTGCTCGCAGTGTAATGACATCACGTACTGTAGGAAGGGGGTAGCCGCCCGATTTCAAGGCCCTCTGTCAGTGGAACGCAAGTTCCGTAATACACCTCTCTCCGTCTCTGTCAAGTGTCTGGCATTCTGCCATAGTTTTCACACAAGTAGACTCAAAACATACCGCCACTGTATGGGTTTAAAAAAGAGCCTCGCGTGTAGCTGATTCATGGGTGCACTGCTGAAACGACATATGCGGTGGCACCCCCAGTCGCAGTTCCGCGTGACTACATTCAAAATGCCCCTAGTTCAAATTCCGATTGTGTCCCTTTAAATCTCTACTACACTTGGTGGCCTTCACATCAAAAGATACACTCTTTATGCAGACAAGAAAAAATGTGAAGTGTTTATATATATGGAAGTGAAATTTCTGTGTGCTACAGTGTACAATTCGAGCTAGAAGATGTGAAGGCTAATTTTTGGTACATTCAGCATTTTTTAAATATACAGGTATAACTTCTTCCGATTGCATTATTTAAAAATATCCCCTTAATAGAATGAAAAATAAGATACTCCAAAAAAAATCAATTCTTTTAGAAAGCAGATAAACTGGCCAGAATATGACTCTGAAGTTTTTCAGGCTTGGGTCTAATTCATGTAAGGCAAAAGAGGGATGAAGATTTCTGTCTTCTGGGTTGTTGCGCTGTGTAGTCTGGTCGATGTTAACCAACGTTTCAGAGGTCATACTGCCTCCGTCATCAGGGCGATGAAGATTTCTGTCTTCTGGGTTGTTGCGCCGTGTAGTCTGGTCGATGTTAACCAACGTTTCAGAGGTCATACTGCCTCCGTCATCAGGGCCATGAGTATGAAGATTTCTGTCTTCTGGGTTGTTGCGCTGTGTGGTCTGGTCGATGTTAACCAACGTTTCATCGCCCTGATGACGGAGGCAGTATGACCTCTGAAACGTTGGTTAGCATCGACCAGACTACACGGCGCAACAACCCAGAAGACGGAAATCTTCATACTCACCGCTGTGAGAACCTCAAATCGTACTAAAGAGGGATGTTTTAAACAGCATATTGATAGCTCATTCAGACAGGATACACTTTGACTGCAGACCTACATCCTAAAAACCTTGTCGACCCCTATCGATATTTGTGGAAGTTGGGTGTAAACGCTGTCGGAGTTCGTGGTTTCGTATCCTATAGGTCACGTCTGATTAGTTCCCAGATAACACGGAATTACGTAGTTTGTAAGGACACGTGTGTGCTGATTTTATCTGCTGGATTAGTCCACCCGTGAAGCAAGGCTATCTTAAATTCGCTTTTCCACTGCATGACGACCAATTTTTATTTTGAAGTAGATACAGCTGTGTTTAGTTGTGACCTTACATGCATCTCCTAGTCTGGTTAGGCTTGCGGCCAGCCGGCAATTACTGTATTCCGCAAATTGCCACTGGGTGTGCAAATGGTGTTCTTCAGAGTTACATCGAGTTCTTAGAAGGACGTTGTTTCACATGTAAAGTTACACAGCGTCGAATGGAATGATTAGTAATGACTGACGGGACTTTGGTGATCGTAATATTCGCATAGCCGGACATGAAATCCTAGTAGGCGGTAAGTCGACCAACATCTGGTGCAGGAAGTTGGTTTCAAGGCGTGGAACAGACTACAGAATCCGAAAGATCCAATTCTCTTCGCACCATTGTATTTTGAATTATGTATGAACTGAAACACAATCGACACCTGAAACTTTAATTTCAATCTAGCGTTTCAGCACACTCTTGTAATTTAAAAGATTGTTCATGGACTCGTTGAAGCGTTCCATTCAAGCTGTGGAGTTATGCACGTGTAGAATGTTGGTGTTATGTGCGCAGTTGAGAGCCAGATTTCGTGTATGCCCTGTGTTTATTCTGGTCTTGGATGGGGCACGCAGTAGTGGGATGTGGGACGAAGTCCAAGATTGAGGTCTTCATCAGAATTGAGCGAAGGTTTCCGTTTCACCAGGTATACATTCGTTTCTTGAAGTTTGAAGTCTTCGGGTGTTAAAACGCTGTTTTGTCTCGCAAAAATTTCTATTTGTGAACGAGGTCGACTCTGATACATTAAAATAGAATTTCGGCCTGGAAACACCGATACTGTTGTGACCGGGTAAATGATACGATGATTATGAACTGTGACTTGGCAAGGATGTGGTGGGAATCGATCGTAATCTTTCTAGTTACTACTTATTGTCATTTGTCCGGAAGATATGATGACCAAGACCCTGAGAATAACCGATGTATGAGTTGAGTTTCGAACCTGGGGACTTCCGATTAAGAAGCCGTGAATTATTGTATTTTAACACCCTAAATAGCTCTGAACGTTGTTTGGGGTGTTTAGCTGTTATGACCAGTGGCCATGGCCAGCTAATCTTATGTCATTGAGGACATTACTTATTGGTGTCAACACTACAGAATTAAATGTCAATTCTGCAGGTCCATTTCGTATTTTCTACATATAACCATTTAATTTGCTTACTTTCTGCACAATGTGATTCTTCAGTGAGCGGAAGGAGATGAAATTGCGACTGCAGTTGCAGCGTATGAACAGATGTAACGCTGGCTCGAGGTAATACGTCATTGTGGCTCAGCACGGAGTATATTCCACAGCCAAACATACGCGGCTGTTTTACTGTATTTAACGACTCACTGTTTGCTGAAATATGGCTAGAAACTTCCTAAGATTCGTCAAACGCTGCCAAACATTCTGCTGTTGTTTTCTGTTTATGCGGTGATATTTTAGTGTTAGAATCGATATTTACGATGTGGCAAATCACCAAACCTATTAATTTATGTTGTAATTTGTTTCGTCTTTAATGATCTTTCTGAATATTGACTCGTGTATCAGTTGGCATCTTGTTGACTACGTCGAGCCATTGCAGAAGAACTTGTGTGTGCCAACGTGATTGACTGCCTGCATGCCTTCTTAGAAATCGTGTGTGCTTTTTAGCCTCGTTCCGTGGTAATTAAAACTTTTGAACAACGGGGTTTTGCGGAACTCTTGTACTGTACACCCCTTAACAATACTGCACCCTTATATGACCGCGTTATTACATACAGTTCTAGTGTACGACCAGTTACGTTGCAAATAGTAAAGGCAAAGTCGTCGTTGTGCAATTGTGTAAGCAAAGGCTAATTTTTATTGCACACTTCTGCACTATGGTAGTCCTGCATGGATGTGGATTAAGTGGGCGTGTCTCATGCGTTCAGAAAATAATATACCGGAAAGAGTGTGTTTATACTGGACTTATATGTTTGATCCATCTTGTGACATAGGTCGACAGTTTGCTCTGCGAGAAGAATTCGAACTAATCTTACCCATGGACCACATTTTGACCTTCGTACTCCAGGCCCACGTCACAGATATGGCATCTTCGTCCGCCTATGGTAAACAGTACTTACACATTCTCGTGACTATATGAGGGCACAACGTAGATGCACATGTTTGTGCACACGGTTTCGGAAAATTTATACTGTTTTGTACAGTATCGTGTTCAAACTTATTCGTGGTCGAGTCCATTCCAACTCGTAATTAAAGTAGTCTAGTTTGTGATGACTCCTGAGGGTTGTAAGTAGTGGTTTTAAGAGGGCCACATCAGAAATGTATGCTATCAGCAGAGCCTCTCTTCAGCTGTCTGCGTTTTCATATTCAAACGATGGATTTGAAGCTGTAGGCAAGGAAATGGCTACTGCGTATGTCTCAGTGAATGCATTGCGCTGGACTGAAGTGAAGTCACGTGTAAGTCAGGATAGCTGGTTTCTGCTCCTATGTTTGTGGTCAATGACTTAATTTTTCCTTCACTGGAAATCAGAATTCTCTACACGTTTCTGAGTCTGTCTCTAGGACGGCTTTTTGTATGGACAGTGAATTGTAATATTTTTTAATACTTTTCAACTTCTAGAAACAGTTTTCACATTTTATCGCCCGTTATTTATTTTTGTATTGCGTGTTGGAACAGCTGTTTGTCCTGATCGAATCCCGGTGAAGACGGGATATTATGATATTTTTCTTCGAATTGAAGGTGTTCGACCACAAAACAGTGCACTGAAACTTTTATATCCCTTATGGTTTTGCGGTTTAATTAGGTTTTAGATATTGATAGGAGTTCCATAAAGTACCCTACTCGTGTAAATAAACAGGCCTTTGGGGTGCCTGCAGGGAGCTACCGTTCCCATTTTGGCCAGCGATCGCACTTAAAAAACGTAGCGATTATTTGGATATGTCTTTCGCGATGTATAATGTAAACATAAAAACATTCTGCCCAGCTATAAATACACGTAGTGCCACGAACTGTTCCAGCTTGTCTCCTCGTGGGCAAGCAAAGCCTGGTGGGTACACATTCCAAAATAACGCTCTTGGCACGTGTGTAGCTGGCAGATACGACTAGCCCGTGCTGAATTAAGATAACAGATTAGATTATGTGGACCACGTGGATCTACCCTCGAGATCATCCTCTATTCTGCCGTTTTGCACGGACTGTGATTACCCTTCGCAGACGTTCTCCTTGATATGAGCTGTGGATATGTTGCAGATGGCAACAGTTTGCATTGATCACTTCCGGAAACATGAAATTGACAGCTATGCAATTTTCATATGGCTGATTTATCGAGTTATATCTGTGGTTTTACCCTTACTCAGCCATTTTTATGATACGTAATATAAGCAGAAAGAAAAATGAAGCTGAATGCAGGTCTGTTACCAGAGTCCATCTTAATCATTACTTTACGTAAAGGCTAATTGAATTTATAATGCGTCTAAAATCACTTACCTAAAAGAAGGAGGGGGGGGGGAGTTTGCGCGTGCTTTGTGTATGCTGTGCTCTCTACTACGTCGGAAATAATATTTCTTAGTTGTACGCGCAGTGTGAACAGTGTGTACAATGTTGTTTGATCGTTGATGTTGAGTACGTGCCTTGCCTTCCCGTTGCAAAACCAAGCCGATCCAAAAATATCTTCTATAGCATGCAGATGTGACGGGGACAATGTTCTAAAATTCAAACATAATGCATTGCAGTGGAAACTGAAATATTAACAATGGATTTGTGATTCAAGAATCTCAGAGAACGTGTTTAAATCTGCGTACTTCAATTTGGAACGTACCTTTTAAACTTCTGATACGCTTAGAATTAATTTGTATTTCGAGGTTAAGATTCAGTAGGAGCTATAAGCTTCTTCCCCCTAGCGCCTACAAGGAGTATAGTGGATCAGCTTTCCTAAATGTTGACGATGATGACTAAAGGTGCAGAATGAGAATCTTTGTCGTATATTACTGGGACGATGAGGTCGAGGCGGAAATGAGTATGTATGTAGCACGCATGCAAGCTAGTGCACCGCGTTTTGCCGCTCTTTCGCGACTTCATATCCACAACACCCGCAGCTACCCTCCGTGTCACGAAGTCGTCTCCTGTATCCTCAACCCTGAGGGCGCACCGTGCCTTGGCGACAGCGGACCGTCTATTCTATGCTGGGATCCGAACATGACTCGGAACATTTGCCCCGTCCGTATGATTTCGCTTTCAGTGGAACAAGTAAAGCATGTGGGCTCATAAAGGGACTATTTGAAAACGGCCGTAATATCTAAGCGGTTTCTTATAATCCAGAGTTTGTTCGGTGTGGCATGAGGTGTGTGGCCTTGTTGGTGTCCACTCCTGTGGATATTGCACGACTCAAGGCTATATAGTTCCCATTACAACGAAGTAGCTGTACTTAGCTCTAACCGAGGAACTGCTTTTTTGTATGCTAGTCAGAACAGCTGCTGATATTTGCATTTAATTCCAAGCCCACACATAAGTCTTGAATTTTTTTTCCCCAAGGATAATTTGGGAAATGTCTAGAGAAATCCGTTTCTGTATAACCTTCCAACAATTCGGGCCCCAAGTGCAACTTGTAAGAGATATTGTTTTCACATGAAGATAACATTTTGGCTTACAGTGCACTAGAAACGTTTTGTTCAGCCTGTCTGAATGGTTCCGAACCCATTACCTTGTTCTTTCGTACAGTCTGTCAGTTAGGTTACGAGTCCGTAACCCTTGAAAGTGAATGGTCATGATCTGTAAGCCACGGGCAGTTTGTACCACCAGTTTGTTCGCCCTTCATCAAATTTCAAGGAGAATTTTGCAGCAGCTGGAGTCGTCATACCGGTTTATCGGGACCCAGTTATGTACCATATCTGTCTGTTTACTTAAATCGGTTCCTCATACTTGTCTCTATGCTAATATTCGTTATTTCCTCGAGTCTATTTGTTATCAGAGCCTATTGAAGGGTTAAAACTGCACCTTCTCGAGAGTTATAAATAGAAATTTGAATTTTTTTAGGGTTACATTTGTACCACGCGTAGACAATACTTAGAATTGTAACACGTCTGTCGTCCCGAATATGTTTTCTCGAAACACAGGGTCTCCAAGAAAACTGTTTTAATTGGTGATTGCACCGGGAATCTGAACTTTCCTTTCTTCGATGTCTTAATTAATCTACGCCGTTGCCATCACAAAACAAAAGGTTTCTTACATGAACTAGATTAATCGAGCTGATGATATGGCGCAACTTTAATTATTGTTCTGAAACAGGAGGTGGGACGTGGGACGTGGGGTCAGGTTTATCTGTGATAGGTAAGAAGACAATGGTCGAACATCTTGATTTTGATAACCATTGTATTTTTGTTTTTAGATCGTTGGCCCTGATAGTAAGTGTACCATGTAGACAGCTAGGCGACTTGATAAGCGCTGTCTTCGTAACAAACTTTGTCTGGCTAGAACTTTTTGCGAAGTAAACTTATTCTTAAGGAAGAATGTTATTGAAGATGGGTTGTTGCGCAGTTTAATCTGGTAGAAGTTTACCGACGTTTCAGAGGTCCTTGGCAGCGCAACAACCCACAAGACAGCCATCTTCAGATTCACCGCCGTGAAAACCTCAAATCCTACTTAGAAAGTTCTTGATTGCGGATACGGAACCATTGACCTCGTATGTTTCCTAATTTTTTTCGTAGTTCCTTCCAGGGATGCCAGAAGTGTGGCCTTACCTGATGCTCAAGCCTTTCTGGTTTAAAAGTTTATAACTAACTCTTGTAGTTCCTGTAAGCCAGCAACGTATCTCATACAATAACGGGTGTTCCAAATGTGTATTGTTATGGGACAGTAATCGGGCAGTAGTGTTGTTGTTGTGGGACTCTTCTTTGTCTTATATTTATGTAAGTTTGTAGATACGCACTTTTAGGGGTGCGTATGAGAAGTACGGCATGGCCAAACATTTGCCACAATGACACCTTGCTAGACTTCCTAAGGCGAAGTTGATATGGGACACGCGGTATAAAATTAATGAAATCGTGACTTCGTTGTGCGCGACGGAAAACGAAAATAGTTCGGTGACTCGTTTCATTATTTCTTATCTTGCTTGGGATACTACGCAGTTCTCTGCATTCTGATTTCCCCTCAACCGCATTGTAGACCCGTAGTGTTATCTACCTCCCTCGTCTTTTGTCCTTGGGGTCAGTCGTTTCCTAACACGTGTGTTTTTAGTAAGAGAAATTTTAAGATTGATTTTTTTGTTCTCAACTAATTTTTTTCCTTGTCAGGATTGCGGCATGTGTGATTTCAGAGAAGTGTAATAGCTCGGAGAATGAACGGGACCTTTGTATTAATTAGCCAATGGATGACCCTGACTTTCCCGTATGACAATGAACAGCGTAAGGCTGTGTGACTGTAATGCAAAAATCAATGAGGAAAAAAAACTGTTACATGCGTACTTCATGAACTTACACCAAGGTTCTGCGGCGAGTTATTGATGTTTGAAGACAAATTCTTTGTCAGAAGTAGAATTATCAAATGAAATTGATGTTGTAATATCCAGCTCGGGCGTTGTACATTTTAGTGCTGCAATTAGTTTCGCTGTTTTTATCATGGTTAACAACGGAGTATAAATATCGCGTTGTGCTTTTCATGGAGTATTTTGAGTAGATAAAGCTAGACCTACTTTTTTTTAAAAAAAGATGTCGGATCATGATGTCTCAATACCCTCATTACAGAACTGATAACTTCTTGTAATGCGGAAGGGAATATATTTGATGAATTGTCGATATTTTCAAAAGTCACAAGTTATTGAGTAATCTGTTAGGGCCTACACGTTGACATATATTTGTGTCCCAGCGTGTTAGAGACGCTAAATTTTGCCAAGTCCTTAAAAATCTTTTCCTTTGTTCAATGTCTATACGTTGTCGACGTGTTATTGACGTACTATTTACGTTATCAACAGGAGCAGAATCCCCCAGGTTTGCTGATTTGACCCATTTTAAAAGAAAGGTTGCGGAATTGAAATTATTTTAGCCTGAAACATTAGTTCTTTCTTTGACAGCGCTCCCTGTCACAGCCATACAGACGCGGGAAGTGCTTCTACGTCGTAATTACTAAACAGAAAATACTGAAAAGTAGGCGCATTTTATTTGTAGCTTATTTGGCGATGCTGGCAAAAGCTCACATTTGTTTGCTGAGAGAATGATTATGAATTGGGAAGGATGTGAAAGGAAGCGACGTAGCCTAATTGAATGTACCACCCGGCGTGCCCCTGGAGGACCTAGGGAAACGACGAAAATGTCAGGATAGCAGGTTTCTAGACCGATATTCGAACTCGGGACATGCCGCATGCATGCATAGCAAGAATGTCCAAAACACTACCACGACGTTGTATTGAAGGTTGTTAAGTTTATGATGCTAGAAATGTATCAGACTATTCCAGATTCACCTGTTTAAGTTCTGTGAGCGTCCGTTGACTCGAAAATTGCGGGCGTTAGACAGGTTTCAAGAAATGATGGTCATATATTTTTCTTGTTGGAGATCCCACATCCGGAGTCAGCTAAATGACAACCACCTTGATTTATGCTCTACTGAAGTGTAATTTACCGATTTTAAGCCTTTAGTAACTCGCAATTGGACAACTACTAGTCACTTCCTACGCTGTACTTAAAACTTGTCAAGAAGTTTTGTTTGAATTGCATCGCCCGTAGGAGAAACTTTTGTCTTAAAAATTTAATAACCCTTCCGTCGGGATTAAAAAAGAAACTGCCTGCAATTCCTCGATGCTCCGGATGAAGTAGGAGTTGGTATCGTGGAGGCTCAGCAATTTTCTGGACAGATGGTTGTAGACCGACAGCTTGGCTGACTCTCTCGTTGATTGAGGTTAAGTCAAGGAGTCAAGATCATCGTATCTTGCCAGTTATTACCGAGTTCAACGGCCGATTAGTATCTCTCACCTCTAATACGCGGCTGTGCTAGTAGGCTGATAACTTATCACATAACTCACTTCTTGAAAAGCTAATAGTCAATATCTCGTCAGATTCCCCGTTCTGTGTGGAACGCGAAAAATCATTACCGTGTTTAGAAGAGGTCGCCACCAGACTGCATCCCGATCCGCATGAATCAGATCAGTTTAGTGACTGCCTCCGGAACTTTCCCCGGAGCTTAAAGCTACCCACAGATCTTCTCAATCTATAGCCCACATCCAGAATAGAAAACTTAATGTCCTCGACAAGCGTTTTTTTTTATTCATCCGGTTAGGCTATTTCCTCTTCCACGCAGTTATCAGTGTGTTCTAATCTCACTTGCGTTTTGGAGGGAAGCTTTTATCAGCAGGAATACCAATAATTAAGTAATTGCTGGAATTACTTCCGAAGACGTCCAATGACAAATTGCAGCTTCCGAATTTCTCGTAGGTTAATAGCAGCCTTAGCCTTCTATTAGTTTCAAAATATCCTGTCAAGGGTAATATGAGATTGTACTTCGACTCGACTTCAACTTCAACTTCGTCCTTTGTTGGAGGCTAGTTACGTGCATGTTTGCGAAACACAGTTTGTGCGTTATTTATCGCCAGTTTCATGAATTTTAAACAACCTAAGTAGTTGGCATTTCGACATTAAATGATCTCTGAAACGGCAGTGATTCTAGACAACTTTCACCTCCACATAGAGCTTCAGAAAAATTGCGGTACTCCTACTACAGTATCCACTGTAGCATGGTGTAACAGCAAATTGTTAAGGCAACAGATGTGTTAAGCATACATGTAGAGTATGGGTTATCAGCCCAAGTCATCAGAGCAGTGAAATTTAAAAAAAAATGTTTGAATGGGCTGGATATTTAGCACGAATTGGCATATAACGTTAATTCAGAATGGGCTCTCTAAGATGCCAATCATATGTTTCACTTACAAGCTGTGTGGGTGTAAAATACTTTTAAATTATTTTACAACAGACTGCGGTACTTTTAACTGTACTTGCAGTGTACCATGCTTGATTCTATGGCACTCTTTGAGCCCACGCGAAATCCTTAGAGTTAATAACCTTGCTCACGAATGGTGAAAGGTCATCTTTAATTGCGAGGCGTAATTGGACTATTTCGTGCCGGGCCTGTTTTAGCACGCACACGAAACATAAGGGTAGTTCGTGCATCCCCCCTCCCACTCTCGAATGTGTCCCTGGCTTATGTGTTGGTCCTACTGTAAAATATCAAAGGGGGTAACACTATGTGGCATCAGCACAGAATGATATATTATATTTGTGAACATTATTTTCGTAGGAAAACATGCTGTGCAGTGGAGATTTTAATTTTTGCGTAAAGAAACTCATCGGTGGCGTTGAAATTTGTGTTTTATTTGTGGTTTGTATATTGTATAGCACTGGGACATGCAGTGCGAATACACCCCATATAATATGTAATCCTTAAATCCTGCTCGAGAAGTAATTTAAGTTTGCATAAACGTCAGTATTGTAGAGAACGTATGTAAATCTAGGTTAGTAGAGTTTCTATTAAATTCGAGGCTCCTGAGCCGATAAGAAATGATGAGTCTGGTCGCAGTTGTGAACCCGTTGCGGTAAATGTGAATTTCCGCATTTAGGGTCCAGTCATTCGCTGTATTTATGCACAAAGACATTATTATTGTATTGGCGAAAATCGGGTCTAGAAATAATTTGATTTGGGAGTGGGGCATAAAGTGTTTTAACGCGAGGTGACGTTGAGGGCGTGTGGAGGTAATTTAATTTGCCCGCAGTCTTACCAATCGATATGAAACTCAAGCCCACAGTTTCACTTTCCCAAATACGCTTAGATGCTTTCGGTCAGTGCTTTGTAATCAAGAACACAGAATTTCAAAGCCAAATTTGTTTCTACGGATACCCAGAACATAACATGCGGTTATTCAGACCCGTAGCGCATATGAATACGTCTTCCTAGCGAATGGTGGTGGGTTTCTTTAGTATTTACTACCAAATACGGGACTAGTGCCTTAATAGGCCTCATCAATTTCCTTTCTCACAGAACGGACGACGTGGTGTCATGCACTTCTGTTTTGTATTCGGAATGTCTCTAATTTAAATCTCTGGGAGGCCTACCAGTTTAAAAAGGTATTTTTCTGTTCCTTCTAGGGCTGTAGGTAGTCGCATTCAATACGTTGTGGCTGCTTATTTCATGTTATCTTATCCTACATCCCATAATCACCATCTCATTAGACGCCTTATGACATCTACATTTGGCGCAACGTCGTCTAACAGCTCAAAAGGCTCGCTCAGACCAGGTTCTCCGAGGGTAAAAGTGACCCTAAGTGGATATCAACTTTTAACTCCTGTAGTTTTCAGAAGTTAGCAGCCGTGGTTCATCCAGAAAACGTCTGGAATTGTGTCGAGCAACTGTTGTTGAAATTGGGGCTGGATGTATTTTTCTCGTATCTTCATATGTCTAATACTTTTGAAATAGTAACAGTAGGCCAATTTCTGTCTTTTCAGACCAAGAAGAATAATCCCAACCACATCAAACGGCCAATGAACGCCTTTATGGTGTGGTCCCAGATAGAGCGACGCAAGATATGCGAACAACAGCCTGATATGCATAATGCAGAGATCTCTAAGCGGTTAGGGCGGCGATGGAAGATGCTGTCAGAGGAGGAAAGACAGCCCTTCATCGACGAGGCAGAACGCCTCAGGCAGTTACATATGCAAGAGTATCCAGATTATAAATACAGGCCCAGAAAGAAAGCAGTGAAACCACTCCCCAAAGTGTCTGCTCCTTTGGCGAAGAAAGGAAGGAAGTCCACCCCAAATCACCACCTCCACAGGAATGATACCAACAACAACCACCACCCCAGCACACTCAGTACAGCCAGCAAAGACAGAAGTGTGTCACAAGCTCAACAGCATTCACTGATCCATTCAGGAGGGTCTACTCGTACCCGCATCACCAATACACTCAGTTCAGTGAATCACAGTAGGCTGAAAGTACGCCTAACCATTGATCGAAAGTTCAAAGACAGTATTCGAAGCAATCGACAAGCCTCTCCAACTCACCAGCAGTATGCTCCCCCTCCCCCCACCGTTACTGCCAAGGTACCGTCCAGTCCTTCCTGCGATACTCCAGATTCCCCAGAAAGTGCATCATTTTATGATGACACATCCATGCTTCTTGATGTGAAATTCAATCCAACGACAGTCACTTGCCCATCAGGCTTAACGGCAACCACTACAACCCCTGCAACCACAACATCTGCTGAGAGTCGCTTAGGAAGAGACTATGGAAGCCACACATTCACCTTAAACAGGCTTGACTCTGGAGCCAGTGTAAAATCCATCAAGATGGAGCCCATGGATTATGAGAGTGTGACCATCAAGGAAGAACCGGTCGAGTGTGAGTCGGAAACTGCTGCCACTGGTGCAACACGAGCAGGAGAGAATCCAAGCCTTGCCGATCTAGATTCCCTCACTGACCTCCTCCAAATCTCGTCCGACTTCAGAGTGGACCTGGACACACTCACCACAGATCTGGACTCTTTTGATACAGCCAGTTCCAGTTCAGGATCCCACTTTGAGTTCTCATGCACTCCTGATGTGTCGGACATGCTGTCTGATATTGGTGTGAACAATGACTGGGTTGATACGAGTTTTGCCAGTCTCATCAACTGTTAAACAGCTGAGTAAGTGAACTGAACTAACTATTGGTGCTAGTAGGGCACTGTACAATGTGAGACATGCAGTGATGTTTGTTGGTTGTAGTCATGTGACGATCATAATGCCTGTAGATATGGTCACGTTAGTCATTTTCAGTTTTATCCTTGCAGGCAGAAACACGAGTGGTCACTGTTTATCAGTTTATCAGTGCTTCTTGTAAAACTTATTTTAACCACACCCTCTTCTGTTAATTCCAGCATAAAACTTCTCATTCTTCCACACATTTATTTGAACCTTGTATAATTTCTGAAGGAGAAAATTTAAAATGACCATTGTGACAAACAGTCAAGTGTCGACTTTCGTAAGTGAAAAGTCTCTATAGTACGCGACTGTAATCTTGAAACTTGCTGAGGAATGCAGGAAGTCCGAAGCGTTAAAGGCTGACGATATCTTTCCAACTTCACCCGACTTCCTCACCCCCACAAGTCTCAAGATTACTATCGTGGACTGTACCTTTGCAGCGCCGAAGGTCTGCCTGTCAACGTCACTGGTATTGCATTGCAAGGTGTGCATGAGCTTGGATGTTTCAATTCATTCATCGTAATCTGACATCCTTGGTAGGCCCTACTTGTGTACTCAGTAAGGTTTGATCTCTTGTACAATGAATCATCATTTCATTGTATGTTTTTATTATATGTTGAGCCTAGTTTCACAGTAGGCGATTTCTACCACTCAATAGTGCCTAGAGACCCTTTGCACGGATCTTTCATACAAATATGGTTGAGGAAAAATTCGCCTCATTATTTCTGACTCCAGGGAAAACTATATCAGGCTGTGATTACCGAACTCTGGTGACCAAACTTATGTTTATCTGAAAGTTGACGACACGTAGGTGCCGGAAATTACTCCCGCCAGTATATTTGTTTGCATTCATTCACCATTTGTCTTGTGGTGGCCGATGTCTAAACTGTATACCCTTCAGTAGGGCCTAACTGAATTTTAATTCAGCAAATTGCACTGAATCAACAAAGCTATACTTAAGGGAAATTACCCTCACATATCACATGGTACATCGTTTGTCATTATTATTGTCAAATTTATCATGTTTGTTTTTTCTTTGACAGTGCAAGGAATTTAACGTGCTTTTAAATTTAATTGCTGTAACCATTATAGTAAAACGTAAAAAAAGTCAAAAAGTTTGTACTTAATTAGAATATAAAAAATTGAAAAGAGAAAAATGCTTTGAGGTATGTACAAAATCAAGAAAGCACAGTCGGACTTTTCATCTCGCCTATGTAATCTGTGTGTTTCCAGTAATTGAGGTGTATAAATTGATAAATTTATGGTGTAGAAGATACTGAAAATTGTTTTTAAAAATTAACAAATTATCTATGAATAAGCTGCGTTATGTAAAGACACTTGAATTTTCTTTAATCTAGGAATAGGTCGTTCACACGTGATTATTCTAGACCTTATTGACTTTAATTTAACCCTATAACTAACTACGTGGAACGGAATCCTTCGTGATTCTAATGTTGGTTTAGCTTGTCAATACATTTTCTCCCATATTTAATAAAATCTTAAAGAAAAAGAAAATTAAAAAAAGTTCTTGAAACGACACAATTTGAACTAGTTATAGAATCTTTGTGCGGGGCTTTTAAGTATGGCATCTTCCTCGTTGCTACTGCAGTGTCACATGTCTTAGGTTTTGCAAGAATTTGGGTTCCTTATTTTCAAGTCTGAACATGGACCACAAAATTTCATTAGGCCAAATAAAAAAATCTAAATGAGACAAACATTACGGAATTTTAAGATGTGTAATTGGAGCACACATTGACGTGTCATTTTCCCTTTATATTTCAGTAATTATCAGATAATGCGTTTTAATGTCAATTTCACGAAAGACTTAAAGGAGCCAGTAGTGGTGTGTGGGTCCTTGGTTTTCCTCAGTTCTTTTTGGTAAATTACGAAAGGATAATATTTTTTTTTGAACTCCCAACCGAAGCATAAATTTTTTGAATGCGTTGGTGGGTCATTATACGCTTATGTACTACATTAAATATACATTCAATATAGTCACTTGTAAGATAGAGTTAGACATATAAAAGCACAAATAACATTATTTGTAACCATACACAATCACTTTATGGGTACTGTTGTGTGGGAGATGACTTTTTTTTACGATGATGACAGATGTGATATATATATATATATATATTTATATATATATATTAAGGACGTCTTCTTATGTGTGCTTTCTCTGATGGAAGTTCATCCATTATAAGATGTATTTGTATGTTCTGAGCACAGAAGTGCTATCTCGTTGGAGTGTATAGGATTCTTGCTGTGTGTTCCTTAAAACATGGGTTGTACAACTGTGTGTGCGGTTGTGGTTCTCCGAGTCGTCGTGGAAGATTTTCCGCTGTGTTTGTAGTCATATGATCAGGTAGTATTTGTGAAGAGAGCTCTGTAGTTCGGCCAGGGGACGGGGTGGAATTTTACTTGAGTTTGCAGCCATGTTAGACGGGATATCATATCCTTTTGCTCACCTTTTGTACATTGTATTCTTTTTGTTTTTATTGTTATATTATATGAAATATATATGCATATATAACCTTTATATTTGGTGAGGTATAAGACATTATGTTTAGTATTGCTACTGTCTTGCTGCAAACTTATAGGCCCATGTAGTCACCTTGTTTCCTCCAACAACCGTTGAGTGCGGTGGAGGATTATTTGCAACCTCAGATTAAGTGTGGCATGTCAGGAAATTATTTCGTAAAGTTACACGCATTCTTATCAGTGTTCATAATCTGTGACCACACAACGAAGGTAGAAACATCACAAACTGCTTCTCCATACTTTTATTTTAGGTGGCAGTTTTAGCCCACGCTAAAACCTTTGATTATCTCTCATCGGGTTGGAATAATTTCAAACTGCTCTAGATACGCTTTATTTTTCAATAATTTAGAGCGTGACTACGAAACATTACGTCAGATCTTACCATTCTCCAGAAAAATATTGTAATTATTTACCACTACCATAAACTCATTTGTGCTCGTCACTTTTGCCAGGGTTTGTTGAAGAATCCGCCAGTTGACTTGTGGTGATATTGTTTCACGTGAACAAGGAAGGCATGACGAAGATTATCAGCTCCTGGCTTGAGGGACGTACTTTGTGCAGCTTTGCAGGTTGTGATGTAAGCCTGTCGATAACCATGTCTCCCATTGTTTCTAAGTCAGTTTGTGTATCCTCCATGCCACTAGTACATTTTGTAGACGTAATCCAATAGGTAGGGCCTATTTATTATTCCATTTCTATTATTTGTCTCTTTTTATTGTGTGCTTTGTAAAAGAGAAATACCTTCTGTGCTTTTGTTACGTTAATATTTTGTACAACCTCACACTAAAAAGATTTTACAAGTAAGGAGATAATTTATGAAACAAATTAGCAATATTTTTGCATATAAGATAAAACAGTGTAAAAAAGAGTTCCCCTAATGGCATTTTGTAAAACAACCCATGTACCATAATTCATATATAAATATTATAGTTGAATGATAACATGTACATTTTGTATTGTAGTTTGTTTATAAATATATATGGTAAATATACCATCCCATTTTTTAAAAGACCTTCTTTGTTTTTCTTAGTCCATGTGCAATCCAGCATGTTCTTTCCTTGACACACAAATTGAAGTCCTGTGGTAAGGTATGGGAGAGAACAGAATGTGTCGATTTCCTATAGTCCATGCGCACATGTTAAAATTGTGTGCAGCACAGTAAATGGCTTGTATATGCAACCAAGTCCATATACAAAAATCAGAGCTACCATCTCCGAATTACTATTGATACGAAATTGGGTGTAGTTTGTTACGAGAAATCCCATACAAGCAATGCTGGTTTAAACACTAGGTAAACCAAGCTATCGCCTGGGGCAGCGAAATCTAGGGCAAAAAAAACTAATAAAACAAATGACGTAAAAGAATATTATAAGGGTTTAAAACTGAAAGGGAACCGGGGGGTGGGGGGGTGGAGCGAGTGTAATATGTAATATGATGTCGACAATGTGACCAGCTTGTTACATATAAAAAATATCAAATCCAAAAACTTAATAAGAACATTGCTCAGAGGATTTGATCTTCGAATTGTCTCTGAACCAGTTTGTTGGTGCTTTATTTTGTAAAGGTGTGATCATGAAACTGATTTCTTGTGCTAAGGTTGCAGTGTTTAGATACCCTAAATGTTTCAAATCAACCCGCGTCTTCAGTTTTTATGAAAGCTGACTTCCTATTTGACATGCGGTGACCCCTTCAAGGCCCTAAGACATGTTTCCATATATCTAGCAGCAAATAAATGTGATTCCCACTGAGAGAGATGGTATACTACTACCACACAATGTTTTAGATTCTTGCATGTGGAAATGGAATGCACAAGCCGTATTTTAGTGCGACAAGAAAGGTTTAAAGAAGACTAAATAATTATTTTTTAGATAATTTTCTGCCTCCAGAGTACTGCAGGTGTAACGATGTAAGAATTCTGTTTGATTTGTTGCGTTGTAATCCTGTAATCCGTTTCATGGCGTTTGGATACATCAGTTAAACATTGGAGGTTAGAGTTTGTCATAGTTCAAGTTACTGCATTATTAAATTTTTCATACCTTTCCAATTGATGCGACGCAGTACGGTGGGAACATGAGTTAGTAGTTCAGTGCCCTTGTACGCGTGTGTCGGTAGGTTACAGAACTCGTGATGTGACTTTTTGATATTGTGTTCGAACCGGTAAGTGCCCAGCTTCAAGAACTGCATTGGTAAGTTGTTAAATGTGGGTCCAGACAATGTCCACAAGATGAGCACGTACATTTGGCGCAATTATTAGTCCAGTGCAGCTGTGATGGAAAGACATTTCATAGACAAAGGGATTTCAAATATGTCTGCATTTCAGAGAGATTTCAACGTGAAGGTAAGTTCTGGTTTAATACATTCAGCTGCCCAAAGAAATTTGTTCTTTTGTTGTCGAAATTTGAGCTACATTTTGAACAGTAATCAACCGGTCCATTCGAAATTATTTAATAAGTTTATACCTGCGTCCATGCCAGTTACCGTTGCAGTGTAACGGGCGTGGGCAACTTTATGTAGCCTCGAGTAAAATCTGGTTTTCTCATCGCAGCCGTGAGCCATGACATTTCGTGTGAAGTACGTTATTACCAGTTGCTGAAATAAGTACTAATCGAGGCTAGTGCAGTGATTGGCTAAAAGATATTGACCTTCTAACGCAAGGAAACTTGATATTTTACACATATTCGACGCGGCTGTTAACATCAATTATAATTTTACGTAATAAAATTAACAATTCATTTCGAATCCTCGCTGCTAATTAACTTAATTTTCTTCTCTTGAGGGCGTTAAGCCACTCTTGGAGAACTGAAACTCTCGGCCACTGTACGGTATATATAGTTCTAGATGTTCCATTTTATTTTCGAACCTTCAATTGACTGAAGGGGAACAAATCGAACCTTATTTTTCCACTTTAATTTTAATGTATTTCATCCGAAATTTGTTAGCTGCAGGGAGAGATCAAAATCAGTTTAGTAGGATTTGAAGTTTTCACGTCGGTGAGTCCTACCTAAGATGGCTGTCTTCTGGGTTGTACCGCCGTGTAGTCAAGTCTGGTAGATGTTTACCAGCGCTCTTGCCACCTCCATCGTCAGGTGATGAATACCAGAGTACACGGCGTCACAACCCAGAAGACTGCCATCTACTACAAATTTGTTTTCGGGCTTGCTTGATTTTGATATGTTTTATTTATACGAACATTTTTGTGACATTATTTATTAGAATTAGAATCTTGTTCAAAACTGGTAGGCATTTATGATTTCATAACTGTTGACTAAACGAAAGCAGTAATATATTTTAAAAGAGCAAGATTGGATCCATTTGACTGTCGTGGCAAGAAAAGCATTGTAGTCGAGGTCCAACCGCTGCTATGACGGGGTCGACTCAGATCCGGTGAAGGTCGTGCAGTCTGTCAGGGAAGCCTTTATCGGTAATCAGATATCGGCGTCATGATAACAAGGATCATGTATAAGGTCTGGAAGCTTCGTAAGCTTTCCGTGAAGATATCTGGATGAAACTAAATTGGTTAAAAAACAAAACACTCTCTCTGGGCAGTAATGCAATTGATACACGTAATTGAGTTACATAGACCTGCATATTTGAGCGTTCTTAATTTTCTTATTCGGCATGTAATAGACATTTATTTACGCTTATTATGTAATGATGTAATTATTTACGAACAACGCGTACAGGGCAGCCATTCGTGCAATTGGCAGTTTCTTTACTCATGCGGTGCAGTGCACGAAAGTGGAAAATACAGTTCCACTGAGCGCAGTTCGCTTAATTGGCCATGACGGGAAAGTATATATCCACACGTCCACACCATCCTTGCAAGGATAACCGCCCATCATGCTTCATTTGTTTCTAAGTGACCATACCACGCGTCATGTAGGTCAAAGATGGGACAGTATCTGTTCTTCTTTGATTTATTTATGTACTGAGAATTACTTTAAATATGAGCTGTTACTTTATGTTAGGGATGTGCAGTTGGAAGAATCGTGGACCGCACACGAATTGTTGTGCAGAAATTACAGGAGAAACGAACCGAAGCCAGAAACAGTGATAAATACATCTCATTAATGCTTTCTCAGGTTGTCATTGCCAGCATCGTGCTTTTTTTTAAAAAAATAGTCCAGTTGTAAGGATTTGTGTTGATGTGCTTTCGGGTTCCATCATATAAAATTTGTTCATTCCCTAAGTGGCAATCATCTGGTCAAGCAATGTACTATAACCAAAATTCGTTTGTCTAAGTGCAAACTAATTTTTAGGGGTGATGTCCCTATCAGAATGAAGGCTTTTGTTTCATGTCAACTTCTAGTGTTAGCGGCCCATTTAAATCGTGTTCTGTACCCTGGTCCTGTGTTTCGTACGACACTCGAGAACAGCAATGCACTGTGTCCGGTTGAGAGACGCGAGCCATAGTTAAGTTAAATTGGTTTATTTGTTCGTCTGTTGATTCTTGAGATTAGCCGCAACAGCTCTTGAGGCAAAGACCCTCATGACCCCAAGTTGTGGGAGCGACTGGTCTGTCTGCGTAGATAGAAATAACGAAGCCATACATCGGGGATTTGTGGTCTGCACTTAGGTCCTAGCTAATGTGTATATGTTGCACTGATCGAAAGTAGCATGGCCCATTGCCAGTTTGTTCCTAGAATTTACATACATTCCAGTCTACAGGAATTCACGGAGGCATTATTAAAATGTCACGCTGTAGAACTCATTAAATGAATTTCTCGAAGACTTGCTCAGTACAAACTGTGTTATATTTATTGTACGAGAGGCGGGTCTCAGTGTATGCATAAGTAGTTTGCAATTTGTGGCCCGTTTTCTGACTCGTGGTTGCGTTCTGGGATATGTCTTCGTTTTAGGATTTGTTTGTATCAAGCCTCATGGTCTGTTAATTTTTTGACGTAAATACGTCTATAAGGAAGGGTCATTCGGCAAAAAAGTGGAACGAAAAAGTGTAACAAGTGTACCTAGGGAACGTCATCTGTTTACTCGGCATTGTTGTTACCTAGGATACGTAATCTGTTTACTTATCATTGTTGTTACCTAGGAAACGTTACATTACATTAAAATACATTACTTTACATTACATTCAGCTTAAAACGAGAAGCCGAGAATAGGGAAAACTGGAGAGCTCTTTTTGGGCAGAGCAATGGACCTGTCGTAAGACAGAACACTAAATAATAATAAATAATAACCACAGACCCATCTTAAGCGTAACTAATTCAAGTTAAGCATTCAAGCATTTTTGTTACCTAGGAAACGTCATCTGTTTACTCGGCATTGTTGTTACCTATAAAACATTACTTTACATTACATTCAGCTACCACAGACCCATCTTAAGCGTAACTAATTGAAGTTGAATAAGCAAAGTCTTAATCAAACTTATCTCAATTGTAAAGCATGTATAAAGGAAATATTTTGAATAATGCCAATATATAAACTTCCTTTCCTTATAGACGTATTTACGTCTAATTCTCCGGAACCGTGGTTCCACTGACAACTTTTTTTCACTTAATTCATTAATTTGTTACTGACGAAGGCTTTAATAGATGAACATACTGGAAGCAAGTAAAATTCAAAAATATCTGTGGAATACTTAGCAATATCCATTAAATAAATAAGCCTGTAACTTGTGCTTGTAACTCTACTCCTAACCCGTAGTCTGTCATAAATTTCTTTAAATTACACATTAGCCCAAGTCTCCAATTTAGAATGTCTATATTTCATTGTTCTGCCCTACACTTTCCTTTAAGCAGACTATTTACCATTTATTATCTATATTAATCATTAGCTTTACTTAAATCTGGGATTTTTACTCCCTTCATTACACATTAATCATCCTATCATTCGAAGCTATGCAATTCGAACTGCTGACAGGATCGTTAAAGAACCCACAAATTTCTAATCAACCGATACGGGCAGGGTGTAGACTATTAAGCCAAAAATGTTTGTTTTGTGGAACCTCCACGGTTTCCAAACGTTATTTTGTTATGAACCGCTATACGCCGAGATCACTCAGCGAGACATAGCAGACTGATTTATTGTGTAAGAACGATGTGTCTCTCAATTCGGTTATGTGGAACGTATGCAAATCACGGAACCGCTGTGGGGACTGCAGAAATGAGCAAGTTTTCCACGAGCTAACCTTATCTCTAACAGTAATCTCTTACGCAAACATCATCTTCATAAAGCACTAATGTAAGTAATGCAATGTAAATGGTGATAGAACTCCAAGTAAATTCTTGACTAAACGTTCCATAAAATCTCTCGTACTTGTAGCGGTCATTACCGCAGTCGCGCGTTGGTCTCTGCCATCTTAAAGCATTAATTTCTGAAGGAAGTGGAGGTTTTTGACACTTTCTTGAATTTGTTTACAGCTGAGACAAAGTCATTTTCGGTAACAACCACATAGAGACAAACTAGTCCAATTTTCCATTCATTCATTGTTTGGCTGCGCGTAATGTGAAAACATCTTGTGATCGTAACTTGATGCAAATTACATGCCTGTCACTAACATCTGAGCCATCCGTCTGTTGCTAATTGTCGCATAAACATAGTATGTGACAAGCATAACGGAAGACGACGTAGTCAAGGAAACCAAGCAGGAAGTTTGATTGTAGGCTGTGAACAATGAAATTGAAAAATGAAGACAGAGCACTGCTATATGATACACACATTAATATCTCAGAACTAACTAACTCCAAGAAGCAGAGTTGTTGAAAAGCTAATTAACACTCAGCTGTTCAATAAGTTCCTCTCTTTACCCGATGGTTCATTACCGTGTTCACAAGAGCCCACAAACTGTTCATGTCCTGAGTCAGATTAATTCAGTCCACATTCTACTACTCATTTTTCTTCAGTCCCATTTTGAATATTATCTTCCCATGTCCTGCTAGTGGCCTGTTCTTTCATGATTTCCGACCAGCGTTTTGTATACATTTCTCATCTGTATGCCGGACTGGAGTGCACTCAACATGCTGTCCAATGAAACGATGTTTATTTTCCAAAGGTAAAGCGACCGGAAGTTGGCCATTCTTTCTTGCATAATGCCGAGGTTAAGAATTTGAGGAGCTGTACAGCTGCTCCCCCACACGTCTTCATGACGTGGTGCGTAATTAAGTATAATAAGAGCTTTACCTTCACCTTGTAATCGTCAATGGGTATCTAACTCCATTGTTCGTATTTTTTATCTCTGTGCATTTTGTGCGAAAGAGAGGAATGCGTTCTACTTTTTCAAGGAGTATTTGGAGAGGTTGACATTAAAACAGTGACACAAAAAATACTTTCAAAGATCTTGGATGTATCCGACTCGAAAATGGCTGTCTTCTGGGTTGTTGCATTGTGTAGTGTGGTAGAAGTTTACAGATGTTTCGGAGGTTCTTGCTGCCTCCATCATCAGGGAGATGGCGTCTCTACGGCTTTAAATAGCTAAAACAGCTTTCTCTTTCACAGTTACTTTAAAAATAGTCACCTTACATGTTTACGTGAAAGCAAAATGTCGAAAACGTCTACTCATATGTCAGTACGTTTATTTACGCAGCAGTAACGGAATTTTAAATTAATGAAAAAAAGTCAGTCAGGTCATGAACTGGAGACTGTAGAGCAAAAACAAGTTGTTGTTGTTGTTTGTAACTAATACACCGCATTTGTCCGTACCGCCAGACTGGATCTGTAATTATTTGTATCGTTAATGGAAATAAAAGTAACACGCTGTAAAAACTGGCCTGTAATAACAAGTTGAGAATAAATTGGAAGTTGAACAATGACATGCACAAGGTTATGTCACGTCATGAATATTAATTGTGCGTGATTCGTGACTCACACTTCAGTCGGCAATATTTTTCTATTATGTTTACTGACGGACTTTTTGATGTGGAAGTTCTAGGAATTATCACCGAAGTTTGGGTATCGTGTGGTCCCCAGGACGCATGTGGAAAAAATTGTGATTCACTGAACTGCAAACACAATGTACGATAAAGAGAGCCCATTACATTGTTCTGTGAGGAGCTTCAGGTTGTAAACAGCACCTCGTTCCTCTTCTCCGTGTACACGAGATTGATGCATAAGAATTACAAACAGCCTTGTCTTTTCTTTAAATAGTTACCGGAGGCTGTTTCCTCAGTCGTAGCGTAAAGCTGACCATTTATCGGCAAGTTTTTCGAGATTGAAAATCTACTCCCTCACACGCATCGATCTTCAGTTGCAGTACCAATTATCATGGCTTTGTTTTATGATTTTCCTTTCATAACATAATTTTATACCTCAGACGTAAACTCACACAGTGACGTAATTTTACAGTAGCCATTTGAAGCTGCCAGTTATATACCCTAATATCACATGACAGTTTCGTTGAGTTTTAGAGTTTTAAATTTTGTTTTTCTGTCACTGTTTCTCCGATTGACTGACTGCATGGAGCAGAGTTTATGTCATAAATTTGTATAAAGGCCATGTTATTATTGCGGGAAATTGAAAGTTCCAAGACGATGTGTTCAGTGAAATGATGTTCAGACTTAGTTTCATAAGTCTCGGTCAGTTAATAATGAATGCACCTGCAGATGGTATTGAAAAAGTCTCCATTACAACGACCAATTAGTTACTGCTGTACAGAGAAATAATCTATGTTTTTCTGGAAATAAAACGAGACCTTTTAATACGCTCTTGATCAAAAATGCAGTTATTGAATGTCAAGGTACGTAGGTGGTAGCTACTTTTAAACACGTTTGAAGTCCTTATAAGGAACACTGCACAAATTAATTAATACATTTGGCCAAATTCTGTGCGCGATGGAGGTATTTCAGGGAAAAACGTCGCCATTAGTCCTCAGTACTTGTTGGAACACTTTGCATTTGAAAGAATAAAATTTTCTCAGTCCTGTTCAGGTGTAATATCAGTGTTATTTAAGTGGCGCATCTGGTCTCACAGCATAAACATATTTCGAGTCTTCTAGCAAAAGAATTTTATAAGTTATAACGTTGAGAGTTCCCCTAAGTAGCGAAGACGCCTGGAATTACTTCGTAGAGACACTAACGAAAATAAATAGTGTTCTGAACTTTAATTTAACCATGCCTACCACTATAAGTACTTGCCTCGTTTTACTCTGTGCTCTGTATACGCTGCTGTACTTTCTGGTAAGACGTTTCAAAGGCGGAATATTTTCGTCCCTTCTCACAAACCCTTCGCGAAGGAAATCTTCTGGGGAAGGAAACTTTGTCCCCCCGAGGGAATGCTCATTGAATGTGCAAGAAAGGGGGAAGATTATTAAATCAAAGAAGGGGATCTTTCTATTGCCCCTCCATGCAGCAAACACTATCCCCACCGTGTTTGACACCCTTCTTAAAGCCACTCTTCCTTCTAATGAATATGAAGAAGGGGTTACAGTAGGTAAGTGTACGACTCTCGGCAGTATGAAGAAAATGTGCAGTCAGCTCCAAAACTCAAAACAAGATTTGATCATTCGTAAATTATGAATTTTTATTTCTGCATAGATGGAATTTAGACTTTCGGATTTGATATATATGGAATATTATCGTTGGGGTTTGGATTGTTTCTTCCTCTCCGTTGCTAAGTTAGAACGAACCTAGAAACATGATTTCTTATTCAAGAAGCTTAGCGTGCTGTATGTTCGATTAGCTGGCATTCAAATGATTCGCCAAGAAAATGGAGGGAGAGTACCTTAAAGCAGTGGTATTCAACCTGGGGTACGCGTACCCCCGGGGGTACGCGAAGACATCTTAGAGGGTACATGAAATTTAAAAAAAAAAAAAATATGATAAACACTGAATAATCAGTAATGTAATTTATTTAATTTATTTTAGATGTAGATTATATACTATGTATAACTTGAATTATACAGCAACAACTTTGGGGGTACAAAGTTGGAAGAGAAATTATATCTGGGGGTACGCGAACAAAAAATGGTTGAATACCACTGCCTTAAAGGAGTCCAAAACATCTTCATTTCTGCATCTTTAAGATTCGCCTTTCACAGCCATTCGACTCCCGACAGCCTATGAAATTGAATCGTATCAACCCAGAATCACGGTATGGTAAGAGAGGTTTACATTTTATTGAAGAAAAGGCTCCCAGCAGCGGAAGGGCAGGTAGAATGTGTGGCACAATTGCTGTTTTCAAATGAGCCGGGATAGCTCAGTCAGTATAGTGACTAGCTACGGGCTGGACGACCTGGGTTCGATCCCCGACGGGGGCAGAGGATTTTTCCTCTAGCCTCTGGGGCCCACCCAGCCTCCTCTACAATGGGTACCGGGGTCCTTTCCCGGGGGTAAAGCCGGCCGGGGCGTGATGCTGACCACTCACCCCCATCTAGTGCCGAGGTCAAGGAAGAGAGGAGCTATACCTCCACTCACCCCAAAAGCCTACATGGCGTATAGTGGGACAAACTTTACTTTTTATTGTCTATCACTACGTTTCGAACAACTTTACCTTCAGTCGGCGATTTCATACTCGCTTGTATGACCACACTGAATCACGTGCGAAATTACTTTGTGGGCGTGGACTGTACAAAGTTTTTCTGCGCAGCTATTGCACATCGGCCTCCATAAAATAGCGACTCTGTATTCGACTTCTTTTGTCGCTCGTTGCATGGCAAGTAGGGCTGTAAGCTCACTGTGTCATGAGATGGGAAACGTGAACAAGCCGCATTGAAACAAACCCTTGTTTCAGTACATCCATAAAAGCTGAAGGTAAAGGTGTCCTTGGTGCTTAACTGAGCACCGCGCCACGCAGACGTAAGGGGTAGCGGGGGTATAGTTTCTCTCGTTCGTAACCTCGGCACTAAATGGAGGTCAATTAGCTGTTGTTCATTAATTTTGACCGATAGTTTGTGATGACTGAATTTAGTAATGACAATTTTATTAGTGAATTTTGTTCTTGTTTGCCCCTGTTAGCCCGTATGATATTATTTTGAACTGCATGACGGTATTGCAATATAAAATTCAGTCATAATTCTTGCATAGATTTATATGGTACGACTAACAGGCGTCTTTTTCATATCGTGTTATTCTTAAATTTCATAATTATCAAATCGTCCGATGTACTTGTAATTTGAGAGTTTGGGAGAAGAGCGATGTTCACTGTTAGTTGTTTAGCAGAATTTTTGTTGGAGGTCAGCACAAAATAATTTCTCCACTCGTGTAGGATATGATTTTAAAACAAAAGTTCGTGAATGTGTTACAATATAATGTGGAACTGCGTACATTTAAACCCATTCCGATGCCGTAACCACTGCAGAAAAGCAAACACTTGTTCAGCGTTTATTCTTGCAGTTGCACAAAAGACCTTCAGATAATCCGACTTGAAACACATGCACACTTGCACGTCACCGGTGTATGTTTATTCATCTTAGTCGATTTGTGTTACTTGAAGATTCTGCCAACTTCTCCACATTTAATACGAATTCACTTATTTTTGGTGATGTATCAACAACTCTGAATACCGTACTGTGAAAATGACCCAGGATAATATCTCATTCAGTCAGTTGAGTGGTTGCGGGCTGGACGACCGTAGTTCGATTCCTGAAGGGGTATGTCCAAACCAACTTTGCAACCTACGTATCCCCACATCGAGTAGTTTCCGTTCGCTCATTTTTCCGGGAGTATGTGGCCGGAGGGTGAAGCTTGTCACTGTTCACCATCATTTTGTGCAGTGGTTAAAATCCGTGGAACCTTACCTTCATAAGGCTTAAGCGCAATGTCAGCATTTTACGTGGAAATGTACGAAGGTTTGCCTATTTTAAGGTTCTGTCCTGACGTGTGCCTGGAGGGACTGATTGAAAGCTGTGAATCAGTAAAGAGTTCCTGGGCTGAATTTTAACTCTGGACGTCTGAAATACGATGCAGGGCATAGAATTTTGCATCAGAATGGTTTGTATCCTGCTGGAGGTAGCAGATAATTTGTCCTTTTTTTCTCATACTCCCTGCAGTGACATTAAAGGGCGGTATTATTTTAAAATTTTGTATGAATGCTATTTGTCCGAACTTCTTGTGTCATTTAGTCGCTCTAATAATATTAGACGAAAATTACAAATTGTGAACTCCACCGAAGCGTTTCTTCCCTGGAGGTTTGCCGACCTTAATGTTGCCCGGATTTGAAAATTTCGATGGAGATTATGCATTTGATGAAACGTCCATTTTTAGCCGCTGTAATGGTTGATGAACGACCCCGGATCTGGGACTGACAGGTCCGACGACCTGTGATTAGTTTGTGGCCGTGGTGATCATGATCGTGATGCAGCTAAAGCCGGAAGCCCTTCCCACGTTTAACAAAGTGAATGACCGCCGTGCGTCATTCAATTGTTTTACACTTTTCCTGCTCCACCTTCAGCCCCTCCATTATCAATCAGAATTGCGATCAGCTCTATGTACCTCAGCTAAGAGGTCTCTTGAAAGTCCACGAATTTTTCGATGTCTTCATTCGTGGGTTTGTCTTTGAAAGCAGTGATCTCTGGGCTTCGGAATTTATGAGAATTGAGTTCTTTATGACACGTGCCGTGTCTGTCTGTCTGTCTGTCTGTCTCTTACTTTGTTGGTGGCTTATTTAACGGTTTTGCGTGATTATTTTAATTTTTGTGGTGTTGAATGAAATTATACAGTGATTACTTAACCGTCAACTGTAAGTAACTAGGGGGAAAGCTGTTTTGGCTCATTAAAGGAAGTTACTATATCGGCATTTGGCTGAAAGGAGTAAAAGAAATCTTCGAAAACTCTGATTAGTCGGAATGCAAGTAGAAATCGCCACCAAATGATAACCACAGAGCCAGTCTTGCCTACGTCAGTAGTTATAAAATATCAATTTTCCAGCTGCTGTAAAATATGTGTAACGAGAATTTGTATATGCCTCGGACCGACAGAGGTATGCAGACCATCGCTTGAGAAGCACTGTTCTGCGTAACTTGAACGCCTTGATGAATTAACAGAACGTTTCAGTGCAGTGGTTAACATCCCGTATTCTGGAGGCCCTGTAGACCTGGAAATTTTCTGTGTTGATGAGTTCGACTTAAGCTGAGCGTAGGGATAGTAGAGTTGTTTTAGCTATAAGAACCTGAACTGTAGTATTTAGTGTAGACCCCAGTACAAAATTTAATCGAAACCCGTTAATAGTTTCGGAGATGAATTATTAATACAAAGGAACAAACAATCTGCCATTGCTTGTCCTTTAATCTTCTATTTTATACATTTTGTTGGAAGAACGCATAAGATTTTGATTCATGTGCAGGGCGTTTGCCATGAGTTTACTGTTCTCCCATGACTTGTCATTTGCTATGTAAATCGAAGGTCCAGTGTTAATGACGGTTTAACACGTTACGATAAGCCGTACAGTTGGCATGTGCTGACAGCGATTGAACTTTCTGTTTGTTGACATCATTCTGGCAGTGCAACACGTCTGAGTTGTTGGGAACACATGTTCATGCTATTTTCCTCAGTCACAGGAACAACAACCTTGACGAAAGTGTGGGATAAATGGTATCAGTTAGAAAACCCATAATGTTGTACAGCGTTCGGTTGGGATTCCAATGTGAGCACAACCTTATCACAACAGGAACTGGTATGTCAACAAATGCAGAGATGACAGAAACTTGCCTGTGCAGTGGTGGATCCAAGAGGTAGGAAAATTTGATGTCGTTAACTGCAAATATATTTTCTAACTACACGCATGGAAGAATTGAGGAATGCAAAAACGTTTTGGGCAATCTAAAGAGATTAGGTGCCAAAAGAGTAAGGAGATTTAGTTGTACGTAAATGAGACGACGATATTAGAATTGGAGATACGAGGGTAATAATGAAATGGATTGTAAATAAATGGGATGTGACAGTGTAAACTGCATTTTAATGTCTTAGGATGGAATTCAGGGGAGAGGTGTAGTGAACACATTCGGTCTACCGAACTTTCCGTTTTCATAAGATGCATTTTCTTGTGAAGCTAAGTAATCAGCTTTTCAAGAAAGTCTGTGCGCCACAAAGTTAATTGCTTCTAAATGATACACAATTAAGGGGCGGAAACTGCTACAGAAATTTTTAAAGTTCGAGTTTGTAAAGAAACAAGTTGATTATGGAAGATGGCTGCTGCATTATCTAACGATATAGGTCCATAGGTTCATTATATATGGACCTGTCGTCAGACAGAACACTAAAATAAAATAAATAAATAGGTCTAAAACTGCTGAGGCAGTTTAGAATAAATTAAAATGTGAATGGGTCGTGGCCTATTTCAAGGTCGTGTTCTAACGTTCTTCTAGAACTACCGAAGGTCTTGTGATAGTCAGTACTACAACCGAGGTTCGAAGTCTGCTCCTTCATAATAGTAACAATGGCCGTGTTTACGTTTCTCGTCACTAAACAAATTGTGCGCTTGATAATTAATATTGCAGAGAAAGTAAGAATATCTTCAGTTGATGTTTTACATCTCACGCGATCCTGATTTGGGTCCGACTGGAGCATTTTCCTATTCTAAAAAATAATAGGGAGAGGACTTTCTGTTAGTCGAAACGGATCGCTTTGTCTCAGGTGATCAAGCGGTCTGAGTTTACATTTTATTCTCACTTTCATCACTCGCTCGGGTAAAGTTGGAAATATGTTACTTTTAGCAGAGTCCCAGAACTGTTCCTTACACTGTTATAAATTATTGTCCCTTAGGGACCTTTTTGTGTACGATGTTACACTAGAGAAGAAATTCCTTACTGGGACTATCAAAGTGGAAAAAGATCTTTTCACATTCCTAGTTTGGGACATATAATTACAAAACTTTACACAAATTAGGATTATAATAACATAAAATACAAATTGTGTAGCAAGAGGATGGGGCTGTCTTTACCACATTAGGAAAGACCCTTGCCCCAATCACACTGTAGCTCCAAAGAGTAACACACAACTAGAATATAGGCTTATTAAATGTATTAATTTCATTAAATTAATTGACTTACGGTCTTATCTCTTGATTTTATTGGAGCCGAACACAGTGGCCACAAAGTATTTGACCTCTCGAGCAAAATGATCTTGGGTTACATTTAGGCTTACTCTCTGGGGCAGATCTGTTCGTTCGCGTTGGTAAGTTTCTTTATCTGTTGCGAACAATGATCTTACTGTTGAACCATGAAACGTAACAGAATGTCAGCCGAATATTGCTGATAACGTGCAAAGTGGCGTTGGTACTGTTTGAATAAAAACAGAATTTAAGCAAACAGAGAGCTCGCCTGTATTTTCGCAGCTGTCATTAGACTATGGTTTTTATTTAACAAAAGACGAATCAATGCGAGCATGTGACCTGGATTAATTTTTCTGCAGAATGTGTTCTTGATACAATATGTCAATATTGATTCATTTTCCACAAATCTGAGTTTTGTACAGACAAGCTTTCTACGCAGATGTCGAATTAGAAACATTCTTCTCTTGTTCGTGAATGGATGTTACCGGATGAGTAAAAAGTAAAGTTTACGTGTGTTAATAATCTCGGTTACCGTCGAGATTAGATTTCTGGCAGAGGAAGATTTTTGTCCACACCAGTACCGCATCTCAAGAAGAATTCTGCTTCGTCTGGTTGTTGCTTGTTGTAATCGTAATTTTTGTTTGTGAGGGTACATCCTTCAAGTTACCTAAGTTAAGGCTGGACCATCTATTTGTTGATGAATTTTTAATCTCGTTTTATTTGTGAACTTTCTCAGAATTCCAACAAACATTTTGTAACTCGGACAAGAAATGCATACAAATTTCTCATGTTGAAACATGTTCGTAGCAAAGCGATCACTTGGAAGGCCCGTGGTGGTAGGGAGGATACTATTAAAATTAGTAATAAGGAAATATCCTGTGAGAAGATAGACGGAACTGGCTCTGGATCGTGTCCAGTGACGGACTTCATTTTAGCGTAGGGTTCTGCTACAGCTGTTAGCACATACTTATTTTCTATGTCGAGTTGACCGCCATCTGTGACATGCGCAGTGTCTATGGGAAGGAAACTAGATTTTATGTACAGAAACTGTATTTCGTGCCACAAATGGAGGCGGGACCGTCTGCGGAAACTGGCGTCCGCAGTTCATGCCCGCCCCGGAACTGCTTCCTTTCAGGAAATAAGGGTAAAGTATCAAAACACAAACAAGGAAATTGCTTTGTTTTATGGTCGCACGAGTTTTGAATATCTGTCATGTCAGTGAAGTGTGTTACTGCTGACTTGCATATGACATGGAGCATGAGACGTGGTTGCCTGGTTTGTAAGTTCTTCATGAAGATCTTTTGACTGCAAAAACAGCTAACCAGTCCTTTGAAAATGCGGCTAAGTTCGAATACGTGGAAACAAGTATGAAATTAAAATTGCATTTTTGAAGAAATTGAGAGCAGATTAGGTGCAGATGGCGGTAAACGAAACTCAAAGAAGTCAGTTGTTATACAAGCTGATCATTCTTTTAACACTGCTTTTATTTTCATTTTTACTTATTTTAGGTGAAAAGGAAACCTCCGTGCGTTCTGTATCTTGGCACTGGTTCATGGCTAATTTAACGTTTCGGCAGCTTTACCCTTGGGGTAAAGATTCCACGGTATGCATTGGCAGGAGGCCTGATGGACCTCGGAGTCAGTCTGGACGCTGTGGCGAAGGAAAAAGGCCCTTCCCTGGTGGTAGTCTCCACTTGGCCGTGTATCACATAACCAGTGAATTTACTGACACCCTGTTTCTGCTATCGTTTAAATATGAAGGAAGTAAAGATGCTGCTGAACAAATAACTTTCGATATGTCGCACTCATCAGAAAAGGCGTTTCCCACCTAAAGACGGAAAGATCCATCCTTCGAAATGTAATAATTTTATAATTATAATTAATTGGCGGATAGGTAAAGTCGAAATGAAAGAAACAACCACTTCGTCTTAAACTTTTACAGAAGAACTCTTGTGTTCCAGTTTGTGTCGCACAGAAGTTCAAAAAGTCAGGCACTGTACCCTTGGCAGGCATTGTCTTATTTACGTACAACAAACAGAGGAATGTTCGCACGGTAACGTTCACCTCGCTGCATTCCTCCCAAGGTTCAAGCATCCTAACACCACTGCAGGTACATTGCCTCCAGCCGTCGGTTCACATCGGGGCTTAACTTATGTGGAGCCTTGCATTTTTAAAAATACGCTTGGTCCTCCACTTCTGTGAGCTGGACTTCCTCGGTAATTCCACATCCCTGGTGTATTTTATAGTTGAGCTACTACAACAACAACAACAAAAATAATTTCACATGATTTTGAATAATTACGTATTAATATTCATACCGCCACGGTGGTCTAGCGGTTAGAACGCTGGCCTTGTAATCCTGGGGTCTCGGTTTCGATTCCCGGTGGTGCCCGAATTTATAACTTGTGTTGGGCAAGGCCGTGGTCTAGGCAACACGGAGTTTTCCTCCGGGGGCTTCCCCGGTTTCTCCGTGGCATCCCAACAATTACTCCATTCACACACAGAAGAAGGCAATGGCAAACCACTTCTGGATCATCTGCCAAGAACGTATATGAACAGGTCCCAGTCCGAGAAAAGGATGGAAGGATCCTGTTCATATGGACCTGTCGTCAGACAGAACACTAAATAATAATAATAAAATAAGACATGTCGACAGATAGGCTTTTAAGTATTATTTACTCTCTACAATGGTTTGCTTATAAATCGATGCGATAAAATATACTTATTGTGAAGTACGCGATATAAATAATTTTATAACTTCATTCATTTTTGAGCCGCTCTGTTTTGTCTTCGCGCTATGGCGTCAGAATACCTTATATCTGTCCGTCTGTCTACCTGACGTATTTCTACTACGAGGTAGAGTGTAAGCATCCTTCGAAGCACCCCAGGTATTGCTCCTAACGCCTCCTACTCCAAACCAGGATTATTAACTTTCACCACCTAGGGCCTTCCATAGGATGCTTGCTTCATTTGAGCCTGTCCCTTGTTCCAGGGATTTTGTCCCAAGGGTCACCTCCCCCCTACCTTGGCACCAGTTCTGCACACACCTCTGCTTCTACCATCGTGGTTCAATATACTGCAAGAATTACCAAAACTCATCGTTACAACACATTCTTGGGCAAAGCGGCTTTTGATCATAATTAGAAAATGACCTTGGACCATAGTGCAACAACTACTTAAGCCATGTGGCGTCAAGAACATCAGAAATGTCATTATACTCAAAAGAGTACATCTTCACAATCTTGTTTGGTATAAGGTGTGTGAAGAAGATGATCATCTTATTATAGTAGAAATTAAATTAAGTTTAAAATTAACTGGCGCTACAGCTCCCGTTAATTTCAAGTGACGACGTTTTGTAATAGTCCTAAAGCTTCTTTATTATCTGTGTCTGCCAGCAATTTATTTTCATGTTTTATTTACATAGCAGGAACTTTGTTTTCTTAATGTTTACAGCTTCTTGCAGTGACGACATGAATGTTACGTAAAATTACCGTAGACGGAAGAGATTACAACAGCATCTTTTGGAGAATCCCACTCGTAAATATTTTCCTTCCCGCACTTTGCCTGTGCAAGTAAGCCAGTATTCACAAGATACGACTGTACTTGGTATATCATTATGACAACGATTTATGGAGAGCATTGCGTCTTAGGCAGGAAAGTTAAGTTTAATTTCAGGTTCGCTTTCAGTTAAATGTCATTCCAAATACCAGCCTCTGACATTCTGTGAACCGATAAATTCGAATTGAATATCACATACTAAGAGTCTTCCCTGGATTTCTTACACAATGCTACTCTATATACAAAACAAGAATTGTCTACAGAGAGCAAACATTTGCAGCCATTCACCTTGAGTCTCTAGTTTATATATTTGACAACAGTAACAGGAAACCCCATCTTTGGTTATTTGTCATATAATCTGCTTACGACGTGTCTTAAAAGGCAATTAAGAAGATTCTCTTTTACGGAATTGATCTACAGTTTCCGTCAGCTTTGGTAGCTTTATTACGGGAATATAGTTAAAATTTGAAATTAAAAATTTAAGTCATCTTGCAGAATTGGCTGAGGAAAAACATGATACATCCACATAAATCGCTTTAAAGATTCAAAAAATAGGCTAATTTATTTTATAAAAAGCTTATAGGATTACACTTGAGGTATGCTGAGTTTATTTAATTAACCACTAGTATTGAATATCTGTTAGCTACTACTGCAGATGTCGTAAATGGGGATCAAAGATTGAGGGTGTTTGAAAGCAAAGTAGCTACTGGGGAGAATATTTGGACCTAAGAACGATGGAATAACAGGAAACTTGGGAAACTTACATAACGAGAAGCTTCAAAATGTGTGCCTCTTGCAGGGCGAAGGAAAATCAGATGACCTAAAACTGTAGGTCTGTGTAACGTTAAATTGCGTGCCTAATATAGAAACTAATCGCATAACGGCATGTGAAGACATTTCCGTTATATGTGTGTGTGTTTCTCCAGACTTAAAAGTTTTCTCACTGTAGTAGAGAGATTTTCAGTACTTCCAGTTTCATGACTAATCTATGTAAGGGATTTTTTTTCTGGAACTCGTGTGTACCACACCATAACGGCGATGTTCAGAAAGATGACAGGTGAGTTTAGTATCGAATTAACTGTTAGGGTCATGCGTGTTTACTGGTCATAAAACACTTCTATCAAGACTGCGAGTCCTCAAGAACTGAACTTAAAGCTAACATATTTGGAATGTCGCGATGTAATGGTCGTTCGTTCCTGAGGCACTGAGTCATGTTCGAATCTAGGAGAAAACTTTGTCTTTCTTGGCCCTGTAGGCAAATGCCCTGTTATAGTATGTATTGCAGTATTCTGGGTTTTTAAGCTGTGCGGTCTTCTCGGTATTTACCAGCGTTTTGGTTGTACGTGTGGTCGAAAACGAAAGGTTTACGATCAGTTGCAAGACTACACCACGGCCTCTCAACACACGCAGTTCACATTTTGACCGTTTTGCGAGCACCTCATATACCAAAGATTATTCTTTTATTACATTTTTTTAAAATAAAATATTGTAATTTTCCTTTCCGAAATCATCTGTGCCTTGGTGACATCTCACGCACGCTTCTGGTGTCTTCTCTGTCGCGAAACGAGCAACTGCAGTGCACATTTTCTGTAGCTCTGAGTCACAGTCTTGAGTGGTCAACATTCGCTTTGGTTGCATTTATCTGCGGTGATACATCTTCCGGTTTCCATTGAATAGAATCTAGGTGTGCCTCAAAACCGTTTTTGACGTTTTAACATAGAAGCAAATGTCAAGCACCTACCGTATTTCGAACCTAGGTTGCTCAGTCCACAGGCTGTCATGTTACAGGGTATCTTTCACATGCAAACCAAGGCTGGATTACTTCCCCTTCATACAGATGCTGATTTGTTTAAACATCTGGAAGAAAGTGCGACGGATATCAGGGAAGTCTGCGCTCCTGTTTCACTGCTTGTATTACCGCCTTCAGATAAACGAAAAATTGTCAAGAAAATTATTTTTATTCACAGGAAGTTTGTTGGTGATTGACATTTCACTTTTTTGTTGCTTCAAAGGTCTGTATTATAAATGTAATTTTTTATTATTGTGATTACAGTCATGGATGTTTAGTCAGCACGTAAATTAATTTTATTAATTGAAGTAAATTATTTGGGGTCTATTATTAAGAACTGACTCGTTGCTACTCTTATTATTATCATCCTTCGGTCAGGGAATTGTGGGACAGTTAATTGAGTCTTTGGTCTAATTTCCGGAACGTAACGGTTGCCACTGCTGAGGAAACACTGGTGGTTCCCGAAGGGTGACAGCCAGCCGTGAGAATACCGGAAGCCCGTGAATCATTTCAAATAAATGACATGCGTTTTTCGTTGCAACGTATTCTGTTCTGTGTCAGTGAAGGGGGGAAACAGCGTCCATGTTGAGGCAGTCGTGTTTCCGGTCACATCACGTAACATCCCTCGACACAGCAGTGTTAAGTGTCTATATAAACAGTGCTTTGTTGTTTCTGGAATCTCTATGTTCTGCTATTAAGTTAATATAATAAACCTCATAGGCATAGTTAAATATTTATCAGTACAATACGTTACGGTAAGTTTTGTCAACATCAAACACTTTATATAGTTCTTCACTGAAAGTCCCAGGTGTACATACGAGCGAGAACTCTTTAAGTGCCCACATTTCCCTAAACCCAATCCGTGTTTATCGTTCGCTTTTACGGCAGTAGTTATGGGACCATTAGCCATAAATATTGCAAACATGGTGACCAGTACGAAATTTCAAACTTATATCTATCGACTTTTTCCCCATCTGGAATTTATTGAAATTGAAGTTCTTACACATAAATCGATTTGAAAACTATATAACTGTTAATCTGTGATTTTTGCAACTTTCACCGCATCGGTTGAAGCATTTGAAGTTCTTCAGACCTACGTCCAGACCGGCTCTAAAACTTAGTCGGCCCTCAGTTCACTGCCAATTTGATTTTTTAATGGAGACGTGTATTTCTTCGATAGTGACATTAGGTAAGGTAGGCCCCACTTACTGTTCCGGCATTTGGCTGGAGGAAAGGAGGAAAACCACGATAAAATTTAAGTCTGGGTAGCCGGTCTTCGGGGCGAGATTTGAATTCCTGTTCTATTGAATAGTAAGAAGGAGTGATAACCAATCGACCTTGACGTTAATTTAACAGCTCTTTATTGTGTTGGCCTACTTATATGGATTAATCACGAATAAGTAAATACAAGAGGACATTTAATTGTTATGTGGGTCTATATTGATTTCTATCGGTTTAATCCTAATAGACTGGTGAATAAAGAATTTCACGAGACAGGAGCATTTGTGGTTTGTTTGCAGAACGCAGTCCTATTATTCGGTCAGACCACTGTGACATCGACTTCTGCTTTTCGCCGCCTTTATTTATCTGCTCCTGTCAGACAGACCGACAGTTTGAGACCCGTCAGTATAAATAACCCACGAATTTAGTTAAGATGAAACCCCACTAGAATACAGAATGCGGAGACTGGTATTACTATATTTATTCTAGATTTATTGTTCTTTGCAAGTGACTTAATGCATAAAAAGTCAAGATTTATAAGAACAATAATAAGAAGAAAAAACGATACTTAAGGCAAAGAGGGAAAATGAGTTTCTCGTTTAGCAATTGATTTCTATAACGAATGCCAAACAAAGCTTTGTCTAGTGGCTATCGTTAGTCTGAAATATTGTTTAAGAGCATTCTAACTTTATGCATGAAGTGAAATGTTGTCAAGGAACAGGGTCGAATTCGGATGTCGGTAATTAAGCCGTAAATTTCAGGGGTGTGGAGGTGTGGCCTGTCGGAAACCTAGGGAGTGGCAAGTGCATCGGACCTGTGTCAAACGTTTCGGTGGGTTGCAAGATACAGACTGCCAAGTGTAAGAGGTACTTTGAGGATGCTCATCTTTGTAGTACAGAAGTTAAAGAAATCCGTATCTGCTTGCGCAATTACAAGCATATCGGGCGAGATTTGTTCTAATATTTTCAATTTGTCTGATAAATGACTTCGATTTTTGAGCGCCCTATACGCTTGTAATTTTCTTTTTTCAGTTTTCGCGGATTGGGTTCTCTGGTCTGTTTAAATTTAAAAAAAAAAACCTGAAATGATTATCCCTTCAGGCATTTCGATTCATTGGATTGATATGGATCAAAATTAAATTCGCTGGACAATTCTTTGTGCAGACTTCGAATATAAAATTTAATCGAAATCGTTCTTTAGATTTTGAGGCGATATGTGTGAGCGGGTGGACTGAGTGACATGTGTTGCTTGCAGATACAGACACAGAATACGGGTATAGGAAATTTAACTTCTTTTATTTTAAACTTTCCTGTTGAACTAAATTGGTTCTCAGAGATGCAGTTGTTGGTAATTAATATACATGAAAAAAACGACTGCAAGACTCATATCTCTAAAAGATTTTACTTCACTCATCGGCACGATACTTTACCTGTAAAATATCACAGAATATGTTTTTGATCTTCTTAAGTTTCTCGTACTTTATTCTATATGGACTCGAAATGAAAGGATAATATTGAAATTGATCTCGAGGAAATGGATTTTGGAGATGCGAAATGAATGTTACTGGCTCACGGCAGGTTCCGATGGAACTTTATTAGCAACACGTTGTCGGCCGTTTCGATATATTCCACATTTTGTGTGCTCAACGTGAAAATTCTCCATTCTTAAGTGAAAATAAATGTGTAATACAGTTCATAGGGATCGTTTATAGTAGAAAAATAAGAAGCATGTCGATTAAAATAACGTTTTATTCACCTTACAGAATTGTGGACGGACTGACGGGTGAGGTATTACAATTCGTGTTGTTGGGTTTCCTGGCCTTGTCCGTCGCCTGATGTTCCGAACAGAACGATTCGGAAACTGGGTCCATTTCCTTGCGTTCTGTCCCGAATATTTGGCGATGGAGAGAGTACACAAACTCACCAATTCTGACCTCACGCAAAATACGGTCTGCTGACTATAAGTATATATATGCCACTGTTAAACAATTTAGCTCAGTATTAACATGTGACTTGCATTCGTGAGGTGGCCGATTCATTTCCAGCCTTCGGTTATGTTAATTTTTCCATGGTTACACTGAACTTTTCTAGACGAGTTTCGAGATAAATTGAAATAGTTCATGATCATTTCTCCCACCGTTCTTCGTATGCCACCTTCTAACATCCTTGCTGCCACCCTACGCTGTAGCGGGTAAGAGACAGGAAACTGTGTGGATCATATGCTTTGCGTAGGTTCTTATCTTAGTAGGACGTGGAGTTAAGGTACACGCGCGCTTAAACGAGACGCGGGCACTGAAGGCAATAATAAATTCACTGCATGGCGCCAGGAAGTTAAGAGCTCGTTTATATGTTTATGCTTCTCTCAGTTCGTCACCCGTCACTTGTGGCACGATAAGTTGGTGAAGTAGTACATGCACTTGGCTATCACAAAAACGTAGCATTGAGACAGAATTACATGGACATAAACTGCACCCGGGACATAAAAATGCAGTCTGGGTTCCTCCCGCTGGCCTTCGCAGCGGCCGTTGTGTTCTGCCACCCACCCACTCTGCTGCTTGAACCAGCTGCGTCCCATTTCGGTCTCATTTGTTTTAGTTCAGTTACAGTTCGGTTTACAATGACAACAGGAGGGAAGCATGAATAGAATCAGGAGGGTTTCCTGAAGAAGTGCACAGAGAATTGCTACAGTGTTGTAACAGAGCGCTTCATATGCAACGCAGACCTAACTACTGCACATGAACACTTTCACGCGCAATACGACGAAACCAATTGCAATGTTGCAGTCCGTGTACTGTTGTATTTTTCGATACTTTCGTGACAGAAAATGCATTGCAAAATGCTTCACGATCAGGAGCAAACAATTTTCATGCGAAGTAATGTTCGAGGATGAACACAACTCTCCTTCTTAATACACCGGGCGTAAGAAACTTGTGCTCTCCAGGCTACGATAGTCTCAAAAATCAAAACAGGTTAGGAGCCTCTTCTTTCCTTCTAGCTTCAAATAAGGTTGTAACTTCCAAGAAGTATATAGGTCTCAGGATGCACGATCATTTGCCCTTATTTCCGTACAAATGCGCACGTGCATTTTAGTTTTAGTAAAATCACTTCATTGTACATTCTCCCTTATTCATCATTCATAGTTATCTTATCATGTTAAGTTAGATGCTACAAGACCTCATCAGTTTAGGTAACGTCATTAACGAACCTCACATTTTCTTTGGCCGATGCCGAAACGTCGTGTCGTTCAAATCCCGGACATGTTATGTTATTAGTATTAGCGTTTGACACGCCTTTCGAGCTATATATTGTTTATCTTGATATCCCAACAGCGAGACGTGATTAACTCGCCCTGATACCTGCTAGACTTGATTGCAATTAAATTAATTTAAATTAAATGCATAATCCTGAAAACCATGGTAACAGCGGCTTCAGATATCGATTCGAATAATTTTTTTCTCGTTTCGTAAATATTAATAGTATCACAACAGTAGTTGGACATTAGTACAACACAGAGACCTGGCCTACCATCCTACGAATTAAAATTCAATAAAATTAAATGTTTGATCGTGGACACGGTGGCTTGAAACATATACCATTAGCGCTTTATTACACAAAATAATAAGGGTTAGTGGACATGTGTTAAACACTGATAATTAAATCTACACCGAGGTTGTATGCCTCTTTATATTTATGATAACTGACGGTGGCCATGTTATGACGACACACGTCTGTCAGTACGTGATGAAGTCAATGCATATGTATTTAGTAACCACGCAGTCCATTTCTCTTCTAGCATATCAGTGATCGACAGCGGATTTTTTATTTCAAACAAAAATTTTCTCGAACGCAGTCACTGAGGATGTTGATTTTTCTGCCATGAGGCTTGCATGAAATCGATTTACTATGCCCCGTCTACAACATGTCATATAACAACTTTGTTTACAGTGTACCACTGCTCTCGGTAACTTTTTCCCCCCCGGGTGTGAGCTGATACACAGATCATTAATTTCGTTTTGTGGCCAAGTAAAGCCGGGGTCCATGATTCCCTCACGCATCACGCACGCTCATTCACGCAAATATGATGGAAAATTAATGAGTAGGTTGGTCGGTCGGTCATCAACTATTACAGCCTAGCTTCGTAGCATTGTTTTCAGCAAATATGTCCAATATAAAATTGCTTTGTTCTCTACCAATTTTCTACTCCGGCCTATTTTAATGCAATATCCAGGGACGTAAACATCTTTTCGTCCCGTACCGATTTTCCGTTTATTGCAGGTAATTACTTCTGGGTAAAACCATACTGCATGAACCACAAGTCAGAAATACAGGCCTATGTGCGATACACGTACTGAGCGGTAGGCCTGTACGTTTATCTGTTGTTCTCTTTGCTTCACGCCCAGTCAGAGTATTAGCACACATTCAGCCTATTATCAGACTTGTTTCCTATCTTTGAAAGGTGTCTTCTTCCTCAGAAAAAATCAGGCAACAGAGAAGAGAAAATGATAAGCGGTGTTTCTTCCGTTAAGTTGCCGTGTCTTATTTTCATTTCTGCTTTAAATATTTGTCATTTATTATATTGATTTTTAAGTTTTATTATCAGTTCTAGAGAGATTTTACGTTAAAGGCAGTCTTCCGTTTAAGAGAGGCTCCGTTTTATACAGGCTATATGTATGGCGGACGTACTCACTCGTAACCCCAGAAGTAGTTGGAGGTGAGTTTAGGAAGTTGAGTGGGTCCCACTGACGGTCTGAAAGTTGGGAAAGAGAAAATTTCTGCCCTGCCTGGGTCTAGACCGCGAAAAATGATACCCATAACGGATCGAAAATGGGACACACAGGAAAATCGTTCTGATTATCGATGTACGAAAATAATTAAAAACGTCTTTGCACAAAGTAAGAGCTCCAATTCACATCATCACATTTTGAGATCTGAGATTCACATTACGGTAATGTCGATCCATGTCTTTTGGGTTGTGACGCCGTATAGTGTTGTAGGTGGGTTACCAGGGTGCTGGAGGAACATGTCGCACTTACTATTTTTAAGGTTGGAGTGACGAACCTCTTAAACCACCCACAAAACTACGCGGCTTCACTATAAAGATAGCCGTCTAAATCGTGTTTTATCCATGGATGGGTATTTTTCCAAACTTCGCAGACTGTGCGAAAGACTGAGATAAATTATGTGAAATAGTACTCGGAGCGCACGGTATTCTTGGGTCTCCCAGGGATGTATTCACAGTATGAGAAGCTTCCTTCTACAGTCGAGGTATAAGATCTGCAGACTTAGGGCTGTTTTTTTAACGACGAAGGCGCTATCACAGGCCTGGTCTGCATAAGAAGCTCTTCTGACATCCGGGCTTATAAAAGCATTTCCTTTGCATGTCTGGACATGCGTCCCTCGGCAACATGAGCTCCGTCTGAAGGCTGCAGGGTGTCGCGACCTTACTCAGGTCTTGTCTCCTGCTTTCTGTTTCGTTTGTTCCACTTACTACGTTCCGCACTGGTGCTTCAGAACTAGTGAAGAAGATTATGAAAATTATAATTACATATTCTGGTTTTGCATTATGTCTACACGTAACCTTCAAAAGCCTTCATAACCTTCATACGTCTGCTGCAGGCATTACATGAGATTGACACTTGTTGTGCCTAACAACAGCAACAACAACAATATTCACAACACGTAGTGGCACGCCCTATAACTAATCGTTACTCACTCATATTAATATTAATCTCGGCACCTGTTGCAACTCACCAAGTACTTCTTACGAAATGTGCAGCGGGGAGGGTCAGAGAGGAAGTGATCGTGACCCATTTTAACGTACTGTGTTCAACTGACGATCATAGAACCTTATTACTGTGACCTTATATTCATTACAGTGTCGCATGGAATATTGTAATCTATGGGGAAGTCGCTGTGAGAAAACGATAACATTTAAAAGTTTCCCCTGTAACTCAGCGTCGTGATATGAAGGTGAATAGTAAGCGTGGAGGTAAAACTCCTACACCTTTGAGGACTGTAGGTGGAGATGAGTGGTAGCTTTACACTTCGGCTACTTCACTCCAGTGGAATGAGCCCCGTACGTGTGTCAGTAGGCCTGGACGGGAACCGAAGCCCGGCCGTTCAGTGCGTAGACAGTCTTTATTTTTTTGACTGAGCTTGTTTCTGCTCTGTCCCTAGAAGAAAAGTGAGCAGTTCAGGACAGATGTGGGTACAAAATAGTTATTACTGATTCATGTTCGGTTTTTTTTTGTCTATTTGGAACAAAATGAACCTGCCGAAGGAGCGAACAGTTAATTTGTTATTCCGATCTGTTTGTGTTGGTACTACTGATTAAGTTGTGGTCTACGCCAGTCTGTAACTTCCTGGAATTATTGTTTGTTGACCTTCACAGGATATTCTTGCTTTTTAAGTACTCTGCTTCATGTAGTTGGTTACATTTTTGAACGATGCGTTTTTGAGGAAAGATTATAAAATTAAATTTGCCCGGCGAACCTTAGTGTAGGACCCTTCAATATCAATTTCATCGAAGTCCTTTGAGTAATTCGGGGTTGGAACATGCAGACGGACAGATATTAAGTAACGTCTGTAATTTGATATCACTCCGATTTTTGGGGAATACGCAGAGCGAGTTCGGTCATTCAACCTGCTATATCGCTCTCGTACTCCAGGACTCGTCGATCAGAGCCCGTCTATGAAACTTAATACTCTTATTTTAGCGGTGTGGGCTATGCAAGAATTGATGCACTGTTGCGTCGCAGTGGATATGACAGCGTTCTTTTATCGACAGCCTTAGGTTTCCAGTTGACGGCCTCTTGTACGCCTGCTGTCTAGATCACGGCTGTGTGTAACTTCTATTACTGGAGTAATGTGTTCGTAGCATAAAACAATTTAGATCTAGGTGTATGGATGCTTAGAGTATATTTAAAGCATCTGCTTTTTATAATCTAGTGCCTTGGACGATAATAGATCTTACGTGATAGCTGTAGGTTGCTTGTTTGCGACATTTATCTGCATAATAACGTACAGCTTTACACTCCTCAAACCTTTCAGTGGTAACATTTGTACAAAATACGAAGTTTGTGAATGCATTTTAGCAAGGACGGCAAGAACTCTCACTGTGTAGGAACCGTGGATTGATTTGTGGAATGTGAGGTTATTTAACGACGCTGATATTAACTACAGGAGGCGTATAATGTAATGATATATGATTATGAACCAGAAGTTTTTTGGAAACAGTTGGCATTTGTATATTTCGAAATAGAGCAAGTTCTTGTATTGTGCCATTCGCTGCGGAGATTCGAATGGGGTACTTATAAATTGGCTGTTACAAGATCCTGCTCAATCAGAGTCGTAGATTAGCTACATAGAACTTAATGTAGCTGATTTGATGATGCTATGAGCCTAAAAATGCACAAAGTATTTTGATGTTGGCTTTTGGGTAGTAACGTCGTGTGGACTGGCAGGTGGATATCGACGTTTCTGAAGTTTTCCACCCTCCAGCTTCATGGCTGAAGAAGGATGCGGTATGTTTCTCTGAAACGCTGGTATCCACCTACCAGTTTATAAGATGTTAGTTCCCAGAAGCCGACAGATCTGATCTGCGAGTTCAGATTCGTACCTCTGACCCATCGAATACGATCAGAATACTATGACAATGATTCCATTTTGAAATTGCATAACGTGGGACATCAGAATTGTACTCATGATCAGATGTTATTAGTGTTAGCGAAGCAAGGAGACTTCGATGGGTGACATATGCAGCACGTATTGTGTTGAAGGAAAATGCATACTTTGAATTGGAAGGTATTGTATTCTAAAATAGGGGAGTATAAAGGTGTGTGCTTGTTCCAGCTCTATCAGATTGTAGGATCCAGTGTCTGGTTGTTTGGAGCGTGGTAATGAACTTGCTTGGATTTTTGGAGTTTTTCTTGGCTAACTGTATGACTTGTTTTCTCATGGAGTCTGTTATTCTCTTTGGAACAATTGAACCATTTATTACAGTTAAGATTTTCCTGGTTTCAGTACAGAACCACGATTAATATTAGCCGAAAGATAAACGTAATTAGTGTCACATAACAAGGTTTAATTTCTGAACAAAGAAGTTGAAGATAGCTTAAGGAAAGAAAAGGAAGTGGGACCTGTCTGGAGCACGTGAGGTTGGTGGGTGTGAGGGTTTGCGCAACTTTAGCAGCCACACCCGTACGTGTCGAGATGCTATCAGGGCCATGTCAGCGCATCCAGTTCAGTAGCAATACGACATGGTATCAGATTTTATCTGCCCTGAATATATGCATCTGGAATCGAAGTACTTTACTGTAAATAAACTTACCAATTGACACGTGCCTTTGTGAGGAGTGTTGTACAGTTGGTTTCCAAACATTTGTCCTTGTTACGTGTAATATTTTGGACGTTTCAGATCCCAAGAATCCGAGGCAAGGATTAATTAAATAGTTGATCACTTTGATTGCCAGGTTCGGCCGGGCATTGTGATCGTCGATTTGTACCGTTTAAGAACAACGCTTTCAAAATGCCTAAATAAATCGCTGTTTTTATTAACTATGATTCGAAACAGGTCGAAGCCTAAACAGTTTTTCACTTAAAAAGGCATTATGACGTGTGAGAATCGGATATCTCTCTCTCTATGTTGGTCTCTTTACCGCTTGAGCTAACCGGCTCTGTTTCGAAAATTATGCAACCTATTACACCTACTTATCGTTTCATTAACCCTGTGAAGCCCAATGGTAATTATATTTACCACCTGATTTCATAATAATGCTTTTACATTATGCGCACAGAGTGTAGTTGTGGATTTAGTATGGTTCTCAGGATAAAAAGTGTTCCCATCTACTTGAACCCTGTTAACATGTTCACACGTTGGTTTTACAGTGTGTGTTCCCTTGTTCTGAGAGGAGTCTGGCCACACGACATCCATCGCCAACTCCACTCCACGGTACACGACGTCCATCCTTTAATGGTGAGTGATAATATTCCTTTTGTTATTTTCTGTTCGTCGTTGGTCAGTGCAAGAGGGAGAAGAAAGGAAATGCAAATGAGAATAGTGGAGAATATCAGTCAGAAGAGGAGAGGTTTTAGCAGAGGAGCAGAATTGAGGTACATCACCGAATTAACCGCAACCCTACTCCGGTCCGTGTTCTGGGTTAGAAAAAATCCAATCGACTTCAACTCCTGTCTTCCATAGATTCAGCCTGAGATTATCCTACCATCTATGTCTAGGTCTCCCCAGCGGTCTCTTCCCCTCAGGCTTCCCAACCAATACCCGGTACACACCTCTTGTCCCATCCATGCGCGCTACATGCCCAGCCCATCTCATTCTTCTCGACTTAATCACCCTGACAACACTGGGGGAGGAGTACAGATTTTTAAGCTCATCATTATGCAGTTTTCTCCACGCCGCATCGTCTTCCCTCTTAGGCCCAAATATCCTCCTCAACACCCTGTTCTCAAACACCTGCAATCTGTGTTCCTCCCTCAGAGTGAGAGACCATGTTTCGCACCCATACAAAAGAACAGGCAAAGTTATAGTTTCGTATGTTTTAATCTTTAGGTTCTCAGAAATCATATGAGAAGACAAAATAGTTTGAACTGAGAAGTAGCAAGCATTTTTTGAGTTTAGTCTCCTCACAATTTCCTCATGAATATCATTCTGATTTATTATTGTTGTTCCCAAATATTTCAACATTGTCACACTTTCAAAGGATTTATTAGCTGCCTGTCTGCTGACGGGATACTAACATGTACTTAGTTGTTTTCTGAATTTACTTCTAGCCTCACCTTTCTACAAGCTTCTAGTAAAACTTCTCTATTCCTCTTTATTGTATTTATATCATCACCAAATAAATTAACATCAGCAGCATATGCCATTAGCTAATTTGTCCTATTCAATTGCAAATCCTCCTGCCTATTTTTGACTTTATTAATGGCGTATTTTAAGACAAAGCTAAAGAGCGATGGAGATGGAGCTTTCTATTTCACATGTTAAAATCTCAAAACTCTACGTACGTCGTTTGCAGCTGACTGCAAACTGATCCATTGCACCCCAGAACAGTCCGTTGGAATGGATGGGAAACAAAGCGAGTAAATATGAATGATTGTTCTTGTTTTCGGACGCTGGATCAACTGCTTAGATTCTCGGTGTTAGTGTAGCTTCTAATGAGGTGCGGGATTGTGTTGGAACATGCTATTATGGTCAGTTTTAGGGGAAAATTTTGGTGTTTACCCAGAAAAACTGGGGAATGCCCCGAAAATTATCAGGATTTCGGTAATGTTCCGATCCGTTGCCTACATTCATGTTTTAATTTCTAATCGACCTGACCTGTGGCTGCATGACCTTCGTACCGACGACCATGAAGAACCATTTACATACCAAGGAATTAATAGGTCAGACAGAAGGACAGAGAATTTTGAAGACGAAGGTAAAACACGTGTTCGTAATGTATTAGAAGTTCTCGTAAATCTTGTTTCCATTTGAGACACGACCTCAGAGTAAGGAACAGCTGAATGTGTTTCTCTCTGAACAAGTCGAAATCGAACCTGGGTTTCCTGAACGCGTCTCCTGTGATGTTGAAATCGTTTAACGTGATAGTAAGTTCCTCGTTGGATTTAACGTCAGTGAATATTAATTGAACTCAACCGACGGTTTAGCTTACAGTGTGTACAATACGTTACATTTCACATTTGCGGTTAATGAGCCTATAACGCAAGCACGGTGCAATCCAGCCAGATAAGTGTTAATCCTCAAGATTTCTGCAACTTGTGCAATACGCCCACAATTTGATCTGCGCCTGCCATGAGATACCTCTCGAAGCTCCCACCAGCAGATGAAGATAAGCTAGCCCGTTCAGGAGAAAATGCTTCAGACAAAAAGCTGCCAAATTAGAAACTCCCTCCATGGCACACAAACTTTCTTGAGTGGATGATAATCACTCAGGCAGTCAAGAATTTTACTCCAGGCTTCATTACCGTGTTCACAGGAGCCTGAAACCGGACTTCGTCTTGAAGCAGATGTATCCATTACACACCCTCGTATTATTTCTAACAATAACAATCAGCAAATTTCGAAAGTCTTGTACCGATTCTTTAATATTTTCTGGAAAAAACGTACATGCTGAATTTCTTCAAGTCTGGTTAACGTTTTGTTGGTGACGGGATTTTCTCTTAGATCTCATGTGCGTATTAAAGATTTGTTACCCATTTGGTTTCTAAAGCAATGCATTTTCGGTCCCTTTTTTCCTTTCGCGACACATTTACCACTCTGAAACTGAATTTTGAAATTACCGTTCTTAAATATCTCATCGTCAAATAATATCCATGTGATATATATATATATATATATATATATATATATATATATATAATGTTGTTATGGGACAAAAGAGTTTAGCATAAATTTTAACAGACACTTTTATCGTGAGATAAATAGAAAATATTGTTTTAGGTAGTCATAAAATTCACATCGTGTTGTGTCGTATCCACAGGTGGTGTCTGTGTTTCGCTTAGTGTACAGAACAGCAGAAACTGAGAACCCACGATGTGACTTAACACTTTCTGTTGACGCAGCTTATGCCAGTTAGATTACAGTTGGTAGCATTGGCTGGACGTGAGGAGATTTCCATCTACAACACACAAACTCTGGGTTGTGGCTTTATGATTCCTTTCATTTTCACGTCCATATTTCTCGTTGTAGTTCAGAGTGAGCAGTTGAAATTTTAAATTTATGTTATTTAATGCTCTGTCTGTTATATAGGATAATATAAGTTTATTCAAATTGTACTGCATGATAAAATGGAAAAACAAGACACGTATTGATGACTGAGGTATTTAGTCTCGTGCCATTCTCAAAGCAATACGGCAATAAGACATATTACGATGGGGTGCGCGTATATGTATGTAGCTCGGACGAAGGAACACTTTTCATCTTCCGACTTCCTGACTCAAATCTGTTCCGACTTCTTAAGTTATGTTCTGAACGGGCACGCTGTTTCATATAAATATGAGGCTTTTATATAGTATTGTGTTGTTTATTTAACGACGCCGTTAGTAGATGAGATTATGTAGCGTCGAATGATAGAATGATACACGAATAATGTATTGGTAGTCACGTGGAAGGAAGCGATCGTGGCTTATGTAAAGCTACTATGTCAGAATTTGGTTTGAGGTACTGAGGTAAATCGCGGTAAACATCAGCCAGGTTAGATGGTGTGACGGCTGAGATTTGAACCTGATCCTTCAGATACGAAGGAGCAGTTCTAACCACTCTCTTCATCACTGAGACGACTGGCCTGAAATGTGTGAGGTACATACAGGCGTCTATCGTTATTCGCGGTTTATTTCAGTGTCATGAGGGGCATCAGTCTCCTGTTCGTGGCGAAATTTCAAAACCTGTTGTTACATTAGAATCGAAGAACTGGATTCTCAGGAGCTCAACCGTCACGTATAACTAAAGTCACATATGTTATCACCTCCGCTAGATCTGCAGAAGAGAAATACTTTGCCAACCACCATCGCTGCCATTGTCAATGTCATCCTTAGACCAGTACGAAAGCTCCTTGCCAATAGGCCTGATCACACATCAACCCAAAAGTGTGTGGGAATTCTTATCGACTCCAAGCATATGCCCACTTAAAACAGGTCACGACAACTTCTTCCCACATCCCTTACAAATCTGCATTCTTAATCACCTGTCATTTCTCATTTGGTGCTATAAGCCACACAGTCATTAAGAAAAGCAAGAAATGATACAGTGTACATGCAGAAACGTAGCCATTCCAGTTACGGCATTGAAAGTCGTTTTATTCCTATAATTATGCTATTGGTGTCGCTCCAAGTACTAGCGTACTGGAAATCGCAGATGCTCTGGGAATTGCCTACTATGATGTACAGTTACCTGATTGTGAAGGGAAGTAGCCTTGTCCAACATAAGAGGAACTAAAAACTTGTAAATGTGAATTATTTGTTGCTCTGTGGTGCCATGACTTGCAAGTTTTAATGTCTTGCCTTTCTTACAAGAATAAAAATAAAATGTTCACTTTGCACCTTGTATTTAACCACTGAGGTGACTGAGTATATAAATTCAGTTAGGAACACTTAGGCTTGAAGTGGCTCGTGACACTTTTTATATTCAGACGTCATAAAACCCAAGTTAAAAATGAATAGTTTTTGGCAAATAGTAAAGATTCAAGGTAGTGGGTGGGATTTCAAGGGTACAGACCGTTTGACGGACGGAGCAAATTTAATAGTCGATTCACAGAGTTGCGAGTGCGTCTAAGAAGCTCAACTGGTTGAAAAGGCCAGGCCTGAAACAAAGCCCGAGGTAGGAGGTTAATGTTGAAATGGATCTCAAGGGCAGTAATCTGTGAAGATGTAAACTTAACTGATCTGATTTATAGTATGGTCCAATATCTGGGTTTTATGATGAAAGTAGTTAACTTCAGGAGCCTGTAACAGCGAAGAATGCCAAGAACTGTTTAATGTCTATGCAAAATTCCCCGAAGATGTGTACCACAGAGTTAATAATTAGCCAGGTAGTTAATTAGTTGTGTAGCTAAGTGGTGAACTACTTAGCTAAGCAGGCGCTTGGCTAGGTTAATAGATATTTAATGTGGGATGGTACCTGATGGATCAAGTTTTAATTCCTACGTTTTTCTGAAAGACTTGTTTTACATCGGATGTCTATGAAAGGACTAATTTACTGACTCATCGACTTACGAGAAGTAGCAATTGGCATATGCGTACTGAATATTAATATAAATTGGTTTTGATCAAGCGTTTGAAGACGGAAGGCAGATTATTTTCTTCTCTGACACTGCGTGCTTTTTCAGATCGTAAATTGTGCTAACCTATTGAATTACATCAGTAATGTGAAGTTCGGTGAACTAATGGGGGCAAACCAATTCGTGAAAGTGTTGAGTGTTCCTAACGTTTAACCTTCCTATGTAAGTGACTCCGGTCCGTCCTGCTTTCTTGGAGTTCAAGTCCCGAAAGTTCCATCAAGCCGTACACCCACGTTCACGCATTGCAGAAGTAAACTGTGTTTCTGCAATAGGACCGACTAGCCTCTGCATGATGCGGCACAAGAGAAGTTCGAGAGGTTTTAGTGGGATCAAATCCCCGAAATTCGGTTATCGAGGCGGGACTTTCCGCTGTCGGTGTTAAACCTCGTTTGATAAACACGAAAGGGCATGCCAGTTTCGTATTTTGCGACCGTTAGACAAACAAGACATGTTCTACGGAAAAGGATTTTGATGAGAAACGACAACGGGTAATCTGGTTCTTGTTTGTGCTGGGGTCTCCAGAACGTTATTATCTCTCACAAGTCCAATCACAATCCAGAGGCAAATTGTTACAGCTGTAATCCTGGATACCGCACGCTGCAAGTTCCACGGAACACGGTTTGAGAATCAGGGGCGAAGATAATCGCGAAGGATTTGTTTCGCGATCCAATTTTCGTAATTTGGGGTCATGCCGAAGTTCAAAGGACCATTGTGACCCGGTTAGATGAACTGTTAAACCCAATTTGAATGTCATTCATTTAGTTAATGAAAGGGACAAGAAACGTAGATAAAATGCTTTAAATAAAGGTCGCTTGCTTCCATTTCCGTCTCTACTTGCATATCTTGCTTATTTGATGGACGATGGCCTTTTGCTTGGATAGCGTGGACATTATCACACTGTATTTTATTCTCTGCGTGGGAACGAACTGCTGCAGCTCTCAGGTTCAACGTTCTGTGGATGACAGGCACTGTAAACAAGTCCGTTATCTGTCTCGACGTCGTTTTACACCCGGTAAATCTGTTTTATAGTGGAGCACGATTACAGCGATATGCACATTAAGGGCTACAAGAACTATGTTCCATTTGCATCGATCAAGCTCCTATGCTGACTATTAGCCGGTGCTTCTTGAGAAGTAGTTCGTGTATTTGGGGGCACCGACAGGTGAAATGGGTGTTATTGCCAAAACTATCAGGCAGTTAGAATAAGAATTTGTAGTAATCGACAAGAAATACTGTAATAATTATAATGAAACTTGTCTCTTGATTAATATAGCAATACCAACCGATAGAAATGTAATTAAATGGAAGCGGAGATCTTGAAATACAACGAATGTGGAAAGTAAAAGCGAAAGTAATTTCAATAATTATATGAGCAACTGGAACTGTCTCCAAGTCACTCAAAAAATATTTGGCCAACATCCCGGGCGATCACGACATTAGGGAACTTCAGAAAACCGCCATTCTAGGAACGTCATACATCAGTCGAAGGACGCTCGTGTAAAATATATAATGCCTCACGCGAAATCAGTAGCAGCCAGCAAAGCTCAGATTGCTATGCTGATCGCCAACATCCGGAACGGAGAGGCACTTCAAGAAGAAGAAGAACACGTGTTAAAAAAATGTATTTAAGGAATAGTTGCTGCACTATGTAACTCAAGGGGCAAATTTTGTCTCAGGTACATAGAAGTAAATACCCCATAAAGTGGTGAATAGATAGAATAATGATTAGTAATAATGATAGGGCCAAACAGATGATAATGGTAAGAAATTGGACGTTGTGGTCGAGTGGACACCTCTCTTGCTTCGTACTCGGGAGGTGCCGTTTTCGAGAACACGACTTCTGGCCGATAAGAATAAATTTTTCTCTGATTAGTTTGATTAATTAATCAAAGGTATCGACCTCGGCTATTTTGTCAATTTTATTGGTGGTTTGCCAAACTAAACATTGATCTGTTGTGAAACTACACACAATGCTGCAGTCATCAGTTGGGTGTACACTCCACAACACCCACTGGCGTTTCTTTCGTCTGTTATGTTTCGATTAGTGTCGTATTAAGCAGTTTGTTGGGTATCTCATACGCCATTTCGAAAGTTGAAAATTTAATTTTCTACTGAAGAGAAGATAAACTAACGAAACACTACTCAAAGTTCTTTAGATTGCGCAGGCTGCTTCCTGTTTCAGCAGAAGTTGAATTTATGCGTTTAGCTCTTCGACAGGCGCATTTTGGATCTAATATAGAAAATACAATTACATATAATTTGGATGCATGATCGTTATTTACTTATCCTGCGTAGTTTTTAATCAAGTATTTATTGATTTTGTAATACTAAAATGGACTTTCAGGACACAAAGAAAGACTGATTACATTAGCGAGTTACTTCAGCTTTTATTTAAAACCTTTTTGATGCGTTGAGTAATTAAAAATATCAATTAATTTGGACGCATTTGCACGACAACAGATCTTTCAGTATATTTCTCTTTTTGAGATACTACCCACTGCTTTAAAATTCAGTTATTGTTTATTGATTTTATAGCTAGGCCTATTCGATTGAAGTGGCCTCAAATTTTTAATCTTTGAATGTAAACAATTTACATATTTACATGAAAATGTTTGTTTCTGATTAGATTTCTTTCGTTCCGTTAGACGACGACTGACTGTAGAAGAAAGGAAGTGCTCAAGGTCATAGCTGACCGCGATAGGGATCACGCCGGGCCATCCACATCGCAGGCGCAATTTTCAAATGAAATTTGTGTATGTGAAATAAAATTATAAATTTTGTAGGTTAATGAGATGTTTCGCTGTATCTTTCTATTTAAGAATAACGCCGTTAGTGTTAGGTCTAAATGTGGAGGTCAGTTTGCGTTACAGTTATAAACCGTCACACCTTTGAAATAATATCCCGTTACTTATTTAAACAGTAAGTAAATTTTACCTATAAACTACAGGAAAATGGAAATTGCATACAGAATCGATGTCACTGTGACGTGAATCGATAGAGAAAGGCTCCCACCGCTTTGGCTGGGACAAGGAAATAAACTTGGTGTTTAACGCTGCATTTTCAATGTAGCCTACTCAATAGACGAAAGCTCCTTCAGTAAGACAATACCAAGCCATATACTTCGAGCTACTCGCAACTTTGAGTTTAATTAATACACCGAAACAACATCTTGTGAAGTTTGGAGACTTCACTTACATTGTAATACGAAGCTTGTTTGAAAATTGTCGGTCTTCGTATTTCTTTTTTCTTCGCTTTCTGGCATTTTCCTTCTAGTTTAATACTTGTTCAGGAAAGTTCTGAAAGCCGTATCGGAATTGCAAAGGGTCGGTGGAAGGGCTGTTGCGTAGAACCATCTCTTCAACTAATTAATGAAACTGAATTAAACTGCTCGGGTCTAATGATCCAAAAGTTATGAATTTTTATTTTATGTAATTAAATCGACGGAACGTTCATCTCTTATTAACCGTAAAAGTGAAATCGTTATGCTTTATATACGTTTTGTTTCCACAGTACGTAACTGATTACAGTAAATTTCAAATTGACATTATCTTTCCACCTACTGTACAAGCTTGGGAGTCTTTCTATAAGAAATTCAATACGAGCCATTGTGAAAGCGTCGGTGGACATGTTTTAACATTAGCTTTAAAAGTCAGAAACATTTCATAATCTTGAAGTAGAAAATACTCTTAAAATTGAACTAATAGTTTTATTATGAAATTATTAATTTTTGCGTATGCTCCTGTTGTGTTACAATGCTCTCCTGACATTTGGTCTGTGGGATCTGAGGAAAAGCATGAAAGCATGACGCCTACCGAGATTTGAACCGGATACCTCAGGAATAAAAGTCAGCAGCGTTGCTGCATTGTGGGTATGAAGCTCGTACATGCAGTGAAAGTTTATGAAAAACATTGTTTGAACTACGAAGTGGGAGAGTACGTACCTACGTACAGTCGTGTACAAGTCTACGTAGCCATGTGAACTAGACTCTCGCTTTTCGCAGTTTTGCTGCTAAGACTATAAGAAGAACAATAGTTCACGGGGTCACCACATGCAAAGGAGACAGGATGACCTCATCTTATACAGTTCCTAATGCTTTCATTGACCACATGTTTTTGCTCATAATCCATTTCATAACAGAGGTTTATTTGCAGAGCCACCAGCATAACATCGGTTCCCGGAATACAGTTGGCACAATGCTGTTGGTTGAATAGCCGTATATTGCCTTATTATTTTATGGTGACCGCTCCATTTCAACCGCGCAAATTTAAATTCTGGTGCTCAGCAAGTATTTATTGTGCATGGCAGGTTTTCTTTTTACCTGAGGACTGATATAGATCCCAGTCTCCGAAACGTCGTTTTTAATTAAAATTAAGACGATGGATAATATTCAATAAGTTTGTTATTGTAACATTTTGAAATATTTATCATGTGTGTGATATATTTTCCTAACTTGTTGTTCTAATAGTGTTTATTAACGTAAGAAATGTATAAACAATGTAAGTTCATGGGTCCTTGTATTTAGATCTATCACGGGCAAACATGATATATAAAACTGTAGTCATAAATGTCTAGAACACGTTAAAGTCTCCATGAGAGACGGGGACTAGTTCTATTGATTGGGCCCAACGGCGTAGGTTTGTACCTGAGGATGGGCCAGTCTCCATAACATCGTCTTTAATCATATTCTGACCATGCATAACGTCAATGAAGTTGTCATTGAAATGATACAAATAATTGCCCACCCCCGGGCGAGACGTTCAATAGGCCATCATGCATCAGTGGCGTTTCAACCAAGAGTTTGGCGAGATGTGACTGACGGAAATAACCATATGAGTAAACTGAATTTAACTAAACTAACTTAAGCATCTGAGTAAACTGAACTAAATTAAACGATACTAACGTAAGCTCACTGCGTGTCCGCAGGGAAAAGCTATAATTTCTTGGCTTGAGAAATGTTTTAAACAAGAGCGTGAACGCACAAATCATAGTTCAGTAGGCCTACTTCTGGTTTCTGAATGCGATAATCACTAAACTATGTTTCAAAACAAATTCTCGTACAAATTTCTACATTATGGCTTCGATGATTTGACATCCGTTTCTCAGTGCGGAAGATTGGGTTCAATCCCATGGCATTTCATGTAGAATATGTGGTAGACATTATGGTGTTGGGGCAGGCTTTTCTTTCAAAACTTTTTACACCTCTAATTTCTTTTTCTGTTATAGAAGTTGCCAGTTACCTTCTAATCTTCCTGTCATTTTGTTACTAGGAAGCCATATATAAAAGTAACAGTAAGAAATATTGAAATAGTAAGAAAAGTGTGTAATGACATAACTTATGTAGCCGTACTTAAACTTTATCAGCCTTTTCGAAAATGGTCATGACTTAGAATGTAAAACTCGTAAACATACTACGTTTTTATTTGAAACATTTTTGATTTACCGAAATCACAATCCCAGTGTTTGAGCGGCCAAGATCCACTTTTAGACCGCGCATCCATTGTGTTGGACCTCCAACAAAAAATTTCTGCCGGTTTCACTCTCCAGCAGCACAGTCTGAAAGTTGTCGCAAATGATGTCTAAGGCTGACGCATCTGCCGTGCGTAATTATTACATGTAACAACAGCACGAAGGAAGCTTGTTGAGTTTGTACCGCTGCCGCTGTGTGCCAGCGACATCCTTTTAGTATGCACGCGATTTTTCAGCTGTGCCCCTACTCTTAGCCGGAATTTCACTGTCACTTTGTCGGAACGGCTGACTTGCCATTGAATGACGTGGTGGTCACCGCTGTGGCTAGGCGAGGCGCCGGGAAGGGGGAAACCACGACCGTCGTGCAGCGGCCCAAGGTCTTGGGTTCAAACACCCAGCACTTCCTCCGCGGGGATTCCTAGAAATACCAGGAGTTACAGAAGTTCTCTCTCCTACTGCTTCGTTCTCCTTCTTAAATAGCTTCTGCATTCAGATTGTTAACGCATCGAGTGCTGATCAATGTTTAAACGCAATTTGTATGCAGCACATCATGTTTTGTTTTGTCTTTGGATTCTAGAAGGGAAGAAATAAATAATTATAAAGAGGGAATAGGAAATTCGGAACGACCAGAGGCTGACGCCACCCTCAGGCTCCACAGTTTCAGAGATTTGAAGTTGACAGTGTCCAGAATCTTATTTTTTGTATCACGTTCTAATGGGTGAATTTACTAAGTTGTGACATTCTTGCATCCACACATCTAAAAATTCAGCGAGTCTCATTTCGGTGCTAATCTGAAATTTTAACAGAATTGAGGAAAAGTAAAACAGATAAAAATGCGAGTGTTCATTCTTGAATATTACTTCATATCGAAATTGTCTGCTGCTGTTTGTGAAGCATTTCCTGTCAGGGAAGTACCAAACAAGATAACAATACACGTACACGTTGAACTATTTGTTTGTTTCTGACAAGTGCTTATCGAACAACAGAACAGCTCAAATTACGGCCGTCATTGTTGGGTATTCGACTATTGTCGCACTAATGAGCTCCCAGGCCATTGTTATGCAACAATGTCATACAACAATTACTTCAGGTCGTGTGATACGATACGGGGTCCCATTATTGGGCAACAATTTGTATAAATGGATCAACTGTTGCGCAAAAATAGGTTCCAACAATGCGGCTTCTGGGACCATTGTTAAAAACGTGGTAGACCGCAGACTTGGACAACGCTGGAGCGTGAACATTAAGTAATTCAAGAATTAATAAATGAAATCCCGTCAAAGATAATAGTGACCAGAAGGTTCGAATTCAATACGTAGGTCCTACGTTCTACACTGTCAGCAGCTTATTATGGTTTCTCTGTGCCATGCATGCGAGTGCCATAAAGATGCCTGTCGCATACACTGATTCACGATTGAGGTATGCGGCCTGTCAACATTTTTCGGACAAAAAAATATTCTTGGTCACCCCAGTGGATCGGTTTCCACTATTTCTCTCCTCCCATCCCAAATTTTGTCGTACATTTCTCGACCATTCTGCCTACGACGACCAGAACTCGTTTTCCTTTCCTTAGATTTATTATTTTTTGTCCTCGGCTTCCTCTAATACGGATGGACATTTTTTTTATACTAGAACGCGTTTTACTGGGGGGCGGGGCGGGGTATTAACACGAGGAGAAATCACGTCCATATGTGAATGTCCATAAATCAAGACATGCAGCAGAAAGGGCTTTCGTACAAAAACCTTAACTTGTATTTAAGGTTTTTATTTGGATTTGAGATTTCTGTCTTTGCAAGGATTCCATTAGCTGTAGACCCTCACTGCTCGGAGGGTGGGCTCTGACGTGCTTAGAAGACCAGTCTTACATAATTAAAAGAGCCTTACTTCTGACAAGTTCAGTAATTATGTATGAGAACCGAGAAAGAAGGTAGCACGCAGCCCTTGGCCAGTACGCTTCATAAAAAGTAAAGTAACCCTTAGGTCTAAGTGCTAGCTTAGCTAGCTGCAGCAGAGTGGTCATCTTAACGTTTCGGTTCCTTTGCCTTTGCCTTTGCCTTTGCCTTATTCCCACCTGGGGCTGGATGAGTCGGGACGTGATAGCGAAGAGACCCAGGTTCTGAGAACTTCTGACGCCTATTTGCCTTCAGTATATGGGTTGGGCTACCAAGGCCTGATCCATTTGTACGTAATGCCCATAAATATACGCACAGTTTCTCATCGTCACCATTTTTGTAATTGTTAACATGTGAAGATATTTGGAAGATAAATTATGCCATGTATCACCCCTAATTTCAATGGCTCGCTAGTTATCACCTGCCAACAAATTAAAAGGAAGTTGCTCTTCTGGATTATATCACCGTAAAACAATTTGGTTAACGTAAGTGTTTCGGACGAACATACCACCCCCATAATTGAAGATTATCCGGCTTTACCGTTCGGATAAGTCGGCCGTGGCCGAAAACAGCACGTCTACGGATCGCTTCCTGTTGATAACACTCTTTATCCTATGACAGTCATTCATGCCTTGGCATTGATCTTTCTCCTAATACTACATACGACATTCATGTCGTGACACTCGCACTACAGCCCTGAAGACGGTGGCAGTATGTTAGTTAGAAACGATGGCATGCATTCGAAGTATTACACGGCGCAACAGCCCAGGAGACCACAATCCATACTCGCATCACCGTGAAGACCTCAATTCGTACGAAAGCTAAATTTGGACTTTGCTTGGTGCTAATGTCTGTCCAGCCTCATAAGTTCCAATAGTGCCATTAACACTGGTATTGACGACAGGAAGTCTGAAGAGTACAAGGATGAGATGGCCTTGAATATGAAGGTGGCCTCAAGCATAAAACATAAGATCACAAACAAAATTAAAATATATAACATAGGAGCATTTTAATAAAAACTGTCAATACACTTTTAATTTAAATCGAAAAATGTGAACCACCACTTCATACAGGAGTTTACTGAGACAGATAATAGTATCACATGACGTTGCAAGGCGACGCCCAGCGTAATGGGGAATACCGTCCCGACGCTGACAAAAAATAATTATTTTGCGTTTTTCAGTAGTTAGTTGAGTGTCTGTAATCCGTAGTCTGTTGGATATCCGTGCTGGCAGTCCACTATTACTGTCTTTCATTTCTGCTACCACTGTGGGTTCGAATCCCGTTCCACAAGGTATTATCGTGTTCGATTTAACTGGGAGATAAAACATCAGGACGTTGAACTGACGTAAAGAGCATGTGGAGAAATCGCATGTGTCTACCGTAACAAACTCGGACCAACGACTGTCTGACATTTTCCAGCGTGTCCGAAATACAAGTACATTACTACTAGGGTCGTCTGCGATTGGAACCAGTAAGATCAGGGAAATTATCAGTTATACAGTAAATATTCTATTATGTTCTCTAAAAATATGCGTATATTCCGATTTCTTGATAAAGAATTTGTTCTCAAATGGGCTTATTTTAAGTGACAGGGATGAGGAATGGGCAGTATAATAGGACGTCTTAAATGCAACTAATGCGAAGTGTAGAGGTAAACCCACATTTTTTACGCATTCCTAATCTATTCTAACCAACCTAACCCAAGCGAAGCTAACATAACATAACCTAACTAAACCTAGGTACGAGTTGAAGGTAGACTGCCTGCCTCATTCTCACACCGTTTTATACAAGGCAGAAAGGATCGAGGCATCGAAATTTCGAATAGGGGGCTTTGAAACCCCCTGAGTAGTATAGACTTAATAGCAAGGGAAGATTTCCTGCCACTCACAAAGAAAAAAGTACTTACAGCTGCTTTTTATTTCTGCAAATCGAGTTGAGTTTCCTTACGTACTAAAGGGCTGATTCTGAGCGGGTGCAGGTAGTTCATTCAGATCGACTCTTATTGTCCTCAGCTTCCTAACCGCTGGATATCTGCCCTGGAAGTACATCAGCTGGAAGGTCATTCTAACCTACCGCTTCCTACTGAGACCCTGATTACGTAGGGCTGGAAGTCGCATGTCCCCAGCACGACTTAATGGAGTTATGTTGAATTCTGTACAACCCAGTGGTAACTGTATGTATTATCTGCTCTAAAATCAAATTGCATTTTGACCACATTTGGGTTTCTTCTTATTCTCAGTAAAAACAGCGACTGCTTCCCTAAAAAGTATTTACTGTTTGATTTGTGATGATGATGTATTGCGTTTTCTGTGAAGATCGCACGGAATGTTTAAGTATTTTTTAGACGAGCTTCTGCTTCAAAGTGTTAAGTCTAGTAAAAAAAATTATCTGCATGCTGGCTGCCGGTTTCAAAACCTAGATTCGAACCGGAGATTTTCCAAATACCGGTACCAAAGAAAGAAAGCTTTGACTAATAGAAAACCAAAGTTTAGTCGCTAGCTATGAATTCCTGCTGTGAACAGTTGTGTTCAAAAAGTTACTTCAAATCTCTCCCTGCCGTCCTGCAGTAAATTTCATTAAAGTAACGTTGAACTTGGTCTAAGCGTTTCGTTAACCGTGGTGACCCAATTTAATGCCAGCGAAGTGCGTCAGAAGCGCACGGCTCTGTGTTTATACTGGCGTCATTAGGTGCTAGTTGGGTGTGAAAGAATTAAGCAAATAAACTTCAGCAATTTTCCCGGGCAACGAACTCGCTGCTGGTGTACCTCCTATTACTGACAGAGGCGTTGCGATAAATACTGAGGAACAGAATGTCCAGGGGCCACAGCTTCTGCAGAAACAGTACGATATTTTGGAATTAAGTCACCTTACGCATGAATTACATTGTGCTTAATTAAGCGTCAGTCGACGAGTTCCTGACTATTATTCTTGTCTTCACGCACTGGGAGTTGTAACCAGCAATACGGACATGGTCCTAGCACCAATCTCAAAATATTTTTGTCTTCTCATCTGGCTTCGACCTCTCCCTCTTATTTTGTAGTTACGAATTTTCACAAAGCACTTAAGATGAACGCATAACGGTGAAGTCGTGCCGTCCCTGTAAAACAGACATGTTACGAAACGTCGTGTGATATTTCTTGACGACATAGACAGACAGCGTTCAAACAGACTTACATGAAGTCAGAGCAAGCTGAAACACTGCCCACCAGTTTGATTCCCATAACATACGTTAAACTGCACGTCGTTTGGAACTTAAACACCGCGCATCGCCTCGCAGGACATCGCTGTTTATAATTCCGGAAACCAGAACAAACTTTGTTCTTGAGTAACACCAGAACAGTTACGTAAGTTTCGTGTGACAAGTGTTGTGCAACCACTCAAAACGATCGGCAGACTGACATGAAGCCAATGAGGAATTAATCGACTAATCCAAACCAAATTATTATTACATTTACGTACATGTTATTTGTCCGTGAACCAGGATCGCACCTTCAGTTGGTTTAGTTACTGTTAGATTTGCTTTCCGTGAGATATAGCCTGGTTGTACAAATGTAGGCTTATTCGCGGCTTTATTAGAACCCTTATTTTATTAGTGTCAGTTACAGCGAAACCAGGTTTTATCAACATCAATTTTTTGGTTACTTATATGTCGTTACAACAAACTTTACATGTGATCCAGTATTATGGATGTTTTATTTGTCACATAATACAAATTATGTGCCAAAGGACGTATAGTATCATTGTGTATATATATTTTTGAAAGAATGTAATGAAATCGGCGAGCTTTGATACACAGTCACACGGAACGTCTGTCGTGACAAGTGGACGTCAGCACGACATCATTTGCATATTATCGTAGACTTCACGACTCGGCGCTGATACAGAGTTGAAAATGAGAGGAAACGAAGCGCACGTATTTCAGGCTGTGTGCTACCTGCGTTACGTCTGGAATTCATTAGAACAGGTTTGGAAATGTTAGGGTTTATCAGGTCTGCGTCTGTATTAAACCGGAGGAACGAATGTCTGTTTCGTGCTACGTGGTCTGTGTACGCGTGCATGTATACATGTCCGTATAGCCAGTTGCACTTCGTGATCTTTTACAGGGATGATGTTTTACGACATTTGTCAATTTCCGAGTCTCTGTGGTATCGAATTAGTTACGATGAATTTTATTCATCTCCGTAAAAGACGAGCAATTTCTTGACTTATTAACGTTTCCTCAGAAACGAATCTTTGGCATGAAGTTATTTAATGTCTGCAATAATTGGGTATTTCAAACTTGCGAAACTACTCATCAGCTTAAGTATGGCTGGAATAGTCAAACAGACGGCAATATGAAATTGCCACTCGCTTTCTGCAGAGGAATCAGTCAGAGTTTTCAGCGTGGGAGGGGGTTTCTGTTGATTCACATCAACAGAACTAGTGGGCAGGAACCCGGTAGTAGCTGATCGAATACCTGAAATGAAACTGGATGACTCAGCCTTAAGAAATAGTAATATTTTTTTTGTCATTTTACTACACGCAGGCCTACGACACACCTCTTTAACACGCCTGTCTGTACTATGAAATCCAAAGGCCTGGAGGTGGTACGATAAGTTTCTTTATTTTCTAGCAAGGAAAGCAAGCGAACGGTTTTTAGAAGTTGGTGCTAGACCCTGCGTGTTCATACAGGTTTATGCTTTATTTTGTTACAGTTTCATAGATAACCATGAGTATGACTCACATTTTTAACTTCCTGTCTTTAATCTAAAACGTGCCTTACGAAACGTAGCTTGTAGACTCTGAATAACTCCTTAGCTGCTTTAGTCTCATCCTTTGTAAAACCCATTTTTGAGTTATTTCACAGTTTCGAACATCTCATGATTTTACTTTTCTAATACTGCCAAAGTATCTGATGAACGAGGTAAAGACCATTTTGTTTTTTACCTCAGATAACGAATAATACTTAACATCGTTAAGGTATCGGAATGAGCGAGGTCTCTGTGATCATATATGTAGATCATCAGATGATGAGTGATGATATCGAAAAGGTGTTTAAAAGAGCGAGGTTACAATGGGCTGGCCAGGTACATTGTATGGGGAATAAAAATTTAGGTAAGATACTTAACTTGGCTTTGTAAGAACCCATCTGGTTGTACCATTTGGCGCCACCATCGTGGGTAGTGTCTGACTTGCGTCTAATTTTGCATCACGTCGCTTCAGATTCATACAAATCCGGAAATAGAGGGTTTCCGGAAGATCTGGTTTCTTACGTCTTACTTTCGTGGTCAGCATTGCAATTTAGAATGATTTACAGAGCGGATTTTATTCGAAAACACTGCATCCCCGTAATTGAAGAAGACTTTCTTCCGTGGTCCACTCATCGCAGTGACCTGCTCAGGAAATTGCGTGGCCATAAGGACAAGGATAACGCTGTCTCCGACAGTTCTGGAGCAGTGCGTGTCTCGTCTTTGTTGAAGAGTCCTGTGGTTTACTCCAGCAAATAACCAGGATGGTCTGATACTTTTTTTTGTTTATTTGTTTAGTTGATATCTATATACAGAGGCTGTGCACGCTTAGCAGCGGGTTTTTGAACCCCAGTAGTGAATACTGGGTTATTTAGCACCGTTTAAACTGCCGAACTAGCGTTTTTGGTCTGTTTCTTAGTGTCATCTCGTCAGTGTGTCACTTCTATGAAAGGAATTACAAAAATTCATTTTCCTAATGTGCCAACTTATTTTTGAATTTTTATTTTGTTTCGTATATAATATGCACACGTTAGTACACTTGTGTGAAACCATTGTTTGATACCAGATTTAATTTAAGTTCTATTTAAGTGTAAAAATATTGCGATAATATTATTTTTTATACAAAATATATTTTCTTTTTTTGCTGTAATTTATAAAACATTTGTATCGATGTACGGAGACACGTTGCTGAAAATGAAACATTTATATGAGTAGTTTAAAACGAATCCATTGTATATTACGATCAGACACCCACGGTAGACTAGATGTAAATTGTCACAAAAAAGCGACACATGTACAGAGTATATTAAACCCACTCGTCTGCTTTTCCTTCAGAAATAAAAGTCAAAGTCTAGGAGTGAATGAATCTTTGATTTTTTTTAATATTCTGTCCCGATGTCTTTTTTTTTAGTTCTCTGCACATGTCGAATAGTAAATTTGTAACTGGTGTGCGTAAGAGGGCCTTTGTTAACGCGAAACTGACGTGTTTGAATGCCGGAATGTAGGGAAGAGGTTAGAAAGAAATACAATTCAGTGGTTGATTTATTCATCACTGTGTAAATGAGCCCGTCGCTTTGTTTCATTTCGACCATTTCGCCACGAAGGGAGAGTCGTGTCTCTCTTTCCACTTTGCAGGTCCGTTGTATATGTCATTTGCCTACATAAAGGGGCAGTATTTTATGTCTTCTACGCTATTTGATGGCAAGCAGGCAGTTGCGGAGTAATTAAAAGCGAGGTGGGTGAGTGCTACTTTTCTTTTGAGGAGATATCGCGTATTATTTTTATTTTTATTTTTGACCGATGAAAAGGTCAAAAAGTTGTGTTATTAGACAGTTTTGATCGGAGTGACATCTGAAAAGATTCGAGTGCTCTCTTGAGGCAGGTGTCGCTGCCAACCTGATGTAGAGAAATCGGAGTTACGACGTGGCAGAGCCTGAAATCTGCCACGGCAAATTGAAAGGAATTAAAAGTTTCAGACTTGTATTTTTACATGTTAAAAAATAATTACCTTTGTAAGCTAATTATTTTATAAGATCTGCTGTCCACCGCCATTCTCTATGGACGAACCGCTCGCTGGTTCGAATTATGTTAACTTCCCGTTCACATGACGTCATTTCCGATCTCTCGAGTAAGTCTGTCAGCGGGACATCCCGACACATAAGTCCGCGGATACTCGTGCCCCGACCGGATAGGCAAAAGGCGAGTCGATGTTTTCATAGGAAGTAGAGCAGATATCAGAGAGTACTTGCACTCCAGGGGTGCCCGACAATAAGAACACTCGTCTTGTAAATTAAATGCGTATTTACAGTTTACATCTCGGATACGCTTGCTTCTGAAGTATGTAAATAATTAAACAGCTATAAGTTTGCTTATCAAGATTGTTCAGTTTTGAAGCAGGGAAAGTAAGTGAGGAAATGTAAGATTTGAGGTTTTCACAGCGGTGAGTATGAAGATTTCTGTCTTCTGGGTTGTTGCGCCGTGTAGTCTGGTCGATGCTAACCAACGTTTCAGAGGTCATACTGCCTCCGTCATCAGAGCGACTCAGCCTGCATAGTTTAGTCATGCATGTCGTTTGCTATACACACAATCCGACACCTATTCACATAGCCTGAGTCAGTAATTATTTATGTATGTATTTATTTAATTACTTTTGTCTTCCCTTTTTTTCTGTTTTAAAATTGGCATGGGAGGATGAGCACACAACGAAAAACGTTCTAAGGAGCCAGCGTTTCGAAGTGATTTACTTATTTCGTGTTGGGCTCATTCCACTTGCCTCCCGTAACTCTTGCAGTACCTCGTAATGCACTCGGTGGCATCCACTGGGCTGACTCGTACTTCCGATGCTCTCTGTTCTTGTTTCGTAATCTTTCGGTCGTATTTAAACCGGTACGTGTCGGGAATACGACTTGGCCGAATGACTGCAGCCATATACGTTGCTGCTTGATTCTAACGGGACACCGCGCACTCCCAGCTAGCGCGTCTCGTAAACCCACACTCGTTCTTATGTATGTTTTAGTTTCATGAGCCTAATGGCCCAACCGATAAAGTGTATGAGTGACAGCGGCAGGCGTTGTTCGCTCTCTAGGGTTAGTCCAACCTCCGATCCAGTGAGTACGGCCGATTCTTTCCCCGTGCACAAATCGGCCGGAGCGTTACGCTGATTACTTATCTTCAACTAGAACAGAGATTATGAATGCATGAAGCTTTAACTCCATATGTTTATACGCCGTCGGGGCTTATGCACATTGAGTGGTCCTATTTCACCTTTCAGATTCATATTAACTCAGTGCGGAATGTCGGGATCAGGGAAATCATATTTGTGTACTATAATAGGCAAACAACTTGACGTGTGGGTGACGTCACAATCCGAGTATATTGATGGGGATTCTACTAGTCATTCAAAACGCATTCGATTACGGACTCGATTTAAAGTGCTGTCCAGAACTGAAACCTAAAATAAATGTTTTCGGAGAGGTGTGGCCAAGTCTTGTGCCACGACACTTATAAACCTCCCTTAACCCTCGCTCAAGCGCCAAAAACAGATTGCGTGGTGTAACAGCTGACTCGTATTCTGGTGGCGTTGTATTCGAGTATCGACCGGCCACCTTCTTTGCCGTATAATGTATGCTTGATTTTCTTCAGGCACTCTAGGTGAATGCCGGAATATTAGTCTGAAATCTCCAGCAGTTCATATTATCCTAACGTCTCATTCAGCTTTAAATGTATCTGAAGATGATACAGTGTTGTTACATGCAATTCAAATCAGTCAACCCGGAAGACCGTGCAACCTAAATTCCACTTCACTCGATCGGATACTTTGGACACCCTCACGGCTTATCACTGCCGTTTAAGTCGTGTTTCTTCTGCCGGTTTGCAGGATGCATGCTGTGATCTTACGCTCCGCGCTATTCCTGGTACCACAAACCACAGAGGATACAGCTCGGCCCGGTGTCTGTCGGAACAGTCCTTGTGGTAATTAAGAGTATCTGGTAACAAATTCTTCCTCTGGAAATGCTCCTTCAATAGAAATTTGTGCGCCTCAACAGCGCACAAAGGACGTCGACAGATTAATTGCCGGCGGAACATGTTATGAAGCAATTATGATGAATTATATTCTTTTTGTTTTTGTCATTTCCATTCGTTCTTTGTACGATCTTGAGGCTAATCTCGTGCTTTTCTTGGTACTGTGGTACAAAGAGGATGAGGTATAGAGCAAGCAGCCTGTGAAATCTAACAACGACCCCATAACAATTCTATGTACCGGAGCATAAAGTCATCAGAAGTTCATGGAAACTGGAAAAAAGAAGTACTTACAGTGATAGCGAGTGAAATGGTGCATAATACAGAATGCCCTTTTACTTTCGAGGGTAGTAACACAGACATCTTTGTTTGTAACACATTTTGAAAGGGGGGAGGAGTCTATTAGTTTTGCTATTTCACCGTCGGTACGTTTGTATGGTGCCTAGAAGTTATGCTTTGGGGAAACAAATTCAGGTATATTATTACCAGACACTGTTAACATTTCATTGGCCGACACAAATTTTTCGCCCGTTTTGTTAAATAACGAACGATATAGGTATTACTAAAATTTTAAATGTATCCGGATAAATATGAAATGTTGTGTAAGATGTCATGTTTTACCGGTAGTTCAATTCAATATTCGTTCTTTTTTATGGATTATGGATGTCCTGCACTGCACGACGTTTTCTACAATTTTTTTTAAAAAGTCTGCGGAAATTAATTAAATTTATTGAGCCTAGATAGCTCAGTCAGTAAAGTGATTGGGCAAGTGTTTGACGACCTGAATTCGAGTCCGAAGAGGGTCGGGGATTCCTCTTTCGCCACCACTGTCTCTCTGGCGCCACCATCCAGCCTCCTAGCAGGTGGGTACAGGAGGATATTACCTTTAGGGTAAAGTGGAGCGTGAAGCAGACCCTCACTTCAACCTAGTGCTGAAGTGAAGAATGCCTTTTTATGGGGCGTGTATGTTTGTATTGTGACAGTGTAGTGAATACTAAAATAAATAAGTAAATATATGTATATATATTTTAACTTCGCGCGTGTTCTCTTTCCGTACAGAGTTACACACATGGTCATTGAAGACAGCGTACATCTGTGACAGTCCGTTGTATAAGTCGCCTCAAAACAGTTGGCGTTTCGTCAGTTAACCATTCGGAACCGCCATTATTATTTCGAGGACAACCAACCAATAGGATGGTGGCATGAGCCCGTTCCTAGTCTCCTTACTGATTCAAGTTCAAATTTTGAAACGTAATTTAGACGCATTCTAGGAGTGTATTTTCAAGGCCACGTGAACGATCACCATGGGAATTAGTCGGGTGTTGCAGAACAAGAGTTTCTACATCTGGCCAATATTTTAGCTATATTCCCATTAGTCATAATCAAATGTAGTTAGCCGATTATTAGGCGCCATTACAGACAATTTGGTCCGACGCAATTACATTTTGCTTTGATAAAAAAGGAGTTAATTTCAGCGAAATTTTCCGGCAAACTAATAGCCAGTTTAAGAGCGATATTGGAGTTTTGCGTTGTTTCTCAGGGGAACTATGATTCTGCGCTTCCGATTTATCGATTCCAATATTTATTACAAAAAAATTTAGAAATGCGAATCGTATCGGTACCAGTAAAGTGTAACCCGTTAAGTTATTTAATGTGGTGAGGAATTAACACTAATTCCCGCTTATCAGGGTTCGATTAATGAACTGTGTTTCTTAACATTTTATAAAGAAATATTAGTCTGTAACACACGTCGCCGCAGAGTGATTAGAGTTCCTGCTTCCTACTCGGCAGGTCAGGGGTTAAAATCTGGGATTGGAAATCGGAAATTTTGACTGCGATCAGGCCACGCCACTTTGTTTCACTGTTTTCTAGCTTATTGTTCAATATTAATCATAATTGAATAAACATTTTCTTGGATATTATCCATCGTCTAGTAAAGATAAAACGTGAAACGACGTTTCGGAGATGGGACTCTATCTCCGTCTTCAGGTTCCTACACAGTTGGGCCCACTAGATAGAGCTAATCCCATCTCCGAAACGTCGTTTTACGTTTTATATTTACTAGACGATGGATAATATCCAAGAAAAATTTTATTCAATTGACTCTTCACCATCGTCAAGAAGTTTTAGATTTGGTATTAATCATAATGTTTGATGCTGTATGATATTAGCTATTGATAATTTCGTTGAATAAACCACATAAAAACAAACAAACTCTGGAGGAACGAAATGAAATGAAGAAAAGTGGAGTCAAACAGAAAGGAGAGAGGAATTAAAGAAGAGGGGAAGTAGAATTAAGAAAAGAAATGCGCTAAAACGAAGAAATAGGGACCGCCGAAAGGATAAGAAGGCGAAAAGAAGAAGTGGGTGGTGAAGGAGTGGAGTAGAGGAAGACGAAAACACGGAGATTCGGAGAGGACACGTGGCTTCAGGCAGCAGTGATTGTAGGTGCTTCATGGAACTTATTTTCCACGTCACCGCCCGCAAATCGGGACGTGCCCGTGGTATTTATGACGTGCAGATGTGACAAGGACTCACAAGTAGCGTAAATGTAGGTCTCGGTCCACACCTTGGTCTGTTTGTCTCCCCCCCCGACGTCACCTTGCCAGTCCTATTTCCGCCCTGAATGCAGCAAACGACACGAATTAATGATTCTCTTAATGTGTGTGACAATGAGAGGGTCCGCAGTGGTCGCTGGGACCGTGGGGTTGAATCCCACTCAAGCCATGGATGTTTACCCATATAGTATTCCAGAGTCTACCATGGAGTAATTGTCCTTTAATCTTCTAATGTCCGCGTTAGATACCTACATAGACTCCCGTCCGTTGCAGACAGTACTCTCAAAAATAAACTGTTCACTGCTGCCTTTTTCTGCGCTAAAAAACGTCCACAGACTATACAGCGTTAAATGAATAACAAATAATATAATATTTCGATACAGATTTAAACAAAAAGCAGTGGTTAATAAAGGTAATAAAAGAATATTAAGCGTTTTATTAGTTTTAGAGAATATGGGAAATTCCGACTAACAGTTTGAAATAATTTCTTAACATAAATAGACAGAACTAGCCAGCGTTCATACCACGTACCAGAACAGCCATCCTGAGGTCAGTTTGGTATCAAGACGTCAACATGCTGAGTATCGATGTTACGTAAGGGCGAGGCGTCTGTTTTGTGCACATACTAAAGTGTGGAATGACATTGACAATACTGTTCCTCCCACTCCAGTGGAATCAGCCGCTCAAAGGGCATTTATTCATGCACATATCGCGCACAAAGTGCACAACGAGCAGCAGTAAAATCTCACAATTGCGTGACATGAATTGCAACAAGATGAATGCTCTGCAGTTTAGATAGCGTCGTCAAACAAATTGAGATCAAACCAGCAAGACGGAGATAAACTTCGTTGCAAAACAGAACAAAAGTAGGAAGGTGTAGTCGGACCTGGAATATACGCTGCCCGGTTCCCAAATGTATTCTTTGCGAGGTCACGTACTCCATTAGTCTTGATGTTCACTGATTGCAGATATCAATCTGTGCAAAGCAATTGAAACAAATAACCCACCGCTAATTAACCAACGACTAAACCGTCTCTTGATGCAGAGTCCTTCGTGATAATCTGACAGTTGCTAAGCTAGTAATAAAATTGTGTATAAGAGCCCGGCTTCGGTCCCCACGAGACCAATCCATTCCAAACTTTTGCAACTTTTTCTTGGGTCCTATCTTGCCATTTATTTCTAGGTCTTCCGAGTCGGCTTTTCCTTCAGATTTCCCAACCCAGATCTTGCATGTATTTTTATGTCCTCGATCCTGCGATTAGGCATACATACTGCTCGAGCAATTAATTTTTTTTTGTATTTCGTTAAAATTTTCAAAAGTCGAAAAATGTAGAATTTGAAATTTGCAGGGCGGCGTGTCTAAAGATGCCTCTGAAACTACAGTCAACTTCTACCAGACTTCACGGCGCAACAACCCAGAAGATAGCCATGTTTATATCGAAAAATGTTTTGAATCTAAGTTATCTCGCTTGATGAACACACACACACACACACACACATATATATATATATATATGTTTTATGACATGCCCCAAGTTGTCTTTCGATGTGGCGGTTGGCATTGCCTTTGGTACCAATGTTGCATTTGTTGTTCCCTTGGTTGCCGTGCCGACGTCATGTGGCGTAGAGAAACCCTTTGGAATGTTGGGGTTCTCTGAAGAGTACACCTTTTCAGTTTTATTATCAGTTGGTGTTTGCGTTGTTTATGAATTGATTGTGTGAGATCCGGTTTCTTCCGCTGCTTTGATATAATTTGAAGACCATTTGCACATCAGTCTGTTATTTATAACGACAAACGGAAGTTTTGAAGGCGATCAATGAAAGCCTGGTGTTCAGAGCATTAGCCCGCGCAAAGCATTGGAACTTTCCTATGCACCTGAAGCCAAATTGAATAATCAATAATGATTGATTTAATAAGTTTCTTCCGTTTGAAGTCGTTTTGAAATGTGAGTGATAACGTTAGTATATCCATTAATTTAACAGATCAGTGACTTTGATTGTTTCCGAGGATAAATTTTAGTAATGGTGGATTATAGTACGAACGCTGATATAACAAGTAATTTCTGCTAATGTTGGACATTTGGAAAAGCCTTCTGAGGAAGGAAACGATTACGGGATAACTATGATTGGAAGCTTCTATTGAAATGGATTCTGTGCGAGTGGAGTGCTTGTGGCACGCGTGTTGCATCGGTGACCACTGTGCGCTGAGGTACAGACTGAGGAGATACGAGCAGTAAAAAATTGCATAGGGTCTTGGCGAGATCAATCCTGGTGCCAAAACGGATATGACGTCATTTCCTTCTGCTGTGTAATAACTCGCCAAGAATTGGTAATGTCTGTGCATAATATGAATCTTAATAATAATAATAATTAATAATGTAACATATTAAAAACAAAATGTATTTCAGAAACAGCTGCTGCACTGTGTACATCGGGGGCAAGGTAAAGTGTTGAATGACTTGTCGAATATTGAAGGTTTTCCAACGTTTCGGCCACATTAGAAAATTTCGACCGGAAGGTGGCAACTGAAATATTTTCCGAAACAGTGATAAATCTTTCTGTGTAGATGGGAACGGCAGTGTTGATCTGAAAATTAAAACCTTCAACGTCAGATGCTGCTATACTACGAAACACGAAATAAGGCCCTCTGCATTTTATGCCAATATTCCAGTGCCATACCGAGACTAACAATTTTCTTTTTCTGACACCGCTGATTCGGTTTCAACTGCAGTATTTTTTATGACTTGGGCTCGCCAGTCGCTGTTAAATGAGCCCCTTGCTATCACGCAATGCCTCGTGGTGATGTTTTAGGCCTCCTCCAGATATGAAGGGTAGCTGTATGTATTGAATAAATATTGAATAAGGAGTCACAAGCGGCCGACGTGGGTGGTCCCCCAAAGCAGAGGGCTTGGCTGGGGCAATCAAGTCGTCGCCTTTAGTAACAACGTACTACGAAATTTAACACAGTGCTTCGGCAGCAGCGGTTCCTGTGGGCGCAGTGACATAAAAGACGGGAAATTTCTTGATAAACTGAGCGCTGTTAGACTTTCAACGTGAGATTTGACGTTCTAACGGCGATGAAGATGTCTATGTTGGTCGAAAGGTTGTAATGCCATGCATATTGTCTCCATCTACAGGACTGAAGATTTAGATAGCCCTGAAGATGGAGACAGTATGTTCCTCCAAAACGTTGGTATCTACCTACGAGTCCAAAAGTCATTAGAGTCCAGAACACCAACATCGACATTGTGGGATTAGTTTTTGTCCACTAGTACTGAAAGGTTGGCCTAACTTACCGCCAGACAGCCCACTACTTTTCAAAAATTGGTCACGACCCTTTCCTTTTCAACATCTTTACAACATTCAGAATAACTGACTGCTGAGCTAGTCATCCAACTAACCGATCCAGCTGCTACAAACCCTCGAACTCTGGATCGTGAAGGACAATACCGAGATTACGGTCTGCTTTTGGTTGCAATGTGATTGTGCGGATAAATGCACTGGAATCCACAAAAGTCTTAAAAATGGTCTGTTTTATAGAAATGGTTGGACACCTTCAATCCCCATCAGGATTGTCGGAGAGATCGCATGTAGGCATTAGTATTTCATGTATTATTAAAGGAGAAACAGGATTAATAAAGAATTGTATCTGTTTCCTGAGAAGTACAGGTGGACACGAAATTTCTCAAGGCTATCCAGAGTGTAGAACTGACTGCTCAGTGCACGCAACGTATTTCAGTTTATCATAAGAAATATAGGGACAGAATTTATTTTGGGAAAAATTTCCCTGAAGCACAAGGCAGCAAATTTTAATATTCTAACAGGTAACATCGAGGAAAGAAGTTGCAGAATCAGGTACGAAAAGGAGGCTAGAAAGATTTTAGTTTCACGAAAAAAATGGAACAAAATTGCGTGCGAAATGTGCTAGTGTTTCGTGCAGATGCTTTTTCCACGAAATGCAAAGCGGACATTTAGAGTACTTAAAGTAACAACTAAGAGCTCCACTCCGCTGTTCTTATTAACTTCATTCGCTTGTAATTTTGCTATACGCAAATGATTTTCTGTCTCACGTGACATTTATGGGAAATTACGTGCATACCTTCATTTTCTCGTTCCCATGCTTAACTGTCGTTCAGAGATGAAGATATTGTGCATTTGGTCATGGCAATTTCGCATCTCGAGGGGCGATGTTGGATGCAATGATATAGAATGTAGCCGATGATGGGGGGGGGCCCTCGAAGAAAAACCTGCACCAATGCTGCTTCCTTTACCACGAATGTCACGTGATATCACCAGGGATTGAACCCGATTCTGCGTGGCGAACAGTCGACGTTTGTTCTCCTGGGTTATGGTACTACCTAAAATATTTCGTAGTGTAAGCCTCTGAAACATAAAACAAATAGATATTTAAAATCTAAAAGTAGGCTTATTTAGGTCTCATGTAGACTTTCATGCAATTTCGACCAAAATATGTTTGAGTGACTTTTCTAGACATCAAGTCTTGCCAAATTATTTTTATCTAGAACGTTTATAGATGGACAGAGTGACAATTTTTTTTCCACTATTTTGTGCAGTATGCTCCTGAAAAAGGCAGCTCGTCGTCTTCCAGCTGCTTTTTTTTCAGTTTAAAGGACGCTGGTAACTGTGTGTACCGCCTGCTTTAAGATTCAGCAACTCTTAACTTTGCCTTCTGGGAGTAGCACCATG